>NC_134711.1:197179104-198439520 GCF_049634645.1 Pelodiscus sinensis
AGCCAGGCCTGCTGCGCCATGCCATGGACAGAGGGGGCCCTGTCCAGGCCAGGCCTGCTGAGCCATGGGCATAGAGTGCTCCGGCTGGGCTAGGCCCACTGTGGGCAGGAAACTGCTTCAGCCCAGCAGCACCCCCCAGCACAACATAGTAGACCCAGTTGGGCTGGAGCAGTGTCAACAGTTGAGAGCTGCTCCAGCCTGACTGTGCCATCAGTTAACTGGTTACAGGTAAGCATCACTCAATGAGTTAATTGAGTAACTGTTGAGTATCCATCAGTTTCAACTGTCCATTATGTTCTGTATCTCACTCTGTAAATTTTTAAGATAGATCATGGACTCAAAATGTTATTGTTATGCTGATGGCATTCAAGAGCTACAGTAATGACTGTAGTAATACCTCATGCAAATACCACATGTAGGTTTGACTTTTGAGGAAAATTAACACAGAGCTACGCGGTAAAGACAAATAAAAAAAAATAACTTGTTCCCTGTTATGCATCCTTGGCATGTATCCAACAGGCCTGAAAGTTCTCTTTTGGGTTTTTTTGAATACTAGAAATTCAGGTGCTGCCTGTTTTGCCAAAAATATCCCATGGGAAACTGAAAATACCAATAAACATAAGAACGGCCGTACTGGGTCAGACCAAAGGTCCATCTCGCCCAGCATCCTGTCTGCCGACAGTGGCCAGCACCAGATGCCCCAGAGAAGGTGGACCGAAGACAATGATTAAGCGATTTGTCTCCTGCCATCCCTCTCCAGCCTATGACAAACAGAGGCCAAGGACACCATTTTATCCCCTGGCTAATAGCCTTTTATGGACCTAACCTCCATGAAATTATCTAGCTTCTCTTTAAACTCAATTATAGTTCTAGCCTTCATAGCCTCCTCTGGCAAGGAGTTCCACAGGTTGACTACACGCTGTGTGAAGAAGCATTTTCTTTTATTAGTTTTAAACCTGCTATCCATTAATTTCATTTGGTGTCCTCTAGTTCTTCCATTTAGGGAACTAATAAATAACTTTTCTTTATCAGTCCTCTCCACACCTCTCATGATTTTATATACCTCTATCATATCCCCCCTCAGTCTCCTCTTTTCTAAACTGAAAAGTCCCAGTCTCTTTAACCCCTCCTAATCATTTTAGTTGCCCTTTTCTGAACCCTTTCCAAGGCCAAAATATCTTTTTTGAGGTGAGGAGACCACATCTGTACACAATATTCAAGATGTGGGCGTACCATAGTTTTATACAGGGGCAGTAAGATATTCTGGGTCTTATTTTCTACCCCTTTCTTAATAATTCCTAACATCCTATTTGCCTTTTTGACCACCGCTGCACACTGCGTGGAACTTTTCAGAGAACTGTCCGCGATAACTCCAAGATCTCTTTCCTGATTTGTTGTAGCCAAATTAGCCCCCATCATACTGTACGTATAGTTGGGGTTATTTTTCCCGATGTGCATTACTTTATACTTATCCACATTAAATTTCATTTGCCATTTTGTTGCCCAATCACTCAGTTTGGTGAGATCTTCTTGGAGTCCCTCACAGTCTGCTTCTGTCTTGACTATCTTGAACAGTTTGGTATCATCTGCAAACTTTACTACCTCACTGCTTACTCCTTTCTCCAGATCATTTATGAATAAGTTGACAAGTGAAACCAGGAGAACAAAGAGATAAAAGTGCTGCTAGTCAGACTAAGGATTTAAGAGGCAGGTAATTGTATAGACTGCACGATTATTCAATTTGGGAAGGTGCTCAGAAGGCGCTACCCCTACTGAGGCTCAGCAGTTTAAATGTAGTACTTACTACATTTAAACTGCAGAGTCACAGCGGGGGGAGCTCCAGGACCTGGCATGAGCTGGGACTGAGCCAGGCTTGCTCAGTCCTGGCTTGTACCAGGTCTAGCAGCCTCTGTCCATGGGGTGCAAGTGGCAATCTGGGATTCCCCCCACGGTCAGAAGCTGCTGCAGCACAGCCTCTGTTTGCGACCATCCCCAGCCAATGTGGACAGGAGCTTTTGCTGGAGCAACCTCTTTTCACGGAGGCAAGCGGCACTGCAAAGATGGTGCTGGGGGAGAGCCAACTTTAAAGCAGGCTCCCCCCAACACTGACTCCTGTTTCCCCCTCCCCTTGCTGCCTATGATATAGAGGCAGCAAAGGGGAGGAGAAATGCAAGTAGTCAACTTGACTACAGGAAACCCCCAACATGCAACCGCCTGAGTTCCGAGCCCCTGTACTAACAACCATTTTTGTAAGTGTGGAAGGGGCTGAAAATTCCCAACTTACGTCCTTGGTCCGCATTTACGACGGCACATGGCACCTACTGTAAATGAGGATTCGAGTTACAACGCTTCCCCAGGAACCGAATGCGTCACCAGCTGGGGGCCCCCTGTACTCTTTTACATCCCTAAGTCAGGCAGTGTAAAACTGAATTATAAAAAGATTTTTTTTTTAAAGTATGTGTGTCTTTTTTTTTTTTTAAACAGAGTTAGAAGGAATTATCTAATTAATTCTCAGAGGGGTAGCCAGGGTAATCTGTAACTTTAAAAGTCCTGTGACTGTGGCACCTTAGAGATGATAATCCACAGAATTATGAGCTTGTGTGATTTTATTGAAGACAACATTCTGAGCCTTCATTTAATGTCTAAGAAAATTCCTATTCCAGTCCTCCATTTTTCCAAAGACCAAGAGGAATATTATGTTTAAGATAAACCAAGTAGTTAAGAAATGTGGGTAAAAAAAACTAAAACACTGTTTGGCTTCCTTTATAAGCTACACATGGAAAAGGAGATGAGGAATTAAGGCCTTTAAAACACCTGGTTTTAGGATTTCACGCAAATGCATACAGCAGAAGTATTACTTTTTAATACATGGGCCAGAAAACTATGTAGTGGTTGTTACTCATGCCACTATAAATGTCAACTTCCCTGCTAATCAAAAAAAAAAAAAAAAAAGTGCTTTTACTCTATCTGGAAATTCCTCCCATTTTCATCCAGGTTTACAGTGTACTCAGGGATGCATCTTTCCTACCTTGCTGTTTTCTGTAAATACAGGCAGTCCCCGGGTTACGTACAAGATAGGGACTATAGGTTTGTTCTTAAGTTGAATTTGTATGTAAGTCGGAACTGGCTCCAGATTCAGCCGCTGCTGCTGAAACTGACTAGGGGCTGACTACAGCCGCTTTGCTCCCGGTGCCCCGGTCTGCTGGAGACGGTCCCCAGCAGACCAGGGGCACCCGGAGCAGCTTTTCTCGCCCCGGAGGTCGAGGTGGTGGTCCCGCTGCCTGCGAGCTCCGGGGCGAGAAAGCCCTGTTCGTAAGTGCAGATCCGACATAAGTCGGATCCGCGTAACTCGGGGACTGCCTGTACTTCAGAGTAACCAATGTATCATGGTCCAAGACTGCTCACATTGTTTTACTTGTTGTAGGCAGTTTAAATAAAGTTTTTGTGCCAACTGCTTTGTAAGTGACAGCTACTCTGCTGATGTGCAGCTGCAGCTTCAGGAAAGGTACTTCATTTCTGCTAGTTTTAGGAATAATACAATTGTCTTTACTAGGTAGTCTGCATTTTAGCTGCTCTCTATCATGGCTTTAAATGCATGATTTGAATAAGATGTCTGTGGCATGCAGTACACTCCTCTCTTTCATAGTAAGATGCTGACTATCACAAAGTGGAGTAGCTTACTAGTTTAATCACAATACATTTAGTCAGAGTAAAAGTAAGTGGGTGCAGCAAAAGCCTTCAGGAAACTGTTTAAAGAGCTGGCAAGGACCAGCAAGAAGAAATTTTAAATTACTTTCGCTGCTGCATTTAGTAAAAATGAATAAGCTAAGAAATCTAGTGGAATGTAGGAAAGTTAAGAGGCTAGAAAGCGCACACACTTAAGCTTGTATTAACTAGTGCAATGTTTTTTTTTAACTTACTGTCTTTTCATCGTTTTCAAAAGCTTCTCTTGCTTCCTCATAGGTACACTTTTCTTCTACACACTCACGTTCTATGCTCCCTTGCTTTAGCTCTTCCAAAACTCCATTGGCTCTTGGATATCTTTTTAACACAGAGTTGGCTTTGTTCTCTGTTAGGAACACTGAAAAAAGAAGAGAACATAAATAAAGTGACTCTTGGGAAAGTAGCCACACTATTTTCAGAATTTTAAAATAAAACTGCACAAAAGAAAATATGTTGTGTGGAGAGAAAAACTTTTCAAAACAGTCTCTTTACATAAAAAAGTATGACGGCTCCTTCAACTGTTACTGGCTATTAAAAATATTTTTCCATAGACAACTGAGCATTGTAGGTACTATGCCACAGCTTGTTTAAATGCAACTACAGGCCTTGCTTGAGCCCAGCATCCCTATTCAGCTCATGCTTAAACTCTGAACAATTCAAGCAAATCATATGTAGTTGAACAATTACAGTAGCATGGTATGAAAAAGCTGACCTTGTCTCTGGAGCTCTTCAGAGACTTAGTCATTCACCCTCTTGGATCTGGAGTGTTCCAGACCTGCTCTGCATGTATCAGCACCATCCTGATTAAAGAGGAATTTAAGTTTAAATGCTTCCTTTCCAGGCTACAGAAAGCAACTGATACTTGGCTATGAACTCCCCCACAAAAAGTATGTGGAGGATCATACCTGAATTTTTCAGAAGTTTTATGCTGACACATTGTCTATAATACCTCATGAGAATCACTCCAAAATGGCTGACACTTTTTCAAATTGAGTCTACATAATTTCTTATGCAACACTGCACTTCACTAGATACCATGGCATTAGAAACACCGGTCTTTTTGGAATAAAATGGTCTCAAAAGAAAAAAAAAATCAAAGCCAAAACAGGACGTAATATGTTAATATGACACTTCAATTATTAGGGTGACTTGTTATTCCTTAGATAAGACATTTCAGCAAACAGGCTAACATCACTTTATGGTTCAACTCACTCACTAGTAGGATGACTAAATTTCAGACACAGATCACCTTTATCACTTGAAGTAGTTTCACCCAGGTGTTTTCTTCCTTTCTTGAGCACCTCATTTTCTTCCCATCTGGCTTTCCTGCTCATTCTCTGGCCAAATGTCTTATCTTACACCCTGAAACCACACCTCTGGCATGCACAGACCTTTTTCTCCTCCTCCCCCACATCGTTTATGGTTGACTCAAGCATAAGCCGTTGCACCTGCTTCCCCATTGTGCACATGCTGGCATGCACCAGGTCTGGAACTCTCCAAATCCAAAGGTGAATGACTAACTCTCTGAAGAGCTCTAGAGGCAAGGCCAGCTTTCATACCATATTTCAGTAATTGAAAAACTACCGTAGGTAGGGTTGCCAGGTGTCCAGTATTTTACCAGTCAGTCCGGTATTTGCGCTCTTTGTCCGGTTTAAAAAAAAAAAAAAAATCAGAGACTACCAGACATGTGCAATGTCTCTGATTTTTCTGGCTGCGCACTGGATGGAAGCCTGGCGTAGGCGGGGGAACGGCTGGGAGGCAGGACCGCCATTGGAGCCAGGAGTCCCAGCCACTCCCCCCGTCCCACCAGGCTTCTGCACAATCACAGGCTCCCAGCGCCGATGGCAGCCCCGCCTCCCAGCCACTCCCTTCGCCCCCACAAGGCTTCTGAAGCACCCAGAGCCGTGACTGCAGCTCCGCCTCCCAGGTGGGGAGTCCCAGCTGGTAGGCGGGGCCGTGATCACTGCTCGGGTGCTTCAGAAGCCCAGCCAGGGTGGGGGGGAGTGGCTGGGACTTCTGAAGTGACTCCCAGCCACTCCCTCCACCCCCGCAAGGCTTCTGCATAATCACGGGCTCCCAGCGCCAATTGTGGCCCCGCCTCCCAGCCTGGGAATCCCAGCTGGGAGGCAGGGTTGCGATCGCCACTCTGGGCGCCACAGAATGGGGCGGGGGGGGGGCTTATTATCCCGCGTTCCTTTTTTTTTTTTGCTTGACCAAAAAATACTGCGTGTCCAGTATTTTTTGGGAGACCATCTGGCAACCTTACAAGTAGGTGTGTCAACTAGATGATTAACTAACTGATAAGTCTAGGCTTATCGGTTAATCTTGTTGACTACTTGCATTCCCTTCCCCTCTTGCTGCCAATATCAAAATTAGACTAAGAAAATAAATCCAATAGACATTTAAGTTACATTTTAGTTTTTTAGCTTGAACTGTGTATTTCTTTCTTAGCAAGTCTTTAGGTTCAGGGGTTGCAAAAATGTGTGTAACTCTCTTTTAAAATTCAATGTGACCATTAGATCCTAGGGTTGCCAGATGGTTTAACCAAAAATACCGAACACCCCACTCCCACCCACAAAAAAAACACTGGAGAAAAAATTCTGTTGGAGGGGAGGGGATACCGAAGTTGTAGAGCATAAATAAATAAAGCGGCATGGTCCCTTTCAGAGTGCGTGCAGAGTCAGAATAGGGATAGGAACAGGGGAGCAGTTGAGCACTAAAACTAATACATCTGAGACTAGGGTTTTTGATTTCAAAAACGCTAACTTTAATAAATTAAGGAAATTAGTTAGGGAAGTGGATTGGACTAAAGAATTTATAAATCTAAAGGCGGAGGAGGCCTGAGATTATTTTAAATTAAAGTTGTAGAAGTTATCAGAGGCCTGTATCCCAAGAAAGGGGAAAAAAATTATAGGCACGTGTTTTAGACCAAGCTGGATGAGCAAGCATCTCAGAGAGGTGATTAAGAAAAAGCAGAAAGCATATAATGAGTAGAAGATGGGAGGGACCAGCAAAGAAAGCTACCTTATTGAGGTTAGAGCATGTAGGGACAAAGTGAGAGGCTAAAAGTCATGTAGAGCTGCACCTTGCAAAGGGAATTAAAACCAATAGTAAAAGGTTTTAATAGCCATATAAACAGGAAAAAAAAAAATGAAGCGGGACCGCTAATCACTGAGGATGCAGTGGAGGTTAAGGATAATATCTAAACAAATACTTTGCTTCAGTCTTTAATGAGGCTAATGAGGAGCTTAGGGATAATGGCAACATAACAAACGGGACTAAGGATATGGAGGTAGATATTACCAGGGCTCGACAATTAGGGCAATCTACTCACCTCTGGCGAGTAGATTTTAGTCTGGCGCGGACGCGCAGCGTGCAATTCCATGCAGCTGGCAAGCGGGGATCACTGTTGCTTGGCAAGCCCTGGATATTACCATATCCGAGGTAAAAGCCAAACTCAAACAGCTTAATGGGAGTAAATCGGGGGGCCCAGATAATCTTCATCCAAGAATATTAAAGGAACTGGCACATGACATTGCAAGTCCATTAGCAAAAATTTTTAAACAATCTCTAAACTCAGGGGCTACGTCTACATTGGCCCCTTTTCCGAAAGGGGCATGCTAATTTGACAGGTTGTAATAGGGAAATCCGCCGGGGATTTAAATATCCCCCGCGGCATTTAAATAAAAATGTCCGCCGCTTTTTTCCGGCTTTTAGGAAAGCCGGAAAAAGAGCGTCTACACTGCCCCGATCCTCCGGAAAAAAGCCCTTTTCTGGAGGATCTCTTATTCTTACTTTTCTAAAAGCCGGAAAAAAGCGGCGGACATTTTTATTTAAATGCCGCGGGGGATTTTTTCCCTATTACGACCTGTCAAATTAGCATGCCCCTTTCGGAAAAGGGGCCAATGTAGACGTAGTCAGGGGTTGTACCTTTTGACTGGAGAATTGCTAATATAGTTCCAATTTTTAAGAAAGGGAAAAAAGTGACCCGGGTAACAACAGGCCTGTTAGTTTGACATCTGTAGCATGCAAGGTCTTGGAAAAAAATTTTGAAAGAGAAAGTAGTTAGAGACATTGAGGTTAATGGCAATTGGGACAAATTACAACATGGTTTTACAAAAGGTAGATCGTGCCAAACCAACCTGATCTCCTCCTTTGAGAAAGTAACAGATTTTTTAGATAAAGGAAATACAGTGGATCTAATCCACCTTGATTTCAGTAAGGCATTTGATATAGTACCTCATGGGGAATTATTGGTTAAATTGGAAAAGATGGGGATCAACATGAAAACTGAGAGGTGGATAAGCAACTGGTTAAAGGGGAGACTATAGTGGGTCATACTGAAAGGTGAACTGTCCAGTTGGAGGGAGGTTACTAGCGGAGTTCCTCAGGGATCAGTTTTGGAACCAATCGTATTTAATCTTTTTATTACTGACCTCGGCACCAAAAGTGGGAGTGTGCTAATAAAGTTTGCAGGTGACTAAGTCGGGAGGTATTGCCAATTCAGTAAAGGATCAGGATATCATACAGGAAGATCTGGATGATCTTGTAAATTGGAGTAATAGCAATAGGATGAAATTTAATAGTGAGAAGTGTAAGGTTATGCATTTAGGGATTAATAACAAGAATTTTAATTATAACCTGGGGACACATCAGTTGGAAGTGACAGAAGAGGAGAAGGACCTCGGAGTCCTGGTTGATCACAGGATGACTATGAGCCGCCAATGTGACATGGCCGTGAAAAAGGCTAATACGGTCTTGGGATGCATTAGGCGAGGTATTTCCAGTAGAGATAAGGAGGTGTTAGTGCCGTTATACATGGCATTGGTGAGACCTCATTTGGAATACTGTGTGTAGTTCTGGTCTCCCATGTTTAAGGAGGATGAATTCAAACTGGAACAGGTACAAAGACGGGCCACTAGAATGATTCGAGGAATGGAAAAGAAGAGGTTACTTACTTCGTAACTGTAGTTCGAGATGTGTTGCTCATGTCCATTCTGATTAGGTGTACGCGTGCTGCGTGCACGGATTCCGGAGCTTTTTTCCCTTAGCAGTATCCATAGGGTCAGCAGGGAGCCCCCTGGAGTGGCACCGGTATACCGGTGCATATATATCCCTGCTGGCCCCTCCACTCCCAGTTCCTTCTCGCTGGCTCCTTCCGACACGGGGAGGCAGGTGGGATGCAGAATGGACATGAGCAACACATCTTGAAGAACTACAGTTACGAGGTAAGTAACCTCTTCTTCTTCGAGTGCTTGCTCATGTCCATTCTAATTAGGTGAATCCCTAGCCGTATCCCCCCCTGGAGGCGGGATCAGAAGGTGACTACCTACCTAGGTATCCTTCCACAGATCTCAAAACTGCCCTCGCAATGGCAGCATCCTCTCTGGCCAGTTGAGTAATCACATAATGTTCCGCAAAGGCATGCACCGACGACCATGGCGCTGCCCTGCAGATTTCCAAGATCGGCACATGAGCTAGGAACGCCGCCGCTGTCGCCTGAGCTCTCATGGAATAAGCCATTATGCGCTGCGGTGACCTACCTGCACCCTCGTAGCATAGCCGAATGCAGGAAGTAATCCACGAGGATATACGCTGCGCCGAGACTGGCAACCCTTTCATTCTTTCTGCCACTGAAATAAACAATTGAGGTGATTTACGAAATCCTTGCATCCTGTCTATGTAATAAGCCAACACCTTTCTAACATCCAGGCAGTGCAAAGCCTATTCCCTGGGTGAGGCGTGTGGCTTGGGGTAAAAAAAAAAAAACAGTAGATAAATATCCTGGGAGAGATGGAAGTGCGAGACAACCTTGGGTAGAAACCCCGGGTGTGGATGCAACCTCACTTTGTCTTTAAAGAACATCGTGTAGGGTGGTTCTGAAGTCAGCGCTCTAAGCTCTGACACCCTTCTGGCTGAGGTAATGGCCACTAGGAAAGCTACCTTCTAAGACAAGTGCTTCAGAGAGCATGATGCCAGAGGCCCGAATGGTGGCATCTTAAGGGCAGTCAGGACCAGGTTAAAGGTCTCAAGGTGGGACCGGCAGGCTCTCATATGGCATCATCCTGTCAATTCCCTTCAGAAACCTTTTAACCATAGGATTAGCAAAGGTGGACCTCTGACTCTCCCCGGGGTGAAAAGCCGCTATAACCGCCAGGTGTACCCTCAGGGAGGCTGTGGCCAGGCCTTGCCCCCACAGGTGGAGGAGGTACTCCAGAACAGTCGGGACCACTCCTTCATCCGGAGCAAGCGTTCGGCCCCCTAACTATGAGGTAAACCTCTTCCGTTTAGCCTCGTAAAGAGCTCTAGTGGATGGCTTCCTACTTTCCAACAGCACCTCCTGGACTGCTCTGGGGCAGGCTCGCGCCGTAACCGAGAGCCACTAAGGAACCACGCCGCGAGGTGCAGGGATGACAGGCTTAGGTGGAGTGCTACTCCGGCCTCGCAGCTCTGCGTGATTAAGTCTGGCACGAAGGTAGCCTGAGTGGTCTCTCCACGGTTAGATCTAGCAGGGTGGTGAACCAGTGTTGGTGAAGCCACACCACCCAGTTTGGGGCTTCAAAATGAAGGCTTAGTCTGGTGGCCAGGTGGCGGCCCTGCGCCTCTCTCGGAGTCCGACCGAGGACCTCTACAGAGGTCGGGGCGGCTATTGTTGCAGCCCCTATTAGTGCTTTGCCCCCACTGAAAGGGTCTGGGATAGCTTCTAGCCTGGAGGAAACACCTCTGGGGGGCTGGGTTGTGTATCCCTAGTGACTTCAGTGTCGCTCTCAAGTCCTTCAAGCTATGAAGCTTGGAGTCAGTCTGCTCTGAAAACAGGCCTGACCCTTCAAAAGGTAGATCCTGGATAGTGGTCTGCACCTTGGACAGGATGCTGGACACTCGTAGCCACGCACTACGCCTCATGACCACCCCAGTAGCCATAGTGCGGGCAGCTGAATCTGCCACGTCCAGAGCCGCCTGGAGGGACGTATGTGTCACTGCCTTGCCCTCCTCTGTCATGGCCCCGAACTCTTGTCGGGATTCAGGGGGAAGCTGGCTGCCAAATTTTTGCATTGACGCCCACATGTTAAAGGCATAATGCCCCAGCATCACTTGCTGGTTTGCTATACATAGCTGAAGGCCTCCCGTGGCATAGGCTTTCCGGCCAAGCAGGTCCAATTTCTTGGGCTCTTTCACCTTTGGGGTGGGGCCCGGAGGCCCTTGACGCTCTTTCTGCCCAGCGGCCTGCACTATCATCGACCCCAGGGCTAGATGGTTGAAAAGATGTTCGTAACCCGCTTGAGGCAAGTAGTACCACTTCTCCACACCTTTCTGGATCGGCGCAATGGAGGCTGGTGTCTGTCACAGGGTCTTTGACAGCTTGTCCACCATTTTATTCAGTGGGAGCGCCACTCGCCCAGGGCCCGCTGCCGTCAATGTCCACCATATGATCTTGGTCCTCGTGCTGGACTGCTAGGTTAACTGCCAACCTTCGGCGCAGCTCCTGGTGCGCCCTTGCGTCCATTGAAGGGTGCTGAGGTGCGGAGTCCACCAGAGCCTCATCCGGCGATGACGATGAGGACTCTCTCGGCGGGACTACCTCTTCCCCACCGAGCTGCACCTCCGGTTCCCCTCCAACCGAAATGCCCATATGGGCCGAGCCCGGCTGGACTGTGGCCTCCTGCCCTTGGCCGATTACTTGAGGCCTAGGCATTGTCGCCATGGGCGGGCTCTCCTCAGGAGGAGGGGCTCTTAATGGGGTGGTGGATGGGGCGCTACTCCTTTGGGACGACCCAACCACTGACACCATAGGAGGGGGCCCCTGTGCCTGGTGGTAAGCCCAGGGCATCCAGAATGTCCACTGAGGTTGTCCCTGCCACTGCTGCTGATCTGCTGAGTCCCAGTGACCTGAATTAATAGTTGAACGAGACCTATGACGGGATTGGGACCTGTACGATGACCAGGCTGATGTCACTGATTCAGCCTTGGACTCCCACGAATAGTCTGATGCCGACCAGGGAGGAGCCGATGATGCTTGCACCCTTTGCTGCGCTGCCATGGCTGACGGCTTGCCCCCGTGTTCCACACGCAGTGCTGGAGGGGGCATAAGTGAAGGCACTTGCTGCGGCACTATTGTGCCCAGCTGCATTTGGTAGGCCAGTAAATAACCAACCAGTGCCACCATTTGCTGCTGCACCACAGTCTGGTGCGGTCCCGGTGCTCCGATGGCATGAGCTGGGATCAGTGCGGGGCCTTGCATCACCCACGGGCTCGGCTGCGGTGCTGGCCCCTGCACCAGTGCAGTATAGGCCGTTGGGTGCCCCAGTACCGGGGCTGTCGGTGCCGCAAACGCACTCGCTCCCGGTGCCGCTGCTGCTGGACAGGGGGCCGGGGTTGAGGCCGGTGTCTGTCCAGGCTCCAGTGCCAGTGCTCTTGCCGGCACCAGGAATTGTTGCTGGTGCTGGACCGAGGCCTGCACCTCGCCCAGAGAGTCCCACGGCCCAGCTGTCAGAGCCAGCAGCGCCAGGCCCTCTCCTTCCTCAAAAGTTTCTGGGGTGGAGGGATGACGGACCTCCCCTATCCCTGCGGCCTGCCCCGGGCTCCTGCCCTTGTCTGGGCTGTGTCTCTTCTTTGAGGCCTTAGAAGACAAGTGCCCCTCCTTAGGGCGCACCTTCTGGGCACTCCTCTCTGTTGAGCGTCCCCTCGAGCCCTAGGAGCCTCTCAGCGCCGGGGACTGCAACCTATGTCTCAGTGCTTTATCGGCCTCTGACCAGTGCTTGGCCAACACGGGTGCCGCTGACGGCGCGCTGCAGATGGAGTGGGGGCCCTCCTCGCCTTGGGGCTGCAGTGCCAACTCTATTAATAGGAGTTTCAACCGGGAATCCCTCTCTTTCTTGGTCTGGGGCTTAAAACTCTTACAAAGAGCAGCTTTCTGCTTGATGGGCTTATCCCAGGCACTCGGGAGTGAGCATCTCCACAGGGCATAGGTTTCAAGCAGGAAGCACAGAGTTTAAAGCCCTGGGGCCCTGGCATGCCCTCCCCTCACTGGGTCCCCTAGTTAATTACACTATTTACAGTACTTAACAGCTGCTTAACTAGATAAAACCACAAATTTAACTATAGTACAACAGATAAAGGAAATACAACTGCTAAGAGACAGGCTAATAGCCTGAAAGCATGCTCCAGCTACCTTCATGGGCAGTAAAAAGGAACTGAGGGGGTAGAGGGGCCAGCCAGGGTATATATGCACCGGTATACCAGCGCCACTCCAGGGGGCTCCCTGCTGGCCCTATGGATACTGCTAAGGGAAAAAAGCTCCAGAATCCATGCACGTGGTGCACGTACACCTAATCAGAATGAACATGAGCAAGCACTAGAAGAAGAACCTGTCTTATGAAAGGAGACTCAAGGAAAGAACGGTTACTTACCTGTAACTGTTGTTCTTCGAGATGTGTTGCTCGTGTCCATTCGAAGTAGGTGTGTGCGCCGCGTGCACCACGTCTTCTGGAGCATTTTCCCTAGCGGTACCCGTAGCGCCGGCGGGGCGCCCCCTGGAGTGGCGCCCCCTGGAGTGGCGCCGCCATGGCGGGGCATAAGTACCCCTGCCGGCGCTGCCCCACCTCAGTTCCTTCTTGCCGGATACTCCAACGAAGGGGAGGTAGGGTAGGAGTCGAATGGACATGAGCAACACATCTCGAAGAACAACAGTTACAGGTAAGTAACCATTCTTCTCTTCTTCGAGTGGTTGCTCATGTCCATTCGAAGTAGGTGACTACCAAGCTAACCCCATGGAGGAGGGGTCGGAACAGTCATAGCACCAGAGTCATAAGGGAAGGTGAACAATAAACAGATTTATTTGAACAATTAAACAGTGACAAGTTACCAACCCAGAACAAAGACAACCAGATCTATATATTTACATCACAGATTTGAGGACTGCAGAGCCCACCCTTGCATCCTCCCTGGCCTGTTGAGGTAGCGCATAGTGTGTTGCAAGCGTGTGAAGGGAAGACCAGGTGGCTGCCCTGCAAATTTCTGTGATTGGTACCTGGGCACCAAAGGCTACCGAGGATGCCTGCGCCCTGGTAGAATGTGCCTTCACCCTGGGTGGGGTTTTACCAGCCAGTTGATAACACTCTGCTATACATTGCACCACCCATCTTGATAACCTTTGCGTAGAAATAGGTGAACCTTTCCCTCTATTCCCAAACGCAACGAACAATTGTTGGGATTTACGGAAGGGCTTGGTTCGGTCAATATAGAATACCAGCACTCGCTTGGCATCCAGGGAGTGTAGAACGCGCTCCTTATGGGAGGCGTGTGGTTTAGGGAAGAACACCAGTAGATAAATCTCCTGAGACAGGTGAAAAGGAGAAACCACCTTCGGGAGGAAGGCCGGATGAGGCCGTAGCCTTATGTTATCATGCGAAAAAACAAGGTAGGCGGTTCTATAGTCAGCGCCCTTAGCTCTGATACCCTTCTAGCTGACGTAATGGCTACTATGAAAGCAACCTTCAATGAAAGGTGCTTCAATGAACACGTAGCCAATGGCTCGAAAGGAGGGGACATAAGCCTGTGAAGGACCAGGTTGAGATTCCAGGCAGGGTATGGAGCCCTCACCGAGGGGTACAATTTCTCCAAACCAGTAAGAAACCTTTTAACCACCTGGTTAGAAAAAAAGAGAGGCTCCTGCCGTACCAACATGGAAGGCGGAGAGAGATGCCACATGGACTTTAATAGAAGAAAAGGACAGGCCACTAGAATGGAGTTGAAAGAGATAGTCGAGAATAGTTGGAATATGGGCCGAAGACGGGTGTACTCCTCTCCGGGATGCCCAAGACGAGAAGCGCCGTCACTTGGCAGCATACGACCATATAGTAGAGGGCTTCCTGCTGCTAAGGAGCACCATCTGTACCTGTCGGGAACATCCCCTTTCTGGTTGGTTCAACCACGGATAAACCAGGCCATTAGGTGAAGAGACCGGAGATCCGGGTGAACCATTATCCCCCCCGTCCCAAGGTTGGGTTAGCAGATCCCGAACTGGAGGGCGTGCTATAGGGTCTTGGGTCAGCATGTCCACCAGGATGGGGAACCAGAACTGTCTGGGCCACCTGGGGGCTATGAGAATGATCGAGGACCTGAAAGTTCTCGCTCTGGTCAATACCCTGGAAATTAGTGGAAATGGGGGGAAAGCATAGAGAACGCCCTTTGGCCACGTGGTCGTTAGGGCGTCTCCCTTGGAGAATTTCCCCAGCCCCAGCAGAGAACAGTAGTTCCTGCACTTGGCATTGCGTGCCGAGGCAAACAGGTCTAGGTGGGGATAGCCCCACCTGTGGAAAACCTGACTGAGGACAGAGTCCTTGAGCGACCACTCGTGGGCTCCAAAGGATCTGTTCAGTGTGTCTGCAAGTAGGTTTTTGCACCCGGGGAGGTACTCCGCCTGAGGCGTGATATTGTGCATGACACACAAGTGCCAGAGACGCAGGGCCTCCTTGCATAGGGGTGGCGAGCGTGCCCCACCCTGCTTGTTGAGGTAGAAAACCGCTGCAGTGTTGTCCATACGCACCAGGATGGAGCGGTGGGAGAGCCTCGGCAGGAATGCTTCGCAGGCCCTCCTCACGTTGACGTGCAGGGACCGTTCGGAAAGGGACCAGAGGCCCTGAGTTCTGTAGCACCCAATGTGTGCACCCCATCCCAGGTTGGACGCATCGGTGACCAGCGTCAGCGAGGGGGGGAGGGGCGTTGAAGGGAACCCTGCTGCGCACCACGGATTCCTGGGTCCACCAGAGTAGGGAGTCCAGAATGTCTAGGGGCACTGTGACTATGGAGTCCCATAGACCCTTGAACTGGCAGAAGACCTTCGCCAACCACGCCTGCAGAGGTCTCATCCTCATCCTGGCATGTCGCACCGTGTAAGTACATGCCGCCATATGGCCCAGGAGCCTGGAGCAGACCCGAGGTGTCGTGATGGGGGACCAAATTAGCCCTGAGATCAGCTCCACTATGGAGAGGAACCTGCTGTGGGGCAGGAACGCTCTTGCCACCTTCACATCAAGGAGGGCTCCCACAAACTCTATGCTCTGGGAGGGGGGTCAGAGATGACTTCGACATTTATCATGAGCCCTAACCTTAGGAAGAGAGCTCTTATGAGTGATACGTGAGCTTCTACCTGCTCGTACGAGCGACCTCGGATTAGCCAATCGTCGAGGTACAGGAACACGTGTACCCCTCGATTGCGCAGAAAGGTGGCAACCACAGCCATACATTTTGTAAATACCCTTGGTGCAGTATATAACCCAAAGGGGAGTACCATAAACTGAAAATGGTAACGGCCCACCATAAGCCGGAGGGACCTCCTGTGACTGGGCCTGATAGCCACATGGAAGTAGGCGTCCTTTAGATCGCGAGTCGCGTACCAGTCGCAGCACTGGGATGACCGAGGCCAACATCACTATTCTGAACTTGTGTTTTACAACCACCTCGTTTAAGTATCGAAGGTCCAGGATAGGACGAACTCCCCCTTTTGGTTTTGGAACAACAAAATAACGGGAGTAAATCCCCCTGCCCCGCAGATGCGGGGGGACCCTTTCTATTGCTCCTTTTTCGAGGAGCGCCACCACTTCCTGAAACAGGATGTGTTCGTGAGGGGTGTCCCTTACTAGGGACAGGGTAGGGGGTTTTGAAGGCGGTGGGCCCAGGAACGGGATAGAATAGCCCGTATGTACAATGTTCAGGACCCAGGCATCTGATGTTATCAGGGCCCATGCCTGGGCAAAACGGGATAGCCGGGCCCCAAATGGGGGGCCAGGGTGGCAGACTGGTACGGGACTCTTGAATACAGTGTCAAAACTGGGGCTTGCCCTGATTGGAAGGGCCGTGGGGACCTGTCCGCTGGGGATCTGACCTGGGGCGACAACGTCGACCCCTAGGCCCGAGGATGTGCTGCCGCCCCGGAACCTCCACCGGAGGCCCGGGAGCGGCGCCTCCAGAAATCCCCACGGGGGAGCTGGGGCTGCGCTCTACCCTGCTGCCTATACGGCAGTTGTCATCGCTGCGTGGCCAGCATATGTATTCCTAAGGACTTCAAAGTTGACGTAGTGTCCTTTAGGGTATGGAGCCTGGAATCGGTGTGCTCTGAGAACAAGGCCTTCCCTTCAAAGGGCAAGGCCCGGATGGTGTGCTGCAAGTCCGAGGGAATCCCCGAGACGTGGAGCCACGCCCTGCGGCGCATAACGACACCAGTCACCATGGTGCAGGCTGCCGAGTCCACAGTGTCCAATGCCGCTTGGAGGGCAGTTCGTGTAATGACTTTACCCTCGGAAGCCAGAGCCGCAAACTCCTGGCGGTCCTCCATCAGGAGTCGGTCTCTAAATTTTTCGACCGCCTGCCAGGTATTAAAAGCATACCTGCTCAGCATCGCCTGCTGGTTAGTGATATGGAGCTGCAGAGCACCTGTAGCATAGACCTTACGGCCCAACAAGTCCAGCTTCTTAGGCTCCCTTGCCTTTGGAGAAGGCCCGGGCTGAGGAAGCCTTTCTTTTTGGGCCGCGGCCTGTACGACCAATGATCCCGGGATGGGCTGGGAGTAAAGGAATTTGTGACCCGACTGCGGGACGAAATAACACCTCTCTACCCCTTTTAAGGTAGGGGTCAGAGTTGCTGGCATTTGCCACAGGGCATTAGTAATCTTTGAAACAGTTTTATTGAGCGGTAGAGCAAAACGCGTAGGGGTGTCCTCAGTGAGGATGTCTACCACTGGATCGGTATCCTCAATTATGGGCTCAACCGGAACAGCCAGGTTGGAAGCCATGCGCCGCATGAGGTCCTGATGTGCTCTGGCATCCATTGATGGCAGCCCAGGCGCTGGGTCCGCCCGTGCCTCATCGGGGGAGGATGACGACGACAACGACTCCTGAATCAACACGGGAGCGGTCGTGACCAACTGTGGGGCCGGTTGGACGGTCTGAGCCTCCGGAGGGCCTGTCTCCGGTACCGGTGGTTGCAGTGCCGCAGGATCTTGTTGCGGCACTCGAAGGGGGGAGGGAGGCACCCTAGACAGGGACGCAGACGAGCGGGAATGGTGCCCTAAAGCCTCCGACCCCATAGATGGTGGCGGCTAGCCCTGCCACTGATGATAGGCCCAGGCAGTCCAAAAAGGCAACTGCGGATGAGGGGGCCACATCTGCTGGTTGTGGTCCCTCCGGTGTCTGGATCTGGACCTGGACCTGTGGGTCGAGGATGCTCCCAAGGACCCCAACTGAACCGACACCACGTCCGAGTCCAAAGAGTAATCGGACTCCGGCCAAGGCGGAGCCGACGAGGAGTGTGGGGCAAACTTGGCCATCGACTCAGGTTTGCCCGCATGAGCATGGCGAGGACGTGCTGTCTGCGGCACCTGGGGACCCATTCCCGGTGCCGTAAGGGCCGCTGGTAACTGCGGCACTGGGGGACCCAGACTCGGTGCAGCGAATTCTGCCGAGTGCGAAACAGTCAGCTGTGGCACCAGAGTGCCCAGGCCCGGTGCCGTTTGCGACGCCACCATCTGCGGCACCAAGGTGCTCAGGCTCGGTGTCGGTTGCGATGCCTGGAGTTGTGGCACTGGGGTGCCTAGGCCCAGTGCCGAGTGCCACGTGAGAAGCTGTGGTACTGGGGTGTCAATGCCCGGTGCCAATTGCGTCGACTGGAGCTGCGGTACCGGGGTGCTCAGGCCCGGTGCCGGTTGTGTGGCCAGCAGCTGCGGCACCGAGATGCTCAGGCTCAATGCCGCTCGAAGCTCCCTGAGACTGACGGCTCGGCGTCGTGAAAGGTGCTGTATTAGTAGTGGGAGCCGACCCCACCAGGGGTGGTCCCGACGCATAAACCACCATAGCATGCCAACCCGGGCCATGCATGGGCGACAGCGGTGCTCTCCGAGCCTCCAACGGGGGCGACCTCGACCCGTCCGAGTCGACCGACGACGGCGGGGAGGTCATAAGACTGATTATGTCCTGCGCCACTTCAAAGGTGTCCGGCGTAGACGGACGACGAGAGGGCAGGTGACCAGGGCTCACCAGGCCCCCTCGGTGCCGACGCTGCACCGGAGGGGAAACACACACCGGTGAACTGCCGCTACGGTGTCCAGCTGACGTTGGCTTTTTAGACGGAGACCTGCCCCGGGACTTCTTCATCCTCTTAGATGGTGGAGAGTGAGACCGGTGCCGGGATCTCAACGTCGATGCCCGAGGCCGGTGCGCTGTGCACCGCAGGCTGGTCCGGCGGTACCAGTTGAAGCGCCGTCTCCATAAGGAGAAGCTTCAAGCGGGAAACTCTTTCTTTCCTCGTACGGGGCTTGAAAGACTTGCAGATTTTGCAGGCAATTGCCAGATGAGCCTCACCCAGACACTTAAGGCAGCTGTCGCGTGGGTTGCCCCTGGGCATAAACTTCCTGCAGTCAGCGCACGCCTTGAAGCCTTGCGGCCCTGGCATTCCTTACCCCCCAAGGGGGGGGGAAGGAGCAAAAACAAAAAACCTAACTATCTAAGTATCAGAGGGGTAGCCATGTTAGTCTGAATCTGCAAAAGCGGCGAGGAGTCCTGTGGCACCTTATAGACTAACTGTTAGTGCCACAGGACTCCTTGCCGCTCTAACTACACAAACTATTTACAATGTGAGAAACGGGAACCATTAACTATCTAAGCCTAAACAGATAGAGTGAGAGAGACGCTCCAACGACCGACACGGCAGTAAGAAGGAACTGAGGTGGGGCAGCGCCGGCAGGGGTACTTATGCCCCGCCATGGCGGCGCCACTCCAGGGGGCGCCCCGCCGGCGCTACGGGTACTGCTAGGGAAAACGCTACGGAAGACGTGGTGCGTGCCGTGTGCACACCTACTTCGAATGGACATGAGCAACCACTCGAAGAAGAACTTGGCTTGTTTACCTTAACCAAAAGAAGGCTGAGGGGGGACATGATTGCTTTCTTTAAATATATTAGAGGGATAAATACCAGGGAGAGAGAGGAATTATTTAAGATCAATATCAACGTGGACACAAGAACAAATGGATATAAACTGGCTATCAGGAAGTTTAGACTCGAAATTAGACGAAGGTTTCTAACCATTAGAGGAGTGAAGTTCTGGAACAGCCTTCCCAGGGAAGTAGTGGGGCAAAAGACCTATCTGGCTTCAAGATTAAGCTAGATGGGTTTATGAAGGGGATGGTTTGATGGGATAGCATGATCTTGGCAACTAATTGACCTTTCACTATTGGTGGTAAATAGGCCAATGGTGGGATGATAGGAGTTACTGTAGAGAATTTTTTCCTGGGTGTCTGGCTGGTGAGTCTTGCCCACATGCTTAGGGTTCAGCTGATCGCCATATTTGGGGTCAGAAAGGAATTTTCCTCCAGGGTAGATTGGCTGAGGCCCAGGAGGCTTTTCACCTTCCTCTGTAGCATGGATCACTTGCTGGAGGATTCTATGCATCTTGGGGTCTTTAAGCCATCATTTGAGGACTTCAATATCTGAGATATAGCTGAGAGGATTATTCCAGGAGTGGGTGGGTGAGATTCTGACCCCCTGCACAATGCAGGCCACAGACTAGATCATCATAATGATCCCTTCTGATCTTAAAGTCTATGAGTCACTAAGACCCAGGGAAGGCATTGCTTGCCCGTGGTCTTTAGGCTTTTTGCCGGTGGCCATTTTGTTTTCTTGATCAAGCCAGAACACAGCTTCCCTGCGGAACCAGGGGATCCGGGGGCAGAGGGCTTCAGGGGAGGCCAGGGGCTGGGCTCAGTTGCCGAGTGTGTCGTAGGGTTGCCAAGAGTCCGGTATTTTCTCCTGCTGGCTGGGGGAGGGGAGGGGGGGGGGGAGGCATCAGAAAATACCGGACATTTTAGGTGTCTGGTATTTTCTGAATTTACCAGACAGGAGGCGAAAATACCAGACTGTCCGGGTCAATACCAGACATCTGGCAACCCCATTAGATCCCCAATCAACTGAAAATCCAGGAGTAGAATGGAAAGCCTGATCTCAGTGTGAGGACTCCATGTGAATCAACTATTTGCATACAGAAATAACCAGTTTGATGCAAGACAGGAATTTACATATGCATGTGCTAATTGTAAATGTGCAGTGTCAGTAACTGTGTGCGCATATTACAAAAAACTGGACATGCAGTCGGATTGAGAATCAAGCCCTCAATTAGATTTTAAGTACAACTACACCGTCCAGCCTTTTCTACTGATGTTCTCTACTGTTTTACACCACATGCTAACCACATAATAGAATTTACAAAAAACATTAGCCAGCTGAGGTGTGAAACAGTGTAAGTCTCACTTTTCTATCACTCCAGAAAACAATAGTGTGGAAAACTGGATAACAGAAAACAAAGGATTTAAATGGCAGCCTCCACACAACAGTCTTTCATTAGAATTTGCCAAATGAAATAAAAAGTTACTTCCTAAATTCCAGATGGTTGAAAAGCTGTTCTTACTAATGAAATGCTCTATTTTGTGGATGGCAAGTAAATTAGTTTCTTAAAAGTTCAATTGATAATCATTGGAAAAAATTTAAAGAAAAATTGAGCTCCAATAAAGGCTCTAAACAACTTTTCCAGCATGATTTTTTCGTCTTTCAACTTGAAAGGCATTGTGTTTAAATAGTTTACCTAACTCAGAAATTCTTTTGAGTGCCCAAACTGAGGTATCTTAAAAGACCATTTTTAGTCGAAGTGTTCTGCAAATCAAGTCCATTTACAGAAACCCAACTTAAACCCCAAACTGATGCACTTAAAATTACTCTTGAAAATGTTGTGTCCAAATCCATCAGAGTAGTTACAGCATTAAACCAAGACTATGGAAAAAACAAAGTTTTCTTCATTTGCAGTTTGCGCTCCCCATTTTAGTACTCCGCAGAAGACACAGAAGAAACCAAACAAGAGCTAGATGGACACAGCCAACTAGTTTTCAACTTGTTTTGGCATTCAAAATACAAGAGTCAATGGGTTGGGAAGCGAGGGGAGTTAATCCTAGCAATCACCAAGAAACACAAATATTCAGGTAAACACATTCAGTCTGGAATATATTACACCAGAAGTGTTTATTACCAGCTAATAGCTAATTATGCTTAGTATAGTGAGAACATTTTTAACCTTAATGGAACCTTTCAAATTCCTAGGCAGAACAACAATAATTTTCATATTCAACTTTGGGGAAGAAAGGGGATTTAAAAAGTGACCCCATACATAGTGCTACTAGACTATTTGTTGTTTAGTTTTTACCCATACCTCTTGTTCTCTCTCACCTACGTAGCCAAGTTCTTGGATGAAGTCTTATGAGGCGGAAGCTAGATCCTATCTACCAGGAAATGGCTCTGAAGGAGGATCCTTGCCTGATCCTCCAAAATGGAAATCTAGACTCTAGCCTACTGTGGTGTTGTTTGGGAAAGAGTGGGAAAGAAATGCAGGGTGTAAAGGCAGTAGTTGCTGGAAAAAGAACAGTAGCCAGCTGGCCTTATTTATAAAGAAAGGCAGGAGAGAAGAGAGAAAGGACTGAGGAGAAGCTGCTTGGTGGGTGCTTAGCAAGACAAAAGGAAAAGTAATTACTCAAAAGGGCAATGAAGCATGAAGACAATGTATTTGAAGGAACAGATTCCTGTTCCCCTCCTCCCTCATCACCCTGACGCTTATATTTAACCATTTTTAAGACTCCCTTTGTAGAATACAGGCACAGTAAATATAACCTGTGGTAGGTGAGCATGGATCTGTGTCATCTTCTAATCTAGTGCCTAGCTCACACACAAGTTTAATAGCGCACACAGAACTCCACACAACTTCAAGCCTGGGGCCCAGTGTCAAGCTTTTTCTCCCTCTGGATCCCTGGGCTCTGGAGCAGAGGGAGACAGGCATCTGGGCTCTGGGGTGCAGGCATTTAGGCAAGGGGGGGGGGCCTTGCAGCTGGACTCGAGTGGGGGAAGTGCTGTTGGTATCTGAACAAGGGGGGACCTTGTGACGGGGGGGGGCTCAGATGGGCCTGGTGGGGGAGAGAGGGTCTGGGTATCTGGGCAGCGGGGGGGGGGGGGCCTGAAACTGGGCTCAGCAAATTGAGTGTGTGACTCCCCCCCCCCCCCCCCCATAATGGCTTGGCTCTAAAAGGGAGCAAAGAAACAGGAATTGGATTGTCATACGTGTTTATCTATCTCTGTCTGGGGATGTTAATGAGACAGTGGTTTGGCAATGGCATCAGAAAGAGCTGACTTGGAAAAGCTAGAGCAGCTGTTGATGGGAAGGCAGAGAAGCAGGCTGCAGATACAGGTGGCTCTGCAGGTGATCAAAGGCTACACGTACAGCATATCAAATAAGTGAAACTTCATTTATACAAAAGTTTTCGATTTACCACTAAGGTGTCCAGTGGGGTCAATGATATAAAGCAGGTACTTTCATGAAGTATTAATTTATTGATTGGGCCTAGTTTCTAAGCAGTGGTTTAATATTTCAGAATCAGAAACTACTGCAAATGAATTTCACTTAACTCACAGCATAAAATGTATCACTTCTGCTTCAAGTGCATCAACAAGATATGAGGTATTAAAATAATCCATTATTCAAGTATGTTGGATCAATGTCTACTTGTAATATGTAGCTTACTTTAAAATAGGTTTCTCTTCCCTCCTACCAAAGCACAAGAACTTGTATTTTAGTGATGTAGAAAAGCCCACGAAGAAGCAGAAACCAGATGCTTAGTTAGCACTGTAGAGATGTAACTATCAGTCCAGCTCACCTACTGTCACAGACCATGGAAGGCTCGATAGAATGAAGCAGAACTAGTCTGATGCAATATAATCACTCGTGCTTATTAAAGTCATATGACTGTGACTTTTCAAAGGCCTATTTAGAGATCAATATAAACATAGCTAACATCACACAAAAAAAAGTTCTTGTCAAGGCAATCTTTTCTCCTGGAATAGTAATAGAAATGTAGCCGTGTTAGTCCTGTATTTTGCTTCAGCTACACCAGACTATGTAGCACTTTAAAGACTAACAAGATGGTTTATTAGATGATGAGCTTTCGTGGGCCAGACCCACTTCCTCAGATCAAGTAGTGGAAGAAAATAGTCACAACCATATATACCAAAGTATACAATTAAAAAAATGAACACATATGAAAAGGACAAATCACATTTCAGAACAGGAGGGGGATGCGGGGGGGGGGGGGGGGGAGGAAGGAAGGTAAGTGTCTGAATTAATTATATTAGAGGTGGGGAGAGTTAGGTCTGTGAGCTAATGGTATTAGAGGTGATAATTGGGGAAGCTATCTTGGTAATGGGTAAGATAGTTAGAGTCTTAACTATCTTACCCATTACCAAGATAGCTTCCCCAATTATCACCTCTAATACCATTAGCTCACAGACCTCTAACTCTCCCCACCTCTAATATAATTAATTCACAGACACTTTCCTTCCTTCCTCCCCCCCCCCCCCCCTGCATCCCCCTCCTGTTCTGAAATGTGATTTGTCCTTTTCATGTGTTCTTTTTTTAATTGTATCCTTTGGTATATATGGTTGTGACTATTTTCTTCCACTACTTGATCTGAGGAAGTGGGTCTGGCCCACGAAAGCTCATCATCTAATAAACCATCTTGTTAGTCTTTTAAAGTGCTACATAGTCCTGCTTTTCTCCTGGAGATGGTGATAACTGTAAATCAGTCACTGTCCCAACACGTTTGTACAAAGAGATTATGTTACTGTATTCTGGAACAAACTGGACGTGTTAGTATTCTGAGGCCACTATCATATAAACATGCAGCTGTGATTTCATACTTGTTTGCAGATAATCTTATGTGTGATGCCATATAAATAACAAGATAGCTGAATTCACTATTCTTGCACAGCTCAAGGTAAAGAAAGAGCTGCACATGTTAAGCATCACTATCCAACAAGTCCAGGATCTCCAAAATGCACAAAGAAGAGATAATTATGTTTGTAGCAGCATGACTGAGTAAAACTAAGTATTTTAAATACAAGTATCGTCACTGGCCTTTTGGGATCAATTTAACTGAATGTGGCAGTCTGTAGCTACCACACTTAATTAAACCAATTACTATAAACTGTTTGCTGGCTTACACAAAAATATGGCACTAACATCTCTGCCACCAGAAGATCTGGAAGAGATGCAACATGAAGGCATCTTGTTTGCTGTTCCAGTATCAAAAGGTAATTGCAGTCTTGTAAATAACCATCTCCTTGCTAGGAAGCCTGTGAACACAAATAATTTCTTCCCTAAACACTAGAATTATCCCTCCAAGAGGAAAAGGGGAAAAAAAAGGAAACCAGCAGAGAGCTAACTCTAGCATCAGTGTCTCAGCAAGAACAAATAGGGAAGAAAAGTGAAATGAAATTAAAATGGTTGGTAGTAAACAGTGCATCTGTATGCATTTCAATTGTAAACAGAGGACAAGGGAAAAATAAAAATATATATATTTCTGCTGTTACTCAGAATACCCTCAAAAATAACTCATCTGATGAAGTGGGAGCAACTCAGCAGCACCCCAGCTGCTCTGCCCCAGGCGTCCCCAAGTCAGCTGCTGCTGAAACTGACCAGCGCTGACTACAGGAAGCCCGAGGCAGAGTTGCTTTGCCCCGGGCTTCCTGGAATCAGCTGCTGATCAGTTTCAGCAGCAGCTGACTTGGGGACGCCTGGGGTTCTTAAGTTGATTCTGTATGTAAGTCAGAACTGGCGGTCAGTTTCAGCAGCGGCTGAATCTGGACGCCAGTTCCGACTTACATACAGATTCAACTTAAGAACAAACCTACAGTCCCTATCTTGTACATAACCCAGGGACTGCCTGTAGATTGAAAAAAAATGTTACTATTAAAACAGTGTTGAAAATGTTTTATAGTGCTTTTTACATGAAACCTTTCTAAGTCCATTATTAATTCACTCTATAATACAAGTGACTTTACTGTCCCTTTTGTGTTTTTTCTACTGCCATGGAAATTAGTGACAAGTCTCAGAGGAGTAGCTGTGTTAGTCTGTATCTGCAAAAACAAGTCATTCTGTGGCACCTTAGAGACTAACAGATTTATTTGTGCATAAGCTTTTATAGGTAAAAACCACTTCATCAGAAGTAATTAAAGCTTTTTGAGCCACAAAAGCTTATGCCCAAATTGATCTGTTCATCTCGAAGGTGCCACAGGACTCTTTTTTTTTTTAATGGAAACCAGTGAGATACCATACATTTAGCATTATGACTTTTACTCCTATATTCTTAAGTCACAGTGGGCTGGAAAACAATGCTCAAGGAACTGGCAAATGTGACATTCATGTATTATGTAAACCTGGAGTTTGCTGTACGTGCTACGTGAAAGCTTCCCTGCATGTTAAGACCATATAGCAAGCTCTAAAAGCTCACTGCATGTGCTCACAAAATGGAGTTGCACCATAACTAGCGTCAACATTCTACATGAGACACATAGCCCAAATTAGGTCAATCCCACTTCAGCCCAAGTGAGTGACATTTTTACCGCCTCAGCACACTGTGTGTCTGTGCACATTACTGTATAGTTTCTGAGTTCTGCTTATTATAGAAGTCCTAGTTATAAGGTACAATGCTGTATATGTCTAATAGTCACCACTGAAATGGACACCAACAAAAATCTGTCAGGAAGATGAAATTTTTCTAGATCCCCACAAAGCTATATTTATCAACAACCACCACCACCCACTTCTTTAATACCTGCTTCCTACGATTTCTTATTAAAAAAAGAAGAAATCAGGGTCTACTGCTCACATACCTCCACAGCTAGGAGTGGTGGAAAGGAAGAGCTTGTGTTTCAAAAGCAGAATCGATGAGTCTAGCATAAGTGGGTAAAAGAGTAACTGCTTTTTCCCCTACTTTGCAGAGGTTTTTACTGTCTTCTGGAAAGCTGAATTCATATCCCCAAAGACATCCCCCCACACCCAGCCTTTAACTTTTATACACGTTTTATATGTGGACCATTATAGAGTGTCATATTAGAGAGCAAAGCTATAAGGGAGAGGAAATTTTGAATGAAGGCATGAGGATGATCAAGGATAATGGGCAGGAGGATGTAAGTGTGATTGGTTTCATCAGAGGTCTCTTGGGACTGTGAACCTGGTGTGCTGATCATGACACTGAGCCCACCAATCTTCCCTCTGGGGCACTCCACCACCCTGTCTTGATGAGTCAGAAGCTCTGGTCTCCCCCAGCCAAAGCACAGGTAACAAACCCTCCACCCCCATAGCAGAGCAACACAGACACTGAACTCACTCAGCCCTGAGAGGGTTCAGTTGATTTTGTACATAATTGTTTTCAGCTTTGTGAACTGGCCCTTTAAAAACACCAGATGTGGACTTTGTGCTGTTTGCATTTTATAAATGTAAAGACCACTTGTACTTAAGCTACTATTAATTTTTAGTTCTGTGACCGGCTCCTTCATCTGCCAAGATGAGTTCTAATGTAGGATGAGGGGTGAATTACACCAATCTATAGCAGAAATATGATTATCATCCTTCAGGACTAAACAGACAGGAAGCTTCCTCTGAACAAGAACCACTTTATCAAGGCAGATGTCAACATTTCTAAAAGCTATAAGCTGAAGACAGGTTTTGGTACTTTCTTTTGGAGTGTGGTAAAGTCTCCATTTAAATAGAATAACTATAGATATATGCATGCTCAGCGTTGCTTAAGCAAACACTTACCACTGCCCATGGTTTTCATGGCCCAGGCAGAGAACTGGAAAAAGGAGAGTCTGTAAAGAAAAAAAGAAGGGGGGGAAGGGGAGAGGGAAAAAACCCGCTGTCAATTTTGTAAAAGTGATTATCTAGGAAATACTCTTCCTAGCACAAAAAGTTTTGTGTTTCCTCTTTTGAGGGACCCGGGAGATTGTTCTTCAAAAAAGGGGGAGATTTCCTGCACAGAGGATAGAGTCTGTCTGAAACTCCCATACAGGTTAAGGATGTCTGCAGGCGCCATCCTGACAAGTACCGTTGCAGGAAAAGAGTCTCCAGCTCTGGTGTGGTAGGTCCAAGCACACCTACCCTGTAACATATGTCCGCCATTTCAAGAAGAATATTGTGTGAAGATAATGCTATACTGAAACAATGGACACTGTTACCTGTTTAGAGCGCTTTTCAGCTTAAGATGACATTACATCATCTCTTATCAGATACCTTCAAAACCAGGGATGGGCAAGATATGGTCCATGGTTCAGATCAGGCCCACCAAGCCTTTGGATCTGACTCACTGAGTCTCAGGCAGGCTTGCTGCCAGCCACAGCCATAGGTCGCTGAAATCGGTCAGCTGTTGGGGCCACTTGGCTCTCTGTTGAGACTTTGCATCAGCTGCCCCCGCCCCAGCACAAATGTTGCAGCTCCAGCCAATGAGAGCTGCAATGATTTTGTATGTGCTGCCCCCACTCTCAGCACTAAGTCTCTGCCCCCCCACCTCATGCATAGCACAGAGAGACACTTGGAGTAGCCAGCCACTGAGTAGCCTGGGGCTGCAGTAGGCAGGGAACCTGCCTGAGGGTCCTGCTCGGCTGCTGGCCGGGAGCCACTTAGTAAGCGCCTCCCTGCCAGAGCCTGCCTCTGGCATCCTACTTCCCCCATCCCAAATCACTGCCCCAGATCACCACCACCTCTTGCCTCAGGGTTACCCAAATCCTCCGCACTTGCTTATTCCCCAAATCACAACCCTTCCTGCATCCTAACTCCCTCTCCGATCCCAAACCCTCTCCTGCAGCCCAAACCAACTCCAAGCCCCCTTCTTCATCCAACCTCAATTCCAGACCCTGTATGATCTCCATAGAAAAGTGCAGTCCTTGACCACTTACCAAAATCTTGAAGTGGCCCCTAACCAAGAATTATTGCTCACCCTTGTTCAAAGCTAGGGATGTTAAAATGCAGATAATTGACTAAGCATGTAACTGCTGAAAGTTTCAGCCGTTACATGCAGCCGCAGAAGCTAGCTCCCTGGGAGCTAGTGCATGCTGAGAGCTGGCTTAAGTGCCATCTCCCTGCTCATACCAGCTCCCACCTACCACCCCACCCTGATGCTATATCATAGGCATCAGTGCAGGGTGATAGTCAATTCCCCAGGAGCCAGACGAGGAGCTGTCTATAACCTTTTTGGTAACAGACAAGCTCATGCTTATACGTTACCCTTTTAAATGGCTTACATCCCTATTCAAAACCATAAAAAGGTAGCCTTGCATTCTACAGAATCAATCACAAAAATACATTAAGATGAGATTTGATGCCCCTGATGTGTATCAATATACAGTACTTTCTATCGTGGTACCCTACCTTTTTAAAACTAGCTATAGAATTAACAATGTATTTCATATAAACCAAGAAAAGCAATAATTTCAAAATGTCACTGTTCCAGTGTCTCAAAATTACAAATATAGCGTTGGTTGCTATATATAACTGGAGTTCACTGACGCCAGAATCCCCTTTAAATGAAAAAGATCATTTAGTGAGAAGACCAGTGAAATCTTTTATAATACCCAGAATTTTTTCTATTTTGATTATAACAATCCCAGAATTTGGTAAGTCTAATATTGTAATATTGCAACATATTTTAAGTATTTGCTCCAACAATGCTTGTGTATAATATATGCATAAACTATGGGAACACCTCAAACCTTTTTGAATCTTTTATACAACAAAGCAGATGGTGGAACTGAAACAACTTGTGACAACTTCCATCAGTCAATAACTGTGTTGAACAGTTCAGGAACAGACCTGTACCCTTGACAGTCATCACTGTTGTACATCCTAGTACCTAAGCAGACATGGACCTCTTGGTACTGCACATCTACAAAAAGACTGAGGAGCTTACCAGTCAGTCACACCAGCAACTTACAGGCAGAGCCAAAGAAGAGATTATCAAGACTCAATTAAGTCTATATACACAAACCTCAAACTTCCTGTGCCGAAACACTCTTGGGTTTATTGGTAGTGGCAAACATCCTTCTCATGGAGCCCCTACTATAGTATTCCATGGAGTGTGATTTCTCTCAATCATGGTTTCCAGCTCCCCAATTAATCTCAGGAGGATACAGGGAATGAGGGTAGGGGGTCTTTGGTACTATGAACCGCACATGAAATATTACACACATTGGAACCCAGAACACACCTCTTCATCAAATGATGGGCTCACAATTTTTGGACCTTCACACACAATGTAGATTTGCTGTTTGGAACATACTCGCCCTGAAAACTACTGGTGCCCCTACCCTTTTGTCATGTGATTTGAACCAATACAACATGTCCATGACAGGACTTGGAGACTTGCTGGAGAGGTGCCAGCAAGATGATTATTAGCAACACCTACAATTACCTGTGATAGCAGCCATAAAGAAAACGAAGTTGAAGGCAATTCAAAGCAAGCTTTCCATTTGTCAAAGACACATGGCTGAGTGATTCTGCTGTCAAAATGGAAAACCAGGCTGAAATCTGCAAGTAATTTCAAACCCTAACCTTTGCAGATGAAAGCACTGAACACAAACAAATGCACCACTTGCAAGACTGTTGTTAACCTACTATTATGGGGGGGGGGAGGAGAAATGAGGAGGAAGGGGACAAAGGTCTGCCTTGAAGCAGCCTCCGTCCATGGTGGTTCAACATAAAGGGCACTATATTCTAGAAGAGGGAATGTTCTTTCAGTGCAGTCTCCCTACTTACAGAGGATGATTTTCCTAGTGTACAGCCCAAGGTTCTGATCCTGCAGTTTCTTCTGTCTAGGTGAACTCATTAGAGCACAGTCCACAAAAGACAATTCCACTGCAATGGCAGAAGTCTGTCCACACACAAGAAGCCACAGGATCAAGACCTAACACCTTTCCTATATTAATGTTTAAAAAGCTACACGGAGTAAAGAATATCCATTATTCCTGTGTTGTTCTCTCCCTTCTACTTGAAGCCCTTTTCATGTTCTCTCCCCTTCCCAGTCCCAACAAAAAAAACAAAGCCTTTTTAGGGATTTTCCATTTTAGGTCAAGGCATATGTACATAAGTTCTTAGTTTCCTAATACACCAGTCTATATCTGATATTACTCAGTCGGTCCTTTGGATTTAAGGATTAAAAAAAGTCAAAAGAAAGTTGTACAGAGTTGGGAAACCAAGATCTGACTATTTGAAATATCGCATAATATGCTTAACTCATTTTTATATACTTTCAACCATTTAAAATAGATTCTACCACATTCCCTCAATAACGCATAATTCTCTTCATAAGTTACCAATGCAAATATTTATGTAATTATGTTTCAGAGTTCAGAATGATTTCACATCTCAAAATAGTTGTGTCTGTTTTGGGATTCCCTCCAAACCTTTATCTGGTTGGCTTCCCAAGAACTGAGCTCAGCTGCAGCCTGTGTCACTCAGTTATCTTTATTTGGCATATAGTCATGCTACACGTAGTGGGTCACACTCAGACACAGGAGTATGGATGCAGGATACACTCCAGCTCCTGTTACACAGAAACGTGTCTCTCTTTATTAACATAAAATATGTCATTGTATTTAGTGTTCATTGTGTCACACATTTTAGCTCTGGCTTTGTTATTTAGTAAGAACCAAACCCTGTACCCATACTATCTTTTGACTACCTATTTACCTCAGCTCTACATTCCTAACTGTTTTTGTCCCTTGTTATCTAGTTCATAGTAAATAGGGCACTGGGTGTTCTCTCTTATCTTGGTTGACTCTTACATTCTCTCTCCTCAGCTTATTGACCTATTTGCTTATTGTATTTAGCACAAAAGTTCTGTTTTCAGCCTGATAATTCATGTAACTCCCTAATTCTAGCCTCCAAGAAATAAAGCCTCCCTCCAAGATATTACTCATTCATGTCATGCGGAGGCTCAACTACTTTCTTTTTAGGCTGTGTTTTATATTCGCACTCATTTCATTTGCATTATATTCTTTTTTCCCCCATCTTTTTTGTTAATTGCCCAGCAGTACATTCCCAAAACCATTTTAATAATTTGAACCACCATTAAAATAAGCTCCAAGTACAAGCTCATCTCCTCTGGCACAGCTCACCAGGGTGTATGCACTGTCTGAACGCTATTATCCCCCATTTCTTTTTGCTCTTTTAATTAGAGCTATGAGTGCTCATTGCTCCATCTTCCTTTGTGCCAGAAGAGTGGTGTTAATGGACAAGAGAGGTAAGCGTGCAAATAGACTTGTTACCAGTAATTCCCATTTGGTATTGGCTGTCAGATTTTCCATTCTCTCAATCTGAGTCAGAGGGGTGAGGTACAGTCAAAATCCATCTGAAAAGCAGTATTAATTTGCATTTTTGATATTTCCCTATTCAGAACCTCAGTCTAGTAACCAGGACTATTATACTGCTCAGAAGTTTATGCAATTGCATATTCTGCACTCTACCTTTTATGCAAAAGAGACAGAATACAAGCAAGGAAGCAGATATCAGGAATTTATTTAGAAAAGCAGTTTCTATGGTGCTTCATAGGGTCATTACAGATTCAGCCCCATCTCCTACACTTTCTACGTCTACAATGATAGTTGATATTGATAACGATGACCCTGAGGCACTGCAAGATGCTGAAGTACCTTCTGAATCCAAGAAAGATCAAATTTATGTTCAGTGTAAGTTTTAGCTGTAAGTGTATTTTTAGTGATTTGAGTGTATGCCATATGCTGCGTGATGTCATAAGAACCCACAGCATGGAAAACTTTAGCTGTACATACCTAAATGATTCAAGAGACCAATCACTCTTTAATACAGTACTTTACTGGATTGGTGAGTACCTGTATACTATTTTATACTTTATTCATTTTGTTGTATAATAATTCTCTGAAAATTGGTATTTATTGCATGGATAAATGTAACTTAGCCGGACTATTTCATTAACTGGCACCTCCCATTCCACCATCATGATGGAGAACAAAGCTTTTAATGTATATTGCAGACTCATAAGCTTTTAAACCATCTAGTTCCTTCCCTGGTTGTCCATGTTGGCCCTTAAATGCCATCCAAATGTACCTCTTGTAATTCTCCCATCACTAATGAAACTCCTGTGTTTGACAAGACAATTTTTTTTAGAAAGGTAAATCAGTTAATTGTTTATCTATAGACAGGATTGTTAAATTGTGTTTAATCAACTAAATCAACTCATCAATTAGTCAATAAGGGGGAACTGCAGAGTCACACCTGACAGGCTCTTAATACATTTAAAGGCTGAAGCGCAGCTGGGGAGGGGGGAGAAAACAAGCGTGAACTGGGATGGCTGATTCCCAGTTTACACCCGGTCTCCCATTTCCACCAGGGGAGACAGTCCTGGGGGAAACTGACTTTTAAACTGGCTTCCCCCAACACTGGCTCCAACTCCCCCCCTTTGCTATTTCTGATAGAGGCAGCAAGGAGGGGGGAAGCAACTAGTCAAGCCTTATTGGATAGTCAACTAGTTGCTTACAACCCTAAGCTTGAGGGTGGTTGTAGTATCAGCTGTAAATATGTTCTCTTCCTCATGTGCTCATGGCCAATAGGGGCAGCAGGGAAAAGCATCTGGATAGCTGGGGAAACGGCAATTCAGCAAAGTGCTGAGGGTAAGGGGAGGAGGACTGGAAATGACAACGCACAGAGGTACTTAGTCCTTAGACAACGCACAGAGCTCCAGGGTTGGATCTGATCTTGGCTTGCCTGACTCTGGTCTGAGAGGCTCAGGGCTCCTCCTCTACTCCCTCCCCATCCCAGTGGAGAGCTGGTGTTGGTGCTCCAGCACCACATGGGGGCTGGACTGTAGGGCCAGTGTGGCTGCAGGGGGAAGCCCTGAACCTTGGGGGCTAGATCCAGCCCACAGACCACAGACTTTGTAGCATCCTTGGCTTGGCTTCTTAGCAGAAACCAATCCATGTACCACATGCTCCATCCATGCAATGCCCATGTTTCCACTGCCTCTACCTCATCTCAATGAAGGACAAAATAAGGGTTATAATCTAATTCATAGTAAGTTGCCTGGGCATTCTCTCTCTTGTCTTATTTGGCTCATACATTTTCTTCTTAGCCTCTAACCTATTTTGCTGACCTTGTTGATGTTCTGTTTTCAGGCTAATAATTAATTTACCTCCCTAATTTTATCTTCCAAGAAATAAAGCCTTCCTCCATGCATTAATTACTCATGTCAGGCCAGATGAGCTACAAGGGGACTTGAAAACATTCTGGATCATCTCTCATTTGCCAGTTTGACTTTTCACAAACACTATAAATACACAGAATATGTGGTAATTATGTGAAAAAGATCCTCTGAAGAAGCTAGTCTATTTAAGAAAAAAAAAGACATTCTGATCTACATCAGAATGTTGGTATATTTAGTGTTTGCTTGGTGTACACAGAATGACTTACAGATTGCTCCATGTAGAGCAATTAACCATGAAAGGGTAAGAAATTTCTCGTTTTAAGTACTACACGAAATAAGAGAAGTTTGAAAACATGCTATCTTAAATGTTCTGCATTGTAAGCAAGTTTAGACAAGTTCCTGCCTTACCTGTTTTCTCCCAGAAACTAAGGCCCATAAGATAAATTTACTAAGCAAAGTACTAATGGGATTTTTCCAGTCCACTGAAATTAGCAACTGTAAATATTTAAGTGCATGGAATAGCAGCCATGCAAAAAAGTCAGACATTGTTAAGCATTTCATCTACTCATAATAAACATAGAAAGCCTACACGCTTATTTGAAGAAAAAGGAAAAAGAAAAAAGGACAAAGATATGCAAACTTACAATAGTCAAACAAAATCAGGACAAACGCTCACAGCCCTGTAAATTCTAAAACATACAGAAGAGGGATCAGCCATATGAAGAGGGGGAAAAAAAACCCCACAACCTTTCTAAACTGCTGTTTTTCCCCAGACCTAAGTGATGTGGGAGGTTCCATGTATATGTATTTTATAAATACACACTAGCTCTATCTACAGTAGAGGCATTTCCACATATTTTTTGTTCCTGATAGGATTTTAACATATGCACACAAAAGCACTGTCTACTCAAAACAACATTTAGCACACAACGCTGCAGAATTAGGGAAGATGTGTGGGGAAGTGCACATGCCATGGGCAGAAGGGGCAAAGAGTCAGCCTCTGGGCAACATAGGAGCGGGGAGGGGGGGAGAAGGCTGGCACATGCAGAAAGGGTCCAATCCCTTCCTCCGCTCACCATCAGCAGAAGTGAAGCAATGAAAACCCAGCTCACGCTGCTACCCTCCCCCTCCACTAACCACTGGAAAGCCGTGTGATGTAGCCAGAGGAGCAAAGCAAGCTGGAGTGGTGTTGCTCTGTTTCCCTCGCTGTTGCCGGTGAGTTAATGAAGAATTTTACATCCACCCACTCAAGTCACTTTATATATGTAACACTGCAGTGATATTAATTTGCAAAAATAATTAAACTTAAAAGACTCTCTCAAGCACATAGATAAGACATTTGTAGATTCTATGAAAATTATAGTAAAAATGCTATCACCCAACATCAGTTTCCACAAAATTTAAGCTCTCATTTAAAAAAGATACCTATCAAGACACATGATTGCAAAGAAAGCCTCCCAACTGGAAAGTAAAATAAAGCTCATGTATTGTTTACTAAAACTATAAATCATTCCACTGCCTCTGTTGCTGCTGCTTATAGCTCTGCCAAGAACAGCACAGTGAAATTAGCAAGACGAATCAATTTCACAATTGTTATTCAGTAAGGAATGAACAGTAAAGCCTGATGTGTTGGGTCACAGAAGTCCCCTTGAGACTGCCACTTGGATGGGCTGATAATATCACTGAGCCCGCTACCTACCTCTTGGGGCACATCACCTCCCTATCCTGCTGAGCCAGAAGCTCTTCTCCCACCCAGGAAAAACACAGAGTTGGGGTAACAGCCTCCAACAGACAAATGAGAGCAGCTCAGTTTTGAGAAGGTGCAGTCACAGGGTACACAGTCCTAAAGGGATCAGAACCACAGATAAATCTGTCTTACTTTGTATAAAAGTTTCACACAAAGCTCATGAAGCCTCCTCCCCCTTTAACAACAAACAAGGTATGTACAACTGTTGTCTCACTCCTCACTCAAGTAAAGATTATTTACACTGGATTTAATATAAACAAGTGATTTTATTATGAATAAAAAGTAAGATTTAAGTGGTTGCAAGTGATAAAGTAAGTTAACATACCAGCTAAACCTAATACACTATGAGAAATTGTTAAATCACAATTTTTCACCCTAATTCTTAATTCAGGTAAAGTCCTTTTCAGGACAGAGCTATTCTTTCTAAATTGGGGCCAATAGCTCTTCTCCTCCCCTGTTAGAGTTCTTTTGTTTTCAAGTATGACATATAGCCTCTCAGGGTGGGGAGCAATCTGTGATGCCAGATGAAGACAATCATTGTTTACTTCCCCTTCTCATATACAGAATTTCCCTAGGGCAGGAAGTCTTTATATAATTCCCCACACCGCTGTGGAAAAATGCCAAATTTAAGATGGATTCCAGAAGAAAATGGCATGATCACATGTCTGAAGGACCAATCATAGACCAGGCTTACAGGAAAAACAAGATTATTCAGAAAAAAGGAGGAATCCTGTGACGCCTTAAAGGTTAACAGATTGGACATGAGTCCTTGGGCAAAAACCTGCATCTGATGAAGTGGGCTCTCTCTCACAAAAGCTTATGCCCAAATAAATCTGTTAGGGTACGTCTCGACTACATGCCTCTGTCACCAGAGGCATGTAGATTAGGCTACCAGACAGGAAAATGAAGCGGCGATTTAAAGAATCGCCGCTTCATTTAAATTTACATGGCTGCTGCGCTGAGCCGACAAACAGCTGATCAGCTGTTTGTCAGCTCAGCGCGATAGTCTGGATGCGCGGGTGTCGACAAATGCATACCTGGGTGGTCGACAAATGCCTTTGATGTCGACACCCGCGTGTCCAGACTATTGTGACAGAGGCATGTAGTCTAGACATACCCTGAGTCTTCAAGGTGCCACAGAACTCCTCTGTCAGATACAAAAAGTGGCTTGTTCTGATATTTAAGCCTATTTACAGATCACTGTCTTGAGCAAGGGTCATTAAGTTCCTTAAGTACCTCTAATGACACCTGAATCAGTAAATAGGTTTCCTCTTCCTATTTCCAACTTCAAGTACAGGAATATACATACATATAAATAGAATATACATGTTCAGTGGATTACAAGCTCTCCAAGGATAGTTTACATTCCCCACTTTGTATAAAGCATATTCAAGTGATGCATATTAAAAAACAGATTTCCATAAAAATATGAGTGTAACATCACAGTAAGAACCTTAAGAATAATGCCACTTTCAACTGTAGTTTAAGGGAAGAGGCAGAAGACGGGCACAAGAGTTATCCGTAGAGATTAAAAAAAAATGGAGAACTGGGGCAACAGCAGAGATCTCTTTTCCCTATCACTCCTCAAAGCAGCCCAGAGTCTTGAGGGAGGGGACTAGGGAAAGGAGAAACAAAAAGCTGATACAGAGGCAGTGGAGCAAGGCAGCAGGTGGGAGCTGGTACACACTGCTTAAAAGCTGGCTCCCTGGAAACTGCCTCCTGCCCTGGTATCAGGGGCAGCAACTGGCTCCCCAGAAGCAGTGTGGCAGGCAGGAGCTATTACATGGTTAATCAATTAACACACATTTTAACAACCCTACTCAAACACCAAAACAAATATACCCTAACAAACAGAGTTTGGAAGAGGTATATGTCCTCATGCTGTAGGACACAAAGCTAAACAATAATGGCTTGGGTTAAGAAACTTCCCCAGTGACAATTTATTTCCTGACTGCCTGCAGTATGATTTTACTGACAAAAGAAAGGTGCATTTGAGTCTGATCTCTGCTGAAGAAGCTATACTGGAATAAACTGATCATTAGCCTAAAATGTTACAGGATTGCCTACTTTTGTTTACCGATCACTTAAAACAATGTTACTTTAAATAGCAATTAATACAAAAAGCTTAATTTGCTCATTCAGATCTTTTAGAATTCACCAAATATGCATTTCACACAACTGCGGCATCCAAGACCCCTTTTCCCACCTCAGCCTCAAATATGAATGCTAGAAACACCTTAATTTTATGCCAAAAGTTTTCCCCTAGGTTAGAAATAGTAGTAGTGCCACCATAGCTTGGTCCTGCCTTGAGGGCGGGGGGCTGGACTCTATGACCTCTTGAGGTCCCTTCCAGTCCTATGATTCTATGATAGCACCTGGAAAAACCCTAGTCATAGACAGGGCCTCACTTTGTTAGGTGACATATAAACACAGAACAGAATCAGTCCCCACCTGATGTTACTAACATACACCCAATCACATTTATAGCTCCATCTAGAATTATAAATACTTAAGCTACACAACAAAAATCATGTTCTCTACCACTGTAATCTAGTCACTCCTGCTGTGAAATACAACAAATACCACAAAACAACACTACAATAGCGTAAGGCAGAATGTGAACGTTCAGTCGGATTTTAGGCAGTTAACATGCAGCTTTTTAAAATTCTAATTTGAATTTACAATTTTATATTAGTAACTCAATTTTGCTGACTACTACAGCACTGCAGATAATTTGATTATCAGCACCATCCATAGTCAACTGCAAAGGGGGAAGGACCAAGCACTCACCAAACACTGAAAACAAACAGTTTTACTATGTACTAATAATCAGTCTTGTTAAATAGAGTAAACAAGGAAATGGGCTATGGGCTAAGTATTGTAAGGTTAGATTTGAAAAGGTTAAAGTTACCAACATTTGAACTTGAACAAAAATATCTGGCAGGGACAGCAGAAATTAGACATTAGGTCATTTAATCCATCCTTTGCCACTCCTCTGTTCTCCACTTTTTCAAATAGTTTATTTGGAATGTAAGGGGCAGCATGGAAGAGGACACAGAAAATGGCTATGGGAGGCCAAATAGACTGTAGAAACACTACGCTAGGACACTGCATCCTGGAAGCCTTTGGATAGTATTTCATTAAGAAGGGTGTAATTATAAGCATGAAAAGTCAAAAAGAACAGAGTAGAGAATCTGATATTTGGCATAGAAAAAATAAAGTCCTTTACAAGTCATACAACAACAGAGTTAAGGAAACAGACACCAGATTGCAGGGGGTCAAAACATTTACCACTCAGGAGCTTTCTCTCTCTCAATTAGTCAAAGGAACTATTTCCAAACTACTGCCTACATTTCCTTGCTTCATCCTTATGGAGAGAACCAGTTTATAGTAGAATGCTCATTTTAGTTTCTCACTCTGCTCCTTGTCTCCTTTTACTTAACCAGCCTCAATTTCTCCCCTCCAGCTTCTTGTTAAATCTCTCTACCTTACCTCACCTCCCTCTCCAGCCCCACAGGTTCTCAGATCCATGGTCATGCCAAATTCTGGAAGAGAATTGATCTGAGGAAGTGGGTCTGGCCCACGAAAGCTCATTACCTAATAAACCATCCTGCTAGTCTTTAAAGTGCTGCATAGACCTTTCTTTTGTTTCAGCAAGATCCAACTAACACGGCTACATTTCTATTACTATTCTTTGCTCAGTCAGACTGGGTCTCTGCATCCGATCTCAGTTTCCATCCACCTAATGCTCCCGATCCCAACGTCCATCATTCCCTCTTCACTAACAGTCCCCAATCTCCTTGCCCTGCCAGCCCCAATCTTCCCTCAATCTCAACTCCAGGTCCCCTTCTCCCTGCTAGTCTCTAGTCCTCGAACCAATGGGCTTTGCCCACTCCAGTCCTGCTCTTATCCCCTCTGCATTTGGATCTTCCTCTTTTAATTTGCATGGGCCCTTCAATAGTGTCACAGAGTACAGGGTAGTAATAGAGATAGCCGTGTTAGTCTGATCTTGCTAAAACAAAAGGAAAAACTATGTAGCACTTTAAAGACTAACAAGATAGTTTAATAGGCAATGAGCTTTCGTAGGCCAGACCCACTTCTTCAGATCATATTCTGGGAGAGAATTGGTGCTCAGATACAGAAACCCAGACGTGGCATGGCCTGCAGCAATCCTGAGCTACAACAGGAAAAGTTCTGCTTAGCCCTTGTCTGAAGCATGCCCAGTGTGGACAGAATCTTCAGGAAATTTAGCTAAAAATCTTAGAAGTGTTTACCAAGCATATACTAACTGCAATTTTTCAACACTTGGCCAAATTTGGATGGTAAACAATTTTCTTCCATTATTTGATCTGAGGAAGTGGGTCTGGCCCACGAAAGCTCATCATCTAATAAACCATCTTGTTAGTCTTTAAAGTGCTACATAGTCCTGTATTTTGTTTCAAGAATGCCTAAAGGCAGATTTGTAACAAAAACCACTTACATGCCAAATTTCAAGTCCCCAATCCAAAGCAAGTTGAAATGGTAGTTGACATTTCCAAAGTAAAGGCTGCTAAAATTTAACATGGGCAGGACAACATAGTCTTTCCTAGCCTTGTTGAATTAAAACAATAAAATTAAAAAAAAAAAAAAAAACACACCACCTGCTGCAGATACTCAGAGATGGAAAGCTACTACCCCAACAATTATAAAAAACAATAAATGGTCTGGTAGCACTTTATAGACTAACAAAACATGTGGATTATATCATGAGCTTTCGTGGGCACAGCCCACTTCTTCAGATGACCAGAGTTATGAGTAGGGGATATGAAAACTCAAAATAAATAGGAGAAGGGAAGGGGAAGAGGAGAGGGGAGAAAAAGAAAAAAGGAAGGTGGGTGTGAGACAGAGCATCATTAAGTATCTGGAGAATGGGTACTTAAACTTAAGCAGATAAAAATAACCACTGAAGGTGCTAACAGCTCTGAGTGGTATCCTTCCTGTCTTTAGCAATCTCTCCATTGATTTAGATTTTTAACTGCTTAAGTTTAAGTACCCATTCTCCAGATACTTAATGATGCTCTGTCTCACACCCACCTTCCTTTTTTCTTCTCCCTCCCCTTCCCCTCTCCTATTTATTTCGAGTTTTCATATCCCCTACTCATAACTCTGGTCATCTGAAGAAGTGGGCTGTGCCCACGAAAGCTCATGATACCATCTACATGTTTTGTTAGTCTATACAGTGCTACCAGACCATTTGCTGTTTTTTTCCTGTAAAAGACTAACTCAACCATTCCCTGAAGCTCCCAAGCAATTGAAGTTCAGCAAGGCTACAACAAGCAACAGAAAAGCAGGTCATATAATGGCAGTTTCAGGCAACATCAACTGGCAGATCCATCAAACACACTTTGAATTTTCCTCATCAATCTCCAGACGGTTACTGGGTTTCATTCTTTCCTTAAATTCCATCTTCCTGCTACCCAGCTGCCTAAACTGAATATAGTACTGAAACTACAGTGGCAGACTCAAACACTGGGACCTCGGATTCAAAAAAAGTCAATCTATAGTTATGTCAATCCAAGGCCGGGCAAACATCCACAAAACAGCTCACAGTCACAAACACACCCCACATCAGATGACTAGGCGGAGTGGGGGAGAGAAGCGCTGAAAGGACCTTTTTTCTGACCTCCCAGAAGAGACAATTACTGAACAGATAATGTGAGCAAAAGCAGCTCCCTCCCCCTCTTCTGCTACACGCTGCTGCCTGCAAAACAATCACCCCCTTTGTTGATTTTCAGCAGAACAATGGGCCGGAATAAAGATACAGCAGTCGGACAAGGAAGCCCAACAGGCGCCCCCGGAAAGCCAGAGCACTGCAAAGCGCCCCGACACACCGCACACAGGCGAGCTCAACCAAACAGTCCCACCGCGAACTTCCCCAGCGCCGAGCCCCTAAGCGAGGAGAACACAAGGCAGGGCCAACGGCGAACCTTTGGGGCGGCAGAGGAAGGGCTTGGGGAGACCTGCTGAGCAAGCAGCCAGCCCGCACCCCGCCTGCACCCTGCGCCCCCAGCACCGCCTGCCCCTACTCACGCCCACATGCCTAACGACCCCCACCCATCAGCCCAGCGCCCCACCACGCACCCCCGGTGCCGCGAGTGCACCCGCCGAGCCCAGCAGCCCAGGCGGCGCCCCGGCAGGGGCAGCTCGGAGCACAGACCTCGCCCAGCCGCGCCGCGCTCCCCTCTCGGCTCCGCTCCGCTCCGGGGCCGGCGCACGACCCAGCCCGCCCGGCGGCAACACCCGCAGCCACCACGCGCCCTGCTCCCAGCACGTCCCCGCCGCCTCTGCGCAAGCGCCGCGTCTGCCAGGCTCCAGCCCCCAAGGCCTGGGACAGGCAGGGCGCCAGGGGCGGGAGCTCCGCAAAAGCGGGGCGTGGTGGAAGGGCGGGGACAGACTGATTGACTGCTCCCGCCAACCTCCTTTCTTGGGAGGCTCAGTCCCCATCTCCCTCCTCTAGAGCAGTATAGTGATAGAGATGCAGCCCTGTTAGTCTAGTGTAGCTGAAACAAAAGACCGGACAATGTAGCACTTTAAAGACTAACAAGATGGTTTATTAGATGATGAGCTTTCGTGGGGCAGACCCACTTCCTCAAATCAAATCTTTGATCTGAGGAAGTGGGTCTGGCCCACGAAAGCTCATCATCTAATAAACCATCTTGTTAGTCTTTAAAGTGCTGCATAGTCCTGTATTTTGCTCTAGAGCAGTGATACCCCTTTACAACAAAAACTTAAAGTACCCCTTAACATATAAAGTACCCATTTACAAAAAAAGTATTCCCAGTACCTAGTTTTCAGACACACAAGTTTTTTTTTCTACCTTTGCAACACGTTTGTTTAAGCAACGTAATTGTAGCCGGGCGGGCGGTGACATTTTTGGGTGTAAAAAGTACAAAAATAACAAAGTGCTGTAAAACTTAAAACAAAAATTTAGTTTTCTCCACATTTCAGTAGTGTTGGTACCACCTAGACTTCTCTTGAGTACCCCTAAGGGTACTTGTACCACTGATTGAGAAACACTGCTTTATAGCCAGTCCCAGCCCCGCAGGGAGAGATGGTGTTGTAGAAAAGGTTCGTCCAGGCGTAATAGGGGGGTTTTGTATTTCACCATCCTTCTGTGTGAGTTCATGCAAGAGGGTCAGGCTCATTTGCCTTCATCCCCTAGTTATCTTTGGGGCATTTAGTGCCCTGGAGGAGGTACACTGCCTGTAGTGATAGGCAAACATGGGGCCAATGGGTATGAGAAGGTGCTCATGCCTTAGCCGATTTTTCAATACCAGTCCTTGAGGAACCCTGCACAACAATGACAAATACCAAGCCTGGGAACCTAAATCCATAATTCTGCTAGCTACCAAAACGCATGGTCTTGGCAGGGATGCTGGTTTTATGACTCTACAATTTGCAATACCCCATACTGCCCTTCATTGCCCATTTCAGGGCAATCCTTCGAGGACTGGCTTGGAGTCTCTGGGAATGAGCATCAATCTCCCATGACCAGTGACTTTTGAAAGCAATCTGGGAGATTTTAATAGAAATTTTAGAAAATGACATTATGTCATATTGGGGGACGGGGAATCTCCCAGAGTAGCTCCAGGCAGAGTTGTCAACCCTAGCCCCTTTATGAATTACGATTTTACTAACCCTCAATTGATCACTTTAAGAGACCATCTCCAACAACTTTTTTAGGGCTCTGCAAATGAAAAAAGTTTGAACGTTCAATGTCCTCATGAATGTTTCTTTAAAAAAATATCGCTTTAGCTGGCAACTTAGCTATCAGAGAGGTTGATGAGAGATACTAAACCTAAGACAATTTCTACACTAGCACTTTTTGCATGTAACATTTTTGTAGGATTGGAGGTAGGGTTGCCAGATGGTTTCAACAAAAATACCGGACACACTTGACATTACATCACAGTCTACATTACATCTTATTTAGAAAATACTGGACATTTGTATTTTCTCATTTATATTTTATCAATTTGTTTCCTGAACAGAAAGCTCAAATACTGGACTGTCCGGTTCAAAACCGGACAACTGGCAACCCTACAGCTGTGAAAAAACACATCCCTGACCAGCCTAAATTTCACTGACAGTGTGGACAGTGCTATGTCAGAGGGAGATGGTCTGCTGCTGACATTACGGCTGCTGCTTGTTGGGGGTGGCTTAATTATGCTAACAGCAGAGCTGTCTCCCATCGGCAGAGCTATACAGGTAAAATTACAGCAGTACAGTTGCAGTGATACAGCTGAGCTGCTGTTAAGGTCTGTACTAGTATAGATATACTTTGAACCTATCTCTCCCCAGAGGTAATAAACTCTTTTAAACAGGGTTGAGGTATCCTGACAGTGTGCAGGATGCTGGAAATTTACATTGCTATTGCCTGTGTTATGGTTTCAGTTGTTCAGTGGATTATGATTTTAGTTTCCAGAACTGTCTGTCCTGCATCTTTCACCTTTACTATTGCAAACTAGCAATTAACTGACAATCAGCACACAAAGAAATGTGCTAACAGTGCAACAGCGGAGGTACACTTACATTTTTGGTAATAGAAAATTAAATATATAATTCATTGTGATTTAAATCTACCTCAATCTTTTTATTGGAACTGGATTTAGAATTAAGATCGATTCCATATTTTCAAATATATTTCACAGCCAGTAGACATAAATGCTACCATGTTTTAGCACAATTATAACCAAAGAGAAGAAAGACTGAATGAAAATAAATGTTTTGACAGACTTAACCAGTAAACAAGGAACTGTATCTATCCTGAAAATCCCTTGAGCCATTGAAAGAAGCAATACATTACTTTGTAAGGAAAATAAATTCCCATGGTAATAAAGTGAACTATTAAGGCTTATATAGCCAGCATAACCTTTTTAATGCCCTTTGCTTCATCAGAGTGACATTAATTTAAGGGGAGAGAGGAGGATGAATTATTGTGTGGACAGTGGTTTATTTTCATAATAGAGTTATTTTAGGTTTAAGCATATTCATTACACTCTTCCTAGTTAACCACTTTTCATAGCTTCTAAATCTTCAGCTTTATCTATGGGTCTTCTACCTGTGATGCTTTTTAATAAATGGGTCTTATTTCACAGAAAGTAATCATTTTCAGCAAGCAAATGAACTGTTAGTCAAGAATGATTTCCTGCAAAATTAATTTTAAAAGGCTACATATTAAAAACAGCTTCTAAATAAGCACCCACTTAAAAAAACACACTCATTTAAGCATAAGAATGACAGAATGTGTATTGCAAACAGTAACCACTAATCCGAACAGGAAATTCAACATCATTTACTTAAGCAGATTTTTGCAAGCAGAAATTTTATACACACGAACAGCAAGTCTAAAATTACTGGTTGAGTTCAGGAAGGTAGTGAGGGAGACTTTGAAATTTTCAGTCTAAAAAATTAGAATCTTATTGCTGCTGTAATAAACCCATTTTTCAAGGCAAGATAAAATGATGAGGATATAGAGATGACAGACAAAGGACGTGGATACCAAAGAGAGAGAGAACAACATGAATAAATATTAAATGTAATTCAATACTATTTTTTGGCAAATTCACCTTTTTCCATATGTCACAATAATTTAGTCCATGTAGCACACGCTAGATTATGAACAGGTGTATCTTACTGGACAGCTATATACCACACTGTTGTGAAAAAAGATGTTATCAAGGAGAGACCTCAAGAGAATCAAGACAGAGAGTTTGAAGACTGAGTTGCATATTATTTGCTGCTGAACATCAATATATATATCAGTGTCTGGGGCTAGACTGTGATTTTCATTATACTAAATTGAAGTAAAATAAACAATTCAGTTTGATGAGCCAACCGGTCTTAAATTCTTACCTGAGATTTTTCCTTACCGATGTCACTTCAGAATTGAAGAAGGATTTTTGTTGGTAATCTGGCCAACACTTTGTTTTAATATATCCTCTATCAAAGTTAAGCTTCCCTTTTCCATGTGGTGACACATGAAAGAAAGAAAGAAAGAAAGAAAGAAAGAAAGAAAGAAAGAAAGAAAGAAAGAAAGAAAGAAAGAAAGAAAGAAAGAAAAGAAAGAAAATACTGCTGCTTATATTGCTTATACTTCTTATAACTTTTTGCCTGATGAGTTTGTGGTTATTAAAACTACTGGAAGAATAAATTTCTTCTGGAATACCTTACTTGCTATCTCATGAGGAAAGGACTGTTAATCACATTATAAAACATCTAACAATGTCTAACCAGTAAGACCACTAAACTGTGGTTTTTAATCTAGTGCTTCTTTATTTGCCAGAAGAATAATGAATGATTGATTGTAAAAGTTGATGTGAAGCTATTTAATATTTTATTGAAAATATTAGTGATATAGATACTAAGACATTGTAATAGACTGATAGACGTAGTAAACGCATAGCTAATATATGTAAACGTATCTTCTAATATATGGATATAGCATAAATCCATCTAGTACAGAAAGAAGCTGATTCTCAGCAACAGTGTGTACATGAATCCATCAGGAAGCTTGGAAACGAAGAAAACTAGTCACAGAGAGGTTGGTGGAAGATAGGGGAATCAGACCCATATAAAATAATCACATTTTAAATGATATTATAATTCCATTTTGCAGTTCAGATGATTACAGAGGCCACCTGCACTTTGATTTTATGGTTTGACATCATCAGAACTTTTTTGAGAAGTATAGCCCCATTATTCACAACTTTTTCCTCCCCAAAATGCAACAGCGTAGTGCAATGGCATGTAGAGAAGCCCAAGGGATTCAAATACAACTATATAAAATAAGGAAGAAGACATTTTGCTACCCTGTTGTTTATTTCTGACTGATAATCACACATACATTTATAGCATATTCCCTAGAAACTAACTACAGGCAGTCCCCGGGTTACATACAAGATAGGGACTGTAGGTTTGTTCTTAAGTTGAATCTGTATGTAAGTCGGAACTGGCGTCAGCCGCTGCTGAAACTGATCAGTTTCAACCGCGGCTGAATCTGGATGCCAGTTCTGACTTACATACAGATTCAATTTAAGAAACCCAGGCGTCCCCAAGTCAGCTGCTGCTGAAACTGATCAGCGGCTGATTCCGGGAAGCCCGGGGCAGAGCAACTCTGCCTCAGGCTTCCTGTAGTCAGCCGCTGGTCAGTTTCAGCAGCGGCTGAATCAGGACGTCTGGGGCAGAGCAGCTGGGGTGCTGCCAGGTTGGTCCGGAGCGGCGCTGCGGGACCAACCCGGCAGCCCCCAGCTCCTCTAACCCAGGGGTAGGCAAGAAAAACCTGGTCTGCTCGGGGAGGGGGGCACTAGCTGCACCCCCCCCCCCCCAGCAGACCAGGGAGACGGGGGTGGCGGGACTGCCCAAGTCCTCCACGGCTTTGCTCCATCTCCCTGGTCTGCTGACCTGGGAGACGCGGAGCAAAGCCGCAGAGCACGCGGGCAGTAGTACAGTCCAGGTGCGCCACGGCTGTCCCACTGCTGGCGTGCTCCGAGGCTTTGCTCCCTATCTCCCTGGTCTGCTGGTCAGAACAGGGAGACGGGGAGCAAAGCCGCGGAGCACGCCCGCTGCGGGCGTGCTCCGCGGCTTTGCTCCTGTCCCCCTGGTCTTCTGGGGGGGGGGGTCCAGCAAAGCCGCTGGACCCCCCAAGCAGACCAGGAACACCAGAGCAAAGCCGCCGCCTGGGCGGCTTTGCTCGTTTGCCCGGGAGCAAAGCCGCCCAGGCGGCGGCTTTGCTCGGGTGTCCCTGGTCTGCAGGGGGGGTGCAGCGGCTTTGCTGGACCCCCCCAGCAGACCAGGGAGACAGGGAGAAGCTTTTCTCGCCCCAGAGGACACGGGTGGCGACCTGCTGCTCGTGAGCTCCGGGGCAAGAAAAGCCCTGTTCGTAAGTGCGGATCCGCGTAAGTCGGGGACTGCCTGTACACCGCTGGCCAAACTATGCTGCCGAAAACAAGTTGGCTTGAAGTTTGTAGTAGAGCAGAACAAATCAAAACTTGTCAGGGAAAAGAGTAATAAAACTACATAAACATAAGATTTTCCCCAGTACAGATGTCTAGTCCTTCTTTCCCTAAGCAGAAAATCACCCCCACTGTTCCCCACAACCAAGGGGTCACTTCAGTCTGGCTGCTCCCAAACGGCTGGCTCCCATCTCCACTCCCACAAAATGTCTCTGGACTTCACCAGTGAGGCCTATGTAAGGATGAGACCGCCAAAGACCTTAGTGCCCCCTGATATGTTGCTGTGGGAGACCTCTCCCTTGTGTGCGTCTTCGCAGACCCTGAAGACTGCAGGTAAGAGAGCACCCCTTGAAGCAGGAGAGGAAATAGAGGCCATTGAGGCCATTCACAAAAGATACTTAAGCATGGAAATTATGGCCTGGGATTTAGTGTTGAAGGTTCCAGGGCACATGAGGAGGTAGAGAGCACTTAGTGGCACTGGGAGGAGACATCAGAGGCACATGTGTAGGAACAGGACACATGGGGTGCTGCAGAGCCAGCTGCTACTGAGATCAAAGAACTGAGGCTCAGCACAGATTAGACATCTAGAAGGCAGGGAGAAGAACTCTGTGCAACTGAGGCTGAAGGGCCAGATTGCTCTCTGGACTATGTAGCAGTTGAGACAGGTTGTTTTTCTCCAGGAAGCAGGTGAATAGGTAAGAGCTAAGTTCACCTTTTCATCAAGGTGTCAGATGTTAGTAAAGCATCCCCATAAACTAAGTCGGGATTCTAGGGATTTAACAGAGTTTCCATGGAGTCTGGCAAGGAAGCTTAAGTGGCCCATCTTGTTAGTCTTTAAAGTGCTACATAGTCCTGTATTTTGTAAGTGGCACATGATGAGTCACGAGCTAGTAGCTAACTTCCTAGTCCAAGCTGCATGTGTGAGGGACAGGGAGTGGCCTTGCAACAATTTAGGAACATTGAATGTGATCTGTTTATATTGGAATGTGTGCTGTATGCATATGTTGGTTTACTTTAACAGCAGGCAGCTAGGGAAATAATCAGAAAGGCCAGACAATGGCTCCATATAAATCACCTCCTGGTAAACACATCAAGGCTACGTCTACACTGGCCCCTTTTCCGGAAGGGGCATGTAAATTTCAGCAGTCGTCGTAGGGAAATCCGCGGGGGATTTAAATATCCCCCGCGGCATTTAAATAAAAATGTCCGCCGCTTTTTTCCGGCTTTTAAAAAAGCCGGAAAAGAGCGTCTAGACTGGCCCCGATCCTCCGGAAAAGGGCGCTTTTTCCGGAGGATCGGGGCCAGTCTAGACGCTCTTTTCCGGCTTTTTTAAAAGCCGGAAAAAAGCGGCGGACATTTTTATTTAAATGCCGCGGGGGATATTTAAATCCCCCGCGGATTTCCCTACGACGACTGCTGAAATTTACATGCCTCTTCCAGAAAAGGGGCCAGTGTAGACGTAGCCCAAGGGTTAAGAGACAACAAATGCCTGAGCTATTAACCATGAAGATCCTACTTCCTTGGTTTCAGTCAAGTTACACAGCATGTTTGTCAAAGCTGGGAGCCAAAAGTTCAAAAGCATATTAAAAATGCAAAAGGCTCTCTGACCTGAGATGTCAGGGAGATGTCACAGAGACTAGTATACTGACACAGATGACTACTTAGGAGTTTGAAGGAAGTAGGCCTTTCACTTTCTAGCACTAATAGTGAAACTTAGTTCAGGGGAAAATGTGTAGACTTTTTATTGTTTTAAAATAATTTTTCATTGTATATTACCCTTTTAAGCTGCATGGTCAATACATAGGCATTGCAGTCCAGATTCTAGTAAAAAAGTACACCAATTGAGGGATTCCTCCCCAGGAGAGGAAAAGGCAAAAAGCATGAAGCTTATGCCTCTTGGGGTACCCTCAAGGACTCCGGGGTCAGCAGTGCAGCCAGCCCTGAAACTGTGACAATGTGTATTTCTAGAAATGAAACCATTACTGCAAACTACACTGCTTACGTAAGCATTGACATAGGCATACAAAGAAAATATGAAAACATTTGGCTACACAAACTTCCTTTTTCTTGTGGAAGTAGCAAAGAGCAATATGATCTTTCATCATTCTAGATGCCTTTAGCACAGCAACTTGCTTGAAACAGCTGAGTTAAACCCATGAGCAGTGAGTGAACCCCTGGCTATGGCCGGCAGCCCTCCTGCTTTGTCCCTTTCACCCAAAGCCCTACCCCTTCTATGTCTGCTGGCTCCAGCCCCATTCTCCACTGTGGCCTCTGGCCCCTGCCTCTTAGCTCTGGAGTCCACGGTTGCCGGGTAGAGTGATCCCAGGCCCCTGGCCCTGGAGCACTGGAGAGCCAGGTGGGCAGAGTGTCCCAGCCACCCCAGAGCACAAGGTGGGCAGCCCTCCCGCCCAGGAAGCATCTCTCCCCAGCCGATCTACCAGCCCCAGCACTGGATGGCCAGAGCAGCCCTCAACCTGCCTGCCTCAGCCTCCAGGAATGGGCAGGAGGGGGTCTAGAGGTAGAGTATGGGTGGGGCCTCCTCAGACAGTTTGGGAAAGCAACAGCCTCCTGTACTTATGATACCCACTCAACTCCAAAAGAGAGGTGAATTATAATGTAATGTATGTAATAATCTTTGGGTTCATTAAAAAACAAACCAACAAATGAGACAGGAATACAACTTTTTTATTAAAAATAAATTATAGCACTTTTATGAACTGCTGTGCATATGGCTACACTGTGTTTTCCACCCGTTTCTAGAGCATATCTCAATTCCTATGTTCATAATACTGTCTTTTACAAGGGAGCCTCTGTAAATTATAATCTTGCATAATCATATCTCCACACTGTATGCAATCATAAAGGGAGAGGTTATTTTTTAGCATCCATGATATTTTTGCTGTGCTTCCTACAATAATATAAAGGCAATTTGAGATGCTAAATTCCCTGTGCATCATACTGAAAACGTTTCCTCGCTTGTTTCCATCATATACATGTAACAAATTGATCATCTCTTTGTCAGTAAACAAAATTATTGTATAGGACAGAAGTTTATAAAATTTTGTATCAGGCAGCTGGCACCAGTGTTCACATTATTCAAAATTTCTTGCGCTATTCATTTCCTTTATCTCTATGACCAGAATCACACATTTTAGCTCTTTGCTATGAAAGGGCTGTAGCTGAAATTTATATTGGCAAAATACAAAGGCTGTTTTTCAGTTTTGTCACTTAAGTTTGAAATTACTTGGAAAGTTCTACTTACGACAAAGGAGAAGCAGTAATCAATACACAGAATTCTACAATAATTTGCTTATTTCTTCCTCCTCCAGTCCTTCTGCTTCAAGATACTGGGCTATTGTAGCTTTCCACACAGCCAAGAAGGGTTGTAGTGGTACAGATTAGCATTTCTGTGGAGCCCATTAAAACTGCTCCTTTGACAACCAGAGGGCTTGAGACTGATAGCAAAACATTCCCAGGGACTGAGTTTATTGCCTTAGCAAACCCTGATTGATGCCACTGTTCACAGATGCTATTGCAGCAGAACAGTGTCTATCAGGCTTCACATCAGGCTTCACATCAAGTCTAACTAGACAGCTGCCTGTTACATTAGGTGGATTTACAACACATTTGTGAATTATAAATTGTTGGATTATTTACATTGGTTGAAGTGTGTTTAAACATTACTATCTGTATAGTACATTAAATAAACTCAAATCTATTCAATGTTTAAAATAATCCATTATTACTCCAGCACATGGTCATTGGAATGTCTGGTGTTCTGAATAGCTGAACAATGAGGTCTACATGCTTTCTGCACTTTGGCAAATTAACTTGAGTTCCTGTGTTCCCTTTCCAAACAACTTACTTTGACAGGTTCTTTCTCTCTCTCAAGACAAAAGCATCATGTATTGTCATCCAGTTATATGTAGAGCATTGTGTTTTATATCTCACAAGAAATACACTTGTATCTATATAAATGTCACCACAGTGCTGTCGATCAGTTCCAAATACTTTAAAATATCTGAAGAAGATACGGGTATCCAACAACCTGTATTAAGGATTGTGTAATCCACTGACAAGGGGAGGAAGGGAGGAGGGTGGGAAAGTGGACAACTATCTTGGGGCCTGGCGATACTCAGGAGTCTCCGGGCCCTTTAAATCGCTACCACCAGAACCCCATGTAACATGTTTCAGGCCTCACTGAGGCTGCCTGGGGGATGCTAGCCCCAGCCCTACCACTTCTGCCTGAGGCCCCACCCCTTTTATGAAGCATGGAGCCACCCTCTCCCTCTCTGCTCCTGCCTTGGTCAGGGGCCTGCCAAATCTGTCTGCCTCCCTGAGTGTGTACTTCAGGACACCTACTGTTGTTTGTTTAGTATATACCTCAAGTGGATTGGATCCCTCTAACGTGGTGCAGCATTTGACTTTCTTAATCACCTCTGAGGAATGATTAAAGAAACGGGGACTGGTTTAGCTTTTCAGTTTCTATTCACTCCACAAATCCTAACACTGTAGGTCTGATGCTGCAACAAGCTTAGGCCAAAATGTTCATACCTCAGAACCTAAGATCAGGCATCTAAGTCCATACTGAGGTACCTAAGGACATGTCTCCACAGCAAAGGAAACCCCTTGGCTGGTCCAGCTAACAGGGCTCTGGGGCTATTTCATTCAATTGGGGTTTCTGGGCTCAGGCTAGAGCTCAGTTTCTAAGACACTGTGGAGTGGGAGGATCCCATATCTTGGGCTGGAGCCTGAGCCTGAACGTATATGCAGCAATGAAACAGCCCCACAGCCTGAGCCACAACACAGTCAACACAGATAAGCTGCGGATTTTTCTTTGCTATACAGTCATATCTTAAGTGGCCTGAGAATCAGAGCTGCCCCCTTGCTTCATTTCTCACTGAAGCGAAAGATCCATAATCCACAAAATAATGTTACTCTTAAAATGTAATCTGTCAGCTGTGGGCTAAATGTTGGTTTCAGTACTTTTTGTGAAGATCAGTGGCGGATTTAGGGCAGGGCGAGCAGGGTGGCTGCCCTGGGCCCTGCGCTTCCCGAGGCCCCATGCATGCGCCGTGTGAAAGGGGGGGGCCCGCAAAATTTTGCTGCCCGGGGCCCTGCGGAAGATCCATGATTTTCATGAAATTGCTTTGGTGTCACACAGCTGTGATGAAGAAGAGAATCTCACACTGTAAGTGTAAGGTATGTTTCCCAAAACTGGGGGCAGAGCAGAAGTAATTCTTTTATTTTCTAACCTACATACATATACATACAGGCAGTCCCCGACTTACGCAGATCCGACTTACGTCGGTTCCGCACTTACGAACGGAGCTTTCTCGCCCCGGAAGTCGGGGCGAGAAAGCCCCGTTCGTAAGCTGCTCCGGTGCCCCTGGTCTGCTGGAGACCGTCTCCAGCAGACCAGGGGCACCGGGCGGGTTCCCGCGCTTCTGAGGCTTTGCCAGAGCCTGCTGCTGCCACTTGGGTGCCGGTGCCTGTGGTCTGCTGGGGACCGTCCCCAGCAGACCACAGGCACCGGGACCCAAGCGGCAGCAGCGGGTAGGTTCCCGCGCTTCTGAGGCTTTGCCAGAGCAAAGCCTCAGAAGCGCGGGAACCCCCGCTGCTGCCGCATGAGACCCGGTGCCTGTGGTCTGCTGGGGACGGTCCCCAGCAGACCACAGGCACCGGGTCTCATGCGGCAGCAGCGGGGGTTCCCGTGCTTCTGAGGCTTTGCTCTGGCAAAGCCTCAGAGGCGCGGGGAACCGCCGCTGCTGCCGCTCCAGTCTGGGTGCCTGTGGTCTGCTGGGGACGGTCCCCAGCAGACCACAGGCACCCTGACTGAAGCCGCAGCCGTGGCGGGGTCCCTCGCCTCTGAGGCTTTGCCAGAGCAAAGCCTCAGAGGCGCGGCACCCCGCTGCCGCTGCGGCTCTGCTCCCCGTGTCCCTGGTCTGCTGGGGGGGGAGGGCGCAGCTAGTGTGCCCCCCCCCCTGCAGACCAGGCTTTTGTTTTGGACTCTGGGGCAGAGCAGCTGGGGCGCTGCCGATTGGTCCTGCAGCGCCCGTGGGCACTACTGGACCAACCCGGCAGCACCCCAGCTGCTCTGCCCCAGGTCCTGATTCAGCCGCTGCTGGTCAGTTTCAGCAGCGGCTGAATCAGGACGTCTGGGGCAGAGCAGATGGGGTGCTGCTGGGTTGGTCCAGTAGCACCCCAGCTGCTCTGCCCCAGGCGTCCCCAAGTCAGCTTCTGCTGAAACTGACCAGCGCTGACTACAGGAAGCCCGAGGCAGAGTTGCTCTGCCCCGGGCTTCCTGGAATCAGCTGCTGATCAGTTTCAGCAGCAGCTGACTTGGGGATGCCTGGGGTTCTTAAGTTGATTCTCTATGTAAGTCAGAACTGGCGGTCAGTTTCAGCAGTGTCTGAATCTGGACGCCAGTTCCGACTTACATACAGATTCAACTTAAGAACAAACCTACAGTCCCTATCTTGTACGTAACCCGGGGACTGCCTGTACATATATAGAGAGAGATTTCTGCATCTAGCTATGAGTCCCCTGTCTGTGTATCTGTCTGTGAGTGTTGTTCTAGAACTCCTCCTAAACAGTAAGACCACCAAATTGGGTATGCAGCTCCCTCTTATCCTAACTTAAAGCAAGATGGGAGTTTGATTGTGCCAGGAAAATGGGACATACCTGTAATTCAATTGTTTCCCATAACATGGAAAGGGAGGGGGCAAAGAGAGGAGTGATGTGATAGTTACAGTCACCACCGTAGGCAATGAGTGCAGGGGAAAGTTATCCTGAAGATTGTCCACTGGGGGCAGCCACACCAAGGGAGTGGCCAACTGGAGCTAGGGCTCACAATCTTGATTACCACTGACCCAGATAAATGGCCCCTCTGCCTTAAAGCCCTCCCCCTGGCCCTTGGCCTTATCACCGGACTGGGAGTGTGTGTGAAAGCCCCAGCCCCACTGCTGTGGTTCCCCCCCTCCCCGTGTAGGAGCACTGTTGGAGCTGGGCTGGGCCATGCAGCCCCGCCTGTCTCCCCCTCCCCAATTCTGACCCTTGGCTTTAACCATTTGTTCTGTGATTCCTGCTCCAACCATTAGGATTCACTTTCATGTCATGTTTATGTGACAATGACTAGAGATGCAAGGCACAACTGTAAATCTTAGTATAGACATTCTACAAACATTCATTCCAGAACTGAAACACTTGGGCTGCGTCTAGACTGGCATGATTTTCCGCAAATGCTTTTAACGGAAAAGTTTTTCCGTTAAAAGCATTTGTGGAAAAGAGCGTCTAGATTGGCACGGACACTTTTGCGCAAAAGCACTTTTTGCGAAAAAGCGTCAGTGCCAATCTAGATGCAGTTTTGTGCAAGAAAGCCCCGATCGCCATTTTCACCATCGGGGCTTTTTTGCGCAAAACAGTTCTCAGCTGTCTACACTGGCCCTCTTGCGCAAAAGCATTTGCACAAGAGGGCTTTTTCCCGAATGGGAGAGTCATTGTATTTGCAGAACACTGACAATCTTACATTAGATCGTCAGTGTTCTTGCGCAAATTCAAAGCGGCCAGTGTAGACAGCTGGCACGTTTTCTAGCTTGCCAGTCTAGACGCAGCCTTGAGGTCTACCAAAGGCTACATCCACTAGGTGCTACCTAGATGAGGATACTAGGTGGTTTTCCCTAGGGTTCACCTCTGCCAGTTGACTTGTTAAAGTACAACTTGCTGTGGCAACATTAGTGTTTGAGAACATGTTAAAGTATTTCAGCTAACATGTTTTAAAGTACATCTCCTATCCTACTCTAGACAAGCTCCAGGGCAAACCACAAATGTTTGTACATTGTCTAAACTACTAATTAAAACCATTTTAGTTAACCTGAATTAACTGACAGTTAACTGAGTTAAAGCAGGACCACAAATGCTACTGTAAGCAGGGGCTGAACTGCTGCTTGCTATCAGCCAGCTAAAAGGAGGGGTGGGTGTGCCTGCTACAATTGTTTAGCTCTGCAAGGTATTTAACTATTAACTGTTGATATGTAAATACAGCTCAGGAGAGAATACGAGGTGTGGCTATGTAAATCCCATTCAGCCAGGGCTGATGGAGGGTCAGTGTTGGAATGGAATGTGGAAAATTGTAAATAATTTGGGACTGTTGTGGGGGTCACTAATCATGCTACTCCTAAATGTGGGAACTGTAAAACATGCCACCAGTGCTTGCAGGAGAGACACCACCATCGTGGAAAGAGATCTCGGAGGAACAAGCCTCCCCTTTCCAGAGTTGAGTGAAAGAGCTAGGGAAGAAGGGTTAAAGGGTTTGAGTCAGTCTGCTTCACACCTGCAAGATTAGCCCAACCTGCCCTTTTTTTCTCTTTTGTTTTAAGGACAGACTCCCTGAGGAGTCTTTTCTTTTGCTAGTCTAGGGGAAGCTGGATTCCTTTGCTAGTTGAGCTGGTGGCTAAAGAGTTGAAATCACTGGTTTGGCTGAGAGCCAGACCCATTGCAGCCAGTGAAGCAACAGTGGCCAGCAGAGGGGCTGGTGCAAATCACTGGCTGGTGATGTAACGTGGCCGGTAGGAGCGGCGGCAGGCGAGGAGCGGTGACCAGCGATGTGGCGGGGTGACCAGCGGCTTGGCATGGAGCGGTGGCAGGCAAGGAGCAGCGACCAGCGGCGTGGTGCGGAGGCAGGCGACCAGTGGAGCATCCGGTGCCGTGGGACGAAACAGTTGGTGGAGCATGGCGGAGTGTCGTGAGGTACCCCCTATGTATCCCCTCACCCCCCTTTCTACCCAGGTTGAGAGGTGAAACTGTGGGGGTGAACTTTGAGACTCTGAGTGGCATGGACCAGGGACAGAGACTTTTGGGGGTGTTGGACTCTTTGGACTTCAGGTGATTCTTGGCTAGGGTGGGGGGTTTAGCTCATGTTTGGGTTATGAACTCACAGTTTGTGGTGTTTTCCCCAAGTTAATGCCGTATGACTTTTCTCTCTGTCTCATTAAATGTTTCTTTCCTACACTCAGACTCAGTGCTTGCAAGTGGGGAAGCATTGCCTCTCAGGGGCACCCAGGGGTGTGTGAATTTCCCAGATTACTGGGTGGGGGCTTGAGCCGGTTCTGTGTGAGATGGACCCCAAGATATTGAACCCAGCCCTGCTTACTGGCAGGCCTACCCAGCAGAAGGGTTACACTACACTAGAGGAAAACCTTATATTGTGAGGAGACAGAAAGATGGGGTTAGCAAGAAAGCAATTTACAACAGTGTGTCAGACAAATTTAGGGAGGAGAGGTATATAATTTAATTTACACCACCTTGATAGCTGATTTTCTTGCTAAACCCCATTTTCTCCATCATCTCAAAATGAAGGTTACAGCCTTTACACCATTGTGTCATCTCTGAGCCTATCCTAGAAAGAAGACTGTTGAGTTATCAGTTCAGAATGCAATACTGTCTTCTGCAGCAGCTCCCACTCTAATCTGACTATTAACTGAACACACTGCAGTTATATACCATTTTATCAATGTTACTCTGATAGACTGTTCCCAGGCTTTTGTAGACAATAGAAACTATGTAGAGACAAATTCAGCTTTGGTGAAAACCAAACATTTTCATGCAGTTATCCAAGTGAGTATCTTATGCTTCTTTATTACAGAGCCGTATAATATTATTAAAATGTACAGCTTCCTACTTTTGATATTAAAACAAGCATAATGATGCTGTATATGGTATTGTATGTTGTTTCTCTTTAAATAATCACCTATGTTTTGGTTATTAGATAAAGGAGTCTAAAACATGTAGAAAACAAAGTATTTACTTTGCTTTTAAAAACAGATCATAAAGCCTGTCTCTATTCTTAGTATTACAGGGCTCACCTAATATCTAATCTAACATATAATATCATCTCTATAAATATAAGAGTTTTGTATGCAAAATCATTAACTTATCCATATAAATTGCCTTTTAATTTCAGAAATTAATGCCAGAGGATTTACACCACAGCTGAACATGGCCCATGGATTCCTGTTCATATGAACACATTCTAAGAACTAATTAAAAAGCACTCTTCTATTTCAAAAAATCCTGTCATAAGCTCCTGAGCTTATTAAAAACTAAAGATTTTAAAAATCTGGTTTGTTATTATATATTTATGCTTCTTTTACTTTCTTTATGTCTCATTCTGGAAAGTGAATATAGTCTTGTCAATTTTTTTCAGCTTTTTATAACACTGATATTGTTAGATTGTAAATACTGCAGGTGAAGGTTATTAAAAATCACATTTGTATAGGAATTTCCAAAAATAATTAGAAACTCTCCTGTTGGTCTTAGGTAGGTTTGATTGTTCAAAACTTAAAATTTGAGCCAAAACTTAAAAGTGAATTGAATATCCTTCAATAGTTTAAATATACCTTGAAAATATACTTAAAAGATAAAAGTTTCTAAAATTGGAGACTTAAAGTTGGGAACTTACATCTGTATGTAGACACCTAAATAATTGTGGACTGATTTTTCAGTGGTGCTGATTATCATCTGTATCTCATATTAGTGACAACAGAAAATATAGATGCTCCGCACTTGTGGCTCCTTTCATTAAAGTACCCAATTTTGAAAATGTTGCCTAGTGTGTTTAGGAAACAGGCATGGAACAAACCATTTGATTGTTTTGCCACTTATATTAAACCCCATTGATTATAAGGAATCATTTTTAAATCAGACTGCTGTGGTTTCTAGAGACAGACAGTTCCTGAATATTTTTCTGTGGTTTCAAGAAGTGATTTGTGGCTTCCTGCATACTATACGATATACAGAAAATGAATATTTAGATTGCTGTTCTTCTTCACCACTAACAGTTACAGCATGATGGATTCAAAGAAAGAAGATGATACTGATGATATTGCTAATGTACATATTCACTAATGGCTGATGAAATTGTTTTCTACAACAAGTGCTGTTGTACTCCATTGGCCTTTATGGCTGACTTGTTGCAAAATGCACCCCCCCACACACTATATTTTGTAGAAAATTTAATAAGTGAAATATAAGACAAGTTTTTCCCCTCTTTACTTCAAAAAACACTCTGCAATTTAAAATAGGATTAATTTGATTGAAATAACAGATGCTTAATGATTTTGCCAGTATGCTCTTTCCATCTTGTCAATGACTACTATGATCCTTAGAGCCAGTGACTGGAGATAGTATCATACTGGCTTTGCAAATATAAGTCCCATCCTTCTTAGAAGGACATAATTTGTTAGGGAAGAATCAACATGATTTTCGTAAAGGGAAATCATGCCTCACCTATCAACTAGAATTATTTGAGGGGGGTCAACAAGCATGTGGACATGGGAGATCCAGTGAATATAGTGAACTTAGATTTCCAGAAAGTAAGTAAAGTAAGCTGTCATGAGATAGGAGGGAAGGTCTTCTCCTGGATTAATAACTTGTTAAAAGATAGGTAACAAAATGTAGGAAAAAATGGTCAGTTTTCAGAATGGACAGAGGTGTCCACCAAGGGTTTGTATGGAGACTTAGGACCAATCCTGTTCATACATGATCTGGAGAAAGGGATAATCGGTGAGATCGCAAAATTTGCAGATGATAAAATATTGCTCAAGATAGTGTTAAGTGTACAGCAGACTGCAAAGAGCTTCAAAAAGATCTCACAAAGCTAGATGATGAGACAACAAAATGTCAGATGAAATACATTGTTGGCATATACAACGTAAGGCATAATGGAAACCATAATCCTAACTATACAGATAAAATGATGGGATCTAAATTAGCTGTTACCACTTAAGAAAGATCTTGAAACCATTATACATCTCTGAAACGATCCTCTCAAAGTGCAGTGTCAGTCAAAAAAATTAAGAGCATGTTTGGAATCATTAAGAAAGGGACTGTTGTTAGTAAGACAGAAAATATCATATTGTTTCTATTTAAAACTATGGCAGGCCCACATTTTAAATACTGCTTGCAGACATGGTTGCTTGACCTCAAGAAAGTTGTATTGGATTTGGAAAAGCTACCAAAAAGGGCAATGAAATTATTAGAAGTATAGAACAGCTTCCATATCAGGAGAGATTAATAAGACTAGTATTTTCTGGTTGGAAAAGAGGTGACTAAGGGGGGATATGATAGAAGAATACAAAATCATGATTGGTGTGGAGAAAGTAAATAAGGAAAAGTTATTTACTTCTTTCACAACACAAGAACTAGAGGGTCACCAAATTAAATGAATGGTTCAAAAACAAACAAAGGAAGTATTTCTTCACAAAATGAAGAGTCAATCAATTTCCTATCAGATAATGTTGGGAATGCCAAGATTTTAACAGGGTTCAAAAAAGAAGTAGATAGGTTCATGGAGGATTGATCCATCTATGGCTATTTGGGCTACAAATGGGCAAAAGGGGATGGATCACTTGATTACCTGTTCTGTTCATTCCCTCTGGGACACCTGGCATTGGCCACTGTCGAAAGACAGGATACTGGGTTAGATAGACCTTTGGTCTGACCCAGTATTGCTGTTCTTATATTTTTATGTTCTTAGAAGTATTAGTGCAGGGCTACTCAACATGTGGCCTATGGGCTGCATGTGGCCCACAGCTGGTTTGTTTGTGTCCCCCGGGGCCGTTTGGGTTTATGCAGAGCTCAACATGCAGCCTGCAGGTGGGGTCCTTTGAACATGGCCTCCACTGGGAACATGCTCCACAACATCGAGGTGTCTCCCAGGTGGGATGAACATTGAAAGACGCAAGCGGGTGGGCTGGCTGGAACAGATGGGTACAGGGTTTGGGTGTTTCTAGCCCCCAGAGAGGTGGTGCCGGGAGTGCTGGGGCATTGTGCGAAGTGCTTTGTATTCATGCCCGTCAGTGTGAAAAAGCTATTTGTATGTATATGCAACCACACTTAAGTTGCGGCCCTCGGCATGTGCTGTGAGTATCCTTGTGGCCCCTGGGGCTTCTAAAGTTGAGTAGCCCTGCATTAGTGAGTACAGTGTTAGCTCATACTCCTTTTACAAACAGATATATGAAGAAGCCAACTCAGAAAATTTAGTGGATACAAATGTCTACCCGTGGATCTGGATATCCATGAATAGACACTGGGATCTGCAAGGCTCTCCTTCCAAGAGCCACTGCAGACAATGGGGTGGAGCTTGGTCTGATTGTACCTGGGAGTCAGTGCCCTGATTGGCAGCTCCTCCCGGCAGTGTGGCTGTACCATCCTCAGTCCTGCCCCAACCATGGCCTCTCCTATCTGGGGTTGTACAGCCCCACTGGCGGTGGGGTCGAGGGTGATGCAGCTGTGTTGCTAGAAGGAGCTGCCGACATGGAGTGCTGGCTCCCAAGTGTGATGGAACCATGTTCCTCTGCAGTGGCTTATGGGAGTAGAACCCTCTGGATCTGTGATTCTGATGTTTATTCATAGCTACGTCTGTGAGTAAATAGTTCTATCAGCGAAGGGCTCTACAAATCAGTATATAGTAGCCATGCATTGGATACGATTTTGAGTTAAGTTTATAAATTTCAAACTCTGAATACTACTTTTTTCCCTTTCTTAATACAGAATGAGCTGAACAGTAGCCTCACCCAACACAATAGTTAAATAATTTATTTTATTTTTACAACGCCAACTAAAAGACAAAGCTCTTCCCCCCTTCTCAAATTAAGAGATCAGATTCTCAGTGAATGTCAGTCATTGCAATGCACACTAACTGGCAATCTGGCCAAATGAACAACAAGAAATATTCCCTCAGCCAAAAAAGACAGTTGGCCTAATTTCAAAGATGCTGAACATCTGCAGCTCTCTGATCACTGGGATTTGTGGGTAATCAACACCTCTGAAAAACAGACCTCATGTAATTAAAGTCTTGCAACAGTCTCTGAGGGTTGCCCTGTCAGACTAACGGGACTGAATCCAACTCCAGAGTGATAGCTCAGCTGTGTTCAAAACCAGGAGGAAATTTGAACTGGTTTTGCTATCTGACCTCAAATTCTGTAATATTCTTTGAGAAGAAAAGTGATCTCAAGGATGGTCATGGCCAAAACAGAGGTTTATAGATCAAAACCAACAACTCATAATTCACCCAGAAAAACAAAGTGGAAACTAGTACAGATTATAAAGCACAGATATTATCTTGCTCCTATAAACACCATCACTGCATCTCCAGACAATCAGTCACATGTTATCAGAGCTGACAAAAAGTTGTCCCCTCATATGGGTGGTGGGTATCAGAGGCATCAGAGGCATGGGGAGGCATATCTTGCGCAACAGCCAGATATGGCCCATCTATGCTTCACTCCCAGTCCTCCTCCTGCTTCTGGAGGTCTCTCTGTCTCTGGATGGCTGGGTCTGGAAGGCTGGGTCTGTGCTGTCCTGCAACCCCATGTTCTGAGGCTGGGGGAACTGAGGCTGTGTGTAGCCTGTCCTCCACCCTGGTACTCTGGGGACAGGAGGGCTGGAGCCACACTTCCTAGCCTCCCCGTGCTTTGGGTCTGGGAAGGCTGGGGCTACACTCTCCTGCCCTCCCTCCGCCCATGCTCCAGGGCCAGGAAGGATGTGGATACACTGTCGAACCTTCCCAACGCTCTGGGGGGGAGGGAGCCAGCTGCTACAATGGGAGAGCTTGAGGTATAGGGTAGAATTTAGTGGCCCCAATGGGCGGGGAGGGGCGGTTCTGATAGGCACAGAAGGGGCGGAGCTTCAGGCAGAAGGGGAAGGGCTTGGGGGTGATAACCTCTCCAAGACGGCAGTTCACTCACTGTCCATGTCTCCTCATACCAATTCTCTCACATGCTCGCCAGCATTCATTTCTGGATTTGGATCTTTCAGATCTATTGAATCAAATTGATGAAAATTTAAATTTGCTCTTTTGCACCTATTTACAGCAAACAGAAAGGCTGTCATTTTAAATAAGCTCTGTTCTGATTCACTATTTGCACATTTAGGAGCTTATGCATAGCCCACTGTAATAAATTTGACATCAGAGGGCTTTGACTCAGGCTCCTGGTTTCTAGATTAGCTTTTCACCTATTATGCTGGGAACATATAACAGCTTTCAAGTATCTAAAAGGGTGTTACAACGAGGAGGGAGAAAAATTATTCTCGCTAATGATGATAGGACAAGAAGCAATGGGTTTAAATTACAGCAAGGGAGATTTAGATTCCACATTAGGAAAAACTTCCTAACTGTCAGGATGGTTAAACACACAGGCTACGTCTACACTGGCAGCTTCTTGCGCAAGAACTCTTTTGTGAAAGTGTTCTTGTGCAAAAACTCTTCCAGAAGAGAGCGTCTACACTGGCATGTGCTTTTGCACAAGAGATGTGCTTTTGCACAAGAGTATCCATGCCAGTGTAGACACTCTCTTGCGCAAGAAAGCTCTGATGGCCATTTTAACCATAGGGGCTTCTTGCGCAAGAAATTCATGTTGCCTGTCTACACTGGCCTCGTGTGCAAGAACAGTTGCACAAAAGGGCTTATTTCTGAGTGGGAGCATCATAGTTCTTGTGCAAGAAGCTCTGATTTTATACAGTAGAACATCAGTTTACTTGCACAAGAACACATGGCCAGTGTAGACAGGCAGCAAGTCTTTGAACAAGAGCGGCCGCTTTGGTGCAAGATCGCGCCAGTGTAGACACAGCCATAGGCTATTCTACACTGGCGGGTTGTTGCGCCAGAAGTATGCAAATGAGGCTAAATGTGGAATATCGCCGAGCCTCATTTGCATACCTAATGAGCCGCCATTTTGCGGAAGAGGCTCTTGCACTAGAAGGAACTGTCTACACTGCCCCTTCTTGCGCAAGAAAAACCCTCTTGCGCAATGCTGCTACGCTGATTATTTTCAGGAATAACGACACTGCGCAAGAGGGTTTTTCTTGCGCAAGAAGGGGCAGTGTAGACAGCTCCTTCTAGCACAAGAGCCTCTTCTGCAAATGGTGGCTCATTAGATATGCAAATGAGGCTCAGCGATATTCCACATTTAGCCTCATTTGCATACTTCTGGCGCAACAACCCGCCAGTGTAGACATAGCCCTGGGGAGGTTGTAGAATCTCCACTATTGGAGCTATTTAAGGGCAGGTTAGACAAACACCTGCAAAGGATTATCTAGATGGGGGAGGGGGAAGAAGGTCAAATACTGGCCAGATCTAGTCCACCAGGGTTAACCCCTAGTGGGCCCCCACTGCTATATTTGTCTGTGCCTCTGCAGGTATGGGCAATACAAGTCTGTGCTGATTCCCACCACTCCCATTAGCCAGAAACAGCGATCTGCATCCAACAGGAGCTGCAATGGCCATACCTGCGGAGGCATAGGTAACAGGAACTAACCCTGGTGAACTGCTGTCATTGTATTGCCCAATCCTGATCTAGATGATGCTTGGTTCTGCCATGAGGGCAGGAGATTGGACTTGATGACCTCTCAGGATCCCTTCCTGTTCTAGTATTCTGTGAATCTATGTTTTTTCCTTTTACTCTTTATCTAAAAGAGAATCAAAATAATTTAAGAAAAAAGTCCCCTCTCCTTTAATTGGGAGTCCTGATTAGACCTAAGCAACACTTCCACTTCCTCTTGTGCAAGTAGTAGGATGAGCTAGCCAAGAATCAATGTGGCTTTACATTTCATACTTTTTCCTGCACAGAAGGAAGTCGAAGGGTTGCTAGATCTCATCTGTACTCTTGTATAAGAATGAAGTTTGCTTAAGATGATTGAGCACTTTTTAATTCAGTAAGAACATTTTAAGTCTGCTTTACATTTGAATTTTGTAGAAAGAAAAATAAATTTAAGTAATTTAGTGCTACACATAAGATTGCCAAAAGTCCAATTTTCAACCAGGTATTACCCTTGCAGCTCCGATTGGTGGCATAGCAGGGGCCTGGGGCTAAAGCAGGGTCTCTCCCTGCCTTGACTCCTGTGGCTCTCAGAAGTGGCTATCAGATGCCTGCAACCCAGAGGTGCAGAGAGACTCTGCCTGCTGTCCCTACCCTGAGTGCTGGCTCCACAGCTTCTATTGGCTAGGAATTGTGATTAATAGAAGCTGCAGGGGCAGCGCCTGTGTGTGAAGGCAGAGCACAGAGCATTCCAGGATGCCTAGGGGCCACAGGGACCTGGCAGCCATTTCGTAGGAGATGCAATAAGCATTGTCAGGACTCTGTTCTCCGAACCCCCTCCTACGGCCCCATCTTTCTCCTGGAAGCTCTACTCCCCCATACTCAACCCCCTGCCCAAGCCCAGAGTCCCCTTTTGCACCTCAATTCCCTTATCTCTGGCCCCACCCCAGAGCCTACACCCCCAGCCAAAGCCCTCACCCCACCTACCCAGCCTGGTGAAAGTGAGTAAGAATGGGGCAGAGTGAGCAAGGGAGGGAGGGAGGATGGAGCAAGCTGAGGTTGGGGCCTTGGAGAAGGGGAAGGGTGAGACAGGCTTCAAGGAAGGGAAGTGCACGATTTCTGAGAAGGGGCGGGGCAGGGCAGAGCTGTTCTGTTTTGTGCAATTAGAAAGTTCACAATCCTAGCTTCACACCCACGTGCCAGCAGGGAGTCACTGAGAGCACAAGAGAGACAGGTTCCCTGCTCTCTCTTCAGATGTCCCAGGGAAGCCCTTCTGAGCCCCAAAGGCCTTTGGATGGAGCATACGTCGTCTGAGCAGCACTAGGTACTGTGCAAGGCTCAAAACATACTCTAAGAACATGTGCAAATTAAGATTTTTTTTTAATGGGTGATCATTTAGATAGATTTTATCGGTGATAGCAAAAGGCACATCACTGACAAAAAAAGTCACCTTCCTGTGAAATTTCAAGCTCCTGCATGAAATTATAGGGGCACTAGAAGCATTTCAAACATACCATCACTGGAATTTTTAAAACCAGGACAAAACAATGTATTCTTCCCAAGCCTCGTTCTCAGAAATTGTTGAACTGTTTTGACTGATATTTTCGGCAAGACTTCAGTCAGTAGCAGACCCATAGCATGGAAAATGTCACCACAAAGAGCTGGAGTTTTCAAAGTTATAATCAATTGAAAAGAGGATGTTTATAATGGGACGTTTTGGGCAAACTAAGTAGTAGGCGATGCTGCCAGCCAATGTTCCCTTTCACCTTTTCCATCCATGTGTGGAATAAATGTTTATGTGCAGCAAGGCATGTGCAAATGGGCTCCACCAGTAGAAACAAAAAACTTGGTTGCGGGTGCCCTGTTAATCAGCTGGATGGCATTGGAATCTCTCCTGAAGGGTGGCACAAGCACACAGCTTACAGAGAACACTGCTGCTATACAGAATCTATATAGAACCTATATAGAATCTGTTCAGCTCCTAACCTTTGGAATGATGCTAAACATTTGAACAGAGCTGTTTGGCATGCCTCGTATTTTCAGGCCCTGAACATTCAAGCTATTTTGAGAGAGCTTCAAAATGCTCACATACCCAGGCCAGATACACACACAACCAAACCCGAGAAATATTGTATTGTTTAGAGACAGGGAGCCTGCAGAGAGTGCTCATAAAGCAAATAATAAATCTGGGTTACAGTTGTGAGTTTTCTGATTTACAGACCCTAGAAACCCTTCCTTAGCCATGAAAATGAAGTGGCTGTGTAACAGGCAATGTGACAGCACAGGGTGCTGTGTTAACTTACAGCAATGTGTTCCATGCTGTCATCGCCAGGCACTAAAATGCACCTTGCACAACAGTAATTGGATAAGCAGGAATAGCAAAAATCTGTCACAAGACAAAGCCATATCCCGTTAGATCTGGCAAATTAAACAGCTTGTGATGACTGAGCAAGTAACTCAAACATGATCTCTTAGTCGTTTCTTGAATAAGCAATGGATTTCTTCAGCCAGCATGAAGCTGGTACATTAAAAAAATCACTTCTTAAACACCATAGAAAGGGCTAAATCTAAATTGAAATCCAATTGGCAAAAATTTTACTGAATGTGTACATAACTCCCAGCAGACTCAGAGTTTCACTTCCTGTACTCTGGGCACTGGCATCCTATTTCTTCCCTTCGCTGAACTAAATTATTCATCTTCTGCTCATATTACTGCTTTCCCTCCCAAAATCCTATTTTCTAGATTGACATCACAATAAGCAGAAACAATACAAATATTAGAGTCTAATATATAAAACAATGTGCTACCTCTCCTTATTGTTTCCTAGTAATACTATAATTAGCACCCTGTGACTATGTGCCCTTCAGACAGTGGAAATCCTTACCACAAGGAAAACATCAGTGTTCTACTGAGGGCTCACAGGAAGTAATCATCTCAATTTCTCCTTGGGAGTTATTTTGAATTGAAGGAGATTTCTTAGGTTTAAATGTGCTAAGGATTGGTTGAGGGCCAGGAGAAATCAGAAATATAAAATAATTCAGAGACATCATTACTTCGAGCTGTGAAAATTGTATCCAAAGGATTCTTGCATTGGAAATGCTATGCATGCCACATGAAAGTTGCATCCCTGGTATGTGGAAACAGTACATTTGCCTCCAGCTGGTACAAAATACTGTTGCTCACTTCCACAACGTTTGGGCTTCTGTGAACAATGTTCATATCCCTCCACTGATTTCCAGTCTACTTTCAACATTAGGGTTGCCAGATGGTGTCAACAAAAATACTAGACACACTTGACATTACATCACAATCTACATTACATCTTATTTAGAAAATACCGGCAGACATTTATATTTTCTCAATTTGTTTCCTGAACAGAAAGCTAAAATACTGGACTGTCCTGTTCAAAACCGGACACCTGGCAACCCTATTCAACATGGCTTTAAAGCTTTGGGCCTATAATCTTCAAAGCTATTAATGAATCAAACCCCAGCCAGCTACATTAAAGATTAAATTTTGATCCATGAACCACTGAGGCACCTGCTCTCCTTTGGGACAAATACAGATAATAAAATCTCAGACTGAAGCCTCTGGGAAGTTGGGAAGAAAACTTGCAGAGGAGATTAGCTGAATTCAATATCAGACCATTTCTAGGAAACACTGCAAAAACTCTGAAGTATAACAAGAATGATACTTATGGTAGTAATATCGCCTTCAATTTACCTCAGATCTGGTCAGCAGAAAATAACACTACCCTAAGCAAAGTTTTTAAATCCCCCTAAAATGGAAGACACCTGGTAGATCAAGGAAGCTCACTAAAAACTTTGCTGTTACCTACTGATTTTTCAGTCAGCAGCAGCATATGTATACTGACTAATTCCAGAAAAAATTATGACTTTTATTGCTGTTATGTGGAATGAGACTACAGGCAGTCCCCGGGTTACGTACAGGATAGGGACTGTAGGTTTGTTCTTAAGTTGAATCTGTATGTAAGTCGGAACTGGCGTCCAGATTCAGACACTGCTGAAACTGACCGCCAGTTCTGACTTACATACAGAATCAACTTAAGAACCCCAGGCGTCCCCAAGTCAGCTGCTGCTGAAACTGATCAGCAGCTGATTCCAGGAAGCCCGGGGCAGAGCAACTCTGCCTGGGGCTTCCTGTAGTCAGCGCTGGTCAGTTTCAGCAGAAGCTGACTTGGGGACGCCTGGGGCAGAGCAGCTGGGGTGCTACTGGACCAACCCAGTAGCACCCCAGCTGCTCTGCCCCAGGCGTCCTGATTCAGCTGCTGCTGAAACTGACCAGCAGCGGCTGAATCAGGACCTGGGGCAGAGCAGCTGGGGTGCTGCCGGGTTGGTCCAGTAGTGCCCACAGGCGCTGCAGGACCAATCGGCAGCGCCCCAGCTGCTCTTCCCCAGAGTCCAAAACAAAAGCCTGGTCTGCTGGGGGGGGGGGAGCACACTAGCTGCGCCCCCCCCCCCCCAGCAGACCAGGGACACGGGGAGCAGAGCCGCAGCGGCAGCGGGGTGCCGCGCCTCTGAGGCTTTGCTCTGGCAAAGCCTCAGAGGTGAGGGACCCCGCCGCGGCTGCGGCTTCAGTCCGGGAGCCTGTGGTCTGCTGGGGACCGTCCCCAGCAGACCACAGGCACCCAGACTGGAGCGGCAGCAGCGGCGGTTCCCCGCGCCTCTGAGGCTTTGCTCTGGCAAAGCCTCAGAAGCGCGGGAACCCGCCCGGTGCCCCTGGTCTGCTAGAGACGGTCTCCAGCTCCGTTCGTAAGTGCGGATCCAACGTAAGTCGGATCCGCGTAAGTCGGGGACTGCCTGTATATATTTTTTTAAAATTTGGTTGGTTATCAGTGTTGTATGTAACAACATATCAGAAATAATACAGACTCAACAGGATGACAATAACCTATTCAATTTTCATGTGTCTGTTGAACTAGGTTATTAAGTCATTACAAGGTGACTGAGTACAGAAAAAATCATTTTGAACTTCAGTGATTTTTTCCACAATTATTTCCTGTTCTAAGGCTTTGTCTGCACAGCAACTCATAATAGCATAATTGAATAGTTATACCAGTATAACTCTCCTTGGGACTGCTTTATTCTAGAGAAAAAGTGGCTTTGACAGTGATCAGAGTGTGGGTAGTTATGCCTCATGGCTACATCAAGAGGAGATGGCCAGAAATCAGAGCCAAGGGTCAGAGCCAGCGACAAAAATTGGAGCTGAGGGTCATCAGGACCCAGCTATTTGGAGTGAAGTCAGGCTCCCAAAGATGGAAGGAGGCAGATTCAGGCACTATCACACCAACAGGCAACTATTTCAAGCAGTGACTAAAATGCTGTTGCTGGGCTTAAGAGCCAGTTGTCAGACTCCTCTAACCAATGAGGTGGTGCAATGAATCATGCAGGCTACTACGGTTCAGCTGCATATGTCAGGTTGCCTGGAGACTGGGTCTGTTGCTGGCCTTACTTCCTGAAGGTCATTACTCTTTTTTAGCATAAGTTACCTGCAAAACACCATAAACAAAAGGCATTCACATTGCAATGTGTCCATATGTGGGGCTATACTGGTACAACCGTAGCATCGTGCATTGGAGGTTATAGCAGCACAAGCTGTGAATTCAGGCCATAGTGCCAATAGCAGCAACAAGATCTGGGTTCAGTCAGACTGTAGAGGTTTATCTTTAAAATAAACTATGAGTCAAGCCCCACCCAGAATCCTAGTCTTATTTCTGGCCATGAGAACTAAAATAAAACCTCCCTGGTCATCTTGGTAGGCAGACCTCCCCTCCCCACTCCCACAAGAATACTTTGGGGAAAGGAAATCTGTGCAAACAAACAAATACACACCATTGGAAAAATGCAAGTGCAAAGTTGAAACATTATTCATGATGTTTCATAATTTAGCTAATCACTTCTGTCTCATTTGAGCATCTGTGACTTTTTCCAGTTCAGTCCTGCCTTTAAGGGTTCAATTTTACAAGTCTTTCATCTCTCTGAGGGGAAGTCTACATAGCAATAGCGTTATTTCGAAATTGTTTTGAAATAACGGTTGGCTTATTTTGGTGTTGGTATACCTCATCCTATGAGGAATAACGCCTCTTATGACATAGCTATTTCAAAATAGTGGCTGTGTAGACAGGGCAGCGGCAGTTATTTTGAAATAAGGGGCCTCCAGCCCTTCCCAAGGTGCCCTGATGGCCACTCTGTCTACACTCAGCAAAACTCTATAGTCCCCACCTTCTCCTGGAGCCCTGCAGCTGCCATAGCTTCCCTTTGGGCAACACGAGCCAGTCTGTGGCTCCCACCCAGCCCCCAACTGCTCCCAGGGATGGCTCCCAGGCACCTGCCCAGGGCTGAAAGAGCTGCGCGCCTTCCTGGTTTGGTGTGGAAATCCTGGACCTTATTGAGGTTTGGGGTGACAAGACCAGCCTCCAGGATCTCTGCACTAGATGTGGGAATGCCAATGTCTACGGCTGCACGGCTGAGGGCCTGGCCACCAAGGTGGAAATCTGCACCCAGGAGCAGGTGAGGATGAAAGTGAAAGAGCATCTGTGTCTGCCAGGGCAGCTCCCAATCTGGGGAAGATCCACACACCTGCCTCTATTATATGGACCTGGACCGCATCCTGGGGGGCAGGTCAGTCCCTTCCCCACTGCCGGTAGTGGACTCATGGCTTGACATGCCCATTGTGGTCCTGCCAGGGGATAGAGCCAGTGAGGAGGAGGAGGAAGAGGAAGAGGAAGAGGAAGAGGAAGAGGAAGAGGAGGCAGACGAGGTGAGCACTATCACCTTCCTGACCTGGAGCCAGTAACTCATACTGTGAACATGTCCCAGGCATTGTCCGAGGCCAGGGAAGGAACATCATGTGAGTGCCATCGTATTCCCTTCATGCAGGGGGTGGAAGTGGTGGGTGGTGAGGGGTAGCTCTGTGCTTCTTGCTCAGCCCTTGTGGCCTGAGGATCATGCAGCAGCCTGTGCATGTGGAAGCACATGCCATGCTGCTCTGGCGCACACAGCCCCAGGAGGCTGCCACATGGGACCATTGTGCTATTGGCCGCAGGGTGTCTGGAGAGGCCTGCCATACTTATGACACCAGGGTGGGACACAAGCCACCACTAGAAAGAGCCTGGGGACATGGACATACATAGCAGTGCTGCACACGGGACCCGGGCATGCCCGCACTCTCAGGGCAGCATCCACTCCCAGGGTATGTCTACACTACCACCCTAGTTCGAACTAGGGTGGTAATGTAGGCAACCGGAGTTGCAAATGAAGCCCGGGATTTGAATTTCCCAGGCTTCATTTGCATCTCGCCGGGCGCCGCCATTTTTAAATGTCCGCTAGTGCGGACTCCGTGCCACGCGGCTACACGCGGCACGGACTAGGTAGTTCGGACTAGGCTTCCTATTCCGAACTACCGTTACTCCTCGTGAAATGGAGTAACGGTAGTTTGGACTAGGAAGCCTAGTCCGAACTACCTAGTCCATGCCGCGTGTAGCCGCGCTGCACGGAGTCCGCACTAGCGGACATTTAAAAATGGCGGCGCCCGGCTTTATGCAAATGAAGCCCGGGAAATTCAAATCCCGGGCTTCATTTGCAACTCCGGTTGCCTACATTACCACCCTAGTTCGAACTAGGGTGGTAGTGTAGACATACCCCCAGGGACAGCTCCGTGAGGCACAGGAGTGTTTGCCACTCACACACACCACCTCTCCCAACACCCTGCCCCCTCTCCTCAAATAGGCAGGGATACAAGTTCCTCTCACTGCGGGACACCCCCACCACCAGACACAGTGTGTGTGTGGCATGGAAGGAAGCCTCACTGCCCTGTGGCCCCCTCTCCCCCTGCAGGATCTCGGTCTGGTTTGCACCTTCCCATGCTTGCTTGTCCCCGGGACATGGGAATGGTGAGGCTCTCCCCATCCCGGGGACATCTGGGACCTTTCAGGCAAAGGCCCACTGGCTAGAACATACATGGCCTTGTTCCAAGCACATCGCCTTCATCTGAGCCGACAACTCGGTCTCAGCTCAGAGATACGGGTTAGGCTTCAGGCACAGCATCCCCTGGGATGACTGACAGTCTCTCTTTATTCTCCACAGCCAGACCAGCTGGTAGGGGTGTGGTTGACACCACCTGGGGACCCGCAGGCACCAGAGACCCATGGACAAGTTTATTGTTTCCCAAAAGAAAAAAGTCTGTTTTATTGCCTCTGCGTGGGAGGGTGTGGGAGGAAAGGCAGAGAGGGGGATGCACAGGCCCCTAGTGGGGAGGCCCAGGGGACAGTGTCACTGGGGTCCTTGTGAGAAACTCTTCCTCAGGGCCTCCCGGATGTGCATGGCCCCTTGATGAGCCTGCCAGATGGCAGCCATGCATGGCTGATCAAAGGCCCTGCCAATGCGGTCAGCCTCTGTCCCCCCATCCTGGCAGGAATGCCTTCCCCTTCTGTTCACAAATATTGTGGAGCACACAACATGCAGCCATCTGAACTGCATCTTCCATCACCACGTGGGCCCTGCTGAACCTGGCGTGGAAGTGTTCCCTGGAGTTGTTAAGGTGGCCAATGTAGGGCATCATGAGCCAGGGCAACAGAGGGTAGGCCGCGTCCTCCACAATGCACATGGGCATGTCCAGATACCTGACCCTAATGGTGCTGTTGGGGAAAAAAGTTCCAGCATGCAGCTTCTGGAACACGCTGGAGTTGCGGAAGACGCGAGTTTTGTGCACCTTCCCCAACCACCTGACGAAGATGTCCATAAACTGGTCCCAGTGGTCCATGATGGCCTGCAGAACCATCAAGAAATACCCCTTCCAGTTGATGTAGACCAGTAGTCTCCAACCTTTTTACACCCAAGTTCACTTTTTAAATGACAGAACAAGACAAGATCTACCACACCGCTCCTTCCTTGAAGCCCCACCCTCTCTAGTCTCCTCCTTTCCATCCTTTGCTATCCCCAACTCTTATACTGCTGCTTTTTTTTTCAATTCTTCTGTAGGAAGAGGTTTTTCCTCCTCCAACCCCTCCCCCCCCAAGCCTCACTAATGTGGCTCCAACAGTGCTGGTGGGAGCAGGGGACATGATACTGAAGAAGGGTGCTAGTGGGTGCTGGGGCAAGGCACAGGGTGCCAGTGGGGGCAGGGTGCCAGGAGGTCAGGGGACAGGTTTCTGCAGCAGGGGGTAGGGTGCTAGTGGGGACAGAGTTCTGTGGCTGGGGGCAGGGAACAGGGTGCCGCGATGGCAGGGGACAGGTTTCTACAGCAGGGAACAGAGTACCAGTGGGGACAGAGTTCTGTGGCTGGGGGCAGGGAACAGGGTGCCGGGAGGGCTGAGGACAGGGATCTGCAGCAGGGGACAGGGTGCCAGTGGGGACAGGGATCTGCAGCAGGGAGCAGAGTGCCAGTGGGGACAGTTCTGTAGCTGGGGGCAGGGGAGAGGGAACATGGTGCTGGGAGGGCAGGGGACAGAGTTCTGATGCAGGGTGCCAGTGGGGGCAGAGAATCCTCTGTGCCCACCTTCTCCCAGGATTCCCCCTCACCAGAGGAGGGAAGCCCTGTCGTACGCCTTCTCCGGGCCCAACTCCCCACTCCCACAGAGCAGGGACGCCTGCGCACATGCCCCCTCGGGGCCTACCACCCCTCGCGGAGCAGGGAAGCCCCCGTCTCATGCCCCCTCTGGGCCCGACTCCCCCCTCCCGCGAAGCAGGGAAGCCTGCTCATGTGCCCCTCAGGGCCAACCCCCCTCCCGCCGAGCAGGGAAACCCCCATCATGCGCTCCATCCAGGCCCGACTCCCCCCTCCCACAGAGAAGGGAAGTCCCAGCACGCACCTCTGGAGACTCACCCGGTAAGTTCCTGGAACGCCACAGACTTGGGGCAAGGAAGCAGCCAGAGCATTTCCAGAAACCCCGGAAGTGACGCGCAGCTGCAGGACTTCCGTCCACCCTGCGGGAAGCTGCTACTACCTCCATTGTCGCTCAAGGTAGGTAGTGGGACTTCTTGGGGGTGTGGGGAAATAGGGGGCCCAGAACGCTTTGCGATCAACTGGTTGAGGCCTCGCGATCGACCAGCCGATCGCGATCGACTGGTTGGTGACCACGAATGTAGACAGATGTCCGGAGGTTGGTGGCCTGGATGGGGATATGGTTGCCATCAATAGCTCCCTGCAGCCCATGTCGGCAAAGCCAGTGATGAAGGCGTCCATGTCACTGCGATGGATGACCCTGCACAGTAGGATGGTGTTGATGGCCTGCATCACTTGTAGAAGGAGACAGACAGACAAACAAACAAACAAACGAACAGAGGATCAGAGGATGGCCAGAGCCCTTGGGAGGTCCCCAAGTCCAACCCTCGTCCCCCTCACACCAGGAACAACCCTTTTTCTTACCCCATCCCCCGGCAGGGCTTAGTGAAGGCAGGACTAAAAAAATCTCCCAGGGAGAGGGCTTCCACCCCCACCATACACCTCTTCCCTTTTCCTAGGGTATCCTATTCCAGCAGTCCACCCCCCTCCTGGTACAGTAGCCCAAGAGCGCTATACCTGCATGAGGATAGCCCTGACATTTGATCTTCCCATGCTGAAATGGTTCCTGACAGATCGGTAGCTGTTCAGCATGGCGAGCTTCCACAGGTCTATGGCAATCCGCTTCTCGAGGGGGGGTGGGTCTCATGTAAATGTCCCATTACCTAAGGGCAGGGGTGAGCCACGCACAAAGCTCCAGAAAAGTGGCCTTCCTCATGCAGAAGTTGTGGAGCCACTGCTGGTCACCCCACCACTGGTCAGAACTGGTGTCCAGACACCAGAAGCAGCTGTGCACAGTGTGCAGGGAAGGGCGGGCAGAATCCAGCCGCATGAACCACTCCTGCAGAGAGCCGGGGAGGATCTCCAAGTGGAGCAGGGGGTTGGGTTCCTTCAGGGCCTGGGAGGCAGCCTGCAGAAATTGCTGCATGAGCTGCAGCACAAACTGCAATAGCCATCAACTACTCAGAGGCAGCTCTGGCTCCATATCTGGCAAGCTGAGGGGTCTGCAAGGGTAACCGCAGCAGGCAAAATAAAAGGCTTTGCTGTCCCTTGAGGAGGTAGGCAAAGGAAAAAAAGCTGAGACACGGCTGTACAGTGGGGGGTCTCTTTAAGCATGATAAAACTCCACCATGAAAATCCATAGGACTAAAACCTGGATATATGGGTTCCTGAGCAACTGTTGTATTTACACTGACATCCAATAAATCTGCCAAGGCGATGATTAATGGGCTTGGAGCCTTGTGGGGCCATGTACCACTGGATATTCAACAGGGGCCCTAGAGTTGTCTTATGTTTGCTATTTAAGGCCTAAGGAAAATAGCTGCAGGTTGTCTCTGTAACAAAAGTGGATCCTTGACTTGCTCCAGCCCTGTCCCAACCTGACTTTTTCCTTTCCTGATTCCAGATAATCTGGTTCTGACTCTTGGGACTGACTCTGGTTTGAACCCAGTGGATCAGGCATTTGGCCTCTGATCCACTTCTGATCCAGCTCTGATATGACCTTTGCCTCTAGCATCTGGCTTCAGATTCTGGTTCTCACCCCGCAATTTCCACATTCCTTCTTGTCCTAAGGCATATCTGACTGCCAATGCCAGAATTCCTGCCAGAGGCTGTTGAACTCATCTTTTATAGCAAATTTCTCATACAATTTCTTGCGCACAATAAAAATCATACTCTCCATTCAAATTAATGCCATTTAATTCACACATACTCTAAACAGACCAGATAACTCATTGCTATATTTATACAATTCCCACAGTAAAACCACATTCTCTGATTTAACCAAGGACACCAGCCATGAGTGTAAAAGGATGGCCACCAAACAGATAAACTGCATTTCCTAAATGGCTGTATGCCTAAATTCATAATATCCTTACAGATATGCGGTGCGCCAACTTGTGGCCATGCCTATATTACAGAGAGTCTGGGCTGCAGGAAAGACAAGCCTTTGTTAACTGGAAGCTTCCTCTTTCATGGACCACCATTTGGAAAGAACCATAAGCAGAATAAGGCAGCTTTAAGAATACTTTGAATTGTGAAGACCCAACCGTGTAAAGACTAATACAAGTAGGTAACTATTTAAGTGGTTCCACTGAAATAAATGGGAATATTTACTTGAGCAAGGTTCATCTTATGCATAAATCTTTGCAGAATAACCCCCATCTTTCTTTGTGTTCTGACTTTTATAATCAATATCTTACTTACTTACTCAGCCCCCAAAAGAACAAATCATTTCTAAGTCCAAAGTCCTCTTAAAACTAAGTACATCTTTTAAGCAGCCCTTTTACTCAATATTTACCTTCTGAGGATAACATTCACCAAAACGAAAAAGATCTGCTAGCAAGTAAAAGAGCAAATAAAAGCCATTCAAACCTATTGTACACCACAGCCAGACTATCAGTGTATTGCCTTTCCTGGTATGTGAATTTCTACTCTCTTATCCAGTGTGCTATCGGACATAGTACTAAAGGCAAGCATTTCAAACAAAACTTAGTTGGTTGGAACTACTGAGTTTTGGGACAAATTCCTGATTCGTGTACATTGTCAGTTTTCACCAGCTGAGAATGTACCCCTCTACCTTTTATTTTGTTAGCCTGTTTGTCTTTTGGCAATGGTCATCATTGATCTTTGCTTTATACATGGATTATATTGGCTAATTTACAGCTAATTATAGATATTAAAACTAGCTCATATAAGAATTTTCCCCAATGGGCAAGCTGGGTTCAAAGTGGGGAAGAGAGGAGGGAAGAAAACAATGAAAATCTACTCATTTGAAACATCTGGAAAAATGGAGTGGTGGGTGGGGAGCGAGAGAAATGAAATTTCTAGAAAAAAATTACTAGTGGAGGATAAAGTGTGAGAGGAAGTTTAAAAAAGAAAAAAAAAGGGCGGGGGGAATCTCCCCCGAAAGAGTGAATGGAAGCATTTGAAACATGTTTATTAATTTTGTATTGAAATTATAAAAATTCCAGAAGAAAAATGAACAACTTTTTTTAATTCTTACACAAAAGTTTGACTTGATATTACAGACAGTAACAAATGTGTCTTTTTTAAAACCTAGTGAACCTTTTCATTTCCAATGCCTGCTGTTTTGTTTATAACAGTACCAGCAGTAGTTGTACTCATCACTATGTTAATAAAGAGAATGTGAAATAAAAAGGAAATAAATTATTATCTTTTGAAATATTGCACATTAGTTTAATGTGAAATGTGACATATAAAACAGAACAGAAATGAGCCTGTGCACTTTTTGGGTTTCTTTTTTGGCTTCCTGATTTTGCTGGAGAATTTCTTTAAAGAGCAGATGTATGTGTGGGAGTTTTGTCCGTTCTCAAGTGAAAAGGTAGCCAATCTTTAACAAAGTCGTATTTGTACGTGTTTAAACTGAATACAGTAAATTACCAAAAACAAAGAGTTTTGAGCAGTCTGCCCAAAGAACATTTCCCCTTTCAATTGGTTGGGTTTATTCTTGGTATTTGCCATATCATCACTTCTACTCATTGTTCCATCATATACAGATGGGTAGGAAAGACTTAAGTTTCTAATGGTAGCAAATCAAACAAATACCCTGTCTTCCAAAAAAGCCAAAGTCTTTCTATTCTTCCATTCCCACTGAAAAATTTAAAAATAAAATAAAAACAAAAATGAACATCTGCCCCATAGTTTCAAAAATATTTGTGCCCTTTTTGTTCTACGCAGTTTACCTTTAAAGAAGATCTGTCACTCTGGACTGTCCAATGTGCAACTCCTCATATTCTCCATAAAAATGTGAGTCGTTTGGGGCCTCCAATTTTTCACATATTTCCAGAGGATGAAGAAGTCTGAAGCTCCATGTGACACTGACCCACATATATGTCATAGTAATATTATTATTATATGATTATGGCATAATTATGATATATTTTTACAAGATAAGTCATGTGAGGTGTCATTGGAAAAGTTATGATCTGCTGAATATGATTATCCTATTTGTATGCAAATATCATTTTTGTAACTACTTATGAATATTGACTAGGATTCTGTATTTCAAACGGGCTTACTCTGGAAAACATTCATAGCCTGCCATTCAGGCACAACAATTAGGAAGTCAGCTGGGGCTGATGGCTCATCAGCAAAGACAATTGTAGAATAGCTTAACCTTCCTTTGGGCATTTTGGCCAGCTGGTAAGCAATAGCTGCTCTAACACTGCAAGGGCATGTGACTAGATCACATGTCTCTGGACTCCATCTTGGGATGTCAATATTTTCCACAAACCAGTCTGGGAACCAAATTTTGAGCAAAGGGTTTCTGCCATATGCTAAAGCTATATAAGGCAGGCACTGAAATACTCTGTTATTCAGGTCAGGCCTATATTAAAAGGGAATGTCAAATCAAGATACACAATTCTAGCTATGTTAATTATGTAGCTGGAGTCAATGTATCTTATTTCGAGTTTCACTGCCGTCCCCACAGTCTTAATTAGATTTGCTAAACTGAACTGTGGAATATTGATCGTGGCAACGTCGATCTTCCATTTAGTGAAGACATGGCTCCACTCTCCTTATGAGAACATTCCTGAGGACTGGGGAAGCACTAGATCCAGGCTAAAGAGATTTCTAGCCTGTGAATGGAAGTTGGGGATTCCAAACTGTAAAGCTTTATATCGATGGATATCCGCTTCCGCGGATATTCATGGCTCATTTTTGCAGCTACAGATGCAGATACAAATTTTGTATTCATACAGGGCTCTGGTTATTCGTCTGGAATTGGAAGAGGAATTAAGTCTCATACAAAACTCTCTCCAGGATCCATCATCCCAGAGAAAGGGCGAAATTTATAACAGGGGAAGGGATTGGTGCCAAAGCCCAGAGAGAGAAGTTGTGACACATGCCCTCAACCTGGGCTTGCTGGGTTGTACTTCGTGCTCTAGCCTCTGGCACTTGTGTAGTGGGGGTAGCGCCGGCTCCTGGCCGTAGGGGTTGCCAGGTGTCGGGTTTTGAACCAGAGAGTCCAGGATTTGAGCTTTCTGTCCGGGAAACAAATTGAGAAAATATAAATGTCCGGTATTGTCTAAATAAGATGCCAAGTCGATTGTGACGTACTGTCAAGCATGTCCCTTACTTCGTGTGAAACCATCTGGCAACCCCACCTGGCCAGCGCATCTGTTCCAGAGCCGGCAGGGTAAGCGAGGGGGCTTGGCTATTATTGACCCGCCCGCCTCCCCAAAGCCTCTCGCCCTATTGGCTGGATTGGAAATTCCACCCATAATCTCCTCCAATCGGAGTTTTGTTTTCGTTGCCCGGCGACCGTTTCCAAGCAGTGCCGGCTCCCTTCCTGCTACCTCGGGGCCCGCAGCGTTGCCAGGCGCCCAGGACGCTGCCGGCTGCGCGGGGCCATGGCGGGGTCGCGGGACGTGGCCGGGCTGCGCCTCTGCCCGCCCGAGCTGCTCTTCGTGGACGCGGTGCCCGGGGGCCGGTACCGGGCGCTGCTGAGCGTCCAGAACCTGCAGCCCGGGAGCCGCCGCCTCCAGCTGCTGCCGCCGCGCTGCGCCCAGGTGAGGGGCGGGGAGGCGGCTCCCCTCCCCCCCCCCGTGCTCCGCGGCCTTTGGCTGCCCCCGCCCAGTCCTGCCGCGTCCTGGGTCATGGGAGAACCAGGGCCCGGCGGGGGATTCGCTTCGCCCAGGCCGCCGGGGCGGGGCAGGTTGCGGGGCGCTGGTGTCATGTGGCTTTCCCCGCTCGCTGGTCTAGGGGTGGCAGCGTGTGATGCCGGGAGTCTGAGGGGGGGTGTGTCACGTGCCACAATTTCTGGCTCCCACTTTCCCCGTCTCCTGCACCGGGGTGTGGAGGTTTTTTTGGGGTGTGTGTTAAGGTAGCAAGTTGAGATGGTTGGGGCACTCCCCTCACAATGTACTTACAGCCACGGCGACGTTTCTGTTTTACACGTGGACACAAATACATTACACGTAGTCCTGTGGCATCTTCGAGGCTAACAAAAATATATATATGGTCTCATGAGTTTTCAGGGGGCAAAACCCACTTCTTCAGGCTGTGATAATTTTGTCATCTGAAGAAACATTCTACAGAGGTAAATTGCAGTGTTATTGTGTATAAAAGCCTGATGGTTCTGTTTTTTTCGTTCTTTGTTCCTTTTGTAAAGGAGAAAATGTAGGGGCTGTAGTAAACAAACATTTAATGATTCCAAAACACGAGAACTAATGTAAAGTATGGTAAACAGTATTTTGAAATAACTTTTATTGTGTACTTTAAAGACTAACAAGATGGTTAGTCTTTAAAGTCTTTAAAGTGCTACATAGTCCTGTATTTTGTTTCAGCTACACCAGACTAACAGGGCTACATTTCTATTACTATTTTATTGTGTATATATTTTAAACACAAGCTATTAGGAGGAGGAAAAAATTGATCATTATACCCTCTTTTCTTCCCCATTGTCACTATTACACATATTGGTCAAATTTTCAAACTAAATTTGTACTTTTGAATTTTGATATGAATGTTTGTGCATATTGCCCTTTAATCTTATTCTAGAGAGTTTTTTCAGGCCCCCTTCCCCCCAGATTTTAAAACTTCTCTGCAAAGATGGGATCCGGGCAAAAAGGACACCTTGACATCAATATTCCCCTATTCCAGGAAGGTCCTGGGAGCAGCTGCTGGATGGAGCAACATGGTGGGAGGAGCATCTGCAAGGCTGTCCCTGCCAGTAGGCAAAACATGCAGCTGCATAGGGCACCACATTTCATGGTGTTCTATGCAGCCAGATGCTGCCTGTAGCCGCTGGCTGCCCCCATTCCATGGCTTCCCTGCTCCCGGTCAGTGCGGGTCTGGCAACCGTCTGCCCCAGCCACCCCTCCAAGGCTCAGTGTCCAGCCCTGGCTAATCAGAAAAGGCAAGTGGCCATCATGGGCTGGAGGACTGAGCAGGGGACAGACATGCAGTGGGTGGTTAGAGAGAAGCAGCACTTTCCCCTTAACAGCGCTGCTTCTCTCTGGCTGGCTGTGTCTCTGTCTGTTGCTCCTTCGACTTAGTCCTCTCTCTTGGCCCTGCTCCAGGTTGCCAACTCTCCCAAACTGGATGAACCGGACATCACTACAGTAAATGCGGTTTGATCCAGGAGAGTTGGCAGCTGCTTTCCCTCACAGCTTCGGCCCCCTGGAGAATGGGGGTTACCAGTACTGGGCTATCTAGGGCACCAGCTCTGGTTGGGATGGCCTTAGGCACCTGAACACATGCTGCTGGCTGTGTATGCTCTGCTAATTAGCTGGGCAGTAGTGCAATGTCTCCTGCACTGCTGCTCAAGTGTGCAGCTTACAGGGAACACAGGCACTTGAGGAGGGCAGGGTGGGGGTTGGGGCAGAGAAGAGGTGGGTTGGAGGTGGGGACTTGGGAAAATGGGTGGGGTAAGGGCAAAGCCTGGGGTGGAGTGGGGGGGGGGGGGGCGGGTAGAGTACTCCTGGGCCTGGAGGAAGCCAGTGCCTATGATGTCATCCAGATATGAATCTTTGTGTCACAGGTTTGAAAACCATGTAAGTGAGGTAATGTTTCAGAGCAGGCGGAGATCTAAGTTCTATAGAATACTTTTCCTTTTTTTAATATGTGGAGGGTGGCTGCTTATGTACATCTACTCTTTGCCAAGTTGTCAAGTTGCTTCCTTCGCTTTTGAGGTCCATGGAAAAAATTGGCAGGACTCATACTTGCTCTAGTCTGGACTGGACAGAGACATTGTTTCTTTCAAAGAAAATCCCATTTTTTTCCTGATATCCTGCATCTCTTTTCTTCAGAGAGTAGATTGGCCCTGCATAAATGTATCAATTGTTTTAGTTGTTTATTCTTTCTCATCACTATTGTTTCCAAACACCTCAGTTATTAAGCTGTTTATCCTCACAACAGCACAGTGAGTCAGGGAAGTGTTGCTACTGCCATTTTTCAGATGGGAAGCTGAGTCACTGCGATTGAGAGACTTGGACAAGCTCAGATGGTATGTTTGAAGCAAAACAGTGAATTCAGTTAGTTATCCAGTGTCCTGTTTCACAACTTTACTTACAGGCCTTCCCTCTCCTTCATCTGCTAACATGGTTTCTCCAATGTTATCAGGATGAAGTGGGGTGGGCTATTCAGTTTTTGAGCAACCAATCTTTTCACCATCATTCTGTGAGGTTACAGCTAATATTTATTTAGGCATCCACGCTAGACAGGCATCTAACTCCATATTTAGGTATCTGAAGCTCCTAAATAAGTGGCCTGATTTTTGGAGATTTTGAGCACCTATTCCCCCATTTAAAATTAGTTACCATCACTTTCTGGAGGAAGTAAATAGGGAAAAGTGATTTACTTGCTCCCATAACACAAGAACTAGAAGTCACCAAATGAAATTAATAGGTAGCAGATGTAAAACAAACAAAAGGAAGTATTTCTTCTCACAATGAACAGTCAGCCTGTGAGACTCCTTGCCAGAGGATGTTGTGAAGACCAGGAATTTAACAGGGTTCAAAAAAGAACTAGATAAATTCATGGAGGATAGATCCATTAATGGCTATTAGCCAGGATGTGTAGGAATGGTTTTCCTGCTCTCTGTTTGTCAGAAGTTGGGAATGGGCAACAGGGGGTGGATCACTTGATGATTCCTTGTTCTGTTCATTCCCTCTGGGGCACCTGGCATTGGCCACTGGTGAAAGATAGGATATTGGGCTAGGTGGACTTTTGATCTGATTCAGTATGGCCGTTCTTATGTACTTCAGCTAGGAGAATTGATGACCTCCATAATGCTGGCTATTCTTATATAATCTTTCACAACAATACGGTACTTTTCCATCCATAGTCTAATTTTTCCCATAGGGTATTCATACTATTCCTCTTTATTTTGCTCCAAGTCTTCACCCCTTTAACTGCTTGATTTACTGAGGATGCCAGATTACACAAGCACTAAGGCCATGTTTACACTAAACAGAAGATCATTGCTGCCTCGAAAGATCTTCTGGAGTTTGATTTAGCGAGTCTAGTTAAGAATTAGAAGCTTAAAAACCATCTCCCTGAGAGCACTGGCTCCCACCTACTCCCTCGCCCCATGCATTCCCGGGGCTGCAGAGGATCCTGGGGCCAGGGCTTTCCCCATCTCTTCTGCCAGGGATCACGGTTGGGATGCTGGGGCTTCTTTGATCCTGTCTGCCTGGTGCTTCTGCAATAGAGCACAAGCACTGGATCTTTCTTGCCCTGCATCTTCTGATGGAGATGGCGCTGGTGAACCTGGGGGTTTCCCCTGCTGTCCCAGGGCTTCTGTTAGGGGATGAGTTTGGAGGGTGCTGGGACTTCCTTCACGCTATGGCTTCTGCTGGGGGACAGGTTGGGGGTGCTGCTGGGAAATGGGGTCAGCATGCAGGCACTTCCCCCATATGGTGACCAGTACTTTGGGCTTCTGCTTCCTGGCTGTGGATTTTTTTTTTCTAGCCCTCCAGTTGTCTGGAGCTAACCCACCATTGAATTCAGCTATAAGATTTATGATGATTTAGCTGATTGGAAAGACCAAGACAGGCCCCCTTTTGTGAGAGGAAGAGTGGCCACTCTTGGCTGCGTATATAATACATCCTTCCCTAAAATTGGCAAAGTTACTACTGGAGCTCAGTTCACTCTTTCACTAGGAAATATTGGCTTGACTTGGAGGCTATGTTGAGTGCTCATTTTAAGAGAGTAGTGCTTGAATATTTACTTAATTAGTACTTCTCAATTCTATTAATGGGTTTTGTCATATGCTAAGTTTTCTAAAGTGGAGATCCATAGAGGCATTTCATAAAAGAGAATGAAAGATTTTTCATCCATAACTGGAGTCCCTGTGAATATATCATTTGCAAATTCATATTGGAATTGTTTGTTTTATGCCTAATGTTTTGCTTGTGTTCTGGGAAGAATGAAGGACTGAGGTAAGGGGCAAGGATGCATTTTATATATTAAGTTCTGTATGGTAATTGGTCTCTGCCTCCCCTCTCCTCCATGACTTTTACTATTATCAATGGTGTGTGACAGAAGGGACAATTTTCTGAGTCAGTCCACTTGGAAAATGAAGGCACTGTTACATAACCTTTTTTAGTCAGGTATTTGAGCTTTTAATATATGCATGACCAAGTAATGCCATCTATGGAAATTTAGCACAAAAAGCCTTTTTCTACACATGTCATAGAGGATTGTTTAGGAAACATTTGTTTTGCCCTTTTACATGGTGAAGGTGCCTGGCTGTTTAATTTAAATGGTGTCTAATTCTGAGTCTAGCAAAATGCATTGCACGCAGTTCTAAAATTAAGCATGCTTTCATGCTGCAGTCCCTGAAACTTATTAGTCTTAAAATCTCCCGGGGCATACTGTTTAAAGCACAACTTCCCCTAACTTTGTTGATACTGTTATGAAAAAATGTATCAGTATGGAAGAAAATGCTCAGGTAACAGTTAAGTAAAAATGTTATGTGTATGGATTCTTAATATTAGGACTGTCAATTGATGTGTGTTAATGCCTGCAATTAATGCAGGGCAGGATTAACACAATTTTTTTAATGCGGGCATTAATGCTGCACTGCCCCTTTGAAATGCCAGAGTGGCACTTGAAAGGGGCAGCGCAAGGCGGAGCCAGGGATAAGCTAGCGCGCTAGCACTTTAACGGGGCAGCACTGCACAGAGCCCAGGGTCAGCTGGGAATTCCAGCTGATCCCAGGCTCCTAATGCACTGCCCCTTTGAAGTGCTGGTTTTTGCAAAGGGCAGTGAGGCATGGAGCCGGGGTCAGCTGGGGATGCCAGCTGATCCTGGGCTCCCTGATGCTGCCTCTTGGAAATGCCGCTGTAGCGTTTCTAAGGGGTGCAATTAATCATGATTAAAACATTTAATCATGTGAGTAATTGCGGTTGATTTGTTTTTTTAAATATCTTGAGAGCCCTACTTAATATACAAATGAATACAATAAACTTAAAGCAGAGTGAGTTTTTTCCTTTTTAAGATATAAACATTTGGTAATATGAAGCTTTGTACCATCAGCTGTGTGACTTAAAAGATTTAACAGAAACTTATTAGCCAGAGGTTAATGTGATAAGTGAAGGGTAGAGGATACCAGTAGTGTCCAAATACCTTGGTCACAAACCTAGGTGCCCATTTCTACTCCATGAGAATTTCTGTTGGCATTTCTACTGAGTTGTTCAACATGTCCCTTAGTCAGGAGAGTGTGTTCAGGGGAGGGGAGGAAGGTGGGAGTCTTGCTAACTTTTTATATTGACTTCTAACTAATACACATGTAATGCATTTGTAGTCCAAGGAAGAGAGATGTTCCCTTTCCACTAAAAAAGTACTCCTTCATTGTTGATTTTTTGGGGTTTCTCTTCCTTCAGAGGGTATGTCTAGACTACGTTTTTCTTTCGAAAGAAGATATACAAATTTTTTTCCTTCACCTTTCCCCCCACGGAGTGTGTGCTGTGGCTGGCAGGTGAGCTTCTAATCAGGGTTTGAAATCTAGAAGCCTCTGCTCATTGGTTGAGCCTTAATCAGGGGAAGGGGCTATCAGGCAGTCCAGGGCTTTATAAAGGAGATGAAGATTTCCTCGCTAGAAGGCAGCGTTTAATCCTGCTGACATAGCAGGCTGTAGAACTAGTCAGGGCAGTACAGGACAAGGAAGAAAACTGGCCGTATGTAACCTCTAGAGTCGAGAAGAAGAAGATGGTGAACTCAGGTATCCCCCATTCATGTAGAGATAAGTAACCACTTTCAGGCTCTCTCCACAGGCACTGCAATGGAGAATGCTTTGGCAGGGACCTCTCAGGGAAGAAATCAGAAGGAAATTCCATCTACTGGAAGTCATGGGATGCGTAGTCCTAGGGATGGGGGTTCCATGATCACCATCCCCAAAAGAGGAAGATGGGTGGTGGTGGTAGAGGACTCTCTCCTAAGAGGGACTGAGTCATCCATCTTCCGTCCAGACCTGTAATCTTGAGAAGTGTGCTACTTACTGGGAGCTCGCATTCAGGATGTGACCAAGAGTCTTCCAAAACTGATTAAACCTTCAGATCACTACCCCTTCCTGCTTCTCTATGTAGAAACTAACGATATGGCCAAGAATGACCTTGAGTGAGTCACAGCAGATTATGTAGTGCTGGAAAGAAGGATCAAGAATTTGAAGCACAAGTGGTGTTCTTGTCCATCCTTCCAGTTGAAGGAAAAGGTCTAGGTAGGGATTGTCGAATTAAGGAAGTAAATGCATGGTTGCGCAGGTGCTGTTGGAGAGAGGGCTTTTGTTTCTTTGACCATGGGACTTTGTTCCGGGCACAAGGATTGTTAGGAAGAGATGGGATCCATCTAACCAAGAGAGGGAAGAGCATCTTTGTGGGCAGGCTTGCAAACCTAGTGAGGACAGCTTTAAAATAGGTTCGTTGGGGGACAGTGACCAAAGCCTTGAAGTGAGTGAAGGGAGTTGGTTACCAGGAAGAAACAGAAGGAGGAACGAGCAACAAAGGAGGACCCTTTAAGCGAATGGTGAAGGTATGGCAATCAACTGCTATTTAAGGTGTTTGTACACAAATGCAAGAAGCCTGGGAAACAAACAGGAAGAATTAGAAGCCCTGGCCCAGTCAAAGAACTATGATTTGATTGGAATAACAGAGACTTGGTAGGATGACTCGCGTGACTGGAGAACTATCATGGAAGGGTATAAAGTGTTCAGGAAGGGAGGGGAAAGGGGGAGGAGTTGCATTGTATGTAAGAGAGCAGTATGATTGCTTGGAGCTCCAGTTTTTAGAGGGAGAAAAGCCTGTTGAGAGTCTATGGGTTAAGTTTAGAGGTGGAAGCAACAGGGGTGATGTTGTGGTTGGTATCTGCTATAGACCGCCGGATCAGGTGGATGAGTAAACGAGGCTTTCTTCAGACAAAACTGAGAGAAGCTTCCAGATCGCAGTCTCTGGTTCTCAAGGGGGACTATAATCACCCTGACATCTCTTGGGAGACCAATACAGCAGTAAACAGACAATCCAGGAAGTTTTTTGAGAATGTTGGGGATAACTTCTTGGTACAAGTGCTGAAGGAACCAACCAGGGGCCATGCGCAGCTTGACCTGCTGCTCACAAACAGGTTGGAACTAGTTGGGGAAGTAGAGATGAGTGACAACCTGGGAAGCAGTGATCATGAGATGGTAGATTTCAAGATCCTGACCAAAGGAAGAAAAGAGAGTAGCAAAATACACACCCTGGACTTCAGAAAAGCAGACTTTGACTCCCTCAGAGAACAGATGGGCAGGATTCCCTGGGATGCTTACATGAAGGGGAAAGGAATCCAGGAGAGCTGGCAGTATTTTAAAGAAGCCTTATTAAAGGCACAGGAAGAAACCATCCCAATGCGCAGCAAGAAAAGCAAATATGTTAGGCGACCAGATTCGTTTACCGGGGACATCCTTTAAACACAAAAAGGAAGTTTACAAGAAGTGGAAACTTGGGCAGATGACTAGGGAGGAGTATAAATATATTGCTTGAGAATGCAGGGGAATTATCAGGAAGGAGAAAGCGCAATTGGAATTGCAGCTAGCAAGGGATGTGAAGGGTAACAAGAAAGGTTTCTACAGGCATGTTAGCAATAAGAGGGTTATCAGAGGGTGATCAGAGAGGGTGTGGTGCCCTTGCTGAATGAGGGAGGTAACCTAGTGACAGAGGATGTGGGAAAAGCTGAGGTACTCAATGCTTTCTTTGCCTTTGTCTTCACGGACAAGGTCAGCGCTCAGACAAATGCACTAGTCAGTGCAGTATGGGAAGGAGGTAGACAGCCCTTGGTGGGGAAAGAACAAGTTAGGAACTATGTAGAAAAGCTAAACATACACAAATCCATGGGCCCAGATTTAATGCATTCGAGGGTACTGAGGGAGTTGGCAAATGTCATTGCGGAACCTTTGGCCATTATCCTTGAAAACTTGTGAAGATCTGGAGAGATCCCGGATGATTGAAAAAAGGCAAATGTAGTGCCCATCTTTAAAAAAGGGAAGAAGGACAATCTAGGGAACTACAGACCAGTCAGTCTTACTTCAGTCCCCAGAAAAATCATGGAGTGGATCCTCCAGGAATCGATTTTGAAGCACTTGGAAGAGGGGAAAGTGATCAGGAATAGTCCACATGGATTCATGAAGGGCAAGTTGTGCCTTATTAATCTGATTAACTTCTATGATGAGGTAACTGGCTCTATGGATATGGGAAAATCAGTGGCCGTGATATACCTTGACTTTAGCAAAGCTTTTGATACCGTCTCCCACAATATTCTTGCCAGCAAGTTAAGGGAATATGGATTGGATAAATGGACTGTAAAATGAACAGAAAGCTGGCTAGACTCTCAAGCTCAAAGAGTAGTGATCAACAGCTCGATGTAAGGTTTCTAGCGGAGTGCCCCAAATATCAGTTCTAAGGCCGGTTTTGTTCAACATCTTTATTAATGACCTGGATGAGGGGATGGATTACACCGTCAGCAAGTTCGCAGATGACACTAAGTTAGGGGAAGAGGTAGATACGCTGGAGGGCAGGGATAGGGTCCATACTGACCTACACAGATTAGAGGATTGGGCCAAAATAAATCTGATGAGGTTCAACAAGGACAAGTGTAGAGTCTTGCACTTGGGACAGAAGAATCCCAAGCATTGTTACAGTCTGGGGACTGAATGGCTAAGTAGCAGTTCTGCAGAAAAGGACCTGGGGATTACAGTGGATGAGAAGCTGGATATGAGTCAACAGTGTGCCCTTGTAGCCAAGAAGGATAATGGCATATTAGGGTGCATTAGGAAGAGCATTGCCAGCCGATCCAGAGAATTGATTATTCCCCTTTATTCGGTTCTCGTGAGGCCACATCTGGAGTATTGTGTCCAGTTCTGGGCCCCCCACTATAGAAAGAATGTGGACGTATTGGAGAGGGTCCAGAGGAGGGCAACCAAAATGATTAGGGGGCTGGAGCGCGTGACCTATGAGGAGAGACTGAGGGATTTGAGTTTGTTTAGTCTGCAGAAGAGAAGAGTGAGGGGGGATTTGATAGTAGTCTTCAACTTCCTGAAGGGAGGTTCCAAAGAGGACGGAGAAAAGCTGTTCACAGTAGTGATGGAGGGCAGAACAAGGAGCAATTGTCTCAAGTTACATTGGGAGAGGTCTAGGTTGCATATTAGGAAAAACTATTTCACTAGGAGAGTGGTGAAGCACTGGAATGGGTTACCTGGAGAGGTAGTGGAATCTCCATCCCTAGAGGTTTTTAAGTCTCAGCTTGACAAAGCCCTAATTGGTTTGATTTAGTTGGGATTGGTCCTATCTTGGGCAGAGGGCTGGACTTGATGACCTCCTGAGGTCTCTTCCAGCTCTGTGATTCTATGAAATTTGGCGGTAATTTGCATATCTTCTTCCGACTGCTTTTTTGAAAGAGTTTTTTTTTTTTTTTTAAAGCAAGCAGTTTAGATGCGGTTCTTTCGAGGGGGGAAAAAAACCCAACCCTTTTTTCGAAAGAAGTTGTAAATCTCATTTTTTGAGGAAGAAAGTTCTTTCAAAAAAATTTTTTTCAGAAGAACTGGGTCTAATCGGCTTGCTTTTAAAAAAAAGCTCTTTCAAAAAAGTTATCGGAAGAAGATATGCAAAGTACTGCCAAATTTGCATATCTTCTTTCAAAAGTGAAAGCAAAACTAGACTTACCCTTAAGGTCTAATCTGACTCTCATTGAAGTCAATGAGAGACTTCCCTCTGAGCTAAATTCTCCACATTGAATATCTATCTGCACTGGAACAAAAAACAGGACTATGTAGCACTTTAAAGACTAACAAGATGGTTTAATAGGTGATGAGCTTTCGTGGGCCAGACCCACTTCCTCAGATCAAATAGTGGAAGAAAATTGTCACAACCATATATACCAAAGGATACAATTAAAAAAAATGAACACATATGAAAAGGACAAATCACATTTCAGAACAGAAGGGGGATGCGGGAGCGAGAGGGGGAAGGAAAGTAAATGTCTGTGAGCTAATGATACTAGAGGTGAGGAAAGGTAAATGTCTGTGAGCTAATGGTATTAGAGGTGATAATTGGGGAAGCTATCTTTGTAATTGGTAAGATAGTTAGTGTCTTTGTTGAGACCGACACGTAGAGTGTTGAATTTTAGCATGAATGACAGTTCAGAGGATTCCCTTGCAAGTGCAGATTTAAAAAACTTCTGGAGTAGGATGCAGGTAATTAAGTCGTTGAGACAGTGTCCTTTCTGGTTGAAATGGCAAGAAACTGTTTTTTCTTTGTGATTGGACAAACCGCATCTACTCTAATCTTACTGACAGAGACCAGAAACTTCAGGATCTCTACCAAGCATTTATAAACCTCAACTACCCACCCGGAGAAATAAAAAAGCAAATTGAAAGAGCCAGACGAATACCTAGAAACCATCTACTACAAGACAGACCCAAGAAAACCAACAATAGAACACCACTTGCCATCACCTATAGCCCCCAACTTAAACCTGTCCAACACATTATCAATAAACTACAGCCTATACTGGAACAGGATACTAAACTCCAGGAAGCTCTGGGAGACAGACCCATAGTCTCCTATAGACAACCACCTAACCTCAAGATGATTCTTACCAACAACCACAGGACATACCACACTAATACCAACCCTGGTACCTTCCCTGGCAACAAACCCTGTTGCCAGCTTTGTCTACATATTCACTCTGCTGATACCATGATTGGACCTAACCAAGTGAGTTATAAGATCAAGAATACATATTCCTGCGCATCCAGAAATATAATTTATGCTAACATGTGCCGAAAGTGTCCGTCTGCTATGTACATTGGACAAACGTCTCAGACACTTCGCCAAAGGATCAATGCCCACAAAACAGATATTAGACAGGATCACAAAGAAAAAACAGTTTCTTGCCATTTCAACCAGAAAGGACACTGTCTCAACGACTTAATTACCTGCATCCTGCTCCAGAAGCCTTTTAAATCTGCACTTGAAAGGGAATCCTCTGAACTGTCATTCATGCTAAAATTCAACACTCTACGTGTTGGTCTCAACAAAGACACTAACTATCTTACCCATTACAAAGATAGTTTCCCCAAGTATCAACTCTAATACCATTAGCTCACAGACATTTACCTTCCCCCCCCCGCATCCCTCTTCTGTTCTGAAATATGATTTGTCCTTTTCATATGTGTTCACTTTTTTTTTTTAAATTGTATCCTTTGGTATATATGGTTGTGACAATTTTCTTCCACTATTTGATCTGAGGAAGTGGGTCTGGCCCATGAAAGCTCATCATCTAATAAACCATCTTGTTAGTCTTTAAAGTGCTACATAGTCCTGTCTTTTCCCTCATGATCTGGCTGGCTGGGGAAGGCTGGGGCTGATTTTTCTCTCTCTCTCTCCCACAGGAGCGAGGCCAGCCCCTCTCCTGGCCTTACTCCTGGGAGAATTGCAGTGGGGGGAATGAGCCTCAGCCCCAGCTGGCTTGACCATGGGAGAGGTCATACCGCTTGGGCAGCATACCGCTCCTGCCTTTCCCTGGCAGCCCAAAGCACACTTATTTGGGAGATCATGAGGGACCTTTGCACCCCGCTGCATATGGGCCTGCATAATATTCTGAAACCAGGAAACTGGTCAAGTCCTTCTTAATTTAGTTTTGTTGTTTGGGAAAGCTAATAGCAGTAGCACAGGCAATGCAGCTGTCTGTTTTCAATCTCAGGATGATAGTAGTGCATTAGTTCATGTTTAGTAGGTTATCCTCTTGATCACACACACTAAAAATAATATATTGTTAAAAGAAACCTAATTTTTACAGACATTAATGGATCAGTATTCTATTTGCCATTGGTGAATAGTGAGTGGAATTTTAAAACTGGCGATCATAATGTTAATTATAAACATAAACTCTAACATACTATGCTGCAAATGGGCCACCGAAATATAGAGGTTTATCTAGAAATATTTAAAAATTAATTAAAAATATTACTGTTTTTTTCATTGTAGTTTAAATTGATTGTGGAAAATCCAGATAAACCTGTTGCATCTGGTCTTCAAGTTACAGCTTCCGTGGAATACCATCCGGACAGTGAGAAAGACCTTCAAGATAGATTACTCCTTTTGGTAGAAAAAGATATAATTGAGATCCCTCTGATAGGGTATGTCATTTAAAGTATACAAACTGCTAATTATATTTTTTATTTTACTTTAAAGGGAAGTAGCTAATACATATAGCCATCTATAATGATGTAGTTAGCTTGTTACATGAATTTTGAAAACAAATGGTGAATTTCTTTGTAATGGATAAGTTTCTGATTTTTAAGTATGCAGAACAGGTAGTTTGTTCATTTTGGTGATGTCTTTTGATGTTGGCAAATGATTTAAATATGCGTACTTGGTTTTCATATTTAAGAACTTGGATTTATGTTCATATCCATGCTCTATATTTTTAACCTATGATGATTTTCATAAATGGCTTTGCCTGCCTGTTACTTTCCAGTGGTATAATTGGAATTGAATGGGATGACCTTTTTCTTTTTTGGATATAGTCATTATTGAGCCACTGATATGTATGCTTGTAATTATTGCTCACGTGTTTGTGACTGGATTAGAGTGAAGCATTTATAACAGGACCTCATTTTATAGGATAATCTATATCTAGTTAGAACCTATGCTTTCTAAAAAATAGTGCCCAAGGTAATAAACAACTGAAAACAATAGTTTTTATAAAATGATCACTTAAATAAAAAATGACCTAGACAGGTAGTAACAGAGTCTTCTCCAGAATAAGTGATATTTCAAACCAGTAGAAAAAAACCTGTTTTTCACAGTTCTATCAAGACGTGTGTAGGGTATTTGGATGCTTTGTCCAGGTTATACTTATCCCAGCACTTCTTCCTCTTTGCTTATCTGTCACTTCTACTTACGATTCTCTGATTTGCTTCTCTCCCACTTTTAATACTCATACAACATCAGTTGAAAAGTATTTAAGTGTGCTAGAAACTGATTAATGCTAGAATCAGACTTCCAAATTCAGTATAAATAATGTCATTTTTAGCAAGATGGTAGTCACCAACAATAGACACAGAAGTGGCAATTTTGGTTAGGAACTATATTTTCATTTGTTGTTATAAGTACTTTATGAGCAGTGTTCCTGAAATTTAAAACAGCGTATTAAAAATATGGCTACATTTTTTTTTCTGAACTTACTCATGCATTGTGGTTTTAACATGTGAAGTAGTTTAGTCACATTTTTGCTTGTGAATAGGACAAGCTTCAGTTAAAACATCCATATGCTAAATGAAGAAAAAAAATTGAGTATACAGTGCATTTCCCAGAATGGCCTCCAGATCTTACAGATCATTTTTCAGACTAAGTATGTAATTTTAGTTCCAGATCTTTACCAAGCCAAAAATTACTTTGCTGTTATAGACTAAGCTAAATTCTTGTTCTATCATCTGCCCCCAGACTAAGGAAGTTGCTTGTTCTGTAATCAAGAACTGTTCAATGTTGACCAAATGAAATGTGAATGCCAAAAATGCCATTCTCTGGCTAATGTTTCTTGACTGAATATAAAGCAAAAACATTTCAAAGCTATTATAATTTCTGGTTGTGTCCTGGTTTATTTTATTTTATTTTATTTTATTTTATTTGTCTGAACTTTGAGTTGCAAGTCAAATAAGTAGTGACTAAGAAATTCCATGACAGATACTGAAATTATTATTTCTGTTTGTCTCACATAAAATTAAGGTCTATTTGGATATCTTTTAAGTTTGTGTGAACCATTCATGATCTCCCCCACGTTCTTCTAAAGTAGGAAACAATAAATTGGTTGTCTATGAAACAAATTGGATTTGTCCCCCGGCTATTGTTTTTCTTTCTCCTCCTGCTGATGATTCTAGATTTCTTTTTGAAAGGCAATATTACTGATAACTTCTGAAAAGAAATCGAGGGGTTCATCTAAACAGCACCCTTCTGTCAGACTGAGCTATGCAATTTCCGTAGCTTATTCTGAGTCTAAATTGAAAGAGCTTATTTTGAAATTTGGCACTGTGTAGACAGCACCAAATTTCAAAATAAGGCGCTATTCCGACAAATCCCTTAACCCTCGTGGAATGAAGGTTACAGGGATGCTGGAATATCGCGTCCTCTATTTCGGGAAACAGCGGGTGCTTTTAAAGATGCAATGTTGATATTTTGGGATACTTCCAGTATCCCGAAATAGCAATGCAGTCATACTAAGTCTCATACATAAAAATTAGAGGATGTTTTTAAATTTCTTTCATTTTGAAATTGAAAAGTTGTCCATTTGTTGCAGAAAACAATGTACAGAATAATGCATACTACCTGTTCTTATGGTGTGTGTCCCTGCAAAAGAAAATAAACTTTGTGGCCTTAATTTTGAAAAAGTCTGTTTCTTCCCCAGATAATGTTGATTACATTGGTGTCTTGTCCTTGATTCCTCTTCTCCATCCCTCTCTCCCCTGCAATTGTTCCCTTCAGGACTGCCCTAGACTTTGTAAAATTATTGATTCAAATCTAGTCTGTAGTACATCATAAGGCAGAATGTGAGAAAATGATACAGTTAATTTTCATTGTCTGCTCAGCCGAGCTAAAATTGTAAATTTGAATGTGGCCTTGAGAAATAACATTCTGCAGGACTGCTCCTGATTGAAAATGAGATTTTTCATTTTCAGCATTTCAGACCATTAAAAGAAACATTCCAATGGAATCTCAGGCTTAGACTTTATATATTTTGGATAAGATCATGAAAAGGACCTGCCATTTTTTGGAGTACTTGATCTCTCAGAGTTAAATGGCTATTACCTGTCTTCAATATTGTATTTCCTTTGGTGATTGTTGAGTGAGAAACACCTTCCCTATTGGTTTATCCCTAATCTGCTTTATCTGAAGCAATTGTACAGATATATAAATTCCATTTTTACTACTTGTGGTGTAGTTTTGAAGAAGGTTGATAAACACTCCAAATCTAATCTAAGGCTTTTGGAGAAATGTTCCAATCTGAAACAACCTTAAAATTAATTTATGAAGAGAGTATTTAATATAATAAAATGGGGAAATATTTAGGCAGGTTCACATGGTCTCCCTAGAGCACTATGTCTCATTGCTGGCTAAATTTATTGAAACAGTTTTACCAAAGATTCAAATCTTCTGAAATATCACTCCTGGAAGTTTTTTTTAAATATAAATTTATTTCAGGGAAGCATTTAGTAAGGGAAACATAGAGATGACTAAATCTTAATATTTTTTCTTAACTTCAGATATAACTATTAATGGGAGAGTAAACTTGAAAAGGAATTGAATGCCTAGTATTATGCCAAAGAAACCTCTAATTCAGAGATTTCACTGGCCTTTTGATAAAGACCTTGCATTCCCTCCACCCCAAATACCAGTCCTGAAAATCTGACCTGATCTAAGCCAATCAGACTGGGTAATGTCTACCTCACATACTGCTATAGTTTTTTTGCAAGCCAAACAATGTGCTTGGTTACATCTGTACAGCAGCAGAATCTTCAGATAATACCCTCCATGACACATGTATAATATTGCCAGAGCTTGTAAGTGAGTGAAGTTTTTTTTGTTTTCACGAAAGATTTATATAAAAACATTTTCACACTTTGTTGACATTTTTTTTATTAAGTTGGTTTTTTAAAATACAAGCAAACCATTTTCATCTCCCCCTGCTAATTTTTTTTGATTAAACAATTTCTACCCCAATTTTTCTTCAAAAATAAAATGATCTTTTTTAGTTAAAACCTGAAAAATGTCTTGGAAATTGGACAATTCTTGCAGAAATGCTCAATTTGACAAAATGACATTTTCAACAAAATATTTTGACCAGTTCTCCCAATTGCCTCTAACTCAGGTTGCTCGGGTGGCATTGGAAACATAATCTATAGCCAGTGGAGTTACAGATTATACCTGTGTGGTCCAGGACTCTCTGGTCTGGCAAGACCATGCATGTTGGTGGACTAGCCCCAGAACAGAGGTTGCTGGTGGCTGGGAGCAGAGCTGATGGTGGGGACATTGGGGCAGCGTAACCCATGGGGCACCAGAGTCCTCAGTTAGCTGGCTAGGGAAGCCAGCGGGCCGATGGTGTCTGTGTGGCAGGGGAAAGGGGGCAGGCATAGAATCTGCAGCTGGTAGGGCTGGGAGGAGGGGTCCACAGAGCCCAGGGCTTCCAGGGACAAGAGCGCCAGCAACACAGAGCTCCTGGGGTGATGCAACTGGAGGGGGATAGGGCAGCTGTGCCAGGTAGCTGATGAGAGGAGCACAGCACATAACCCCCCTCCCCCGACCTTCCCTGATCTATCAAACTCCCTTGTCCAGGACCAGTCAGGTCCTGAGGTTGCTGGATGAGGGAGGTCCAACCTGTACTCATTTGAGCATACTCCAATAACCCACACATAGAGTTGCCAGATTCCATGTAGTTTTCCCCCTCAGCAGTATTATTAAAGTAACATGAATGTGAATCAAGGGCATGTGAAATGAGGTGCATGCTGACTGCACACAACATGAATTATAAGAGCAATGCACTTGCTCTGCATCTAATCAAAGCACTGGTATGATTTAATCAGCACATCCCACAAACTTTAGGTACGCAAGCATAGTTAGCAAAACTACCTTATCTCAGGAGACTCTTGGTTATGACAGTCTTGTGGCCCACTGAGATGGAGGGCCAATCATGCACCCCACTCACTAGCCCTAAAACAGTGATGGTACTTGAAAACTTATCATGTCCCCATTCAGTCTTCTCTTTTCCAGACTAAACAAATCCAGTTCTTTCAATTTTCCCTCATAGGTCATGTTTTCTAGACCTTCAGTAATTTTTGTTGTTCTTCTCAACCTTCTTAAATTCGTCCACATCTTTCCTGAAATGTGGAACTCAGAACTGATCACAGTGTTCCAGCTGAGGCTTAATCAGCACAGAGTATAGAGGAAGAATTACTTCTCATGTCTTACAATATTCCTGTTTATGCATCTGAGAATGATCACTTTTTTTTGTAGCAGTGTTACACTGTTGACTTGTATTTAGCATGAGAGCTCTTATGACCCTTACAAATCTTTCTGTAGTACTCTTCTCTAGTCAGTCATTTACCATTCTGTATGTGTGTTCCTTCCTTCCGAAGTAGAGCACTTTGCATTTGTCTTTATTAAATTTCACCCCGTTTACCTCTGACCATTTCTCTAGTTCGTCCAGATAATTTTGAATACTAATCCTATCTTTCAAAAAGCACTTGCAACTCCTCCCTGCATGGTATCATCTGCAAACTTAATAAGTGTACTTTCTATGCCATTATCCAATTCATTGATGAAGCTATTAAAGGGTGCTTCTGCACAGCAGGGCTTAACTTGAAATAAGCTATGCAAATTAAGCTACATCAATTGATTAGCTTATTTCAAAACAGCTTATTTTGAGTTTTGGTGCTGTCTACTGAGCACTTATTTCGAAATAGAGCACTCTTCCTCTGACTGTTCTTACTCCTCATAAAATGAGGGTTACAGGAGTTGGAGTAACAAGTACCTCAACTTGACAGTATTTCAACATTATTTCAGCTCTAGATGCGGACTATGTTATTTCGAAATAATGTTGCCGTGTAGACATAGCCAAAAAGAACTGGGTCCAGAACTGATCTCTGCAGAATCCCTTTATGTGGATGACTTGCTACAGACATGCAGGTCCAGGGAAGAAGTCATTTCTTATGTACACATCACACTGTACTTACACAATTGTTTAGGTCTCATTCTAAACACAGGAAGGTCAGTACTGGTCCCACACAGAACTATATCATTCGCAAGTTACTTTCTTTGGAGGTGGACATATAAATACTGTAACTGTTAATTAATTTTAAAATATCAGCATTTACAGAATCTGTTCATTTCAGAAAATTTTCTTTTATTCCTTATATAAGAATAATTATTGCTTATTATGATATGGTACCTTTGAACTCTCTCCCATCTGTTCCTTGGATCCACTTATTAGATTCCAATCTGGTCATGGACTGTCTTTTGGCTGTCTGCTGTGCTCATGTGAAGCCCCACTCACTTTGATTGGGGAAATTACAGAATCATAGAAAAGTAGGATGGAAGGGACTTCAAGAAGTCAAGTGTAGCCCCGTGCAGGACAAAATAAACCCACATCTTCCCTGAGAGATATCTGTCCAACAGAAACAAAAAACAGGACTATGTAGCACTTTAAAGACTAACAAGATGGTTTATTAGGTGATGAGCATTTGTGGGCCAGACCCACATTCTCAGATCAGAAAATAGGCATGACCATATATACCAAAGGGATACGATCAAAAAAAGTGAACACATATAAAAAAGGACAAATCACATTTCAGAACAGAGGGGGATGAGGGAGGGAGGTAAATACATTTGATTTGTCATTTTTATATGTATTCACTTTTTTTGATCGTATCCCTTTGGTATATATGGTCATGCCTATTTTCTTCCACAATTTGATCTGAGGAAGTGGGTCTGGCCCACGAAAACTCATCACTTAATAAACCATCTTGTTAGTCTTTAAAGTTCTACATAGTCCTGTTTTTAGTTTCAGCTAGACTAGACTAACACAGCTACGTCTCTATTACTGTCCAACAGGTTCTTAAAAAAACCCTCCTTTGGAAATCTATTCTGTGTTTAACTACTTATAGTTACCAAGTTTTTCCTAATATATAACCTTAATCTCCATTGTTCCAGATTAAGCCTATTACCTTTTCACCTACCTTCAGTGGATGTGGGAAAACACGTGTTTGCAGTCTTCTTTATAACAGCACTTCACATTTTTGGAGGATAACCACCAATTTGGAGTCTTTCCTAGCCGCCCCCCCTTTCTTTTCTCAAACAAAACATTTCCAGTTTTTTTATCCTTTCCTTATAGGTCAGGTTTTTGTTGCTCTCCTCTGGACTCTTTTTCCAATTTATCCACACCTTTCCCAAAGTGTGGCACACACAATTGGGCACAGTAATCCAACTGAGGTCTCGCCAGTGCCAAATAGAGCAGGACAGTTACCTCCCATGTCTTACAACATTCCTGTTAACATAGCCCAGAAAGACATTAGCTTTTTTTGCAGTTGCATCATATTGTTGATGCATATTCAATTTGATATCTGGTTTGCTTTTCACTTTTTAGTGAAGATGGATACCATCAGTTATTAGCTCTCCTTTAGAGAGGAACTGGGGTTTCCTTTGTTTTTCTTTTGTTCCTAATTTAAAAAAATTCTTCCTATTTTATGCCCCTTGCTAGGCGGTAACTCATTTTGTTCTTAGCTTTTCTGATTTTATTCCTACATGCTTGTGCTATTCTTCTATACTCATTCTTAGCAATTTATTCACATTTCTACTTTTTAATACAGTAAATTTCCAATAATCCGGCACCTTTAGGACACAGAGGATGCTGGATTATCAGATATGCCGGACTATCAGAAGGGGGGGCTATGAGGGGTCTGGAGTGGGGTGGGGGGATGCTACCCCAGACCGCCTCATAGCCCCCCCTTCCGATAGTCCGGATCTGCCCCAGGAGTCTCTGATTGAGCCGCTGCTGGTCAGTTTCAGCAGCGGCTGAATCGGGACGCCTGCAGCAGAGCAGCTGGAGTGCTACCGGGTTGGTCGGGTAGCGCCGACCCTTGGCGCCGCTAGACCAACCCGTCAGCACCCCAGCTGCTCTTGGAGATGCCTGGGGCAGGAAAGCTGGGGTGCTGCTGGGTTGGTCTTGCAGCGCCGCTCCTCGGCGCTACTGGACCAACCCGGCAGCACCCCAGCTTCTCTGCCCCAGGTGTCCCCAAGTCAGCCGCTGCTGAAACTGATCAGGGGCTGATTCCAGAAAGACAGAGGCAGAGCTGCTCTGCCCTGGGCTTCCTGGAGTCAGCCCTGGTCAGTTTCAGCAGCGGCTGAATCAGGACGCCTGGGGCAGAGCAGCTGGAAGGCTGCTGGGTTGGTCCCACAGTGCCGAGGAGCAGCGCTACTGGACCAACCCAGCAGCACCCCAGCTGCTCTGCCCCAGGTGTCCCCAAGTCAGCCGCTGCTGAAACTGACCAGTGGCTGACTCCAGGAAGTCCGAGATAGAGCTGCTCTGCCCTGGGCTTCCTGGAGTCAGCCGCTGGTCAGTTTCAACAGCAGCTGAATCCGGACGCCTGGGACAGAGCAGCTGGGGCGCTGCTGGGTTGGTCTGGTAGCGCCAAACCTCGGCACTGCGGGAATCAACCTGGCAGCACCCCAGCTGCTCTGTCCCAGGCGTACCCAAGTCAGCTGCTGCTGAAACTGACCAGCAGCTGATTCCAGGAAGCTGGAGCAGAGCAGCTCTGTCTCGGGCTTCCTGGAGTCAGCCGCTGGTCAATTTCAGCAGCGGCTGAATCGGGGACAGCTGGGTTGCTGCCGGGTTGGTCCCACAGCCCCGAGGGGCAGCGCTACGGGACCTACCCAGCAGCTCCCCGGCTGCTCTGCCCCGGCTTCTCCGATTCAGCCACTGGTCAGTTTTAGCAGCGGCTGAATCGGGGAAACTGGGGGCAGAGCAGCTCCAGTAGTCCGGCTGCCCGGAGCACTTCCGGGTTCCTGATGGTGCCGGACCATCAGGAGTGCCGGACCATCAGAGTTTTACTGTATATACGTTATTTTATGGCTCAATTAGAAGCTTTTTTGGTCTCTTACTATTTTTCTTATCCTTTTTTTTTCCACATTGGGATAGTTTGCTGTTGAATGCAGGAGTCTGCACATAATCTACTGAAGGTTTGGGATGCTTAAATTTGGGTCAGGTTAGTGTGGTGCCTAGTACAATGGAGACCTGAAAAAATAATTTTAACATGATTTCATCAGCTTTTTTTATTATTGAAACTACATGATGTATGTTCATAAATAAAGAAGATTGTTATGACTGAAAATTCCATAAATTTTGTTTCACTAAGATGTTCACATCTTGATAAATTTTAGTTTGGCCAGCTACTATTAAAATGTGGCTTATCTTTATCTTAAGTACTTTTATGCTGGAATTAACACAAATGAGTGAAATATTTTTAGATAATTTATATTAAGGTCTTGTGCCATAACACTGGAATTAAAATGTAATTTATAGCTTCATTTTATTTCAGCTCATTGACTGGAATTAAATTAAATTAAAGTTACAGTAATTAAAAAAAAAAAAAAAAACCCAGATGGACAGCTTAATAAGTAGGTCCTTTTTTTTATGTCTTCCATGTATTCACAATACTGCTGATGTGAGTTGTATAACTAATTGTGTTATTAATGGAATCAGGAGGAATACAGATTTTTTTTCATTGCATTGTTCAAATATATTCCTTTTAAAAATTACAAAATACTTGAAATTCTGGGAAAAATAATTAAAGTATCTTTTCTCTGTAGATTAATTCCATGTTGTTATCTGGAAATTGAACCGGAGATTAATTTTGGCACAGTGATTGCAAACAGTAAAGTAATTAGTAAAGAGATTAGTATTACTAACCATGGATCATCTCCAGGTAAATATCACTATGCAATAAATTACATAAAGATTTGATTTTTATTTTGAAAATGTATTTTTTGTGCAATTTAACACTTCAGTGACAAAGGAGTTTAAAATTTTATTCAGGAGAAAATAAATCTTTGATTTGAACAGGACTGTGAGTGTACAGTTGCTGGCTTTATAAAAGTCCCCTCAGATTCTTAAGCTCAGTAGTGAGGTGTTGTGGAACTGCTCAGAGGGGAGTTCATGTAAAACTTTTGGTAGCTGTAAGATTTCTGATTATCCAAAGATACATTTGTAGTAGTCCTCCTACTCTTGAGTTTAGACTGGGGCCTTGTCTATACTACACTGTTAGGTATGGAGTAAGGCAGCTCATGTCGATCTCATTTTGTCAGTGTACACACTAAAGCTTTGTCCCACCAAGTGCCCTAGTTCAGTGACCCTGTGACAGTGTAGTTCCCTACTACAGTGGCAATCTATGAAAATATATACTGTAGATCTTCTATTATACAATGTAGTTTGTTATATTCTGGAACAAAACTGCTTTGTAAGGGGCATATTCAGAGGTTACGGCTACACTGGTGCGTTCTCACACAAAAACTCTTTTGCCGAAGAGTTCTTCTGCAAAAACTCTTCCAGAAGAGAGCGTCTACACTGGAATGTGCTTTTGCGCAAGAGATGTGCTTTTGCACAAGAGCATCCATGCCAGTGTAGACGCTCTCTTGAGCAAGAAAGCTCTGATGGCCATTTTATCCATAGGGCTTTCTTGCACAAGAAATTCATGTTGCCTGTCCATACTGGTCTCTTGCGCAAGAACAGTTGCGCAAAAGGGCTTATTCCTGAGCAGGAGCATCAGAGTTCTGGTGCAAGAAGCCCTGATTTTATACATTAGAACATCAATTTACTTGCGCAAGAACACGTGGCTGGTGTAGACAGGCAGCAAGTTTTTGCGCAAGAGCAGCTGCTTTTGCGCAAGATTGCGCCAGTGTAGACACAGCCTAAGCGTCCACTGAAATTTGTAATTGGTTGTGTGTTTTTTGTTGAGATGTCTTTGCTGCATTTTATTCTTCTAAATTGGGAAAACTAATGGTGCTGTAAATTGTTTACTTTTAACTGTAATTTCCCAGAACATATATTATGTGATAGATCACACTTACTCACCTTTGTTCCCCCAGAGAGTTCTGTTCTAAAGAAAACATTTTACAAAACAGACATAATTATTATATATTTATATGTTTGTATTTATTTATTTTAAGTTAATACTATTGTTGGTTTTACATTTCGTTTAGATGAAGGAACTCCCAGTTCAGAGTAAATAGCCTTTCCTTTATATTTTGCACTATAACCTTGACAAATACTCTTTAGGGGAAAAATATTGATGTTACTATCTTTCTTTCCTGCTAGCATCATTACTGAGTAAAATGTTTAATGCTAGGAGCTGTTTTTACTAACCATTTTGGCTGCGTCTAGACTGCCATGATTTTGCACAAATACTTTTAACGGAAAAGTTTTTCCGTTAAAAGTATGTGCGCAAGAGAGCGTCTATACTGGCATGTGCCTTTGCGCAAAAGATTTGCTTTTGTGCAAAAGCATCTGTGGCAGTGTAGACGCTCTCTTGCGCGACAAAGCTCCAATGGCCATTTTAGCCATCGGGTTTTCTTGCCCAAGAAATTAACATTGCTGTCTACACTGGTATTCTTGCGCAAGTATTCTCCCCTGAGTGGGAGCGTCAGAGTATTTGCACAAGAAGCACTGATTTTGTACATTACAACGTCCGTGTTCTTGCGCAAATACTCGCGGCCAGTATAGACAGGTAGCGGTTGGTTTTGCGCAAAATCATGCCAGTCTAGGCGCAGCCTTTGAGTGTACACAGATTTCATATGTTTGTTTTTGTTTCATTTTTTGACTACTGTGAGCCTGGAACTTAATATATAATATGTGTATTATTTTTTAAATCAGCCATTACTAACAAATGCTCATGTATCTCCCAGAACAGAAGCACTTGTGTTAAAAGTGCTGATCCTTAATCAGTTTTGAGCATATACATAATTCACATGAAGTGAAGTTGAGGCTGGTGTAGAAGAACCATAGCTTTCTTCACCATTTTTATCTATCTATCTATCTATCTATCTATCTATCTATCTATCTATCTATCTATCTATCTATCTATCTATCTATCTATCTATCTATCTATCTATCTATCTATCTATCTATCTATATCTTTCTTCACCATTTAAGTTCTGTGGTGCTAGATGAGTTGCTGATGTAGGATTAGGAATGTGGAGGTGCCTTTGTATAAGCTGGTGCAAAAGTACAATATTGAGGGTAGGCAAGGAATGGATCACTAAATCCAGGATTATGTGAGAGCTAATACTGGCGCTAATACTCTCTGCAAATGAGGTTGAGTGGCAGTATCCAGACACTACAGTAATGTCAGTGGAGGTGAGGGTGTACCTTGGCTTCTGACTGAGAGGGTAGATTACATGTGTCCTGATTCCATGCTGGCAATGAACATAAAACGTGAGTAACCAAGCATTATTTTGTTCTGCATTTTGTTAAAAATCTCAGAATCATAGAATTGTAGAATTGGAAGGAATCTTGAGAGGTCATTTAGTTCAGTTCCCTGTACTCATGGCAGAACTAAGTATTATAGGCCATTTGGCATGGATTCTCTTGTCATAATGACAGGAATACATCCTTTTATCTACTCTATTGTTCAAATTGTTAATTTAAAAAAAAAGTATTCTACAGATGTGCTTAAGTTTTTCTCATTTGTGGTATATTACATTACATACATACACAGTTGTCAATTGCACAGAAGGAGACAATAGATTTCTCTTTGGTTAAGCTCTTAAATATTTGGCTACTACAGTTAAAGGGGCTATGTTTCAAATTTGCCTCGTGTACAAAGTGTTGCTAATAGCTGTTGTGTAATACAGTTAGTTTGGGTCATTTTGTGATTACCTTGTATATTGCAACTATAACGGTATGAGGGCATTGTATATTGGCATCTGAAATTTGAGGAAAGCCAAAAAACCCACAAGTCTTAAATGTTAGATGAAGATTTTTGCAACTTATAGTTACTATACAATTTAATTTTTATAAGTTATTTTATGTACTATTTATGAAATTTAGTTTATTCTAAGTGTTGACTGTTCACTAATTATCTATTTAAATGTTATATGTAACATATAATATTATATTAATCGTAGGTGCATTTAAAATAGACTATAACAGAAGTGTTCCTGTTAACATAGTACCTACCAGTGGAGTGGTGGAACCCAAAACATTACAGTTGGTTAAAGTGGATATCTGTACAGATATACCAAGAGTCATTAGGGAAGTGGCAAAGTAAGTGTCAGCATAAAGTTTTCTCATTTTGAATAATTTTTTAATGTCCTGTATTATTTCAAAAATCTCTTCAGGATAGCTATAGTTATCCAAATAATGAATAAGTGGAACCATAATGTGTCAAGAAGTTAGCTTCCCAGACATCATTTGCTGTTCCCCTAGTTGCCCAAGAGTTTGCTTCATTAAATAGTTTTGCTGATGATATTAGCGCCACAGAGCAAAACTGTAGGAATTGTGTGCCTGGCAACACTACAGAACTTTTAAAAACAACACTGACAGTCCATGGATGCATGGCTCTGTAGCCCAACGTTTTTTTGACCCCATCATACTCTTGCACCGTTGGTTCCTGTCTCTGCAAATTGATGCGATGTGTGGAACCTGGTCCTTTCTCTTTTAGTGGAATAATTATAGAGGATGTATTTTAAAAATAATCTTTGCAGATTTGAGAGACACTAAGGGTTCCATTAGTATTCCCACTTAAAGTGTGTTGAATCTCTGAGATCAGTAGAATCTTTCAAAAAATAAATATTTTTAAATGAAACTACAGTAGCTCTTCCTTTTGTATAGAGTTTTAAAAAAGATTTTTTTTTTTAAAGCTAGGACTTTGATTAGCACAAAGAAAGTTAGTTTAATAACGTTTTTTTTCTAATTTCAAGTTGTGGATCTCACCTTCCAGAGTGGACCTGGAGCAAATAGTGCCACATTTATTCAAACAAATGTTATTGTTAACAGGCATGCCATTTCTCCAGTTCTTTGAGCGGTTGTACATCATGTAAAGTCTTGTCTTCAAGAACTTGAAGGATAGGAACAATTAATGATCAGTTCTCTTAGTTCAGGAGTCCAAGAAAAGCACTTTTGAGGAGGCAGCTTTCTGGCCCAAATAAACTAGGTTGTCCTGTTCCTTGGCTTTGAACCAGGATCCTCAGACAAGACCAATCCTGTTAAAGGACATCACTAGCTATGATCCACCTAAGATGGTTCAGTTATTTAAGGATTTAAAATCTTCAGATCCAGCAAAATTGGAGGCTGAGTTTTTCTATTCTCAGCAAGTAGAATGTAAGGCTCCAGGGACATGGTTTTCACCCACCTCCGAACTGCGGGTACTGCTCAACCCCCAACCGCTGCAGTGCCCTGAGTGAGATTCTTCCACAATGATTCTGCTGAAACAATGGACTCAAAGAACACAACTTACAATGGAACTTAATCTCTTTGTTTATTTTTGTGCCAGTGTGATTAGTTTGTTTACTATGAGCCTTTGATTTAGTCAGTTATATCAGAGAATGTAAACTGAAGTTTCAATAAAATTCATGGCTTATTCTTGAATTAATTTTAGATATGTACCTCTCATTTTCTCTATTGCTCTTTCCAACAGAGTGGAGCTGCAGGGTCGTGGTATCACAAATGTAACGATAGAAGCTCATATAGTTGAACAGGTTCTTGAATTATTAGGTATACCTTATGGAAACACACTAGAATGTATTCATTTTGGATCTGTCTATTTTGGAACTTCAAATACTGAAAAAGTGATTTTGTACAATAAAAGCCCAGAGACCATGAAGTGGGTGGCAGTGCTAGAGGACGATGCTGTTGGAGGAGAGATGGTAAGGAAAAAATTGTAATATATAATTTCAGCGCAAAGATGTTTTTGATGACTGCTTTTTCTTCTCAGTTTTTTTTTGATGTCCCTTACCTTGCTCTTCTTTTGGTCAGTACAGTTGCTGAAAGATTTGTCCAATAGCAGGACTATCAAGTAACATTTTCATACCAACAAGAAATTGTCAACTTTAAAAAAAAAGAAAGTCAATTAATTTCATATCTCCCCACTAATTTCTGTGGCTTTTACAGTAGAAATTGAGAGAGAGATTATAGTGTTGTGTTTTCCTCCTACTTAAGCATTTTGTGCTTCTGTTTCTTGTTGCTGTGTGAAAAATCCACAAAAAAGGGGAAATTGACAGACTTATAAGTATATTTCACATTTTGGTGTTTTTACAGGGAACACAACTTCAGAAGAGTACTGATGCTATTTTACAAGAAGTGAACTTCATAAATAGAACCAAAGAGCTAGATGTTTCAACTTTAATCTCCTGTATTCCCAACCAAGGAACCTTGCTACCTTATCAGAAAATTCTGATTACGCTGTGCTTTAGTCCAAAGTTAGTATACTGTTCAACCTTAAGAAGCTGATACAATAAAAGATGTAATTAATATAAGTGCAGGCAAATCTATTTGCAGCTGTGTTACATATCTTAAATTTACCCTGATGTCTCAAATTATTTCCTCTCAATGTGCACAGATTAATGCTAGTTTACTGCTTATGGACAGTTTAAAATGAAATTATTAACCGTATTTCTTATATACAGAGTTGAAAATACATTAGTTAAAAGAACACATTTGTGTTTGATAAATAAAGATGTATACATTTTTCCCAGACTAAATTTACAAATTTCCTTTAGTTCATTCTTCAAAGTAATCACAGAACAACTAAGACAAGAAGGTTTGATTTACTGTTCAATTTTTAAAAAATGCTTCTAGCTGGCTAAAAATTTTGGTGACAGAGGCTTTCAATGTCCTCCCTCCATTTTTCATCCAGGTAATCTCTTGAATTAGAGTAGTTTCTCACCTTCAAGTTTGTAGTGCTTGCTGTATTCCCCATTGAAAATGCAGCACACTACAGCAACTGATGATTTGGTGTATGCATGCCAGCGTGTATGCATATGTTCTATAGTAACTTGTCATCCTGACACTATTGACAATACTAGAAAAAAAAAACCCTTCCTACCTGTGAAGTAGTTAATTATTTGCTCAGATTTACCTCCTCAACCAGAAAGTTGGATAACTTTTTTGTTTGTTTTTCTGGGCAACAAAAAGGGAATTATTCTGCAGAGGAACTGATTCCCTCTTCCCCTGATTGAATATGGAAAAATGGATGTGAGACTCCCACTGTTTCAAGTTTGGTAACTTCCTTTAAGTTGAATGTCACTAGAGTAATGTCAACTTGGTAATTTGAAAGAACAGAACCATCACTGCAGGCTGTGTGTAGTGCAGCTACAGGGCTTCTTTGCCTACATGTCATTATAGTTTATTTGTGAGACATTAAGCTGCAGACTGCTATATGTGAGTAGTTCCATCCTTTTTAGTACGGTGTTCAACTTTTGTCTGAATTGTAAAAGGAATATTGGAGAAATCAAATGAACTGATGATTAATTGATTAGTAATTGTATATATGGTATTTAAAGATTGTGAATTTTACAGGCAGTTTAAAAGAGATGTTGGACTTAATGAATTTCCACCTAGACAAGATTATGCACTGTTTTTGAGATTTGAGGCTTTAGGGAGTAAAGATGGCTTTCTGCGGGCTCTGAATAGTGACAACATACTCATCAAAGGTATGTTATCAGAAATATATAGTTTTCATATGGAAGATTTTGAAGTTTTAATTTTTCCACATCTTTAAATTAGTAATTTTAAAGGGGACTTATATGTTTGTTATGGAGAACTTCACATGTAAATTAAGAGAATTGGTGCTGAATGCCACAAATAGTGAGGAAAAGGGCAGAGCTGACTTTATGGTTTCTAATTAGTGGGGAGGAGAGGAAAGGGATGATACATGTAAAATCATTTATGTCACGAATGTACCTTTTGTTTGCAAGTATTTAGTATTTAATTGTAGCTTTGATTAATTTAAAAATAGGCTTGCAAATCACTAATGGTTATGGTTAGGTTAAAATGATTGTGCTTTTCCATATGGATATCAATTAATCCCAATTTTAATAAACCAAGAGGGTTTTAAATTATGTGTTAGCCTATATAAATAAACGTGCATTTTGCATTAAGTTTGTGGTAAATCATATTAACAATCTGAAACATGTATTAGAACAGAATTTTATTTTACACTTTTTTTGTGGATTGTAAGTGTCTAAAATTGTTTCATGTCTTTTTTTAATTCATTATTGTATTTTATGCGCGTTTCTGACTCTCTTGTGCAGAGACTTATCCTCATCATGTGGAGTTGGCTTTGACAGGCTCAGGGCTTCCTGTCATGTTAACTTTCAGTCCAGGACCAATTGTTAATTTTATGGACTGTTTCATGGGTGAACACACAGAGATTATATGCACACTCAGAAATGAATCAGAGTCACTTCCAATAATATTCAGCTTCCACAAGACAGCACATTTTAATATTTGTCCTGAAAAGGGGAAAGTTAAAGAAAAATGTACAAAGGTAATGTAAATGTTCATATTTCTCCCTGTAAATAGATACTTTGATTGGAATGATGAGGACACCATAATGTTCTATAGTGGATCATTGTAAGACTTTAAATTGTTTTGTTTGCACATTTTAAGTGGTGAATATTATAGCCACTTAAGGAGAAGTTCCAAATGTCCTTTTGCGTGAGCCAATATTGTCAATATAGAACCATCATTCTCCAAAAAGCAACAAATACTACAGGTTGTGCTTCCCTTAACTGGGAGTCCCTGGTCTGGCAGTATCAGAGGTCTGGTATGGACTACAGATATTCCTGGATCACAGAGCCCAGGAACAGGGAAATCTGGCAGTGGGGCAGGAACACTGTAAGGGACACAGGTGGCTCAGCCGGGAGCCCAGAATATATATATATATATATATATATGGGGGGGGGGGGGATGGAGGAAGACACACTGCAGCAGGGGCTGAATGGGAATGAAGAGAGATGGGGGAAGGCATGCAGTGCCATGTAGGGATGGGAGGTGGTTGAGTGGGGCCACAGAGAAAGACATAGGCAGATGGGCCTGGGGGTTCAGGGCCACATGGGCATGGGGAGAATGGGTTTCTGAGTGGGGGTGGAGGGACACATGTACCTAACTGAACTGGAAAGACTAGGGGGTCAGCCAGAGTCTGCATGGGGGAAGTCCGCTAACAATCTCTCCGCCAAAAAAAACCTTCTTCCATACTTTTCTCATTTATATCAACAACCTTCCAAGTTCACATCCAATCTCCTTTCCACTAATTTTTCCCTTTCCCTCCGCACCTCCGTTACCGTTGACTCCTACCAAGGTTTGCACTGTTTCTAGGTGGGTGTGGGAAATAAGGTTTTGCATTGTGCAGGTTGGACCTCCCTGGTCTGGCACCCTTGGGACCTGAGCTGTCCTGGACCAGGGAGTTTGTCGGACCAGGGGAGATCCGTGCTCCCCTGCTGGCTGCCCCACTCCCTGGCTCCTCTCCTGGGGTTCCCTGCCTTTCTGCTGGCCCGGCATGGCTCCCCATCCTGCTACCCACCCACTATCCCGGGGTTCCCAGATGGGGCCACATAGCTGCTGCTGGTCCTGCTGCCAGCAAGAGTTCCCCAGCTGGGGCCTCCTGACCTCCCTGCCCCACTACTAGGGCTGGCCCGCTGCTGCTGGGGATTCCAGCCTCTAGCCTTCACCAGCCCCTTTTCAGTCGGGGGCTCCCCAGCAGAGGCTGCCCAATAACCCCAGCCCTGCTGCCACCAGAGGTTTCCCAGGTTTCCTGGTCAGGGCATCCTGGCCATTGACAGTCCTGCTGCAGCTGGGGGTTCCCTGGCCACGTGGACCCTCTAATGTTGGGGGTTCCCCAGCAAGGCGGGAGTTCCCGGGCTGCTGATGCTTGGCATTCTCCAGCTGGAGCTGGGGCTCCCTGGACACTCCCTGGCCCTGTTGATGCTGGGAGTTCCCCAGATGCTGCCTGGCCCAGCTGGGGTGGCTCCTCAGCCTCTGCGTTACTCTGGGGCTTTTTGGTTCGGCAACATCCCTGGTCTAGCAAGACCAGGGATGTTGCCGTAATAGAGGGTCCTGGATTTGGGAGGTGGAACCTGTAGTCTAAGTGAATTATTACTCAGGTTCCTTAATACGCATATGAACACAGAACACTATTTGTCAAAAAACATTTTCTAAATCTTGTTTGTTTGTATTGTTAGACATATTTGCTGACTGGTATTTTCAAATAAATGATCAAAAATAATTGAAACTTGTGTTATTATATTGTGTTATTTTGATAGCTAAAATATGCGGAATTTGAAAATATTATGTGCACCATTTTAGTTTTTGGTGCAGAATTCCCCTAGGAGAATATATTCGTCTAGAGCAGTATTTCTCATTGTGGGCTGCAGACCCAGATTAAGAAATCTACAAGCAGGCTCACGTTGCTTTGCTCACATGAAGGGTCCATAGCCATGGAAACTCGTGGCTCCCATTAGCTCCAGTTTGCCGTTTCTAGCCAAGGAGAGCTGCGGGAAGTGGAGGCCAGGGCCACACTGCTTCCTATGGTTCCTCTTGGCTGGAAATGGTGAACCAGAGCTAATCGGAGCCGAGGGGCTCCATGGCTATGGACTCTTCAGGTAAACAAAGCAGCATGGGCCCATTAGAGGCTTTCCAAAGTGGGCTGCAGCCCACTATGAGGAACACTGATCTACAAACTTAAGGTTATTAAATATATGCCTAGTAGTTCTATATTTTTGAATTTGCTAAATTACATGTAATTTTTAGCATTTTTTATATTACATGTAATGTTTAGCAATTTTGAGCAAGTAGTACCTTTACAATACATTTGAATCTGTATGAGGTAACTAATTTATAATAAAAAAAAACTTTATTATATCTCTCTGGTTGCTTTATTTCTAGTAAAAATGTTTCATAGAAATGTTCATTTTTTTTCAGGATGTGATGTTTTCATTTGCTCCGCGTCAAGTAGGAACCTTTAAAGTGAAGCAAGTTGTAGACATTTTTGGTTCAGTGCCAGAGGAAGATAACTTAGAGTCTTTGAAGATCAAACCATTTCATCAAATACATTTAAGTTTTACTGGTGTATGCAAACCTAAACCCAAGAAAATTATGTTTAAAATCAACCCTGGTATGTTACTAAGCAAAAAATTCTGAATTTTCATTTTTAGAAATATACTTCTTAACAGTCTTAGTTATGAAGTCAGTTCATATTTTCGCCATTGTTAAAAAAAAATTCTTGAAAGCTAAAAATGTTAAAATATATCCGTGATAGTATTTTTCTAATTTTTACATGATTTATCTAATCAGGATTTAACGTTGTGGTTCTTTATATGATCCTGAGGATTTGAAATCTTATGCTTTACATTAAGAATTATTTTGCAGTACTTTTATATTTAATCATCTTGAAGAAGTCTGATAATTTGTAATGTACCTGTTAATACCCTCCACCTAAGACTTGAGAAAACATTTAGGAGCCTAACTCCCACTGAATTAGGTGCCTTAAAAATCTTTGAGAATCTGCACCACAGTACTTATTTTACCAGAATAAATACATGGAGATGGTTATTTACTAAAAGGAGCACCGTTAGATTGAAAGTTTTATGTTTATGTATAAAATATGCATATCTGTGGTGAACTGAACTTTGGATTATTGAAACTCAGATTGATTTAGAAATTAGTGTAGGCAAGGCCACAAGGTTGACCTCCAATTTCTGTTCAAAGTTTTGGGTTTTGTCTACCAAGTATTCCTCTACTTCACGTCTTTTTCTAGGGCTCGTCAAGACTACGCTGAAGTTTTGAAATAGGATATGCAAATTCCATGGGAATTTGCATATCTTCTTCCGATCTCACTTTTGAAAGTGGAGCTTTTGAAAATGAAAGTAGTCGGGACACGTTTTTTTTTGGCAACCCTCCCCCTTTTGAAAAGCCACGTAAACCTCATTTTTTGAGGAAGAGTGGCTTTTTGAAAAAGGGGGGGAGGTTTCCAAAAAAACATGTCCCAACTACTTTCACTTTCAAAAACTCCGCTTTTGAAAGTGAGATTGGAAGAAGATATGCAAATTCCTGCAGAATTTGCATATCCTCTTTCGAAACTTCAGCATAGTCTAGACATAGCCTTATTAGTGTTGCTGCTTGACTCTCTGTATAAATGGGTAAGGAGAGGAAGGGGACTGAGCGCTCAGTAGCTGCCTCCTGCCCAATTGAAGATATAGCTGACTGATGTAATAGAGAAAGGCAACCTCTCTTCTCCCCAAACCTCCCCGACATGGAGGGGAGGTGAAGACAGAGAATAGATTGATACACAATTAAGAGTTGTATCCCTGGGATAAAATGAAGTGCTGCCCTCAGGCATGCTGTACTTTCTGGACACATCAGAGTGGGAGTAACCTGCCCTCCCTTTCAGCCCACAAGAAAGTGCAGGATAATCTGGGGATGTGAAGAGGCCACAGGTCAGGGTAATCAATTATAATTTGCCAAGGTCCAGATTTCTTGGTCAAGGTATAATCAAGGTCTAGATTCTATAGAAAATACAAAATTAGTAACTAAGCATGATAATAAGTTATTAAAGAGATTTTGTAGTCTGTTCAAAATGGTTTGGTAATGGGCTATGTCTTGGTGGTTCCACAATGTCAGAGTAGGAAGACCTGGCCAACTGTAGCACTGGCCACAGTGGGAGTATGAAGCTGAAGTTAGGTAGATGGAAAGGCTGATGATTTAAAAGGGTCTGTTAGTTGGCCAGAGTAATTTTTTCTAGGCATTTTAGGCAGGAGTGGATTCATGGTTAGATAGGTAAACCCAGTGTGCTTGTGATTTGCGGGATTTGTTTTATTCTGTGGGATAGTTCAATAATTATTGTAAAGCCATACACTTTACTGATTGTTTTAAATTTATGTAAATTGAAAAGTGAAAGGTGATGAAAGAAAAGATGTGGGCTATAGATGTTTGTTTAAATGGTTATTTATTTTAGATGTGGTTTGATGGTTCTAATGTACTTTGTGTATGTGAGTAAACACATTCATTTATTTCATGTGCAGGGAACTTGCTTTGCTGCTCATGTCAGCTCCTGTTTCTTTCTTCCTTCCTTCCCTAACCCTCAGGTTTCTGGACAATCATATAGCATAGTAGCACTGACTTCCTACTGTAAGAAATCAGTGCTTTTTGCAGAAATACTATGCTGCTCCCGTTTGGGCAAAAGTCCCTTTTGCGCAAAAGGGCCAGTGTAGACAGCTGAGATTTGTTTTGCGCAAAAGAGCCCCGATCGGGAAAATGGTGATCGGGGCTTTTTTTGCACAAAAGTGCGTCTAGATTGGCCATGGACGCTTTTCTGCAAAAAGTGCTTTTGCGGAAAAGCGTCCGTGCCAATCTAGACGCTCTTTTCCGCAAATGCTTTTAACGGAAAGCTTTTCCATTAAAAGCATTTCCGGAAAATCATGCCAGTCTAGACGTAGCCTTGTTGTTATGTGTGGAAACATATATATCGAGGTCCATCTGACATCAGTGCTGCATTTTGGTTTTTGTTAATCAGATACTACAGAAGGAAATCATTAGCCCAAAATATATGCAACCTAAATATAGAAGAGTGATGAAACATGAGAGAGAGAGAGAGAGAAAGTATTAGGAATTAAGTACTATGAGGAACTGTTGTAAAGAGTGATTCAGGCCACAATTCAGCAAAACATTTTAAGCACATGTGTAGTTTCACGGACTTTAATGAGTCTATTCAAGTGCTTAAGTTTAAGTGGTTTACTGAATCAAATGACTTGTTCATGCTACACAGGGAAGTTTATACCAGGAGCAGGAACTGAATTCAAGTCTGATGAGTTTTAATCCCTTTACCACAATACCATCATTTCTTCTCTTGAATGAGGATAATGTACTTTTGTAAAACAGGTGTGAAAAGTCAGAACTCTTATTTTTAGATGTGATTTTTATTGTAATAACATATGAAATATATATATTTTTCTGAATTAAAATATTACTTTGTACTTCTCATTGGAAAATGATAGCTTAATTGCATATAACATATTTTATTTAAATCCTAAGGCATAACACCAATGATTACCAATGCAACTGGACAGCTGGTAGCTGATGAGATTGGACGATTTACTGATTTTGCACCAGTAGCAATGCTTCGATCAGCTCAAACACAGATGCATACTCACCAGAAAAATAGGGACTGCATGAGTGATGCACTTATAGCCTTTCCTAATGATCGCTCAGCCAGCATTAGGCCTGGTGAACGACATAAAAAATATAGGTAATGTTTAAATAAAAAACAGTATTAACAATTCTATTACTTGTTTCAAAAGTAGATCAAGATCAGTAACTTATAATATTTTAGTATATTTTCAGAGTTTAGACAGAAGATTGTTTTTACTTATAGCTTTCTTCTGAGTTGCTTCTTATTGGAAACTGCAGGTGCAACTATGAATTCTTGCATTTTGTTGTTGTCTTTATAAAGTCAAATACTGATAATTACCAGTAACATAATGGGGATTTGCAATAAAATATTTTTGTGACAAAATCAGTAATATTTTCAAAAACCCTAAATAATGAATGTACATAATGAAGTTTTATTTCTCTCTAAATATGTAGGACTATTTTTACGAAAGCTGACCGATATAATTATGTGGATCCAGATTTTGCCTATACTGACTATGAAGAACTGGAAAAGCAAGCAAATAAGCAATACTACATAGATTTTATTAGAAATTTAAGACAGCGTCGCTTACAAAAAGAAGCTACTAGGTAAAATTTTATTTAACAAATGAAAAATACCTAAGGCCTTGAAGCAGCAAATACAGATTCTTAACTTCAGTGGGAGTACTCATGAACTTAAATTTAAGCACTTGCATAAGTGTTTGCAATGTTGGGGCTTTAGTTTTTAATGCATTCCAAAAATTTTACTGTGGTGGTGGTGTTTTATATACTTAGGGTTGCTTTACTGGTCAAAGCTTGTGGGCAGAGGCATAACGAGAACAAGTGGTTGAAAGCCAAAGCTAAACAAATACAGAGTAGAATTAATGTGCGTTCTTTTAACAGAGAGGGTAATCATCTATTGGAATAAAGGCTTCTTTTTTACCTTGAAATTTAAAAGATCTGGGCTTGATGCAGGAATCACATGGTAAAATTCTATTCACTGTGTTATGCAAGTGGTCAGAATAGATCTGGGTGCGCAGTAATTTTTGCAGGGAATCCACTCCATGAATTTTGTAAGTTGCCAGGGGCCAGCTCTGGGCTCAGAGAGAGAGATAGCTGGCTGCTGGAGAAATCTTAGAAACAGTGCACTGCCCCTTAAGAAAGGCAGTCATCTTGGTCACTCACCATACTTCAGACTAGAGTAGCTCCGTTGTGTGTGTCCCTCTCCCCAAATGCTATTCTACAGAGATGGCGTACAGATGTAGGAGGATACCCTTAACTTCAGCACTCCCTCCTATGCATCTAATACAGGGGTCTCCAAACTTTTCAGCCCGAGGGCCGCATTAACTATCAAACAGCAGTTCGGGGGCCGACTACACACTTGAGGTCCAAATAAAAAACAATCAAAACATGGATGTTGTTTTAAATTATTTATTTAATATTATTTTATTCAGTTATTATTTAATAACACATTCATACACTACACATGAACACCTGTATTAGTGTGAATGGTGAAATTGTTTCCTGGATGCCAAAATAGCAGACATTTCTGGCTTTAGATTTGTTGTCCCTAACATCAACAGTGACCTGAGATTATCATCGGACAAGTTTGTTCTCAAATTGTTCTTCACGTATTTCATTCTTGAAAATGTTTGTTCACACAGGTATGTTGTTCCAAAGATTGAAAGGTACCTTGATGCAAAAGTTTTGACATTAGGAAAGTCTTCCTTGGGCAAAAACTGGTAAAAACCCACCAGTCCTATTTTGAACTTGTCCCTAAGGAGGTCATTTGCTTGCAACTCAATGACTTCCAGCTGCAGTTCATCTGGGCAACTGGCCACATCTGCTTCAAATGGGTTTTGAAACAATCTCACTTCTTCTGCCTTTGAATCCAAAAAGGTCTCCACGGGCCGGATGAGAGGGCCTCGCGGGCCGCATCCGGCCCCCGGGCCGTAGTTTGGAGACCCCTGATCTAATAGGTAGGTCCTAGGAGAAGTTGGGCTGCAGGATAGAGCAAGGTGGAAAGGGGGAAGGGACAAATGAACACACGCTGCTGATACGCTCTGTTAATCAGCTGAGCGGGCCAGATAGAAATGCTGGGTGGGTGGGATCCAGCCCACCTCTAGATTAGATGAACACAATGGTTCCTTCCGGCATTAAAATCTGTAAAATTACCTCACTAGAATTATCTATATTTTAAATTATAGTTTTCTGCAGGGAAATGAGGGAAAACCAGAGTGGACATTCCTGATTCTTTTTTAAAATTTACTCTTTACTCCTCTTCTACATACCCACAAAAAGGAAAAGTCAGGGACATTTTTTTATTTAGCTCTTTAAAGTTCTCTTTTCCCTTTCCGATTGCTTTAAGAAATCACAAAAATGCATGTGGACACAATTGCAAGTGTGGGTTTATTAATCTGTATCTAAATATTGCAAATGTGTTATAATAGCATTGGGAAAGTTTTATCTATCTTTGTAGAGTAATCTGATCAGACATACAAAAATCTCAGATTTAACTTCTAGTTAAATCTTTACCACAGTTTTTAAAAAAAATTGAAAATAAGGTTTACAATGTGAAAAGTCCAAGTACTAGTGATTATTTTCTATAACAAATACTGTAGTTATTATAGGCAGCAAATGATGCCTATAATTAAGGTTTCCTGACATTCCTATTACAGTAGAAAGCCCCTTTCCACTTACAACTTTGCCAAATTTTAACCATCTGGGTTGAAAATTTGTATGAGAGATCTGCTTCAGGCTATTTTATTTTATTGAAAGTTTTCAGCTAAAATGGTTCACTTGCTTCGATGAATAAGGCTAGGGAAAAATAAGTTCCACCCTCGTTAAAAAAATCTTTTAACTGTTTCTCTAAGACACTACTGCCTCTGTGGCTATGTCTAGATTGCAGGAATTTGTTGACAGAGGCAATGCAAATGAAGTGCTCATTAGCATTTCTCACACTGTCATTTGCATAGACTCTTCCGATCCCTTTTGTGGAAGAGGATTTTGTGCAAAAAAAGCAGTGTAGACGGGGCCATTCTGTGCAAAATCCCTTATGCCTCAAAAAAGGAGGTATACAGGATCTTGTGCAAAAGGGTTTTTTTTTTGATGACCCCATTTACACTGCTTTTTTGTGTGCAAAAACCTCTTCCTCAAAAAGGATTGGAAGAAACTATGTAAATGACAGCATGAGAAATGCTACTGAGCACTTTATTTGCATTGTCTCTGCCAACAAATTCCTGCAGTCTAGACTCAGCCTCTGTTTTGGAGAAAGAGCTTGATGTTTGACGGCTATTATACCATGTCATCCTTTTGCTTCCCCTATAAAAATTGTTTCAAAATTGACCAGGGTTTAAGCCTCTGAAAAAAATCTCAGTGCACACATGTTTAGCTGAGACTTGCAATTAAATTCTCTGAATATTCCATTTGGACTGATTGTGCTCCAGTTCTGGGTGCCATAAGCTGAACAAGTGTTTCTGTGCAATTGCGACTGTAGTTGCTCATGCTAGCAGCCAGGGGCTGCTGCGGCATCAGTCACCTGAACAGAGAGCAGGGAAAACAACAAATAGTCTGGTAGCACCTTAAACACTAACAAAACATGTAGATGGTATCATGAGCTTTTGTGGGCACAACTCACTTCTTCAGATGACAGGACAGATGACAGAAGTGGGTTGTGCCCATGAAAGCTCATGATACCATCTACATGTTTTGTTAGGCTTTAAGATGCTACTAGACTATTTGTTGTTTTTTAAGATTTTCCTGTTACAAGACTAACTTGGCTACCCCTCTGAAGCTTGAGAGCAGGGAGACTGTTTCCCCTTTGCTCTTAAAGCTCCCACTGCTGTGATCTAGGACCTGAACTGTCTGAAGAGCAGTGAGGAGTTGGGGGACAGAACAGCAGGAGAGGTTGTAGTAATCCAACGATGGTGAGAATCCACGGGGGCAAGTTGCAAAACGGAAGACAGGAAGTGATGAGAGGGGACAGGAGGTGGTGGGGAACAAATGGATCAGCAACAGAGGTCAGGATGTGGTAGAAGAAGGTGTGGGGAGAATAGGCAGAGAGTGGGACTGGTTTAAGATAGGGAAGGTTGGATGGAGGAAGAGGCAGGGAGCAGGTGGGATTGAACAAAGGCAAGTGGGGGTAGTGAAGAAGGATTGTCGAGTATGTGGGCAGCTTGCATAAGAACAGAGGAAGAAGGAGATAGGAACCAGCGAGAGATGTTGGATAGGAGCAGGGGGCAAGTACTGGGATGGTGGGGAATATGGGGAATATATAGAAGAAGAGGGGGGCAGAAGCTAGGGTTGGTGTAGGTGCAAAGAAAAAGAGAGAGTGTGGGTTAGGAGTCATAGGTGAATAAGAACAGAATGGGAAATGTGTTTAGAACTGAGGGGTGAGCATAAAGGAGCAGAGGGGGATAAAGGCTTATGGGGGATGGTATGGAAGGGTCTATAACTAGTAGTACATACTCCCCTACAGTACCTGGAAATGAATACATGAATTTCTACATTCTTCATCTGTTGGCAACTAACTGTGAAACCCTCTGGCAAAGTGTGTCTCTCATCCCCTATGATGGCTCAGCTCCATAGAGGATAACTGGTTACTACTGGTGCCAGATACTTTGTTAACTTAAAAAATAGAGACGAGTAAGTCCTATGGCACTTCAGTGATTAACCACAATATATAGAATCTTGAGATTTTGTGGTCAAAACCCACTTCACCAGATGGATTGGAGTGGAAATAACAGAAATCAAGATCTATCTATCTGTCTTTCTGTTATTCCCAAGGGAAGGATCTGACACCTTTGGGACATAGGACGGATAAGGGAGGCCCAGAATGTAGGGAGGTTGGGGGGTTCCTCCAGTGGCACAGTGGATGAGGTACCCACCACCAGAGGTCAAGGGTTCAAGCACCGCCCATACAATATATATATAATTTAATATTATTTTATATATATAATATAATGTGTGTATAGCTGACAACTGTAGCACTCCTGTTAATGAGGCTAATTAAGTGGACTGGATGTGCCCCATACATAGCTTTTGATGTGGAAATGCAGATGTTAAAGGCAGGATTTCAACATCAAAAGCTATCTATGGGACACATCCATTTCACTAAATTAATCTCATTAATGTTTCAAAGGCAATCAGTAAAAAGTTAGAAAATGCAGAAGTTTGCTTCTGCAATCTTATTTCAGTCCCTCTATGTGTATATGGTGTAATACAGTATTTATTTATAGAATCACCTACAGTTTTTAGCACAAGGCTAAGTCAGTGCATATGATCGATGGTGCTCTGAAAATTAGTGTTGTGTAATGGATCAGCTCTTGCCTGTAAGACCTCATCTCATTTGCTGTAGAAGTTAGTGTCTATTGAATGGGTGGGGAATTGCAGGAAGAGAAAGGATGGTCTCTTGGTTAAAGCTGAATGCTATCTGGAGAACTGGATTCTATCTAGAGTTTCTATGTGATGCTGGGAAAGTCACTTAAGCCAAAATATTCACAGTTGGTCATCAGTTATAGTCATGTTTTCTGGATATTCACTGTAAGACACCTGTGGCCAGATTTGAAGGAATTCTGAGTTCTTGTGACTGCAAGTGAAGTTGATTACAGCTATACTTTGAACATATGAAGTGCAGTGTAAATGCTAAGTACTGGAAAAATTAGGCCCTAGGGGGCCGAATTAACAGACACTACATAAGTTGGACATTTTCTAAGTTTCTAACTTTGCACCCTTAACATTCTTGGAGTTTGAATGCAATTTAACTTAAATTTTGCAATAGTATCAAAAACCTCACAATCCAGGTTAGGCTCCATTGTTCTAGGTACTGTACTGTACAATCCAATAGTAAATGATCGGCTGTGCCTCAAAGACACTACAGTAGAATTGCTCAAAGCTTTTGATACAATTGAAGAATTTTTCTGTAAAGAAATATGCTATTCCTAAGAACTACTTGAAATATTTTAAAATCTTAATTAATTTTTCATATGCATAATATGGGACATTTGTTAAGTTTTCGGAAATTTGGACTTTAACCTTTTGATTTTTCTAAAGGCAATATAACAGTCTTAACAATCCTGTGAACATAGGCCTAAAACCAGCTTCAGGGCTCAGGTCACCAAAGATCACAATCTCAGATTTATACAAGGAGAAACAGAAACTAGAAATAACTCCTTTAAAGGCGGACTGTCTGCTAAGTAGTCGAAAGCTAGCAGCACTTGAATCTAAATCCTTAAACAATGAGGTAAGTTGGGTATTTTTACATATTATGAAATATACATTTTAAATAAAAGAATAATATAACATTGAGAGTAACTGAGAGAGCATTTTCTCTGGCTTTCCATAGGTTTGTGATGGGCTTAATGCTGTGCCATCTTATCCACAAGAGAAGGAAGATTGTAGTATAACTTTGACACCAAAACAGCTTTATCAGATACTCATTGGTAAGATATTACTGAGGTTACAGCATTTTATTTTGCTAGCATTAAAGTATTTAATAATAGTAGTTTAATCGACACATTATAATTATTTGTGTTAAATATTATGTGCTTTATATTCATGTCAGTGCTTGGCAGTGTAGAGGTGCAGAACATTTAGATTTGGAAGAACTGATGTATATCTCCCTTTGTAAACTCGTGTGGACTAGTCGTGGGGTGCGATCACCCCCTACCGAGTGGGCAAGGGGGCTCAGCGAACCCCCTCGTCCTCTAACCCAGCCGGGATCCTTGTCGTGTGTCCTGTAAGATGGGTGTGATCACCCCCTCCCTGCGGGGCAGGAGAGGGGGGTTCAGCAGACCCTGTGTCTATACCCCGCCTTAGTGGAGGGGGAGGAGGCTTGCACGCCGAGTCTTGCCCCTCAGAGGGGCGATACCCTGGCCGGCCCTGCCATCTGGCCGCCGCAGTTCGCACGTCAGTGTGCGTTCTGGTTCTGAAAGAGGTCGGGTGCTCAAGGGGGGTTGGGAGGGGAACCCAGGACCACCCTCTCTCTGGGTCCCAGCCTGGGGCCCTAAGTGCAGGAGCTCGCTGTCGCCCCTGCACGGCAGATGGGGGGTATTTCCTCTCGTAACACGTCTGCGCACGGTTGCCAGAAGGCCCCCGCCCCGGGTTGCTTCCTCCCGGCCCCCGGAGCACCCCTGCCATTCCCCAACGCCTACCGGGATTCTGGGGTCCGGGTCCGGGGTTGTTCCGCAGGGGTCCTGTCGGTCCTTCTGTTCCTGTGGATCTTGTCCCGGCAGGGTCGCTCTCTCTGCGGGCCGCGAGGTTTGTCCTGGTCATCCTCCGATCTGGGACTGACTGACCAACCTCCGGCCATGGGGGCTGTCCCAGGAGTCCCTGGGATGGGGATGGGCCGCCTGCTGGTCTTGGGCACGCACCCGGTCCGTCCTGAGCCCCAGTCTGTCTCTACCTCCCTGGGAGGAGGCTGCCCCCCTCCTCTCTGCCAACGGGCCTTTTTAAAATGGCCCGCCAGGCCGGCCGCGATCCAGAGGCCCCACCCCTCCGGTGACGTGGCGGCTTTCCCAGCCACGTCCCGGCTGTCATTCCCCACAACGGCCCCTCCTTGACCTCTCCCGGAGGAGGGGCCGGTGGCCTCCTGCTGGCGCAGGCGCAGCGGCAGGTTCCGGCCCCGCCACCATCCTCCGGCGGCCCCGCAGCGCAGGGGGGGGTTCTTCCCGTGGTCCCGCTCATCTCCCAGCGGCCTTGGCCGCTCAGTGTGTGGGCCGTTCGTGGCACGTCACACTAGCTATAGTAAGTCATACTACAAGTGTGATATACATATGTCAATGGATGAGGGCCATTCATTCTCTGAAGCTTCCCCATGATATGTGAAGAAACATTAATATCAATAGGAGTACCCTGTCAGTAGTTGTCCTCCTAGGAGAGGATTCTGGGAAGGAAACATATATAGTGATATTAGAATAGAGAAGGATGACTTAAAATCTTTTTTTAGATCAAATTTCAGGATGGTGTGGTGTGACAAGGAAGAGACTTGTTACCATAAATATTTGTTTGATTGCACTGTAAATATGTACAGGCCATACAATGTAATTTTCCTGAACTTATAATACAGACTCATTGATATTTTTTGTTTAAAAAAACCCTATGGCTTGACGCTGGAACAATTCAATTTGTGTCTGCATATTTAAGTGCGAAGGGAAAGGTAGTCTTTGGGTGTTCAAACTTCCTTTGTGAGGGTATGTCTACACTACCACCCTAGTTCGAACTAGGGTGATTAATGTAGTCATGCGAACTTGCAAATGAAGCCCGGGATTTGAATTTCCCGGGCTTCATTTGCATGTTGCCGGGCGCCGCTATTTTTAAATGTCCGCTAGTGCGGACTCCGTGCCCGCGGCTACATGCGGCACGAACTAGATAGTTTGGAATAGGAAGCCTAATCCAAACTATCTAGTTCGTGCCGCATGTAGCCGCAGGCACGAAGTCCGCACTAGCGGACATTTAAAAATGGCGGCGCCCGGTAACATGCAAATGAAGCCCGGGAAATTCAAATCCCGGGCTTCATTTGCAAGTTCGCATGACTACATTAATCACCCTAGTTCGAACTAGGGTGATAGTGTAGAGATACCCTGACTGTGTGACTTGCATTATCCCCATCTGCTGCCCCTAGGGTTTTATTGTTGTATATAGATAGCCTCAACACAATTTTGATTAGGGGTTTTCATTGAAGCCTCCTGCTACCTAAAGGTTAATCTTCAGCCACTGAATCTACTCAAAGAAGCCTTCTATCATGGAATTCCAGCTACATGACTAACTTAAGAGGTCTGGTATTGCATAGCTTTAGTGGCAAACTAATGGAACTTAGCAAGTAAAATGCATTCTGGCAGTTTATTCCATGTAACAAAAGGAAAGCTATACCTTGCACTTGCTTAAGATCTAACCACCTAAGATACGAGGAAATCATGAATACTGGGTGGCTAGTAGTTAGAGGGAAAATTTCAGGTTTTATTCAGATTTATCATACATTTGAAAAACAGAAAATAGATCTTGTCAAATAAACTTGATATTACTTTTATGAAATTATAAGTTTGTTGATAAAGGTTACTTTGTAAACTTCTATGAGACATTTGACTTAGTACCACATGATTGGTAAAGTTTGTAGAAGACATGAAGTTTTGGTGGAATGGTAAATGATGAAAAGAGCAGGTCACTTACAGAGAATGATCTGGATTGCTTGTTAAACTGGCACAAATTACATGCGGTGACACTAAGCACATCTGTATTCACATCCCACAATCTACTGTAATAATCTGTATATAAAATACCTATTGTGAGGTATCAATTGAAAACTAATGACTCAATGGTCATTAAAGTCTTGTATGATGCATATGGTGGGGATTAAGAGTTATGGATACATTCTAGAATTATGATAAAAACGAGTTTAAATCAGGAATGTCAAGTGTTATTAAATGGGTCTGCCTTAGATAAAGGAATACATATTTGATTGTCTGACCAATCTTCAAAGAGAAAGAACATCAGTTTTTATATATGAGGTAAATAAAACTACTAATCTAACAAGTGAGGGAAGAGAGACTATGGAGCTTCCTTCACCAACAGACTTCATGTTGTCTTTCTCACAGCTTGAGTACATTTTACGTTGAGGAGTAAGGATCAGAAAAATCCTTTTAAAAATATACATGTCCCCATCTATAAAAAGTCAAATGTCAAACCAATCTGATAGCTTTCTTTGATAGAATAACGAGTTTTGAGGATAAGGGGAGAAGCGATGGACGTGGTATACCTAGACTTTAATAAGGCATTTGATATGGTCTCGCATGACCACCTTATCAATAAACTAGGCAAATACAACTTACATAGGGCTATTATTAGGTGAGTTCATAACTGGCTGGATAACTATTCTCAGAGAGTAGTTATTAACGGTTCACAGTCATGCTGGAAGGGCATACATAACAAGTGGGATTCCAGAGGGGTCTTTTTTGGGACCAGTACTATACAATATCTTCATCAATGATTTAGATGATGGCATAGAAAGTATTCTTATTAAGTTTGCAAATGATACCAAGCTAGGAGGGGTTGCAAGTGCTTCAGAAGATACGGTCATAATTCAAAATGATCTGAACAAACTGGAGAAATGGTCTGAGGTAAATAGAATGAAGTTTAATAAGGACAAATGCAAAGTGCTCCACTTAGGAAGGAACAATCGGTTTCACACATACAGAATGGGAAGTGACAGTCTAGGAAGGAGTACTGCAGAAAGGGATCTAGGGGTCACAGTGGACCAAAAGCTAAATTTGAGTCAACAGTGTGACGCTGTTGCAAAAACAAACATGATTCTGGGCTGCATTAACAGGAGTGTTGCAAGCAAGACACAAGAAGTCATTCTTCCACTCTACTCTGCACTGATTAGGCCTCAGTTGGAGTATTGTGTCCAGTTCTGGACATCACATTTCAAGAAAGATGTGGAAAAATTGGAGACTGTTCAGAGAAGAGCAACAAAAATGATCGAAGGTCTAGAAAACATGACCTATGAGGCAAGGCTAAAGGAATTGGGCTTGTTTAGTTTGGAAAAGAGAAGACTGAGGGTGGACATTATATTGGTTTTCAGGTATCTAAAAGGCTGTCCAAGGAGGAGGGAGAAAAATTGTTCTCCTTGGCCTCTGAGAATAAGACAAGAAGCAAGGGGCTTAAATTGCAGCCAGGAAGGTTTAGATTGGACATTAGGAAAAACTTCCTAACTGTCAGGGTGGTTAAACACTGGAATAAATTGCCTAGGGGGATTGTGGCATCTCCATCATCAGAGATATTTAAGAACAAGTTAGACATCTATTAGGGATAACATAAGACTGTGCTTGGTCCTGCCATGAGAACAGGAGACTGGACTTGATGATCTCTTGAGGTCTCTTCCAATTCTAGTATTCTATGAGTCTATATACTGGCCTAGAAAGACAGGGCATCTAAATCTCAGGTGAGAAACAATTTAAATAATCTGATTGCATACAATATTAGGCTACGTCTACACTGGCATGATTTTCCGAAAATGCTTTTAATGGAAAAGTTTTCCATTAAAAGCATTTTTGGAAAAGCACGTCTAGATTGGCAGGATGCTTTTCCGCAAAAGCACTTTTTGCGGAAAAGCATCTGTGGCCAATATAGACGCGTTTTTCCGCAAAAAAGCCCCGATCGCCATTTTTCGCGATCGGGGCTTTTTTGCAGAAAACAGTACTGTGCTGTCTACACTGGCCCTTTTGCGCAAAAGTCTTTCAGAAAAAGACTCTTGCCCAAACGGGAGCAGCATAGTATTTCTGGAAAAGCACTGACGATCTTACATGAGATTGTCAGTGCTTTTCTGGAAATTCAAGCGGCCAGTGTAGACAGCTGACAAGTTTTTCTGCAAAAACAGATGATTTTGCGGAAAAACTTGCCAGTCTAGACACAGCCTTAGAGTATTATAAGAGTGTATAGAGTGAGGTCTCTTCTGAAAGCTAATGACACACTAGTGATTACTATCATTCATTGCCAAATATGTTAACAGTGTATAAAGAAATATGGGAATGTGATGTTATTATGCTTTAATGTCTGTGGCCAGACAGGAGGAAACAAGTCTTTCCCAGAAAATAAATAAAAACTGCTTTCTGTGTCTCCTATGTAAATTAAGCATGGTGGAATCAAAATAGTGGAAGCCTCATTCCCATACAAGGAGATGGGAAGCCCACTGGAAGGGAAGGATAGCACGAAGTCATTCTGCCACTTGAAGCAAGTTCATTAAATATTGGAAGGTTATTAGCAAAGACAGAAACTATCTTTGACATCTATCACTAGATAGACACAAAGGAACAGAGCTCTTGCAAGTTGAGAAAGATGGTTCCTGTTTTTGTACTATAAGCCAACCCTGCTGTGTTGAAATGGAAAGGTATAGTTATCCCACTTAAGTTAATAAGCTATGATATTCCTTTTATTTCTTTAGAGGAACAAATGAACTTTATTATTGCTCTGAAGCCTCTAACAGAGGCTGAACATTACGGAGCACACAGGTTTTGGAAAATTCAGGACCAGGAATATATTGGGGTTACCTATCAAGTAGTGACCAACACTGGTGAAAACTAGAATGGGGCTGTAGGGCTGTAGATAGGCAGCTGGAATCAGAGCTGCTGAAATAGGTATACAGGAACTCAGGATATGACCTGCACACTTGTAGGCTGGTTGTGACCATCCTAAGTTGGAAGCTGCTACAGCAAAGCAGTGTGAGGCACTCAGGGTTACAGAGCAAGTGGTGACACAACATCTTTTCTGGATTACAGCCCCAAATGCAATTACACTTGCATCTTAATGGAACCAAATACAAGATCATAGATTGAGTACAAATATTACTTCTGTTTTTTGTAGGATTGGGGTATTGTTTCTTCAAAAGCAGTGACTCTGAAAAGGACTTAGCAGTCATGGTGGATAATTAAGAGAACAAAGCTCCCAGTGAAAAGCTATAACTAAAAAGGCTAATGTGAATCTTGCTATGTATAAAAAAGAATATTGAGTAGCGATCAGGAGGTAGTACTGTATACAGCACTGGTGAAACAATTACCGTATCGATACCATTTCTGGTATCCACACTTTCAAAAGGATGTTGAAAAATTAGATAAGGTTTAGACAAAAGCCACGTGTTAAGAAGTTAAATCTGTTTAGTTTATCAAAGAGATGGTTCAGAAATGACAGAGAGAAAATAGATTTGGTGCTAGACGGCTCTTTAACTTAGCAAAGGCATAACAAGATCTAGTGTCTGGAATCTGGCACACATTTTTAACAACAAAGATCGAATAAAACTTATAAAGTGATGGATTCTCCATTACATAAAGAGCTGAAATCAAGATTGATGTGTTTCTGACATATATGTTCTAGTTCAATCTAAAATCATAGGTCTTGACCTAGTAATGTCTGGGTGACATTCCGTAGCTAGTGTTATGCGAGGTCACATTAGGCGATCATTACGGGCCTTTAAAAAAATCCCTATGACTTGAAAATTAATAGAGAAGTTGAGAAATGAATATAATATGGAGACATATTGTGTATATAAGAGGCGGAATTGAAAATAGTAAAATCGTCAGTGGTCCTGAAGAGAGATGGGGTTGGGTTTATACAGATTGTTGTGTCTGTAAGGATATTGACAAGAGGCCAAATGTTTGAGTTTGAGAGGGAAGCTGTTAGTCACTGATGAGGTTTACATATAAAGTGAGTGCATGTACAATTAAAGCTGGAAAAGTACAACTGGAAACGTTGTTTGCATAATGTTTTTACACTCAGTATTTTAACTTATTAATAGCTTTTTCTGTAAATATTCATAGATAAAGTGATTAAACCATTCAACAGTATCAAATACTGTTGCTTTAAGTACTGGAAAGTAAAAAGCACACAATCCTTTGAGCCTGGTTCATAAACATGAGCACACACATACATGTGGAGGAAAAAATAGCCAAATTGCTAGCAGCATTACCTCACACTCTGTCAAGTGATTGGTTTCATTAGGAAGATGTTGGCCCAATATTGCCCTTCATTTCTGTAATTTTGGACTGAGAAGTAACAAGTTGCATAATTGGAGAAACAAAATTTTTTGTTTTTTTGTTTTTTTTGCTAATGCATTTGTTCTCTTGTCATTAGCTAAGCTGCGGAAATGAACAAAGAGACTTCTTGAAATGTGATTTGAAAAGTTTAGATTCTCTATTTAACAAGGAGTCTGTTAAAGGCTAAAAGGCTGTGGTTTCTCAGGTGTAATTTCTTAAAAAGATTATTGTATGTAGAAATTATTACTAACTGTTCTAATACATGTTTAATTCAAACAGCTATATTTTAATAAATTATCATTATTGGAACCTTCAGATACAATAATGATATTTTGCATATATATTTCTCCTGCAATATTTACTTACTGTTGTAGGGAAGTGGAATTAAGATGTAAAATGTAGAACTGAATTTTGAACCATGCCACTGCCTACATACAGAATGGAGGGTATTTGAATCCTAGGTTTTGATTTCAGTCTGTTTCTACTACTGCAGTTTATTTTATTTTTTTCACATTTGTGTAATTTGATGAACAAAAATTTAGGATAGTGATATAGATTAAATAGAACTAAACCAGCAAATTTGATTGTTTCTTTGGCTGTTTTTGTTAATGTTTAAATATACATTTCACTTCATGTATATTCTAGGGCCCTCCACCATAGACTTTGGTGAAGTTTGTGTGCACTCCTCATCTATGAGAAAAATGCATATAATCAATAATCTGTCTGTGCACATCTGGATACAAGTAGAAATTGAAAGTGAGGAGCTACAACAGACTAGTCCACTGTCCCATGTGTTGCCACCTCTTTCGAAGACCTACATTCCAGTAGTATTTGAGACTAATGCCTTGGGGAAATTTCAAAAGTAAGGCTATTTGTTTTTTGATTCAGATATTAAGTGGCAAAAGAAATGTACACATTTTTCACATAGTCAGTTTAAATTAAATATTATTATAATGAAAGTTTTGTTTTGTATGTAATGATTTGTTGATGTATACATCCAACACCTAGTTTTACACACACAGCTTTTGCCACTATAATAATATTTATTAGTGATATGATTTTTATTCTTTTTGACTGGCAAAAGTTATACTGGCAAAAACGTGCTTTTGCCATGATATCTTATTTCATTTGGAAAAGCTGTGCTGTCCGCAGTATAAGCTGTCTACCTTAGGAAGATTTGCCAGTTTAGCTATACCGGAAAACCTTTTCTAGTGTGGGCCATGTCTCAAGATGAAACACTAATTATACCTATACAGTCTTGGAGGGTTATCCATGTTTGTCTGTTACTTTAAAAACAACAAGTAGTCCTGTGGAACCTATTTTATTTGTGCGCACACACACACACACACACACATGGCTCGACAAATAATGCAATCTACTTGCCTGTGGCAAGTAGATTGCAAGCTGGAAGAGCCAGGTTTGGGCGATCTGCGCATGCACAGAACGATCTGTACATGCGCCGATCGCTGGACAACGCGGCTGGTGAGCGGGGCTCACTGCGGTTCAGCGAGTCCTGTGTGTGTGTGTGTGTATGTGTGTGTATAGATATAGATATAGATATAGATATAGATATATAAAAACCAAAATACAGGCAGTCCCTGGGTTACCTACAAGATAGGGACTGTAGGTTTGTTCTTAAGTTGAATTTGTATGCAAGTCGGAACTGGTACATATTGTAGGAGAAACTCTAGCCAAACATTTCTCCAGTGCTCAGTTTTATTCTCCCACACCTCACTTCCCTCTGTCCTTTATTCTCAAGCTGAGGTTTCTGCTGAGAAAAGTCGCTCCGTGTCTCCCTAGTCTGCTGGGGGGAAGCAGCTAGTGCGGGGTTGCCTCACCCCGTTTGTAAGTAGGGTTCTTCTTCGAGCAGTGTCCCGTGGGTGCTCCACTGTAGGTGTCGGGCTTGTCCAGACGCCGCAGATCGGAGAATTTTTGTAGCTGTAGTCCGCCGGACCGCACATGCGTGAAGCGCGGCTCGTGCTCTTTCATGCCGTTTGTGTTCGCGCGGTCCGGCTCCCACCAGTTCCTCCTGACCGTCCTCGGCCGCGGACGGAATACTGTTTTCTCCTCAGACTCTGTCAGGCTGAGAGAGAGAAAGGACCTTTAGGATTTACTTAGATTAGTTCATAGTTAGTTATTTCCAGTTATTTAGTGACATTAGTGTTAGTCGTAGTCATTAGTTTTACAAAAAAAATAAAAAAAAATTTTTTTCTTCAGCAGTTACCTGTAGATAGTTTCTTCTTTACTCCTGTCAGAAGAAGACAGAGGTGACCATGCCGGGTTCTCCGGGGTTTAAAAAGTGCGGCTCATGCCGCGAGGCAATGCCTGCCTCCGATGGTCACTCTTTCTGCACCCGCTATTTAGGTGAGGGGCACATACCCCAGAAGTGCCCTCACTGCTCCAAACTTACTGCGAGAGCGAGGAAGGACAGGGACAGGAGGCTCAAAATGCTCCTCTTTGACAGGGCATTACAGCCACAAGAGGGAGCGAATCCCGGATCCCTCCCTGCTCCTTCAGCGGAGCCGTCCCAAAAGAAGGTGAAGAAAAGACCATCGCCTTCTCGGTCCCTTCCCCCGACACATGTTAGCATGGGGGACGAACCTGGGACCTCGGGCGTGCATGGCTCTAAGGCAAAGTCCAGCCACAGTACCTCGGTGCCGCAGCCCGCGACTATTCGGGCGCCTAAGTCATCGTCGGCACCGAAACTGTTCCCGGCACCAACTGCACATGCGGCACCGAGAACACCCGCCGCACTGCTGACAGCTGCGGCACTGACGCAGACCACTCCTACGGCACCGATCCCCACCTCGGCACCGAAGGAACCTTCAGCACCGAACGCGTCGCTGGCACCGCGTCGCCCACCGGCACTGTCAGATGCTCGGGCACTGCGCACTTCGCTGGCACCAAGTAACTCGCCGGCGCCGAGCAACTCTTCGGTGCGGGAACTCACTCCGGCTCGGGAGTCTATTCTCCCACAACGTTCTCCGCCTCCTGACATGGCACTGCCGGCATCGAGGGAAGGAAATGTGCAGTCTGCACGACCTTCTGCAGGACGAACTGCTTTATCCACGCACTGAACATCGAGGAGAATCATTACACCTTCTCCCTCACCAGATAACATCCAATTTTCACCTGAACCGCCTTCTCCTTCATCAGGACGCTCTCCCTAATCTATCAGGCACGTGCAGAGGGTTTACCATTCCCCACGTGTCTCGCCAAGACGTTATTATCACCGGTCACCTCCACCGACCCTGCGATCCAGAGAACGATCTCGATCTCCCCGGTCTCCATCACGCTCCGGGCGCTATGGGTATTATACCTCTCACAGATCCCGTTACTACTCTGGATCTCCACACTGCTCCTCATATTATCATAGGTCACCGGAACATTGTTATTATAGGCACTATTCCCAGTCTCGACATTCCTCGGTGTCCTACTCTCCTCATCATTCACACACACCACCCAACAGGGAGTGTCAGTCTTTACCAGCAACAGCCAGACCACCAACTCCATCAGGTATCCCGGCGCCCCAACTACCTGAGCCTCAGGTACTCCTACAACATACCACTGAGGATGAGTCTCAACATCAATTCCTACTGACCAATCCTCTTCCTCGCCTGATGATGCCATATTTCAGAAAGACACATCTCCGTCTGACGACATTCATCAGTTTTGAGACCTTTTCAGAAGAGTGGCGGTATCACAGAAAGTATAGCTTGCGGAAGTTCAGCAGAAATCCCACCACTTGCTTAGAAACCTTCATCCTTCACAGCAGGTGAAGGTGGCTCTCCCATTGGACGATGCCATCCTGGAGATTGTTGATGACATATGGCAGCTGCTGGCTTCTGCACCGGCCACCAACGAAAAGGCAGACAAAAAATATTACGTTCCAGCGAAAGGGATGGAGTTTCTTTTCTCTCATCCTCCACCGAATTCTCTGGTTGCCGATGTGGCCCAACAAAGAACGAGGGGCCCGCAGCAAAAACTGAGTGGCCAGGACAGGGACATGAAACAGCTAGACCACTTCGGTCAGAATGTCTATTCGTCTGCTACCCTTTCACTCCGGATGGCAAATTATGCGGCGCTATTAGTTAATCATAGCTTTGATAATTATGCCAAACTAGTGCCACTACTGGAGCATCTACCTGAGGGCAAAAGGGAGGTCCTTAAAGCGGTGGTCCAGGAGGGCTATACAGCTTCCAGGACAGCTCTTCACATAGCTCTGGACATGGCTGACACCGCAGCGCGTACCACAGCTACATCAGTGGTCATGCACAGAGCCTCGCTGCTACACCAGGCAGCAGTCCCTAAAGACCTGCTGACCAAAGTTCAAGACCTACCCTTTGACAGACAGAATCTCTTTTCTGACAAAACTGATCAGGTGCTTCATTCCGGTAAAGACTCTAGATCCACACTCAAGACTCTGGGCATGTATATTCCTCCCTTCCTTCGGAAACGGTATACTCCCTATCAGAGACAGAGACCATTCGCCTTTCAGCCATCCCAATACAGACAGCAGGACCAGCAATGTAACTGACAGCGCCAGCAGAAGAGAAGGCCTCAGCCAAAAACATCTGGCCATGTAAATGCCAAGCAACAAGTTTGACATCCCAGTTGAGGGACTGTACACCATTCCTCTAAACACCCATCCCAAACTTCCACAGGAGCTATTTCACCACCGCGTGAGACCTTTCGAACATCGTTGGTCTCACATCACCACCGACAGATGGGTGTTGCAAACAATCACACTAGGGCATACCATTCTATTCACCACTCTACCCCCACCCAATCCCCCCACCCCATCCCTTTTCAGGGACCCATCTCATGAACCTCTCTTACAACAAGAGGTCGATCGCCTCCTCACCATCGGAGCAATAGAAATAGTACCAAAACAGTTCTGGTGACGGGGGTTCTATTCCCGATACTTCCTAACAGAGAAAAAATCAGGGGGATGGAGACCAATCCTCAACCTGAGAGGATTAAACCGGTACCTGCGGAGGTACTGCTTCAGAATGGTTACCCTAGCCACTATCATTCCAGCGCTTCACAGCGGAGACTGGTTCACGTTCCTCGATTTACAGGATGCCTACTTTCATGTAGCGATACACCCAGCTCACAGACTATTCCTACGCTTTCAATTAGGAGCAGGCCATTTCCAGTACAGGGTCCTGCCCTTCGGTCTCTCGTCGACTCCCAGGGTTTTCTCCAAGATGCTGGCAGTAGTAACGGCGTACCTACGACGTCTAGGCATAATAATATTCCCCTGCCTAGACGACTGCCTAATCAAGGCGCCTTCAGCGGCGGAGGCTCTGCGCATGACACGCCTCATGAAAACAGTTTTCGAAACTTTGGGTCTCATCATCAACATTCCAAAATCAGCCATGACACCACAACAATTGATACAATTTGTAGGTGCACAACTCGATTCAACCACTGCTCGTGCTCTATTGCCAATAACCAGATTCCAAGCAATGCAAGACCTTATACAGGCCATCACCATCAGTCCCAGACCCTCGGTCCTACAATGTCTTTGGCTTATGGGACACATGGCAGCCACGACATACATCGTCGAGCATGCAAGACTACACTTCCGTTGCCTTCAGCACTGGATAGCTACGGTTTATACTCCAAATGTTCGAGATGTCCAAAAACGGGTATCAATCCCCGGGCACGTCACAAATTCTCTAACTTGGTGGACAGTCCCCAAGAATCTGATGTCGGGTGTACCATTTCATCGCCAACACCCGACAATGCAGCTGACCACCAACGCATCCTTAATAGGCTGGAACACAATCAGGTACAAGGGCTTTGGTCCCCGGAGGAGTCGATGCTGCATATCAATCTCCTAGAATTATGAGCGGTGCGCAATGCCTGTCATCATTTTCTCCCAAAGATTCGTGCCCAAACCGTCCGAATTTTTACCGACAACATGACAACAATATACTATATAAACAGGCAGGGTGGGGCCCGATCCCGATCACTCTGCGCCGAGGCAATTGCCTTATGGAATTGGTGCATCCACCACAAAATCTCCCTGATTGCAGAATACTTACCAAACTAGTGCCACTACTGGACTGTATAGCCGATGCACTAAGCAGGCATTTTTCCCTGAAGCACGAATGGGAGCTTCACCCAGAAGTTCTCTCAACCATATTCCACTCCTGGGGATTTCCAACAGCAGACCTATTTGCGACCCTCATGAATGCCAAATGCCCCCAATACTGTTCAAGGGCAGGAATAGGTCGGAACTCCAAGGGAGATGCCTTCCTATACAATTGGAGTCACCAACTGCTGTATGCGTTCCCTCCCACACCTCTAATCTCCAGAGTATTAGAAAAGATACTGATGGACAAAGTCACTGTAATCCTGATAGCTCCCTTTTGGCCAAGGCAAATGTGGTTTCCTTACCTCCATCACATGTCAGCGCGTCGTCCATTCCCTCTGCCCAAGAGGCGCGACCTCCTCATCCAGAACAGGCAGCGCCTGCTCCATCCCCAGATCGATCTTCTGGCACTGACGGCATGGTTCCTAGTTGGTTCCAACAAACAGAAATGATCTGCTCGCAAGAGGTCAAACACATTCTTTTACATAGGCAGAAAGTTATCCACGAGATCCACCTACCTTCACAAATGGACACGGTTTTCTGCATGGTATGCGTTGGCATCCCTGGATCCCTACTCCGCGCCCATCCACCGTATCCTGGACTACCTCGTGCAACTCAAGACCTCTTCTCTCAGCTGCGCCTCTATTAGAGTGCACGTCGCCACAATCACTGCGTTACACCACACCGTGGAGGGTTACTCAGTTTTCTCTCACCCGACAATGTGACATTTCATGAAAGGCTTAGATAATCTCTTCCCACACCGAACACAACCAGCGCAACCATGGAACCTAGAGCTCGTTCTTAATACGTTAACTCAAAAACCCTTTGAGCCCTTGGCCACATGTGACTTCCGTACTCTCACAATGAAAGTTATCTTTCTCACAGCTATAACCTCCGCAAGATGGGTGGGTGAGCTGGCTGCTTTATCGGCTTTGCCCCCATATACTCTGTTTACTGATCAAGGAGTTATTTTACGTCCCCAACCCACTTTCCTTCCGAAAGTGAATTCGAAATTTCACATCAATGAGCCGATAGTGCTTCCCACTTTCTACCCAAAGCCCCACATCTCGGCAGAACAAGCTCGGCTGCACACTTTGGATGCCAGACGTGCCCTGGCTTTCTACATAGACAGAACTAGGTCCATCAGGAAGACAAATAATCTATTTGTGTCTACAGCCGATTGTTCTAAGGGTCAACCGTTGTCAGCACAGCGCATTTCGTCAATCATAGTGAACTGCATAAAGGAATGCCATACCTTATGTAGCAGACCACTGTTGCAGAATCCGACAGCGCATTCCACGCGTGCAGTCGCTGCATCAACTGCATTCCTGAAGGGAGTACCTCTAAAAGACATTTGTAGGGCTGCTACATGGTCGTCAAACTTCACCTTTGCCAAACACTGCCATTCCCAACCTTCACCTTCCAGAAGGAGCAGTGGCAAGAGCGGTGCTGTCCACTGCCGCAGCACGATAGCTCCGAACCCTCCTCCTTGTAGGGGCTACTGTTGCACATGCATCTATAGTGGAGCACCCACGGGACACTGCTCGAAGAAGAAAAAGAAGTTACTCACCCTGTGCAGTAACGATGATTCTTCGAGATGCGTGTCCCATGGGTGCTCCACGACCCGCCCTCCTCCCCTCTTCGGAATTATGATTTTGTCTTTCAGACCAAGAGGATCAGGAGGAACTGGCGGGAGCCGGACCGCGCGAACACAAATGGTGCGAAAGAGCACGAGCTGCGCTTCGCGCATGCGCGGTCCGGCGGACTACGGCTACGAAAATTCTCCGATCTGCGGTGCCAGGACAAGCCCGACACCTATAGTGGAGCACCCACGGGACACGCATCTCGAAGAATCATCATTACTATACAGGGTGAGTAACTTCTTTATCCGATGTAAGTCAGATCCATGTAACCCGGGGACTGCCTGTATTTGACTCAGACTACCTAGAAACGATACATCGTATATAGTTTCTAACGAGGTGGAGTCAAGTATTCATGTGCATGTGTAGAAGGAAGATTGACAGTTAGGTTAACATTGATGCTGTGCTATTGTAGATGAACAGTTTTAGGGTAAAAGGTTTCCAATGTAAAAAGCCTAGGGCAAAGGTAGGAACAAGTAATACCGTAAAATCGCAAGTATAATGCGCACCTATGTATAATGCGCACCCTGATTTTGGAATCTTAGTGTAATGAAAAAATCTGAACTCCTATGTATAATGCTCCCTAGAGTTTGAAGCCATCGAGCTTAGCAGCCCCACAGCTTCTGCCAACAGGTGGCTGTCCCATAGCCAGGAGCTGACTCTCCAGCACCGAGCCCAGCCTCACCTGCTTCCTGGAGGCAGCCCTGGACTGCAGAAGAGTGGGAGGGAGGGACGCACCACTTTGCAGGCTCGCCCGGGTAACACACGCGGCTGGGTAACACACGCGCAGCCCGGGGAGCGAGTGGCAGAGTTTGAAACCTGCCTTCTACCTCTCCAGACAGCTGCCCGCGCACTGCGCCAGCACCAAGCCTAGCATCTCCCGCTTCCTGAAGGCAGCCATGGGCTACAGGAGAGTGGGAGGGAGGGACACGCCGCTCCCACCTGCAGGCTCACCCAGGAAGTTCAGGCTGCACAGCCTCTTCCCTCCTTGGTGCTTGCTGAGCTTGCGCCAGCTACGGGGACCCCGGGCACCTGAAGGAGCACTGGGCAGACAGCAAGCCAGGGCGCTGCCAAAATAAAACTTTAAAAAATAACACCTATGTATAATGCGAACCCCAAAAAAAGTTGGGGAAAAAAGTGCTCATTATACTCGCAATATTACGGTAGTTGCTGAAATACTGTCTTCATTGCTTTCAGTGAATCCAGATTTTGTTGAGCTGTGAGATTTCAGGAGAGTCAGAGACACAGAGATTCAAGATTAATATTTTAGCTCAGGTTTCTGCAAAAGAGCATTATCTGTGTGGAATTAGTAATCACCTCTGTTTAGGGAAATAGGTATTGTGTACATTTTATAAATTAACTAATTATATTAGAACCTCAGAGTTATGAACACCAGAGTTATGAACTGACTGGTTAATCACATATCTCATTTGGAACTGGAAGTATGCAATCAGGCAGCAACAGAGATACGAAGAATAGCTAATACAGTACAGTACGATGTTAAATGTAAAACTATTAAAAAAAAAAAAAGGAAAAGTTTTTTTAAAAAAAGATTTGACAAGGTTTAGAAACTGTTTCTGTGTTTATTTCATTTAAATTAAAATGGTTAAAAGCAATATTTTTCTACTTGTAGTAAAGTTTGAAAACTATTAAGTCCAAACACTGCAAACTTTTGAAAGAACAACCATAATGTTTTGTTCAGCGTTATGAACAACCTCTATTTTTGAGATGTTCATAACTAAGAAAATAACCTGAGTCCGAGTCACAGGTTTCTTCTCTAAAAGGAATCTGTCCAGAAAAGCCCGAGTATGAAAAAACACTTAGCAAAGTAGTGACAATATATTTGATTAATTAAACTTTAATGGTCAAAGTTATAGAAACATTTTTGTTAAAATTTAATGATATTTTGCATAGCGTAAAGAGCAAAAACAATTACAAGTAACACATTTTTATAATCTCATTAATTAAGTATACTTACAATGTGTACAATATTTTCTCTGGGTATTTTACTCCTAGTGACTATATTTAATGTAAGTGCATTGCTGAATATTTTAATATACATAACATTTATTAGAAAATATTTTTCTACATTTCAGGTCTTTCACTTACACCATAAACAGCAAACATACTGGGCATGTGCTGGTAGTTGCAAAAGTGGTGCCAGTTGCCCTTGAGTTATCTGCAAGGGAGCTGATTCTAAATCCTACCCCTGGTTTCCTTGTGGCAACGGGCTACACAACAACAGTTAGAATATGCAATCACAGAAATTATCTTGCAGAATTTAGTTGGAAACCTATAGTTACAGAAAAAGGAATAGCATTTTCTATACGGCCAGCCAAAGGTATAGTATGTTTTAAAGCTTTTTAAAAAACATGCAAATAAAGTGTTGTGTGCGTATATTTATCTTAAAGATGGCTGATGTCAAAGGTAAGAACATAAGAATGGCCATACTGGGTCAGACTAAAGATCTATCTAGCCCAGTAGCCTGTCTTCCAACAGTAGCCAATGCCAGATACTTCAGAGGGAGTGAATAGAACAGGAGAGACAGCTCAGTGGTTTGAGCATTGTCCTGCTAAACCCAGGATTGTGAGTTCAATCCCTGCGGGGGCCATTTAGGGATCTGGGGCAAATCTGTCAGGGATAGTACTTGGTCCTGCTGTGAAGGCAGGGGACTGGACTCAATGACATTTCAAGGTCCCTTCCAGTTCTAGGAAGATAGGCAATCTCCATTAATTTATTTTAATTTAAGTAATCATCAAGATCCCTCTCCTGTCATCCATTTTCAGCCCCTGACAGACAGAGGCTAGGGACCCCGTTACTACCAGTTCTGGCAAATAAGTATTGATGGACCTAACTTCCATTAATGTATCTAGTTCTTTTTTGAACCCTGTTAAAGTTCTGGTCTTCACAACATCCTCTGGCAAGGAGTTCCACAGGTTGATGGTGCGCTGTGTGAAGAAAAACTTCCTTTTGTTTGTTTTAAACCTACTACCTATTAATTTCATTTGGTGACCTCTACTTATGTTATGAAGGGGTGGGCAAGACACCTTTCACAGGCCAGATCCAGCCCCCAAGCCACCAGATCTGGCCTGTGGACCACCCTGCTGGGACCCTCAGGCATGCAGGAGCTGCAGTTTTAATCACAGGGCTGCTCTGTGTGGTTCTCTACTCGGGAAGGAGTGGGAGGCTTTGGGTGATCTCCCCATCCGCAGCCTAATGCTCAGCTTCTTTTTGCTGGAAACAACCAGCCAATAGGAACTGACCCCAGCCAATCTCTCGGCTCCTATTGGCCAGAAATAACCAGTGCAAGCTTCCCCTCCCTTCCAGAGTTCAGAGCCACATGGAGGGAGCCCACAGTTTTAAGTGGTTTGGGGTTGCAGAAGGGACACCTCTCCCCCAGGCCAGAATCCTCTCCTGCACACACACTACCTCTCTGACCCCAATCTCCCGATCCAGGTTACAACTCCCTCCTTCATCCAAATTCCCTCGCAGACCTCACACTGTCTCCTGCTCCCCAGTCCCTTACCCCGTGAGCCCTTCTGTACCCAATCTCCATCTTATACCCTGTACTGCTTCCACAGAAAAATGCATCCCTTAACAATTTTCCAAATTCTTGGAGTGGCCCCCCACCAAAAATTATTGCCCACCCCTGTGTTATGGGAAAAAGTAAATAACTTTTTCTTATTCACTTTCTCCATACTTGTCGTGATTGTATAGGCCGCTATCATATTCCCCCCCTTTTCCCTCTTGGTCTCCTCTTTTCTAAGGTGAAAATTCCCAGTTTTTAAAATCTCTTTTCATATGTCACCTGTTCCAAACCCCTAATGTAGATGTTCGTTTGGCATAGTAAAATATTATTTTAAGGTTTGCATTAATACTACTTCAAGTCAGAACTTTGGTCAGACCCCAGAGGTCATAAAAGCAAATAAAACTCTGAATTTTGGGGCCCAAACTAATTTGCTTATACAACCTCTGGAATTGTACCACGGTCCCAGCCTGCTATTTCTGTGCCACATTAATCAGCTCTTCACAATAGCTCAGAGGCAAAGCGAGGGTATTATGCGCCCGGGGGCAAAGGAAAAATTTGCGCCCCCCCCTCTCCTCCCGCCGCCAGGTGGCATGGCCCTGAACCTGGTGCACAGCTGAGGGGAACTTGTACTGCATCTTCCCCTGCCCCCTACAGTTTGGGGCCAGGCTCCCGCATGCACTAACCCGCCGGTGGAGATGGAAGAGGGTCGGGCTTGGAGCAGAGAGGCAGGTAGGAGGCTCTAGCTACTGATGGCAGGCGGAGTGGGAGCACGTGAGCTGAAGGGATAACGGGAGGAGCAGAATGGGATTAAATTGGAGCCTCCCTAGCATGGTGCCCAGGGGCCACTGACCCCTCTGGCCCCCTCGCTACGCCACTGCCCCCACCCCCTTGCAGATCTATCATCTTATGCATGTGCAAGATCTGTGAGAGCCGTCCCATGAATCTGCAGTTAGTGTCTGTGGTGCCTGCTTCTGGGCGGTGTCTCAGTGCTGCCACATTCACCTGTAAAGAAGGGACTTCCCAAAGCAGGCCCTTGCTGCTGACCCCCAAAGCATCCACAGGTCCAGACTTCTTTCAATGAGCCCACTTCCTAGGGCTCATCGATCTTGGATCTGGCTTCTATGCCCTCTCCAACCTTTTCAACTGCCCAGAGGTGCTCACCTTCCGCCTTATACATTCCCACCTCATTCACCCCACAGGGACAGTCTCTGCCTCACTTGTCCTAGGGACTATTCTACCAAGACTTAATACAAAGTTTCCATGTAAAGGACTCAATACAAAGCTAAAAACTTCAATGAGAGAATGATTAATACAGAGACGTGCCTACATCTGCTGCAGGGAGAGACCTTTGCCTGCCTCCACCCCTTTCCCCCCAGAGTCTACAGCCCCATTGCAAAGTGGGGGAGGGGAAGAAAAGAGGCTGAGGCCCATCCAAAGGGACTGAAGCAGTCATGAGCAAACCATGCCCGGAAGCCATTCTCCTGTCCATTGCTGGTGCTGTGTTGCTTCAGGCATGCTGAAATGCAGCCACCTCTAGGGTGGGCTGGACAGCTGTTTAACACCTGCACAAGGTTTCAGGCAAGGAGCAGTGCGGGCTGCCTTACTGCAGAGCCCCCATCAGAACTACTGTGCCCTCCTGCCTTAGGAAAAGAATACACAGGATTGGAAATTAACCCGCCCAGTCTCACATCCCCTAGGCACGGACTAAGCCATCTACATTAGGCCCCAGCTGGAGTATCCTGTTCAGTTCTGGACGCCACATTTCAGGAAACGTGGAGAAACTTGAGAAAGTCCAGAGAAGATCAATACAAATGATGAAAATTCTAGAGAACATGAGCTATGAGGCAAGGCTGAAGGAATTGGCCTTGTTTACCTTGGAAAAGAGAAGACCTAAAAGGGACATGAGAGCAGCTTTCAAGTATCTAAAAGAGTATCATAAGGAGGAGAAAGAAAAATTGTTCACCTTGGCCTCTGTGGTTAGGATGAGAAGCAATGGGCTTAAATTGCAGCAAGGGAGGTTTAGGTTGGACATTAGGAAAAACTTATGGTTAAAGTGGTTAAACACTGGAATAAATTGCCTAGGGAGATTGCGGAATCTCCATCACTGGAGATATTTAAGACCAGGTTAGACAGACACCTGTTAGGGATGAGCTAGGGCAACTTAACTTTGGAAGCCCCAGGGGCCACACTGGTACTTACAGAATATGCTGAGGGCCTCAACTTAAGTGTGGTTGCATATGCAAGCAAATATATACAAATAGCTTCTCTCACACTGACAGGCATGAATACAAAGATTAAGGCAAGATTACACAACACACAGATCCCATTTAAGTCAGCTCTGCTGATATTAATAAAATGCAATATTTACCTGATTTCTACCCATTTGACAGCACTTTTCATGAGCAATGACAGTCCAAGAAATTAACTACTAAAACGCATATCAACAGAAGATCATTATACTGACTACTTTTTTGTTTTGGCTCCCACTCGCCAGCCACATGTTGATCCCCACATAAACCCAAACTGCCCCGTGGGGCGCAAACAAACTGGCCATGAGCAGCATAACAAGTTATTAATAAATATTTCATAAACCTTTCCCTTTTCTCTCTGCTGCCATGTCTTCTCTCCTTGCTCCATCATCTCCCCTGGTGCCTGCTGCCCCCTAACTCCTCATCCTCTTCTGCAGTCCTGACTCCTGCCCTTCTCACTGCCCTCAGTCCTCCTGTGACCTGTCCCACTCCACCAGCCCTTCTCTCCCTCCTGTGCCCGCTCCTCCAGTAGCCCCACCCTGATCAGGTGAACTACCCCTCCTCATCCCCTCTTCTAACACCTCCCTCTACATACTTGCCCTGCCTCTCTCCTCTGGTGCTGGTCCGTCCCCTGCAGTTGTCTACCCTTCTGTTTTACCCCCAGAATCACCTGGCACCTGCACCTTCCCTTAGCCCTGCATCCTCCTGGTTCCTCCCCCTTCCCTCACTGCCCCTGCCCCCTTTGCCCTCTTTTTCCCTGATGTCCACCCCTCACCACTCTCTGCCCCCATTCCCCTCGTGCTTCTGTGCCCTCAAACATGACTTGCTCCATCCCCACCTTTCTCATGCCTACCCCTCCTTTCAAGCCTTCTCCCAGTACCAACCCTTCCCCCTCTACCCCCAATGCCCTTCCCCTCTCCTCTCCCAGCATCACCCTGTCCCCCCCGCACTGACATCTTCTCTTCTGCCCTTTTCCTCATTGTCTGCACTTGGCCCCCTGGCATTTGTATATTCCCTCTCCCCTCCACCTCTGCACAAGCTCCTCCACTTCCCTCCCCCCTCCACACAAACCCCTTCCTCTCCCACTCTTTCCCCCTAGTTTTCCCCCTGCCCTGCCATACCTTCTGACTTCCACTTGTGGAGCCGGAGTCTGCGCTCAGGCCCCAAAAGTCCCTGGACTCCGAACTGGAAGCTAGGCAGGCACCGTGCGGCACCGCACACTTTTAAAGTCCTGGGCCATCATGTCAGGTCACGCCCAGGCGTATCCCCAGTCACCTGAAACGCTGCGCAATGTGTGCAGGCAAGGGGGAGCTGACTGAACACTGGCACGGGTGGCGAGTTCTATAGCCCTGGCCTATCCCTGTTGTGCGCAGCGTGCTCGGGCAAGGGGGAGCCGATTGAATGCTGCGCACGGCAGGGACTTCCCGAGGCCAGGGGGTGGGGGCAGCCATAGAACTCGCCACCCATGCCAGGAGAGCCTGTGCAGTGTGCGCTCACTCTCACCCCGGCCCGGCGCCCCCCTAGCGTGGCGCCTGGGGGCAATTGCCCCCCACCCGCATCTCCTTCGCTATGCCTCTGCAATAGCTATATTCGGAGCTCAAGCGTTTAAGTGGCCGACTGTTAGAATAGAAGAGGCAGCTATTTAACAATACATAATACCTTGCAACCATAAGGTTAGGAAGTAATAAAGAAAGTCATACACATCAAAACTGCTAAGGAGTTTAGGTAAATAGAAGATAATACCACAAAATTAAAATCTGATCAAAACATGAAAGTTAGCACACCCTTACTTTTGTATAAATTGCCATTGGATAAATAATCAATGATACTACATGAGCTCAGGACCTTCATTTTACATCTAATTTGAAAGATGAAGCTTCCAAAGGCAGAGTTCTCTTTAAAACACCATTGGAATTGAATAAGAAAAAGATTCAATTTACACTTACTTCAGATCCACTGAGGCCCCGTTATGCATCTGATTCCCATTGATTTCCCATATAAATTCAGGGGAGTTAGGTGTGTTAAATACCTTTGGCCGACAATCAAATTAGCTAGTTTGGTATAGCTTTGTTTTAAACACAGTTTGTCTTGACTGAATTTGGAATGCCTCAGCATCCGGGAAGTAAGGCAAAGAGATTTTTTTAATTTAAGGCATGAATGAGTTCTGAGAATGTTGGAATGTTGTTTTCTTATTAATTAATACTCGGTTATTATCAACCAATCTAGATATTCCTGTACTTGCACTCATTTCTGTATTATTTAAGCCTGAGTTAGAACTCTAAAGCTCTGGGTAGAGCCTTGCATGGACACAAAACATATATCCATGGATATAAATTTGGTAATTAGAAAAATAATTCTAAATAAAAATAATATTTTGTGGATAAATTTATACACTCAAATAAATCTATTTCATTTATTTTTTTAAATCAGTCTTTTAAAATAGCATTAGTGTGATTCACATGCTCAAAGATTGGTATATTGTGGATACATTTTGCTGAAGTATATTGATAAACTGGGCTATGCAGTTGTTATGAGAACTTTGAAGCAAGGTTTAATTTAGACTAAGTATATTGCTCTGGTAAATCAGGCCAGATGTCTATAGTAATGTGAACCAGTCACATACAATGAGTAGTCCCGTGGCACCTTAGAGACTAACAAAGGTATAGCATCATGAGCTTTCATGGCTAAAACCCATTTGGTCAGATGAGTTGGAGTGGAAATACAGAATTCAAGATATACAGGCAGTCCCCGAGTTACGGGGATCCGACTTACGTCGGATCCGCAGTTACGAACGGGGCCCTTCCTCTTCCTGGTCTCCAGCAGACCAGGGAGAGGAAGCAAAGTGGCGGAGCACGCGGGAGGACGCGTCTGGGCTGTCCGCTGCCCGTGTGTTCAGCCGCTTTGCTCCCCGTCCTTCTGGTCTGCAGACCAGGGGGACGGGGAGCAAAGCAGAGCAAAGCTGCGGAGTCCGAGGGCAGCAGGACAGCCACGGCGCGTCTGGGCTGTCCCGCTGCCCCCGTGTTCCGCGGCTTTGCTCCAGACGCCTGTGGTACAGCAGCTGGGGCACTTCTGGTTGGTCCTGTAGCGCCCGCTCTGGGCGTTACTGGACCAACCCGGCAGCACCCCAGCTGCTCTGCCCCAGGCGTCCTGATTCAGCCACTGCTGGTCAGTTTCAGCAGCGGCTGAATCAGGACGCCTGGGGCAGAGCAGCTTGGGTGCTGCTGGGTTGGTCCTTTGTACTGCATTAACCAATTAATATCTTTATTCAGGCCCAGAGAGACATTGTCAAACATGCAAATAAATGCCAGTTCAGCAGATTCTCTCTGTAATTGGGTGGTGAAATTCCTTTGTAGAAAAATGGCTATTTTTAAACCCATTATAGAATGGCCAGCGAGGTTAAAATATTCCCCTACAGGTTTATGTGTGTTAACATTTTTTATGTCTGATGTGTGTCCATTTGTCCTTTGTCTCAGATACTGTCTGAAACAGCTAATATACATGGCCTGGGACATTGTTGGCACTTGATGGCATATATCATATTATAGGACATGCAGTTGTATGAGCCCCTGAAATTGTGGGTTATGTGGTTAGGTCCTGTGATGGTGTCACTTGCATAGATATGTGGCTAGAGTTGGCAACGGGGTTTGTTGCAGGGTCAGGTTCTTGGGCGAGTGTACATGAGATATGGTGTGTGGTTGCTAGTAAGAATTTTGTTCAGGTTGGGGGGTTGTCGATAGGTGAGGATTGGCCTGTCTCCCGAGGTCTGTGAGAATGAGGGATCATTTTCCAAGATAGGTTGTAAATTGTCAATGATGGAGGGGTTTAAGCTGAGTACTGTAGGGGACGACCAGTGATATTCTGTTGTTTTTCTTGTTGGGCCTGTCTTGAAGGAAGTAATTCTTGATACTTGTCTAGCTCTGTCAGTGTTTCCTCACTTCCCCAAGTGGGTATTTACATTTTAAGAATGCCTGATAAAGATCTTGTAGGTGTTTGTCTCTGTCTGTGGGATTGGAGCAGAGCTGATTGTATCTTAGGGTTTGACTGTAGACAACTGATCATGTGATGTGTCCTGGGTGGAAGCTAGAGACATGTAGGCAAGAATAGCAGCCAGTCGGTCGGTCAGAGTAAACTCAATATTTTAAAGAAATTGTAAATATTTACATGTTTATGAACATTTATCTAGGTATTGTAGAAGCATACTCAGACCTGGAGTGTGAAGTGGTTTGGCACCCAAATTTCTGCTCCTCAGAAACAGGAGAATTCAACCTGTGTGTACGTGAGGGAAACACAATAAAGCTAAAATGCGTTGCAAAGGTAATGCTTAACCCAAATGGTATGGTTGGGCACATTTTGAAAATTTTCAATCAAAATTTCCTTGTTTTAAATTTATTTTAACCTCTCATGTTCTATGTCTTGTACATTGATCAAAATAGTAGAAATTCTGTGGCTCATAGCGCAGACCATGATTCCTTCTCCTCTCTGGTTGTGAAACCTAATCACAGTTCACAATTTTTCTGGAAATATGGCTGTAAGAAAGGAAAGGAAAGGAAAGGAAAGTGAAGGTGTGTTGTATTTAAATTGATTGGTTTGTGTATCTGGGAGGTTTATAGAACTGCTAGTAATCTTTGCTGAGTGAGGACTGGTGGCTGCTCTAGAAGGGAAAGTCTTTTCTTCCTGGATCATTGAAGGGTCTATGAAAAGTGTAACTCAGATGAAATCTGTGCTGGTGGAAGAATGTTTAGAGTTATTTCATGTTGCTTTCACCAGTAGAACACTAGACTGATTCTCCTAAGTGTGATAGCAAACAAGACAGAGCCTCCCATTACATTTTCCAAAGACTTATTTTTTTCTGAGCTTGGAACGTCTTATTCTCACTACAGTTAGAGCCAGGTTGACAGGAGGGTAAAGGGGGCAATTGCACAGGGTCCCAGTGGAACTATGGCAGCCCTGACCCGGTCGTTTTAAATAGCGCTGCTGTAGCAGTGTGGCAGCTGTGGGGAGCCCTGTTGTTTGGATCCATGGAGCAGCAGGGTAGGAGGGAGACCCAGAGGTTTCTGCTGCTTGAAGCCCAGAGCTCAGATCAGCAGAGCGGCATCAGCAATGCAGGAGGGGCAGGAACTCCTGGCTGCTTTGAACTCCTGCTGCCCATCTGCAGAGCAGCAGGGCAGGGAGAGGGGGGCAGAATGTGTTGGGAGGGGCGAGCCAGGCTGGGAAGAGAGGGAGGGAGCCGAGCTCTGGGAGTAGAGGGGAGAGCCAGGCAGGGGAATGCTGGTAACTAGAGGTGAAGAGGGTGGAAAAACCTGGGAAGGCAAAAGAGCAGACGAGTGCAGGCAGGAGGAGATAGGGATGGCGGGGGGAAAGAAGATAGGGGGCGCAGTATCACTAGAGGGGCAGAAAGTGGAAGGGGGGTGGGAGGGGCCTCTCCAGGCAGGTGGGAGGGGATTGGTGCAGTGACCGACCACAGGGTCCTCTAATTGAGGGGTGGTGCTTGGGGCTTCTCTGGGCAGGGAGGGAGGTGGTTTGTAGCTCCCTCCAAGGGAGGAGTATAAGAAGCACTTGTGCCAGGGCCTGGAATTCTTGTCAGCAGGTCTGGTTGGGGAAGATGAATTGGTACAGCTAGTTACAACATGGTCTGTGCTGTAGCATACTGAGATCTAGAAAAACAATTGTAATCCCACTCTTGCTAATTTCTTCTATGTGTATACAATAGCTGACACCTAGGGTACGTCTAAACTACATGCCTCCGTCGACGGAGGCATGTAGGTTAGCCAGATCGGCAGAGGGAAATGAAGCCGCGATTAAAATAATCGCGGCTTCATTTAAATTTAAATGGCTGCCCCGCTCTGCCGATCAGCTGTTTGTCGGCAGATCGGGGCAGTCTGGATGCGTCGCGCCGACAAAGAAGCCTTTCTTGATCGGCACAGGTATGCCTCGTGAAACCAGGTTTACCTGTGCCGATCAAGAAAGGCTTCTTTGTCAGCGCGGCGCGTCCAGACTGCCCCGATCTGCCGACAAACAGCTGATCGGCATAACGGGGCAGCCATTTAAATTTAAATGAAGCCGCGATTATTTTAATCGCGGCTTCATTTTCCTCTGCCGATCTGGCTCATCTACATGCCTCCGTCGACGGAGGCATGTAGTCTAGACACACCCCTACAGTTGCTCACGCCAGCCAATTGGACTTGCAGGGCTCAGGCTGTGGGGCTGTTTCGTTGCTGTGTAGATGCTTGGATTCAGGCTGGAACTTGGGCTTTAAGACCTTGAAAAATGGGAGGATGCCCTCCACTTCAGATGAGGAGGCATCATAAATATACAGATGTCTGTCAGATCAGAGATCAATCTACAGAAACAGAGGGGGAGTGGTAGATGGTATTGAGGACTGTGATTAGATCCTGCATATCAGACAAAGTGAGGAGAAGGAATGCATATGCTATACTGCTTTGGTCAAGCCACCAAAAGCAATTTAGCATGTAAATAGGGGCATAATTTATTTTTGTTCACATAATTATCTCTACACCGCTTTAAAAAAATCCCCCAAAATATCAACTTTTGCAAAAACTTCATACCTGAATTTGATAGCCATGTGAAACTTTAACTGAAGTACAGTAAAATACAGGAAAAGTATTAATTTTCAAAGGAAAATAAAACATGTTGTATTGTTTTGATCTTTGTGGTTTGGCAAAAAAATAGAAAAATTTTGTTACCTTTTTACGTTCTTCTTCAGTGTTTAATTTATGTCTCTTCACAGTTGTCTTATTGTAAAATCAAAAGAAAATTAAGATATGTTGAATTATTTATTTACACTCAGAGATATGTTTGCTTTCTTTCTTTCTTTCTTGTTAGGTTGGACCAACCAGTGTTCAGTTTATGGAACAAAGGATATCTTTCCGTTGTGCTCCTCTAGGTTTAACTACTTGCAAGATTGCCATTCTTCAAAACACAGGACATAATCATGCATACTTCCAGGTGAACTGAATTACATAGCTGTACACTTTTTTTCTTGTTTTGGACAGCTTTTCATATCTTACTAGAATTCATGTTCTTTCTGGTATACTAATTAATTTATTTTCCTTTTGGTTGCTTTAATTTGTATTGTACAAAATATAGTTATACTTATTAGAATCCTCTCCTCTTTAGGACTCATGGGAGTATGTGGCTAGTTTGTCTTGTACTCTATTTTTAGCTTGCTTTCATTGTGGGTTGAAACTCTGTAATCTGAGACTCCCTGGTCCGGCAACATCCGTCCTCCAGCAGGACCACAGATGTCCCAGGACCAGAGAGTCCGGGTGGAGGCTTGGCAGCTGGGCTTCCCACAGCTGGGCTGTCCTACATATCACATCTGGGCAGCCAGGCACAACTCAGAAGGCTTGCCTGGGAGGGCCAGGAGCCCAGCATGCCTCAAGTGGGGCTGCCCGGCAGGACCAGGAACCCAGTGCGCCACAGCAAGGCTGCCTGGTGGGACCAGGAGCTCAGCATGTCGTAGCAGGGCTTCCTGGAGGGGCCAGGAGTCCAGCACACAGGGAGCTGGGCTGAAGCTGTGCTGCCCGGCTTAGCAGGGAAGGAGGTGGGGGGAATGGCAGTACAGCAAGGCTAGCAGCAAGGGGGAGCTAGCCAGGAGGCTGGTCCAAGGCCTGCGCAAAGTCGGTAGCAGGAGAGTCAGATATGACTTCTCCTGGTCAGGCAAAATCCCTCATCCGGGACCTGTCAGGTACTGAAGGTGCTGGACCAGGGAGGTCCATCCTGTATTAGCTCTACCTGTATTAGCTCAGGCCCTCCTGACCACACTGAGTGTGAGATAATACACTTATTGCAACACTGTGCTTATTAAAAATAAGAAAACAGTTTAAACTTACATGGCCTCTGAGAAGTTAAGCAGACATGACTGGATAGGAGTCTTATTAACATTTCTACCATGAATAACTCACAAATAATTTTAACTCAGCTTGTATTTATCATGAGATTTTTTTTTTTAGTTGTAGTAAGTCATAATTTTCTGGTGTTCAGGAGTGCTTGTAAGGAAAAAAAAAAAATTCCAAGGACCAAGTTTTCAAAGCTGGGTTTGCAGATTTTCAATACTTCTGAAAATCAGATCATTTATGTGGGTTCCTGGGTATAGATTTAGGAGCTTAATTAAAAAGTTTGTCCTAAACTTTTAGGACCAGGTTAAACTCATAGAGTAGGATGGTTACATTAACTAGATTGTAAATGGTTCTGTATCAGAAATATTTTTCCCAAATTTTGTAAAAGCATACATTTACAGCATTATTAATATTTTATAATGATTATTTGTATTTGAAGGTTCTTGATTCGAACCCCCTGCTTGGAATGACTATTACTCCTTCTCAGGGGGTAGTACCTGTTGGAGGCCACACTGATCTCAAAATCTACTTCATTCCCAATGCAGTAATGAAATTTGATACCAGAGTGGAGGTATTTTAAAAAATTCTGAACATTTGAGTATTATCTCACTAAAAGTATGTGTATGTCTATCTATACATCTCGCTCTCCATTAATTCAATCCAGCTATATATTTTTTCTAAAAATGTTCATTACTGGTACTGCAGTTTATCAAAAGGAATATCTGTTTTTATATTTTTCTTTAAAATCAATTTTAACTGCTCTCTTATTTATATTCAAAAAGTATATTGTATTTGAGGTGATGATTTTGTTATGAATACATATGGATGTGAAGAGTGTCCCTTTTTTAAAGTTTTGTTGGAATAGAATCAAATGTTTTATCAAAGATAAACCATCTACTATGTAAATAGGTCTTTTCCAAGGATTGAAAGAAATGACAATTATAGGAAAGATTTAAAAGTGTCAAATGTGATTGATTTACTCTATGGGTGTGAGTGTGAGAGTAAGGAGCATGAATTTATCTTTCCAAATGCATATTTTAGGTTATTTTATGCCATGTCATTTGTTTGAAAAAACTATTAGAATTTATTGTTTAGCAAATACAGAAATGGTAGACTAAATCTTAATAACTGACTTTCTTAAGCCCAATTCTGGGGTGTGACTTTCATTCTTCTAATAACATGGATCTCTCTTCATTCTGTATAGGATGCTGTGATTAAAGACCATTAAAATGTATTCATATAATAATTATAGCAATATTAGTAAAGAAAGAAAAAGATCAAAAATAGGTAATCATTGTTTAGGGATAATCACAGAAACATGATTTACTAAAGTGTATATTCTGTATTAGAATCATAGAACACTAGAACTAGAAGGGACTTTGAGACATTGTTGAGTCCAATCCCCTGCCCTCACGACAGGACCAAGCACCGTACAGACCATCCCTGATATATGTCTATCTAACTTGCTCTTAAATATCTCCAGAGTGGGAGATTCCACAACCTCCCTAGGCATTTATTCTAGTTAGGAAATTTTCCCTAATGTCCAGCCTAAACCTCCCTTGCTGCAGTTTAAGCCCATTGCTTCTTGTCCTATCCTCCGAGACCAAGGAGAACAATTTTCTCCATCTTCCTTTTGACACCTTTTTATATACTTGAAAACTGCTATCATGTCCCATCTTGGGCTTGTTTAGTTTGGAAAGGAGAAAACTAATTCTTTCAGTCTTGCCTCATAGCTCATGTTCTCTAGACCTTTAATCATTCTTATTGTTTTTCTCTGGAACTTCTCCAGTGTCTCCACATGTTTCTTGAAATGTGGTGCCCAGAACTGGACACACTACTCCAATTGAGGCCTAATCAGCACATAGTAGAGCGGAAGACTGACTTCTCGTGTCTTGCTCCCAACACTCCTGTTAATGCATCCCAGAATCATGTTTGCTTTTTTTGCAACAGTATCACATTGTTGACTCATATTTAGCTTGTGGTCCACTAAGACCTCTAGATCCCCTAGATTTGTTTCTGTAGTACTCTTTCCTAGACAGTCCCTTCTCATTCTGAAGCAAAAGACAGGACTATGCAGCACTTTAAAGACTTAACAGAATGGTTTATTAGCTGTCGTGGGCCAGACCCACTTCCTCAGATCAAATTGTGGAAGAAAATTGGCATGACTATATATACCAAAGGAATACAATCAAAAAAAGTGAACACATAAAATTGACAAATCAGATTTTAGAACGGGGGGGGGGGGGGGGGGAGAAAGGGAGGTTAGTGTCTATGAGATAATGATATTAGGGGTGATAATTGGGGAAGCTATCTTTGTCATCATCACCCCTAATATCATTATCTCATAGACACTAACCTCCTCCCTCTTCTCCCCCCCCCCCCCCGTTCTAAAATCTGATTTGTCAATTTTATGTGTTCACTTTTTTTGATTGTATCCCTTTGGTATATATGGTCATTCCAATTTTCTTCCACAATTTGATCTGAGGAAGTGGGTCTGGCCCACGAAAGCTCATCACCTAATAAACCATCTTGTTAGTCTTTAAAGTGCTGCATAGTCCTGTCTTTTGTTTTAGCAAGACCAGACTAACATGGCTACATCTCTATTACTCTCCTTCCCATTCTGAATGGGCTCGTCTACACTGGCCCCTTTTCCGGAAGGGGCATGTTAATTTCAGCTATCGTAGTAGGGAAATCCGCGGGGGATTTAAATATCCCCCGCGGCATTTAAATAAAAATGTCCGCCGCTTTTTTCCGGCTTTTAGTAGGAATAAGAGCTTCAAAGTAGGAATAAGAGCCTCCGGAAAAGGGCGCTTTTTCCGGAGGATCGGGGCCAGTATAGACGCTCTTTTCCGGCTTTTCTAAAAGCCGGAAAAAAGCGGCGGACATTTTTATTTAAATGCCGCGGGGGATATTTAAATCCCCCGCGGCATTTAAATAAAAATGTCCGCCGCTTTTTTCCGGCTTTTAGTAGGAATAAGAGCTTCAAAGTAGGAATAAGAGCCTCCGGAAAAGGGCGCTTTTTCCGGAGGATCGGGGCCAGTATAGACGCTCTTTTCCGGCTTTTCTAAAAGCCGGAAAAAAGCGGCGGACATTTTTATTTAAATGCCGCGGGGGATATTTAAATCCCCCGCGGATTTCCCTACTACGATAGCTGAAATTAACATGCCCCTTCCGGAAAAGGGGCCAGTGTAGACGTAGCCTATGTGTGAAACAGATTATTCCTTCCCAAGTGGTTTGTTAGTTACAGTCTTTCCTCTTTGTTTTTCTGTGGATAACTTTTAACAGAGATTACATTTTGGTGGATGTACATCACTCCAAAAATTACACTGAAAGTATCATAAGTAAATAAAACAGCTTACCGTATTTTCCGGCGTATAAGACGACTTTTGATGTTAAAAAACATCCCCCAAAAATCGGGGGTCGTCTTATATGCCGGGTATACAGCTTTGCGGCTTTGCAAAGCCTCGGGGGAAGCCGGCGGCGGGGCATCCCAGGCTTCCCCCGAGGCTTTGCAAAGCCGCGGAGGGGCTCCGGCGGCGGGGCAGCCCCGGTGTGTCCTCAGAGGCTTTGCTCCCGGTGTCCCTGGTCTGCTGGAGACGGTCCCCAGCAGACCAGAGGCACCGGGAGCAAAGCCGAAGCGGCGGCGGGGTGCCGCGCTTCTGAGACTTTGCTCTGGCAAAGCCTCAGAAGCGCGGGACCCCGCCGCTGCTGCGGCTTTGCTCCCGGTGCCTCTGGTCTGCTGGGGTCCGTCTCCAGCAGACCAGGGACACTGGTAGCAAAGCCGGGGAGGCGGAGGGGCGCTGGAGTATAAGACGAAAACCTATCTTTTAACTAAAAAATTAGGGGGTCGTCTTATACGCCCAGTCGCCTTATATGCCGGAAAATACGGTATATATGAGCAGAATAATTTAATTTAAGGGTTGTTATATCATGGATAACCTAAACAGTTTATAAATGAGCAAAGAGTAATCTTAAGTAAGTCATATGAATCCAAACAGTTTTTAAATCCAGTACTTAAAAGAAGGCATTCATAGAATACTAGAACTGGAAGGGTCCTCAAGAGGTCATCAAGTCCAGTCCCCTGCCCTCATGGCAGGATCAAGCATTATCTAGACCATCCTTGATAGATGTCTAACGTGCTCTTAAATATCTCCAGTGATAGAGATTCCACGACTTCCTTACACAATTTATTCCAGTGTTTAACTACCCTGATGGGTAGGAAGTTTTCCCTAATGTCCAACCTAAACCTCCCTTGTTGCAGTTTAAGTCCATTGCTTCTTGTCCTATCCTCCGAGGCCAAGGAGAACAGTTTTTCTCTCTCCTGCTTGTAACACTCTCTTAGGTTCTTGAAAACCACTATCATGTCCCCCCTCAGTCTTCTCTTTTCTAATCTAAACAAGCCCAATTCTTTGGTCTTCCCTCATAGCTCATATTCTCTTGACCTTTAATTATTCTTATTGCTCACTGTCATCAAGTCCAGTCCCCTATCCTTATGCTAGGACCAAGCATGGTCTGTATTCAAGGAATTGTCTTGAGATAGGCAATTTATAAATATAAACAATCTTAAATCTGAAATTAAATCCCACTAATTGTCTCTGTTTATCCAGTTGAGTTTGTTTCTTTTCGGAGTATACACAATTTTCTCTCTCATGTATGGCAGGATCTGACTATCCGTACAGGATATTAATATCCTGGAATCATGAAATTGACATGAAAGCCAAGCAGCTAGAACCTGTCTTTTCCCAGCTTTCCATTCCCAGCTGGGCTGCTGTCTGTTGGCTACCTGATAAAGGAGCCAAGAAACCCGATTGGCTGCCTCCTGCTGGGAGCATGGAACTGAGAGTCTGGAAGTGGGCAGCAGGGCTTTGATGGGGAGCTCCATGAATCAGAGAGCCCTGATTTTCAGCCGTCCACATTGCCCGTCCTTAGTTGCAGGAAACGCTTCTGGCGAGGATGTGTACCAACAACAGTAGGCGGGTAGTGTGGATGTCAGTCACCACAGTAATTATTGCAGTGTCTACAAGTCAACCTAACATAGGATGACTTAGGGCTGTTGTGTAGACATTCCTTACTGTTTCAATTATTTTTTACTTAGTCAATTTTCAGAGATTTTCCTTCACTGCCTTCCAGGTTTCATGGGAGTTGAAATTTTGTTTTAAATTAATCTAAAAAGCCTTATGATGTGTATAATCTTTCAGCACTCAAAACAGTCTTTTTCATCTCACTGCTTAAAGACAGTTACTTTAAATAGCCATCCAAGAAAGTATTGTCTCTTCTTGGCAGGCTCTAGAGAGGAAACTCGTGTCTTTCTGGGTATAGTAAGTAAGCTATCTGTCTATGCTTCAGCAACTAATTTCGCTATTAACATTTTATATACTTGTGTTATATTTTATTAGTAACTAGATACACGTATCAAATGACTTTGCTCTATTTGAACATAAAACATCTCCCATTCTCATGAAAATGACATTAGGAAATTATGAACTATGAATGTAGATGCAAATTAATATCACAAAATACATTTATTGAAGCATTTAAAGAACAAAGGGTTTTCATCTTTAAGCAGCCATGTGAATTTAGAAGTTAGAAAAGCCTTGTACATATAATTTCTCAACCATAAATGTTCTCCTTTACATCTAACGAATGAAGACTTTACCTCTAAAATAACATATTTTAATATTTCTGTAATTTTTGTGAGGGTTTTAAAACTTAGGCATTTTCTTTGAAAGGGGATGGGTGAATAGCCACGTTCTTGGCTTTTGAGAACATAAAGCATCCTAAATAGCATTATAAAAACTGTTGCTTGACATAAAATTAATCTCTTCTAAATTCTCCCTCATACTAGAGGGATGTGCTTTGGACTTTGTTTGGACAATCTTGCTGGTATTCTAGCCCAGTGGTTCAAGATATGCCATTTGCAGTACATTTACAACATACACTTAACTTCTATTATGTATTTTATATAAAAGCATAATAACCAGTATTTATCTACATCTTTAAAAACAATGCACACAGCATGGCTACGTCTACACTGGCATGATTTTCTGGAAATGCTTTTAACAGAAAAGTTTTCTGTTAAAAGCATTTTCGGAAAAGCGCGTCTAGATTGGCAGGACGCTTTTCCGAAAAAGCACTTTTTCCGGAAAAGCGTCCGTGGCCAATCTAGACACGCTTTTCCTCAAAATAGCCCCGATCGTCATTTTCGCGATCGGGGCTTTTTTGCGGAAAACACTACTGTGCTGTCTACACTGGCCCTTTTCCGGAACAGTTTTCCGGAAAAAGACTTTTGCCTGAACGGGAGCAGCACAGTTTTTCCGGAAAGCACTGATGATTTTACATTAGATCGTCAGTGCTTTTCCGGAAATTCAAGCGGCCAGTGTAGACAGTTGGCAAGTTTTTCCGGAAAAGCGGCTGATTTTCCGGAATAACTTGCCAGTGTAGACACAGCCCATGAGTTTAGAAAGTTAAAATGGAGGTAGACATTTGTCAAAGTTGCATTTCAAAGCCTGTATAAAACACACTTAGGGGCTATCTTTATTTGACATTTAGGGAGCCTGTCACTATTAAAATGAACTTTTCTTAGGACTCTCCTATAGCATTAACATTTAATATAATTAAATAATCTACTGAAAGTATAAACTTGTGTGTGTTCTTTAAGCATTGTGTGTTTTAAAAAAATTGTTAGTATTTCTTAAATTTGGTAAAGGCACAGGCAAGTTTGTATTGAACCAACATCTTAAGAATACTATGCAATCATATGTGTATATTATAGAAACTATGCAATCATATGTGTATATTATAGAAACAAATTCAGCATGTTTAGATTTCATTATAATATTTTCATGGAAAATAATTTTAGAATGGGGGAAATTCTTTTTCCAAGAACTTATGTAGTAGAATTCCATGGCTGTGTCTTTTTGTTGTCTATTATTTAAAGCTATCTTTATTTAAAGTTATAATTTACTATACAGTACATAATATAATGGAACAGTTGTGATGGAAAAATAGTGTAATAATTACAATGTCAGTAATTTTACTTTTCTTTCAACTAGGTAGCAATCCGCCATGGAAAAGTATTGGAACTTAGGATTGGTGGATCTGTAGAGGCCCCTGAAATAGGCATTAATGTAGTAAGTATTTGGTGTCTTTTATTACAGTAATTATTAGTTCTAGGTAAGATTTGTATTGTTCAGTTTGGTGTCTCATGAGGGGGGAGGCAATGTAGGATTGGTGTGTGAGACGGGCCGTAGGGAGGAGCCCCTGAAAGCACACATCACAGCTTGCCTGTCCAACCAGCCACAGGAACTATCCACTTTCCTGGTGCCCTCCCCAGAGTGCTTCTGGGGGCTCTAAATCTGAGGTAGGCTCCAGTCAGTGTGGATGCGCTATTTCAAAATAATTCTGATCTGTTTCGATGCTCTCCTGTACTGGGGACATGCTGTTTTGTGAGTTATTATTTCAATTTTACTTATTTTGAAATTATTTCCTAGTGTAGACATGCCTGGAATTGGATAGTCAGTTGGTAAATTGAGGCCAATGTTTTCTCTATTTTTGCATCAGTGTGCGAGATAAATTTTGTTATGTGCACTAAGGCATATGTACATGTGCACCAAGGCATATGTAAACGTGCACCACCAGTAGAAACACATGTTGCCAGCCATGAGAGGTTATGAATGCTCTGCTAATCAGCTCGGAAGCATTTGAATCTCTCCTGGGCAGCTGCTTTAACAGTCAGCTTACAGGGAACACTGGCTGAGATGCCAATTTATCGTAGGATAACTTATGGATCTCTGAATGCAGTATTTCAAAGTACTCACAAAGTAAGCATATAACCTTACCATGCTCTTACATTGTTAGTTTTTTCTTAAACTCAACAGGAATCCTTTAAATTCAATGGTGTTTATGCTGGTTCCACCCAAGGAATTCCCTTTTTGCTTCAGAACAAAGGAGTAGCACGTGCCAAGGTGGAGTTTGATTTATCCAAGTACAAAGACTTTACATTGACCTTCCAAGACCAGTCGGGTACTTTCTTTTGTTATCTCAGAATTGTAATTAATAGAAAAATAGATAATAGTAAAAGAAATCTAAGCGGAAGTTTTTCTTGTATAATCTTACTTATTCAATGTTGTATAGAAAGTTTAAAAGGATAATGTAAAGTAGTTCCTATTTCTTAGCTTTTAATATAAATTAGTCCATGATCTATTTTTGTAATATGACATGAATTTTACCTTGCCTGGACTACTTTTTATATTCAATATAAGAGTATCTTCTACAGAAACGATAGAAATGCTTTGGAGCAGGGGTGACATGGGGGAGGGGGGGGTCGGTCACAAGTGTGCCAATACCTCCAATTCTGTGGATGGGAAGGGCAAGGGGCTGCCCAGCAGCTGGTGGAGCTGGAGTCCCTGGGCATCTAGAGGAACTGGGGGGACCCTGGGGCCTGCAGTAGGGGTCTGGACCCCACATTCACTGGGAGCGGTGGGTGAAGTGGAACAGTGTAGTCTCAGCTCACTCTACTCCCCCTGGCTGTGTTGCTCTGTTTCTCACTGGTGAGTGTGGGTTATGGTTCCATCCCTCCTCCAGGGGGAAGGCCAAACTACAGGCTTTTGTCGACAGATACTGTCGACAAAGCTTATGCCGACAAAGAGCGTCTAGACTACATTCAGTACTGTCGACAAAGCAAGCCGCTTTGTCGACATGACAGTGTGGACACAAAGGACAGTGTAGATGCAATAGCGCCTTCTGTCGACAGAACTCTGTCGACAAAAGGCATTATTCCTCGTAGAATGAGGTTTACAGCCATCGACAAAACTGCTGAGTTCTGTCAACGTTATGTCAACAGAACTCAGTGGCAATGTAGATGCAGGTTTAGTTTTGTCGACAGTACTGTAGTCTAGACACACCCCGAGCAACATGCTGGGAGAGCAGAGTGAGCTGGGGCCGCACTGCTCTGCTTCCCCTGCTGCTTCTGATGAATGCAAGAGGTGAGGGGCTCTAGAGAATTTACTGGATCAGAGAAGTTAATGCCGGCCCCTCTGCTGCCACTATTGTCCACGGCCACCCTTTCTCTTCCACCAAATGTTCCACCCATCTCCACTTCTCCCCCCTCTCTTCCTGAGCTTGAATGCTGCAAATTAACTGTTTGTGGCACTCTGGAAGCTCTGGAAGGGCAGGGGAAGAGTTGCTGAGTATGGGGCCCAACTTTTCCCTGTGAGTGCTCCAACCCACAGGGAAACCAGACCACAGATGTTGCCAGACGAGGGAAGTCTGAAATGTAGTACAGGTTGAATCTCTATTATTATTTTAAGCATCCATCTTGTATAACTTGCATCAGAACAAATAGCCTTCTACATTACTAGGGGACTGCACCCCCTGCTCGCTACACTTGCCAACTCCCTCCAACCTTCCAAAAACCCCAACTTCCACTGATGTGGCCCCCAACTGAAACACCTCACTCCCCTTGTGCTCCTGCCTCATGGTGTGAGGAGGGGCAGGGAGGACTAAGTTTCAAGGCCTCAGGTGAGATGAATTCTTCTGGGGTTCCAGGGTTAGTAGATTTTGCGTCCCTCGCTAGACTTGGGGGTGGGGCCAAAAATGAGAGATTAAGTGCGCAGGTCATGGCTGCCAACGAGTGGGATAGGGATGGGGGTGCAGGATCTTGGCAGGAGGTGGGGTGCAGGAGAGGGTGAGGGTGCAGCTTCTGGCGAGGATGGAGGGTGCAGGGGAAGGCTGGGAGCAAGGTGTCTGGGCAGGAGGGAGAGTCCAGGAGCAGGATTGGGGTATGGAGTCTGGCCAGAGGGAAGGGTGTAGGAGCAAGGGAGGATGGAGGAGCAGACTGGGGGTGGATAGGCTGGGGGCAGGGTGCAGGAGGGGCTGGAAGTGTGGGGTCTTGTTGGAGGGTGTGTGTGAGGGTGGTGGAGGTGTAGGGTGTTGGCTTGGGGGGTATGAGTGAGCCATTTGGGGGTGTGGAGTCTTGGATAGGCTGTGTGAGGGGGTGGGGGTGCAGGGTCTCAGCTTAGGGGGTATGAGTGCGGGGGCTGGGAGTACAGTGTCTAGGCACAGCATTGAGTGAATGGGCTGAGGATCGGGGTCTGGGCATGAGGGGAGGGGGACCACTTACTTGCTTTCATGTGGCTCCCAACACGGTGCCCCAGGCATCGCCTCCTGCTGCTCCTATTGTCCAGATTCTGAAGCAGTGGGAAAAGCCTCCAGGAAGCACGTCTCTGCGCTGCTGTTCCTCCAGTTGGGGAGGGGGAAGGAAAGCGGCAGCATGTGAAACCATTTCTGGCTCCGCTTCTTCCCCACAAGCCAGATCCAGTGGGAGCCCTTGGGGCTTCCTCATCCCCTTCTGCAGGACTCCAGTGCTGGCACTCCAACCTTGTGGGAGGTGCTGCAGGGCTGGAGGGCCAACAGGGACTCCCTGCTGTGGGGGCAGCGAGGGGAGTCTGAGTTGAAGCTGCAAAAGAATCATATTTGGTTCAGAAGGTGGGGCTTTCTTGACAGAGTGTGAGAGAATGTGATGATGTCATTCTGTTATCCATCAAGAAAAACTTTTTTATATAAATAGAGAGAAAAGTATAATAAACCCTTCAAGTCAATACTGCTCAAAATCAAAACCGAACTAAATCCTGCTGCCTATTTAGCTTAAGATTTGTAAAATCATATCACTCAGAGCTCAGCAATTGCAGTTCTTCTTTGAGTGATGTCCCCGGGGGTGCTCCACTGTAGGTGTTGGGCTTGCCCCGGCGCCACAGAACGAAGACTTTTTTGCAGTAGCCGTACTCCGCTGGACCGTGCATACACGGTGGCATCTTGCGGTGTTCGCGCCATTTTGAGTGCATGCGCGGTCCGGCCCCGCCAGTTCCTCTCAACCACCTCAGGCTGCAGATGGAGTGAATTGCATCTCTCCAATCTTTTTCTCCTTCGCGTGAGATCCCCGCTTAAAGTTGTATATAAGTTCATTTTTCCTCTAATTCTTCCTTTTCCCGTCACTATCCTCCTAGTTAACATAAATAAATAAATAAATAAATTTAATACCTCAGAGTTGTTCCCTTCTCCTGTCCATACCTGTTTCATTTTTACGGTGTCTCCCTTAATGTACATAGTTCTGATAGTACAGTTTAGTTATACTTATTCAGTTAAAAAACAAACAAACAAAAAAACCCCATTGACATTGAAAATGCCGTCGTCACCCGGATTTAAGAAATGCAACACTTTCCGCGAGGCAATGCCAGCCTCCAATGGGCACTCCTTGTGTATCCGGTGTTTGAAAGAAGCCCATGTTCCACAAAAATGCCCACATTGCTTGAAGTTGACCGCAAGGGCCAGAAGAGATAGGGAATGAGACTAGATCTTTACCTACTATCCCGCACTCCAGAGTCAGCAAGGGAGACAAGCCTGGTACTTCAGGCACTGAGAAACCGTGTTCAAAACTCCCGCAGTATCAAAGCCAAAGAAACTGGCACAAGTGGCACTGCCGGCAGCACTGAGAGTTGCTTTGGCTCCACCCCCTACCAAACCTCCAGCACTGATGGACATCTCGGTATCGAGTGCATCGTCAGCACCGACAGTAACATTGTCGGCACCGGCAGGCACTGCCAGCACCAATTTCTCATTCCGGTGGCACCGGCGCTAGTGCCTTGGCACCGAGCACTCCCCGCCACCAAAGCCGTTCCCCATCAATAATATTCTCACCGTCACCATCTCCACTGGCACCGCGATCCCCAAGACCCTACCGTGATCAGTGGCACCGGTCACCATATTCTCCACACCAATGTCTACCATCTCCCTTTCTGGCATCCTACAGGGACCATCAACATCATCAGTACCAGCAATTTTCGACTTTTCCAGCTTCCTCCAGACGCTCATACACCCGTTTCCGATCTCCACGTTCTCCTCATATTCATCACTGGGAACATACCCACAGGTGCTCACCACTGGACAGCCTTTATCGACGCGATGACCGGTACCGTGATTCACGTAGTAGGTTCTCATACCACTATAGATTGAGATTGCATGGTAGATCATGTTGTGACTGCCTGTCTTCTAGGCACTCACCGGCTCCGGCCCCTCCTACCCCAATGGGACAACCAACGTCCCAACCTCAACTGCCATTAGAGCCAGAGGGCACCCACCCTGCCACGGAGGATCACCCACCAGAGTTGTTTCCTACCGATCAATCTTCCTCACCAGATGAAGCCGTGACAAACAACCAGAAACACTTACCTGTCAAAATGGTGCCGATTCATCTCCTGGTGCTCCACACACCACGAACTTCTGGAATCGACCCCTCTGCATGTGGTTCTCAATTATTTACTCCACCTAAAACACACAGGGTTGTCACTGGCATTCTTCAGGGTCCACCTAGCGGCAATCTCGGCCTTCAGATAGCCCATTGATGGTTCCTCCCTCTTTGCCCATCCAACCACGAAAAGATTCATTAAAGGTCTTCTGAACTTAAGCCCTCCCTGCAAGCCTACTCCCCCCCATGGAGCTTAGACATCGTACTTGAGGCTTTAGCTGCTCCACCTTTTGAACCACTCGCTACTATACCGCTTCAAACATTGACCATGAAGTTGGTCTTTCTTCTTGCAATTATGTCGGCACTCAGAGTTGGGGAATTTGCATCTCTTATGGCAACACCTCTGTATACCATTTTCAATAAGGACAGTATAGTCTTAAGACTTCACCCAGCCTTTATCCTGAAGGTATCATCAAGTTTTCATGTGAATGAACCAGTTGTCCTCCCATCTTTTCACCCGAAACCGCGTACTGCCCCACGAGAAGCGGCTTTACATATGCTTGACTTTCAGAGAACTCTGGCCTTTTACGTGGATCGCACAAAATCTTTCAGAAAAACTGACCGATTGATTGTGTCCCTGATTGGGAGCTCAAAGGGACATCCAATATCCTCCTAGCGAATTTCCAAACTCATAACCAGCTGTATAACCGAGGCCTATGCCTCAAGGCATATTCCGCTCCTGATACAGCCTCGAGCCCATTCTACAAGGGCAGTGGCAACTTCAACGGCCTTTCTCAAGGGTGTCCCCTTAAGGACATATGCAGAGCCACAATCTGGTCCTCTCATGACACCTTTATAAAACATTATGCCATACACCAGGAGAGGCACTCAGATACTACGGAGGCATCAGCAGTGCTCTCTTCAGCAGATAAATAGGGACTCCATTTTTCCCTCCTTCCTGCTCGATGGAATACTGCTGTTTAGTCACCTAACGTATGTCTAGACTACATGGCTCCATTGATGGAGCCATGTAAAATAGTTTACTCAGCATAGTCAAAGAAGCGGGGATTTAAATAATCCCTGCTTCACTAAATAAAAATGGTCGCTGCACTGTGCCAACAATCGGCTGATCCGGCACAGCGCGGCAGTCTAAATGCAGCGCGGTCGACAAAGGAAGCCTTTGTTGATTGCTCCAGTAAACCTTGTTTCAAGGAGCCTTTACTGGAGTGGTTGACAAAGGCTTCTTTTGTCGACCGTGCCGCGTCTAGAGTGCCGCGCTGTGCTGGATCAGCTGATTGTCGGCAAAGAGTGGCGGCCATTTTTATTTAATGAAGTGGGGATTATTTAAATCCCCTTTTCATTGACTATGCTGAGTAAACTACTTTACATGGCTCCGTCGACGGAGCTATGTAGTCTAGATGTACCCCACAGTGGAGCACCCACGGGGACATCACTCGAAGAAGAAAGCAAAGTTACTCACCTCGGTGCAGTAACTGTCGTTCGTCAAGATGTGTGTCCCCATGGGTGCTTCACTACCCGCCCTCCTCCCCACTTTGGAGTCCATTTTTCCTTTATGCCTTTCAGATTCCAAGGTGGCCTCGAGGAACTGGCGAGGGCCAGACCGCGCATGCATTCAAAGTGGCGCGAACACCGTGAGATGCCACTGTGCATGCGCGGTCCGGCCGGGTGCTGCTACTGAAAAAAAGTCTCCATTCTGCGGCGTCAGGGTAAGCCCAGCACCTACAGTGGAGCACCCACGGGGACACACATCTCGAAGAACGACAGTTACTGCACTGAGGTGAGTAACTTCGCTTTTCTTTGCACTAACCACCAGCTCTTTGGCTTATGGTTGTTTATCCCAGTGGCGGTTTGTGTGTTGAGGAAATTAGCAGTGTATTTCCATCTGACTTTATTGCTCAGCATTTGCAGTCTTCTCCCAACTGCTAGAATGTCAGGGGCTGAGGAGGAAGTATTTGCCTCTTTGTCCTGTAACTGTCAGTCTCCAGGCTTCCTGCTCAGCACTTTTTGTTGCAGTCTGTACTGTTCCATTGATTTAAAACCCTGCTAAGGTCTCGGTCAATATAACTGTTTGATGCATGTGGTGAAATGTTTTACCAGTCAGAGGGGAAAAATCATGAGTATTAATTCCTCTGGGAGATTGCTTGGGTTTTGAAGTTGATCAAAAAGCTCCCCAAACAAGGTTAAGAGATTATCTGCATTGCCCAGTGTGAGTTGCTGATAAAGAGGTGACTGAAGCTGATGATACTCTCAATAGTCCAGCTAATGCAAGGGACTGGGAGTCTGTTCTCCCTTGGAAGCATGTAAGAAGAATACAATCACAGGGCTACAGCGCTTAATTTTTGCTGGGTCTGAGTCCCCACACATCTTGGCTTGGCAAGTCACTTTCTGTGCCAACCTAAGAATATATGAGGTGGGGAGAGGAACAACAACGACAGGTATTCTCTGACTTCAGGTTAGTTTCCCCATATGGGCACAGGCGGTGGGGTCCAAGGGCTAAGGGTAAGGAGTGAGTGCAGGAGTTAGGGGCATAAGAGGGCTTTCCAGGCTTCCCAGCCAGTGCTTACTTTATGCCAGAGCTAAGCCTTGACACCTTTTTCAATATAAGTTTAGTACTGCAGAGATATCTACCTGCCCTGAATTGTGTTGTTATATGTCATCTTTGGGACAGCTGACTTTCTCTGAAATGTTGCTGGGTAAAAAACATTAAACCAGGCAATTTCTGGCTTATATGAAGTATAGTTATCCTTAATTGTGTGACTAAAGACAGCGAAGGCTCTCTTGGAGGATGCACTGTGTAACACTTTGTGCCTGAAGCCAACACCCTGGCTGTGGCCCTTCACACAGCCTCTTTCTCTTTACAGGAGGCAGGGTGCACAGCTTGCTAAACCATACTCATCACAGGCAAAAGTGAAAGCCACTCTATAGTTCTGGACTCCCTTCTCAGAGCAGTCTCTGTGTTGGTGCTGAGGAAGTTTGTTTTTACTTCTAATCTGGCAGCTTCTTCCCTGGGCCACTTACCCAAACAACTCCTCCCAGTGCCTCCCCCGGTACCTGCAAGTGAGTGTGAGTGTACATGCACATCCTCCTTCTGGTCCATCACTCCTTGTCTTTCTCCTCTCCTTATCTTGGGGGGGGGGGGGGGCAGGGGGAGAACCTTTTAAAGCAGCCCCACCAGCTTTAATTGGCTGTAGGTGTTTAATTAGCTTACTTCTTCCGGCAAGCCATTAACTAGCCTCAGGTGTCCACCTGCCTTCATTTTGTGGCAGCAGTCTCTAGGAATTCATTCAGGGAAGAGAAAGCTATACCTGTTTCTCTTCTGGTTTGGAGGCTTCTGGTTTGGAGTCTGTTACACTTATGAGGTATCATTCTAAAAGTCTTGTTCTGTTAAACATTAGTGCCTCGGATTGTATGTGCTATGAAGTTTGCTAGGTATATTGTACTGAAACATGTTGTGAGGTTGAGTACATCCACATGCCACTTTTCAGGTACAATAATAAAAGGCCAAACAATGTTGATGGCTTATGGAGGAAATGCACACAAGCACAAGGATTATCTCAGGAACTATGTACAATAGAAACATTTCAGAGATAGCATTTCACAATGGGAATTTTTTGACCCAAGTCACAGCAAAAGAGCTTTCCAGCATGTTGGAAGAAGATATAAAGGGGGGAAGTGACACCATGACTGTACTTCACTGTTCCTTACAACAACATACCTGAAAGTACAGGAGGAAAAGAGGGAAATAGTAGGGGAAGAGAGGAGAGGAGAAGTGTTGTCCCCAGGCAGGAAAGAAAGAAGCCTCTGGAAGTAGGATTTCAGAGATGGAGAAGCAGCTGTTTGCAGCTCATAACCTATGTGGCTGATTACCTGACTTTAAGATTCTATACAGAGGCTCAGGAAATATACAGAATAAGTGGTGGTAAAAGATCAGGACAGGGAGCAAAACCCCCCATGCTGCTTTCACAGCATTTTAAGCTGCCACACAATTTAGGAAAATTATCCTGGCTTATTGCAGTATCATGTCTGTTGGAGAGAGAGGCAGCTGTTTCTGCACAATAAATCAACATGAGGGATTTAATGTAGGATCCAGAGAGGGGAAGGCAGCTTCATAGACTGAACTGCAGATAGCTGCTTCCCTAACTTTGAGATCCTATATTTAGAGACCTACACAGGTAGAAAATTTATATCTGTATCTGGTCCACAATCTGAAAAATGGTCTGTGGATGTAAATATCCATGGGTATAAAGTGGATATCCATGGATTTTCATGGCTGTACTGTGCTGCTGCCCTTTGAAAAGAGTATGTGTCTTCCATTTTTAATAGAGTGGATTGCAGATTGTTGGGTTAGAGAGGGTTTAGGAATTTGTCCCATGAAATTATGGGATAGTTCTGAATGACACCGAGTCAAATGGGGCTGTATCTACACTGCAAAATAATAGCTCTTGGATCTTGGATCTCATCTTGAATTGATGTTGGACCCCTAGCCCTGTGGTGTCATGGGACCCTAGGTCTGGGCATGGGTAAATGCAATTGCAGTGTAGTTGCATGGTGGGGGAGGAGGAATTAGGCTTGAGCCTGGATTTATGCTTTAGTTTATGTAGACATATCCTCAGTATAGGCAGGGGCAGCCCATGGATGTAGGCAACCTCTGCAGTTGCTTAGGGCGCCGCGTTAAACACGGCGCCCAATGATGATGTCATGCCATTGAGGGCTATGGAGGCAGGGTCGCCGATTGCGCATTCCTCCTAGGGCGCCAGTTGCTGGCAGCTCTCCTCGAGCCGCTCCTGAGTATAGATACTCACTATAGCAACTGGAGGGGTTCTTCCGTCACTGTAGTTAGTCCACCTCAGGTAGAGGTGGTAGCTTAGGTTGACTGTAGAATCCTTATGTTGGCCTACTGGGAGTTAGGCTGGCTTAACTATGTAGCTCAGAGGTTGGATTTTTCATGCCCTTTAGTGACATAGCTGGATCGATCTAACTTTTTAATGTGGATCTGGCCTCAGAATCCTTCTGGGGGAAAAAAAAAGCAATTGGTTAACATTATGACAATGAAAAAAAGAGTTAGAAACACCAGTGATAATAGCCCAATCACAACAGCAGCAGGATATCTATTTTTTTCATTTTTTTTTCATTTTTACATATAAATTTTAATAGGCTTGTTGGGGAACTCTTCCTTCTTCTGCAATCCAGGAACTCAGAGTATGTCTACATTGCAGAGTTTTTCCATCAAAACAGCCATTTTTTCTGGGAAAACTACCCTTATATCCACACTGCAATTGCATTCTTTTGACAGAAAGTCAAAAGAATGCAGGGGGTTTCCTGACAGCTGTAAACCTCTTTCTACGAGGAAGAAGAGGAAGAAGCCTTTTTCCAGAAGAGCTCTTTTGGAAAAACATGTGTGTGGATAGGAAAGAAGTGTGTTTTTTGTTTGTTTGTTTGAAAGAAGAGGCCTCCAGGAAAAAGCACACGTCCCCTAGTGGCCACTCTGTCCATAGTAATCACAACTTAAATGCGAGATAGCGTCCAATAAATGTGGACACTATCTTTCAAAAAAGCAGATTGCTTTTTTGATGCACTTTTGCTGTGTGGACGCTCTCTTTCAAAAGAAGTTTTTTCAGAAGATCTCTTCTGAAAAAGTTTCTTCCGAAAGAAGCCTGTAGTCTAGATGTAGCCTCAATGGTGGAAGTTCTAGAGATTCACGTGTAAACAACCGGCATGTGAATGGGATATGTCATGCATTGACTCTCGTACCATTAATTCAGAGTGTAGTTTAGAAACCCTTTGAGCTAAGGTAAGACTCTGTTGTGTTATCTTCAGTAGCACAGAATGAACATAAATATTCTTGTAGGTTCATTATTTTAGTAAGTATTTTTTCCTGGAGCAATCTTTTTAAAATGAAAATTGAAGATAAAAGACATGATTCTCAGAGGTACTAGCACACCCGATCCTGATGATGTAAATGGAAGCTGTTGATGACCAGCACTTCTCAGGGTTAGATTGTATCTTACCACTAAGAAATAGTGAATTGAGCCATAATACATCACCAAGAAAATTATATCCGCCCTATATTGGAAATCATTTTGTAGTATAGTTGCTTTTACAAATGTTTGACATATACTATTGTAACACTTAATTATCTCTGTATTTTGTCTCACAGTGGTTGATTATTATCCTTGGAGGCCATATTTATATTCTGTGGAGTTAGAAGGGAAGTCGACATTGCAATGTTCATTGTATTTCACGCCAACAGAAGTAAGTTTTATAGAACAGCAGTAATGATAATAACTTTAAATGATGCATTTAATACATTTTCTAAGATCTGAGAAAATAGACATCCTGCATATTTTGGGTAAAAAGAGTACTTAGTAGTTAAAACCAGCAAATATTTAAATAATAATGGCCTTGGAAGAGTCTTGAAAAAATAATCTTGTTCTTAAGGAAATAAATTCTGAAGTCCTATATAACTGTTACTTTTTACTTTGTCCTTCAGAGTCATATAATAAGTTTAAATTTATTGCTTCAAGCCCTTTGTACATATTTTGGGTTTTTGGTTTCTGCTGATGGTGCACATTTGTACAGTCCCGCAGTATTAACAAATTTATTAGGCATAAACATTCATGAAAGACAGCTCACTTTTTCAGATGCTTGAAGGGGGAAAAAAAGGGAGTGTGACATCAGTGCTGTTTAAATCAGAGCAGATGTGGCTCCCCTCCAACAGTGGTAAATAAGTTGTATTCCAGCAGTTAGACCCCACTAGGGACTTAGCTCTGGGAAGAGGCATGCCTCACTCCCCTGGCTTTTAAAGTATGCTTTAACTGCGTCAGGCCTATGCCAGTTAGCAACCCTCATGTTGTTTGCTTTCACTACTTCTGAGAAGCCCACATCTTCGAGAAGTGTCAGATGTGCAGACCTTTTTGTCCCTTGACAATAAAAGGCAGGGTCATCCTGTTAAAGGCCCTACTCATAGAGTTCACTCTTGTTCCCCAAGACCAGTGCTCGGCTCGGCAGCGAGCACCAGTGCCTTGGTGCAGAATACTCCCCTGGCCCTGTCAATCTAGCACCAGGCATCTTCAGTGGTTCCATCCAAGAGGTCCAAAAAAGTGGGCAAGGACACCTTTCCTTGTAAATTGAAGACAAAGTACACAAGGCAGCACACGGGAGAATATGAGCCTGACAAGACACCAGTCCAGGTGGAACAGGACAGCTCTCCTTTTTCCCCGCTGTCCACCATGAGTATCCAAGTTCCCTCAATCCTGAAGGCATTTCAGATGACTCAGGACTATGAGTTGGCACTGCCTGGGCCTCTACATAGAGGGAAGTCATTGTGTCTGGTGCTCTTGCTTTCCTACTCAGGTGGAGAAGAGAGCCCTCCCATTGCCCCGTATGGTCTGTGAGGGAGATATCAGTAGGTCTGAACCATTATCAATGCATGGTACTTCCCTTTGGACTGGCCATGACCCCAAGGGTGCTTACAAAGTGCATGTTGGTGGCAGTGGCTTATCTGAGGTGCCAGGGCATCCAGGTCTATAGCTATCTCGACAGCTGACAGCTCGGAAGCCAAGATTCAGGAGGGTGTCACTCTTCTGCTGAGCATGTGTTAGAGGTTGTGGCTCCTGGTAAATGACAAAAAGTCGATGTTAGCACCAGTTCAGAGGTTCATGTTCATTGGTGCAGTGCTGGACTTGACCATAGCTTGAGCATCACTTCCTTGAGGCCTTGATGATCCTTATAGCACAAGTCTCCATAGTGCTGCTGACCATGGCCAGGGGCTACTTTTGCATCCTTGGACACATGGCAGCATACACACACATGGTGCACCTCACCAGGCTCATGAAGCTGTGGGTGGCCTCGATGTAATCTCCTGTAAGACACCCCAGAAAATCCAGGACTGGGTGCTTACCATTTTGCATCAGGTCCTTCCCTTAGGTGGTAGTCTGTGCTGGAGAATGTCATGTCAGGCATACCCTTCCAGTTGGCTTAACACTCCATAAAACTGGTATCCGACCCTTTGGATCATGGATGGGGCACCCATCTTGGCATGTTCCAGATGCAGAGAGAGTGGTCTCTGGATGAATCAGACCTCCATATAAATATCAAGGAGCTTATGGTTGTTCATAGGGCGAGTAAAATGTTCCTCCCTTACCAGTCAGGTCCGAGTCCTCACAGACAACATGGCCATGATGTTTTACATCAGCACGCAGGGAGGGGCCTGCTCTGTGCCTACTCATTGCCCTACCAGCCTGCTGCCCTGCCAGCCTGCTGGACATATGTATGTTGCTGGACCAGAGAGTCCTAGTTTACAGAGGTTCAACCTGTACTGACTTTTTACTAGTGCTTTTTATGTAGCCTGTTAAGGTAGGCAAGTTATTTAGATGAGTTGATGTATCCCCTGGAAGACCTCTGTGTACCCAGTTTAAGAACCATTGCTCTAAGGCATGATTCCTGATCCCATGATTTCTTCATCCACTGAAGACAGAGTCCCTTAGGCCATTATTTTTCTGATGGGGGTGGTGGTAAGGAAGCCAAACATCTCTTCCCAGAGTGCTTCATCATTAAATAATTAAAAATCAAAATATAAAAAAACATACCCAAAGGAGGAATTGAATGTGCAACCCATCACTATTCCTAGCACCACAGTTTTGCCGTACTATTTTTTTCCCTGTGGCAAATCCTAGGGTAGATTAAAAAGTAGAAGTGCCGACACTGGCGTTGCTAGATGGTGCAGTGATAAACTTAGTGCATATCGCAGAGATTTATGCTAGTGGCTAAAAGACCTATGAACATAAAGCTACTGTAAGTTATTTTCTGTATTTAATTAATTGTAATATTCAATTACAGTTGTCACATGAATTGTTGCTTGGTATTACCGAAAAGTAATTTTTAATATTTGTTCATACTGTAATGTTGCTTTATTACAGCTATTGCCCAGCAATTGATATAATTTGTGATGTTAACAATAGGAGTATCTAACTTCAGAGAGTCTTCAGCAGTTTTCATTCTGTTTTAAAATGGTCTAGTAGTTGAAAGAAAATCTTATAATATTCAATTAAACCTCTTGTTTAATTATTTCATTTTTAAATTGATACACCATTGTTAAATATCAGAGTTAAAGGTTATAGTCTCCTCCGTAGGAATGTCACATCTCATGTCAAAAGTATGACATTTAAGAAAGAGGGATACATCTACTGTTAGTGTGCTCTGTGCTGTACATGACATAAATAAGCACAACCCCCAAATCCCTTATTCACATAGGTGGTTGTATTGAATCCATTGTGGATATGCATGGAAAAAGGATTTTTCATTAATAAATAGTGCTGGATAGGAAATGGTTTGGGTATTTTTAAAGGAAAGTTTTAAAAAAACAGTTTTGGTTTTTGATTAGAAGGTTTTTAGTCAGTTTTTCAAAGAAAAATCAAAATTTCCCATGTAGATCAGAGGCTTTAAGCCAAAAAAATTATCTAGTTCAAAAGCCCAATTTTCTGTCAAAAAACAATTTACATGGAAAATTCTTGATCATCATCTCTAATAAGTAAAGATTTACAAAGTCAGGTGTTGTATGATGATCATAAATACAAATAGTAGATACAATTTCAGGTTTCACAAATTATTTATGTTTAAGAGAGCTGTCTGCACTTTTTTGTCACCTTTTAAATGATAGAGCATGTTTGAAAAATGATGCTCAAGACTGGAATTAATAGGGGTATTACAATTATTTTTATAGAAACAAAATTATAGAATAGTGAACATAATCAGTGTGTAATTTATAATGATGTCATAAGGAAACTAACAAAGGGAACCTGGGGTTTATAAACAGTTACCAGGTGCCTCTTTCATGAGCTGAGTTTTTTTTATTTTATTTTAATGTATTCTTTTTCAATGTATCTCCATTTTATTTCTCCCCCCCCATGTATACACTTTCTCAATCATTCTGGGTAATCATGCTAAGCCATGAGAGCAGCTAATTTCCAGTGAGTATATTATTGTCTACCTGGCAGGGGGCAGCTTACTCATTTACAAAGCAAGGCGTGCTACACTATGCTTAAAATTTACAACCCTGTGGTGGCTGCACACTGATAGTTAATGTAATAGCTGATAGCTGGCAACAGTAGCACTGCCTAATGTTAAATGGAGACAGCTTTGAAAACTATTCTTGTTGCCCAGTATGGCAGAACCGAAGGCAGCATCTGGAAGTGTATATACCTCCCTAGCATGCTTTAGCTTTTCTTTAATTTAATTCATTGAATCTAAAAGTGGTTTTTAAAGTTACAGACTAACACAGCTACCCCTTGGAGTCATTTAAAGTAAAATACTAATAAGAAAGTATATTTCCATGAAGAAAATAGATCCAAATCCAGTATCTCTTTCCAAACAGAATTTATTCAGTCTTAAGATCCTTATTAACCCTTTAACATTCAGAATGAATATATTTTTTTTGGCTTTGCTCTGTTCTCTCCTCTCCCCACCTGCCTTTTCTACAACTCTCTCACTCTTAAGAGCTCTAATATGCTCTTTCCTTCCAACTATCCCCCGGGTCAAAACCAACTTTGACCTGCTTCTCAACTGCCAATTCCTTACTCTGTTTCTCTTCTTGAGTATCTGTTCCCATGACCTAATGGTCACTTGTGGGTGGGTATCTGCTTCTATCCAACTTGTCTTCCAGGATGTGTCTACACTGCAGCCGTAGCTTATATTGTTTCAATCTTATTTCAATGTTATATTGAAATAAAGCGCTATTCTGAAACGTCCCTTAATCCTTGTGCAATGAGGTTTACAGGGTTGTCGTAATAGTAAGCCCATTATATTTTGATATAACGGGCTTTCTCCTAAGATGTGGAGTAGCTGTTGGTATCCCAAAATAGTTCCGCTGTGTAGACATAGCCCCAATTGTCAGAAGGCTTCTTTTCCAGTGGAGATGCATCCTTCAACTTTTGTCTACTTCTGCCAGAACTGCAATAAACCCTTTCTGCTCTTGTTGTAGACATAATTTCCTACAGAAATGACTTCCGAATACAACAAATACAACTTGCAGTTTAAGATTTACATTGTTCCTAAGAAACTAGACATGAGAAATACCATACTTTAAAAAAACAACTACTGAACTATTCACAGGTTGTTTTTTTTCTAGTTGAGTTGACCAAGGTTACAAACAGGGTCGGAGTAATGCAAAATCCATGTATCCCACATTTCAGTTCTTTTACTATGTGAAGAAAAATAAAGCAAGATTTTATGCAGCTTTTAAAAACCTTGAATGCAATTAGTGGTTGCTCTAGCTAATAATAAGCTTGGTGAAGGATTCCTACCTGCCCCCAAAAGCCCCTAACCAACAAACAAATAAAAAAATAAAACAACAGTGTTTGTCTCAACAAATCATATGACCATTAGCAGAACTTTAGTAAATATGGTTGTGTGAGAGTCCAAACACAGACATTTAAAATTATTTATTTTTTGGGCCTACAAAAACAATGTAATTAATTAGTGCTTCTGTGATTAGATACCCTAAATAGAATCAAACAATATTAGTACTTTATGACAAAGGATTGCTAGAATGATGACCAAAGAGGTTCTGCTACACGGATTACATGCTATTCCAACTTCTTATAGGGGTTTACAGTCCCCAAGACTTTCAATTTCGTTTGAAAGATTTGGATTTTTGAGTTTAATGGGAACTGGTGCAGACCCTGCCATGAGAAAAAGCAGCATATATCATTAAAAAGACACAAGCCAAGGACACCTTTTCAATATAATATCTGTATATACCCTGTCACATCTAAAAAATTCACCCTTTTTTCTCCATTTCAGTATGTTTTTATATGGTTTCCCTCATAAGTGATGATTGAGTTGTATATTATATGTTGCATTACTCAAGATGAGTTATTTTTTCAAAATTTACCATGTTAGACTGTGTAGCCATTTGGGGATGGTGATTTTTTGCTTGGTAGCTTATGTGAGCTGCTGAGGCACAATGGGACTAAATTTTGTGGCAGCAACACATAAATTACATAGCAATATTATTTTATTATACTATTGTGAAATACTCTTTATACTTACCATCACTCCTACTTATGGACATGCAACTTTGACCTTACATTGACAATAGCTAATGTATTTTACATCAGTGACTATTTTTCACAGTGATTATTTTTTGAAACAAAAGACAGGACTATGTAGTAATTTAAAGACTAACAAGATGGTTTGAAAGCTCATCACCTAATAAACCATCTTGTTAGTCTTTAAAGTGCTGCATAGTCCTGTCTTTTGTTTCAGCTAGATCAGACTAACACGGCTGCATCTCTATCATTATTTTGGCTGCATCTCTATCATTTTTTTTGAGGATGTGTTTTCCACTGGCCTCCCCAGACAGTCCAGCTCTGCTTATAGATCTTCAGCTTCTGTAGACAGGCTGTTTAGACAGCACAGTGAACCTCATTCCATTGTGCCAAGAATGGGGAGTGTGTTTAAAAAGCGGCTCCCCAGGCAGACTAGCTCCCGCCAACCAGCCCACGCTGCTATCTCGAATACAGAGACAGCATCATGGCATGGCAGCAGCCTCTGTCTGCGGGGGACCCAAGCTTCCCGTGGACAGAGGCTGCTCTGGCATCCCACGGTGTAGCCTCTGTTTGTGTTGGGTCTGGGTTTGGGGAGCTGATACAGAGGCAGCAGCGCAAGGTGGCAGGGTGCTCTGGGGAGTGGGGCTGGGAGCGCACTGGCTGCTGATCCCAACCCGGGAGTGGGGGAGGGGAGAGGGGGAGAAGCATTTCAGTAACCTTGTAATCACTAAGAATTGTTGCGATTACATGATTACTAAAATAAACAATTTCTAACATCCCTAATACAAACACATAGAAAGCTTATCATTTCATTAATAGAAAATGACATGCACAAATTTTGTTGTCCCAAATGGAGCTTCCCAAACACTTCCATCCAAATCCACACTAGTTCAGATGAAACAAATGAACCAAATTTATTAAATACAGAAAGATAGTTTTTAAGTGATTACAAGTAACAAGGCATACATGTTAAGAGTTGGTTACAAAGAAATAGAAGCTAAAATGCAATCTAATATCTAATTTAACAAGCTAAGTGAGTTCAAAGCAAAATGTCTCTCTCATCATATGATTTTTTGTAAAAGCGACAAGGAGTTCTGTAGCACCTAATAGACTAACAGATGTATAGGAGCATAAGCTTTCGTGGGCAAAGATCCACTTTGTCAGATGCATGTAGTGGAAATTTCCAGAGGCAGATATAAATATGCAGGCAAGAATCAGGCTAGAGATAACGAGGTAAATTCAGTCAGGGAGGATGATGCCCACTTCTAGCAGCTGATCTGGAGGTGTGAGCACCAAGAGAGGAGAAATTGCTTTTGTAATTGGCTAGCCATTCACAGTCTTTGTTTAATCCTGAGCTGATGGTGTCAAATTTGCAGATGAACTGCAGCTCAGCAGTTTCTCTCTGAAGTCTGGTCCTGAAGATTTTTTGCTGCAGGATGTCTACCTTTAAATCTGCTATTGTGTGTCCAGGGAGATTGAAGTATTCTCCTACAGGTTTTTGTATATTGTCATTCCTAATATCTGATTTGTGTCTATTTATTCTTTTGCGTTGGGACTGTCCAGTTTGGCCAATGTATATAGCAGAGGGACATTGCTGGCACATCTTGTGCAGGTAAATGAGCCAGTGATGGTGTGGCTGATCTGGTTAGGTCCTGTGATGGTGTTGCTGGTGTAGATATGTGGGCAGAGTTGGCACCAAGGTTTGTTGCAGGGATTGGTTCCTGAGTTAGAGTTACTGTGATGTGGTGTATAGTTGCTAGTGAGAATATGCTTCAAGTTGGCGGGCTGGCTGTGGGCTGTGGGCTTGGCCTGCCTTCCAAGGCCTGTGAAAGTGAGGGATTGTTGTCCAGGATGGATTTCAGATCACTGATGATGCATTGGAGAGGTTTTAGCTGAGGACTGTAGGTGATGGCCAGTGGTGTTCTGTTGGTTTCTTTTTTGGGCTTGTCCCGCAGCAGGAGGCTTCTGGGTACACATCTGGCTCTGTTGATCTGTTTCCTTACTTCCTCGTGTGGGTATCATAGTTTCAAGAATGCTTGTTGAAGATCTTGTAGGTGTTGGTCTCTGTCTGAGGGGTTGGAGCAAATGCGGTTGTACCTCAGTGCTTGGCTGTAGACAATGGATCGTGTGGTGTGTCCGGGATGGAAGCTGGAGGCATGAAGGTAGGCATAGCGGTCAGTAGGTTTTCGGTATAAAGTGGTGTTTATGTGACCGTCACTTATTTGTACCGTGGTGTCCAGGAAGTAAACCTCCTGTGTAGACTGGTCCAGGCTGAGGTTGATGGTAGGGTGGAAGCTGTTGAAATTGTGGGGGAATTCTTCCAGAGTTTCCTTCCCATGGGTCCAGATGATGAAGTTGTCATCAATGTAGCATAGATCGAGAAGGGGTGTGAGTGGACAAGAGCTGAGGAAGCATTATTCCAGGTCAGCCATAAAAATGTTGACATATTGTGGGGCCATATGGGTGCCCATAGTGGTGCCACTGGTCTGGAGGTATATATTGTTGCCAAATTTGAAATAATTGTGTGTGAGGATAAAGTCACAGACTCAGCCACCACTTGTGCTGTGGCATCATCAGGGATACTGTTCCTGATAGTTTGTATTCCATCTGTGTGTGGGATGTTTGTGTAAAGAGCCTCTATATCCATGGTGGCTAGGATGGTGTTTTCACCAATGCATTGTAGTTTTCTCAGGAAATCAGTGGTGTCACGGAGATAGCTGGGAGTGCTGGTGGCGTAGGGTCTGAGTAGAGAATCCGCATATTCAGACAGTCCTTCAGTGAGAGTGCCAATGCCTGAGATGATGGGGTATCCAGGATTTCCAGGTTTGTGGATCTTGGGTAGTTTATAGAATAACACCGGTCAGGGCTCCAAGGGTATGTTTATTTATTCCTGTGCTTGTGTAGGGAGTGTCCTGAGCAGATGGTGCAGTTTCTTAGTGTATTCCTCAGTGGGATCTGAGGAAAGTGCCCTGTAGAATTTGGTATTGGAGAGTTGTCTGGCCACCTCCTTTTGGTAGTCAGACCTGTTCAAGACCTGTTCATGACGACAACAGCACCTCCTTTATCAGCCTCTTTGATTATAATGTCAGAGTTGTTTCTGAGGCTGTGGATGGCATTGCATTCTGCACGACTGAGGTTGTGAGGCAAGCGATGCTGTTTTTCCACAATTTCTGCCTGTGCATGTCGGCAGAAGCATTCTATGTATAGGTCCAGACTGTCATTTCAACCCTCAGGAGGAGTCCATGTGGAATTCTTCTTGTGCTGTTGGTGGGAAGGAATCTGTGTCCGTGCGCTGTTCAGTGTTATGTTGAAAGTACTCTTTGAGTTGGAAATGGCGAAAGTAGGCTTCCAGATCACCACAGAACTGTATCATGTTTGTTGGGGTGGCGGGGCAAAAAGAGAGTTCTCCAAGATAGACTCTTCTGCCGGGCTGAGTGTGTGGTTGGATAGATTGATGATATTGCTGGGTGAGTTAGGGGTACCACTGTTGTGGCCCCATGTGGCAGGTAGGATTTTAGACAACTTACAGTCCTTTTTCCTCTGTAGAGAAGTGAAGTGTGTAATGTAGATCTCCTGTATAATTTTAGTAAAGTCTGTTTGTGAGGAAGGTTTTTTTTTTATGAAAGTTTCCAGATTGGAGAGCTCTTTTTTGATGTTCTCCTGTTTGCTGTACAGGATGCTGATCAGGTGGTTCCTCAATTTCTTTGATAGTGTACGGCATAATCTCTCACTGTGGTCTGTGCAGTATGTAGATAGCAATCAATTTTTCATCTTCAGTCCATTTGGTATGTTGTCCATCCATTTGCATTTGGAGAGAGAGATGATATCTGTCTGTACTTGTGCAAGTTCCTTCATGAGATTGATGGATTTCCACTCCATACGGCTAAATGCAGTGCTTTGCATGGTGTCAAGTATCAGAGGGGTAGACGCGTTAGTCTGGATCTGCAAAAGTGACAAAGATCCTGTAGCACCTTATAGACTAACAGATGTATAGGATCATAAGTCTTTGCCCATGAAAGCATATGCTCTTATATATCTGTTAGTCTATAAGGTGCTACAGGACTCCTTGTCGCTTTTGCAGATCCAGACTAACATGGCTACCCCTCTGATACATGATTTTTGTAGTTTTCTTGGCTGGATACTTTTCAGCCAGGACTCCTTACACAATCCAATGGTGCTTTCCTTATTCTTCAGTTATTGTGGATGTCACAGGCACAGAGAAATGAAGGAGAGAGGTGATTTGAGTCTTCTGTTCCCCATTTTTATATCTTTCCCTTTTCCTTTATAATAATTTCAAATGGGGAGTTCAGGAGACAGCAGATATGGGAGATGGAAAGTTCAAGCTGTTTCTTTCCTAATATGTAAATCTCTCATTTATGGTAACATTCTTGCCAAAATATGGCTGCTTACTCAGGTGATAGTCCATTTGATTTTGCTGGCACCTGACAGAGTCAGTGGCTAGCATTTTGTCTCTGGGGAACTGGTTTAAAGCTATTTCCATAGACTTGGAAAATGGCTTATAAAATTCTGTTGTATAACTTTACATAAAATGTTGCCACACATGTATTTTAGCAGTACAGAAATGAACAAATGATGAGTTTTCATATGATTACTCATAAGGCATATTTTGTACAAAATGGGTTGTACTCTTGTAAAAAGGAAGAGATACAGACTGTCACAATACACTATTCATTAACAAAGTTGTGATACTATGCTAAGCAGTGCTTTTTTTGTTTTAAAAAAAAAAGGTGCCAGTACTCCATGGGGAAAGTTGCTGAACTCTAACTGGAGGTGCCAGTACTGCGTCTGGAGGTGCCAGTACTGTGTACCAGGCAGTTCCATCACAAAAAAGTACTGATGCTAAGGAATTTTGACTGCACTAAAGAGCTGTGTATGCACTGAGACAAAAACAATGTCAAACTGGAGTTAAGGTTGAGAGTATGTATCTGCACAGTTAAAACACCCAAAGTCCTTAACTTTGTTTTATAGTGATGCCATTGTAATAATTATACAGTTAATAATTATACTTAATTGAGTTTAAAATACTAAATTAAAATTATTTTTATTTTAGACACATTAGATTATTTTCTCCCACACAATGTTATTACTGAGTGTAGTTAAGTTGCTTGGCTACTTGAAGTGTGTCTTTTCACAGCTAATAACTTTACATATTTCAATTTCTTAATTTTAACCTTAACTCTGAATTTCCTGGATTTATAACACTTGCTTTTGCAATAATTATATATGTGGAATATTTTAAGTCCTAAGTTGTATGTTCTAAACCTTCATTCCTAGCAGTAGTCATTTGTTTTCATTTTCTTTTCATGAATAATGAAAAATTATTTATTTTAGTCATCATGTATGTAACTGAAAGAGAATGTTACCATGTGATAATTGTAATGATTTGAAGATATTTAATGTCAATCTCCAGCTAAGTTCTCAGAAAAGAGCAAGTGCTGTAACTTTAGGAAGATACACAGAAAATCTGAATTTCTGTTTTAACAGAAAAACTTGACTCATTTCAGCCTTACCAATGAAACTGCAAGCAGCACTTGTAGCAATTAAACAGGAGTCTGTGCTTTTAAAGGACAGAGATAACATGTTCTTCTTCAAGAGATGTCCCCATGGGTGCTTCATGTTTGGTCTTGGTGCTGTCCCAGCACCTGGCCTGGAGATATTGAAGCAGTCCCTTCACAAGCCACACATTTGTGGTGCTGACGGCACGTACTATGCTGGTTGGAACTGCACATACGTGGCCTGAACCCTCCAGTTCCTTCTCTACTGTCTCCGACCTGAGATAGGGCTCTCTGCAGTTCTCCAAAAAGATAGTTTCAGTATAGTGTTAGAGCTGTTATCCAGTTTGTTGTTCTTTATTTAGTCTTAGTTAGTCAGTTTGTGTTCTTTAAAAAAACAACAAAAAACCATTTTTTCTTCTTCTTAAAATGCTCAGTTCCCTGGGCTTTACGTGTTGCACCTCCTGTAGGGAATGCAATGTCTGTGTTGGGTGGACACTCCTGATGTGTCCAATGTCTTGGAGAAGATCTTATAGCCTAGGACTGTCCTCATTGTAGCAAGCTCACGGACAGGGTTTTGTGCCTGAAACTGATCCTCCTGGAGAAAAACCTTCACCTTTTGTCGGATCCAGAACCACAACTCACATTTGTGAACCACTATGCACTCTCCTATGGTGCCACAGCCATCACCTCTGTGGGTAGAGCAGTAGTCCCATTGGTATTCTGCAGTATTCCAAAGCCCCTACCATCAGAGGGTGAAACTGCTCATTAATTACCAGACGTGGAATGCCCACAGGGTCATCTCTCTTGAAGAAACGAAGATTACTCTTCTTTGGAGATAGGGGGCCTCCGATGTGGAGAAGGCACTGGAGAGCTCGGGCTCTGCATGTGCGGTTCCAACGGGCATGGCATGCGCCGTTGATACCATGCATGTGCAGCCCATGCAGGGACTGCTTGAAAATCTCTGGTCCAGGTACCAGGATGGCACCAAGACCAAATGTGGATCACCCACAGGCACACTCATCTCGAAGAACTTCCATCACTGCACAAGGTGAGTAACCTTTGTTTCTTGCATTGGCATGCTGAATGGAATCAGAATTGAGGCAACTATTTCGGATGTTATTTGAAGGTGTTTTAAGCAATTAAAATGTTTTCTTGCCCTTATTCTTTGTAAATTTTTCTTCAAGGATTGAAGTTTCCATTCATCTTTTTACAAAAGACCATAAATATATTAATGTATTTGTCGTGCTTGCAGGGCTAGGAACACTTATGTCCCTTTCTGTTCTCTCTGGGTATGTCTAGACTACATGGCTCTGTCGCCAGAGCCATGTAGATTAGTTTACTAGACATACTCAAATGAAGCGGCGATTTAAATAATCGCCACTTCATTTAAATTAAAATGGCTGCCATGCTGTGCCAATCAGCTGTTTGGTGGCACAGAGCGGTAGTTTAGATGCTCCGCGGTCGACATCAAAGGCATTTGTTGACTGTCCCGTTATGCCTCGTGGGATGAGGTTTACCGGGGCGGTCGACAAATGCCTTTGATGTCAACTGCGGTGCGTCCAGACTACCATACTGTGCGCCAAACAGCTGATCAGCACAGCACGACAGCCATTTTAATTTAAATGAAGCGGCGATTATTTAAATTGCCGCTTCATTTGGGTATGTCTAGTAAACTAATCTACATGGCTCTGTCGCCAGAGCCATATAGTTTAGACATACCCTTTGAGTGCACCGCATCAGCTGTCAGGTCTCAGCCCTTTACCTGTACTGGGATGGAATTCCACTATTTCTATACCAGGCTCTTGGTTGCAATATACTGGTTTTTCTTCAGAAGGTTCAGCTGCATTTTGGTGCCTGTGGTTCTTTCCTTTATGAGTCTGTGATCAGTGGTACACAGCAATCACACAGCACTCTTAAATCCAATTTTTTTTTTAGTATGAATAAAACATTTAGAGAAAAAGGGCATTAAAACAGGATTCAAACTTTGTCTGCATCGGCAAATGTGAAGTACTGGCTGTTATAGTGCTACTCACATAGTGCTGCAGGGAACAGCTGTTGTGTTTCCATACTGTCAGCTTCCAGTGCAGTAGCATGATCACACTTGGAGTGATGCACTCTAAGCAGCTATTCCACAGAACACCTCTTTTTGTTGCTGAAGCTTGTGGGAAGGGGGAGGAGGGAGGAAGGAGGAGGATCCCAGGGCATCCTGAGTACTCTCCCAATGCCCTGTGGTGCAACACTTTGCATCCCAGAAACCCCTGTTCACATTTGGTGCTGTCTTTAATGGCTTTTGTGCTCTGCAGTCTGCCTCCTTGATCTGTGAGAATGGATTCTGAACTGTTGAGGAAAACTCTGATAGGTCTCACTAACATGTTAGAAATGACAGTCAAGTTATTCTCTAAGCCAGTGGTCTCCAACCTTTTTACACCCAAGATCACTTTTTAAGTCTCAGAACAGGCGAAGATCTACTGCCCCGCCCCTTCCTTAAAGCCCCGCCTACATTACATGAGGAAATCTAATGTAAATGTACTGTGCAGGTGCGCAGTTCAGAGAGGGCTCAAGAGCTACTCTTAGAGCCCCTGAGATCTACCGATAGATTGTGATCTACTGGTTGGTGACCATGGCTCTAAGCAATGAAGCAACAACGAGGAGTGCAACAATGATCTTGCCACACGTAGTAGCTACAACAGAAAATGTCTTGTTGCATTCAAGGAAGTGTTGACTACAGTGGAATGTTGCTTTTGGGATTGGGAAACAAGCACTGAGTGGTGGGATCACATTGTCGTGCAAGTCTGGGATGACGAGAAGTGGCTGCAGAGCTTTTGAATGAGGAAAACCACTTTCATGAGATTGTGTGATGAGCTTGGCCCTACCCTGTGGTGCAAGGGCATGAGAATGGAAGCTGCCCTACCAGTGGAGAAGTGTGTGGCGATTGCACTGTGGCATCTGGCTACTCCAGCACCAGAGTGGCAGTTTGCTTCCCATGCCTTGAGGTAGGAGTTCTGTGGCTCCTTTGCTTTGACCCTACACTGCAATACATCACAGACAAGTCCTTTTGGCCATTCATCTTGATATTGGCCCATAGGAATTATGGAACCTATGACTGGAGCACAGCTGGGACTGAACAACCTCCTCTCTACAAATGCTGATTGAGGTCCAGCTCTTCAACATTGCTCTAAGTAGGGGATCACTTGGTGCTTGGAGCACACATGGTCACTTAGAAAGATGTGCTGAGAGCACTCCATGCATCATTGAGTAATCAGGAAGAGGACTTTCAAAATTTGCAAGGAATCTAAGGGGTGGATCTGAGGATAGAGTTCAATCTGATGATCAGAAAGATAAGAACAAGCATTTTGGAACTGGTACCAGAGGCCAGTCTCAGTACACCAGGATGTCCACACTGTCACCCAGCCCTGTAGCTCTATGCAGCAAGCTCTACATCTCTTGTCAAGGTGGTTTACCTAGAGTATTTGTCATCTGAAGAAGTGGGTTGTGCCCATGAAAATTCATGATACTATCTACATATTTTTGTTTAGTCTCTAAGGTGCTACAGGACCATCGCTGTGTTTAAAATTTTTTTACTTACAGACTAACACGGCTACTCCTCTGAGACTACCCAGAGCACAACAACTGTGGTGTTAGTGTGCACTAAGTGCCTTGCCAATGTGGACACCTTGGGAGTTACAGCACTGGGAGGTGATTTACTGCTCTGAAACTTGCCAGTGCACACAAGGCTATAGTCTACACATGTGGCTTTATTACTGATAGGCTTACCATTTCTGATGGTCTTCTTGGCAGGCCAATCTTTTGTCATACTCCCCCAGGGTATGTCTACACTACCACCCTAGTTCGAACTAGGGTGGTAATGTAGGCATACCGCACTTGCAAATGAAGCCCGGGATTTGAATTTCCCGGGCTTCATTTGCATAAGCCGGCCGGCGCCATTTTTAAATGCCGGCTCGTTCGAACCCCGTGCCGCGCGGATAGACAAAGCACGGGCTAGATAGTTCGAACTACCAAGCCATTCCGCACTATCTGTACGCCTCGTGTAGACATACCCCCAGAAAGTTGCTGTCTCAGGCTGGATCCCCAAAACAAGTGCTACTCCTCCCTTAGAGTGTATTCCTTTGTAAGGGTGCATCTACACAGCATCCTTACCTTGAAATAAGCTATGCAATTTGCATAGTGCAAATTGCGTAGCTTATTTCGAGGTAATTTTGAAATGGCTTATTTTGAAATTTGGCACTGTCGACACAACGCCAGATTTCAAAATAAAGCACTATTCTGACATGTCCCTTAACCCTTGTGGAATGAGGATTACAGGGATGCTGGAATAGCACACCCATTATTTTGAAATATATTTTGAAATAACGGGGGCATTTAAAGATGCAGAATTACTATTTTGGGATACTTCTAGTATCCCAAAATAGCCCCACTGTCTAGACGTAGCCTAAGTGTGTCAAGTATTTTGATCTATATTTGGACACCTCATTGTGTCCTAATTCTAATAAGGTTTGCAGTCTTACCGAGAAAGCAAAATCTCTTAACAGCCTTCTGGTGTTTGCAAAGATGTCACTTGAGCCATTTGTCCCCTTTCCTGTGTATTTTTAAAGAAAATCTTCTGCAGTGATAAAGCAATATAGTTACACAAAAATCAATCAGATCAATGTACAGTATTCCAAAATTATTACAGAACAGCTTGAAATCCATCATAGTAATAACTTACTTTTTTTAAATGTATCTTTCTAATCACTCTTCTGTACAAAATATGCAAGATAATTTGCTGTGTGGTAGCAAGGAATTCCTCATTATGGAATTTCTTTAGAAATAAAAACCAAAGCCTAGAAAATTCCATTAGGGAAATAAAAGATGTTAAAAGATGATTGAGCTTGCAAAGTGGTACACTAAAAAGAAATACAAACTTAATTATACTCCCTTGTCCATAAATGTTATAGTATATGTGTAATGGACATGACTGTTGATTTTTGTACAAGACCCCTACTTCATTGATTGTGTCAGTTAGGTATTGCACTGTTAATTACACACAGGTAGATAGTAAACAAGAAGCAAATCTGAGCTTTTTTTTCCCAGAAATGCATAATTATTTTTATAATAAATCCATATAAGATTTACTCTTAGTTTACACCTCTATTACTGAGAGCAAAATTGGGTTCTCAGTGGACAAGATGTTCACGCAGGCCAGGCCTATACTAGACCTGGAAGCCTGGCTCAAGGTACACAACTCTAGCTACCTAGAATATGTAGCTGGAGTTGACTTACCTTAAACTGAGTTTAACAGCATCTCTACAGTAGGAGGCCAAGGGAGCAAATGCTCCTCTCAGCTTCCCTTACTCCTCACAAGATTAGGAGTACTGGACACGGTTGGGGGCATCCTCTGAGTTCGATTTAGCAAGTCTTAACTATAATCACTAAATCAAACTCTGGAAGGTTGATCACTGCAGCATCGATCTTCCATGGAGTAAAGAGAAGGCCTCAGTGTGCAGAAACTGAGCGAAGACCTTGGACAGCTCTGTTTCTTTAGTTTTACAAAAGTTAGATGATGGGTAGTGCATGAAATATTGACTGAACAGTGAGGATAAAAATGCCTTTTGTAAATCTACTTTTTTTTCACTGCACATTGTCTAACAAGTAGCAAATATAGAAGCATTAACGCCATTTATGATGGAGTTACAGACTGTATTGAAATGCATAACCAGAAGGAGGCAGAGACAAGGTGCTAGGTTTCTAATCTGCAAATGTTTTGCCTTGTGTCTGTATAGATGGTCTCTCTCTTGCAGGCAAAAATTAAAAGCATATTTTCAATGTGAAGATTGCAAAATTTAAAAAAGTTCTTGATTCCTTTATTCAGTATGTCTAAAAGACATTGGTAATCTGTCCTATGAGGGCCCAAAAGTAGCTACCATTCTAGTTCATAGCACTTTTGTAACTTATATAGGAAGTTAAATCTTCAAACTACTTCACAAACAATCATAGAAACTAGAGATGAGAAAAACCTTTTAGCTCTTTTGGTTCACCATATCTCTGTGCAGTGCAGGATCAGACAAGTCCCGTGATGCAGGGAAGTGTTATCCCAGTTTTACAGATAGGAAGTGAAGACACATAAGGATCTGCAGAAAACCACAGAATGAATGTCAGATCCGGAATTAATTTACATGCATTCTTGGTCTCTGGTCCATATTCATTGCACTACTCTACACTGCTCATGAGATTGAACTGTTATTTAATTATGCAGTTATTCTATTACTGAAGACTCCCTCTATTAAAGTTAGATCTCCTGGGACATTAGCCAGCAAAGCAAATACCTTAATGATTTATATAATACTAGCAGAAATACCCGTCGTCGCCCGGGGAAAATATAGTAAAAGGGGTGAGGAATGAACTACGTCAATTACGTTAACCTAGCATATTTTATTGGAAATACTTTTCTCTGATATATTACTTTAAGAAATTAACATAGCTAGTGATGTGCTTACAAAATGCATTTACATTTAATTCATTTCTTGATAACAAAAGGTGTGGTGAATGAACTACGTAAATTACTTTAACATAACATGTTATTGGAAATACTTTTTCTTTTATCATATTACTTTAAGAAATTAACATAGCTAGTGTTGTGCTTACAAAGTGCATTCCCCAGTGGACAACAGATGAATTTCTTAGTTTGTAGCCAGAGGGAAAAGATCTCATAGTTGCAGTTTATGTGACATGCTTAACAGAAGAGTCCAGCAAATGCCTATGATCAGGCGCTACTAAAAGCTAATTATCAGTGGTCCCAATTGGGACTCGGGAGGAACCAGGGGAACCAATTTTGAGATATAACCAATCCAGTTATTTAAGTTAGGAAATCAGTAGTATCTGTTCAAAATTTTGTGTTTCTAGCTCTTACAATTTCGGAGATCTTTCGGGACAAACAAATTTTCAGAAATATTTATAAGATATATAGAAAATATAGATCATTCTATATAGAATATAGAACAAACTTTTGTGTTCTGAAATGTTAAAATGACATCTTTTAAATAAATTGCCACTGGAAAGTTTTATGACTCTCTCTTGGGTACAATAGCAACTATAAGGGGCATCAATAACAATATCTTCTTTCCTCTCGAGGTCCCATCCAGTCCTAGTATTCTATGATTCTAACCAAGATCTTTTTCTTTTTTGGAAAATATTTCAGAAGTTTTAAAGATAAAAATAAAATAATTATTAATTTCAGATTTATGGAGAGATTATTGATCAGTAGTAATTTTCCCACAGCAAAGATTGCAGCTATAATCTTTCCATTATAATAGTAGCGTGGACATATGTAATTTCAGAATATTTAGGGGTTAGGGAAACCATTGATGTGCTAAAGAAATAGTCCATTTCACTCCAGATTTCAATTATGTAGTTTTAGGAAAATTTTTGTGTGTGTGTCATGAAATTGGAAGTAAAGCATATAGATGGTTTTTGAGATAATTAGAAGAATTGCATGAAATAAAGTTTAAGAAAATTAATATAACTTTTTAATTACACTGTATTTTAAAGATAATTGGTTTACAGTTTTAAAAAGCGGAGTTCTATATTTTAGACATTACTCATTGCTCAATTTGAAACACCAGCATGGTTCATTGGTGATTTGAATGAAAATCCACATAATATGCACATTCTCTCCCCCTTAGCAAACACACACAATCCTCCCAATGCCTTACATACATCTGCGTTATTGTACTCAGTCAAGGGAGTGTGGTTCCTGCATGAATTAATATAGAGCACACTAATCCTGCAAGAACACTGGAACTTATAAGATGTGCTTTAGTTTTGTTGTCTAAACGGTTCACAGATTGGCTGATAGAGCTAAGAAACTTGAAGAATCAGTGGGATTGTGGCAACTCTTTTTTTCTCTCCCCATTTAAATTTTTAAATATGTTCACCATTCACTGTATTGCACATGAAAATCAAGTTTAATGTACTTATTTCTTCAGAATCTGTAAGATCTTCAGCTTCTTAAAAGCTTTACCAGAGTTTTATATATTAAAGGGCTCTAAGAAGTGCATAAACCTTGAGTCTTTCCCATGCTGATTTTCTTGGTTATTCATATCTTTTGTTACATTGAGAGTAAACTGCTATCGTGTGTGCTGTATGGGGCACCTCTGGAGAACCCTTTTGGAAACAAGACTATGTGAAACATGGCCACTTGCTTATCAACCAGCGCATTGTGAAAGAATCATTTTATATCAGTGCTTTTCTATAGGCATTAGCTGCTAGCAGTTTTCTGAAGTGAGTTCAGTATGTTAGCTTTAACCTATAAAATCCTAAATGTTTTGGGACAGATTCTGAGTGAATGCCTTTCTTTCATGTGATAGTACTACAATTAGGATCAATGAAAGCACTGCACTTTGAACTGCATCAGTGTAAATGATGGTGTCTTTGTGAAGGGTTCCTGACTTTGAAACTTATTTCTTCTTATCCCATTTTTTGTTAAGGTTGTTAATGGCATACTGAAGTTGAGGCATTCTGTTGAGCAGTTGAGGAGGGTTTTCTTCAGATCAGTTCCCTCTATCTCCTTCGCTGTTATTGATTATGGACTGAAATCCAACTCAGATATCTTTGTCTGCAATAATACATCAAAAGGAACAAAGCATCCTTAAACAATGATGTATTAAAAGTCTCATCTAGAGCCACAGTATAAATAATTTTGATATTTTTTGTCTCATTATAACTTTCCATGAGGGACGAGGAGAAAGTTGATCTTTGGGTACTTAAGATGGCTGGCCACATTTGGCAAGAGATGAAGCTCCAATTACATCATTGGTACACGATCAGGTCTTCAGGTTAATTTTCTCAAAAATTGTTGTAGTAATTCTGCTACAGTGCAGCATAAACATGTTTCCCTTGCCGAGAAAATGACCACAACCATTTTCTTGTCCATTAGGTGGCAGCATATGACTTCAGTCTTCCAATAAACATTAACAGTGAGGTTCCATCTTCTCAGCAAACCTCTACAGCTACGACACCTTGTGGGTCAGGAAAGCATATAATTGTTCCTCGTCCTCAAACTGTGACTGTGACTGTCCCATTATGTACAGTCCAAGCAACGGGTACGTAAACTGGAAACATTAAACTGTGTGTGTGTGCGCATGTGCATGCACACTCTGCATAGCTTTTTCAGGGGTTTATTTCTAGTTTTAGCAAAGGAAAATTAGAAGCTAAATAACTGAAAGTAGAACTCAGTAGGTTAATTTAGCATTTATTATAATACCAGATAATTAGAAAATGTAATAAATATATCTGTATCTATTTACTCCATTTAAAATATATATTTCTGATGCTGGAATTATATTACTATAATTTCTAAAAATTAAAAATCACAATTATAGAAATTCTGGGTCATCAAGTACCAGCCTTCTCTTGGCCAGCCAGAGCTTGGGGGAGGGAGGGCTCAGGCAGCACACCCCTCCTGCCTTCCCCCTGTTGGCCAGAGCACGCTTATTTGCGGGATAATGGGAAGGGTGCGTTTGCACTCTTTGCACCCTCCTGTGTATGGGCCTGTATGAGATGAAGTAAATAACTCTTTCTAATTTACATTCTCCACACCAGTCATGATTTTATAGACCTCTATGATATCCCCTCCCTGAGTCTTCTCTTTTCCAAGCTGAAAAGTCCTAGTTTTATTGATCTCTCTTAATGTGACAGCTGTTCGATACCCTTAATCATTTTTGCTTCCCTTTTCTGAGCCTTTTCCAATTGCCACACAATGTTATATAGTAGCCACCCTACAGACCTTTAGTTCTCAACCTACTTACCATTTTGGGACACGTACAGCTCTCTGTGTTATATTGGCCTCATTCACACAATATATGTGTTACCCATAATCTAAAAAAATAATGTTTAGTATTGGTTATACAACAGCAATACAATTCAAATTAATGTAGTACCTTACCTATAAATAGCTAAAACATTAACAGTTAAAATTAATCAATTTTAGGGTGGCATGGCACCATGTATTGCCAACTTCACTTCCACAGCGGTTGTGTTGAGCGCCCAGAGAGCATGACACTGGAGCCTGCTGGAAAACTGGGGAGCCCTGCTTGTTGGGTGTGCCCTTGAGCTAGAGACTGCCCTTGTGCACTGAGCCACCCATGCTCACAGCTTCTCAGGGACTGTTCCCCATGCATCCAGCTCTCCTACCCATGGAATACAGTTAATGCTTTGTTGTAAATCATACATCATTTGCTTTCTTTACTGTGGTACTGGAGAAGAGCAATTACTGTATTAAATGAAAAGTAAATCTCTTGCGATAAACTTATATGGATTCTTTGGTGAATAACAATCTACATAAAGTATCACAAATTTAATTAACTTTAAGAACTATTAAAAATAGGGAGATAACAATAGGTGTATCAAACTTATAGTAGCCATTTAGAAAAATGAAGCTAATACTATTGAATTCTCCGTCATTATAGAAGGTTAATATTCATTGATAATGAAAATAGATTAGCTCAAAGAAACCTTTGTTAACTCTTTTAAATTTTTTTTAAGTAATTGATTGGATTTCTAGAGTACTTGTCCTTCTTCACGTGGGATCTACTCTGACTCCCTTTTGTGTTAATCAGAAATACAAAAAAAGTATTAGTCTCTCCTGTTTAGATTAGAGTTATAAAGGAAAATCATGGTAATTCTGATTTTAAGCCTGACCTAAGCTTGACTTCCCTTTTGACAATTGACATTTTGGTGGGTGCAAAATTAATGTCACACAGATGTGTGTCCCTTTATGGAGGGTCATACTCAAGTAGACATTTACTGTGCTTGCAATTTGTAGACAATGAAAAGGAGGGCAGATTTTAAAAGAAAGAGAGAATCTGTCAGTTTAAGAATGCTGTTATAGTTGTGTTGGTCCCAGGGTATGACAAGGTGGATGAGATCTTTTATTGGACCAACTTCTGTTGGTGAAAGAGACAAGCTTTTGAGCAACACAGAATTCTTCTTTTGATTGTAAGAATGTGTAAAGTAGAAATAAAGCTTTAATGGAAGAAGTTTTAGAAATATTTGTCAAGATGTTCTATAAACTTTTTAATTTCTTCTACAGCACTGCAGCCACCACTTGAGTTCTCCACTTCACAGCTGATATTTGAGACAAGAAGCATGCATTTAGGTATTGCTGATGAACATCAAAGCACTCAGGTAAATAAACATATATGCTTTTATCATTATTCTCAACTATGTATCTTAGAAATAATTTATTTTAGTAATCTTGTAACTGCAACTATTCTTAATGGTTACTAATTGTTCTCCCCTGGGGGCAGGGCCAGCAGCCAGTGTCCTCTCAGCTCCCAACCCCACTGCTGGGGATCCCCCTGCTACTGCCACTGCTGCCACTGTGCTGCTGAGAACCCCAGTGGTCTGCAGGCTGCTGCAGCCCACTGAGGTGAAGGAGGGCCACTCATGTGGTTGCCCATTGCTACTACACATCCTAAGGATTCCCCAAGAAGCCTCTTGACAGTGTCGTTTTGGAATCATGAAAGAGATGAGCTACTTCTGCTTTAATAGTCTGTTAAGATACTTGGGAAGTGTGATGGAGCCCCAGGGCTCCACACTCCCATGGCCCTGCCTGCTTTGCAGGGAGGAGAGGGCGAGGGCGGACTGCAGGCTAGCAGCACAGCTGCTGCTGGAGCTGTCCCGGCGGAATGTGCGTCGGCGCCGGGACCTGACATCACGTGGTGCGACCTGCCAGCTGAGGCGGGCGCAACGCGAGGAGCGGGGCTGAGCTGCAACGCCGGGCAGGCCGGTCGCATCATGTGGAGGCAGCAGCCGAGAAGAGGGGAGAGGGCACCAGCAACTCTGGGCGGCAAGCCAGAGCAGAGGGTGGAGGCCGACTGAGGGGAACCAGGGAAGGCCCCCCTTTTCCCTCACCTTTATACCAGGAGAACTAAAAGCGGGGAGGAAGTGACCCAGGGCAGGGTGGGCGGATCACCCATGAGTCAGCGTGTTATGGGTGGCTGCCCTGCCGACCATAAGGGGAGTGAGCAGGAGTGCTTCCCTCCCTTAGGTCCCTGGGTTGGGACCCAGTTGTGAAGGTGGGCCCAGGTCCCCCTACCCTCCTCGTAGTGCTATCTGGCGACTTAAACGGAGAGAAAGGCCAATCACTCGGGAGAGACGGGCACGGGACAAATTGTGACGTGGATTAAACACAGTGTTTGCAGACTTTGGAAAATGATGTGAACTTTGTACGTGAAGTCTTGCCCAGAACAAGGGCGAGGGCGGGGGGAGGGGAGGAGGTTGCCCTGGAACAGGAACTCATTGTGTTCTAGCAGATCCCCTGAACTTCTCGATCTGAAGGGTGATATTTCTTGAATTAAGAAGATAGAGGAACTCTATCCTTTTCCCTAGGTGTCTCCTTGATCACCTCTCACTTCTCTTCTACTGGTTTCAGCATGACCTTCCAGCAGATAATAGTGTGGGGCAGTTTTAATCTATGGAGTAGGCTTAGGTAGATCAAAATGCATGTCTGGCTAAGTCTTGATCCTCATGAATGTTAGTTCTTATAGCTTGCCTGCAGGGTCACATTTACTCTGTGGCTGAGAGTTTGCTTCTCACCTTATGTTGACACTTTAGCACTAACTCTGCTCAAGGTAGCACATTATAAATAGCATCATAGTCAGAGGTAGATTAGACAGTTTTTCTTGGAATGCTTGTTCATGCAGTTCCAGTTAGGTTTGCACGCATCACATGCATGAGTGTCTGGAACTTTTATCCCTAACAGCTCTCAGCTGGAGTGGTGCTTGCCATAGCATCCCGTGCATACCATTACCAATCTGACCCCTCTTCAGTTCCTTCTTGGCTGTGATGTCATTGGAACTTCTCCCTGTCTTGCGTCATCAAGTCTCTAGTCCCTAGTTATTCAGTACTTCTTTACCTTATGTTTAAGTCTTGAATTCTTTCAGTTGTAAAATCAGTAGTTTGTAGTGGACAGATTCGCCCACACCTTTCACTCTTCCCGGGTGCATTCCAAAATTCCTGGTGTTTAAATCCTGCACAAGTGCAAAAAATCTATAACAAACAGTGACATGCATAACCCATGTCTGACATGCCTTCAGGAAGAGCACCGAGCTTAGAAGTGTGTGTGTTGCCTGCATCAGTTCCTACTGGAGTCTGCTGTTAGACTGACATATTCAGACTGTCTAGGTGCAATTTAAATCCATAATGCACTGGGATCTGTGCATGAAATGGCATTGAAGAAAGACGGTTGCTAAAGACTCTCAGCACTGTAGCCTGAAGGCACTGCCGATGTTGGCAATGAGGCACCATGTGACCACCGTGCTGCCACATAGTCACCATAAGACAAGTAGAGGGTTCTCTCCTTGTAAGCAAGAGCCAGGCCAGTGCAAGATGACATCGACGCACAAGGCTCACCGAGAGAAGCCATCAACTCCAGTATCCATACGGGCACTGTTGAGTTAAACACAGAGTGCTTCTCCAAAGAACCAAAGTCCAGTGCAGATGATAAACTCCCCATCTACCATGGATACCTATGAGGCCATGAGAGACCTCATAGAAATCTCCAAATCCAGAGCTCACCTAATGCAGGAGAAACCACTAGCACTAGCTAGGGTGCCTCAATCTAATGGCAAGCCTGCCATGTTTAGGCGCCCTGCATCAATGGACCATCACTGGAGTTGGTTGGTCTTATCCTCAAGGTGCTTGTCCTCCCTGGCACCGTGGGCTTGAGGTCCTTCCCCGGCCCTGGAGAAGAGGGACAGCTCTTTGGTACCAGAAGGGGTATGGCACCAAATGTTCATCACTGGTCTCGATTCCACAGTAGTTGGCACCAGTTGTTGTCAGCCGATGGTCAGGGCAGTATGTGTGTGTGTGCTGAGAAGAGATTTAACGTCCGTGACTTTACTGCTAGGACCGGGGTCCCGTCGCAGAAGGCAGCCAACAGGCTGACATACGCCTTGGGCCTATAGGAAAAGCCTATTACATCTCAGATTTTAGCTGCTAGAATACAAGATCCCTTCGCAGTGGGCAGTCTAGGAAAGACTGAGAGATGCCCTAACGGATCTGTCACCTGGGAGTGACACAAATCCAAACGCCCAAGCTTCTTCCTATAACTGCTAGCAAATACAGATCTTATGGTTACAATGGCTATTGCTCTATTTCTTAACTGCTAGCAAATATAAATCTTAAAAATAGTTACAAAGAAAATAAAGATAGAAAATAGAAATAATGGTATCAAGTGACAGCTTAATTTTTAAAGAGCTCTAAGTCTATGTGTACACTTAAGACAAAGGACCACATCCAGGTACAATTTTTACCCCCTTCTGTGCCTCTCGACTGCAGCGGGTCAAGCCAGGGCCGGTCTCTCAATTCCTAGGAAAGACAAATACGAGGTGGGCATCCCCTTGGAACCTCGGGAGGTCAAACACCTAACCTGACCAGCAGATAGATGGTAGATTGACACTCAAAGTAAATGTGCTGCTGGACCCATCTTTATACCCCTGGGGACCCGTATCCTCTTTCTTATCTAAGATGCCGAATTGTACTGGTCCGTTTTGTGGCGCCAGTTCTTACAAGCAAGTTTCAAGTTAATTTACACTTGCAAGAGAGATAACTAAATTGTGAGTACTAGACATTTTTTTTCCGGGAGAGAGATTCCTCCCCCCGCAGGCGGCTGTGTGTTCGTATCAATATGGGATTAAGTCAAGGGCACTCCTCAGCAGCCTCTTGGTCAGCAATTGGCGTATCTCTGTTTACAGCCATTCACAGTCACAGCAGCCTGCCATATCCTGAGTCTCCTGCTCCAAGGCTTTCTGCTTTGTGTGCCCTGCGTGCTCCAGGCAAGCAAAAATGGATGTTACAAGGGGGGTTCCTGTCTGGCTACAGTTGTCATCAGGGTCGTCCTGGTACCACTCACCAGCATTGCTGACATCCAGGTCCAAACCCCTGGCACCTGACTTATCAACACCACTATGGTCATCACCATCAGGGTCCGAATTGTTGATGTCATCTATATATTTGAGCTGAAGCCAGATGAGCACAGGCAAGACACTGGAGCACCTCCAGAACCTGCTCCCATGTAGGCCCAGGACTCCTCCCAGGCTACAGTCACAAGCTAGGTGCAGGATCAGGAGCAAGGTCAAGTACCATCTGACCCTCTGTTGCCATCGGTGTCCTTATCTTCCTCTCCAGGTGAAGTGGTGGCAGGTACCTCCTCAGTAGGACCCTCACTCATCGACCCTAGGACCTACCAAAAACTCCTCTGGCAAATGGCCCGCCATATGAACTTGCAGATAGAAGGATTCTCAGATTCTTGGACCTCTTTGGTGGACATTCTAGCACCAGAGGGTCCTTCGAGGATGGCCTTGCCTATAATAAAGACCATCCAGATGAATAACAGCATGCCGTCGCAAACAGCCTCAATTCCCTTTACAGTAAAAGGAGCGGAAAAGAGATATTTTGTCCCCTCTGAGGTATACAAATTCCTTTTTACCTATCCTCATCCTACTTTACTTGTGGTGTCTGTTGTGAATGGGAAGGAGAGGCAGGGCCAGCAAGCACTGGCACTGAAAGCCAAAGAGGCCAAGAGATTAGACCTCTTTGGGAGGAAGATATATGAGGCAGGTGATCTTCAATTGAGGATAGCTAATCAATAGTCTATTTTCAACAGGTACTCATGTAATTTATGGGAAACTATGGTCAAGTTAAAAAAACTCCTTCCTGTAGATTCTAGGGAGGAATTTTTGGGCTCTCACTGAAGAGAGCAGGACTGGAGCCAGAACCTTTCTGTAGGCTTTATTAGATTCGGCCGACACAGTAGCTAGAACTCTGTCCGAAGAAATAGTCATATGCTGCTCCTCATGGCTATAGGCCTTTGGACTGCTGGTGGAGGTCCAGCAAACCTCCAAGACTTCCTGTTTGAAGGGAGAAGCGACTTTTCAGCACGAACTGATTGAAAGCTTCACTCACTGAGGGTATGTCTACACTACCCTCCTAGTTCGAACTAGGAGGGTAATGTAGGCATACCACACTTGCAAATGAAGCCCGGGATTTGAATTTCCCGGGCTTCATTTGCATAAGTGGGGAGCCGCCATTTTTAAAACCCCGCTGGTTCAAACCCCGTGCAGCGCGGCTACACGGGGCTCGAACTAGGTAGTTCGGACTAGGCTTCCTATTCCAAACTACCAGTACACCTCGTTCCACGTGAATAGGAAGGAGAGGCAGGGCCGAGGTGTACCGGTAGTTCGGAATAGGAAGCCTAGTCCGAACTACCTAGTTCGAGCCCCGTGCAGCCGCGCTGCACGGGGTTCGAACCAGTGGGGTTTTAAAAATGGCGGCTCCCCGCTTATGCAAATGAAGCCCGGTAAATTCAAATCCCAGGCTTCATTTGCAAGTGCGGTATGCCTACATTACCCTCCTAGTTCGAACTAGCAGGGTAGTGTAGACATACCCTGAAGGACTCAAGAATTACCATGAAATCTCTTGGTAGGAATAGTCCAGCAACCCAGAGAAAGCCATTCAGGCTTCAACCACTACAACAAAGACAAGAGCAGTTCTGTCATTGGAACAGGAACTGTAGGTACAGGCCCTCTAATCAATCCTTGGGCCAAGGCAATAGTGCCTCTAAGTCTGCAGTAAGTCCCCAAAAGGGGTTTTGAAAGTGTGTTCTTGGATGGCATACCACTTCTGTCCCAGAATCCACATCCTCTCTTTCTGAATAGACTTTCCTACTTCGACCATACAGGGTCCCATATCAAAACAGACCAATGGGTTTTGTGCATGGTTGCAATGAGATATTCTCTTCAATTCTCCTATTCCCTCCCTCCCAACTTCATTCCGTGCTCCTCTTTAGGGACTTCTCTCACGAGTAACTCGTTATTTAGGATTGCTTCTCATGCTAGGTGTGGTTCAAGAGGTTCTTTGCAATGTAAGACACAGGGTTTTACTCTTGATACTTTCTAATCTCCAAGGCCAAGGGAACTTTGAGGCCTATATTGGACTTAAGAGACCTCAATTAATACATGAGGATTTTACATGGTATCTCTAGCCACCATTATTCCCTTGTTGGATCTGGTAGAGTGCTATGCTGCCCTCAACATGAAGAATGCATATTTTCATATCGCAGTTTTACCTGCCCACAAGTGTTACCTCAAGTTCGTGGTGAACCAAAACCAGTTTCAGTTTACAATTCTCCTGTTTGGCCTGTCAACCACCCCATGCATGTTCACCAAGTGCATGGCAGTTGTAGTAGCCTTCCTACACAAGAGAGGAGTCCAGGTCTTTCCATATCTGGATGATTGATTGCTGAAAGGCCATTCCAGGGAGCAACTACAGACTCACATTCTCCTGACTTTGGCACTGTTTCGCTCATTAGGTCTTCTCCTCAGTGAAGAAAAGTCCATACTGACTCATATTCAAAAAATAAGAGTTAATTGGAGTAATTCTAAACTCGACTTAAGTGAGAGCCTTTCTGTCCAGCTCCAGGTTTCAAGCCATGACCAGCATTGTCTGATCACTCATTCAGTACCCCCTTACAGCAGCAAGAGTATGCTTATGCCTACTAAGGCACATGGTGTCTTGTTCTGATGTGATCAGACATGTAAAGCTATGCCTCAGACCTCTCCAGGCTCAGTGTACTGTCCAGTGCAGGACAACCTGGACTTGGTGGAGACCGTTCCCCCCAGCGTGATTGCTGCTCAACTGCTGACTGGACCCACACTGCATATGTGAAGGAGTCCCTTTTGCACCCCCATTTCCTACATTGATGCTGGTAATGAATGTCAGACATCAGGTGGAGAGCCTGTTTAGGGAACCACAGGACATAGGGAAGTGGGGCCCAGCAGACTCCAATTTACATATCAATGTCAAAAAGCTCAGGGCAGTCATGTTAGTCTGCTGGGTTTTTCAGCCACAAATTCAGGGCTGGTGTATAGTAGTATTAATGGACAACACCATGACAATGTTTTATAAAAACAGACAAAGGGGAGTGAGTTTGTTCCCTCTCTTCCAGGAAGCCCTACATCTTTGGCACTTCTGCATAGAAAATTCTATTCACCTCGAGACCCAATACCTTGCGGGCTTGCAGAACAGTCTAGCGGATGTCCTCAGCAGAATGTTTCTTGCACACAAGTGGTCTATCAGAACAGATGTTATCTGTTCAATTTTCCAGAAGTGGATGTTTCCCGGACTAGGCTTATTTGTCACCAGGATCAAGAAGTGCAATACCTTCTGTTAGTTTCAGACCAATAGCCTGGGTTCATCCGTAGATGCGGTCATGATTCACTGGGGAGAGGAAGTTGATGTATGCCTTGCATACAGTACTGGTGATACACAAGGTCCTACTGATGGGCCTTAGGAACAGATCAAATGTAATACTTCTGGCTCCAGTATGGTTTACCACCCTGCTAGAATTGTCAGTGGAAGCCCTGCTAGTTCTCCCACTGTACTCGGACCTCATTTTGCAAGATGAGGGTCATCTCCAACACTCAGACTTCCAGTCCCTTCATCTCATGGCATGGAGACTGCATGACTTAACTCTTTAGAGCACCAATGTTTGACTCAGGTTCAGCAGGTACTACTGGATAGTAGGAACCCCTCAACAAGGGCTATTTACCTTGCTAAATGGACAAGATTCTCATGTTGGTGCACTTAGCATGACCTTTTTCCTATACGTGCATCTGTTCCCTCATTTTGGATTACCTCCTCCATTTACGAAACCCTCCTTGATTAAGGTCCACTTAGCAGCTATCTCAGCCTTTCACCCTTGTTGTTTCCAGCGTTCTTTTTCTGAGGACCCCATGGCAGTCCATTTTAGAAAGGGCCTGGATAGACTCTTGGCATACTCATGTCCTCCTGGGCCTAAATGGGACCTTAATTTAATTCTCAATAGACTTATGTGGCCTTCTTTCGAACCACTGGCTAGGTGTTATATGCTGCGACATTTCCTTAAGGTTTCCTTTCTAATATTGATTACATCCACCAGAACGGTATCTGAGCAATGAGTGCTCTTTTCAGAGCCTCCAAATACTATTTTCCATAAAGACAAGGTGCAGCTTAGACCACACCCAGCTTTTCTACCAAAGGTGATCTTACAATTGCACCCTGGACAGGATGTTTTTCTTCTGATTTTTTTTACCTAAAACCAAACGTAAATGCCAGACAACAGGTGATGCACACATTAGATGTATGTACGGCACTTTCCTTCTATACTGAATGCACAATGCCCTTTCAAAAGTATACCCCGCTATTCATGGCAATAGAGGATCATATGAAGGGAGACCTGGTCTCAGCTCAAGGTATATCCTCTTGGATATCTGATTGCATATGTATCTGCTATGTTCTGGTGGAAATTACACTGCCTTTGGTGATGGCCCACTCTATAAAAGGTTAGGCCTTATCCACTGTATTTCTGGCACAGGTTCCCATTCAGAAAATCTGTAAGACAGCAACATGGTCTTCTGTGCATACATCCATGGCTCATTGAGCCATCAATAAATAATTGAGGGCTGATTCAGCAGTTGGGAGAGCCATAGTCCAATCAATTATTCTTCACTCTTATCCCACCTCTAGAGTGTAGTGGCTTGGAAGCCACCTGATTGAAATTGATGTGAATGAGCTCTCAAGAAAAGACAGCTACCTGTTTTCTCATATCTGGTGTTCTTTGAGATGTGTTGTTCATATCCATTCCTGTACCCATCCTTCTTCCCTTCTGTTGGAGTAGCCAGAAAGAAGGAACTGAAGGGGGGGGAGGGTGGATCGGGTCGGCAGTGGTATGTAATGGCTGCTATAGCAGTGTCACTCTATAGGACTCCACAGCTGACCTGACAGGAGCTAGTAGGGGAAGAAGTTTCTGATGGTCATGTATGCTACACAGCTGATTGGTGTTCTTCAAAATGTGTTTTTCACATCCATTCCAGTTACAAGAAAGCAAGTAATCATCTTTTCTTGGGCTAGCAGCCCAAGTCATACCCAAAGAGTCTGAAAAAGTCTGTACTCAGTTGTCTCAGGCAGACGAAGCACATATCTGTCTATGCAGCTGCAGTGCAGATGTACCCTGACAAGCAGGCTAAGAGAACTAATGGTCATGAGAGTCAAGACTTAGCCAGGCATGTGCTGCCTATAATGCATCTGAAGTTTTGTCTCATTCTCTAGCTTATGCTGTGACCATTAAGATATGGCTCAGGAATTCAGAGAAAAGTTCTAGAATTGCCTTGAAGGCATGGAGTCTTTCTTCTGTTAAAACAACTGATCATTTGAGCAGACTCAGAGACTAAATTTTTGAAACAGCCTTTTAAGGCATTTTTAGTCTGGGTATGTCTATACTATCCCCCTACTTCGAACTAATGGCTAATGTAGGCATTCGAAGTTGCAAATCAAGCCCGGGATTTAAATATCCCGTGCTTGATTTGCATCTTCCTGGCTGGTCGCCATTTTTGAAATTTACAAGTCTGACTAACTGCTCGCGTCTTCACACGACAGGGACCCGGTATTTCGAATTAAAGCCCTAAATCAAACTACCTGTTATTCTTCCTGCAAGGGGCTTCCACTGCCTCCCCACAACCTGGCGGAGGGTTTGCCCCTCACCATCCCCCACCGACAGCCCCCTCTCACCTGCCCGCCTTAAACAGCTGCCTGCCTCTTGCCCCCTCACCACCACCGCTGCTTACAAGTTGCCCTGCTTGCAAGCCGGTTGCATGGGACTCCTGAGTGGAGCACAGGATCAGGCCCAGGAGATAACCATTACAGGACTGCTTGGGAATAGTGACCATAATATAATAACATTTAACATTCTTGTGGTGGGAAGAACATCTCAGCAGTCCAGGACTCTGGCATTTAATTTCGAAAAGGGGAATTACACAAAAATGAGGAAGTTAGTTAAACAGAAATTAAAAGGCACAGTGACTAGAGCCAAATCCCTGCAAGCTGCATGGAAACTTTCTAAAGACACCATAATAGAGGCTCAACTTAAATGTATACCCCAAATTAAAAAACATAGAGACCTAAAAAAGAGTCATCCTGGCTTTACCACCATGTAAAAGAAGCAGTGAGGGACAAAAAGGCATCTTTCAAGAAGTGGAATGTGGTGTATGAAGGCACGGACTCCGGCCGGTGCAAGCATGAAATCCTTTTATTGCAAGATTACAACTATCTTTATACCCTCTCAAACTTCCCAAAAGTCCACAAACTGCTTTTTTACAAACTGCTTTTTCCCAGTCCAAAACACAGCATTCTCGAAGGTCATTGACTCAGGCAGATGTTGTTATTGTTGGCTCAGGACTCTTGCTTGGTTTCGTACTTGGGACGCTCTGTCACGTGGCCAAAGCAGTATACTTGCCGATTCTCTACAGTGGAAGTCCAATCCTAGTGAGATAAATAGAAAGGAACATAAACACTGTCAAATCAAGTGTAAAAATGTAATAAGAAAAGCAAAAAAAGATTTTGAGGAACAGCTAGCCAAAAACTCAAAAAGAAATAGCAAAATGTTTTTTAAGTACATTAGAAGCAGGAAGCCTGCTAAAAAACCAGTGGGTCCCCTAGACAATCGAGATATAAAAGGAGCAATCAAGGATGATAAAGCCATTGTGGAGAAACTAAATTATTTCTTTGCTTCAATCTTCATGGCTGAGGATGTTAGGGAGATTCCCAAATCTGCACCATCCTTTGTGGGTGATGAATTGGAGGAGCTGTCCTGGATTGAAGTGTCATTAGAAGAGGTTTTGGAACAAATAGAAAAACTTAACGTTAACAAATCACCGGGACCGGAAGGCATTCATCCACGGGTTCTAAAAGAACTCAAATGGGAAATTGCTGAACTGTTAACTGTGGTTTGTAATCTATCCTTTAAATTGGCTTCCGTACCTAATGACTGGAAGATAGCTAACGTGACACCAATATTTAAAAAGGGCTCTAGAGGCGATCCTGGCAATTACAGACCAGTAAGTCTAACTTCAGTACCGGGCAAATTAGTCGAAACAATAGTAAAGAATAAAATAGTGAAGCATGTAGAAAAACATAATTTGTTGGACAAAAGTCAACATGGTTTCTGTAAAGGGAAATCATGTCTTACTAATCTATAATTAGGCTATGTCTACACTGGCGGCTTTTTGTGCAAGAATATCTTGCGCAAGGGTTCTTGTGCAAGAAGTCCTGCACAAGAAAATGTCCACGCTGCCATGTGCGAGCTGTGCTTTTGCGCAAGAGCACCCATGACAGTGTGGATGCTCTCTTGCGCAAGAAAGCTCTGACAGCTATTTTAGTTAGAGGGCTTTCTTGTGCAAGAAATCCCTGCCAAGCATCCACACTGCCCTCTTATGCAAGAGCTCTTGCACAAGAGGGCTTACACCTGTTAAAAAAGAGCGTACGCCGTATTGTAAATTTCCTTGCACAAGTGTGGGTGGGCAATGTGGATGCTCTGCGGAATCTTGTGCAAGAATGGCCAAGAGGAGTGTAGACATAGCCTTAAATTTCTTTGAAGGGGTTAACAAACATGCAGACAAGGCGGATGCAGTAGATATAGTATACTTAGATTTTCAGAAAGCATTTGACAAGGTCCTCACCAAAGGCTCTTGTGTAAATTACATTGTCATGGGATAAGAGGAAAGTCCTTTCATTGATTGAGAACTGGTTAAAATACAGGAAACAAAGGGTAGGAATAAATGGTAAATTTTCAGAATGGAGGAGGTAACTAGTGGTGTTCCCCAAGAGTCAGTCCTGGGACCAATCCTGTTCAACTTATTCATAAATGATCTGGAGAAAGGGGAAAGCAGTGAGGTGATAAAGTTTGTGGATGATACTAAACTGTTTAAGATAGTCAAGACAGAAGCAGACTGTGAAGAACTTCATCTCACCAAACTGAGTGATTGGGCAATAAAATGGCAAATGAAATTTCATGTGGATAAGTATAAAGTAATGCATGTTGGAAAAAATAACCCCAACTATACGTACAGTCAGACAGGGGCTAATTTAGCTACGACAAATAAGGAAAAAGATCTTGGAGTTTTCGTGGATAGTTCTCTGTAAACTTCCACATAGTGTGCAATGGCGGTCAAAAAGGCAAATAGGATGTTAGGAATTATTAAGAAAGGGATAGAAAATAAGACCCAGAATATCTTACTGCCCCTGTATAAATCTATGGTACGCCCACATCTTGAATACTGTGTACAGATGTGGTCTCCTCACCTCAAAAAAGATATTTTGGCCTTAGAAAGGATTTAGAAAAGGTCAACTAAAATGATTAGGGGTTTGGAACGGGTCCCATATGAAGAGAGGCTAAAGCGACTGGGACTTTTCAGTTTAGAAGAGAGGAGACTGAGGGGGGATATGATAGAGGTCTATAAAATCATGAGTGGTGTGGAGAGGGTGAATAAAGAAAAGTTATTTATTAGTTCCCATAATAGAAGAACTAGAGGACACTAAATGAAATTAATAGGTAGCGGGTTTAAAACTAATAAAATAAAGTTTTTCTTTACACAGCGCATAGTCAACTTGTGGAACTCCTTGCCAGAGGAGGCTATGAAGGTTAGGACTATAACAGAGTTTAAAGAGAAGCTAGATAATTTCATGGAGGTTAGGTCCATAAAAGGCTATTAGCCAGGGGGTAGAATTGATGTCCCTGGCCTCTGTTTGTCAGAGGCTGGAGATGGATGGCATGAGACAAATCGCTTGATCATTGTCTTCGGTCCACCCCCTCTGGGGCACCTGGCCACTGTCGGCAGACAGGATACTGGGCTTGCTGGACCTTTGATCTGACCCAGTATGGCCATTCTTGTTTTTATGTTCTTCCACCGCCTCCCCACAACACTCCCCGCACCATTCCCTGCTGACCCCTGCATGCAGTGTGTATCCTGACAGATCTGTCACAGCACCCCGCCAGAGTACCTCCCGATACTCTGGCATATCTGATAATCCGGCACCTCCTGGTCCCAAGGGTGCCGGATTATCGGAAGTCTACTGTACGTTGAAAAAATCAGTGTCCTATTTAAGACTTGAGAAAATGGTTTTCATTCCTGGGTACGAAACATTGCTCTTTGTGAATAGTGAATGGCTGATAAGAGTGCTACCTGTGAACAATGAGGTATGCTTATTTTCTTACCTCACAGATATAAATTGCATACTCTATTGAACTCTGTGTCAGTTATTTCTTATTTGAAGTTAAAAAGTACAAAATATGTTAATAACTTGACTTGTTTTCAACAGGAAAAACTTAATATTTATTTGTTCTATCATCTTTCATTCTTTACCTACAACTATTTACAGAAGTTTGACCTGAAGAATATCTCGAGGCAACAGGTGACGTGGAAATTAGATCTTGATGGTGGAGGAAAAGCCATAGAAGATGGGATTTTTAAATTCAGTCTGTGTGCTGGAGTTCTTGATGCAGGAGAAAAAACTAGTATCACTGTAGGCTTTTGCCCATGTAAGTATTATTCTGATTTTTGTCAACTTTTATATGTGTTTGCTAAAATGAATATTGTTTGTTCAAGACTCCATTTTCAGAGATGTATTTAAATCTCATTTCACTGTGAATCAGCACTTTTTTTCTAAAATATGTTTGAAGAGCTTTAAACGGACCTTTCTTGAATTCCAAAGTTACATAGTTTGAAACCAGGAAAATAAATGTAACATTTCCTATCCATACTACCTAGTGCTACAGGTTCTGGGGATTGTGCCAATGGAAAAAAAAATCAAAACCCTGTTGAAGTTCAGAGAACTAAGAGTTGTAGTCTGGATAGCTGAGGAAAAGGGAATTGCTTGAAGTATTTCTGCTGTATGTATAAAATAGGATACCTAACACCTTTTTCTTTGGGAAAGCATAACTGGTTAAGAAAAGATTTAAATAAACGAATTCCTTTGTGAATTTGAGGGACTCTGGTTTAAGGCCTTCTCATTCTAGGACATTCTGTAGGTCTGAAATAATATGTAATCATCTGTGGAGAAATTTTCTTTTTAATGATTCAAGTAGAGCAAAATATTAAGTGGTTCCTTTCCATTAATGCATGAAACATTTCTAGGAAACTACCCTGGAAAGCATATATTTCTCAGAGACGCCTAAGAGGGGATTCCATAGGGGATTCAGTATCCTTAATCTTCAGACATTAGAAATTCACATTATCTACATATATTTGGGCTTTGTGAAATAAGTTTTTGGTCTCTGCTTACTTATCTATGAACAGATGTCCATATCACAATAATCTCTGCTATTGGCACAAACTGGAAACATTGTTGGTAGTATGGATTAGAAAGACCAACATCTAAATGGACACAGAATCTATTCATTCAGGAGTAGAGGCAATCCCTCTAAGTTGTGAATGATGTTTATTACGTGGGTATGGAGGAAGCTTGAACAGTTGCTTCCTGTACTGCGTTTGTTCAGTAGATTAAGTAGTTCCTATTCTCTTCTGTGTTGTCAGTCCAGCACCCTTAATGAGCACTTACTTTAAGTGAAGTAAAAAATAAAAACTATATCGACAAAGTAGAATTTGGTGTATTTTTTCTAATTAGCTAAAATATAGAAATAAAATGCAGTTTATCTCTTCAGAAGACCCAAGATTGGAACAATAATATATTTTTTGAACAGCCTTAATTGATTTAGACAAGTAGATTTTATGTATAAACGGGAAATCCTCTCGCTACCAAAATTCAGGAAGAAACTTTGAAGATTATAGTCACTTAGGCTATGTCCAGACTGTAGGCTTCTTTCGGAAGAGAGATCTTCTGAAAAAACTTTTCCAAAAGAGAGCGTCTACACCATAAAAGTGCATCGAAATAGCGATCTGCTTTTTTGAGAGAGCGTCCCTTCAGTGTGGACGCTATCTCGCATTTAAACTGTGATTACTATGGATGGAGTGGCCACTAGGGCACCTGTGCTTTTTCCTGGAGGCTTCTTCTTTCAAAAGAACTCCCTCTTCCCCATCCACACATGCCTTTTTCCAAAAGAGCTCTTTCAGAAAAAGGCTTCTTCTTCATAGAAAGAGGTTTACCAGTGTTGGAAAGAACTCTCTGTTCTTTCAATTTTCAGTGTGGACGTAAGTGAAGTTTTTTTCAGAAAAACAGCTGTTTTTCTGAAAAAACTCTGCAGTGTAGACATACCCCATGAAACCTTACATTAGGAAGTAATTACAATGACAGAAATTACAACTAAATTCAATGTCTCTGGGGATCATACCGAATTTATGTATCACGGTGGGTCAAGGATTGATTGCAGCTTCAGTGGGGGGGTGATTATCATGGCAGCTCCAGGAATCACAAACAGTGGGAGGTGATTAGAGAGAATCACCCTATGTTGTAAACACTTCCAGACAGTTATATCTCCCTGGAGAGGCTTGTATATATTGACCACAAAGTCTGGGTTTTCTAAAGACCAACAGACAAGGGAAGACCTTTTTTATATAAAACTTTATAGGAACTTTTATTGTATTTATTCTGTTACGCTTTTACCTTACAAATAAAGGTGCTTGCTTAAAAAGAGCTGTATAGTTGCTTGCATTTGCGGCAAAACACTGTTCTTAGCTTTCTTAGAGAAAGCAAAACCACAGGCACTGGCTTCTAGGCAATTGGCTTGCTGAGAGTATTGTAATATATGCTAAGGCAGCCTTAAAACACTTGTTAGGAGAGAGCAAGATGTGGGTTTCTACTAAGAGCGATGGCACCCAGGAGTCAGACGCCTTAAATAGGTGCCCACCTAGGGACCACACGGGAAGAAGACTGCTGCACTCACCTTGGAACTGTGACAGTTATACTGCTGGAAAAATAGGAAACTAATTTTAAAATGTCACTGTTTGTGGTGCTGCATTTTGGGTCTTATCTTATATAATTACTCTTTCCCTGGACAATATGTCCAGAATTAAAAAGAGGAGGAATTACTTAATTCCATGGATTCCATCATCTCTGGGGAAAACTAGGTGGACAAATTTGCAAACACTTAAGAAACATCACCAAGGAAGATTCCCGAATCTGCTAACAACTTTTTCGTTACCATATAGCAAAGATGGTGGAGTATAGATAGTAGCATAGCACAGGCTTTGCCTGTGGTCAAATAAGCATTTCCCATAGTATGGTAGACATGTATTGAATATTTTATCTGGAACCAGACTTGCATACTGGTTTAATATGATTATCTTAATCCTCTTGTTACTCAGTTAGTGCTGTTCTGTAGTAGTAGCATTTTTTGACCTTTATAAGAAAGAAGCAGAATCTGGACAAGATTGTGTGAAGAGGAGGACAAGTGGAGTGGGAGTTACCAGTTTTCTCTGATTTTGAGAAAAAGTCATATTTAAAGAATACATAATGCCTGTAAACTCTGACACATGCATCTGAATGATTGAAGTGAAAATGTTGGACAAGTGGAGTAGTAGAAATGAGAGGAAAAAGTTTGTGAGGATAGTTTGCTATTGTTAGTATATGATCAAGTAATTAAGATATCTGTTAACAGAAAGGAAATCAAAAGCATTTAGCAAAGTTTTGCTATTTTCCCCCAGGTCTCCTGCCTCATTTAGTACACAGGATGGAGCTGCTCTGGGAGAGTATGTTTAAACTATGTGCGTATTTTAAAATAAGTGATTTTGGAATAATAACTCCTGAAATAGCTATTTCGAAATAGCGCATCCACACTACAAATCCCCATCAAAAAAGTGCAGAGCTATATCAAAATAGCACATCCACACTAATAGGAGGCTGAATTGTATTTAAGGCCCCTTGGAAGCTCTCTGGGCAGGGCATCAGGACAGCAGTCACTTCCTGCAGCTTCTGCCTGAGGCTATCATGCTTAAAGGGACTCCCCTCTACAGTCATGTCTCAGGCTCTTCACTTTTTCCAACCTCCTCAAAGGACAGCAAACTCATCTCACTGTGTGCTGTGGTTGGCCTTGTGGACACCACAGCACTCCAGTCATGGAGTCATATCTGCTGCAAAGCACTTGCTGGCTCTTAGACTTAGTGTCGCACCTCCTGGTGCAGTTACTGCAGGCTGCCCACGTGGCACTGCAAGACCAGGACCTGCAGCTCACTGTGGGGCACCTCCTCACCCCACTCCATGTACTGCTCATGCAGCACAGCCCTTCCCAGCCTCCCCTGCACCTCGTCGGGACCAGACCATGGGACAACCAACAGTGACTCCTGAACTTTCACATGTTGAAGGACACCTTCATGAAGCTGTACGAGTGGCTTGCCCCTGCCCTCTGGCAATGGGACACCCACATGCGACCTGCCATCCTCCTCCAGAAGTGGGTCACCATTGCACTTTGGAAGCTTGGCATGCCAGACAGCTACCGCTCCATTGGGAACCAGTTTGGTGTAGGGAGATCAACCGTCACAGCTGTACATGCAGGTTTGACTCTCTTGCTATTGTTCTAGGAGGGTGGTGAACTACTGGAAAGGGGTTCCCTAGGGAAGGGGGTGGGGTGGACTCAGTAGTGCCTTAACAAAGCTCCACTGGGGATGGGGTAAGTTGGGGCTGGGCCTGGTGTGGGAAAGGGGCTGGGCTCAGAGAATTCCTAAGGACTCTGGCAACCCTGTGATTCTATGTATGTATCTTTCTACAGGTGGTGAGGGCCATCAACACCATCCTACTGAACAGGGTTGTCATCCTGGGCGATGTGGACTCTATCATCTTTGCTGCCATGACAGCATCCTTATCTTCATCTCGGCCCCCAACCACTGGGCCTCCAATTCTATCAATCAGAAGGGGTACTTTTCAATGGTCCTGCAGGCTCTCATGGACCACCAAGACCGGTTCGCCGACATCAACCTTGGGTGGTTGGGAAAGACACCCAACGCCTACATCTTCAGGAATTACAGCCTGTTCCAGAAGCTGCACACTCACTTTTTTCTCTGACTACACCATCAGGGTTAGGGACATGGACATGTGGATGTGCATCATGGGGAACACAGCCTACCCTTTGCTCCTGTGGGTAATGAAGCCCTGCACGGGACACCTGGACCCCACCAAAGAATGGTTGAATGCCAGCCTCAGCGTGGCCTGCATCATGGTGGAGGGTGCCTTCGGCTGTTTGAAAGAGAGGTTTTGCTTTCTCCTCACCCATCTGGATCTTGGCGAGCAGAACATCCCCCAGGTGGTGGCCTGCTGTGTCCTGCACAACCTTTCGTAGAACCATAGAACCATAGAGCTGGAAGAGTCCTCAGAAGGTCATCAAGTCCAGCCCCCTGCTCTAGGCAGGACCAATCCCAACTAAATCAACCCAGCCAGGGCTTTGTCAAGCCGAGACTTAAACATCTCTAGGGATGGAGACTCCACTACTTCCCTAGGTGTAACCCATTCCAGTGCTTCACTACCCTCCTAGTGAAATAGTTTTTCCTAATATCCAACCTGGACCTCTCCCATCACAATTTGAGACCATTGCTCCTTGTTCTGCCATTTGTCACTACTGAGAACAGCCTCTCTCCATCCTCTTGGAACCTCCCTTCTGGAAGTTGAAGGCTGCTATCAAATCCCCCATCACGCTTTGCTTCTGCAGACTAAACAGACCCAACTCCCTCAACCTCTCCTCATAAGTCATATGCTCCAGCCCCCAAATCATTTTGGTTGCCCTCCGCTGGACCCTCTCCAATGCATCCACATCCCTTTTGTAGTGGAGGGCCCAGAACTGGACACAATACTCCAGGGGTGCATCTAGACTGGCAAGATTTTTCGCAAAAGCAAGCGCTTTTGCACAAAAACTTGCCAGCTGTCTCAACTGGCCGCTTGGGGCACTCCACTAGAAACTGACCACCATCCTGACATCAAGCCATTGATCACTACCCCTGGGCTCGGCCTTCTAGCCATCTTTCTATCCATCTTACTGTCCATTTATCCAATCCACATTCCCTTAACTTGCTGGCAAGAATATTGTGGGAGACCGTATCAAAAGCCTGGCTAAAGTCAAGGTATATCACATCCACTGACTTTCCCACGTCTACAGAGCCAGTTATCTCATCATAGAAGCTAATCAGATTGGTCAGGCACGATTTTCCCTTTGTGAATCCATGCTGACTATTCCTAATCACTATCCTCTCTTCCAAGTGCCTCAAAATGGATATCTTAAGGATCCTTTCCATGATTTTTCCAGGAACCGAGGTAAGACTGACTGGACTATAGTTCTCTGGATTGTCCTTCTTCCTTTTTTTGAAGATGGGCACTACATTTGCCTTTTTCCAATCATCGGGGATTTCTCCCGATCTCCATGACTTTTCAAAGATAATGGCCAAAGGCTCCTAAATGACATTTGCCAACTCCCTCAGGGTATGTCTACACTACCACCTAGTTCGAACTAGGATGGTTAATGTAGGCAACCGGAGTTGCAAATGAAGCCCGGGATTTGAATTTCCCGGACTTCATTTGCATATTGCCGAGCGCCGCCATTTTTAAATGTCCGCTAGTTCGGACTCTGTGCCCGCGGCTACATGCAGCACGAACTAGGTAGTTCGGATTAGGCTTCCTATTCCGAACTACCAGTACACCGCATTCCACGAGGTCATTTGTCCAAGTTTTCACTTTTTGTAAGCTTCCTTTTTGTGCTTAAGTTCACCAAGGATTTCCCCTGTAAGCCAATCCGGTCTCCTACCATGTTTGCCTCTCTTACTACACAGCGGGATGGTTTCTTTCTGTGCCTTCAATAAGGCTTCTTTAAAATACTTCCAGCTGTCCTGGACTCCTTTCCCCTTCATGTTGGCATCTCAGGGGATTCTGCCCATCAGGTCTCTGAGGGTATGTCTACACTACAGCGCTAATTTGAACTAACGGATCCAGACTAAAAAACTAGTTCGAATTAGCGTTTTGCTAATTCGAATTAGCATGTCCACATTAAGTGGACCCTGAACCGGGGTTAAGGATGGCCGGAAGCAGTGCCGGCAGGGCATCAGATGAGGACTTAGAGTGTGGAGCTGCTGCTTCAGGCTAGCCGAGGGCTGTGCTTAAAGGGTCCCAACCCCCACCCTGGACAGACAGTTATCAGGGGTGCCCTGCTTGTAAAGCAGTCCTGGCTTGGAGTGCCTTGAGTGCCCACACTCGGCACATCACAGCACTCGGCCATCAGACCGGCTGCACTTGCCGCAGGCTGCCATCTGGGAAGGGGGGCAATTGGGGGGCTGCAGGAGAGCTTCCACCCCCAGAAGCCCACAGAGCCAGACCAGTTCTCCCCATTGGAGGCTCGTACCCCATTCCTCCCTCACCTCCTTCCACTTACCCTTCCCTAGCCCCCCTTCCTGATGTACAAAATAAAGAAAACGTGTGGTCAAAAATAGAATCTCTCTTTATTGAACAAAACTCGGGGAGACTGGGAAAAGGAAGTGGGAGAGGGGAAGAGAGAGGGTGGGAGAGGGGAGGGCAACTAAAATGATCAGGGGTTTGGAACAGGTCCCATATGAAGAGAGGCTAAAGAGACTGGGACTTTTCAGTTTAGAAAAGAGGAGACTGAGGGGGGATAGGATAGAGGTCTATAAAAGCATGAGTGGGGTGGAGAGGGTGCATACAGAAAAGTTCTTCATTAGTTCCCATAATAGAAGGACTAGAGGACACCAAAGGAAAGGAATGGGTAGCAGGCTTCAAACTAGTAACAGAAAGTTGTTCTTCACAAAGCAAAGAGTCAACCTGTGGAACTCCTTGCTGCGGGAGGCTGTGAAGGCTAGAACTAGAACAGAGTTTAAAGAGAAGTGAGATCAAGTCATGGAGGTTGGGTCCATGGAGTGGTATTAGCCAGGGGGTAGGAGTGGTGTCCCTGCCCAAAGTTTGTGGAAGGCTGGAGAAGGATGGCAGGAGACAAATGGCTTGGTCACTGTCTTTGGTCCATTTCCTCCAGCGTCCCTAGGGTTGGCCGCTGTCGGCAGACAGGCTAGTAGGCTAGATGGACCTTTGGTCTGACCCAGTACGGCCATTGTAAGCTCAGGGCTCAGGGTCGGGGGTCTCAGTGGACCCCCTTGATTTTCATGCACACCTGCTCCTGGGTGGCCAGGCTGGCAGCTCTCCTGCCCTAGCCGGCCACTTTCCTGTGCCTAGTGCGGAGGTTGTGGACGAGGTCCACGATGTCTGCACTAGAGCAGGCGGGTGCCCGCCTCTTGCGGTCCCGGGCAAGCTCCCGGGAGCTGCCAGCCTGGTCCCACGAAGAGGGGGAGGGCTGGGGGGCATCGGGTGGGTGGCTTGAGCCGTGCCAGGTGCAGGGTCTGCTAGCTGGGTGCTGGCAGGCTTGCACCTGGCATGGGCACTGTAGCCAGCCCATGCCCCTTTAAGGGGTCCGGGGCCGGGAGGGGAGCAGACGAGTTTCCCTGGTGTTGGCCAGAGTGGCCACCAGGGAAAGCTGGGGAGGGCTAGCCTCCCACTAGTTCGAATTAAGGGGCTACACACCTCTTAATTCGAACTAGGAAGTTCGAACTAGGCTTAGTCCTCGTAGAATGAGGTTTACCTAGTTCGAACTAAGCGCTCCGCTAGTTCAAATTAAGTTCGAACTAGCGGAGCGCTAGTGTAGCGCCTATCAAAGTTAATTCGAAGTAATGTCCGTTAGTTCGAATTAACTTTGTAGTGTAAGACATACCCTGAGGGAGTCAAAATCTGCTTTTTTGAAGTCCAAGGTGTGTTTTTTACTACTCTCTTTTCTTCCTTTGGTCAGGATCCTGAAATCTACCATCTCATGATCACTGCTTCCCAGGTTGTCACCCACCTCTACTTCCCATATTAGTTCCTCCCTGTTTGTGAGCAGAAGGTCAAGCTGCGCATGGCCTCTGGTTGGATCCTTTAGCACTTATGTCAAGAAGTTATCCCCAACATTCTCCAAAAACTTCCTGGATTGCCTGTGTAGTGCCGTATTGTTTTCCCAACAGATGTCAGGGTGATTGAAGTCCCCCATGAGAACCAGGGCCTGCGATCCGGAAGCTTCTCTCAGTTGTCCGAAGAAAGCCTCATCTACCTCATCCACCTGATTTGGTGGCCTGTAGCAGTCACCAACCACAACATCACTGCTGTCGTTTGCTGCTTTAAACTTAACCCATAGACTCTCAACAGGTTTTTCTCCCTCTTTATACTGGAGTTCACAGCAATTATAGTATTTGCTTACATATAGTGCAACTCCTCCTCCTTTTCTCCCCTGCCTGTTCTTCCTGAACAGTCTATACCCTTCCATGACAGCGCTCCAGTCATGCGTGTCATCCCACCAAGTCTCTGTTATCCCAATTAAATCATATTTCTTGGACTGGGCCAGGGCCTCCAGTTCTTCCTGTTTGTTTCCCAGGTTTCTCGCATTAGTGTACAAACACCTTAGGTAACCGGTTGATCGCCCTATCTTCTCCATTCGAATCAGGGGTCCTCCTTTCTTGCTCGTTCCTCTCTGCATTTCTTTCCGGTATCCAACTTTCCCACTCCCCTCAGGGTTTTGGTCACCATCCCCCGACGAATCTAGTTTAAAGCCCTCCTCACTAGGTTTCCAAGCCTGCCCGCGAATATGCTCCTTCCTCTCTTCATTAGGTAAATCCCATCTCTTCTTAACAATCCTTGTGCCCGGAACAGAGTCCCATGGTCGAAGAAACCAAAGCCCTCTCTACTACACCACCTGCGCAACCACGCATTTACGTCCTCAATTCGCCGATCCCTGCCCAGTCCTTTCCCTTCAACAGGGAGGATGGACGAGAACACCACTTGCGCTCCGAGGTCTTGGATCTTTCTTCCCAGCGCTACATAATCCGCAGTAACCCGCTCAAGGTCATTCTTGGCCATATCGTTAGTTCCCACGTGGAGAAGCAGGAAGGGGTAGCGATCTGAAGGTTTGATCAGTTTGGTAAGCCTCTCAGTCACATCCTGAATGCAAGTTCCCTGTAAGCAGCACACCTCTTGAGATTCCAGGTCCGGACAGCAGATGGATGGCTCAGTCCCTCTTAGGAGGGAGTCCCCGACCACCATCACCCGTCATTTTCTTTTGAGGGTGGTGGCTGTGGAACCCCCATCCCTAAGAGTACACATCCCATGCCTTCCAGTAGATGGTGTTCCCTTCCGATTTCTTCCTTGTGAGGTCCCTTCCAAAGCATTCAGCACTGTAGAGCCTGTGGAGAGAGCTTGAAAGCGATTACTTACCTCTATAGGATTGGGGGATTCCCATGCTGGCCTTTTTCCCCCTTCTAGAAGTTACATGCTGCCAGTTCTCTTCCTGGTCCCGTACTGCCCTTTCTGGCTCTTCCGCCTGCCATGCTTGAAGGATTAAACGCTGCCGTCTATCGAGGAAGTCTTCATCCTCTCTGATCGAGCGTAGGGTCAGCACTTGGGCCGTCAGTCCTCTAAATTTTTCTTCCAAAATGGCGACCAGCTTTCACTTAGTACAGATGAAATCCATTCTTTCTTCTGGGAGGAAGACGAACATGGCACACGCTGTGCAAGTAACAACAGCAGACCTATCTCCATCCATCGCTGTTGTCCTAGAGAAGGGATTTAAAAAGAAAGAAAGGCAAGAGAACCTCGCCCCCTTCCCAGCTCCCTCTCTAATCTCCCTGTTAGTACTCACCTGTTTGCAAGCTCCTTGGTCGCTTGTCCACTGCCTTATAAAGACCTGGAGTGCCTGAAAGTCCCTCCCCCTACCAAGGCACAGCCAATCAGCAGAGGCTTCTAAAATTCAAACTTTAATTAGAAGCCAACAGTTTCCACCTGCCAATCACAGCACACACTCCCTGAAGGAGAGGAGGAAGGCAAAGGGGAAGTGAAGAAAAAAAAAGCCTCACAAACACAGGGGAAAAAACAAACAAAAACAAAAAAACCCACACACCAACCCTCACTCACACATACAAGCTCAGCACAAAGCAAGAAAGCCCCAAACACAACACACACTTCCCTCAAGAGTCCTGTATCTGCTTCTCCTCTACTTGGAGAACTCCCTCTCTAAAGGGAGAGAGAGAGAAAAAAAAAAACAAAAACAAAGGGGAGAGTTTTTCCTGCCAGGGTGGGGGGCAGAGGCCAATTAGTTGGCCAGGGCCTTTGAGCAGCCATGCATCACTGCCATCCAGCAAGCCCATCAGGGGTCTTTGTGCATCTGGGAGGCCCTGGGGGAGAGTTTCAGACAAGGCCATCTGTGACACTCTTTCCCTTGGGCCTCCCACAAGGGGCCTCTGCATTGCCCCTCTGTGCCTTTCCTCTACCATCCCTACCTTCCTCTGTCCTCCTTTCCCACTTTCCCCTCCCTCCTTCCATGAAGGTACAATAAACCAGTTTTTTTGTTTTTAAAGAATAAACTGTTTTTTTTTAAATTTGGGGTAAATATAACTGGGAAGGGACTCGGGAAAGAATCTGGAAGAAGAAGGGAGGAAGGGAGAGCTGGGGCTCAAGGATGGGTTTAGGACTGGTGCTTGCCTCACATGGTCCCTAGTGTGCAGAGACCCTTGGCGGCCACAGGGAAGGGTTAGGAAGAGAAGCCATGGGGGGCCAGGGCAGGAGCGAAAGCAGGATTGGGTGTGGGAGAGACTTGGGAAGGAACAGGTGTTGGGGGAGACTGCTGGACTGCTCAATGGCAATGACCAGGCAGTTCATGACAGTGGTATATGCTGTGCACATTCTTCGACCTGCTGCAACAGCGCCTGCCAGGTGGTGCAGCAGTGTTCCAGGTCAGCATCCAACCTCTGCTCCTGCCGCTCAAGCGACCACTGCAGTGCATGCAGCCAGGGAATGTGTTCTCGCTCCAGATCTTCCCAGCGTTGCCAGCACCTGCAGTTCTCTCAGTGTTGGGAGGCTGGCACGGGAGGTGTGGCTCATGCTCCAGTCACAGCTGGTTCAGCTGTGCAGAAAAGTGAGAAGGGCTGTCGTCCCAGGAGACACTGTGCACGAAACCTAGTCCTCATCTCTGAGCTGACACAGAAAGTTCTCAGTTCAGAAGAAGGGAATGTGCTTCGAGCAAGGCCATCTGTGGCCTTGACAGTGGACGCTGTACTGCAGGGGCACAGATGTCATTACCCCTACACCTCAGTAGTAGAACTGAGTGAACATCTTGCATCCACTTTCCTACAGATGATAGTCATTTGTAGGTGGAGTAAATGTCCTAAGATTTCTGTTGAGAAATAGTAATTTATTGATGACTGCTATTATCAGTAATACAGCTGGAACCATTAGGATCCACTCACATAGATTTAATTGAAGGATTGGGGTCTAAATTAGGATGATCAGAAAAAGTATTTCAAAATGTTTTGTCCAGTAGATTCCATTTTGTGCAAATAGATTTGGAACTAAAGCTGATTTGAACAACAGAACAATTTGGTAAATGTTGAGGAGCCTGTGTCAATATTGAGGAGCCTGTGTGTGGTAGGGGGCCATGCCATGCACACACCAGGTCCAGCAGTGGCGGTGTCCCACAGAGAGAGGATTTCTATCCCTGTGCACTGCGAGGAGAGGGGTATGGTAGTGGAGGAGGTGTGCGTAAGCGGTAGATGCCATTTTCTGGGGAGTGTGGTGGTGGGGTCCCCTCCACTTCCTTCCCTCCAGCAAGTTTCCATGCAGCAACTCAGTGTCCTCTGCCTTGCCACATTTGCCCAGGAGTGGATGTTGCCTTGGGAGTGTGGGCATGACTGTGTGGTGTTTGTGACACTGCTCTGTGTGTCTGTGACCTCAGTCTCCTTAGTGGAGGCTTGTGGTGGAAAAGTGTCCCACCACAGGATTGGGAGTATGACAGGCCTTCCAGAAAACCTGTGAGCAGGAGCACAAGGTTCCTTTGTGGCAACCTCTTATGCAGCTGTCTGCTCTGAACTGGTGCTCCATGTGGACTTATGTGCACAAGCTGCGCTGTCTATGATGAGAAGGCCGAGTTAAGAGAATGCAGCCCCTTGCCACCCATCGCCTCCCCCTGCAGTGTCTAGGGGAAGTGATGGAACTCACCTGATGGGCCATCCTTGGCTTTGTCCGAACACTGGGTGACATCCTCGGAGGGGGATACTGGCTCAGGATGACCTTCTAGCTGGTGAGCATTGTGTCCGTGCTGGCCTCATCTTCCTCCTCCTCGTCCTCTTCTATCTCCTCCTCCTGGTCCATGGGCCCGCCCTCTAGGAGGCTGACAATGGGTGTCTCCAGGCCAGAGTCCACAACAAGGAAGGGGGGATGGAGCGGACTCCTCTCCCAGGATGTGGTGCAGCTGCTCATAATAGCAGCATGACTGGTGTGCCATCTCTGAGTGGGAACTCTGCTCCCTGGTCTTCGTGTACACCTGCCTAAGTTCTTTAATTTTCATGTGCACCTGCTCCCTGGTGTGCATGTGGCCCTTCTGGCCCAGGCTGGTGGCCATCTGTCTGTACACATCTGCATTCCTGCATCTGGTGCAGAAATCCTGAAGGTTTGCCGCCTCCTTCCCCCAAACCTCAATGAGATCCAGGATCTCTTCCCCAGACAAGGAAGGGGCCTTCCTCTTCCAGTCCTGGACAGGGGCTTCAGAGCTCACTGCCGGCTTGCATATAGCTGTGGGGGGTTCGGTGAGAACGTGAGGGTCTGTCATGGCAGCAGGGAAGGCAGAGCAGGGCACTGCTGTGTGATACAGGACTGTCAGGGCCTTCCTTGTGCCATAAGCATTTTTCCATGTGGATGCAGCTTTAAAGGCTGCAGGGGAAGAGAAACTATAGAGATCTGAGGGGTATGCACAGAATGTCTACCTGGGGCAGCTGTCAGAAGCCTTGGAGAACAATTATTTTGAAATAACCACAGCTGCCCCATCTATGCACACCTATTTCAAAATAACTATTTCAAAATAGGCATTATTCCCCACGAACTGAGGGTTTATTATTCCAGAATAAGAAGCCTGTTATTTCAAAATAATTTCAAAATAATGAGCTTGCTGTGTGGATGTTATCCTTATTTCGAAATAACATTAGTTATTTCAAAATAAGGCTGCAGTGTAGACGTATCTGGGATGTCTGTCTAGAGAACTGACTTCTATGACTGCCTCTGCCACAGAGTTGCTAAATGTTGCTGGGCATGTCACCATAAGCCATAATTTTCACAGCTGGTCATTATGTGCTCTTAATTTTCTGGGTATCCAACTGCAGACATCGAGAGTCTGAGTTGAAGAGATGCTCAATAGAACTGAGGAAATAGTTGATTTTTGGTATAGAAACCAGATGGAAAAAATACCTTTCCCCTCCAAAATTGCTTAGTTTTAAACCCAAACTTTTTTTCCCAGTTATTTTTTGATGAAACAAGCAAATAAAAATGGAAAAAGAATTTTGGATCAAATAAGTTGTTTTTGATGTTAACCGCATTTTCAAAGTCTTGTTTTCAATTTGGTCAAAAATAGTTGCTAAATTCGATTTGAATTTGCAAATAATTTTGGTGCACTAACAAATGTGGGTTTTTTTACGGTAAATGTTGTATCTCCTGCTCCCGCCCCTCCCCCAGAATTACTAAGCTCTAACGCTGAGCACTCATAGCTGTAGCTGAAGGCTACAGATGCTGCGCGTGAAGCATGTAAAGTGATATAAAATGCTAAGTATTCTGAAAAATTAACTCCTAAGGTCTTAAATTGTCTGTCACTCAAAATTAATGGAGACTTGCTAGTTTTGGTCTTCATTTTCCTTACCTCTTTGTGATATTGTAAAGTGAATTCATTGAAGAAGTATCATACCATCATAGACAAGGCTATGACAAAATTAATAACTGAGGTTTAGATGATGTGCCATAAATAATACACAGACACACACATTGAGTAATTAAGATGAAAAGAAACACTGAATAGTACCTTTTCAGTGAAAACAGTCCAAACTGCAATGAATGAGGCAGAGGTCATATGGAAAATTATCTGATCAGATCAGGTAATTAAAGACTGTATCATAACATATGCACACATAGGCCTAGTTAAATTAACCATTAATCTAGCATTTCCCAAATTTTGAGTGTTTGTTTTTGCAAACCTGAAGGGTTTTTATTTTAATTATTGTGGATGTAATAAATATATAGGATGAAATCCTGATCCTATTGAAGTCGGTGTAAGTTTTGATACTTATTGCTGTGCAATGAGAATTTCACCGTAGAAGTTTGTTGTGTATTTGCAGATGAGACTTGAGAGGCATTTTTAGGTTAAAAAACAGTACTTTGTAATCTGGTAGGTTGAATTTATATTTTAAGATAATGGATCTCAATGTTATATTGTTGATTTAGAGGTCCCGTATGGCTGCCTGAGAGTATAAATAGAAAGGGATGGTGTCACATTTCATGGTGTTTAAGAATGGATTTCAGAGTTTCCCTGCTAATAAACAATATGCAATTGGGTTCTAAGATTCCAGGACAAGTCACTTGTAACTATTTTTTCTTCCTAACTTATCTCAGTAGACAATATTCATGGAATAGCAGCTTTTTTTCATGTTAGACTTGTTTTTATGTATTTTCAAAACAAGAGCAATATGCTTGATTAAAAATTGGTTACTTGAAATGATTTATTTTTATTATTTTAGTATATGTGTTTGATTGTTCAATTTTTCATCAGCTTGTCCTGGGACATATGGAGCTGAAGTGCCAATGTTTCTGAATGATAATACATCTCATTACAAACGGTTAACTCTGTCTGGTACTCTCAAGTCACCCAGGATAAGCTTTGATCCCCCGCTTTTGATATTGGTGCCAGTTCCTCTGGATATGAAAACAGAGACATATGTCAATATCATTCCAAAAGACTACTCAAGGTAAATCTTCAGTTAAATTTCAGATTCATTTCCCATGAGCACTATAATTATCATGCTTTTCCACTGCAGAAGGCACTTGATAATTGCTGGACAGATTGGTGTTCATAGCACTGCTCAGTGGAGGAAAATACCATACTTAGTAGGAAATGGTGGCAGTTAAAAGCATTTTATATCCATAGTGTATCATTTCTTTACTAGTTCTGTTCTCCCAAAATGTGTCACATGTTTTTTCACTTCTTTGGAAAGCACAGCAGAACTATGAAAAAAGTAGCAGCTATGCGAGTTTCTCAGTTACTTCAGCCAGAGATTCATGTCATAAGCCTGTTATCTTTGTGTCCTGATTAGAAGAAAACATTGTAGCTGTTGTTTTTCTCTGGCAAATTGATTAGAAATCCTCATAAACAGTTATTTTGGGTCAATATGATTTTGATATACATATCATTCAGTTACACTGGATATACTATGATTTCATTATCTATTCAAGGCTGTACTATATCTCAACAAAACAAACTGTTGATAATTCATTAATGTAAAAATGTGTATAAATTAGATTTATTAATGTTTGTTCTTTTAATTAATTTTTTAGATATCCAAATATCCCACTATTAAATCGAAGTTTTGAAAACAAAAGCAATCTTTCCCTTAATCTTCATTCTGTATAACAAAATGTATTAGTCCAGAATTGGGCAATACTGTGTTAACTTATACCTTTCTGAGTTGTTTACCATGGGTTTCATACCATATAACTTTGTACAGCTTAGTATTTTTGAATAATAGGTCTTGTAATGATATCCAGAGTTTTTAAAATTTTAGAGCACCAGTTCAAATAGGGGTCAAAGCAATAGTGATTTAAGTTACCATCTAATAGTGTTTTGTTACATGAGGTAAATGATTATATGTCCTCACCATAGTTTCCAGTGAATAGGTGCTAACATATCAAAGCTAATACATATTGGACCTCCCTGGTCCAGCACCCTCGGGACCTGACCAGTCCCGGATGAGGGATTTTGCCAAACTGGGGTGGTCATTTCTGGTCTACCTGCCACCAGCTCCCTCCAGCCCTGGCTCCTCCGCCAGCCTCCCAGCTGGCTCCCATTGCCCTGACAGCCCTCACTGCCCTGCTGGGCAGCTCCAATACTTTCACTCACTGGACTCTTGCTGCAGCACCCAGCAGCCCCGCTGCCTCCACATGCATTAGGCTCTTGCTGCTGCCCTGGGCTCTTGCTTCAGTCTCCATTTCCTGTTGTCATGTTCGGCAGCCCAGCTCCCTCTGCTCTACTGGGCAGCCCCACTATCACATGTGGAACTCCAACTGCCCTGCCAGGAAGCTCTGCTGGCACATGTTGGGTTCACACTGCTGTGCCAGCCTGCAGGGCTCCCAGGAATTAGCACTCTACTTCAACTCTCTGGTCCGGAAACATCCTTGGGCCTGCCAGACCACAGATGTTGCCGGACCAGAGAATCCTGGTTAAGAGAGTTTCAACCTCTACCACAGCTGTCAAGTATCAGAGGGGTAGCCGTGTTAGTCTGAATCTGCAAAAGCGACGAGGAGTCCTGTGGCACTTTATAGACTAACTGAAGTGTAGGAGCATAAGCTTTCGTGGGCAAAGACCCTGCATCTGACGAAGTGGGTCTTTGCCCACGAAAGCTTATGCTCCTACACTTCAGTTAGTCTATAAGGTGCCACAGGACTCCTCGTCGCTACCACAGCTGGTGACACTGTTAGGATATTAGACAGAACTTGAATTGCTCCCTTCCCTAGCACTAGTCTCTCCAAGCAAGAGCTGAGGAGCACTGGGATGACCAGTGTTAGGAAGCTTGTATTCCTCTATCTGTGATGCACTTTTTCTGTGGTAAAATAGTAAATTTCATTTTCCAGTGCAGTTAGTGGCAGATTTCTGTGTGTAAGTATTGCTCTGTCAGAGAACTGAGTGAACATTTTGCATCCACTTTCCTACAGATGATAGTCATTTGTAGATGGAGTAAATGTCCTAAAATTTTTGTTGCGAAATAGTAATTTATTGATGACTTAAAAAACAAAGACTGGTCTGGTAGCACTTTATAGACTAACAAAACATGTAGATGGCATGTCCTCACCATAGTTTCCAGTGAATAGATGCTAACATATCAAAGCCATCTACATGTTTTGTTAGTCTATAAAGTGCTACCAGACCAGTCTTTGTTTTTTAAGTTTATCCTTTACAGAGTGACTTGGCTACCCCCTGGAACTTATTGATGACTGTTATCAGTAATACAGCTGGAATCATTAAGATTCCATATGGGCCATGGGATCCACTCACATAGGTTTAATTGAAGGATTGGGGCCTAAATTAGGATGACCAAAAAAGTATTTCAAAATGTCTTGTCCAATAGATTCCATTTTGTGCAAATAGATATGGAACTAAAGCTGGTTTGAACAGTAGAACAATTTGGTAAGTGTTAATACAATTTAGTCAATATTGAGGCAAGCTTTAGCAATAGATCAATTTTAAGGAACAAATAAAAGCAATACAGGTGGTTAGGTCTTTGTGGTAACAATGATCTGTAAAATTTGTTCTGTCAGAATGCTGAGTTGCAACGAGTCACTACAGAAAACTAACTGCAGTACTTTTGTAAAAAAACAAAATGCCATGTTAAATGTTAAAAGACTTATAATTCTTTCAGTTAGTTTCTGTTGACTAATAATTTAAAAAGCAAATCTGTGTTATGATCATTGTTCATATATCTACCTGCAAAAAGCAGTTTAATTGATCAATGAATCAGGTTTGTTACAGTTGCCCTTTGGGAATAAACATCATTATTATTGATTTTTAACACAGGCCATCAGCATTACAAGTTGAAGTTCCAGTGCTTGAATTTGAAGATGGTGAAAGGATTAATCCCCTTTCTGTGCAGTTTCCAAGTGGCCAAATTATTGCAGTTTCACCAGAAGGGATAAATGTAGGACTCACTTGTTATATCAGCTTCAGGTCATCTAGGCCAGTATCATTTTTAGGAAACCTATTCTTCACTGATGATGAAAAAAACAGGTAATGCATTTAAAATAAATTCATTTTGTAGATAGAAGGGTAGGCTGCATGTGGGGAGAACTGTGTAAGACAAAACCTCATGACATTATCAGGGGGAAAAAATCCTAAGGAGTCCCTACCATAAAACTAATACATTTGAAAGTAAATTGAACAAATACATTTTGTTTTGAGCTGGATTCCAATTCCAAACAACACTGTTCATCTTTGTCTTTATGCGCTAAATCATTTCAGAATTTTGTACTGTACTTTGCTCATACTTCACTCAGTGTTTCTCTGTTTTTGTTCCCTCATCTTGGCTTTTCTAAGTGTTTGGTTGAGTAAACAAATCCAACTATTTTTGGTCCAAATAATTTTGTTGTTTTAAAAAAGTCTTCATTGGATATTTTGTGTTCATTTTAAATTATACTACAGTCAAATAGGAGGCAGTATCAGCATGAAAACAAGGTGTTCCTATCAATTTAAGTTTGTAAAGTGCTTTGCAGACTTCCAAAATGAAAGTTTCTTATTAACCTAATATATCATAATTTTAATGCATAATTCATACAATACAATGGAAAAAGACCTTTAGAATTCCATCTAAAGAATGAAATGTTTCTGACTGTAAGTCTTCATGAACCTTGTAGGACTTGTTTTGTGCAGTTAAATTGTCTGTAGCAGTTGGCAGCAACCCAACCGTGGTTGGATTTTACGGTCACTTGAGTTTGTCTTGAACCCAAACCTCTTTGAAATCATCAGCTGTCTTCCTGTCCCGGTGCTAGGAAGTCTCTTCCTCCCATTCCAATGCTCTTTAAGGCATCAGGGAGAGCTGGTGATCCTTTTTTCTATCCTGCAGATCTTTAGGTAGCTCCCAGGAAATGGCTATCACATTAATAAATTCTGTTGTGTATCTAGATGTAGCTCCTGCCCCTTCTCCATGTACACAGGATGTAGGAGACAGAATCTGACTGAAGTTTCTATGAACATGTTTTGCATAACACTGTTTCAGTAAGGTTCTTAGTAGTCCTATACTAACTTATAGCATAGAATGTGAAATCAGTAAAACCACAGTAAATGTTCAGGATCAGGATGCAGGTATGCTAAATCCTCCTTCCCTTCCCCACCCCTCCAAAAACAACTTTAGCATTGCTTTTTTTGTAGTTTAACTTACTAATTGTTGTTAGATGCTCACTATATCTAGGTTCCATCACAGATACCTTTCTGCTGCCCTGAACAGGAAAGCTTTATTTATGCTTTTTCCCCAGTCCTACATAGTGCTTCTGAAGGTCATGTAAGACCACACCATGGCCCTGTCTCTCTACTCCAGGGGTTCCCAAACTTTTTGACACGGGGACCAGTAAATCCATTCATGAGTTCTTTGAGGACCAGTAACATTCATTTGCATATTCATTAAGCAAATGATGAATATTCAAATAAGTTGTTTCTGGTCCTCCCAAAGCCCCCAGTGCCAGCGTTAGCAACGGTTTTGATACAGTCACCCACAATATTCATGCCAGCAAGTTAAGGGAATATGGATTGGATAAATGGACTGTAAGATGGACAGAGAGCTGGCTAGATCAGGGTTTCCCAAACTTTTCACTTTTGTTGGAACCCGTTTTTTTTAGTACTGTTTTTTGCAGCCCAAAAATATAAACACATATTAAAAAAAAGAATGAAAAATGAATAATTTTTCAGTTTTCACCTGGCTGCATCCTCCACCCAGCCTGGGCCAGGGCTCTGGGGACCCGGAACTGCATGGGCTCTCCAGGAGGTGGGAGCAGGAGCAGACTGGGGATAGGGTAGTTGTCTAGGAGGGAGGGTGCAAGGAAGGGTAGGGTTGCCAGGTGTCCGGTTTTATACTGGACAATCTGGTATTTGAGGGTTTTGTCTGAGAAACAAATTGAGAAATTACCATACATATAAAATGTCCGGTATTTTCTAATTAGGTAAGTTTTATTATAATTAGGTGTATCTGTCCTTAGCTGGGACCTGCCTGGCTGGTAGTTGAGCTCACACTGCCTGAGTGTGTCTACCTGCCAGGCAGTTCGCAACTACTCGAAGGAGGGTATGTGGGGGGGGGGGGGGCAAAATGGAATCCCCAGGCAGACTCACTCCTCTGCCAGGGTCTGTAGGGCCTGCATGTGCCCAGGTAAGTCCCGCTCCCCTGCCCCTTCTCCTCCCAATCTCCCAGTCAAGCCCTGCTGCCCCCGTCCAACCCTGCTTCCGGCAGCCAGTTCCCCCCACCTCCCACCAATTTCCCCGGTCAGCCCTGCTCCCCCAACAACCCTCCCCCCAACCAGCCCAGCTGCCCCCGTCCAGCCCTGCTTCCTGCAGCTTGTTCTCCCGTCATCTTCCTCCTGTTCTCCCCCGTCCAGCCCTGGTTCCGCTGCATGCCCTCCCTGATTTCTGCTGGATAGCCCCACTGCCTCCAACCCTGCTTCCGCCACCTGCCTGCCTGCCCCCCCCTCTCCGCAGGACAGACTCACTACCCCCAACGTTGCTTCTGCCCCCTGCCAGCCCCCCCATCTCCGCAGGACAGCCCCGTTGCCTCCAACCCTGCTCCCGCCGCCCACTTGTCCTCTATCCCCCATCTCCGCGGGATAGCCCCATTGCCGCCAACCGTGCTTCTGCCACCCGCCCGCCTGGATCTCCGTGGGACAGCGCCGCTGCCTCCAACCATACTTCTGCCGCCCGCCGCCCGCCCACCTGGATCTCCACGCGACAGCCCTGCTACCCCTAACCCTGCTTCCACCAGCTGCCCACCCACCTGCCCTGATCTTCGCGTGACAGCCCCGCTACCCCCAACTCTTCTTCCCGGCAGCCGGTTCTCCCTTCCCACCACTGCCACCTCCTCCTCCCAGCCCACCCTGCTCTGCTCCCCTACCGGCAGCCACGCTGAGGCCGGTATTTTTTTCCCACGGCCCAGTACCGGGCTGAGGTCCATAGTTTGGGAAATGCTGCTCTACTCTGTTGGACCCTCTTCTCTACTGGACCTCTTAGTGTTGATTCTAGTCTCGCTTCCATTGCACCCCAGTTTGACCACTCAAGACCAGTCAGTTTTTCCACCAAAACCTGTGTTCCCTTCATTTAACAGCCTGGAAATGCAATGGCTAAATGCCAGAAAAGAGGCTTGTTTTAAGTGAATTTGCCAAGTCTTACTAAACAGTAGAAATTCCTCCAACAGGGCTGCCTACCTGTGACAATGGAAGTGTTTTTGGTCTGGGCTTGACAAACTGGAGTTTCTCTGATGCATTCATCCATCTGACATATACTATTTGTTGCACCTGAAACAGCAAGGCTTAGCAATTTCCTCTATCGAGAGTTCACCTGGCAGCAATATCAGCTTGCCACCTTCATGTGGATAACAGTCTGTTTCTTCAAGTGATATGACAATCGGATTCCTTAAAAGTCTGGAAATGTACTCTGTCAGGTGAACCTGTCCCCACTTGGGGGTTTATCCTGGTCTTGTCTAAACTTATGACACCACCATTTGAGCCTTTAGTAACCTTGTGACGAGGCAGCTAAGGTTAAATGAACTTGCGGGCAGGGCCCAGCTGGCTGAGAGGGTCCAGCTGGCTGAGAGTGTCCCTCCCCCGTGGCCTTGTCGGGCATGCTCACTGGTGAGCCGTACTATAAAAGGCTCTGATCCAGTTCACTTGGGGCTGATAGCTGAAGGGCAAGGCCTGAAAAGGCCAGCTCCTGACCCAGAGGAGTCCATGCAGCCGGAACCAACTCTGGTTGGGAGGGAGGTCCCGAGCGAGGGGAAGCACCTCTTGACAAACCTGCTTTTCTAATAGCCATCACTTCTGCCAGAAGTCTCTGGTACTTAATATTGCAGTAAAATATGTTGCACAAGAGACTCAATATATCTAATATATCATCAGAGTGGCACAAAGAACAAATAAGCACTACCCTAGTTATTTGCTGGTCAATGATTCAACTATGATCTAAATTTTCAGAGTTAAACATTTTGTCCTTTCGGATCTTATGAGGTTACAACATATAGTACAAAATATAGGTTTGCCCTAAATATAAAAATAAATATTTATATTTTGATGCAAGAATTACATGAATACTTAAATAATTGTATCTGCACAAATTCTCTTCCCTTTTTTGTAGACCCATTTTATTTACTTCTAGGTTAAACTGTTATGTGGGATGTGGTTTCTTTGTAAACCTTTCAGTATTTGATAGGAAAGGATAATACAAAAATATAATTTTGAGGCTTGAAAAATAGCTGCTCAGCAGGTGCAAACATTAGTTTCATTAACTCTTTTATATGGTTCAGTAGCAGCTTATAAAATCTTGTATTGAAGGGATGAACCGTTTTACTGCATAATAAACTTTTGTTATCTGGGCTGCCATTAAAATGAAAGAAGGAATACCACCATTCACTGAAAGAGTAATTTAATTAAAAACCAAATTTAAATATAAAGCTGGCATTAAAGTAATGTTATTTGTGATGGTATAGATGTATATTCAATACTGGTGTGCAAACAACTAGTGTCCCAGAGCTGGAGAAATTTGCTTAGCAGTACTTGTAGAGCTGTGGCGCACACACCTCCTGGCAATAACTCCTCTCCTAGCTGATAGTGGAAGGGCAACCCTGACCCTCCTTTACTTCCTTCTTCTTGCCTATAGCTGAGTCGGAGCAATGTGTGGACTTCACCTCGTAATTGCTCAATGAATTTAGTTTTTTCTCGATGTATATATTTAGTAGTACTATTAGTATTAGTTGTAGTAGTTTGTTTTCTCAGTGATGCCCTCAATGGGGTTTAAATGTCCTTTGTGTAGGGGAGCAGTCTCCTACAATGATCTCCACACATGATGGTTTGGGTTCCAGAAGTGCTATCGCTGCACATACCAGACCAAGTTCCTCTCCAACTACAAGTAGGAGCATTTCCTTGTCAACTGTGCTGAGGAAAAGATTGCATATGTCTTGGTTTTGAGCAGACTCTTTTGCTTCTCTCTGGACTGACATGGAGTTGGTAGTGAGAATGTTAAAGACTAGTCTACTATCCGATAAGCAAATGCTTATTGGGTATTTGAGTTGACTAGTCGATTTCGTCCTCCTTTCCCCCTTCCCTTGCTGCCTCTTATTAGAGCTCTGTGCGGTGCTACTGCTTTGAAATGCTAAGGTGGTGTTTCAAAGGGCAGCACCGCACAGCTGAGCCCAGGATCAGCTGTGTGGCACTGCCCCTTTGAAACGCTGCCATGGAGTTTCAAAGTAGCAGTGTCGTGTGCAGCTCAGGGTCAGCTGGGGACTCCCCAGCTGATCCCGGGTTCCAGCACAGCATTTCAAACTGCGCAGAGGCCAGGGTCAGCTGGAAAGTCCCCAGCTGACCCCGGGTTCTGGGAAAATGTCGCATGGCATTTCAAAGTGTCAGCGCAGCATGGAGCCCAGGGACAGTGGGGGACTTCCTGTATTGGGAACGTCTTGTATTGTAGCCTGGGCTCAGTGAAGCAAGGAGGAGACCTCCTGCTTATATTCTCAGTTCCTGGCTCTTGAAATAGTGCATGTCTTGCTTGGCTCACTTTCCCCCTGCATGTTGCTAATACTACTGGTAACCATGTGGGGAGCTGCTCCCTATAAAGAATTGCCCTTGTTCCCCTATCCTTAGCAGTTCTATCAGATAGATAGGCAAAAAAGAAGTTAGATGAGGGCAGCAATAAAATGACTACTTAACTGAATGTTTCATTTATCTGCAAAAGCTCCTTCACTGTGGAAAACTCACTACAATACTTGAAAAAAAATCAGTGACAATGTTGTGTGTTGTGTTGCACTTTGGTTCTGTGATGTGATGGGAGCCTCAAGGGTTAAAGCCGACTACCTAGTGAAAACTACTGGATGATGGTGAAACAAATTATTTTTATTAAGTGGAATGATTATTTTTAATCAAAGCTAACAATTAGCAAATGTTTTTTTTAAACTAGCAATTGCCTAATGCTTTTACAGGGTAGAAAACCCTAAACTTAGCTGTACTTAAGTAATTACAAACTTCTTTGATTACAATTCAACTATACCAAATCACTGTCTTTAATTTGCTTAACGAAAAATACAAAAACAAAGCTATTATAATGATAATAAAAAGTTCGTCCAAAGCTACCCCCTCTATGGTTATTTTAGGGCAGCTGGTGGAGTTAGTCATAAATCTACTTTTACAACTTAACAACTCCGGGGCTTCTATTTCTAACACTTATATTTAACCTAAATACAACACTACTACACAACACAAGTTAATACAATTTATACAGTGTGGTTAACAGAACTTAGATACACTTTATAGAATTACACAGTGAAATTAACACAATTTAACTTAATTAAACCAATAACCATACATTTAAGCAATACTTACAAATCCAGCAACGATAACAACACAAAGACACACTAGAACTCGGAGCATGCTCAGGACTCGTGCACCCCTATATTTGATTCGAAGGGTGGGGAGGCAGTCTCAGGGTGATCAATCCTTTAGTCGGGCAAAAAAAAGATATGTGCCCTCAATATACGGAACCTCCGTTGAACAAAGGGGTAGAGGGTCTTTTATACAAAAATTTGGTGTCTAATGCCATGCTAGGGTCTGCATTTGGCAGGGCCTAATAGGCTAGTGATGAGGTAGTATGACAATACTGTGCTATAGGAATTTTCGTGATATATGCGTGATCCCCTCATGGACAGGACCAGATGGGGCATAGTTAGTGTGAGACAGTTGTGTTTTATTACCCCATGTTTTCTTTTTCTCTTGCCCCTAAGACCGGTCAAGCTACGGTCAAATGAAGCTTATCTGTAAGTGCAGCTAGGCGTTATCTAGTTATGCTCACCTCCCTGTTTTCTGGTGCCTCTGAGTCCCAGGATGCCTGTAAAGTCAAATTCCATTCACAAAAACTGCATTGTGCTTCCCATGCTCCTCTGAGTATCTGGGTTTTGTGTGAGGGGCCTTGTGTGGCAGGATGGGATATACGCAAAGGCCGTGGACAGAAAAAGCCTGCTTTACAACATGTTGTTGGTCTGGATTTCCAGTTTTAATACACATTACTCTTTGTTATTAATTTTATTTATTTGACTACACAAAATGCTTTAGTGGGACCTAGGTAAGAGTAAATGTTTCCTTTCCGTCACCATGGAAGAGCCAGAAGATAGAACCCAATTCAGTTCTGGTATATGTACTAGGAGAGGAGAAATAAAATGCCAGGATCTCACCTCTGAAGCAGTGTTGGGCAAAATTTCTTCAGCTAGTAGTTTATTAATCAAGAATATGTTTTAGGTTAGCTGAATTCAGTCTAATTTGTCAAATAATTTTGACTAAATAAAAATTGGTGAGTTGGGTGAGTGTAATTCAGAAAAAGTTTGTTTTAACATTTTTTAGATGAAGCATTTTGACTTTTTGTTTTAAAAGCTATTTTGAAATTTAGCTAGATTTAACTGCTCCCTCCCTTCCAAAAGAGAAGGAGACCCCAAAAGACCTTAAAGTAAAATGCATGATTTTATTTGGGGTCAAAGAAAATATTTAATTTCAGCCTAAATAGCTTTTTTCACAAGTTATTCCATTATATGGAAAAAAAAAATCATTTGGGGTCAAACCAAAATAATTCTGTTTTTCAGTTTAGCCATCGAATAGAAAACATTAGTTATTTGCCCACTTATAGGCTGACATCTGCAGTTGCAATACTGCTATGCTCTGCTGGTATTCATTCGCTGTACTAGGTTGAAGCACCTGACAGATCCATCAGCCTTACTCTTAGAGAGGTGAAATATAGGAACTTCCAGAGTTTACTGTAGACCTTTTATTGCAGTAGTAGCTACAGATTAACTCCACTGCTGGTTTCTGGGGAGCAGATTACTTATGTTAACTCTGGCAGTGATTTCCTGTACCAAACCCATTGTGTTAGGCTTGATGTAGTTAATAGGATTTGACTTATGTTGTCTAGTTTTAAAACTTGGATTTTAATAATACCTTGCATTTGTCATGGCCTACCTGTTTCCACAATGGGCTTGTGCAGTCCATGGGGATAATGGCACAGTCCACTTTGGCATTGTGCCTCAATGGATCTTTTCTTTTGGGAAGTTTGCATGAGCTGTGGAATCTTCTAAGCTACATCTCCACAGACAGCAGCAGTGAGTCTTAGAGCTGGAGTTAACAGACTAGTGCTCACGCCACAGTGCTAAAAATAGCTGTGTAGATGTTTGGGCTTAGTCTGGAGCGCTTGCTTTACAACATAGAGAGGAAGGTTGCATCAAAGCCCAAGCTCCAGCCAGAGCCACAATGTGCTAAGACTAGTTGTGAAGAGTAGACCATAGTGGGATCCTGAGATGTTTTGACCAGGACTCTGAGACTTGATAGTGTGCGCTGGGCAGATTTACATCTTGTCAGCAATGTCTATTGATTTTAAGAGCTCACACTGGATATGTCTAGACTACATGGCTCTGTCAATGGAGCCATGTAAACTAGTTTACCCGACATAGTCAATGAAGCAGGGATTTAAATAATCCCCGCTTCATTAAAATAAAAATGGCTGCCACGCTGTGCCGACAGTCAGCTGATCCAGCACAGCGCGGCAGTCTAGACGTGGCTCGATTGACAAGGGAAGCCTTTGTTGACTGCTCCTGTAAACCTCGTTTCACGAGGCATAAGGGAGCAGTCGACAAAGGCTTCCCTTGTCGACCGATCCATGTCTAGACTGCCACACTGTGCCGGATCAGCTGATCGTCGGCACAGCGCAGCAGCCATTTTTATTTTAATGAAGGGGGGATTATTTAAATCCCCGCTTCATTGACTGTCGGGTAAACTAGTTTACATGGCTCTGTTGACGGAGCCACGTAGTCTAGACATACCCATTGTGTTGAAGTGCTATGCCTGAGTGAATGGAAAGGACTGTGGCTCAATTCTTTTTGATTTGTTAGATGTGGGGAGAGTCAGTACTCATTTTTTTATTTTGATGTTTGCATCATCCATTGTGTCTTCCATAACACATATTTTATTACTGTATTTACTTATTAGTTGAGATTGTGGGGTGGGCAGGTTTAAAAACAATCTCTCTTCAAATTCTACATCCTATACTGTGAAGGAATTTTAGTCCCATTGGGTTATTCCCTCCCTTTTCCCCCGTCACTTCCTGTTAAAGTATCTTGGTTCTGAAGGAGTTATACTTGGTCTTGATTGGCACCATAGAAACTGTACAAGCTTTTAATGTTTCACATCATGTAAAATCATGATGTCCATCACTGGTCATTATTGTGGTGCAATAGTAGTGAAATGCCCAGTCCAGTAAGGGCCCCACTGTATTTGGTATTGTGTGCATATGAATTAAAAGGACAATTGTTCTCTTGCTGATCTTAGGTGGAATATCTTCTCCCATACCTTCATGCCAGTTATGAGTTCTTGGTCTAATCAGAGTTGTTCTCAGAGGGGTAGCCTTGTTAGCCTGTAACTAAAAAAACTCATAAAACAATGGCCCTGTAGCACCTTAGAGGCTAACCAAAAATATATAGATAGTATCATGAGCTTTCATGGGCCCAATCCACTTCTTCAGAAGACAAATATGAAGCAAGAGGCATAGAGGTTCAAATATAAAGCAGAAAAAGAGGGAGAAAAGATCCTGTCAATTAAAGTGCCTATGCTAAATAAGGCTAATAGAGTGGGCTGTAAGTGCCTGATACTTAGCTTTTGATGTAATTTGGGTGCTGAATATAACAGCCCATCCAGTTCATGTCTTTGCTCAAGCCATGAGAGATAGTGACAGATTTGCATATGAAGGCCAGTTCCTCAGACTCTCTCTAGTTGATTCCTGCAACTATTTTGTAAGAGAATAGCCACCTTTAAATAGTTGTTTGGAGTTGTTTTGTCTGCTACACGCTATGGTGCCTTTGGCTCTTCAGGAGTTTTTAATCATCTGAACCTTATGTTCTTTGCCCTTTTGTATTTTGGAAGCACTCTCGTTCTCATTGCTCTAAACAGACATTGCCATTTCTTCCTGTATTCTGTGGAATCCATCCCAGACCGTGGTGATAAAAAGTTTCCCATCAAGAAAATCCTGATGTCTTTGGGCTATCTGTCCTTTTATAAAGCTTTTCATGGCTGACAGTGTGCATCTGGCACTGAATTATCTTGGAGACGGGACAGTTGATTGATGATCTACTATGACATCTCAAATGTCTGTGTCAGTCACATTTTAGCTACTTTAATTCAAAGTATGTCACTCATGTATTTGTATTCACTGAAACAAAGTGCCTGAAAGTCTTCAGGACAAAATTTAAAAAAGCATAGATTTTTTTTTCGGTTAGTGAGTTCTGCTTCCCTAAATAAAGTATTACAAAATCTTAGGGTTAGTTTAATGAAAATGAACAAACTACATTTATATGTGTGTGTGCACCATTGCTGTTAAAGTTTTAATTTTTGGTTACTAGCAGGTTGCAAATATTGATTTAGATAATATACTTGATGGCTATTGCCTCCTCTTTGCATTCTTTGGACATATAAATTTAAGGAATAAGTGTGCAAACAACAGAGCCACTAATGCTTCACGGAGAAAACAAATACATTTTGATGTTGCTTTATTAAGCATTATAAAGCTGATGCTATGATAGCTCATTGGTTTGAGCATTGGCCTGCTAAACCCAGGGTTGTGAGTTTAATCCTTCTGGAGGCCATTTGGGGCAAAAACTTGTCAGGGATGGTACTTGATTCTGCTGTGAAGGCAGAGCACTGGACTTGATGACCTTCCAGCTTTAGGAAATAGGCAATCTCTGTTAATTTAAAAGAAACAATATTTTATGTCTTCACAATGGCTATTGATATACACCAACTTTCTAAATTGTGGTCTCACACCAGTGCGATGCTACTGACCACACCACTGTATATGAGAGCATAAATTGGCTGCATATCTTATTTTTAATGTTCATTATTGCTATCATAATAGCTGTGTTTACTTTATTGTTCACCATAAAATAGCTAAATATAAGGCACCCTTAAAAATTAGATGTCCATAAAGAAATCTGGACTGTGAAATATTTGGGAAAGTTAACAGAAGATTAACCATATTAATAGAAAATACTGAAAGAGAATTTTTCATATATTGAAATCTATGCTTCTCTCCTCCCCTTCTTCTCTCCCCTCCCCACCGCCAAAGGTTCTCACTTCAGGTTGCTGCAACAGCAGAGAATTGCCTTCTTACCATATATCCATACTTGATGCTTCACCGCACAGACCAGCAAATTATCTTGACAAGTGGTAAGGGTAGTGAATGTTTCCTCACTTAATCTTTTTAATAATGTTATTTCATTGTAGTTATGTTAACTACAGAAATCTATCATTTTTATCCTGATAGCTACTTATTTAATTAAGAAAGCATTTTTGCTTGGTAAGCATTTTTAATAGTATGTTTGGACTCATACAGATTTAGGCTTGTTCTTATTGAAAGTAGGTAGGCAAAATAAGTTGGATATTTATAAAAAATATCACAAGTCTAAAATGTATAGAATAATTTTGCTAATATTGGAGTAAGAGTAGAAAAGATAACATAACTATATAGAGGAAAATAAAATAATTTCACTATAGGCAATTTCTGTGCCACCTGTAATTGGACAATTTATGTAAAAACAGCAGAGAAGAGAGCAACATAATTGAATGGTATTCCAGAATAATTATATAATGGTTGGAAATCATGTTCAGCATTTTTGATGATCCTAGAAAAGATATCAGGATTGGATTTTTTAAAATGTTTTGTTCAATTGTATTTGAAATATTAAAAAACCTGAACACATCAGATTTGATTAATGTGGGATTAACTATAGTGAGTAAAACTTTACATGGATGAACCCTTCTGACTGAAAGGGGATGTCCATGCTTTAGAATCTGGATAGAAGAACTGAAATTGTCTTTGTAGAAAGATCAAGGTAAGGCAGATAACTGGAATGTGTACAATGGTGAAATTATATTCAGAACCTCCTGCAAACAATTCAGCAACAGGTTTGTTTGCAATGTAGTATAAATGAAGCTAAATTAAATTCTACGTTGACAGTGTGGCTCTGTTTTTCAGTCTATTATGTAGGTCCAATCCTGTGAGTAATAATGGGCAGGCAGAGTACTCTATCTGTAAGAACCCAATTTGATAGCAGTGGGACTGTCTGTGCATATACACAGATGTGGCCACATATTGTAATTTGTAGGACTGGGACCTTACATTTCTCAGAATGACAAGAGCAGGTTGCTAATTCTAGGAAAAAGAAAGCATAACATGACAGGTATCTATGAATTGGGACAATAACACTATTCATTAGCATCTCAAGTTTATCATATCTCTGTGGAAGTTTGAAGCTGAAACAAATAGAACTGAATAAAACCTCAGAAAATGACCCCAAGAAGGAGGATCCACAATTGCCGCGAGACTCAAATAATGTTTAGAATTTATTTAGGTGCTTCTGAATCCTTTAAGATCCCGGAATGAGTAGCTGCCTGATGTGATGCCCCCACTTGTGGGGTGCAACCTGGAATTGGGGTACCACAGAGCTCTCTGTTTCATTAGCCTGGGCTCTATGTCTCATTGTGCTGCTTGTAACAAGCTGCAGACGTGCTCTTGGTCCTGCACTCACCCAAACCTTTACTCAGGAAGGGACACATCCAGCGTAGAACTCCAGACCTGTACAATCTTCCCCTGATCAAAGCCTGATCAGTAAGTGTATTTCCTGGTCTGTTCCTCCCTCAATGTCTTTTGCTGTGAAACAAGTCTCCCTTGCATATGTGCTATCTCTGAGAGGATTCCATTGGGGTAATCCTCGGCTACGTCTACACTAGCATGATTTTCCGGAAATGCTTTTAACAGAAAAGTTTTCCGTTAAAAGCATTTTCGGTAAAGCGCGTCTAGACTGGCAGGACACTTTTCCACAAAAGCACTTTTTGCGGAAAATCGTCCATGGCCAATCTAGACTACACGGAACGGTCGAAAGAGGATATGCACATTCCGTGGGAATTTGTATATCTTCTTCCGATTATACTTTCGAAAGCGGATATTTTGAAAGTAAAAGTAGTTTCGACGCGGCTTTTTTGGCGAACCCCCTCCTTTATCAAAAAGCAGCTTTTCTTCAAAAAATGAGGTTTACATGGCTTTTAGACAAAGGGGTGGGGTTTGCTGAAAAAGCCACTTCTAATCTACTTTCACTTTCGAGAGCAGAACAATTGGAAGAAGATATGCAAATTCCTCTTTCGACCATTCCACATAGTCTAGATGAGCCCCTGGTGTTGCTGAATTCATCTCAGTACAGCTGAGGGTTTTGGAAAGGCTGCTTTAGTATTTGTTTTGTGAAATGTGTGAGATTGGTAATACTTTGAAAAGGCTGACTATGAAATTGTAAGACTCAGTGAATGAGGAGCTGAGGTAAGATGGATCTTAAAAGGATATTTGGTTCTTCGCTTAGGCTACGTCTACAGTGCAAGTCTTCCACAAGTCTTCCACATGAGAAGGGGGGCAGGAGGCAGGGGGATGTCTGAACTGGGAGGGGGGATCAGGACTGGGCGGAGTAGTGGGGTGGCCTGTGCTGCCAACTCGGGTGCAGGCATATCTTCGGGGTTGGATGAGTCTGGGGACCAGAGAGGGTTGGGCAGGAGGGGCATGTAGAGCTGGGTCAGCGTTGGTGGGGGGACACGAGGAGGAACCATAGGCATCACTTGGGGAGGGGGCATGGGGATTGGGAAGGGAGTGAGCAGAGGCATGGCATGGGGAGGGATGAGAGGCATAGCAGGATGGGCGGATGGATGGGCAAGGGCCATGGGGAAGCAGAGGGTGGAAGGCAGGAGCAGCAGCATCGGGCGCGTGTTCCCCTGTGTGGGACAGGATGTTACAGATGTTGTCGCAACACGACATCATCTCAGTCCACACACGCTCCCGCCATTCTAGGTCCACTATGAGCCTGCATGACAGGGTGTCATGAATCTTGCACATGACGCTTACATGTTGCTGCATGAGGTCTTCTGCCACTTTGGCCTGTCTGCGGCTCCCCCGGACTCTGGGAAGTTGCTGCAGCGGTGGTGTGGCTGGGCCCTCTGTCCCAGCTGGTCCAGCTGTGGAGAACACAGAAAAGGGAGCGGTCGTCAGTCCACCTTGCGCACACATTCCTTGAGGCTGTGCTCTCCTGTGTGAGCAGCAACCACACCAGTCCATGGCCTGCAGGAAGGGGATGTCCCGGGTGCAAGGCCATGTGTGGCCTGTACAGCATGCCCTGTATCACACAGGCCCCGAAGGGGCCAGAGGACTATGCTGTCCTCTTCCTGGTCCCCCCAACCCCCAACACACACACCATGGCTAGGCAGGCAAGGGAAGTGTGTGGCCACAGGGGGATCCCTAATGGGCGGCAGAGGAGCCGTGAGCAGCCTGGTCCTCCCTGGGTCTGCTCACACAGCTGTGGCTCGCTGGGCTATCATTGGGAGCGGCTGCTGCCTCACACATATAGGCATGACTGTGTGCTGTGTGCAGCACTCTGGGGTGTGTGTGTGGGGTTGTGCCTGTGCCCCTGTGGCTAGGCTGCTAGCAGCTGGGTGTGCCCCCCTCTCCCTTAGGGGCAAGACTTGTGTGGCCACACATGAGGCTGTCAGCAGGCTCCTGGATATGTTGAAGGGCTGGCTGCTGTGGCTGTGTGCCACACCCTCCCACTGCATGTAGTAGCATGTACCCAGACTGCAGCAGCATGTGCTGGCCAAGCGGCCCACGCGATACTGTGCCCCACGCCCCCTGTGCATCCACCTCCCCCGCCCTGTGTGCGTGTATGTGTGTGTGTGTGTGCACGTGTCAACGTACCAGAAGATTGCTCCCAGGCCTCCGAGGAGGCCTGGGAGATGTCCAGGATGGCAGGGACTTAGTCCAGGGACAGGGTGACAGTCCCAGTGTCCTGGTCCTCCTCCTCCTCTGTTGGGGGCTGGACTTGCCCCTCCATCTTCTCTGGCTCGGGGACAGGTTCTGGGTGCTGGAATATGGGCTACTGCAGCCCAGAGTCCGCTATGATGGGGGGGGGGGGAGAAGAGGGTTCCCCACCCCAAGGATGTGGTGGAGCTCCCTATAGTAGGGGCAGGTGTGGGGTCCTGCCCCTGAGCGTGCCCTGCACTCCCTGGCCTTTACATACCCCTGATGGAGCTCTTTCACCTTTGCCTGGATTGCTTCATGTTCCGGGTAGGGTGACCTTGCTCCGCCAGGGATACGACCATGTGGTAGAAGATCTTTCAGATCTTCTTCAGAGCCACTTCAGGTGGGGGCATGCCTTTTTGTCCCCCTGGGGGGGGGGGGGGTCCTGTGACCCCTGGGGCTGCTCCCTGGAAGGGCCAGAAGGGTCTTGGGGAGCTTGCTGGGAGGCCATTTGTGGCAGAAACAGAGCTGTACAGTGAAGGCAGCTGGTCCCTGCAAACTTCCTGCCACAAGGCTTGTGCAGGGTGCCTGGGGTTTTAAGGGCAGCCAGCAAACAGGAACTATAGAGTTGCGATTGACTTGGCTGAAGCGGCCAAGAGGCCACCATTTTTTTCCCTGGAGGCCAGTTTTTGCACAAAACTGCCTGTTGAGCATCCACACTTGCCTTTTTGCGCAAGAGCGGTAGTGCAAAAAGGAGTTATGCCTCATAGAAGGAGGTATACCTACACTGCAAAAAGCCCTCTGTTCTGCCAATTGACTGTGGATTTTCTTGTGCAAAAACACACTTGAGGTGTGGACGCTCTGCGGGTTTTTGTGCAAAAACCTTGTAGTGTAGACGTAGCCTTAGAATGTAGAGTTGTGAAAGCTCGTACGGGGTTTCTTCAGCAGGTGCCTAGACCTGAGATGTACAGATTAAAATTGGGGGTGGGGAGAAAGTATGCATAATTAGTCTTCAGTTATTGTTTAGAGAAGTGCCAAGTTATCAGCCAAACTGTAAGTGTTGTCTGATAAACTGAAGTGCAAAAGAAAGATTTAATAGCAGATACTATGTATATGAACCATTAACACACAGCACATAAAATAGATGTCATTTATTGTTCATTTTAATGAAACGTCAGCTCAACATTTGTATTTTATAGATGACAATGAGATAATCTACTGCAATGGAAATGTTGTTTTGGATTCCCATTATTCTCAAGGATCATTGTCCCTTAGTACTTCCTTCAGTTCCCTGTGTGAAGACACTAATTCAGCCTATGAAAGTTCTTCTTCAGGTACAATAGTTTAAATACATAGATTTCTATAACAGTTTTTTTGCTTACTACTGCAGTGTTTAATTTTTTTAAAGAAAAATATCTTATTGTCATGCAACATTGCAGGCTACACTTATGTCTGCTAACATCTGCAAAACTATCTCATCCCATCTAAGCAGAGATTGGAATGTCTGGAAGACATAAACACAGAGGGGGAAGACGTATTGGAATTGGGATTAAACTGAGTACACATTATGTCTAGGAGTTTTGTTCATACAGGTAGCCCCTCTCCCCATATTTAATTGGTTACAGGATAACAGCCTTGTGCCAGACTACGTTGCCGAAGGGGCAAAAGTTAGCTGCCACAGTCACTGAGTTTTAACCTTGTGCTAGGTGCACACAACCTGTGGTTGGATTCTACTGTGCCAATAAATGGTTACAAAGTCTGGGCAAGTTTATGCATTCTTACTCACACAGGGAGATGTGATATATGACTGGAGCCATCCCGCTAAAATATGTGAGACTGTTCTAGGAACAGTGGCACAGTCTTGTCCTGTCTGACAATGGCCATGCTGCCATTGTCTAGGAGAAATTCAGACAGAGCTCTCCAGTGAAAAGTGAATTTGCAATAAAGTAGATCTTCATCACATAACTAACCCAAGGTTTTAAAAAGGGCAAATAGTTGACATGAATGCTTCCCTTTTCATACACTAAGCAATGATAAAAACTGGTTTAGATTAAAAAACAAAACAATGAATGTTAATATCTGACAGTGAAAATCAGAATGAATTATTTAAACTAAGCAGACAAAAATACTGATAATAAGATGCGTTTTAAGAAACTGAAACACTGAGATCATTAGTGAAACAAAAAAAAATCTATTATAGTCTCACAGTAGTTAAAGTTGCATTAACATTGTATTTTTACAAGTCCCATGCCTTTTTTTTTTTGCCCCCATACCATGGGGAGCTTGAACTAAGGATGTTAGACTAGTCGACTATCACATAGAGGCAGCAAAGAGGGAGAGGATACTTCAAAGGGCAGCGCCACACATCGCCCCTTTGAATACCACCTCAGCGTTTCAAAGCAGCAGTGCCACCTGGAGTCTGGGGTCAGCTGGGGACTCTCCAGCTGATCCTGATCTGTGTGTGGCATTTCCATGGAATCCAGGATCAGCTGGGGAGTTCCCAACTATCCCTGGGCTCTGGAGAAATGTGGAGCAGAACCTGTGGTCTGCTGGGGAGTCCCCAGCTGATCCTGGGCTCCATGCGGCATTTCTGCTGAACCTGGCAGTGCAACATTGAGGAATAAGAAATCCTCCGGAAAAGGCTTTATTTTCTGGAGAATAACGTCTAGACTGGCGCTTTTCTCCGGCTTTTCTCCAAGCCGGAAAAAAGCGGCAGCCATGTTAATGCAAATGCAGCGGGGAATATTTAAATCCCCTGTGGATTTGCCTATTCCAATGTGCTACATTAGCATCCCTTTTCCGAAAGGGGTGCCAATGTAGACGTAGCCACAGAGTTTAGTTAAGCTTTTCCTGTGCTCCTTTGGGCTTGTAATGGGGGTAAGACACATTGATTCTTTTCAGCGGGTTGTTTCTTGCTTTCCTCAGAAAGGATTACAAGAAAATTAGCTATAAAATTCTAGCTCTTTTTCTTAAGATTATCTGTCTGATCCTTCCAAATTGGGGTCTATGATTTTCTGAATATTCACATTTGAAAAGAAGTAAGAAATTATAGACATCTGAGTCATAATCTTATGTTATGTGTTTTTTTTAAAGGACACTGAATTTCAAGTAAAAAGTTGTGTTTGAATAGTTTAATTATTTTTCAGTTAATAGTGAGCGATGTAATATGGAGCGCCACAGAGACTACTGTTACAACAGAATATATATTGAAGGCAACAAATATGTTAAGGCTTTCTTATTTACAAAGCACATATGTAAACTATTTTTTGTATTAAAATGCTAGGGAAATACATAAATGAATGTATTTAATGTAAGTAAGATTGCTTTCCTCTGTAAACTAAATCATAAAAGAGCAGGAAATCTAAAGTTGAGGATTAAAATGTAGACAAATCAAGCACTCTCATGTTACAAAATGTCAGAATGAACTTTGTCCATGTAATTTTAATTTGGTCTCTTCATATGTATACATTAGGATATGGTGTTTAATTATGTGATCCTATACTAGTTTTTACACAAGCACAGGATAGGAGATGAATTAGGGCTCTGTAGTTGTGGTGCTTTCTGGGGGTACCCAGAGTTGCGAGGCACTTTGCTGCCACCTGCCCTTAATGTGGGGAAGCCTTATTGGTTGCCTGCTGGAGGACAGCTCTCTGATGCTACAAGCATCATGAACACTGTGCAGGTTCTGCTGTCTGTGTGCAGATTAGTGATAGCCATGTTCCAATCCTCGAGCCCTCTGAGCATTTTCCTAGAGTGTCCTGCCCCTGTTTCACTGGATACTCACAGTAGTTACAGTTTGCTACTCCCAAAGAACCAGAGCACTCCAGCTTACTGGCTTCATTTCAGGCCACTGCTCTATTTAACACACAACTATTAGATTTGTTTATAGTGAAAATAAGCAAAAGTGAATTTAACCAAGATATAAGATTAAAATAATAGAAAATAGGTAGAAATGTTGGAAACAAATGTTTACATATTCAATAAAATCATATGCTCTTGCCAAAGACCTACCAGCATTTTCAGCCATGCCTGGCTGAAATCCATTTTTTTTTCATGAGACAAAACTTGCTACTAGCTTGTCCCTTACTTAAAGCATACTGTATGTTTCTTTGCCACCCCTGGGGTATCAGAAATGCATCATGAGACATATGATACACAATGAGCAGACACAGATTAGTGTTTGACACCCCTTCTCTAAATAGAATCTTCTGATGATCTGCTTTAATGTCAATAACTTAATGTCATTATAGATACATAACTTCTTAAATATTATCTGTGCATACCTTAACAGTAATTATGGTGACCAGTGAGCTATTTACTCTTGGTAGAGATCGTATATGTCACCCCTTGGTGAATTATTGTGCATATAACAGACCCAGCAGATTGCTGTAAAACTCTGTGCCCCCTGTGCCCTTTGCCAGAGAGAACAAAGAGGTTCCTCAGTCACAGTAGCGAAGGAATCTGCTATTAATAGAAACTCTGCCTCATTGTTGCAGAAGTTGGAAGCTATGTAGTGAAAGAGGAGAGGGTTTGTAGGAAGAGAGAGAATGGTTTCATGGCTAAGGTATTGGAGACTTGCATTCTATCCCTGCTTGTACCACAGCATCCTTATATGGTGCTGAGCAAGTCACTTGCTCTACACATTCCTGCATATAGTTGAAGGCTCTGTCACAGTATATATGCACAAGGGGGCCAAAGTAAGACTGCATGAGCAATATATTTTTCTAACATCAGACTGCTTGATTTGACAAAATTCTAATCATTAACATCGTATTTCATAATTTTCTATCGTTTAGGCATGATAGTAATAATATGAAGATTAGGATTTAACCATATCAAGTTTTTTGGGAGGTGGGGGCAATGATAATACACATTAAATTGATATTGGAAAAGGCTTGTTTGTACTGTCAGAGGCTTATACAGTATCCAGTAATTTAGGCAAAGGTGACTTAGCCAAGTTGTGCATTTCTACATCACTGAGGTATGGAACTTAACTGGACAAACTTGGTAATCAGTCCTTATTGGAACCACATCTAAGAATAAAAAACAGGACTATGTAGCACTTTAAAGACTAACAAGATGGTTTAATAGGTGATGAGCTTTCGTGGGCCAGACCCACTTCCTCAGATCAAATAGTGGAAGAAAATTGTCACAACTATATATACCAAAGGATACAATTAAAAAAATGAACACATATGAAAAGGACAAATCAAATTCCAGAACAGAAGGGGAACGAGGGAGTGGGGAAGTAAATGTCTGTGAGCTAATGATATTAGAGGTGATAACTGGGGAAGCTATCTTTGTAACGGGTAAGATAATTAGCGCCTTTATTTAAACTTGAGTGTAAAGTGTCGAATTTAAGCATGAATGACAGTTCAGAGGATTCTCTTTCAAGTGAAGTCTTAAAAGGCCTTTGAAGCAGGATGCAGGTAATCAAGTCGTTGAGACAATGTCCTTTCTGGTGGAAATAGCAAGAAACTGTTTTTTCTTTGTGATCCTGTCTGATATCTGTTTTGGCAACAGGGTTTGTTGCAAGGGAAGGTACCAGGGTTGGTATTAGTGTGGTATGTCCTGTGGTTGTTGGTAAGAATCATCTTGAGGTTAGGTGGTTGTCTATAGGAGACTGAAAAAGCCAGACGAATATCTAGAAACCAACTACTTCAAGACAGACCCAAGAAAACTAACAATAGAACACCACTTGTCATCACCTACAGCCCCCAACTTAAACCTGTCCAACATATTATCAATAAACTACAGTCTATACTGGAACAGGATACTAAACTCTGAGAGGATCTGGGAGACAGACCCATAGTCTCCTAAAGACAACCACCTAACCTCAAGATGATTCTTACCAACAACCACAGGACATACCACACTAATACCAACCCTGGTACCTTCCCTGGCAACAAACCCTGTTGCCAGCTTTGTCTACATATTCACTCTGCTGATACCATGATTGGACCTAACCAAGTGAGTTATAAGATCAAGAACACATATTCCTGCGCATCCAGAAATATAATTTATGCAATCGTGTGCCGAAAGTGTCCATCTGCTATGTACATTGGACAACCGTCTCAGACACTTCGCCAAAGGATCAATGCCCACAAAACAGATATCAGACAGGATCACAAAGAAAAAACAGTTTCTTGCCATTTCAACCAGAAAGGACATTGTCTCAACGACTTGATTACCTGTATCCTGCTTCAAAGGCCTTTTAAGACTACACTTGAAAGAGAATCCTCTGAACTGTCATTCATGCTTCAATTCGACACTTTACACTCAAGTTTGAATAAAGACGCTAATTATCTTACCCATTACAAAGATAGCAGCTTCCCCAATTATCACTTCTAATATCATTAGCTCACAGACATTTACTTCCCCACTCCCTCGTTCCCCTTCTGTTCTGGAATTTGATTTGTCCTTTTCATATGTGTTAATTTTTTTAATTGTATCCTTTGGTATATATGGTTGTGACAATTTTCTTCCACTATTTGATCTGAGGAAGTTGGTCTGGCCCACGAAAGCTCATCACCTGTTAAACCATCTTGTTAGTCTTTAAAGTGCTACATAGTCCTGTTTTTTGTTTCAGCTACACCAGACTAACACGGCTACATTTCTATCACTATTCTACATGTAAGAATATTTTGACAGGATTATTGCCTATGATTTTATATTACAAGTTTGAATGGTCAGTATTTACTTTTTTCTTCTTTTCTAAATAAAGATAGGATTAGAAATGCAAGATTTGCTATTTCCAAAATTATATCTTGTGATTTGTTAGGAATAATCAAAGTAAATAACAGTTCATATGGTTCCTATATTTTATTTCTTTGCTGTCTGAATAAGATGAGTATTTTTAAAATGCTGTTTTTGTCCTGGGAAATGGCATAATGAAATTTTGGACTACTTTTTGTATTATTCAGGATGGGAAAATATTCTTGAAAATGTAAGTGTGAAGAAGAATGAAGCTGACAGCCAAAGTCATGAGAGAGAAAATACATTTCAACAATTGCTTTTTCCTCATGAAGACAGAGGGGAATACATCTTCCAGAAAGTGATAACTGCAGTTCAGAACTGGTTCACTCTCTTCGGTTGGTCTAAGGGACCTAATCCTATTTCTATTCCTCACTCACTAAGACGGTAATAGTATTTTGTTTCTCAAATGTTTCCTAGGAAAATGTTGCATTGTATCAATGTTTGTTCCATCATTAGAGATATTTTTGGATGGCAAGTTATTTTGAATATGCAACTGACTAATTAAATGGAGAAATCCAAAGATATTTTCATTAGTAATGTATTAAAATTCTTTATCAATTGTAAAACAAAAAGATCCACATTTTCTTTTTTGTTTGTTTTTTTCTGTTTATAAAATGTTCCCAAACAAGAGGCTCCGAGAGCACATAGAGCTCTAAAACCATATACAATGCTTACTGTAAATTGAGTTTTATCCCAGAGTGAACCCAGTTTCTTACAGTAACAACTTTATCAAGACCAAGGCATGTAAATTAAGTGTTCTTCCTTTCCACCAGCCCAAAGGGTCAACAAATGGATTGATGGGGAAGTACATTCTAGTAAATAGAGCCTTGTCAGCAGCCCTTTGAATATGATATCTATCAGCAGTTAGGTGAATCACCTGAGTTAGTCATAGCTATTTGATAGCACTGAAAGAAAGAGGCATTCTATCATTTGATTGATTCCCAAATGTACTGGCTTTTATATACGGTGAAAATGAAAGCTTTGAATTATACTTGAAATATAATGGTGACTACCTCAGACTCTATTTATTAAATTATTTATTAAATAGTCTAACCAATTAAAAATCCTGTGCTCTCATAACATCTGTATAGAAATCAAGAAGTACTGTATTGCTCACAATCCATTCCCCAGGACTTTACATAATGGTTTATTAAGGAATTCTTCACAGTTAATGGTTCAATAGATATGTTTAGTGCAAGCCTATTTTAATATCTTTAAAATGATAACGTCAAGTTTTTTCCCACTATTTAGTGATGTGTGTAAAATCCAGATGGCTTCACCTGATGAAAAAGTTTTTAAACAAAACCTTGGCAAAGATACAAAGACTGTTTATGACATGCTACTCCATCTGAGTGGACAATTGCTACCAGGAATTACTTCGAGCCAGTCATTGCCTGCTGATCCTATTGAAAGAGTGGTCCAGCTCCACTGGCAGCATTCTACAATGCTCACTTTTCTCAAGTAAGCTTTTGTATAGGTAGATATGCTAAAGTTATTTTTTTATTATTTTCCTGTTATGTTTCCTATTGAATAAAATGCTTTTCCTGATTTTTTTCAGGTCATTAAAAGGGTAATGTTTACAGTATATTACAATGAACTTGATAGTAATATATTCTGTGAAACTTGTCATGTTATGTAATATTAAATAGCAACTCTAAAGCTGAGGAACTAATTTTGTTTTTGACATGATGGCAATACCCGTCATTTGAAAAAAAAAAACCCCACCACTCTAATATCTCCTTAGAACGTTCTGTCAGGTTATTTCTCCTTATTGTATCACCCAACTGAAAAATCAGTGTAACGAAGACTGAGAACTTGGAGAGAGGAACTTTATGAAGCTTCCTTCTTACATTAGAAAGAGAGAGAGAGACAGAGAGAGTGAGTGCAGATCCTAGGAATTTATGGATAACTTGACTCTTATCCAGTGTTCTCTCTAATCATTTTCATCCATGTGCAAACCTTTTCCATCCATGAGCGGAATAAAATTTTTATATGCATTGAGGCATGTGTGAACATGCACCACAAGTAGAAACAAATAACTTAGCTGTGGGCACTCTTCTAATCAGCTGGGCAACATTTGAATCTTTCCTGAGTGGCCACACAAGTGCCCAACTTACAGGGACCACTGATCTCACCTTCATAAATCTCATAGTCAGTGCTACTGCTTCATTATGCTGTGTTTGGTGTCTTAGATTAAAACATTTTTGGTTAAGAACTTGGGGTGATTTTATCAAATTTGAAATCTGGATAATCTGAGACACTATGAAGCATTTGGACACAATGAACCCAAAACATTCCATGCATATTTTGGTGTTTCCTCTTGATTGCTGACAGAGCATAACTCTGCTGCAAGGAAAACAGACTACAGTAGACTTCCGATAATCCGGCACCTTTTGGACCTAGGTGGTGCCGGATTATCAGATTTGCCGGAGAATCGGGAGGTCCGGTACAGCTGTGCGGCTTAACAGCTGGCCAGGACACAATCTCCCTCCCCCTTTCCTCCCCTTTCCTCTTCACGGTGTCTCCGTGCTGTAACCTGATCTTCCTCCCCCTCCCTTTTTCCCTTCTTTGAAGCAAAATGCTCTTCTCCATACTGTAACACGATCCCGCTTCCCCCAACCTTATGCTCCATCTGGTTACAGCCAGCATGTGTGCTGAGTGGCAGGCTTTTTAATCAGCTGGTCAGGAGCGCTTGGCATTTTGATGCCTGAGTATCGGGAGTGCTGAACAATGGGATGCCGGACTATTGGAGTTTTACTGTAGTTCCTCCCTGATCCTAAACTATGACCTATCAATTTACACTTGTAAACTAAATTCAAATTATATAGCACATTAATGCACATCTATAATGCTTTTAATTTGCAATGAGAAGCAGGTTACATAAGAAGATAAATTCAGCTGGTTTTATTCACAACATTTGAAATGTTGATACTAAAGGAATTTAAAATGAAAAGGCCTGTGAAAATCTCTCTGAACAAGAAGTCAGAATGCTTTTGTACTCTGAGTAAAGTAGACTTGAAAGTTATTCATGCTTCCCAAGTAATGTTTCTTGATATTCTATTCTTTGAGCTAAAATACAGATTTTTTAAAACTAGCAATTGGGCACACCAGAGCATCATTTATGTTTTATTACTATCAGTTCTTGTGATAATTACAGCATTATTGTGGACTTGAATTCTTCTGGCTCTGACACCGATAAGGATGCTCAGTCTATGTTTTGATGCTTCAAATTAAAGAACAATTATTGGACCGAAGGCAACTTGCTCAGATTTATATGTACTTTTCAAATCAAAGTTATGCTTTTTTAGCCACATTGGCTGAAATGAAAGTTCATTTCACGTAGGAATTGCCCTATATACGTTAATAGAGTTGGCTTATTATCCCAAGATGCACTCATATATAACTTGAAACATCTATAAAACTAGTTTATAAAGTGATCCTGGTTAGAAGTTCAATTCCAAATGTGAATGTCTTATTTGGAAGGAAGGATATGCCTTTAAACAATTCTTCCTTTTAAAATGAAAAGTGTGGGGTTTTGGTTTTTAAGAAAAGCAGTTTGGAAACCAAAATGAAAAATGCTTCACTGTGTATGAATTGTGAAATATCCTTGAAACCTAGGCTGATAATGTAAAACTGGCATTTCTGAAGTGAGGCGTGTCAATATTCTTGGGATTCATAGCCTGAAAAGAAAATGTTATTGGAAAAACAGATTTTTATCTCACTGTTATACTGAATTGTTAGTCTGGAATAGGACACATCTTGCTCCCTGTGAGTCCCTTCTTTTGCCTGTTGTTCTTCTGGAATGATAGACCCTTCTTCTGGGAGCCCACCCTCAGGAGTTAGCTCTGTCTCTGTGACTCTCCTCTCTAGCCATAGCCAGCCCCAAACTTCTGGGTTTTCCCCTACATTAGAGTCTTGCTTTTCTGCTTGTGAGGCTGAGAGATCTAATGGACCATCATGTAGCTCAGCCCTCTCTGGCCAGGAGGCAATCTGTGAGTTACACCACAGGTGTGATTATGTCTCTAATTGGTTTTTTTCTTCCTGCTGTACAATATGGATGGGGAGATTTCATTACAGGCCTTAACATGGCGGTTACATTTTTAAGACTAAAAAACCCATCTCCTACGGTCATAGCTAGTCTTCTAATGGCATACTAAGATTCTGAACTAGAGGAGTCTCTGATGTGACTCTTCAGCTAAGTTAAGAAGACTTAAGTCAATGTTCTTCTCTCATTCTCAATTGATATATCAGTCTTGTGAGGATTTGGCCTTAGCTTGTTTTGAAGAATCCAGTTTTACAATGTAAGTGCAGAGTTGCCGCAAAGCTCATTGACACAGGGGAGGGAAAAAGAGAGAAATAGTTACCCTGCAGTCAATAGTTTAAAAGATTGCATAGCCTAAAAAGATTATTGTGATCCTCTAATCTGATGTCTTGTATAACAGAGGCCATAGGATTTCCAGCCCTGCCCCTTCTGCTGAGGCTAGGGTTGCCAGATGGTCCCCCCCCAAAATACCGGACATGCGGTATTTTGGTCAAGCAAAAACCAAAACAAAACCTCAATGCGGGCTAAAATTTTTTGTTAAGCAAAAAAAACAGAGTGCAGGATAATTGTGGGGCTGCAATTGCGGCTCGGTCCCGCCGCCCGCGTCTCACTGGTCTCCTGGGGGGCGGGGGCGCAGCTAGTGGGCCCCCCCTTCCCCAGCAGACTAGGTTTTCTCGTGGACGCCTGAGGTAGAGCAGCTGGGGTGCTGCCGGTTGGTCCCGCAGCGCCGCTCCTCGGCGCTACTGGACCAACCCGGCAGCACCCCAGCTTCTCTGCCCCAGGCGTCCTGATTTAGCCGCTGCTGAAACTGACCAGCGGCTGACTACAGGAAGCCCGAGGCAGAGTTGCTCTTCCCCGGGCTTCCTGGAATCAGCCGCTGATCATTTTCAGCAGCAGCTGACTTGGGACACCTGGGGTAGAGCAGCTGGGGTGCTGCCGGGTTGGTCCCCTAACCTACCCGGCAGCGCCCCAGCTGCTCTGTCCCAGGCATCCAGATTCAGCTGCTGTTGAAACTGATCAGTGGCTGATTCCAGGAAGATCGGGGCAGAGAAACTCTGCCTCGGGCTTCCTGTAGTCAGCTGCTGGTCGGTTTCAGCAGTGGCTGAATCTGGACGCCAGTTCTGACTTACGTACAAATTCAACTTAAGAACAAACCTACAGTCCCTATCTTGTACGTAACCCGGGGACTGCCTGTACAGGAAAATCCTCTTTTGGCAAGGCCAGAGCCTCAGTTGCTAGAAAGGAGGTGCATAGGGAACTCAGATTCTGCACACACTATCTGCTTCCCTTTTGGGATTTTTGGTTTATTTTGGAAGTTTTTTAACCAAAATGTTTTCTTGCAGGCTAACTAGCTAGTATTGTAATCTTGCAAACAGACTGCTATCAAGTAGAAACAATGTAGACCTTCAAATGCTGGGAGCTGCTGCAGGGCATTTCTACTTTAGGCAGTCCAATCAAAGATTGCTTTGTAATGATGGCAATAACATGATGATTTTTTTGTCCTCTCCGCCATATACTTCAACATCTGTGATTTCGCTTTCAATCCACTTCTCGCTTCCCCCCACCCTGTTCCCTGCTCCTAAATCTATTGTTGAACAATGGGATATGGTGCATTTTTATGCTAATATGGTCGTTCTGTACTTGTTGAAATTATAACTATCTGGTTTATGAGCATATTTTTTATGTTCGTGGCTGTTTTTTCTCTCTCAGGCTATGTCTACACTACAAAGTTAATTCGAATTAACAGACATTAGTTCGAATTAACTTTGATAGGCGCTACACTAGCAAACTGCTAGTTCGAACTTAAATCGACCTAGAGGAGCGCTTAATCCGAACTAGGTAAACCTCATTCCACGAGGACTAACGCCTAGTTCGAATTAACTAGTTCGAATTAAGGGCTGTGTAGCCACTTAATTTGAACTAGTGGGAGGCTAGCCCTCCCCAGCTTTCCCTGGTGGCCACTCTGGGCACCACCAGAGAAACTCTTCTGACCCCTCCCGGCCCCGGAGCCCTTAAAGGGGCACGGGCTGGCTACGGTGCCCATGCCAGGTGCAAGCCTGCCAGCACCCAGCCAGCAGACCCTGTACCTGGCACGGCTATAGCCAGCCACCCGCTGCCACCCAGCCCTCCTCCTCTTCCCAGGACCAGGCTGGCGGCTCCCGGGAGCCTGCCCAGGTCCGCAAGAGGCAGGCACCCACCTGGTCTAGTGCAGACATCGTGGACCTCATCCACAACCTCTGCACTAGGCACAGGAAAGTGGCCGTCTAGGGCAGGATAGCTGCCAGCCTGGCCACCCAGGAGCAGGTTTGCATGAAAATCAAGGTGGTGCAGTGAGACCCCCGACCCTGAGCCCTGAGCTTAGAATGGCCGTACTGGGTCAGACCAAAGGTCCATCTAGTCCAGTAGCCTGTTTGCCGACAGCGGCCAACACTAGGTACTCTGGAGGGGATGGACCGAAGACAATGATCAAGCCATTTGTCTCGTGCCATCCATCTCCAGCCCTCCACAAACAGAGGCCAGGGACACCATAGCCCTGGCTAATAGCACTCCATGGACCCTGGCTAATAGCACTCCATGGACCCAACCTCCATGATTTTATCTAACTTCTCTTTAAACTCTGTTATAGTTCTAGCCTTCACAGCCTCCTGCAGCAAGGAGTTCCACAGGTTGACTATTTTCTTTGTGAAGAAGAACTTTCTGTTATTAGTTTGAAGCCTGCTACCCATTCCTTTCCTTTGGTGTCCTCTAGTCCTTCTATTATGGGAACTAATGAAGAACTTTTCTTTATGCACCCTCTCCATACCACGCGTGCTTTTATAGACCTCTATCATATCCCCCCTCAGTCTCCTCTTTTCTAAGCTGAGAAGTCCCAGTCTCTTTAACCTCTCTTCATATGGGATCTGTTCCAAACCCCTGATCATATTAGTTGCCCTCCCCTCTCCCACCCTCTCTCTTCCCCTCTCCCACTTCCTTTTCCCAGTCTCCCCAAGTTTTGTTCAATAAAGAGAGTTTCTATTTTTGAACACACATGTCCTTTATTTTGTACATCAGGAAGGGGGGCTAGGGAGGGGTAAGTGGAAGGAGGTGAGGGAGGAATGGGGTACGAGCCCCCGATGGGGAGGACTGGGGTGGCTCTGCGGGCTTCTCAGGCTGAAAGCTCTCCTGCAGCTCCCCAATTGCCCCCTCTCCCCGGATGGCAGCCTGCGGCAAGTGCAGCCGGTCTGATGGCCGAGTGCTGTGATGTGCCGAGTGTGGGCACTCAGGACACTCCAAACCAGGACTGCTTTGCTGTCCCTCATCGAGTTAGACAAGCGAGCAGGGAACCCCTGAGAACTGTCTGTCTGGGGTGGGGGTCGGGTCCCTTTAAGCACAGCCCTCGACTAGCCTGAGACAGCAGCTCCACGCTCTAAGTCCTAATCTGATGCCCTGTCGGCACTGCTTCCGACCATCCTTAACCCCGGTTCAGGGTCCACTCAATGTGGACATGCTAGTTCGAATTAGCAAAACGCTAATTCGAACTAATTTTTAGGTCTAGATGCACTAGTTCGAATTAGCCTAGTTCGAATTAACTAATTCGAATTAAGTTAGTTTGAATTAGTGCTGTAGTGTAGACATACCCTCACATTTCAATTTGCATCTTTTGTATTCCAAAAGCATATATATTATTTCTTAACAGCAACTCCTACTTGTTAAGCAGTTACAATAAATTATATTCCCTTTTTAAGTAGGAAATATTTGTACTAGTCACGAAGTAAGTTTAGTTCTTGGAGTGCTAATCTGTATACATGTTCCACTGTTCTTAAGTGTATATCCAGTGCTCACACATCAGAGAATTTTCTAGTCAGCAGTATATACTGGGACAGTGCATGCATCTGCTGTCTCCTTGTACATACCAATGAGAGTTTAAAGGCTGGAGCTGCACTGCCACAACCCAGTTCCTTTTTTATCACATGTGGTATGTATCACAGCAACTTTTTCTGGATCAACCTCTACTTAAGTATTTGTAATTAGGTAGCAGTACTGGTTTAGTTAAGGTAGGGAAGCTCTAGAAGACACCATAGGGAGAAGTGGCTCTCTTTCCCCAGGGTCACTGGGTCACCATGGTTACTGGTGGTGCTGGCTGCCATGACGGCACATAGAAGATACCCAGGCTTCAAGAACTGCCTGTCCCACAAGGCAAATGTGACTCTGAACTGTGGACACGTGAAATATATGTTTTGCCTTGATGAGGAACAAGCTCCAGAATGCTGTGAAATCTGTAGTTCCTCTTTGAAGTGACCTAGGAAGGCGATCTGCCTGAAGGCTTTTTTTTAACGAAGCAGTTGATTTGATACAGACTCTGATCCTTCATTCCAGGTGTCCATAGGCTGTCAAAATCTGTCCCTGCATTGACTTTGAAACTGGCTGAGGGATTGCTCAGGCTAGTTTCCTGTCAAGGAATGCATAGAGGCAGGTAGGACTCAGAGTGAAAGTCTTCCAAGGAGAAAAAGAGGTTACTGCCCTCTGCTGTCCTGACTCTGAGGCTACATAAAATTATCATGCTGTTGGACATTAATGATGCCTTAAATCTTAGGAAATGTTCCTTGAGCACTGGAGCTGGTTCCAATTGAGTGGACCCAGCTGTACAAAGGTCTTACCCAAAGTCAGCAGGGCCGACAGCGACTGTGGATCCCGAATCAAGGTGTGTGTGGGGAACTCCAGCTCTCCAGTCCCCGGAGTCATGTGAAGCGATTCAAAGGATCCTGGAGCTCCGGCTGCAGCTGTTGCTACTGTGACAATGGAAGCAACTGGAGTCTCCAGGCTCCTTTGCATCACCACGCTCTGGAGCCAATTGTTGGGTCTGTGTTCACCTCTTCGGTAACCAAGACAGTTGAAATGATCACCAGCTGCTACAGGACCTGGCAGAAGCCTTACAATAGTATTTGCTGTCCTGAGTTCTTCAGCACAAATACTTGCATGTTTACTACCATACCTACCCATAGGGGCTCTTAGAATAATAGAATAGTAGGACTGGAAGGGACCTTGAGAGGTCATCGAGTCTAGTCCCCTGCCCTCATGGCAGGACCCAGTACTGTCTAGACCATCCTTGATAGACATTTATCTAACCTACTCTTAAATATCTCCAGAGATAGGCTTCCACAACCTCCCTGGGCAATTTATTCCAGTGTTTAACCACCCCGACAGTTAGGAACTTTTTCCTAATGTCCAAGTGTGAAGGAGTGAAGCAACCCCGCACTAGATTGGGGCCCCGTGAGCCACAGGAAACGAGACTGAATGAGGAGAACCACCCCATGAAGTCAAGTATCAGAGGGGTAGCTGTGTTAGTCTGAATCTGCAAAAGCGGCGAGGAGTCCCGTGGCACCTTATAGACTAACTGAAGTGTAGGAGCATAAGCTTTCGTGGGCAAAGACCCACTTCGTCAGATGCATGTAGTGGAAATTTCCAGAGGCAGGTGTAAATATGCAGGCCAGAATCAGGCTGGAGATGATGAGGTGGATCCAATTAAGGAGGATGAGGCCCACTTCTAATAGCTGATCACACCTCCAGCTCATGACATCGCCCACCAGTGCAATGGAGACATCATCGCCAACTCGCAGGAGCCCCGCGGCAGACGTGAATGTGAGGCGGGACGTTCTAAAAGGGTGCCCACTGTCCTAGAGTGGGGGAAGCACCGGCTGGAGCTCCAGGCGGGAATGGAGGTATGCAGAGGAGGCAGGTAGGAAGTGGCCCAGGCGGTGTCGTGTAGCCCGCGGACTGACATGTTTAGGGGCAACTCCCTTGTCAGTCAGGCAAGGGAGATAGCTATCCCTGCCTTAGGGCCCTGCGCCGGGAGTGAGGGAGGGCCCGGGTCCCCCTATCTCACCATTGCTTGTCGGGCTTCTATTTCTGGAGAGGAGCAACGTTAGCGACGGAAGCTAAAACAAACCCAGATCCCAAATGGTGTCCTTTAACACCAACCTAAAACTCCCTTGCTGCAGTTTAGGCCCATTGCTTCTTGTTCTATTCTCAGATGCCAGGAAGAACAATTTTTCTCCCTCCTCCTTGTGACACCCTTTTAGATACATGAAAACTTCTATCTTGTTCCCTCTCAATCTTCTCTTTTCCAAACTAAACAAGCCCAATTCTTTCAGTCTTCCTTCATAGGTTATGTTCTCTAGACCTTTAATCATTCTTGTTACTCTTCTCTGGACCCTCTCCAATTTCTCCACATCTTTCTTGAAATGTGGTGCACAGAACTGGACACAATACTCCAACTGAGGCCTAATCAGCGCAGAGTAGAGCTGAAGAATGACTTCTCGTGTCTTGCATACAACACACATGTTAATGCATCCTAGAATCATGTTTGCTTATTTTGCAACAGCGTCAAACTGTGACTCACATTTAGCTTCTGGTACATTCTAACCCCTAGATCCCTTTCTACTGTACTCCTTCCTAGACAGTCGCTTCCCATTCTGTATGTGTGAAATTGATTGTTCCTTCCTAAGTGGAGCACTTTGCATTCGTCCTTATTACACTTCATCCTGTTTACCTCAGATCATTTCTCCAATTTGTCCAAATCACTTTGAATTATGACCCTATCTTCCAAAGCACTTGGAACCCCTCCCAGCTTGGTATCATCTGCAAACTTAATAAGCATACTTTCTATGCCAATATGGGTATGTCTACACTACAGCGCTAGTTCGAACTAACTTAGTTCGAATTAGTTAATTCGAACTAAGCTAATTCGAACTAACGCATCTAGAACTAAAAACTAGTTCGAATTAGCGTTTTGCTAATTCGAACTAGCAAGTCCACATTGAGTGGACTCTGAACAGGGCTTAAGGATGGCCGGAAGCAGTGCCGGCAGGGCATAAGAGGAGGACTTAGAGCATGGAGATGCTGTCTCAGGCTAGCCGAGGGCTGCGCTTAAAGGGTCCCGACCCCCACCCCGGACACACAGTTCTAAGGGGTGCCCCGCTTGCAAAGAAGTTCTGGCTTGGAGTGCCTGGAGTACCCACACTGGGCACATCACACCACTCGGCCATCAGCCCGGCTGCACTTGCCGCAGGCTGCCATCTGAGGAGAGGGGGCAATTGGGGGGGCTGCAGGAGAGCTTCCACCCCCAGAAGCCCGCAGAGCCAGCCCAGTCCTCCCCATCAGGGGCTCGTACCCCATTCCTCCCTCACCTCCTTCCACTTACCCTTCCCTAGCCCCCCTTCTTATTGATGTACAAAATAAAGATAACGTTTCTTCCAACATTGACTCTGTCTTTATTGAACAAAACTGGGGGAGACTGGGAAAAGGAGGTGGTAGAGGGGAAGAGAAAGGCTGGGAGAGGGGAGGGCAACTAACATGATCAGGGGTTGGGAACAGGTCCCAGATGAAGAGAGGCTACAGAGACTGGGACTGTTCAGCTTAGAAAAGAGGAGATGGAGCGGGGACAGAATAGAGGTCTCTAAAAGCAGGGGTTGGGTGGAGAGGGTGCATTCAGAAAAGTTCTTCATGAGTTCCCAAAAAGTAGGACTAGAGGACACCAAAGGAAAGGAATGGGTAGTAGGCTTCAAACTAGTAAGAGAAAGTCGTTGTTCACAAAGCAAATAGTTAACCTGCGGAACTCCTTGCTGCAGGAGGCTGTGAAGGCTGGAACTAGAACAGAGTTTAAAGGGAAGTGAGATCAAGTCATGGAGGTTGGGTCCATGGAGTAGTCTTAGCCAGGGGGTAGGAATGGTGTCCCTGCCCAAAGTTTGTGGAAGGCTGGAGAGGGATGGCACAAGACAAATGGCTTGGTCACTGTCTTCGGTCCATCCCCTCCAGTGTTCCTAGTGTTGGCCGCTGTCGGCAGACAGGCTACTGGGCTAGATGGACCTTTGGTCTGACCCAGGACGGCCATTGTAAGCTCAGGGCTCAGGGTCGGGGGTCTCAGTGGACCCCCTTGATTTTCATGCACACCTGCTCCTGGGTGGCCAGGCTGGCAGCTCTCCTGCCCTAGACGGCCACTTTCCTGTGCCTAGTGCGGAGATCGTGGACGAGGTCCACGATGTCCGCACTAGCCCAGGAAGTTGCCCGCCTCTTGCGGTCCAGGGCAAGCTCCCGGGAGCCGCCAGCCTGGTCCCGGGAAGAGGGGGTGGGCTGGGGGACATCGGGTGGGTGGCTCGAGCCGTGCCAGGTGCAGGGTCTGCTGGCTGAGTGCTGGCAGGCTTGCACCTGGCACGGGCACCGTAGCCAGCCCGTGCCCCTTTAAGGGGTCCGGGGCTGGGAAGGGGGCATAGAGTTTCCCTGGTGTTGGCCAGAGTGGCCACCAGGGAAACCTGGGGAGGGCTAGCCTCCCACTAGTTCGAATTAAGGGGCTACACACCCCTTAATTCGAACTAGCTAGTTCGAACTAGGCTTAATCCTCGTAAAATGAGGTTTTCCTAGTTTGAACTAAGCGCTCCGCTAGTTCGATTCAAATTCAAACTAGCGGAGCGCTAGTGTAGCGCCTATTAAAGTTAGTTCGAACTAACGTCCGTTAGTTCGAACTAACTTTGTAGTGTAAACATACCCTATCTAAATAGTTGATGAAGATATTGAACAGAACCGGTCCCAAAATAGACCCCTGTAGAACCTCACTTGTTATACCTTTCCAGCAGGATTGTGAACCATTAACAACTACTCTGAGAATGGTTATCCAGCCAGTTATGCACCCACCTTATAGTAGCCCCATCTAAGTTGTATTTGCCTAGTTTATTGATAAGAATATCATGTGAGACCATATCAAATGCCTTACTAAAGTCTAGGTATACCACTTCCACCGCTTCTCCCTTATCCAGAAGACTTGTTATCCTATCAAAGAAAGCTATCAGATTGGTTTGACATGATTTGTTCTTTACAAATCGATGCTGGCTGTTCCCTATTACCTTATTATCTTCCAATTGTTTGCAGATGATTTCCTTAATTACTTGTTCCATTATCTTTCCTGGCACAGACATTAAACTGACTTTATTTTCCTGGGTTGTTCTTATTTCCCTTTTTATAGATGGGCACTATATTTGCCCTTTTCCAGTCTTCTGGAATCTCTTCTGTCTTCCATGATTTTCCAAAGATGATAGCTAAAGGCTCAAATACCTCCTCTTCAGCTCCTTTAGTTTTCTAGGATGCATTTCATCAGGCCCTGGTGACTTGCAGACATCTAACTTTTCTAAGTGATTTTTAAGTTGTTCTTTTTTTATTTTATCTTCTAAACCTATCCACTAGCATTCGCTATGTTAGGTATTCCTTCATCAGATTTCTCGGTGAAGACTGAAACAAAGAAGTCATTAAGAATCTCTGCCATTTCCAAGATTCCTGTTACTGTTTCTCCCTCCTCACTGAGCTATGGGCCTACCCTGTCCTCTGTCTTCCTCTTGCTTCTAATATATTTATAGATCTTGTCACCCCAGATCATGGCTTGTATCTCTAGGGTGGATGTCCTTCTAGCTATTGGAGATGCATTTGTCCTAATGCTATCCAGATTCCTGGACCTAATTGCCTTAATGTTTCCAGCACCCTGTCATGCTTCCCTTTCACCCAAGGAGTGGGCCTCATCTTTCTTGGATGACGACTTTCTTTCACCTTTCAGCTCCCAGGAAAGTCAACAGCCATTCCTAGCTAGGCCCCATGACTTGGGAATTTTGATCTTGACCCAGGATATACCATGGTCTAGTGGGTAGAGAGGGTATTAACTTGGCCCAGCATATGGATCAGATGTTTTCAAAAAGTGTGGGCCACTTACTGCATTGCAGCTTTCTAAGACTATGGCATATGAAGCATGTAGGCCAGTTGGAGATAGCAATATTATTTTGAGGTGGCCTCTTCTGCACATTTAAGGAGTAGACTGTCACCCCCATATCTGTCCCTGCTCTGTCCCCAGAATCAGGACCAGGAACAGGTGACTACAGTACAGCAAGTTCATGGTGAAAGGCAAGATGTTCCAGTCACTACAGCCTCATCATGCCCTGATGGTGCCTTGGCAAAAAAGATCAGTTGATCACTATTCCCAGGGACTATTTCAGGATCACATGAGACAGGAGATGATAATATTGGAAATACATGCTGAGTAGGCCCGGGATGTGCCACATGAACTCCTTCTCTTATATTTGTCAGCCCGGGAATGGCTGCCCCATTATTATGTATAGCAATCCCAATTATTAACAGTTAACATAAGCCAAGAAAGATTAGAAAGCTGTCTTGGGAGCAAGACTCCTATTATATTTTGCAGTTAAGGGAAATAGAGCTAACAAAGAATGGAATTTTACTGTGTTGTTACACTTCATCTATTTTGAAAGTTGTTTGAAAAATATATTTTCACAGTGCACTAACTGCAAAATGTATAACAGATGAAATTATCTCCAACAGGGTATAAATACTGACTAACCAGGTGTTGAGACAGTTGGGAAGTTGCAATGGAGTAAGGAGGCTTGAAAATTAGAAAAGGAGAGGTACATGCCAGGAAGAGGAAATAGATAAGGACCAGAATGAGATATGATAAGGGCAAAAAGGGTACAGTTACTCCTAAATCATAGAGGAAATGAGACCGTTAGCAGAGTGAACATAGGGTGTCAGAAACTGCAAGGAGGATCTTTCACAGCAGTTGGTAGTCATAGGCTTCTGTGTATATGCTGCTTTGTTTAAATCTAATCAAACCTGACTTGTCCAGGGTCTGGCATTATTAAACAAAAGAGAAACTTGAGAGTCCCTAACTCATGAAATATATAATATCAGTTAAAATTCTTGTTGATTATTGGCTATAGATTATTGACAAATTGCTGATCATGAATTATTTATTATCAACACAATCAGTAAAGGACTGTTGGAGTATGCAAAATCCGTATAGCAAATGCCAGCATCAAAGTGAGCAGATGGATAGCATTAGGTCCTGGTTACTGGATATGAAAAGTTCAATTCACACATAATCCCTAATAGTGGCCAATGAAAGAACTCTCCAAGGACACCAGAAATCAATGCCTAAGGATAGGGAAGCGAAGTCTTTCTACTGATGGGCCAAAACTCTTACTCCATCTTAAGCCTCTAAAAGAGGATCTTGAACTACCATGCTATCTGGGCAAAATATGGCCACATAAACTAGTGAGCCATACAGTAACTCATTGACAAGCTGCTGCAAGAACATAGGGTTGATTTCCAGACTATCCCAGCTGATGGATATTTTCTGGCCAGAACTGTGGTGTAGCTGCCCTGGATGTGGCAGACACAAGGCAATGGCTTCAGAGATCATGATGTGCTGTTTTGTGTAGCTGAACATGGCATGTATACCTAAGGAATTACAAACAACTATAGAGGACCAGCTGTTCATGGTCTGCTCACTGTTGCAGAGCAAGACTGATGAGCCAATGAAATTCCTCAAGGACTCTAGGGCTACCTTCAGATCTTTGGGTATTTATACCCAGCCTCTAGGACAGTGGTGGGCAATAACATGGCAGTTAGCCTCTGGCCAACAGGAGCTATGATCGCTGTGGCAGTTCAGGTAAATATAGCAGTGGTGGGTGCCCCAACATGGGATCTTAACCATGTCCTCTCAAAACTGATGAGGACTCCCTTTGAACCCATGGCTATTTGCTCCCTGTCCAATCTCTTCAGATACATTGCCTTTCTCATGGTGTTCACACTGACCAGGAGAGTTGGGGAGCTGTAACCATTAAAGATGAACCAACCTATGCAGTCATCTAAAAGGACAGAGTATCCATAAGAATACCTGCCAGATTTCTTTCTCAGGTGGCATCTAAATTCCATGTCATTGAGATCATCCATCTATCTGTATCCTTCTTAATGCCTCATGCTGGGGGAGCGGAGCAGAATTTGAGCATACTGGAGATGTGCAGAGCTGGATTGTTCTGCTTTGATAGGACTTCATCATTATATATAGACAGTCAAGGGACAGGCTGTGTCTATACAAATGCTATAGAACTAGATCATCCAATATGTCAAGACATGCTGTTGGCTATGGGAGCAGTTACCAACCAAGGTGATAATCCACTCCACCATGGCTCAGTTTACTTCAGTAGCCTTTCTAAATCTGCTAATCTAAGACATTTGCAGTGTAGGAACTTGGTCATGCATACAGATGTTTCTGAAGCACTATGCATTGGTGCAAGCAACCAAGCGTGATGCTAGATCTGGAAGGTCTGTGCTGCCGTCCGTACTCACAGACATTCCTCGTATTCATTTCCACTGAGAGTTTGGGAATCACCAACTGTGAAAATTGGGAGAAGAAAAAGAGATTACTTATCTTTACAGTAACTGATGGTCTTTGAGATGTGTAGGCCTTATCCATATTCCACAACCTACTCTCCAGCCCTGCTACTTCTGAGTCTTGATATCACAAGTTCTCATAATGTTCAAGGAGCTGTGTTGTGACAAGGAGGCTCCACTATTTATATGCTCATTGGAATACATATAGAGAGGAAGGGCACATACATTGCTCTGGTGGATATTGCTGACCAGAAGGTTCTCTGATGTGTGTGCAATGGATGTGCACTCAGCAGCTGTAGAATATGTATACAGACTACACATCCTGAAGAACATCCATTACTGTTCAAGTAAGTAATCTCCTTTCATAGGAACTAAAAAACCTGTTATACAAAGCCTATTGAAAAAAAGTCTTCTCAGGCTCCTTGGCCATTTTTCCAAAAATGGGAGATTTCAAAACTAGCAATGTTTCTTAGGTCTCAACCCCACTCTGATTTAGTACTGATTTAGCAAATGATAGTTCAAAATCTGAACATCTGACTTGTATGTTCAGCCATGTACTTGGTCAGATGTCTGCATTCTGTTGTTTGTGCCGTAAGTTGATTGTAGCTGTGGGTTTTCACCTACAGTTACATAACCTGTAAAAAACTGTGGGTGTGAAATTAGGGACAGTCTTGGAAAAGATCTTTCCAATCTGCTTATTTGTATTTCTATATTATTTCAGAAGCCAAGGAGCATGCCTTCCTCATGTTATGCCTGAATTTCTGCTTCAACCTGATGAGTATAAGAAATGGATTGGATTGCAAATGGCACTGAAGGTAATTGTTATAAAACAGCCTACATATGTGGTCCTTTTTTCTGTAAACACTTATGTACATGCTTAACTATCTGTACAGTGAATTGTCTCATTAACATGAGTGAGTTATTTGCTGTGTGTAAAATTGAGCACATGCATAAGCCTCAGCAGGAAGAGGACTGTAGTCTGATATTTAGTGCAGTTGGTCTCACATGCACATGTAGGAGTTTGAGCTATCTAAAAACTATTTAAGAGTAGATTTTTTTAAAAACATTTCTTTTAGAAAAGAAATAGTAACATAGGAATTATCATACTGAATCAGACTAGTGATCATTCTAGTCTAATATTCTTTTATTCATAGTAACTAATTTCTAGTCTTTGAGAGGAATTTGCTATAAACCATGCAATAGGCAATTACAGGATGACCTACTCTTAGGAAAAGTTTAATTCTGGTTCCCAATAATTAAAGCTAGTCTTAAGATGTAAAACACAAGGTTTTATGTCTCTTTAAACATTTATGTTTTTTCAATATTTACTGTTATAATTCTGAATATTCTTCTTCGGGTAGTGTCCCCGTGGGTGCTCCACTGTGGGTGTCGGGCTTCTCCCGGTTCCGCAGTTTGGAGATGTTTCAGCTGTTGTCCGCCGGACCGTGCATGTGCGGTGGCCATCTTGCAGCTTTTTGTGCCGTTTCTGCTCACGCGGTCTGGCCCCGCCAGTTCCTTCTGACCGTCTTCAGGAGCAGATGGAGAAATTGCTCCCTCTTGCGATGATCCTGTCAGGACTGAGAGAGAGGAGAGTTGTATATAGTTTCACAATTTTAGCTAGTTTTAGTCTTTATAGTTCATTAGTCTTAGTTAGTTAGTTAGTTAAAAAAAAATTTTTTTTTTCTTCAACCATGCCCGGCTCACAGGGCTTCAAAAAGTGCCTGAACTGCAGGGATTCGATGCCACCTCAGACGGGCACTCTTCATGCATTAAATGCCTTGGGGAATCTCATATTTCCCAAAAATGTCAGCATTGTTCCAAGCTGACAGCAAGAGCTCGGCATGACGGGGAGATGTGCCTTAAAATGTTGTTATTTGATAAGGCGCTCTATCCGCAGACAGAAGCCACAGAACAACCGGCACCCCCGCAGTCCCCATCTCGGCAGCCTTCCCCTGTGGCATCAACACCCCATAGAAGCCGTTCCCCATCTTGCTCCCTACCAGCTGCGATTGCTAGCTCCAAAGATAAACCGGGTTTGTCCTATAAAACAGTGGCTTGAAAACCTCACAAGGATAAGCCGGTGAGAAGTATATCAGCAACGAGCTCAATGGTGCACATGGCGCCGAAACCTAAGACGGCACCGAAGCCGCTTTCAGTACCGAAGCCGGCATGGGAGCTCCCGGCACTGCATCCGGCACTGAGAGAAACCACAATGCCGTGCCCCGTGCCCAGTTCTTCGGCACCGACGCCGGCACAGAGAGAGCCAACGGAGCCCACTGACGCTCCAGTACAGGCACCGCCGGCACCGACACAGACCATGTCATCGGCACCGATGTCTCGACCAGCAGTTCCCTCGCACGCGGCACCAGAACCCACGGCACCATTCAGACGCTCTCCTACATACTCCCACAGGATTTCAACACCAAGTGCATCTTCACCATTACCTTTGATGCAAGTGTCACCGTCTTCCGTGGGCGCTTGTCCACCCATAAGCCCAGGTATAACAGCTTTCTCCCCGGAGCCTCCGCCTCCAACTCGCTATCATTAGAGGTCCAGATACAGCGTCTCCCCATCACAACACCATTATCACAGCTGGTACCAATTGCCATCTCCCTGCTGCTCTCATCGCAGATCTAGGTTCCCGAGGTCTCCCTCCTATTCACGCAGCTACAGGGATGACCACAGCCATTCATACCGTTCCCAGTATGATGACCATTGATGCACACACCATGACCATAGGCATCATTATTCATGATCAATCCACTCTTCATCGTCACCAACTCCATCACGGTTCACTCATGCCAGAAGTAGGTCATCCACCCCGGCGACAGCCAGACCACTTACTCCGTCCGGCGATCTTACTTCCACAGGACAACCCATCACTGACCCACCAAAGGTCATGGAGGTAGAGGCACCACATCAACCCTCCCCCACGGATGCCGCTTCCTCCTCCCCAGATGACGCCATACTTACTGGAGACACGTCACCCTCCGATGATCTTAAAGAGTTTCAAGACCTTTTTCGCAGAGTAGCAGACACTCAAAATTTAAAACTAACAGAGGTCCAGCAGAAACAACACCATCTGTTGCGCAACCTCCATCCTGCCTCACATGCTTCCAAGGCTGTACTGCCTCTGGATGAGGCTATATTTGACATTGCCAATGCCATCTGGCAGAGCCCTGCCACAGCTCCACCAACGAACAAAAAAGCCGATAAGAAATATGTGCCTGCCACGGGGATGGAATACCTGTTTACTCATCCCCAGCCAAACTCGTTGATTGTGGATGCAGTGTAACAGAGCACAAAAGGCTCACAGTATAAACCATGAACTGGCGACAAAGATAACAAGCGCCTGGATATACTGGGACGGAAGGTATATACTTCAGCCACATCCATCCTCCGCATGGCCAATTACTCTGCGCTGCTGGCCAACCACAACTTTGACAACTACGCAAAGTTGGTCCAGATACTTGAACACCTGCCGGACACAAAGCGCCAGCTGCTTAAGGCCATTATCCAGGAGGGCTATACAGTATCCCGCTCAGCGCTGAACATAGCCCTCGACACGGTGGATGCTGCAGCTAGGACGTCAGCAACATCGGTTGTTATGCACAGGGCCTCGTGGCTTCATATGTCGGCAGTTCCCAGGGAACTTCAATCTAAGGTAGAGGACTTGTCATTCGACAAAAAGGGCTTATTTGCCGAGAAGACGGACCAACTACTTCACTCTGGCAAGGACTCATATACCACCTTGAGAACTTTAGGCATGTATACGCCACCATATTGCCGCAAGAAGTATGCTCCCTATCTGAGACAAAGGCCACCCGTCTATGCACAGCCACAGCAATATGAGCAACGTACATTTTGTCCCCCTTAGATTTAAATATCCCAAGTGATGAGGCTTCTGCCACTTCCTTTAAGAACCTGAAACAGTCTTAAAAAATCTCAATGTCAGGAAGTTTTTCTTGGTATTTAGTCTAAATTTTCTTTCCCTTAATTTTATTCAATTGCTCCTACTCAAATTTCCATAAGTCGCCTAACTAATTAGCTTCTTTATCTTTACATCTTTCTAATCAAGGTTCAGAAACAGTACATATCCATATGCCATTCAGGCTCCTCTCTGAATCTGCTGTCTTGTTCTCCAAATATCATAATTAATTTTAAAACAAAAAAGTCTTTAGATACAATTGTTGCAAAGGCAATTTCAAAAATATGAACAGTTTAGTGATGCAGCGATAAATCTGCAGAGAGCCTGGAACAATGACCCTGCAAGGAGTGACCTGCCCCATTCATCTCAGTGAAGTGATTATACAGATGTCCAATTATGATGACTTAAATGTCAGCATTGTTATCTGTTTGATCTGTCACATAGAAAGGAGAGAGAAGATCACAGATCTGCATAATTTACTGTGAGTGATGGTTCATTTCAGTACCTCAAATACCGGATGATGAGCTATAGCACTTCCCCTTCCCACCTACTCCACCCAAAAAAGGAAAAAAAATCCAAGGAACCCAGCAGAGATCATGGCCATATTTAAATCTCATTAAACTTGTAGTGACTTTTTTGCTGATATATTAACAATTAAACAGGCAGTAACTGGTACACCTAAGTCTCTGTCAGCATTGCTACTTTTCATATTTCTCCCTTCCATTTAATATCTATATGTATGATTATTTCCTCCCAAATCTGTTAGTTTTTATTTTGTTCAGGTTAAATCATACATTCATTTTTAGCTATGTTTTTAGCACTTCTGGGTACCTTTGTATTACTTGTCCTATACTCACTGGTATTTGCAGTTCTGTGCTATTTATTTCCCATTTCAGAACTTTAATAAAGAGGTTTAATGGTCCTAACACTTATCAGTGTGGAAGTACACTGGATGTGCAGTGTCATTTATCATCGTGCTTTGCTTATGGTTCTCCAGTGAGTTTTCAATCCATAGTGTTCTCTGTCATGGCTCCTTCCCCACTCTGGCATGATAAATGCAGAAGTGGGGGCCAGCAAGTGTACCCCAAAGCCTTATCTACCAGGCTTTGGTATAAAACTTCCCCCCAAGATCTTAAAAACCTAGATCTTGGGAATAAAACTTCCGCTGCCACCACCCAAATGTTGATAAAGAAATCAGGGGAAAGATCATTTGGGAAATCTTACCCCTAAAATAAAAATCAAGGCACACAATTAACCACTGCCAGGTTAATAAAAGAAAAGAAAGAACCTTTATTATTACAATAATATTCCTGTTGCAAACATAATGACTAGATAGGGAGGTAACAAAATATACTCATGGAGAAACTCCATGGGCCTAGAACTTAGTTACAAAGAAAAGCCAAAACATCTTTTAAACAGTGCCAGATCTCAGATCCCATGCCCAATCCTTAAAACAATAAAACCTAACGAAACTGCCTAAACTTTACCCTACTTACAGAAAATGAAGAATGGTGTCTTGGAGAGAGAGAGAGACATGCTTGTCCCTCTCTGTAGTTGCAGAGAACTCTCTGAGAGACAAAAGGGAGAAGAGAAAAAAACCCAAATTCCTTTGTCCCAGTTTGAAAAGTCCCACCTACATTCTTATTGGTCACTCCACCTGGCTAGGTGTAGTTAACCCCTTAATCCCCAGGCTGCTGGCTAACCCTCATAATCATGACATTCTCACCATAGAAAGCTATTTTGTGACTAAGATTCTGTGAGAGATACCATTATATACTTTGGGGTAAATTTCTAATATACTGCATTTACTGCTTTTTCTTTATTCACTAAATATGTAATTCCATCAGAAAAAGCAATTATTAACCTGACAAACTTTTAAAAGCCAGTACTGGCTGTTGCTCAGAGTTATTATGCTCTATACTGTATATGTCATATTTTAAGATAAAGAGTAGATCTCATTGTCTTTTATCTGAAGGTTCAGATGACTGAGATGCAAAAAACTAGTATGAAGAACTCTGACATTCTTAACACTAAGAGTCTGCTTGTTTTGGATGACAATGCATTCGAGATCTTGAGCAAACGCGTGTGGACTGATGTGCTACTCCAGGTATACAAGGTACACTGAAGACATTTAACATCTTATAGTGCTAAGCTTTTAAATGTTATTTGCAAACATTCCAGGAACATTTCAAAGAAGATTGAATGGAATAATTCTTTACTTTGAATATCCCAAATGTTTTAGCAAATAGAAAAAGAATTAAACTGCTTAGTTAAGATGTATTTGATCATTTTTTATAATTTCTAATTACATGGTCCATAGCTGAAATTATGCTCATATTTCTTGACATGGAAATGATTTTCCTGATATTCATGTGTAATTTCAAAGAACAGATTTTGAGGAAAGGCTGGACCCTAAGTCGTGAAGACTACTTTAATTGGACAAATAACATGAGAGCAAATAGTTGCAAAAGGTTAAAGGGAAAATTCATTATGTTGTTATATATCACTCAGTTCAGTAATTAATGGAAAAGAGAATAAATATATTTATCAACAATTACATCATGAAAAAAATATTATTTAGATTTTTACTAGTTCTGTGACTTTAAACATTTTAGGTCTTGCTCCTATCATTTTGAAACATAACTATGCCATAAAGAATAACAGGAATCTCTTGCAGCAAAAATGCTTTCTTGTATCACATGCCTTTTTATGGTGTTCAGAATTTGATTGTTTTTTGGAACACATTTTAGTTTTAACATACTACTGCTTATTGAAATAAAAAATAATACCTTTATCGCTAGATTATCACAAAAATATACACTTAATATCCAATTCATTTTGTTTTAGTTGGTAAGATTCTATAAAACATAAAGCTTTAAAAATGGCTTATAATAATTTAGATTTATATTGGTCTAAAAGTGGTTAATCCTAGCATAGTTCATGTGCTCAACATATGCATGAACATAGCAAAACACAATTTTTAGAGGAAGGCATCTATACACCACTTCATTACATTTTATTTTATTCTTCCAGTTTTAGATCTGGAAATTAGGACATAGTAGGAGCTTCAATATACTTTTTTTCTTTTAGGTTATGTCTATATAGTCCTCACAAAAAATAAAAATAAAAAAAGATGTGTTCTTAACATGAGTTAGCTAATTAAAACAGCAGTGAAAATGTGGTATCTTGTTTTTTTAAGTTTGGGTTAGTAGTTGGAATTAAATCTTCTAAAGGAGCCTGAAGTTAAATTTGCACTACTAATCCAAGTTGCTATTTCTTCACTACTATTTTAAATCAAGTTGATTAACTAGAGGTAAAAACACACTTCTTTTTTTGCAGTATAGACATACCCTGAGTATCAGTGTTATAAAGGACCCTTAGCTGATTCGATTTTTGGAGTACAGTTAATTTTTAATGCAATTAATTGTGTTTGCTAATATACTTAAATACAGTGGTGGAACTTAAAACATGTAAATGTTACTCTGTCCACTTGCAAAATAGGAGTCTGTTCATAATGCGAGCATTCGTTAAATGTACTATATGCTTCAAGAAATTATAGATTTTTTTCATATTAGTAAGGCCTTCCCAAATTAATGGCCATAAAAAATGTGTCACAATCATGAAATCTGATCTCCCCCATGAAATATAGTGTGCAGCTACCTTGCATAGGGCTACAGTCCTGGTAGAGGATGAGAAAGAACAAAGACTTCCTTTTCCCCTGCAAGGTCACTCTGGGTGTATGGTTGCTAGGTGTCCAGTATTCACCCGGACAGTCCGGTATTTTCGACTCATGCTCAGTAAAAAATTTCAGAGAATACCGGACACCTAAAATGTCCGGTATTTTCTGATTTTTTTCCCCGGGCAGGAGGCAAAAATGCCGGGCACCTGGCAACCCTACAAACACTCAGCGCACGGCCTCCACCCCCACCCAGCCTGAGCCACCCCTGGCCCTCAACACCCCTAGACCCCCGATCCCAGACCCCTTGCTTACCTGGTTCCGCAAGGCTGCCGACACAAAATGGCTGCTGACCCCTGGGTCTTAGTGCTCAACTTCTCCCTGTTCCTATCCCTACACTCACTCTTAAAAGGGACATGCTGTTTTAAAGCTGTTTTATTTTATTTTATTTTTTTTGCTCAACAACTTTGCCCCCCCCCCTTTTTTTCCTTCAACAGAATTTTTTCCCATTTTGGGGGGGAAGGGGTGTTTGGTATTTTGTTTCAACCATCTGGCAACCCTACTCTGGGGGCAGGTCAAATCTATCTCCAGGGCCTCCCCTGGCAAATGGAGCTTGGCTGCTGGATCTGCTATTCCCCACTCCTGCATGAGGAGGGTGCAACTGGAGCTATGATTCCCTCACTTAGGCCAGCTTTGTGACTTTCCCACTTTGACCACCTTTGTGGTCTGTGTCACTTCCCCAGTGGCTTACAGGGAAATCCAGACCACTCTCTGCTTGGGATTTTAGCTCCAGAGTCCTCGCTTCAGCAGACAAGATTGGCACTATCCCATGCTTTGCTGCTTTTCTCCTGAGCCTTGCTTATATCTCTGGCTCTCCCCTTCTCTGTGTTTGCTAGATCAAGTTTTCTCCTTCCTGGGAATAACTTAGGGTTACCAGGTAGCTTCAGAAAAATACCGGACACACTTGATCAGGTGGAGGGGGTGGGCAGAGGGACCGGTCGGGAGGGGAGCGGGGCTGGCTGGAAGGAGGAGGGGGGAAAGGGAAGCAGGGCTTGCTGGGAGGGGTGTCGGGGGGAGCAGGAATGAGTGTGTGGGGGGGAGGGAATTGGCCAGCAGGGAGCGGGACTAACTCAGGCACATGCGGATCCCAGGGCGCTGCCTGTCCCACGCACGGTCCTGGTGAAGCATGAGTGAGTCCAGCTACAACTCCACAATGCACTTAAACAGCGCTCAGGAGCACGGAGCATTGTGCATGTCCAGTATTTTCTGAATTTTTTTACTGGACAGAGGCCCCAAAAACTGGACTGTATGGTTGAATAGCAGACACCTGGCAACTCTACAATAACTTAAATTTTTCCACCCCCAGAACAGATAGCCTGATGTAATCCAGCTTGGGTTGATGGTCTAGGAAGGTGAATTAAATGTTTTCTGTGCAGAAACATAGAGGCTGTGTCTACATTGGCATCCCTTTCCTGAAAAGTGATGCTAATGAGACACTTGGGAATTGGAAATCCACAGGAGATTTAAATATCCCCCGCGGCATTTGCATTTACATGGCTGTCACTTTTTCCGGCTTGGGGTTTTTGCCAGAAAAAAGCGTCAGTCTAGACGCGATTCTCCGGAAAATAAGCCCTTTTCCGGAAGATCCCTTATTCCTACTTGAAATAAGGAATAAGGGATCTTCCGGAAAAGGGCTTATTTTCCGGAGAATCGCGTCTAGACTGGCGCTTTTCTCCGGCAAAAACCCTGTGCCGGAAAAAAGCGGCAGCCATGTAAATGCAAATGCCGCGGGGGATATTTAAATCCCCCGCGGATTTGCAATTCCGAAGTGTCTCATTAGCATCACTTTTCCGGAAAGGGATGCCAATGTAGACACAGCCATGTTGTTGATCTTTGGAACTTACCCGCTATGAAACGTTCCCTGAATAGTGATATCAGAGGAAGACATATAGGAATCTATTACATGATATCTCCTCCATTTGTAGTACAAAGGTTGGTGAGAAAGTGGAGGTTCAGAATTTATGGGGTTGAAGTTCTGAACTTTGTGTATTTTGTGAGAGTGCATAAACCCAGCTGTTAACTTTTTGCAAACTTTGCAGTCTAATATCTCTGTTTTGCTCACATTTCATTGTGGATACCTTAAACCTAACATGGCCAAAATTGAATTCCTTTGTGGGTGAGTTATTTCCCCTCTCCTACATTTGTTTTCAGTGGTGATTGTACCACTGTTTGTCATTTCTATCAGGCCAATAACCCTGGGAGTTATTTCTCTTTCTTGCTTCACATATGTAGTGTCTCTGCCAAAATTTTACCGTTGTTCAAATCTTGCCATTTCTTCATGTATGACATTTCTAAAATTTGAGCTTTTTTTTCTCTAGACAGCTAAAATTGTCCCTTCAAGGTCCTCATCTCCCCTCTTGAATGCTGTGACTTCCTCCTTATTGGAATTCAGGGCATCCATGTTGTGCACGTTCTCATTCATACACAACATCTTGTTTGCATATGGGTGTGAACACATGACTCCTTTTATATTAACCCATTGCTGCTACTTTGCCACTATATCAGACTGACGCTTGTTGTCTTAACGTTTAATGTTCTTCCCATCTCTGATATTTGCTACTTATTTATTCTGGTCTCTTTGCACATTCTCCATTATCCTGTACACTCTGTCAATGATACTAACTCCAGCAACCAACTTCTGTGCTCTTTCTTTAAATATCTTTCTGCATTTTTCCAAGTTGTCATTTATGCTTAGAAAGCAACACCTTCTTCCTCTCAATGCTCTGTAACCAATATCTGATAGCAAGGATGAGAGAAAGTTGGGAAATAAAAAATAGCATGTGTTTATGAAAAAAATTGGATTGCCTCTTTCTCCACTGTCTATAAAAGGCTTTCTTTAGATTGCAAACTCATTGAGGCAGGAGCTACATCAATCCCTGTGGGTATAGGGGCCCTAATAAGAAGGGTCGCCTTAGTAACACCATAATATAAATTTAATAATGACACTAGAAGAATGTTAAAGAAAAACTGGAAGGTGAATTTTGCTCCAAAAAATAAATGAGCTACGAAGGAGATGTTGCAAACATTGTCAACAGATTAAATTGGTTTGCATTCATAAACATGATTTAAGAAATAATTACAGGATTTATTAGTATTTCAGATGTAGCTGGATTCCAGACTTACTCTGGGAATGCAAAAAGTTCAGATTATTTTTTACCAACTCATCAAAAATAATTGGAAACGAAGTATGTGTAGAATCTTCCATTTGCATTTTATTTGATCCAGGAATTAAAGGAACCCCTATAGAAGAATCTGAAATAATATCTGCTATGTTACTGATTGCTTAACGGATAACCGAATAGAGACTAGAGAAGGATTATTTATTTAAACATAGATCTTATAAAATGTATTTTGGTTAGAGGACAAATTGCATAACATTAACAGAATGCTTGATCCATTTCTAACAGTGATAAGGAAAATTCTGAAGATTTTAGGAAAAATGGTTTGTTCACTGTTGAATTTAAATTATAATTGTGGAAAGAAAATGCATGTGAATATGTCATATTTGTGTATTTGAGGATGGAAAAGCAACTTTAATCCTATATTTGCATAATTATAGGCAGGGCTCGACAAATTATGCAAAACCCTATTCGCCAAACAAGAAAGGGACTCACCCCCCCCAAACTGTTTTTAATGGCATAAATTCCTAATAAGAATAATAATAGTAATTACTAATAAGTTATTAATAAATATTAATAACTATCACCCAAGTTATTAATAAATATCTTATAAACCTCTACCTTTTCCCTCTGCTGCCATGTCTCCTCCCCTTGCTCCATAAGCTCCCCTGGTGCCTGCTGCCCCCCAACCCCTCACCCTCCTCTGCTGTCCTGACTCCTGCCATTCTCACTGCCTTCAGCCTTCCTGAGATCTGCCCCTCTCTGCCAGCCCTTCTTTCCCCCCTCTGCCCACTCCTTCAGTAGCCCCACTCTGACCATGTGAGCTACCCCTCCTCAACCCCTCTCTTAACACTTCTCTCTATACACCTGCCCTGCCTCTCTCCTCTGGTGCTGGTCCCTCCACTGCAGGTGTCTGCCCTTCTGCTTCACCCCCAGAGTCCCCTGGCACCTGCACCCTCCTGGTGCCTCCCACTTCCCTCACTGCCCCTGCCCCCTTTTCCCCTGATACCCACCCCCTCACCACCCTCTGCCCCCATTCCTCTCATGCCCTTGTGCCTTCACACGTGTCTTGCTCCATCCCTACCCTCCTCATGCCCACCTCTTCTTTCAAGCCTTCTCCCAGGACCTCCCCCTCCCCCTCTAATCCCCAATGCCCTTACTCTCTCCTCTCCCAGCATCACCCTGTCCCCCCTCCCACTTACACCTCCCCTGCATCCCTTTTCCTCATTGTCTACACTTGTCCCCCTGGCATTTGTCTCTCCTCCACCCTGTCCCTTGGTGCCTTCCCCTTTCTTCTCTTGACCTACCCCCTCTCCTCAGCACAAGCCCCTTCCCTCTATTTTCCTCCCTTCCCCTGCCCTACCTGGCTTCTGCCTTCCAGTTTGCAGGGCTCCAGGAGCCTTTTTTAATCCAGCGGTCGCCGGACATGACGTCACGATGCCACGTCACGTCAGCGTCCTGGTGTCTGCCGACGTCCCACCCTCTGGTTCGCACCCCATCTCCTCATGCTGGAGCGGCACGCAGGCAGCCTGGTGGTGAGAATTGCCACACTTCCCCCTCCCCAGCGGTGCTCCGCTTCTCCACCCGGCCGGCGGATGGGGCTGTGCCACTCGTAGTACACAAGCCTATGTCTATAGCTACTCTCCAGATGGTAATATCTACTCACCGCAGGCGAGCGTATTTGTTGAGCCCTGATTATAGGTGCATATAGGCTTGAATTCATGCCTAGGCTTTTTTACCTCATGATTTTTTTTTCTTGGTGTTTGATGAGATGGTTAATTTTCATGCTCTTCAGTATTTGCAAATGATACTCTTGAAAGAAAAATAATTTAAACTATTTTTAAAGCTGGAAACTGATAGCTCTACCTCATTAATGTAACATGTCTTTGTCACGTTACTGGATTTTTAAGGGGAGCAGCCAGATTATGCTGCACTCATGCGGGGGGCGGGCGTTTGCCCCAAAGTGTATACAAAGGGGGCCATGTGAGGTGTCACATGAAAGCTTCTGTTCTACTGATTCTGCATGCGCTATTCATGTAATGGTATAATATCTGTATGTGGAGTTAGAAACATGTATTCTGTATAGATGCTGGAAAATTCTCTGTGGCTGAGCAAAGGTGGAAGGAAAGCTCAGCCTATGGCTATGCTAATTAGCAAGGAGACAATGAATCTCTAGGTGCCAATACACATGTCAGGAATGTGACTGATACCTAAGGGCTACCAGCATGGAACACAGGGATAGGCCACTGACCAGGTGACCTGGTGCAGCCAAGAAGATGCCAGGAGAGGTATGTAAGTGCCAGGAGGCACCCTCCATAGGGCCTTCAATTTTGATCCTGATCCCAGATTCAGCCTTGCAGGGAACCACGAGCCAGAAAGAACTGTGGACCCATCCTGACATAGGACGTACACTGGAGACTTTTAAGATAGCAGTTTATAACATCACTGCTAAGGGCCTGTATTGAGAACTGGGTGATTCAATGCATGTAATGTACTATCTTTTAACAATGTACTTACTCTCATGCTTTTCTTTCTTTTAGTAATAAACCTTTAGATTGTAGATTCTAAAGGATTGGCTCAGTGTGGTCTTGTGGGTAAGATCCAGAATGTAAATTGATCAGGACCTGTGGCTGGTTTCTTGGGACCAGAAGAACCCGTTCAGGGTAGGTGAGATTGGGTTCTGTAACCCCTCACCTATGTGTTAGGTTCAGGGCTGATTGGGGCACAGGAAGACCTGGGGTATCTGAGAGGTTTTGCTCGTGAGGCTTCTGGCTGGCCAGATTGGAAGCTGAAGTGCTCGGTGTGACTGGTTTGTGGCCTATTTGGGAAGGTCTCCAGTCTGGGGCTGTAAGGAGCCCCGAGTTTGAGCAATTCACCCTAAGTGGATGCCCTCAGCCGTGCCCAGACCTGGCCTGGTCCGTCACAGTCTTTATGCCAATTTAAAATCTATCAGGTAGCTTTAAAACTGAAAGTATTTCTTTATTTGAAAAATAATTATATTTTTGTGTTTTATTACTTCTACTTGGAATTGCAATTATTATACTTCTTAGTAAAAAGAGGAAATATTTTTCTAATTTCAGGTTTTGGTCCTTGCACGTATATCATCACTTACTATCAGTGATCTGTTGAACTCGGAAAGCCAGCAAAGCATGCCAAGAATAAATACTGAACCTTTATCCAGTAATATATATTCTCCATCTGAAAGACTCCTCCTTATCTGGCTAAATACACATTATGAGAAAACCAGAAAAATTGTGTGGAAGGACTGTCAAAAAGGTAAAGTAATACTTGGACTATTCGTTCTTCCCTAGTAATTTTGCCCCAGTTTTGTTAGGGATGTAAGCAATGTTCCCTCTCTGTGCATGGAGCCCTGAGCCTCTGACTGGGCAGGGCTGATTAAACACCTGTGAAGCTCTGCTGTTGTGCAACTTGGAGGGAATACTGGATGTAAGTGACTAGTCAAGTAGTTGACTACCTGAAAAACATATGCTTATCAGGTAGTCAAGTGACTACTTGAGTAGTTGCTTCCACCCCCTTGCTGCCTCTATCGAGGCAGTTTGTCAGTTCTATCGAGGCAGCAAGGGGAAGAGCAGGAGGTGGTGCTGGGGTAGCCTGTTTTAAAAGTCAGTTTCCCCGAGCACCATCTTCATGGGGGGGAGGGAGGAGGCAGGGAGGACAAGGGAGTCACAGATGTACCTGGCTCTTACTATATTTAAAAGGCAGAGCCACAGTGGAGGACCAGGCGCCATTTGGGAATCAGCTGATTCCCAGCTTGTGCCTAGTCCTAGACACTGCGCTTCTGCTTTAAAAGGCAGAGACACAGTGGGGTTAGCTCCCCGCACATATCCCTCTGCAGTTCTGCAGTTCCTCCCTTTATCAACCGATTGAGTAGTTGATGGAAATTCCATTGACTACTCAATTAGCTGATTAAACAAAATTTAACATCCCTAGTTTCTGTATATCTTAAGGGTATTCTGACAGTATGTCACTGAAAGTATGGTACTTTGATTATGCGTCCATAAATTTACATGCACATGCATCCCATTTGCTCAAATGGGAATTTTTGGCCTGCAATACTCACTGGAATCACACCTGTGCCATTTGTGTCCTTGTGTTCCTCAACCTAAGGCTAAAAGGGCAGAGTGGGGGAACAATTTGTCATTGGAACTAGGGTATCTGTCATTGCATCACCCCAATAGCTCTGCTCCTGTACAGAGTAAAACAAATCTTACCAGTTCATCAGAGCAGATAGTTCTCATGTGATCAGGAATGATCAATAAAGATTCCATTATTCAGACCTACTTTCACAAGTGTGGTCACAGTCATAGATCTATTTGCCACAGAGACAAATACAAGGTGTCAGGGTTTCTGGTCCTGAGTAGGGATGTAAAATCCTGGTTAATCAGTTAACTGGTTAAATGTTAGATTAACTAACGTTTAACTGGTTAACCAACTAAGCGAGATTCAAGCTGAAGAGCAAACCCTGTTCGCAGCAGGGCTGGAGCAGCCTCATGCCCACAACAGGTGGAGAGCTGCCCAGCCCCCACCGGTTAGCATCTGTAGTAACAGATCAGTAAGCATTGCCTGGTTCTAGTTAACCTTTCACATTCCTAGTCCAGAGGGGTATAAGTCTAAATTCTGGAAGAGAAGCTTGCCTCATCTTGTGGACCCTGGAGACAATGTCTATATATTTGACTCTATGCAACTGACAAAAAGTGGGTTATTGTCCACAAAAGCTTATGCCCAATAAATCTGTTAGTCTTTAAGGTGCTAAGAGGACTTCTTATAGTTGTCAATCCTTCTTATACCAAACGTCTTAACGAAACTGAGACAAGATGTAGAAATGCTGATTGTAATAGCATCAGCCTGACTGGGAAAATTCTTGTCGTCTTATCTGAAAAATTGTCAGTTCAACTGCTGGAAACATTACCTCTGTTTCTAGATATGATTTCTGTCAGTGTGTCAATGTGGATCCCATTCTACGGCTATGTCTACACTATGCAGTTTGAAAAACCTCACCGTCTTCAGGGAACACGTCTGCCCTTCCACTTTTTTTGTGGAAGAGCAGATGCACTCTTTTAGAAGGCCTGTCTTCCTCCTTCCACGAGGAAGAAGGGCTCTTCCGAAAGAGGAGGTTTTTCTTAAATTTGGCCCAGTGTAGATGGGCCAAATTTCGGAAAAGCCTCTTCCGAAAAAGCTATTGGAAAAAGGTACGCAAATTGCAGAGTTTTTTCTGATAGATCAGTGTAGTCTAGACATAGCCTAGGTATGCATGCATATGTGGCATTCTTTTTTGTAGAAGTAAACAGTGTCTGGTGGAACTATTCTTGCACTCTGTTTCTCCTATACAAGAGCATAAAAAGGGTGGATTGACCCTTCTACCATGCCTTTTTATTGCCAGCAAGTCAGAAGCTGGTGGTGTTCTACTAGTGTCTAGATTTCTACCGAGCTTTTTCCTCAAAAAAGCCTCCGAAATCCTTAAATTGTACTGAAATACATCAAAAGTCCTCCATATCAATGTCCTCTTCCCCTCCAATACAGATCTCCCATATAACACAGTGAAATTCAGTGCAGCAGATCACGAGAGACAATCCGTCAGCAATGCATTATATCAACAAACCAGGTGCCATACACCCATCTCATTTGAAGCTAGTAGCCATCGAACTCTGAGAATGTTTCCAACTATATTAGTAACCCTAATGGCACTTTACCTCCCAGGAATATACAAGAGTGTGTCAGACTTACTAAGCAAGAAACTGGTATCCAACCTTATGTAATGATTATGAGACACCATAATGTACCCTATCTTTCAGGTATTGGGAGACCTGGGCATAGACCTGTTTTACATAAGCAGGGCCTGCCAAATGCAAGATGCTCTGTTCCAGGGAAGGCATACGTGTGAAATCCCTAATGATGCATTCTTCCTCCTGTGGTCTAAGAGCTTCCTCTGTCCATTCCCTCTGGTTCTGCTGCTTCACAGGATAAAAAAGGTCTGATGGGACACAGGCACAGTGATCTTGAAATCCCATATTAGCTGAGACAGTTCTGGCTCTTGGATCTTCTCCGGTAGTCCAGTGAACCTCCAGTTATCTCCCTGACTGTGTGGACGTAGTGTTTCACATTTAAGGCCAAATACTGCTATATCTGATGGTCTGAATGCTTACTGGAAAAACAATATGAACTGTTTAAGAACGCCTCCACAGTAAAAACCTATGCTGCAAAATCTGAAATGATTTTCTATATGGGCAGCCCAGGTCAATGTGGACCCAATTGAAGCTTAAAAACCAGTGGTTCTAGCTTATATATTATCCCTGAAAGAAAATGGCCTTGCATTAAGTTCCCTGAAATCCGCTTAGCTGTAGTCTCTGAATGTCATACTCTGATTGTGAGAAGACTCGGGGGGTAGCCGAGTTAGTCTGTACAGGATAAACTTAAAAAACAACAAATGGTCTGGTAGCACTTTATAGACTAAGAAAACATGTAGATGGTATCATGAGCTTTTGTGGGCACAGCCCACTTCTTCAGATGACGGAGTTCTTCTCACTGATACGTATGTGAGAACACTGATACTGACAACCCAGTGTGACAAGATTTCTCAAGGACTTTTGCTGTCATAGTGCCCTGTCAAATACCTAGCTTCTTCTTGGGATCTCAACATCATCGTCCTTCTGTGGTTCATGGAATCCCCATGTGAGCCTCTGGCTTATTTGAATGTACTGATGTCTGGAGGGCATCTACTTGGAGTCAATATATATTAAACGCATTATTCCCTTGTCTGTCTTAGTTATTTAAGTAGACTCTGAGCTCCTGGTGATGGACCTGAGTAATCAGGGACCATGTCCCCTCACTTTTTAACAACAGAAATGTAAGCCGAGAATTCATGTCCCCTGCAGATCCCCTTCCTGCCCTCCCTGCCCCCAGCAAAATAATAGATTCTGCTGGGGAGATGCTGCAATTATACCTTTCACCTGGCTGCTGTAGCACCAGAAGAGAGAGCAGCGTCGAAGAGGGAAGGGGAACTTTGGCCTTGGCTCTCCCCACTTCTGCAAAGGTTCCAGCACCTTTGGAGAACACCCACTTCCAGGACTGCTTATGAGTAATCAGAAATAAAATATATATGGTCAAACACTTGAAGTAGAGAAAATAGTTACCCCTCCAGTAAGTGGTTTTTTTTTAGATGTGTTCTCCATATACATTCCTCAAACAATCCTCCTTTTTTGCTACCACAGAATCTAAGAACACTTGAACTTCTTATCAGTGGGGGAATGAAGGGGCAGTTGGTCCACACTTTTCTCTGTATGCCCTCACGTGTGTGTGGTGGTGGTGGTGGGGGGGGGGGGGGAGGATAAGGGCACAGGGTGAGTTTCAGTGGACAATGCTGCCTAAAAGATTCTGAGCTCCAGCACATGGGGATGCATGCAAAATGGAAGCAGAATACTTGTGAACAATACATATTGAAGAACCACAGTTCCAGTAGGGTAAGCAACAATTTTTTTTGCCTCCTGGCAGTACTTTGTAGCTTAGTATCATATATTGTTTTTAAAAATGAATTAGTACTGTACAATTTATCTTCAGGTCTAAAGCAGGATTAAACAATTATTTCGTTCTAAGAGCTTTCTACAATAGGTTTAGAATTGGCACTCAAAAATGATGACAAGTTTAATTAGGTAATTGGATACTCAGAAATAAAATGTTTGTATTAAATCATCATAATGGGGCAGATGGCTCAGTAGGTTAATGTACTCATTTGTGAAGAATTGGTTTCATATTTGGCCATAGATAACAAGTGAAAATGAGTTTTATGGTCATTGTCTCATCCCTCATAGACACTTATATACCACAAAGTCCCCTCACAATTTAGCATAATTAGTATTTTTCTGTTTTCAGAGAAGTCTCGGACTAGAAGAGCAGAAGTGGTGTGTGTGTGTGTGTGTGTGTGTGTGTGTGTGTGTGTGTGTGTGTGTGTGTGTAAAATGTATGTATTCTCTGTGTGGAAGTTTACATCGTGACTGCTTTGACTATACCTGCTTTTAGCCAGTTTTTTCAGTCCGTTAGTTTTTATGTGTCCTCTCAGCAGTATAATGAAATTGGTTAATGTAATGTGTTGCCAGTGCACCCTTCATTTGGCCCCTTATTTGTATGCAGTATGATACAATCTTTAATTATATGATCACATACTTTATACAGTCTTTATACAGGACATCTACATTATTTAGTGCCTTGAATGGACAGTGTTCATTTCATGAGGAGCTTTTTAAATATTTTGTTTTTTGCTCGTTATTCAGCATGTGACTCTAGGCCAGTGTTGGGCAACCTGTGGCCTACAGCTCAATGCAACCCACTGGGGCTTTGCCTGCAGACCTCCTGCCTATGCCCCTCCCCAATGCAGCGGTGGAAAAAGTACCCCAAAAAGTTACTTGAGTAAAAGTACTGCTACTTTGAAAGTAAGTAAAAGTCAAAGTATTCTTCTGGAAAACTACTTGAGTAAACGTATAAAAGTATCGCATCTTAATGGTACTTAAGTATCCAGAAGTAAAAAGCCGTCCCATAGTTAACCACCCGAGTTATTGTAGGGTACCATTATTTTTCACACACACACACTCCTATATAGTGCATGTGTATATATATATACTAGTATGTGTGTATGTATGTATGTATATTATATACAGTATATACTATATACACACACATACTATACATTTATATTTCAAATCTGGAATTTAAATGTGGTCACAGCCTTAATTTATAAAGCTGAAGACTGACCAAATTAAATACAGGAATCAAATTACAGAAATGTATTTATTGTGACTGCATTCACAGGTATGAATTTTGAGCCTTTGCAGTTTTGTATCCAGCTGGTATAGTGCAGGAAGCAGCCATCCCATTTGTGCGTTGGTCTCTGTTGGAGAATATTTAGTGCCTTCGACATTGGGTCTATGACCATGGCATATTCTGCCAAGAAGGCCAGCTCTGTTGCATTCAGCCTGTAGAATAGTTAATAGACATTGTTAATTAAGTTAAATACAGAATGATCAGGGTTTTTTTAAACAAAAATAAAAGTGTAAAGCAAAGAACTGCTACTTACATGTTAATTTTGAGTGCTGGAAATACATTTCTGATGGCCCCTTCTCCTTGTTCATTCAGTATGTGCAGAATTCTCTCTACAGCCATGAACATAGCATTCTGTCTTGTCTTGTTTGGCTGAATGAACTGTAGCTTGCATTCTGCTTCTACAATTTCTGCTCCAATAACTCAGTCTCCAGTTTTATTCCACAGTGCTTAGCATTTGGCAAAAGTGGACCTGGACAGCTTTTTGTAGGTGTCATTTGATTCAGCCTGTACCACCCCCTCCCAAAAAAACCCCAACCCTCACTAATGTGGCCCCCAACTGAGATACCTCGCTTCCCTGGTGCTCCAGCCCCAAAATGGGGGAGGGAGGGGAGAGGAGGTAGAGAGTACCAAGCTTTAGGACTTCCCACAGGCCAGATGAACTTTTTTTGGGTCTCAGGGTTAGTAGATTTTGCAAGCCCCCCCCAACCCCCTGTTTTGGGATGAAACCAAAATGAGGGGTTCAATGTGTGGGAGGGGGCTACCAAGGAGTGGGATAGGGATGGGGGTGGGGATCTGAGTGGGAGGTAGGGTGCTGGAGCGAGTGGTCTGGGAAGGAGGTGCTGGAGAAGGCTGAGTGTGGGGTGTCAGGAAGGGTGGGAGGGTGCAGGAGCTGACCAGGGCTGGGAGAGCTGGGCAGGATGGGGACATGGGAGAAGGATGCAGGTGAGGGGACTGGCTATGATGGGAGTGTGAGGGGTGCTTACCTTGCTCTGCGCTCCCCACTGCTCCCATTGGAAGAAATCTGGCCAATGGGGGCAGTAGGGAAACCCTCCTATGAGCAGTTTCCAGCACCGCATTCTCCTAGCCAGGGGGATGATGAGCAGCAACGTCTTCTCCCTCATGCACTGGATTCAACCCATGAGGCTTGGGGCTCTCCACCCCTGCATAGATACTGTTTTTAAATGAAAAGTTATTGATGCAACTGTTAAAAGGCATCTTCAATGGCAGGGTCATAGTGTTTGTTAATTGGCTTTTTTTTAAAAATCATCACTGCCCAACGATTGGATGCTTCGCTCATTTGCAGAGGCGCCATTTCAGATTTTTTTTACATGGGTAACCTGTGCATGTCCCGATGGAGGGAAGGGGGAAGAATGAGAGCATGGAGGGGGGCAGATGAGAACAGCAGCTTCAGCAGTTTTACTGAGCATGCTCAGTACAAGCCAAGCAGCAAATGGGGTAGGGTTGGAGGTGGGGGGAGGGATTACTTAGCAATTATCTGACAGGAATCTTGTATCAAATTCCTATTTAAAAAAAAGAAAATTTAAATAAATATTAGATCCACTCAGCTCTAATATTAACGTGTTCTGACATCTTGTGGCAAGTCACTTAAGGGACGCTGGTTAGCCTTACAATTTTAATATATGGTCTTACTTTCTTATTAACTGGGGGAGGAGGGAAGGGAGAGAGACAGACTGCAACACAGATAGACTGAGAGACTGAGACTGACTGAGGGAGAGGCTGTTAGGACTCCTGGACTCTATCTTAGCTCTGTAAGGGGAGTGGAGTCTAGTGGGTTACCTCAGAGTGCAGGTACATTTAGGTGCTATATAAAAACATTAGAATAGTTTTACTGGGTCAGACAAATGGTCCGTCTAACTCAGTATCTGGTCTTCCAACAGTGGCCAATCTAAATGCTTCAGAAGGAATCAACAGAAGGGGAAATCATCAAATGATCCATCCCCTATCGCCCATTCCCAGTTTCTGTCAAACAGAGGCTAGGGACACTATTCCTACCCATTCTGGCTAGTAGCCATTCATGCACCTCCCCCTCTTATTTTTTTCTTATTGGAACCCTGTTACAGTTTGGGCCTTTCCACCATCTCCTGGCAAAGAGTTCCATGTGTTGAAGAAATAATTTGGTGTAAATCTGCTGTCTATAAATCATAGAATCATAGAATATTAGGACTGGAAGGGACCTCGAGAGGTCATCGAGTCCAGTCCCCTGCCCTCATGGCAGGACCAAATACTGTCTAGACCATCCCTGATAGACATTTATCTAACCTACTCTTAAATATCTCCACAGATGGAGATTCCACAACCTCCCTGGCCAATTTATTTCAGTGTTTGACTGCCCTGACAGTTAGGAACTTTTTCCTAATGTCCAACCTAAACCTCCCTTGCTGCAGTTTAAGCCCATTGCTTCTTATTCTATCCTCAGAGGCCATGATGAACAAGTTTTCTCCCTATTCCTTATACCATCCTTTTAGATACCTGAAAACTACTATAATGTCCCCCACCCTCCAGTCTTCTCTTTTCTAAACTAAACAAACCCAATTATTTCAGTCTTCCTTCTTAGGTCATGTTCTCTAGACCTTTAATCGTTCTTGTTGCTCTTCTCTGGACCCTCTCCAATATCTCCATATCTTTCTTGAAATACAGTGCCCAGAACTGGACACAATACTCCAACTGAGGCCTAACTAGCACAGAGTAGAGTGAAAAAATGATTTCTCATGTCTTGCTCACAACACACCTGTTAATGCATCCCCGAATCATGTTTCTTTTTTTTGCGACAGCATCACACCGCTGACTCATATTCACTATAACCCCTATATCCCTTTCTGCCGTACTCCTTCCTAGACAGTCACTTCCCATTCTGCATGTGTGAAACTGATTGTTCTTTCCTAAGTGGAGCAGTTTGCATTTGTCTTTATTAAACTCCATGCTGTTTACATCAGACCATTTCTCCAATTTGTCCAGATCATTTTGAATTATGACCCTATCTTCCAAAGCACTTGCAATCCCTCCCAGCTTGGTATCGTCTGCAAACTTAATAAGTGTACTTTCTAAGCCAATATCTAACTAGTTGATGAAGGCATTGAACAGAGCTGGTCCCAAAACAGACCCCTGCGGAACCCTGCGGAACTTATTATACCTTTCCAGCAGGATTGTGAACCATTAATAACTACTCTCTGAGTACGGTTATCCAGCCAGTTATGCACCCACTTTATAGTAGCCCCATCTAAGTTGTATTTGCCTAGTTTATTGATAAGAATATCATGCAAGACCGATTTTAATTTATTTTAATTCTTGTGTTATGTTAGTGAAGGAGTAAATAACATTTCTTTATTCTCTTTCCCCACATCATTTGTGATTTTCTAGATCGCTAACATATCCCCCCATCATTTAGTCATTTCTTTGCCAAGCTGAAAAATCACAGTTTTATTAATCTCTCCTCATATGGATGCTGTTCCTTACCCCTAATCATTTCTGTTGCCCTTTCTGTTCCTTTTCTAAATCCAATACATCTTTTTTTTTTTTGGAGGGGGTGACCAGATCTTCATATAGTATTCAAGATGTAGTCATACAATGACTTTATATGTCATTTATATGGAGGCAATATGATATTTTTTGTCTTATCTATTCCTTTCCTAATGATTCCCAATATTCTGTTAGCTTTTTAGTTTTTAGACTGCACTGTATATTGAGCAAATGTTCTCAGGGAACTATCTGCAATGACTCCAAGGTCTCTTTCTTGAATGGTAACAGCTATGATGGCCAGCAGCCTGGGGACTTAAGGGTTAACTATGTCCCTATACCTAGTGAGGTAGCATTCAGCCAATAGAAATGCAGATAGGAATTTGAAACTGGGACAAAGGAATTTTTGGTTTTTCCCTCCTTTGTCCCTGGTCAGTTGTCTCTCCAGATACTGAGGGGGACAGACAACACATTTATCTCCAAGAAGACTCTTTACCATCTGTAAGTAGGGTAAAGTCTAGATAAATCTGTTTTATTGTTTTATGGTTTGGGAATGGGAATCTGATGTCTGTGCATTTAGAAATGGGTTTTCCTCTCTTTTGTAACTAACTTTTGTTCCCATGGGAAAATTCCCCATGAATTATTAATTGGTGACTCTTACCATCTAGCCAATCCAACTATGCTTGTCACAGGAGTATTGTGGTGATAATAAAAGTTCTTTCTTTTTTTATTAACCTGGTATTGGTTAATTTTTGTGTCCTGGTTTTACTTTAGGGATGAGATTTCCCAAGTGATCTCTTCCCTCGTTTTCTTACTATTACTTGGGTGGTTGCAGTGGATTTGTATTCCCAAAATCTAGGTTTTTAGGATTTTGGGGGGGAAGTTTTATACTAACCCGTGGAAAGATAAGGTTTTGGGGTACTTTTGCGGACCCGCACTTCTGCATTCATCGTGCCAGAATGGGGCATCAGCCTTGACAAATCCCATCATTTTTGTGTTCATAGTTGAGATTATACTTTTCCATATGCAATACTTCTAATTTATCAGCACTGAATTTCATCTGCTATTGTGTTGCCCAATTACCTAGTGTTGTGAGATCCCTTTGAAACTCTTTGCAGTCAGCTTTGGACTAACTATTTTGACTTAACTATTTTGAGTAATTTTGTAGTATCTGCAAAGTTTTCCATCTCACAAATCCAAATCCTCCTCCAAAATTTCCATCAGCGGGGATACCCAAAATAAATTTGCTCACTACCAACCTGAACATCAAATGAAAAAGATTTTGCTTCAAGCTAGAGTCTGGGTTCATTAATAGGGGCATTTCTCTTGCTATAGACCAATCATTTGCTATATGTATTTCCTTCTGTCCTCCTTATCCCTGTGGTACTCAAGAACCTGAACACAGACAATGCAATATTATTCTTAGCAGCACCAGAACATCCAAGACAGTTCTAGTTCACAGATCTATATCAGCTTTCTATCAGGGTACCAACTGGCCAGCACCTATTTTAGAATCAGGACAGATCTGTGCATGCCAGCCTCTGAGCTCTCCACCATACTGCATAGTTGATGCCTGAATAAAAGCGCATGTGCTCAAGAAATGTCCAAATTGTCTTAGGGTACGTCTATACTACAACGTTAATTCGAACTAACTTAGTTCGAATTAGTTAATTCGAACTAAGCTAATTCGAATTAACGGATCCAGACTAAAAAACTAGTTCGAATTAGCGTTTTGCTAATTCGAACTAGCATGTCCACATTAAGTGGACCCTGAACCAGGCTTAAGGATGGCTGGAAGCAGTGCCGGCAGGGCATCAGAGGAGGACTTAGAGCGTGAAGATGCTGTCTCAGGCGAGCCGAGGGCTGTGCTTAAAGGGTCCCGACCCCCACCCCGGACAGACAGTTCTCAGGGGTATCCCACTTGCAAAGCAGTCCTTGCTTGGATTGCCCGGAGTACCCACACTGGGCACATCACAGCACTCGGCCATCAGACCAGCTGCACTTGCCGCAGGCTGCCATCTGGGGAGAGGGGGCAATTGGGGGGCTGCAGGAGAGCTTCCACCCCCAGAATCCCACAGAGCCAGCCCAGTCCTCCCCATCGGGGGTGCGTACCCCATTCCTCCCTCACCTTCTTCCACTTACCCTTCCCTAGCCCCTCTTCTTGATATACAAAATAAAGGACAATTGTGTTCAAAAATGGAATCTGTCTTTATTGAACAAAACTGGGGGAGACTGGGAAAAGGAGGTGGGAGAGGGGAAGAGAGAGGCTGGGAGAGGGGAGGGCAACTAAAATGATCAGGGGTTGGGAACAGGTCCTATATGAAGAGAGGCTAAAGAGACTGGGACTTTTCAGCTTAGAAAAGAGGAGACGGAGGGGGGACAGGATAGAGGTCTTTAAAAGCAGGAACTGGGTGGAGAGGGTGCATACAGAAAAGTTCTTCATTAGTTCCCATAAAGAAGGACTAGAGGACACCAAAGGAAAGGAATGGGTAGCAGGCTTCAAACTAGTAACAGAAAGTTGTTCTTCACAAAGCAAAGAGTCAACCTGTGGAACTCCTTGCTGCAGGAGGCTGTGAAGGCTAGAACTAGAACAGAGTTCAAAGGGAAGTGAGATCAAGTCATGGAGGTTGGGTACATGGAGTGGTATTAGCCAGGGGTTAGGAGTGGTGTCCCTGCCCAAGGTTTGTGGAAGGCTGGAGAGGGATGGCACGAGACAAATGGCTTGGTCACTGTCTTCGGTCCATCCCCTCCAGAGTCCCTAGGGTTGGCCGCTGTCGGCAGACAGGCTACTGGGCTAGATGGACCTTTGGTCTGACCCATTACGGCCATTGTAAGCTCAGGGCTCAGGGTTGGGGGTCTCAGTGGACCACCTTGATTTTCATGCACACCTGCTCCTGGGTGGCCAGGCTGGCAGCTCTCCTGCCCTAGCCGGCCACTTTCCTGTGCCTAGTGCGGAGGTCGTGGATGAGGTCCACGATGTCCGCACTAGCCCAGGCGGGTGCCCGCCTCTTGCGGTCCCGGGCAAGCTCCCGGGAGCCGCCAGCCTGGTCCCGGGAAGAGGGGGAGGGCTGGGGGGCATCAGGTGGCTGGCTCAAGCCGTGCCAGGTGCAGGGTCTGCTGGCTGGGTGCTGGCAGGCTTGCACCTGGCACGGGCACCGTAGCCAGCCCGTGCCCCTTTAAGGGGTCCGGGGCCGGGAGGGGGGCAGACGAGTTTCCCTGGTGTTGGCCAGAATGGCCACCAGGGAAAGCTGGGGAGGACTAGCCTCCCACTAGTTCGAATTAAGGGGCTACACACCCCTTAATTCGAACTAGCTAGTTCGAACTAGGCTTAATCCTCGTAAAATGAGGTTTTCCTAGTTCGAACTAAGCGCTCCGCTAGTTCGAATTAAATTCGAACTAGCGGAGCGTTAGTGTAGCGCCTATTAAAGTTAGTTCGAACTAACATCTGTTAGTTCGAACTAACTTTGTAGTGTAGACATACCCTAACTGAGCAGCAGGAAAGATTCCATTGGAGCAACATACACTACTAAATGGAAGGGATTTTCCATGAGGTCTTGATCTCATTTTTTATCACCCTGTCTCTCAGACATTAGTCATATACTGAATTACTTTTTTCATCTGAAATCATCCATCCTTTCAGTTAGCTTCTTAAGAGTTTATTGTGTTTCTTGTCTGCAGTTAATCCATCAATAAAGGGGTTTTCTAATTTTTCTCTCACGCTCTGGTGTCCAGATTTTGAAGGTCTAGTCAACGATTACTATCTGGGATTTGATAAAGTGCCATCATGAATATTAGTTCTGTCAAGGTTAATGGTAGCCCCCTTTAAATTCCTGGCAACAATGTTGCTATATCTGTTATCTGTAAAAATTGCATTTCTGGTAGCAATTATTTCTGCAGGAGGAGTTGTGGCTGAGTTAGCTGATGTTTCCTGTGGATTTTATTTTTACAAGAATGAGATTTTTCTCAGACCTCACCTTAAATTCCTACCAATGATGGTGTTACCCAAACAATTTTGGGTCCTTCCCCTGAGTTCAGTGGCTTTCTATTGGCCAATGGGATATTTTCCCAGTGAAAGAGCCTTTACACAGTAATACCCTTAACCAGTATTTATTATTAGTTAATCTACTGAATACACACACCAAAAGTTCAATGCTCAGCACTCCCAGTGAAACAGATGTACTTCTCCTGGTATCTAGTCAGTATTGGATCATCTGGGGCTCTGGGGAGCAGGTTTAAAACTAATAAAAGAAAGTTCTTCTTCACACAGCGTGTAGTCAACCTGTGGAACTCCTTGCCAGAGGAGGCTGTGAAGGCTAGGACTATAATAGAGTTTAAAGAGAAGCTAGATAATTTCATGGAGGTTAGGTCCATAAAAGGCTATTAGCCTGGGGATAAATTGGTGTCCTTGGCCTCTGTGTGTCAGAGGCTGGAGAGGGATGGTGGGAGACAAATCGCTTGATCATTGTCTTCAGTCCACCCTCTCTGGGGCACCTGGTGCTGGCCACTGTCGGTAGACAGGCTACTGGGCTAGATGGACCTTTGGTCTGACCCAGTACGGCCGTTCTTATGTTCTTATGTATGTTCTTATGACTTATGTATGGTATGGTTATGCAGAATATCAAAGTTCCAGTAGCTTGTTCTGTGTCCTATAGTTAGGTTCACCAAACTTGTCTCTTGACCAATGTTCCCTCTAATCTTTTCCATCCATGTGTGGATTTTATATACTTTTATGTGCACCAAAGCATGTGTGAATGGGCACCACCAGTAGAAACAAAAAGCCTAGTTGAGGTTCTCTGCTAATCAGCTGAGTGGCATTTGAATATCTTCTGAGCAGCTGCACAAGAACACAGTTTACAGGGAACACTGCTTCTGAGACTCATATAATTAAAATCAGACTTTTCCTTATCGATACCATAACAAACTATTTCACTCAGTGTAACTATACAATAGTTATGTTTTGTACTTTAATACTTAAGAAGAAATTTGTTGGTGCTTAAACATATAAATAGGCTGGTGTTACTCTATTCTTTACTGTTTGATTGTCATCACAAACAGATCACAAACTTTCTTTATGTATTATAGAAACTGCCTTCTTGTTTTTGCCTGCAAATATAGTAATTGATGTTTCAAGATCTAGTCTAATAAGCATTCAAGTACTTAGGAGAGACTATAGTCCTTTGAGTACAAGTATTAAACTGTTTTTACTTGGATTTTAATTGCACACTGAGTCATTAAATTAACCAATTTCATTAACTTAGAATACTTTTTCATGTGTGCAAAATAGAGCAATGCAAAGAAAATTAGATGCAAGAAAAGGAAGGTTTTGGATTATTTGTGTGTCTATTTTTTTAGGAATCTAGGGTATGTCTACACTAAAGCGCTAATTCGAACTAACTTAGTTCGAATTAGTTAATTCGAACTAAGCTAATTCGAATTAACGCATCCAGACTAAAAAACTATTTCAAATTAGCATTTTGCTAATTCGAACTAGCATGTCCACATTAAGTGGACCCTGAACCGGGGTTAAGGATGGCTGGAAGCAGTGCTGGCAGGGCATCAGATGAGGACTTAGAGCGTAGAGCTGCTGTCTCAGGCTAGCCGTGGGCTGTGCTTAAAGGGTCCCGACCCCCACCCTGGACAGACAGTTCTCAGGGGTGCCCCGCTTGCAAAGCAGTCCTGGCTTGGAGTGCCCTGAGTGCCCACACTCGGCACATCACAGCACTCGGCCATCAGACCGGCTGCACTTGCTGCAGGCTGCCATCTGGGGAAAGGGGGCAATTGGGGGGCTGCAGGAGAGCTTCCACCCCCAGAAGCCCACAGAGCCAGCCCAGTCCACCCCATCGGGGGCTCGTACCCCATTCCTTCCTCACCTCCTTCCACTTACCCTTCCCTAGCCCCCCTTCCTGATGTACAAAATAAAGAAAACGTGTGGTCAAAAATAGATTCTCTCTTTATTGAACAAAACTCTGGGAGAATGGGAATAGGATGTGGGAGAGGGGAAGAGAGAGGGTGGGAGAGGGGAGGGCAACTAAAATGATCAGAGGTTTGGAAGAGGTCCCATATGAAGAGAGGCTAAAGAGACTGGGACTTTTCAGTTTAGAGAAGAGGAGACTGAGGGGGGATAGGATAGAGGTCTATAAAGGCATGAGTGGGGTGGAGAAGGTGCATCAAGAAAAGTTCTTCATTACTTCCCATAATAGAAGGACTAGAGGACACCAAAGGAAAGGAATGGGTAGCAGGCTTCAAACTAGTAACAGAAAGTTGTTCTTCACAAAGCAAAGAGGGTACGTCTACACTACAGCGCTAGTTCGAACTAACTTAGTTCGAATTAGTTAATTCGAACTAAGCTAGTTCGAACTAATGCATCTAGAACTAAAAACTAGTTCGAACTAGCGTTTTGCTAGTTCGAACTAGTAAGTCCACATTGAGTGGACTCTGAACAGGGCTTAAGGATGGCCGGAAGCAGTGCCGGCAGGGCATCAGAGGAGGACTTAGAGCGTGGAGATGCTGTCTCAGGCTAGCCGAGGGCTGCGCTTAAAGGGTCCCGACCCCCACCCCGGACACACAGTTCTAAGGGGTGCCCCGCTTGCAAAGAAGTTCTGGCTTGGAGTGCCCTGAGTGCCCACACTGGGCACATCACACCACTCGGCCATCAGCCCGGCTGCACTTGCCGCAGGCTGCCATCTGGGGAGAGGGGGCAATTGGGGGGCTGCAGGAGAGCTTCCACCCCCAGAATCCCACAGAGCCAGCCCAGTCCTCCCCATCGGGGGCACGTACCCCATTCCTCCCTCACCTCCTTCCACTTACCCTTCCCTAGCCCCCCTTCTTATTGATGTACAAAATAAAGATAACGTTTCTTCCAACATTGACTCTGTCTTTATTGAACAAAACTGGGGGAGACTGGGAAAAGGAGGTGGGAGAGGGGAAGAGAAAGGCTGGGAGAGGGGAGGGCAACTAACATGATCAGGGGTTGGGAACAGGTCCCAGATGAAGAAAGGCTACAGAGACTGGAACTGTTCAGCTTAGAAAAGAGGAGACGGAGGGGGGACAGGATAGAGGTCTCTAAAAGCAGGGGTTGGGTGGAGAGGGTGCATTCAGAAAAGTTCTTCCTGAGTTCCCATAAAGAAGGACTAGAGGACACCAAAGGAAAGGAATGGGTAGCAGGCTTGAAACTAGTAAGAGAAAGTTCTTCTTCTTGACAAAGCAAATAGTTAATCTGTGGAACTCCTTGCTGCAGGAGGCTGTGAAGGCTAGAACTAGAACAGAGTTTAAAGGGAAGTGAGATAAAGTGATGGAGGTTGGGTCCATGGAGTCCTATTAGCCAGAGGGTAGGAGTGGAGTCCCTGCCCAAAGTTTGTGGAAGGCTGGAGAGGGATGGCACGAGACAAATGGCTTGGTCATTGTCTTCGGTCCATCCCCTCCAGGGTCCCTAGGGTTGGCCGCTGTTGGCAGACAGGCTACTGGGCTAGATGGACCTTTGGTCTGACCCAGGATGGCCATTGTAAGCTCAGGGCTCAGTGTCGGGGGTCTCAGTGGACCCCCTTGATTTTCATGCACACCTGCTCCTGGGTGGCCAGGCTGGCAGCTCTCCTGCCCTAGACGGCCACTTTCCTGTGCCTAGTGCGGAGATCGTGGACGAGGTCCACGATGTCCGCACTAGCCCAGGAAGGTGCCCGCCTCTGGCGGTCCAGGGCAAGCTCCCGGGAGCCGTCAGCCTGGTCCTGGCAAGAGGGGGTGGGCTGGGGGGCATCGGGTGGGGGGCTCTGTGCCGTGCCAGGTGCAGGGTCTGCTAGCTGGGTGCTGGCAGGCTTGCACCTGGCACGGGCACCGTAGCCAGCCCGTGCCCCTTTAAGGGGTCCGGGGTCGGGAGGGGGGCATAGAGTTTCCCTGGTGTTGGCCAGAGTGGCCACCAGGGAAACCTGGGGAGGGCTAGCCTCCCACTAGTTCGAACTAAAGGGCTACACAGCCCTTAGTTCGAACTAGCTACTTCGAACTAGGCGTTAGTCCTCGTAAAATGAGGTTTACCTAGTTCGAACTAAGCGCTCCGCTAGTTCGATTCAAATTCGAACTAGCGGAGCGCTAGTGTAGCACCTATTAAAGTTAGTTCGAACTAACGTCCGTTAGTTCGAACTAACTTTGTAGTGTAGACATACCCTTAGTCAACCTGCGGAACTCCTTGCTGCAGGAGGCTGTGAAGGCTAGAACTAGATCAGAGTTTAAAGAGAAGTGAGATAAAGTGATGGAGGTTGGGTCCATAGAGTGGTATTAGCCAGGGGGTAGGAATTGTGTCCCTGGCCAAAGTTTGTGGAAGGCTGGAGAGGGATGGCACGGGACAAATGGTTTGGTCACTGTCTTCAGTCCATCCCCTCCAGGGTCCCTAGGGTTGGCCGCTGTCGGCAGACAGGCTACTGGGCTCGATGGACCGTTGTTCTTACCCAGTGCGGCCATTGTAAGCTCAGGGCTCAGGGTCGGGGGTCTCAGTGGACCACCTTGATTTTCATGCACACCTGCTCCTGGGTGGCCAGGCTGGCAGCTCTCCTGCCCTAGCCAGCCACTTTCCTTTGCCTAGTGCGGAGGTCGTGGATGAGGTCCACGATGTTCGCACTAGACCAGGTGGGTGCCCGCCTGTTGCGGTCCCGGGCAAGCTCCCGGGAGCCGCCAGTCTGGTCCCGGGAAGAGGGGGAGGGCTGGGGGGCATCAGGTGGCTGGCTCAAGCCGTGCCAGGTGCAGGGTCTGCTAGCTGGGTGCTGGCAGGCTTGCACCTGGCACGGGCACCGTAGCCAGCCTGTGCCCCTTTAAGGGCTCCGGGGCCGGGAGGGGGCAATAGAATTTCCCTGGTGTTGGCCAGAGTGGCCACCAGGGAAAGCTGGGAGGGCTAGCCTCCCACTAGTTCGAATTAAGGGGCTACACACCCCTTAATTCGAACTAGTAAGTTCGAACTAGGCTTAGTCCTCGAGTATGAGGTTTACCTAGTTCGAACTAAGCGCTCCGCTAGTTCGAATTAAGTTCGAACTAGCGGAGCACTTGTGTAGCGCCTATCAAAGTTAATTCGAACTAACGTCCGTTAGTTCGAATTCACTTTGTAGTGTAGACATACCCCTAGATACTCTGTCCAAATTGGAGAGAGTTCCAGGACACTTGATTCTCAACAAACTGGCAGTTTATATGTAAGAACAATCAGTTCTAAGCACTTAGTCCTTAATAGAAAAGAAAAGAGTATGCACATTATTGAGTTTAAGATTTTTTTATGTAAACCTAGTTGCACTGGGTAAACCTTTTGAATCTTATATGCTTCAGCTACTTTTGAAAGATCTTTTAGATGTGAAATCCAAAAGTCACATTGGATAGGCAGATTAGTGTAGTTTGGTTTAGTCATGTCAGTGAATTAACTGTTTAGCTGTTTAATGTTGTGTATGTGGGAATCACTGTTGGCTATGTATGTCCAAAGAATTTCGTATAAGTAGGGTCCTACCAAATTCAGAGCCATGAAAAAAGCATCAAGGTTTGTGAAATGTAGCCCCCCTCATGAAATTTAGTCTTCTGTGTACGTTTACCCTATACCATATTGATTTCATGGGGGAGACTAGAATTTCTCAAATTGGGGGTCCTGCCCAGTGTGAGTTATAGGGGGTTACAAGATTATTTTAGGGAGGAATCATGGTTTTGCCATGCTTTTCTGCACTGCCACTACTAGGACTCTGTCTTCAGAGCTGGGCATCCAGCTAACAGCCACCGCTGTCCAGCTGCCCAGCTCTGAAAGCAGCATAGAAGTAGGGTTGACAATGCCATATCACACTTCCTTTATTTCTGCATGACTGCTTTCAGAACTAGGTTGCTGGACAGTGGTGGCTGCTGCCTAATGGCCCAGTTCCACAAGCAGCAGCACAGAAGTAAAGGTGACAATACCATTCCATGCCATTCTTTCTTCTATGTTGCTGCTGGCAGCAGCTTTGCCTTCAGATACTATTCCATGCCATCCTTGCTTCTTGGCTGGCCAGCTCTGAAGGTAGCACCGCTGCCTGCAGCCATACAGAAGTAAGGACATCCCATCTACAATAACTTTGTGACCCAAACACAACTCCTTCTTGGGTCAGGACCCCTACAGTTACAATACCATGACATCTGACATTTAAATAACTAAAATCTTGAAATTTATTATTTTTAAAATCTGAAGACTTTGACATGGATCAAAATGGGCCATGAGTTTGGTAAGATCCTACATATCTATTTTCAGTAATAAGCAGTATATTTTCATTATTTCACATTCTGTGCTGACATAAAACAGCATGCTGAAAGATGAGAGGAATGTAATAATCCCTAGAAATTGGCTGTCTATCTTGTCTTATTTGTGTGTTGAAATGATACACAATATTTAAATAAATAAGGTATTTATGTATTGGGGTATATTTATTCAAAATGGCCTATATAATATTGGGTCTAACCCAAATTAGGCTTTTAATTGTTTTTTTAGCTAATAACCTTGAGAAACAGACATAAATGATGAGAGTTGTCTGGTCCAAATGCTTGACAATACATATAATTTTGGTTTTCTTAATGAAAGAAAAATGAATGATAAACATGTTGCTGTTGAACTGTGAGAAAAATAGTATCTGACTATTCAGTGACAGGTGAATGACAAATAGTCCAGCCATGCCAGGGGTTCTCCACATCTGCCTAGCACAGCAGAAGGCCGGGGCTCCCCTCAGCTGCCCCGGAGACCCCAGCTGTGGCAGGAGACCCTTGAGCACCCAATCATCTTGGATTGAAGGGACCCTGCTGCTCTCCAGAGCTAAAAGCTTAGCCTTATCTATGATTAGATCTGATACATATTTGTGTGAAAAGTGTGTGTAGTTACTAGACTCTTCTGCAGTTTCTAGCATGAACTCTGGTGTTTCAAAGGTGGGGAATCTCTGCTTAAATATTCATTGGAATTTTAATCAAAAGACCCATCAATGCAATCAGAATGTGAAAAACTAAAATATATACTCATGTAAAAATAATGTCCTGTTTATGACTTCTGATTTCCATTGTTTATCAGCATTGAAACTGAGTAATTATGTTTAGAAAGTTTAATTATATTCAAGCAGCTCGTCTGAGGCTTTAATGCTGGACCTGTAATTATAATTAGAAAAGATAACTAATTTTACATTTTGTTCTGTGACTAATTAGTTTATTCCCAGGTTTTTTAGACTAAGTAAATTGCTTGATATTAGAACTATTAACTGTTTCCAATACAAAAAAAAGTGCTTGTAAACATGTTTAAATAGTTAAAATGTTTTATCATGTTTCCCCTATTTTATTATAATCTAATTTTACAGTGAGCTTTACTGTTAAATTATAAATATAAATATAATTTGATTAACATATTAGTGTAACCTTTAACCACAGTGTTCATGTTCATTGATTTACTTAGCCATAAATGTGAAGATGTTATCGGTGTAACAAAGTCAATGAGTAATACACACATGGGGATAACTAAAATGAGTAGAAGGTGTATTGTGATGAAATGATTAAAAAATTGGGGACAGGCGAAAGGGGGTTGTGGGCTAGGCCACAAAAAGAAGCAGAATTGTGTTAGCTGAGCCTTCTGGGCCTATTAGTGATATAAAATTTGACAAAAAGAAAATTATTTAATTGTTAGCAGTCAGAGAGATAATCTGGAATACAGAGAATTGAAGAGAACAATTACAGAATTTTCATCTTCAGATTAAAACAATTATTCCTACTGAAAAATACAATCTAATCAAACTGAATCTTTTGTTTGTAGGAAAAAGTTAATCCAGAAAAAAAATTTTTTTCCAATAAAAAGTGTCCAAAATGAAAGCTTTTATTTGCCATCAACAAGTCAAAATGAAATGAAAACTGAAATTGTATTTTCTGTCAATTTAGAACAACAGTTTTCATTGTTTTTTAAAGTAATTACATTTTCATTTTTTTTAACTGAAAATGTCAGGTTCAGGCCTGATGGCTATAGGAGAGTGATAGAAGGCAGGTACATTAGTCCCAGATTGAACAAGTCATCGTTTCCCTCCAGTAAACTGAAAGAGATTAACTACAGGTGACTTGATTATTCTGAAGTAATCAAATACCTGCTAGAACCAATTAAGGTAGGCAGGCTAATTAAGACTCCTGAAGCCAGTTAAGAACCTGCTAGTACCAGTTAAATAGATTTCCCTCCAGTTAGTTCAGTGTGTGCAAGGAGCTGGGGTAGGACTGTGTGCTGCCAGAGAACTGAGCAGCACAAATGCTATCAGGTACCAGGAAGAAGGCCCTAAGCTAAGAGTAAAGAAGGTCTTGTTGGGAGGGGCTATGGGGAAGTGGCCCAGGGAATGATAACTGTGATGCAGCTAGTTTAAGAGATGCTTTAAACAGCTGTTATCGATAGCAGTGTTTCCGAGTTGGTGCTCTGCAGAACCCCAGGGTTCCATGAAGCAAAAGCAAGGGGTCCGCACAAACGTGGCAGTCCCCTACCCCCTCTTAAAGAAACAGAGTCTATTTTGCACCTTTTTAAAAAAAAATTTTGCTTGACAAATTTTATCCTGGAAACCCTAGGAGTTCCTTGAAATTCTTTTTAGCTGAAAAGGGTTCCGTGGCCAAATAAAATTGGGAAACACTGATCTACAGGGTCCCTGGGCCACTGGAACCCAGACTAGAGGTATCAGGGCTGTTCCCCACTCTGGCACTCCAAGTGCAGAAGGTAAGGGCCCGCAAGAGAGCTTCAAAATCTTGCCTCTAAAGGCACTAGTTACCAAAACTCCCCCCTTAACCACAAATCACAGTACACATATTTTGGGGAATTTCTGCCACCATCAAGTGCTTTTTGTTCCCTAAAAAACCAGGGGTAAACACTTGAAATCACCCCCAGGAGTCCCCAAAGAGCTTGAAAAAAGAAAACAGAAAAACAAGCTGCAGGCTCTGGTAGCTGGTCCCGCAGTCAGAGGCATGCAGATACACACAGACAGACCTTCCAGGACACAAGAATCAAATCATCATCTTAAAAAAGTGATTTTTATTACAAAACAAAAGGTAAACTTGATAAAGCATACTTGGTTGCTAGATGTTACAGAGCGACTAAGGAAAACAAATTAAAAAACAGAGAAAATCTCTAGGAACAATGCTTAGATGGTAATTGAGGAGGGGAGGCATAGAATCACATAGAGCAGTTCAAACCAAACCACCAGATAAAAAAAAATTATCCTGAACATGACTGGATTCATTTTTTCCTGTTATAGTGGACTTCCGATAATCCGGCACCTTTTGGACCTAGGTGGTGCCGGATTATCAGATTTGCCGGAGAATCAGGAGGTCCAGTATAGCTGCACGGCATAACAGCTGGCCAGGACACAATCTCCCTCCCTCTCTCCTCCCCTTTCCTCTTCGTGGCTCCTTTGTGCTGTAACCTGATTCTCCTGCTTCTCCCCTCCCCTTTCCCCTTCGCTGAAGCAAAACGCTCTTCTCCATACTGTAACACGATCCCAACCCCCTCCCCCCAACCTTATGCTCCGTCTGGTTACAGCCAGCACATGTGCTGAGCGGCAGGCTTTTTAATCAGCTGGTCAGGAGTGCTTGGCATTTTGATGCCGGAGTATTGGAAGTGCCGAACAGTTGGATGCCGGACTATCGGAGTTTTACTGTACTTACTTCTAATTTTCTCTTTGGCCAGTCCACTCGCATTCCTGGAATTCCTTGGAGGCATAGTGATCCTGCCTAGCTACATCTACACTGGCCCCTTTTCCGAAAGGGGCATGCTAATTTTCAACTTCAGAATAGGGAAATCCGCGGGGGATTTAAATATCCCCCGTGGGATTTAAATAAAGATGTCCACCGCTTTTTTCCATCTTGGGGAAAAGCCGGAAAAAAGCGTCTAGACTGGCCCGATCCTCCGGAATAAAGCCCTATTCCAGAGGATCTCTTATGCCTACTTTGAAGTAGGAATAAGAGATCCTCTGGAATAGGGCTTTATTCCGGAGGATCGGGCCAGTCTAGACGCTTTTTTCCGGCTTTTCCCCAAGATGGAAAAAAGCGGCGGACATCTTTATTTAAATCCTGCGGGGATATTTAAATCCCCCGCGGATTTCCCTATTCTGAAGTTGAAAATTAGCATGCCCCTTTCGGAAAAGGGGCCAGTGTAGACGTAGCCCCTGTGTTTAAATCATTCTGTCTGTCTCAACTCCTGGTTTATCTCTCCCACACAAAGAAAGCAGGCAAGGAACCTATATCCAATTCAAATTTCAACCCTCTATCTCAATTGGTTTTCTTGGGCCCTCTAGACAACACCTCTGGTAGGTGAGCTTAACCCCTTAGTCACCGGGTGCTGGTCAGCACTCCTCTTGTTCATTACAAGAGGGCAGGCCTGGGTTCCTCCTGCTGTCTCCTCAACTTCCTACTTGCTATGGGAAAATTGACTTGGACACATAGACTAAGGGGGTTATTCTCTCCTCTTTCCTCCATGCTGGCCAATGATGAGTCTAAGGAAATGACAGATTTGAGATTGCCATGAGCCTCCCGGCAAGCAGTTTCACCAGAATTGCAGGACCCACTAAGGCAGAGAAGTAGCTCTGACACATAAGAAAAAACTCAAAATTTCATTTTAAGTCAAAATGAAACATTTTTTTCATGTTGAACTAGTTTGATTTTTTCCTTAAGGAAAAGATGATAATTTTGAATAAAAATTTCATATAAGGATTTTTTTATTTGCAAGTTCTTGTGGGAGGAATTTCCATTTTCTGACTAGCTCTGTAAACTGTTGGAGTTGACTGTTCAAACATGAAAGTGGGACAAAACAGAACAAAAGCAACAAAAGTTTTATCCCATTCTTGAACTATGATAATTGTTTGAGAGAGAAAATAGAATCATTGGAAGCAAGAGTAAGATTTAGCTTTTGATCCAGACTTTTAGCCAGGCTTCAACTTGTATTTTAATATTATGAATACTGTTTGTTCTTGCAGTTGCCCTTATTTTGATATTAACTCTCTAATTAGATATAAATGTTGGGAAACTGGACATCAATATGAGATCAATTGCAGGCATAAATAATTAAAATATATGAAGGAAAGAGTTAGCATGTTCTGATCAAATACTGTAGTTTGCAATGATGGTTCTAGGTTTTATAGCTTAGTCCAGTGGCTTTTCACTTCTTCAAACCTGAGTTTTAGTTATATCTTAAATCGCCCAAAATATTTTTGGTTCTTCTCTTAACCTCATAGAGTCATAGAACCATAGAGCTGGAAGAGACTTCAGAAGGTCATTAAGTCCAGCCCCCTGCTCTAGGCAGGACCAGTCCCAACTAAATCAACCCAGCCAGGGCTTTGTCAAGCCGAGACTTAAATACCTCTAGGGATGGAGATTCCACTAGGGAATGGAGATTCAGTGCTTCATTACTCTCCTAGGCTATGTCTAGACTGCAGGCTTCTTTCGAAAGAGGCTCTTTCGAAAGCATCTTTTGAAAGAACCTCTTTCGAAAGATCGCATCTAGACTGCAGGCGGATCTTTCGAAAGAGCAATCCACTTTTTCGAAAGAGAGCACCCAGCGAGTCTGGATGCTCTCTTTCGAGGAAGCCCTATTTACATTGAAGAACGCCTTCTTTCGAAAGAGGAACTTTCGAAAGAAGGCGTTCTTCCTCGTGAAACGAGGTTTACCGCCATCGAAAGAAAAGCCGCGTTCTTTCGAAATAATTTCGAAAGAACGCGGCTTGAGTCTGGACGCAGGGGAAGTTTTTTCGGGAAAAGCATACTTTTCCCGAAAAAACCCCTGAGTCTGGACACAGCCCTAGTGAAATACTTTTTCCTAATATCCAACCTGGACCTCTCCCACCACAACTTGAGACCATTGCTCCTTGTTCTGCCATCTGTCACTACTGAGAACAGCCTCTCTCCATCCTCTTTGGAACCTCCCATCAGGAAGTTGAAGGCTGCTATCAAATCCCCCAACACTCTTCACTTCTGCAGACTAAACAGACCCAACTCCCTTCTCATAAGTCATATGCTCCAGCCCCCTAATCATTTTGGTTACCCTCAGCTGGACCCTCTCCAATGCATCCACATCCTTTTTCTAGTGGGGGGCCCAGAACTGGACAAAATACTCCAGATGTGGCCTCACCAAAGCCAAATAAAGGGGAATAATGACATCTCTGGATTTGCTGGCAATGCTCCTCTTAATGCAACCTAATATGCAATTAGCCTTCTTGGCTACAAGGGCACACTGTTGACTCATATCCAGCTTCTCATCCACTGTAACACCAACGTCCTTTTCTGCTGAACTACCACTTAACTGGTTGGTCCTCAGCTTGTAACTATGCTTGGGATTCTTCCGTCCCACGTGCAGAACTCCGCACATGTCCTTGTTGAACCTCATCAGATTTCTTGTGGCCCAATCCTCCAATTTGTCTAAGTCACTCTGGACCCTATCTCTGCCCTCAAGCATATCTACCTCTTCCCCTAGCTTAGTGTCATCCGTAAGCTTGCTAAGGATGCAATCCATTCCCTCATCCAGGTCATTAATAAAGATATTGAACAAAACTGGTCCTAGAACCGAACCTTGGGGCACTCCGCTAGAAACCGATCGCCATCCTGACATCGAGCCATTGATCATTATCCGCTGAGCCCGGCCTTCTAGCCATCTTTCTATCCATTTTACCGTCCATTTATCCAATCCACATTCCCTTAACTTGCTGGCAAGAATAATGTGGGAGACCGTAACTAAAGCCTTGCTAAAGTCAAGGTATAACACATCCACTGACTTTCCCACATCCAAAGAGCCAGTTACCTCATCATAGAAGCTAATCAGATTGGTCAGGCATGACTTGCCCTTTGCGAATCCATGCTGACTATTCCTAATCACTTTCCTCTCTTCCAAGTGCCTCAAAATGGATTCCTTAAGGATCCTTTCCATGATTTTTCCAGGAACCGAGGTAAGACTGACCGGCCAATAATTCCCTGGATCGTACTTCTTCCCTTTTTTGAAGATGGGCACTACATTTGCCTTTTCCCAATCATCCGGGATTTCTCCCGATCGCCAGGACTTTTCAAAGATAATGCCCAAAGGCTCCTCTATGACATTTGCCAACTTCCTCAGTACCCTCGGATGCAATAAGTCCGGACCCATGGATTTGTGTACGTTTAGCTTTTCTAAGTAGTTCCTAACCTGTTCTTCACCCACCAAAGGCTGTCCATCTTCATCCCATCTTGCATTACTTAGCGCTTTAGTCCGGGAGCCCACCTTGTCTGTGAATACAGAGGCAAAGAAAGCATTGAGTATTTCAGCTTTCCCCACATCATCTGTCACTAGTTTACGTCCTTCATCCAGTAGGGGCCGCATACCCTCTCTGATCACATTCTTCTTGTTAACATGCCTGTAGAAACCCTTCTTGTTATCCTTCACATCCTTAGCCAGTCGCAATTCCATTTGTGCTTTCGCCTTCCTGATAACCCCCCGGCATTCTTGAGCTATACATTTAAACCCCTCCCTGGTCATTTGTCCAAGTTTCTACTTTTTGTAAGCTTCCTTTTTGTGCTTAAGTTCACCAAGGATTTCCCCTGTAAGCCAATCCGGTCTCCTATCATGTTTGCCTCTCTTGCTACGTGTCGGGATGATTCCTTTCTGTGCCTTCAATAAGGCTTCTTTAAAATACTGCCAGCTGTTCTGGACTTCTTTCCCCTTCATGTTAGCATCCCAGGGGATTCTGCCCATCAGGTCTCTGAGGGAGTCAAAACCTGCTTTTTTGAAGTCCAAGGTGTGTATTTTACTGCTCTGTTTTCTTCCTTTGGTCAGGATCCTGAAATCTACCATCTCATGATCACTGCTTTCCAGGTGTCACCCACCTCTACTTCCCATATTAGTTCCTCCCTCTTTGTGAGCAGAAGGTTAAGCTGCGCACGGCCCTTTGTCAGATCCTTTAGCACTTGTGCCAAGAAGTTATCCCCAACATTCTCCAAAAACTTCCTGGATTGCCTGTATAGTGCCGTATTGGTTTCCCAACAGATGTCAGGGTGATTAAAGTCCCCCATGAGAACCAGGGCCTGCGATCCGGAAGCTTCTCTCAGTTGTCCGAAGAAAGCCTCATCTACCTCATCCACCTGATTTGGTGGCCTGTAGCAGTCACCAACCACAACATCGCTGCTGTCGTTTGCTGCTTTAAACTTAACCCATAGACTCTCAACAGGTTTTTCTCCCTCTTTATACTGGAGTTCAGAGCAATTATAGTATTTGCTTACATATAGTGCAACTCCTCCTCCTTTTCTCCCCTGCCTGTTCTTCCTGAACAGTCTATACCCTTCCATGACAGCGCTCCAGTCATGCGAGTCATCCCACCAAGTCTCTGTTATCCCAATTAAATCATATTTCTTGGACTGGGCCAGGGCCTCCAGTTCTTCCTGTTTGTTTCCCAGGCTTCTCGCATTAGTGTACAAACACCTCATGTAACCAGTTGATCGCCCTATCTTCTCCATTCGAATCAGGGGTCCTCCTTTCTTGCTCTTTCCTCTCTGCATTTCTTCCCGGTATCCGACTTTCCCACTCCCCTCAGGGTTTTGGTCACCGTCCCCCGACGAACCTAGTTTAAATTCTTCTTCAGTAGGTTTCCAAGCCTGCCCGTGAAGATCCTCCTTCCTCTCTTCGTTAGGTGAATCCCATCTCTTCCTAACAATCCTTGTGCCCAGAACAGAGTCCCATGGTCGACGAAACCAAAGCCCTCTTTACTACACCACCTGCGCAACCACGCATTTATGTCCTCAATTTGATGATCCCTGCCCAGTCCTTTCCCTTCAACAGGGAGGATGGACGAGAACACCACTTGCACTCTGAATTATTGGATCCTTCTTCCCAGTTTTACATAATCCGCAGTAACCCACTCAAGGTCTTTCTTGGCCGTATCGTTTGTTCCCATGTGGAGAAGCAGGCTGGGATTGTGATCCAAAGGTTTGATCAGTTTGGTAAGCCTCTCAGTCACATCCTGAATGCGAGCTCCCGGTAAGCAGCATACCTCTCGAGATTCCAGGTCCGGACGGCAGATGGATGGCTCAGTCCCTCTTAGAAGGGAGTCCCCGACCACCATCACCCATCGTTTTCTTTTGGGGGTGGTGGCCGTGGAACCCCCATCCCTAGGACTACACATCCCATGCCTTCCAGTAGATGGTGTTCCCTTCCGGTTTCTTCCTTGTGAGGTCCCTTCCAAAGCATTCAGCACTGTAGAGCCTGTGGAGAGAGCCTGAAAACGATTATTTACTTCTATAGCATTGGGGGATTCCCATGCTGGCCTTTTTCCCCCTTCTAGAAGTTACATGCTGCCAGTTCTCTTCCTGGTCACGTAGTGCCCTCTCTGGCTCCTCTGCCTGCCATGCTTGAAGGATTAAATGCTGCCTTCTATCGAGGAAGTATTTATCCTCTCTGATCGAGCGTAGGGTCGACACTTGGGCCTCTAGTCCACTAATTTTTTCTTCCAAAATGTCAACCAGCTTGTACTTCATGCAGATGAAATCCGTTCTTTCTTCCGGGAGGAAGATAAACATGGCACACGCTGTGCAGGTAACAACAGCAGACCTATCTCCATCCATCGCTGCTGTCCTGGAAAAGGGATTTAAAAAGAAAGAAAGGCAAGAGAACCTCGCCCCCTTCCCAACTCCCTGTCTAATCTCTCTGTTAGCACTAACCTGTTTGCAAGCTTCTTGGTCGCTTGCCCACTGACTTATAAAGACCTGGAATGCCTGAAAGTCACTCCCCCTACCAAGGCTCAGCCAATCAGCAGAGGCTTCTTGAATTCAAACTTTAATTAGAAGCCAACAGTTTCCACCTGCCAATCACAGCACACAGTCCCTGGAGGGGAGGAGGAGGGCAAAGGGGAAGTAGGGAAAAAAAACCTCAATTTGTTAGATATCCACATTTAAACAAAACAATAGTACTGGAGAAGACCCATGCTGGAGTGGCTGTTGATGTTACAGGCTAGGACTGAAGTACATTTTTACAGCACTATGGGATGCTGTGTAAGCTTACTACTCATATTCTTTGTGCATACGTATTTAAATAGCTGCAAATAACTCACATAGAATGACAAACAACTAAATGAATATTTCAGTCCCTGAAAGTGTTTCTGTTCTATATAGTCACAAAAGATGTATGAAAATGTGAACGTTTTGTGTTCTATTGTGTAGTCGGGTAGTTTGTTATATTTTGATTGTTTTATAATGTGGTTAATTATTAATAAGCTAATTACTTTCCTGCTGTCCTCTTTTTCTTTTCCAGAGCTTTTGAGATTTTGTTTTTCTATAAAGTAGACTGTTGAATTAATTAAAAAAAATCACAGGACATTCTATGTCTTATGCTCTGCATAGTTGTGTGATGGCTTTAGTATTAAATAAGTTATACTAAACTGCATCTTTAGTCTCATATCATTGAACATGATCATGAGATTAAAAAAGAAGCCTTTGAACTGACTGTCATTGAGAAGTATGCTAAAGTGGCAGGTCATAAGTTTGATCTTAAAGGACAGTATTTCTTTCCTTTATAGTACAGTGAGTCATAACCTTAGGCTTTTTTTCTTGCTGCACGAACATTAACTAAATTTTTTTGCTACAGAGCACTTTTTCTGTACAAAATGACAACCTCTTAAGACATGACACTTATCCAGCAGATGAGAATGTCTGTACAAAATTGCCTTCTAAATAATTATTTTTGACTGGTGCTTCAAAAGCAGTTTTGGATCATGAATAGACAGCTAGATTATTCCCTGGTAATCCTGTACTTCTGAACTGAGCAAAATATAATCTTTACATTCTAAATGACATTTCTGCTATGAATTAAATATTTCTTTCACTGTGATGAAAATTTAGTGGTCAAATATTTTTATGTAAATCTGTCTGGAAAGAGCATCTGTTCTCCAGAAATAGAACTGTATAGATTACAATCAAATTACTTACCTGTTTTGATGAATCCGTTTCAAAATATAATTTTATTATACTAGCCTGCATGCATTGAATATGAAGATTCTAGTTCTGGGTCTGCATTAACAATCTTTGAAGTAACTCAAAAATTCTTCCAAGATGCACATATGTGTAATATGAGATAATTTTATCAGTGTGTTGTCTAGATTACTTTATGAGGGCAAAAGTATTTAAAATAACTGTCCCCCAACCATTGCTTTTTATTTGACATGGACTGTTAATATATTTAGTTTGCAGTACAACAAGACTTGATGGGAGCCTTTAGCATCTAAATAATTAACTTTAAATTAATAGTAAAATGTGTTTTGTTTCTTGAATCTGAAGCATCATAAATGTAATGTCTGCAGAATTACTTTTCTGTATCAGTTTTTGATTGGGACTCAGTACATGCATAAATAGCAGTGGGTTGAATCAGTGGTGATACCCATAGCTGTCAATGAAAGGGCCCTTCTTTGTGTGATATGCATGGTTGTATGTAAACTCCACATAGTGAGGAACAATCATATTGATGAGTGGATATGTAACATTTTAGATATTGCTCTAAAATTTGAGGGATCCTTTCTTTCTGGCCATTGAACAGACAGTGACAGAAGAAGGAAAGGTATGGTAGGACCCTCAGCAGGCCCTCACACCAGAATCGGGCTTTAAATTGTAACCCAAAATCAATGGTGATGTATTTTCTCATGGCCCCGAATGTAAACATAATACTGGCCTCCACGTATGTGCTCAAGCTAAGATGTTGTGCCACAAGCTCTGTGATATACTCCATTGTGAAGACATTCAAATCTGATCCTGGGTCATTAAAACATTGTTTTTTTTTTTTTATTATGAGACTGGTAGCTTGTTTGTCAACCAGAATTTCTGAGGCATTGTCAGAACAAAGTGTGATGAGATTCTGGCAAAGAACACTATTCAGGAAGTTGAGGGGCTCGAGAATGAGAGCCATTTCCTTGTTAGGTCCATGTGGTTTTAGTATAAAGGCTCCAGGGGAAGGCATTGTCCTTGCTGTTTCTGATTCTAGAGCAATACGTGATGGTGAAGTTGAAACATAAAAAAATTGAGCCCATTAAAGGTGTCACTGATGTAATACCTCTGTCTAGCACTGATACTCCAGGTTTTTGTGTCATTTTATATCTGGACTGTATAGTGAGCTCCTTCCAAATAATGTTGCTGCTATTCAAAGGTCACTGTAGTGGCTTGGATTTCCTTATCCAAGGTGTCCTCATTATATTTGAGAGTAAGCTTCCATGAATAATACGTGTGTGGGTATAGTGTTTTGTTCAGGTCTGAGTTGCTGGGACAGTATGACTCTGCTGTGCTAGAGGCATCAGCTTCTATTGGAAAGTTTCAAGTGGTATCAGGGTGGGCCAGTATGAGTGCAGTGATAAAGGTATGTCTTAACTGATTGACTGCATGTTGGGTTTGGGACCACTGGAACTAGACATTCTTCCAGAGCAGAACAAAGAGAATCAAATGCACATTGCTCAGGCTTAGCATAATCCATGTGCATGTAAAGTCTCATGAACTGCTTAAGCATGACCTGTGTGCTGGTCAGGATTGTCTCATAAGACCAGGATATTGTCTAAATAAACTAGTATACATTGGTCCAGAATTTCCTGAAACACTTTGTCTATAAACTGCTGGAAGGGAGTGGGGGCTTTGATCAGATAATACATTTTGCACCACGTATGCAAAATGACCACAGTGCATTTGGAGGATGGTCTTCCATTTATCATATTTCCTAATGTGCATGAGATTATATTCTCCCTGGAGGTTCAGCTTTTTAAATATATGCACAGATTTAAATAAATAATTACTTTAAAGGTTTTAAAGAATATTTCAAGTCAAGATTTAGGTAATTAAACTGTTCACTTAGTTTGTTAGCATTTTGTGTTTTAAGAGTGGGGAAATATATATTTTTAAGCAGTGATGTGTTAAATATTAAAGGTACAAAACATAATTTTCAGTTATGAAATATGGAAAACTTAATTGAGTGATTGCTTTTCATAGAAACATCAGAAAAACAAAAATGATTGAATTATGTGCATATGTTGAAGCAAAGGTAGAGCTATTTGTCTGCTTAATTATGCATCAGTAAATGGAAACTGTTCAGTTTCATTTACATAACATTTGTTGATTAATTAGTGCCAAATAATTGAATGGTTTAATGAAATAACAAAAAATCCAAGTTCCACTGACATGGTTTACATGGCTTATCTCTTACTTATTCAAATATTTTCTTGAATTTCAGGGGCTATGTATCAATCTCAGTATAAATCTCCTTCCCTGTGAATGGAAGGAAGCTATGTGTGTGGCAACTTGCAAGTATGGGACTGTGTACATGCATGCAAACATGTAAACCAAACACTTAAACAAATAGAGTTAAGGACTTCATAAAACTTAAACAACCCACATAATGAATTGGGACCCCACTCACCTGCATTTCTTCTCTGCAGTTGCAGAAACCTTTATTTGTATTTCAAGTGACTGAAAAGAACTGGGGATGGTTATATTAGAAATCCCTTTGTGTTGAATATTCAGATGCATAGTATGCAAGTAGTCATTTCTGTATGCTTGATGGTTCTGGCACAAATGCAATATGTTTCCAACAACATCATTTTACAGAAGAGATACTCTGAGAACTTGAGTTACAGATGAATAACATGTCTTAGTTATTTCATAGATCATCTTTTCTATGAAAAGTTAAGGGAGAAACTTTCAAGGGAGAAGGATAATTCTAACCTGTATTATGTTGTTTCAAATAGGTGAAGTGCCCCCTGTGAGATGGATAGTAAATTTTGACAGAGATCTTCTAGATGGTCTTGTATTGGCAGCACAGGTGGCAGCTTATTGCCCATATTTGGTAAGAACTTTTTCATACCTTTTTATTTTAAAAAAATTACTTTTTATATTTGGACACACATTAGTCTATTTATTACTACTGTTATTACCCACTTTCACTTTGAAACACAAGGCTTGAAGGAACTTTAAAAGATGAAGCTCCATATAGTAAGTCTTGATTATTTCAGTGATTACTCTTTTCTTGAGTATGCACTGATATGAACATTAAATGTATTAATGAGGACATGAAAAAATATGAGTTTTATTTTATCTTCTACACAGATCTCAACTCACTTTGTGAATATGTATACTAAGCCAAGAAGTCCAGAACAATGTCTGCACAATTGCTTGATACTCGTGAATGCTTTGCGTGCTATCAGTCTTTATATAGATGTACAGGTAAATGTTTTAAAATCACATGTGCTACATACATTTTAAATACTTTTTGTTATTTTATTAATAATACTTGGTATATTGTTTGGGTGAGAATCAGATGAATTGAACTGTTTGTGATGCACTTTAAAAAGTAGAAACTGAAATACTGCTTTATGTAAGACACTTGCATTGCTTTTACATACCCACATCCACGCTATATGTAATGAGACTGATTCCATTGAGGGGGTATGATATCATACACCACACAGTTGAGTAGTTTATTAATGTTGATGATCCAAGAATAATTTATAGAAAAATTGTTTGTTGCCAGACCTGTGTGCCTGGGGGCTCTCCAGCTGGCCTCGTCTCTGGGTAGGGGGGAGAACAAAGATAAGATGGCTTCATTAGAGCCCTGCCCCCAGTTGGCCACTCCTTTTACTTTCACCTTTTCTGATGTATCTCCTATCACCTCCATAGTGGAGCGTGTAACAAAATTCATCCTGCTCCGTGGCAAAATATTAGCGGGAACACTGCTGTACATCTTCCAGCAAGAGATGCCAGCTGTTAACTTGGCTGTGTTGGCTGCCCAGCTGCATTTGCAGATTTTTAATAGTTCCATTCCTGAGATCAGGCGCAAAAGTATATATGCTCTTTGATCAGAGAGGTATTCCCCATCTTCCCTGAATAACTCAGCTAATGAATATGGTAATTTTTTGTTGGGTAGTCACTGATCCATTCGCTAGCATGCAAATTTAACCACCTCCTGAACCATGCACCTTCTGACCTTGTCAACCTTTGGGGCCTCAACACCTCTCCACTGCAACATTTCAGACCAATTCCCAGTTACCCTGGGATCTGCTTTGAATCTTCATGCCAACATGATTATGTCAACCCCTTTATATAATTTCAAATTGTTTTCATACACCAGAATGTCAATCCTTTCAGATGACTGCTTTCTGTGTGCCAAAGAGTGTGAGTGGGACATCAGCTGTCTCCTTGGCACATCCCCTTCCTTGTCAATTCAGAATCACTTCACCTCTGAAGCCCTACTGTGAATTGCCAGGGAAACTGGTTGCCTGCCTGTGGACCGAGTAATAAGACTGGGCCCATGGATCCAAATACTTGCTTTTTCACTCAGTTTCCTTGCTCCTCAAAATTGTCAACAACAAAAAATTGGCACATTAACACCATTGGTGTTTGGTTTCAATCAGGGGCCTCAAGTATGTCGTGTATGCCTTCACATGCCATCAAACTATTGCCTGTCTCCCCATAGCATTTATTCTAGTTGTGCTGCAGATGTGACCAGGTACTGTATATTCCGGCGTACAAGACGACCTCTGATGTTAAAAAACATCCCCCAAAAATCGGGGGTCGTCTTGTACGCCGGGTATACATCCCAGGCGCGCCTGGGATGCCCCGCCGCCGGCTTCCCCCGAGGCTTTCAGAGCTTCTGCGGCTTTGCTCCCGGTGCCTCTGGTCTGCTGGGGACCATCTCCAGCAGACCAGGGACACCAGGAGCAAAGGAGGTGGAGGGATGCTGGGGTATAAGATGAAACCCTATCTTTTAATTAAAAAGATAGGGGGTCGTCTTATACGCCCAGTCGCTCTATACGCCGGAAAATACGGTAAGTCCTGGAAGAAATGTTATGAAAGAATGAGATCCAAATTTGCCAGAAGGGAAGCTTGATTGCATAAGCCCTTTTTTTGCATAAGCCCTTTTTAAAGACTTCCACAAACTGCAATTTTTGAAGTAGTTCCTGTTATCATGAAGAAAGTGTGGTTATCTGCAGCCCACCTCAGCCCTATCTAAATTCATCTTGTGCAACTGGACAAGTCCTAACTTCCCCAAGTTTGTGCACTACTGTGGACTCACCTTCCCATCCCTGGTCTGCCTTGGCATCTTAGGGTCAGGATGGCTGTTTACTCACTCAGCTGTAAGTCCCTACATTCCAAATCCTTGTGTGACCGAGGCAACAGATTACTGACTTTGAATGATCCCAAATATGCCAATGGGAGAATTGCCTTAGACAAAGATGCTTCCTGGTCACATCATCATACAAAGTAAAGAACTCCCTCCAGATTTCAAACAATCTGAATAGTGATGGATCTTCTCTATCACTGGTGTATTATAACCACCCACTTAATAGTCTCTTAATTAAAAGCCCACCAGAAAGATCGGGATAGCATGATACTATGCAAATGTGATGTCTGATAAGTGACTAGAAATGGCCAATGTTCCTGGTCTTCAGGAAATGGTCAGTTTACCCAGGATTACTCTAATTTGAATTTGAGTAAATTCTATAAAATAGCCAGTATAAGCCCTAGATTTTCATGTTGCTACTAATTGCTACACTAATCCAAGAGAAGCCATGAGGCAAAATTCCAAAGAGCTTGCAGTATTTGTCTAGGTTGTTTGTTGGCATCTGGTGACAAGTTTTGAAATCTCTCCAACTGTAATAGAGCCAAAGCATCTACTATGCTGTTATCAATCCCAAGGACTCTTTTAGCAACAAAATAGATTACATAAATTAAAACACTGCAATGAAAACGTCCTAGCCAACATCATAACCCTGCGTGATTTGCAAGGCTGGCTGTTTAACAACATGTATCATTGCCATGTGGTCACTCTAGGTCTTACTATTTTTTTTTCAGTTCACAAACTCTTTCCCCTGAATTGTCACTGCTATGAAAATAGGGAAAAATCCGGAAATACTTTTATTGTTAACTATCCTCATTTGTTTCCACTCAGTGGACCATCCGTGGGCACATCACCTGCAGTGGTTAAAATCTTCAAACCCAGTGCTCCCTGAGGCATCTGCCTTAACTTTAAGGATTAATTTTAGCAATGAATTATGTCTTTAAAAATAAGCTTCATTAATGTGAGTTAGGCAACATTGCAGTACCTTTGAATCTTTCCTCATGTCTTTGTTCACTCTTGTAAAATTCATCCTTCTTATCCCTAAGCATGCACAACTTATATAATTGATCAAGACAGCTTATACAACCAAGAAAGTTACTTTGCATCTATTACTGTTCATGATGTGATTGCAGAGGCATTGGCCATTATCTTTTGAAAACTCATGGCAAGTAGGGGTGATTCTAGACAACTGGAAAAAGGCAAATGTAGTGCTCATCTTTTAAAAAGAGGAAAGAAGAGTAATTCAGGGAACTACATACTGATCAGCCTCACCTCAGTCCCCAGAAAAAAATAATCGAGCAGGTCTCTAAGGAATCCATTTTGGAGCACTTGAAGGAGAGGAAGGTCATCAGGAATAGTCAAATAGATTAACCAAGGGAAATTCAGGCCTGGGTAGCTGATTGCCTTCCATGATGTGATAACTGGCTCTGTGGATACAGGAAAAGCAATAGCTGTGATATACCTTGACTTTAACTAGCAAGTTAAAAATCATGGATTGGATAAATGGACTGTAAGGTAGATAGAAAGTTAGCTAGATCATTAGGTGTAATGAGTAGTGATCAATGTCTTAAGGTCTAATTGGCAGCTGGTATGAAGTGGAATACCCCAGAGATTGGTCCTATGGCTGGTTTTATTCAACATCTTTATTCATGATTTGGATGATGAGATGGGTTGCACTCGCAGGAAGTTCATGAACAACATTAAACTGGGGGAAGAGGTAGATATGTTTTTAGCAGGATTTATGTCCCTCTGGGGTCTCATAGTCTAAATTTTTATATATATATTTGTATTGTGTTTTAAAATTTTTGTAAGCCGCCTCAAATATTTTAAATAGAGCGGTGGTGTAAAAATATTTAAATAAATAAAATAAATAAATACACTGAAGGTTAGAGACAGGGTCTAGAGTGACCTAGACAAATTGGAGTATTGGACCAAAAGGAATCTGATGAGATTCAACCAAGACACGTATAGAGTCCTGCACTTAGAACAGAAGAGTCCAACTGGCTAAGTGGCAGCTCTGCAGAAAAGGACTTGGCGATTATGTGGACAAGAAGCTAGATATGAATCATCAGTGTCTACTTGTTGCCAAGAAAGCCAAGAAAATATTGGAGGGAAGTGATTATTTGGCACTGGAGAGGCCACATCTGGAATACTGCAGTTTTGGGCTGCATGCTACAGAAAGGATGAGGATAAATTGGAGAGAACCCAGTGGAGGACAATGAAAATGATTGGGCACATGACTTATGAGGAATGGTTGAGGCAACTGATTTTATTTAATCTACAGAAAAGAAGAGTTAGAAGAGGATTTGATAGCAGCCTTCAACTACCTGAAGTGGGGTTACAAAAAGGAAAGAGTTAGGCTGTTCTGTCATATGATGGCATATGGCAGAACAAGGAATAATGGTCTCAAGGTTCAGTGATGGAGATCTAGGCTGGATATTAGGAAAAACTACTTTAGTAAGCAGGTGGCAAAGCACTGGAATGGGTTATCTAGGGAAGTGGTAGAAACTCCATCCTTAGAGGTTTTTAAGGCCGGGCTTGATAAAACCCTAGCTGGGATGATTTAGTTGAAGTTGGTCCTGCTTTGAGCACAGGGTTGGACTAGATGTCCACCTGAAGTCTCTTCCAACCCTCATCTTCTATGATCCAGTTATCTTAATTTTGCTATGACTCAGCATGCAAAATTAATATGACCAAGTTTATTTTCAGGGAGTCTGGAGATACCATCCTGTGTATCTAACTCTAGCGCTAAGTAGGTCAGCTTGCTACAGGGACCCTATTTTTCTTCTGCCAGAATTACTTTCAGGTACTGGCCAAGTCCTGAAATGGGGCCTTCAGGCTGGCATGCTCTTTGGAATTTGCCCTACCTGCAAACAAGGAGTTATCAAGCTAATGTGTATAACCCATCTTCAGCTTGGCTCCTGTGACAAAACCCAGTCCTTCACCACATTGACATTTTTAAATGCTGAGCATGACAGTGTGTCCAGTAGGCATGGCTTTGTCAAAATGAAATTGATTTTAAGAAGGAAAATATCTTTTATGATGTAGTGGTGGCAGCCAAAAATTCCTACTTAGTCTCATTTCACTAATATTGTTCTAGAACTAGGTAGTCCTCACAATGTTCACAGCAGTGTCCAAGGGAGATTAGCATATTGAACAAAGTTCTGCACCTGTTGCCTTTCTCGCTGAACTTCTTCATCATAAAGGGCTGATGGATTGAGCAATATTCCCCCTGTGTCTTTTTGGGGACCAAATGTCAGAAGGGAACTCACAGGTCAGACATGGGCAAGAGTGTGAATGGTCCCACAATTTTGTTAATGGTTTATTTCTTTTTCACTTTACTATGTGACTCAAACTTTCAGTAGACTTTTATTTAGAAACTGAGTATGAGTTCTAATTCCTTTATATGGTATCCTGAATTAAGGATGTTAAATCATAGAATCATAGGGCTGGAAGAGACCTCAGGAGGTTATCAAGTCCAGCCCCCTGCCCAAAGCAGGACCAATCCCAACTAAATCAACCCAGCCAGGGTGTTGTCAATCCGAGACTTAAAAACCTCTAGGAATAGAGATTCCAGCACCTCCTTAGGAAACCCATTCCAGTACTTCACCACCCTCCTAGTGAAGTAGCTTTTCTAATATGCAACCAAGGCCTCCCCCACTGTAACTTGAGACCATTGCTCCTTGTTCTGCCATCCATCACTACTGAAAACAGCCTCTCTCCATCCTCTTTGGAACCTCCCTTTTCAGGAACTTTGAAGGCTGCTATCAAATCCCCCTTCACTCTTCTCTTCTGAAGACTAAATAAGCCCAAATCCCTCAGTCTCTCCTCGTAGGTCATGTGCTCCAGCCTCCTAATCATTTTGGTTGCCCTCCCCTGGGCCCTCTCCAATGTGTCCACATCCTTTCTATATTGAGGGGCTCAAAACTGGACACAATACTCCAGGTGTGGCCTCACCAGAGCCGAATAAAGGGGGATAATCACATCTCTGGAACTGCTGGCAATGCTTCTCCTAATGCACCCTAATATGCCATTAGCCTTCTTGGCTACAAGGGCACACTGTCCTTTTCTGCAGAGCTGCTACTTAGCCATTTGGTCCCCAGCCTATAACAATGCTTGGGATTCTTCCATCCCAAGTTAAGGACTCTACACTTGTCCTTGTTGAACCTCATCAGATTTCTTTTGGCCTAATCCTCTAATTTGTCTAGGTCACTATGGACCCTATCTCTGCCCTCCAGTGTATCTATCTCTTCCTCTAGCTTAGTGTCATCCACAAACATGCTGAGGTCAGTTTCTAGCAGAAACATCTACCAACCTGACATCGAGCCGTTAATCACTATCCGTTGGGCCCAATAGTCTAGCCAGCTTTCCATGCATTTTACAGTCCATTTATCCAATCCATACGTCCTTAACTTGCTAGCAAGAATACATATCATATCCACCAACTTTCCCCTATCCACAGAGCCAGATACCTCATCATAGAAGCTAATCAGGTAAGGCTGACTGGTCTGTAGTTCCCTGGATTGTTCTTCTTCCCTTTTTTAAAGATGGGTACTACATTTGCCTTTTTCCAATCATCCGGGATCTCTCCTGATCTCCATGAGTTTTCATATATAATGGCCAAAGGCTCTGCAATGATATTTGTTAACTCCCTCAGTACCCTTGGATGCATTAAATCCGGACCCATGGATTTGTGTATGTCTATCTTTTCTAAGCTTTTGGGCGTAGCCAAGTTAGTTTGTACAGGATAAACTTAAAAAACAACAAATGGTTTCATAGCACTTTATAGACTAACAAAACATCTAGATGGTATCATGAGCTTTCGTGGGCACATCCCACTTCTTCAGATGACCGGAGTTTTGAGTTTAGGATGTGCAGACCCAAAATAAATAGGGGACAAGGGAGGGGGTAGGAAAGGAAAAAAGAGGGGATGGGCAGGAAACAAGGAGTAGAGGATATGGAAATATCAAAGGGAAAAACAGGAAGGCAGAACTGGGCATCTTCAGGTGCTTACTGATTCCCAGTTCTGCCTTCTTGTTTTTCCCTTTGATATTTCCATACCCTCTGCTCCTTGTTTCCCACTCCCCCTTTTTTCTTTTCCCCTCTCTCTTCTTTCCTATTTATTTTGCGTCTGCACATCCTAGACTTAAAACTCCAGTCATCTGAAGAAGTGAGCTGTGCCTACGAAAGCTCATGATACCATCTATGTGTTTTATTAGTCTATAAATTGCTACCAGACTGTGACAGGGCTAACCTGCCCCGCACTGAGCAGGAGGAAGGGGAGCCCATTTATTGGGCAGAACACGCCCCTCCCACAGCCCTACTGGGCATGCCCGAAGTGCAGCCTCGCTATAAAAGACTGCTGGGCTGCTCAGTTGAGGCAGAACGCTGGGGAGGCAGGAGCTCCGGCCCGAGCTGCAGGCCCGCCGCCGGACCTGCCGCCAGAGCCGGAGGAGGCGCTGCTGCTTCTGCCACCAGTCCCGGGGCGAGCTCGCCCTCAACACCGACGCCCGTTGGCCACCCGCCCCGCTGCAGAACGCCCGGTGCCGCTGCCCCAGGGACAAGCCCGTCGGACGAAGATGCTGCCGGCAACCCAGCATCGCCAGGTGGGACCTCCGTCGGCTACCAGATTGGGGGTAGGAAGCAACCCAGGGCAAGGGGCCGGGAAACCCCCCCCCCCAGTGGGCTTAGCATGTTTTGGGGGAGGATCCCCCGCTGAGCCAGTGGTGGGAACCACCCACCACTATCAGGGCCCTGGGTTGGGGTCCGGTGGAGAGGGAGGGCCCGGACCCCCCTACCCCACCCCGCAGTGCTGGACTAGGCCGCTGGGCCTGCTGCGAGTACTGGACTAGGCCGCTGGGCCTGCTGCGAGTGCTGGACTAGGCCGCTGGGCCTGCTGCGAGTGCTGGACTAGGCCGCTGAGCCTGCTGCGAGTGCGGACTAGGCCTCCGGGCAGGGGGTTAACGCTTTGCTCCCCAGGGGAAAGGGAGCGGAGGTGCGTGGTACCCCGCCACACAGACCATTTGTTGTTTTTTAAATTTCGCTTTTCTAAATAGTTCTTAATCTGTTCTTTCTCTACCACGGGCTGCCCACCTCCTTCCCATACTGGGTTGCCTAGTGCAGTAGTCTGGGAGCTGACCTTGTCTGTGAAGACAGAGGCAAAAAAACGTTGAGTACTTCAGCTTTCCCCACATCATCTGTCACTAGATTACCTCCCGCATCCAGTAAGGGCCCCATGCTGTCTCTGATCATCCTCTTATTGCTAACATGCCTGTAGAAACCTTTCTTGTTACCCTTCACATTCCTTGCTAGCTGCAATTCCAATGCACTTCAGCCTTCCTGATAGCTCCCCTGCATTCTCGAGCAATAAATTGTGGTTACCTAGCTAATCATATAGTCGATACAATTTGTATTGACTATACGATTAGTCAATGGGACCACTAGGCTCTTGCTGCTTTTAAAATGCAGAGGTGCAGCGTCCCGGACCAATGAGAGCTGGGACTGCTCAGTCCTCACTCGCGTGGAGTCCAGCAGCCCCTGTTCATGTGGACAGCTCTGCTTGAGTCTCCTATCATCCCTTGCTCCCTGCGGTGCTTCTGCTTTTGAAATGTATCAAGAGCCTCACGGGGAACCGGTGAGTGGGGACTGTTTCAGTAGGAACTGGTGTGAGCAGGGACTGCTCCAGTTTCTGGTCATGCCATTTTCCCACTATGCCCCCCGTGGAGGCGGTGCTGGAGGAGAATGGCTTTTAAGCTGGCTCCCCCCAGCACTGGCTCCTGCTCCCCTCCTTGCTACCTCTGTCTGATAAAGGCTCCAAAGTCGGGTGTAGGGGGGGAAGTGACTAGTCGAATCACTACTCAATTATCCAATATGCTTGTGCTTATTCTTATCAGATAGTTGACTACTCAGGGTATGTCTACACTACCCCGCTAGTTCGAACTAGCGGGGTAATGTATGCATACCGCACTTGCTAATGAAGCCCGGGATTTGAATTTCCCGGGCTTCATTAGCATAAGCGGGGAGCCGCCATTTTTAAATCCCCGCTGCTTCGAACCCCGTGAAGCGCGGCTACACGGGGCTCGAACTAGGTAGTTCGGACTAGGTGCCTATTCCGAACTACCGTTACTCCTCGTGAAATGAGGTGTACCGGTAGTTCGGAATAGGCACCCTAGTCCGAACTACCTAGTTCGAGCCCCGTGTAGCCGCGCTGCACGGGGTTCGAAGCAGCGGGGATTTAAAAATGGCGGCTCCCCGCTTATGCTAATGAAGCCCGGGAAATTCAAATCCCGGGCTTCATTAGCAAGTGCGGTATGCATACATTACCCTCCTAGTTCGAACTAGGAGGGTAGTGTAGACATACCCTCTCTTACATCCCTATCCTGAATCCTAACATAAACCCTTCCCTTAAATCTGTCCCATCTATCTGATTAGAGTAATCTCTAAGGAGTACTTTAAACACCTTGAATTTAATGATGAATAAGTCTGTCCCATGACTATGCTATTTGTTCCACTCTGTAATGATGGGTATGAAAGGGGTGCATTCTGAATAACTCTCTTTTTTCATAGTGGATTGGCACTTTCCCTGATGGTCAAGGTAATTGTAAACTATGTGTATAATAAAGTAATGTTCGAAGAGCCTATGTGATTAAATTGGAGATAAGTAACACTGCTGTAGTTGAGAATTCAGAGTCTGACACAGAAGTATTAGTAGGTAGGGGAGGACCAACATGGCATGTCACATATTTTGATGATGAAACTGGAATTTTTCTTTGTCACTAAAAATCAAGCTTTTCCTTGATTGGAAGCTACATCAAAATTTTCAGAAACCACATAGGTACTGGTGCTATAGTTCAATTAAAATTTACAACAGCATAGAAAGTGTTAGTTCTATTGTATAGATAGAATAGCGAATGCAGAGAAATTTAAGTATTTTGTTCAAGATTACATGACCACTTAGTGGCAGAGCTAAGAACATAACTCAGGTCTCCTATACCTGTGCTTTAACCACTAAACTAGACTCCCAAAAATAAATGCACATATGAAAGTTAAAAATTGACTGGATATAGGGAGTACATATTTTAAATACATTTATTGGTATCCATCATATATTTTTCTCTAATAATAATAATGTAAATATCCTCCTTGAATCCCTGTTCTTCAGTAATTGGAGTTTACAGTGAAATACATGAATACTATTGCTGAACTATCCTCACTTGGTCTATTACTGGGATGCTCTTGTCTCATAAATTCCATAGTTTAAGGCATTCCAGCAGTATCAACAGGCCGCTTCACCATATCAAGCTGTCACCTCACATGAACCTTCATGGCATTATTCTATTTGATGCGGATGGTGGTGAAAGTGCAATATGTAACATTTATTAGATCTGGAATGGATGACATTTTCAATCAATTTCTTGGGGAGAGTAGCTAAGATTCTGTGATCACTGAGAAGTTCAAGTGACTGAAGACATACAGCTTCCTACTATAAGTTTAAATGATTAATCTGTAGGAGAGTTCAGGGCCTTTAAAAATATTTCCATTTTGGCTGAGATTGAGACTTATTCACTCAAGATGGATTATTTGTGGAAGAAGAAAATCCTCCCGTGTTTCAAGTGCCCAATCATAAATAACAGTATTATCTTGGAGTGGTAATGGAAGATGGGGGAAAGGATAGATTTGTTTTATTTTTCTGTATTTTATTACTAGATTTTGAATTCCAGCACTCTGCTCAGAAGAGCTTGTAGTTGGAAAAATAAACATGAATATCACAAGATTGGAGATCCAGAGAATCATGATAAAATACTAGTCAGATTTAGGTTACCCCCCTGCTGAATAGCTGTGTGAGAAGGACCAGTGTAGAAGAGGAATCCACTTGAGGCATTCCAATGTGCCCTGGTTTGTCTGATTGGTTGAAGAAAATAGTGTTGCGTCTATTTGTTTTGATCAAAATAAACTGGAGTCATGTGGTACAAGAGAAACCATAGAGAAAATTTCTAGTAAGCAATGCCAGTAATTAGGGCACGGACAAGGGCTTTGTCCATTCTTAAAAAAGTAAGAGATACAATTTCCTTTTGTTGTAGAGTAAGATGCAGTAAGACTTGGTGACTACCTGGCCACATATGGAAAGAAGGAAAAAAAAGGGGGAGAAGTCAAAGATAGCCCCAAAGTTCTGAGCCTAAATTAGGGAAGGATGAAGATGATGTCAGTAGCAATTAAGAAAGGCAGAACAGGAACATGCCCATCAAATTGCTTAAATCTCCAGAACATCTGAGGGTTTATCAAGAGACTGGTATCGGTTAATGTGTTGGTCACCAGGGGAATAACTGATATTATTCATCTGAACTTCTAAGTAATTATAAGATAGCTGATTCTTTTCCTGGGGCCTCATTTAATGTGTCATATAGTCTTTTACAACAAGTATCTTTCCTGATTATCTATGCTGCTTGGTCTTCTTCATTTTCCCCATATTTCCCCTTAGGAAAGCACTCTCAACCACACTTCTTAAAGGAAAAGAGTTATTTCAAAATCCTTGGATAGATTATTAAAATCTAAGGAATGTTCTAAATATGCAAATTGAAACTTTCATATGCCAATTAAAAGAAATTTAAATTAAAATCCTTCTCAGTTTTGGCTGACACATATTTAACATTCATGTTATATCTGACATAATATAAGCAAAATACAGAAGAGTACAAAAAGAGCACCTTGCTATGTGTTTGCTAGACCAAATGTCTTTCTGTATGCAACTGTCCATACTAAACTGTGGCATTTTTAAGAAATACTTCTCTGTATTTGGTTTTGAGAAGCGGAGTGTTCCAAGGCATTTTTCTCATAGTGGATGTAATAACTATTCCCGTTGATCTATGATCTTGATAAATCAGAGCCTCAGATAAAAGTACATTAGCCAGAAGTTCATCTTCAGTAGTGTTCATTAAAATGGAAAGGACTAGTGAAACACAATAATCTCCAGCAACCCTTTTCTCTATCTGGTCATCTTTAGTTTTAAATTCAGCTAGAATTATTCTTTGATGCACTATGGAGTATTGTGAAAGAGAGTGACTGACAGTGAGTATAAAAAAGGAACTTCACATCTCTAAGAAAATAATTGGTACTTATTACTGCCACAGGAAAAGAAAATCAACGAAAAATTCTTTTCCCAAAGACAGGTAATATTTTTTCCAGAAAGATTTTTAAAGAACTGTGAAGAGAGATACAATATTTTCAAGTAGAATATGTAGGTCTGTTGGGTGGGTGTTTTCATAAATAAGGAAATTGAGGGAAAATGATCAAGATTCTAAAACATGGCATACCTAAATATTAGGTTGGGCTGGAAGGAGTTCTGGCAGGTGAACAGTCCTTCCACCCCAGTAAGTGTTTGTTCTCCAGTTACTAATTCTTGAAGTCTTTGGCTCAGAACAAACACACTCATGAAAAGTTTTAGTCTCTCCTGTATACAGCTACAGTTTTTGATTTGGGAATAGGGAATTTGTAGATAGTGGGTTTCTTCTTAGGATATAACTTCCAAAAAAGGCTGGGTTTTTATATACAGAAAGTGGAAGAGCTACACTGGAATATACTTCACCCTAGAGACTTTGTAGTACATCTGTTAATTTTAAATATTTACATTGTTTCAAAGAGTGCTTTCATACTCATAATACTTCAGAAGTTTACATTGATCAGGTCTTGCCCCAATGGTATTAGACATAATTCATAACAATATATAAACACTACATATGCATTTGTAATGCAATAAATTCTTAACATATATAAACTTAATGTAATCAGGTTAATTCAGGATGTGGCAGAAAGTTGCCATATCTGTCAAACATAGGTTTATGAAAAATAGACACTGCTAAACTAAATTAATATATTTTGATGAAGTTACAAAATTGGTAGCACTACTGTGTTAAATTAAATGTAGCAATATAGTGTTAAGCTTCTACAAGGTGTTTGAGTTGATACTCTATGCATTTGTATAACAAAACCTAGAAAGATTAAAAAAAATACAATACATGTTAAATGGATTAAAAGTTGGCTGATAGGTCTCAAAATGTAGTTGTAAGGGAGTCATCATTGTACAGGTTTGCTTAATGGGGGCTTCTGTAGTGATTGGTTTTTTATTCTATTTTATTTAATATTTTTTATTAATGACTTGGAAGGAAACATAAAAACATTATTGATAAAGTATGCATATGACAGGAAATGGAGGGAGCAGTAAATAAGAGGACAGGTCACTTGATTCAGAGCAATCAAGATTACAGTAAAACTCTAATAGTCAGGCACTCCTGATAGTCTGGCATCAAAATGGCAAGAGCCTAGTGTGTGAGCTTCGGCAAAAAATGAGTCACAAGGTTTATAGTTTATAGTACCTCCTGATAGTCCGGCATAAATGATAATCCAGCACCACCTAGGTCCCATAGGTTCCGGATTATCGGAAGTCTACTGTACTTAGTAAACTAGACGTTTGCAGACAATATGCGTATTAGAATGGTTACATGTAAACATATATAGCTACAAAACAATGAATATAGGCCATACTTCATAGAATGGCAGACTATCCTAGGAAGCAATGACTCTGAAAAAGATTTGTTGGTCTTGGTGGATAATCAGGTGAACATGACCTTGCAGGACAACATTGTGGCCAAAAGAGCTAAAGCAATCATTCTATCCATAAACAGGGGAATCTGCAGCAGGATTAAAGAGTTTGTTTCACCTCTGTATTTGGCATAAATGCAGCTGCTATTTGGAATACTATGTCCAGTTCTTATGCCCATAATTAAAAAAGGATGTTGATAAATAGGATTGGGAGAAGAGCCACAAAAACAATGAAAGGATTAGAAAATGGGCCTCAAGCAGATCAATCTGTTAGTTTTAAAAAGAAAGGCTAAACTAAACTAGTCTGTAAATATTTAAATGGAGAAACAGATATATAATAGACTCTTCAGTTTAGCAGGGAAAGTTATAACAGGATCCAATGGCTAGAATTTGAAACTAAACGAATTCAGAGTGGAAATCAAGTGCACATTTTTAATAGTCAGAACTTTTAACCAGTAGAACAACTTACTGTGGTTTCTGATGGATTCTCCATTAATGACCATTTTAAAATCAAGATTGAATGACTTCCTGAAAGATCTGCTCTAGGAGTTATTTGGGAAGCTCTATGATCTTTGTTATAGAGGAGTGTGACTAGATGATCATAATGGTACAATGACACTGCAAAAAAAAGACCTTCAGCACTTACTCATGCTTGCATGCCTTGTGCTCTGGGGCTAAAATAGCAGTGTGAGGTTCAGGCTTGGCCTGGAGGACCAGCTCTGAAGCCCAGTGAGGCAGGTTTTTTCAGAGCCTAGGCTTCAGCCTGACCTTAAACTTCTACATTGTATAATTATCCCTGCAGCATGAGCCCAAGTCAGTAGACCTAAGTGCTGAGATATACTGCCTTGGCCCTCCCACACATTTTGGCTGTGTCTAGACTGCACCCCTTTTGCAGAAAAGGGATGCAGATTAGCCACAGCGCAATTGCAAATGAAGCGGGGATTTAAATCTTCCCCACTTCATTTGCATAAACATGGCTGCCACTTTTTTCCAACTCGGGGCTTTGCCGGAGAAAAGCGCGTCTAGACGGGGATCTTTCGGTAAATAAAGCCTTTTCCGAAAGATCCCTTATTCCTCTTAAAATCAGGAATGAATCCCTGCTTCATTTGCAATTGCGCTGTGGCTAATCTGCATCCCTTTTTCGCAAAAGAGGTGCAGTCTAGACACAGCCTGTGTGTGTGTGTGTGTGTGTGAGTGGAGTGGGGGGGGGGGGGGGGGACAAAGTAGATATACCTAATGTTTTCTTCTGGCCTTAGAATCTATACATTGAATTATTTCATTTTTTTCTGATGACACAAAACTGCTTAGTAAACCAGAGTTACGAAAGACTGTGCAGATGTATCTAAGCAAGGTGGAGGCCTTGGGAGCATGGTAGTACATACAAATTAAAAGAAAACTGTCAACTTGGAAACTAGAGAATTTATAATAGGAGGTGAAAGTAATTTCAGGTCTCTGAATCCCACTGCCAATTTTGGAGGATTTGCTATCACATTTTCCTGTATTTCAATCTTTTTCTCTATCCTGCTGCTATATAAAAGAGTCATAAAAATCAAACTGAGTATGCAAAAGAGGCTATGAAACTGAGACCATACATGCTGTTCTAATGAACAAAGTAGACGAAAATAGAGATTTTTTTTCCCTCTAACTTTTCCCAGTTATAGTGATCCTAGTGGTTACTTGGAACATTCATAGATAAAAACTGTGCCCCTTGTCAATGTGGTTTGTTGAACCCTGGAGAAAATGATCCCAAATTCTGATGATGATAACTTACGAAATTGAGGAAAAAAACCTGTAGAAGACTGACTATATCCTGAGGACACCTTATGGAATTAGGTTAACCCTATTGAATTAGGGTTAATACTTTAAGGGCTCATTTATTTGTGTATGTGTTGTGTAATTATAACTACCTTCTCTAGTAGAGGCGATGTACTAATATACTTTCTCTGTTATCAGCTCTTTGAAGTTTCTCCTCTACTATGCTAAGAGAGACCCATATAGTAGTTCAAACTGAATTCTCTAGGTACCAAAAAAATTGCCTGATTTTAAACTGACTGAGGGCCTCCTTTCTGATCCAGCAATTGTACAGGACTCTTGACTGATGGAAGGCACTAGTGCTTTGGTTAGTGTTCAAAGAACAGGGCCAACTGAGTCTCTATAAGACTATGTCTAGTTCTGAACTGAGGCAGTGACAAACTTGTGAACACAAGGGAACTATAAGTGAGGTTTTGAAGGATTGTTCCTGCATGGGCCTGGGTTAAAGGTGGGGTGATGTCTGGTAAACTTTCTAGCATGTGTTTTAGATTCCTTTATTATATTTCATATATTTTCTCTATAGTGCTTTTACCCTAATAATAAAATAAGCTTGCATAAAAAGGAGCTGTTTACCATCTCTAAAGAGAAAGCAAGCAGGCATGCTTGAGCAGCCTGTCTCTCTGGGGAGTAATAGATGGAAAGCAGAGAATTATGCAGATTGGAAATATCCTAATCAGAAAATGGCAAGAGATTCAGTTCTCTACCTGGAAAGACAAGGGCTGAAGAGCTGAAAGCCTGAGGGTAGGTGTCTTTGCAGAACCACTGAAGAGAAATAAAGGTGCAGTTGTCCTGAACTGTGACAGAATCCTAGGAGATATCAAGCATAATTTAAGGAAAAAAAATCTGCCAAATGCTGGATTTAAAAATAAAATATCTCAGGATGCGTGGCTGAAGACAAAAGAAAATATCTTGGAAATATAACATTGTTTAGAAAGAGATTATGCACTATCACTTGTTTTTGTCATGTGTCTTAAAATATTGAGAATGGAAAAATACTCCTGGGGATATGACTTAAAATGATAAGAAATCTGTATATATTGGAGAAAAGAACCCTGAAATTATTTGATTTGGAAAGCAGAAGGAAGGGGAACTTGATGGAGATGTTCAAAATTACGAAAAGGTTCACTATAGAGAAAACAGTTGTTTCCCTTTACATAAGCAAGGGGACATTCGGTAGAACTAAAAGACAGTAAATTTGTGGAATGAATTGCACCAGAATGTCATTAAGACAGTTTATGCTGCTGGATTTTTGACAAGATGTCATAATTTTGACCATTTTTCAATTAAAGACGTTAAACTTGATGACCTGAAAGATCAAAGAAAAATATTTACCATTAGCTGGAGTGTCAGTACATTTGTGGGATTATTTTGTTCTTCAAGTATGTGTTTGTGTAGATCCCACTCTATACATGAGTGCAAAACTGGATTGTTTTAATAGTAATGTTTCTTAGGGCCACATGTGTGTCTGTTCCACGTTGTGTTTTTATATTAGGGCATAAAAGGTGGGGCTACTGGAAATATCCTTCTGTACCCTCATAGGCTACATCTAGACTGGCGTGATTTTCTGCAAATGCTTTTAATGGAAAAGTTTTCCGTTAACAGCATTTTCGGAACAGAGTGTCTAGATTGGCACGGACGCTTTTCCGCAAAAGCACTTTTTTGCAGAAAAGTGTCCGTGCCAATCTAGACGCGCTTTTCTGCAAAAAAGCCCCGATCGCTATTTTCGTGATCGGGGCTTTTTTGCAGAAAACAAATCTGAGTTGTCTACACTGACCCTTTTGTGCAAAAGTTTTGCGCAAAAGGACTTTTGCCCGAACGGGAGCAGTATAGTATTTCTGCAAGAAAACTGACAGTCTTACATGAGATCGTCGGTGCTTTTGCGGAAATTCAAGTGGCCAGTGTAGACAGCTGGCAAGTTTTTCCGGAAAAGTGGCTGATTTTCTGGAAAAACTGGCCAGTCTAGACACAGCCATAGTGTTTGTGAAAGCAGGATAGAAGCTAGCTGGTGTCTGACGTACTAGAATTTACCTTAGGATAAACTTCTCAGAAACCATTTAAATCTTGTGAAAGTCTTCAGAATCATCTTTATTTTTTTTACTTTTATCACTTAATCTGCTTTAGTGATTGTCAAACTAACTTTGTTGGAACAAAGCACTGTTGACTGGATGTTAGAAACAGAGGACACAGAACCCACAGTGTCAGGCCTTGTCCATTCTGTAGTGGACTAATTCCTCTGAGGGACTGGCACAACAAATGCTTGATCTGCTGGGAGAGTCTCACGTCCTAATCAGGTGCACACTCCTCTGTAAGTACCTGTAAGTGAAGAGATGGAAGGTGTAAGTGGTATCTCCTGGAGCAATTGATGAGAGAAATGATGAGAGAGGCATTGGATCAAGTAAAATTGAGCTTGAGGACTCTTCTGATAGTCAATCCCACATCTTCTATTGCTCCATCCAGCAGGCAGATGACTCCAAAGACCTTGACAGAGAAAGTGGCACTAAATTCATCAGTGGCCCCAGTGTTGAAGTTGACAACTCAAATGTTAAAGCAGAGTTCTGAATGGGACTGCTGCAAGCACCAGGACAGGCACTCAAGAATGAGCTCTGTGTCCCTCCCATAAAGAGGGACACCAGGGTATATTGAGACAAGCTGGCAAAGTCGTAGGAGGTTGTTGAGGACAAGCAGAAAGAAGCAGACTGCAGCACAGCAGACTCCACAGGTAATGGATTTGGTACAGTAAGTACCCCTTTCAGTGTCAAAACTTGTACCAACAACACAAACTTTGTGCACCTTGGAGCCATGCTCAGCACTGAGATACAGACTATCACTGGGTACTTCCTAGCACCAATAATATCTTACCAAAATGTATAGAAGAGATAAACTCCGCACCATCCTTAACATGCATCTTTTTGTTGGCATCCATCAGGGAATTGTCTCTGATAAATTCTATAAGTTGTACCACCGCAACCCTGACCTTCTTTATATATCTATGCCACTAACCTACCAGGACTGGCATTGGTTTGGCCATCAACCTAGTAGTCCACAGTACACATATGAAATGCTAGTCTGGTACTGTTAAGGTTATTGAGGCCTATCATCATGGGAGGAGAAGTTCCCCTCTTCTGTGGTTTGACTAGCAAGACCTCAGTAGCTGGAATACACAGCTCAAGACCTTTTGTATGGATTTAGATGGACTAAAGGTGTTCACATAGTACAGTTGTGTCTAACATTAAACATTGAACATGGTTTGGTGTAGAGACCTCAGCCTGTGTGGTAACATGGGGCAAACAATAACATCTCTTCAACCATTTATTAAAGATAAAGAAAAAGAAGGAGAAACAGTTAAAGCATTTGAAAAATAAAGTATTAAATAAGACTTTTATTTTTAAACAATATCCTGTGTTCCCTTTCTCTTCAGTTAGAGAGATTTGTAGAACCCTTGGTTACGTCTACACTGGCATGATTTTCTGGAAATGCTTTTAACGGAAAAGTTTTCTGTTAAAAGCATTTTCGGAAAAGCACGTCTAGATTGGCAGGACGCTTTTCCGGAAAAGCACTTTTTGCGGAAAAGCGTCCCAGGCCAATCTAGACGCACTTTTCTGCAAAAAAGCCCCAATTGCCATTTTCGCGATCGAAGCTTTTTTGCGGAAAACAGAACTATGCTGTCTACACTGGCGCTTTCGGGCAAAAGTCTTTTGGAAAAAGACTTTTGCCTGAATGGGAGCACCATAGTTTTTCTGGAAAAGCACTGATGATTTTACATTAGATCGTCAGTGCTTTTCCGGAAATTCAAGCGGCCAGTGTAGACAGCTGGCAAGTTTTTCTGGAAAATCATAAGATTTTCCAGAAAAACTTGCCAGTGTAGATACAGCCCTTTTGTTTGATAGTTGTAGATAGTGTCAAAAATAGTAATAACTGAACTCTTGAGTAAAGGACAAGAAATTAATTGAGATGATTTGGAGCTATTGCTGTTAGTCTAGTCCCATTTCATGGCAGGTGATATTTAGGATTCAGCTGCAGCTGGTAGGGGTGATGCCATCTGGATTTCTCTCATTCTCTCTCTGGTTAGCCCAGTTCAGTCAGGACATCTCACAGGATAAGGATGACAAAGGCTCAGGGTCCCAGGAAATGTTGGAGTTGGCAGCCATGCTGGTGAAGCTCTGTTAAGTAGCCTGTGTCTGTTCTTCCATTTTGTCCCCAAAGTTTCTGTCTTTAAGGACGAATACTGGATAGAATAACCCATCCCTTTATTATTTTATCTAATATGTTAATTTTATTTTGTTAATTTTTGATTCCACATACACCATTTTCACAGATCATGCTCAGAGTAATTCCATTTTTCTGTTTTTCTGTTTTCCTTTCTTTCCTTTTCCTATCAATATATGTTGTTATAGGTAAGGCCCTGAGTCTGTCACAGGAGTAACTGATTCCATGACTTTCTGAGACGTTTGTGACTTCTGCAGTAGCCGCTGCTGCTGTCCCTGGGGGTTGCCTGTGCACTTCAAGCAGCTCCTGGGCCATCTGCACTGCCTGCTGCTGAGTCAATATTGGGCCTCTGCATCCCCTCTCCCAGCAGCTGGAGTTTAGGTGTGGGAAATGTGAAGGTTGGGGATTGGGAGGGGTCTGGGATGGTTTGAGGACTCTGGGTGACACTTATCTTGGAGGGTTCCCTGGAAACGGTGACATGTTCTTTGTTCCGCTCCTATTCCATGTACTTGCTCTGTTTGCAGGCACCCCCCAAGGTGGTCGAGGTTCTTGGCCAATGAGAGCTTCAGAGCTAGCACTTGGGCTGGGGGTAGCACACGGTGCAAGGAGATGAGGGAGGGATATGTTGCCAAATCTTGTGTTCCTGTCAATCAGCATGAAACCATAGCTTTGAGAATCAGGACAGTACAGAATTGTCAGCTTCAAATCATGCTTTGACTCTCTTACAACCAATTTGAAAACTATTTCATAGGACCTCTGTGGGTTAGAAGAAGCTGATTAAGAGGGTCAGCTCCTTTCTGCCTCATGTTCCCATGAAAACTCACTGTATATATTTCTGAATTCAGGGATAGACCTCTTATGTACCTATTCCTTGATTTTGTTTTTTTGCCTCAGAGAGGATATACGCCTGGATACATCAGATATCATCAACTTCTGGAATTTTGAAATTGAGTTGTCTTGTTCTTCACAAGTACCAGAACAATGTGCTTTCATGTAAAATGATTTGGTAATCTTGTAATAAAGATATTGGTCAAACTGGTAGGTAAGGGGCAGGAATCCACCCAGGGGTCTGTTCTTCTGGATCCCAAATGCATCAGACATACAAAGTACAAGATATACTAGTAAGATGCCATTTTGTTTCTCTGTGACATGTGAATGTGCTGCGCAACTACATGTGCATCCAGTCACTAGAAAGATTGGCCCACCACTAATAAAACTGGCCCACTCTTAGGACAATTGACATGTTTGCAGGAAAAAAATTTCACTTCATTCCTACATACATTCCAACATTAGAGATGGTATGAGAAGGAAAACATTTAAAAATGGAAATACAAATTTTCTTTTATTCCTAAACTTTAAATACATCCTTGCTTTTGTCAATATTGTTAATAACTGTAATCCTTAAACTCACACTTTCTTTCACTAATATTTGCAAGTTGAGTAACCACAGTTACCACAAGTTCCTTATAATTAGAAAGCAATTTCAGTTTGATTTCAAGGCTGAAAATAAGAATACCTGGGGAAATAAATCTTGCCCACAGAGTTGCTTTTCAGAGGTGACTACATTAGGCTTATTATCTTCCAGTGTTAAGACATTATCTCAGTTGTTTTGAGGCAGTTATAAAACCTAGAACTACTCATATAAAACCTAGAACTATGCATTCACTAGAGTTTTCTGTTTCTTATAAAAATTATGTTTCTGAAATCATTTAAAATATGCTCCTTTGTTTTTTAAGGAAATCAGCTAGAAACTTTTATTATAGTTTTGGGGAGTATTGATTGGGAAAGGAAGAAATATCTGTAGACACCACCTCTAAGTGACTTCAGCTTTATTATAGGAGTAAAAATTCTTAATCAAACTCTGTCCAGACAAAAGTTTAAATAACCTTGATTCATGTTATATATATTTTTTTAATTTTTTAAGATGACAATATAGCATTCGTACCAGATACAAGATATGGCAAAACAGCCATGTTATATTTTTAATATGCAGTTCTTATCATATCATCATTACATCGATGATAGAATTGGTTGATCTAGTTGTAAACATATTAAAGCAATATAGTATGTAAGGCTAATAATGTTGCTTTAGAGCTTCACATCAGGAAGCAAGGTTTGGACAGGACAGCTGTTAAGTTTCTCTTTTTTATTTATCCTGTTCCACTGGAAGTTTTATGAATTTTCATGATTAAATTGCTGGATAATACTCAGATATTGGCAAAGATAGTTAGCTATCAAATGCATTTGGTGAGACTTTATTTCCGTTTAAATATTTAAAGAGCTTTTTCTTTAATACCACAACTACTTCCTTCATTATTAGAATAATGGCTTAGAGTTTGTAGTAAAAATAAGATAGACACTATAGAGGATGCAAAATTTAGTCCTATAGAAAATTATGATAAATGTAGTTAATCAGAATAAATGTTTAGTAATTTTTATTTGTGAATGACTCTGTCTCAATGCTGTATTACCATAATTGTGTACAGTATTTTGGGTGAAACCAGACAATTACTGTGTTCTGAAATGAACACATGCAGGAAGCTGACAAAAAATAAAAAGACCTTATCATCTGTGGATGAACACCTCACAACCTCTATAGGTGACCTATCAATTTTCATTCTCAAAGGAATCTACACAACACTTTCAAAAGATCCTGAAGCTTAAATGCAATACTCTACTAGACACCAGAAATCATGAACAGTGACACTGGATCTATGGTTTATTGTAATAATCTGTAACCCATTAACATTCTCGTTTTGTCTTACGACTGCACAGATGTTAACAGGCCTCTCTATCTTGAATGGTCTTTTAGAATATGTGCTAACAAGTTATGATAAGCTATCTGGTCCATCTTGTGTTTAGCTGTGATGCTCTTAGTTTCTTTCCTGGTCCTGAGGAAGAGCTCTGTGTAAATGTAAAAGCTTGTCTCTATGGCCAACTGAAGCGGGTCAGTTATCGCACCCACCTTGTCTCAGTAATTAGGATCAAGAGAGGGATTAGAGTTAGGGTCCCCTTGATTTAATCTGTGAGGAGTGTCTCTGTGAGGGACCCTCAGTTTAGAACCTTTCCCATTCTTTCACTGAACTATACCGTATTTGGTGATGTGTTAGGGTATGTTAAAAGGCTTATCTATTAATTTAGATTGGAAGGAAGTAGGAATTTTGGAGTTATTATGGTGGGGGAGAAGTAGTCTTTGTGGGGGAAAGGGGCTGTGTTGTCTTGGGTTTGCCAGTGAATTAGCTGCTGGCGTTCACTATCATTGATGTTGCCATATAATTTGTTGCTGTTGAAATCATGACAAAAATGTGGCTTATTAGAGAACTGCTTAAGAAATATAATTCTCCAATCACTGAATTTTATCTGCATTTTCGTTATATTACACTGCTAATCAAATGATTGCCTGTTTTCCTCCAAACTGTGGAAGAAAAGTGCACAATAACTTTCTTCCTTTCACAGTATAGTTCATGAGAGTTCTTACTAGATTATATAATTGATCCTTTTGACATTTTTAATATGCTGAGAAAAGATTCATATTCAAGATGGTAATGAAATTGTTCATATTAGTTATAAAACTAATGCAAAACTTTAAAAACTTTTTTGAAAATAAGTGTGTACATTAATGAGGTATTTTGTATTTAAAATTCTGTATCTTGAGATTAGACTAAATATCTGGTGGTCATTTCCCCCCCTTTTTAAAATTAGGCCTCCGACATCTGTGATCCAAACCCGATCATGATGCTTATGCTCTGCGTCTATTTGTATGAAAGGCTGCCTCAGTATTTACCCAAGAAGACTATTGAGTTTACTGGAGCTCTCCATGCTACTGTTGTTAGACAGGTACTGGTAGATCTAAAACACTGCTAGCACCAAAACTTACTCTTTATTTACATAAAATATTCATTTTCATCTTAATGGAGCATATGTTCCCATATGCTACTCAATGCTGAGATTACAGAATGAGGAATAATGGTCCTCTTTTCTTCTGATTTGGGTTCCTGATTTCCTCCACTGCTTTCAGTCAGCACAGCAGCTTCTCCACGAGTCTAGTGGTGATTATAGAGAGAAACGAGAGAGCAGCTGTTAATGTGGGGTTATAATGTTTGAAGGATCCAATGAGAGCGAAATTGCTAAGAGCAACAGAGCCTGAAATATCTGTGGGAATAGAGTCATAAGAACATAAGAATGGCCATACTGGGTCAGACCAAGGGTCCATCTAGCCCAGTAGCCTGTCTGCCGACAGTGGCCAACACCAGATGCCCCAGAGGGGGTGGACCGAAGACAATGATCAAGCGATTTGTCTCCTGCCATCCTTCTCCAGCCTCTGACAAATAGAGGCCAGGGACACCATTTCTATCCCCTGGCTAATAGCCTTTTATGGACATAACCTCCATGAAATTATCTAGCTTCTCTTTAAACTCTGTTATAGTCCTAGTCTGCATAGTTCTGTGTGAATTATTAGGAGATCCACATGAATGGCACAAAACATTGGGCCATCCTGATATATGTTCAAAGATTTTATCCAGGGTAAGAGTCTATTACTTTATTTGTAGCTAAATGCTATGTCTACACTGCAGGCTTCTTGCGCAAGATCTGTTTTGTGCAAGAGTTCTTGCGCAAAAGGTCTTGCACAAGAGCACGTCCACACTGCCATGTGCTTTTGTGCAAGAGCGTCAGTGGAAGTGTGGATGCTCTCTTGCGCAAGAAAACTCTGATGGCCATTTTAGACATAGAAGTTTCTTGCGCAAGAAACCAGTGTTTCCCATCCTCGCTGCCTTCTTGCACAAGAGCTCTTGCACAAGAGGCTTATTCCTCATGGGGAGAGGAATAACTCTTATGCAAGAAGCCATCTGTTCTAATGCTTTACTGTATATTTACTTGAGCAAGAACGTGTAGACGCTCCGCAAGCTTTGCGCAAGAACAGCTATTCTTGCGCTAGACTTCTGGGGTGTGTCTAGACTGGCAAGATTTTGTGCAAAAGCAGTCTCTTTTGCCCAAAAACTTGACAGCTGTTTACACTGGCCCCTTGAATTTGCGCAATAACACTGACTTTGTAATGTACAAAATCAGTGCTTCTTACGCAAATACTTTCATGCTCCCGCTCGGGAAAAAGCCCTCTTGTGCAAGAATACTTGCGCAAGAGGGACAGTGTAGACAGTGAAGTACTGTTTTGTGCAAAAAAGCCCCGATTGCTAAAATGGCGATCGGGGCTTTCTTGCGCAAAATCGCGTCTAGACTGGCCACGGATGCTTTTGCGCAACAGCATCCGTACCAATCTAGACGCGCTTTTGCGGAAATACTTTTAACGGAAAAGCTTTTCCGTTAAAAGTATTTCCTCAAAATCATGCCAGTCTAGACGCAGCTCTGCAGTGTAGACGTAGCCAAAGTGTATTTTCTATGTTACATGTATGCCCCGCAAAACAGGACAATGGATACATTTTTCAGTTTTAAAAGTAAATAAGTAAAAATCGAATAAGTTTTATCTATTGTCATGATAGGTGCGTCTGAAAAACCCGAGCTTGAAACCTTTGGTGTACAGTGCTACAATTGTAGGAAGGGAGTTTGCTGATTTCTTATTGCCAAAAGGAAACACTGTCGTCATTGCCCCAAAGTAAGTACCAGCTGTTTTGTTTTATTGAATGTGTCATCCTGATAGATTTAGCTATGTCACATGTAAGTATAAAAGTAATCAGTAAACTTTGTTTGTAGAGAACAAGATAATGTGTTCACTTATGAACACAGACAAAGAATAAACAGTAGAAGGATCAAATTCTATTCCTTTGGAACACATGAATGGCATATTTTCAGATTAGCTCAGCAGAACTCACAGGCTACGTCTAGACTGGCATAATTTTCCGCAAATGCTTTTAATGGAAAAGTTTTTCCGTTAAAAGCATTTGCGGAAAAGAGCGTCTAGATTTGCCAAAGGTAAAGCATCCGTGCCAATCTAGACATGGTTTTGCGCAAGAAAGCCTCAATCGCCATTTTCGCCATCAGGGCTTTTTTGCACAAAACAGTTCTTACCTGTCTACACTGGCCCTCTTGCGCACAAGCATTTGCGCAAGAGGACTCATCCCTGAGCGGGAGCATCATAGTATTTACTCAAGAACACTGACAATCTTACATTAGATCGTCAGTGCTCTTGCACAAATTCAAGCGGCCAGTGTAGACAGCTGGCAAGTTTTTCTGTAAAAGCAGCTGCTTTTGCGGAAAAACTTGCCAGTCTAGACGCAGCCACAGAGTGCATATCTTCAGTCATAGCAGAGGAGTTCTTTTGTCCCTGTACATGTTTTTGTGCCCAGCCTTCTGCCCATCATGAAGAAAGCTTTAAGCTTGAGCTGAATATACTATTCTGAAGCTTTTTTTCCCCCCAGCCAGAGCTGTCCATGCCCCTTAGAAAGTTCATCCAGCTTTTAATGTTAACATTAGGTCTGATTGTGCAGTTAAAAACCATTTGCAATGGGCTGTTTGTTTTGATTACTCATTGTTACACTCTAGCAAGACTTAGGGGTTCCAAAGGGATTTTTAAAATGTTTAGAAACTTTTGTTGGAATAATATTTACTAGTTGAAAACACAACTTCTATGTCTAGCATGCGTCCCTCTCCTCTGTGTTTGGTTATGGAATATTCTGTAGTTTGTGATTGGCCATATGTCTGAATACAAGTTTTTCAGTGCAAAACAGCAAAAGTGATGAGTAGTCTCACTGGAGGTAAACAATGCTGGACCCTTTGAGCAGTGGAAGTGCAGGTGATATGCATCATGTATGGAAAACAAAGGTCACAGTTTGTAGGAAAATACATTTTTATTCGAGCACAAATTTTTAACAGGGAGAGTGATTAACCACTGGAAAAAGCTACCAAAAGTAATAGTGGATTCTATATCTCTTGATGTCTTCAAATCAAGACTAGAGGCCTTTCTGGAATATATTCCTTAGCTAAACCAACTTACTGGGCAAAGTACAAGGATACCGAGTAAAATTTAATGATATGTGATAACCAGGAAGTCAGACTAGATCATTTAAGGGTCCTTTCAGATTTGAAATTCTGTGAACCCATGACACTCCTAATACAAGCAATGTTTTTTTCTGACTCTTTCTATGTAGAAAACCAAAACTGCTTAATTAAATTAAAAACACAGAAGTTCATGTTTGGCTGAGTTGTTTGTTTTATGATAATTAACCTAATCATATACAGTCCATTATGATTTTCAAAGGTCTCAGAGCACTTTATAACATTCCTGCAGCAGTGAGTTTGTGGTGGAAACAGCTACTAAAGTAGTGAGAGCGTTATCTGGGTTGGTCATGTGAAGAAACTGTTCACAGCATAAGGAAGAATATAGCTCCACTGAAGTCAAGCTATGTTAACTTTCAGCAGATAAAACCTGACCTCTTGATCTGAAAGAAATTAAGCATGTTTCACATAAACCCAACTTTTTAGAGCACCATTGCAGTAAAGACTGGACAATTTCTGGTAACTCCTAGATTTTGCTTCCTGTCTTTCATACTTCACAGCTTCCCTCATATGATTTGCCACAGCTCTGCCCATATAGCGATGATATCACTCCCTTCATCATGCTGTTTGTTCTGATCACATTCTCTTGTTGCTCCCTTTGTTTTCTCTTTTATTCAGTTCTGTAACTTATTTTCATGGTGGTCTCTATGTCAGTCAAAAAGTCCTTTTTCCTGAACCAAACATCCTTTCTGTTCACCTTTAAACCCACAATTTTTGCTTTCCATGCTACCACTGACTTATATGCCTGTACTATTAACTCTTCGGTTTTTTACTTTTCTGATACATTGTTTCCATACTGTTTTAACTCTCTGTTACCTACTCACTTTACTTTGTCTGTTTTGTTTGCTCTCTGTGTTTGTTAATTTAGATTGAAGGCTCCACAGGACAAGGCCATACCTCCCTTCCATCTCTGTATAGTTATTATCTATACAAATGTTGAATGATTAATATTTATTTTACAGTTAATAGTAGTTAATGTTAATATTAGTAGTTCATTTCCAGCATTCATATATTTCCTCAATCCCCACTTAATAAGTAATTTTTTTAATATTTATATCACCCTGGTTCAGTACAGGCAGTCCCTGGGTTACGTACAAGATAGGGACTGTAGGTTTGTTCTTAAGTTGAATTTGTATGTAAGTCGGAACTGGTACATATTGTAGGGGAAACTCTAGCCAAACATTTCTCCAGAGCTCAGTTTTATTCTCCCACACCTCACTTCCCTCAGTCCTTTATTCTCAAGCTGAGGTGTCTGCTGAGAAAAGCCACTCCGCGTCTCCCTGGTCTGCTGGGGGGGGAGGCGCTAGCTTTGCGTCTCCCTAGTCTGCTGGGGGGAAGCAGCTAGTGCGGGGTTGCCTCACCCCGTTTGTAAGTAGGGATCTGATGTAAGTCGGATCCATGTAACCCGGGGACTGCCTGTATACCAATACAAGCTCCGCTTACATTTTGGATTAACACAATGCATTACACATATTGCTTCAGAAACTAGTATTGCTTAGGACAACCTTACATCATTTGCTGAATCTTTGCTGGCTTTGGGCAACCTTACATTAAGATGTCCTAAATGTGTATCTTCTATTTTGATCAGCTTTACTGTGCTCTTGACTTTGTTGATGTTTAAAATACATAGAGTTCTCAAGTACCAAAGCATCTGAGATTTGTAGTATCTTGCCTTTTTCTAAAGCTTCTTCAATGAATCTGCATGGCGCTAGTATTAACCAGATTAATTCAAAAGTATTAACCAGATGATCTCATAATTTAATTTTTCACTTCCTTCCACTTCCATTTTAAACTATTCCAATTTAAGCAGCCTACAAAATTTGGGAGCCTCTTCTTTCTGAGTAGATGGACTATTACCATAATTCATAGCATATAATGCCTTTATTTTTTTTACTGAATCACTGAGTCTGTTTAGCTTCTGTAATTCCCTTGCTTTAAAACAGCCTTTTGTTTTTCACTCATGCACTGTTATTTTTTTGACGTTGGTACCATTTTAAGATGTTTGATGGCCCAAAGTCCTAAGAACCCAAGCATATTAATCAATAATTGTAATAATAATTAATATTTTTATTGTTCCAGGGCTAGGGCAAATCATACTTCCTTCATCTCGGTTAGAATCTTATTCTATGTGAGCTTTTTGGTTAAAATTTGCTTTCTGGTTTTGTGGTTGTATCAGTTACAGAGTTTTCATTTACATGAAAGCACTTTTCCCTTCATCTCCAGTTGTATACTAACTCCTGAAATCCTTATTTGCTTTTACTTAGCCCTCACCTAATAAAACTTAACTGAGAGACTTCTTAAGGACATCTGGATTTGGCCCAAAATAATTGTAGTAAAGCATCTAATTGTTTAGCTTCTAAATTTCTCTTGGAGGTAACACAAAATAAACTTAATTATGGTCCTAGAAGAAAACTATAAGGAAAGGGTGGCACTTTGTGCACAAGAATATAAAACCAATAATACTTAATATTTAAACTTTATTATGATACTACAAGTGAACAAACACAATTTTCCATAATATTACTTCTCTCCCCTCCTTTTTAAACAAAGAAACAAAAACAGCTTTTGGACACAATTGCATATTGGCAAATTCAACAGTAATTTTCCTTTTCTCCACCCTCTTCAAAAATCTTTTAAAAATGTTCTGTAGGTACTGACATGGCTATATGCTCCATGTTCTTTGCTAGTAATTTGTGAGTCTGATTTGATTGATTCTAATAATAAAGTGATTCTTTTATATTTTTAAAATAGGAGTCAGATAAATATAAATATGGAATTCACTAGTCGCTTTCTACATCCTGCTGAAGCAGTGTTGTTGTTGGTTTCGAAGACTGTAAATGGAATAGGAGGTACATCAATGACTTTCTCTCTGAAATCTAAAGTCACCCATATTGACCCTGCTGTAAGTACTGTGTATACCATTTGAAAAAATGTGAATGTTCCTGTAAATGACTCACACAATGTCTTAGATATATATGATAGGCCGAGTTGGCAGTAAAACAAAAATTCAAATTTGTGAAAAAAATTTCACTGTTTCAGCATTGGTTTCCATTCCTTACCAAAAAGAAAATTATATCTTTTTGACATAAGAATTAGAGAGACAAACTAACAATGTGAATGGTTGACCAGTTAAAATATGACCCTTAGTGCCTAGTTATTTTTGAAAATGTAACAAATTGAACTGGGGTCGCTACATCACTTACATGCTTTTTAACATCTTACACTTGGTGTTCAGTCCATAGCTTTGCAAGATGGAAATCTCTCTCTCTCTCTCTCTCTCTTTATATATCTATATATATATATATAACTTTTTTTCCTGTGGGCCAACAGAGTGATATCATCATGTCAGTCTGCGTCCCACCAGTCTCCTCCCTCCCTCTCTTCTCCCCTCTTCCCTTGTGCTCGGGGGGCGCTGGGGCTACCATGTCATGCCCTTGCCCCCTCCCCAGTGGCCGGCGGGGGAGAGCGCAGGATCTGGTGAGACCTCAACCTGGTCCCCTCCCCACCAGTGGCTGGGGGGAGAACGTAGGGTCTGGGGAGTCCTTGCCCAGTCCTCTCCCCCACTGCCACTGGAAGGAGAGAGCTGGGGCTGGTGAGGCCTTGGCCGGCCTCCTCTCCCCAGGCTGCTGGGGGCGGGGTGAGCATGGGGGTCTGGCAAGGTTTCAGCCCAGCCCTCCTCCCCTCTGGCAACTAGGGGGAGAGTGCAGGGCCTGGTGAGGCCTTCGCCTGGCCTCCCTCCCCACAGTGCCTGGGGGAGAGGGTGGGTGCGATGGAGTTCAGTCAGAGAAGACTCTTTGGGGGTGCTTTCTGAAGTGCTGACACAGCCACCGCCACTCTCCTTCCCGCACTCTGGGGCTTTTCACCACCTGGTGCTGCTGTGACAGCTCTGCTGGTCTCCCCCAGCCAGGCCCCTGAACTGAGATCTCTTCCTCACCGAGAAGCAGTACAGATACTGAACCTTTTCAGGTCCAAGGGGAGTGCAGTTTTGGGCCCACCTTCGTAGATACCACTGCCCAAATGGGATCAAATCCCCCAGTGAATTATTTATGTAAGCGCCCGTTAGCAATTAAAGGGAGATTATACACACTAGATGTCCCTCCATGTAAGAATTATTTACACTGGGTTTGTTAGAAAATAAAAGTGATTTTATTAAGTACAAGCAGTTGGATTTAAGTGGTAATAAATGAGAACAGAAAGTAGATTACAAATCAAAAGAAACAAAAATGCTTAGCTAATTTTACACTGAAACCTCAGTACAAACTTTTCAAACACACCTTAAAACCTCTTTTCTGGCTGCCCCTCTGAACCAGGGCTGTCTCCCCACTCTGGGGTCTTCAGCTCCTTCCTACAGGTGCAGCCAAACCAAAAGACCTCAGCCCCTGCTTTCCTATTCTTTTTTAAGGAACTGAGGCCACTCCCTACTAACCACTGCTGAGACTTAAGGACAAAAGAGATTGTTTAACAGTTTCTCAATGCCTCTCACTCACACATTTAAAAACCCACAAAGTATTCCCCACTCCATGTCTAATTTTATGCACAAAAATGATATATATGTCAACGTAGGATAAACAGAACTAGTGGATCATGACATGAAGATAGGTTGCATGAAATAATTTGCTCAATGCACCTTTGAGTTATGTATATTCATGTCCATAAGTCAATTTCATAAAGCATGTGCGGGGAGGGGAGGGGGTCCATCACAGCAGGATCTGGCATGGCCTCAGCCAAGGTCCCTGTCCACAGTGGCAGAGTGATAATGGGGGGCCTGGAAAGGCCTTGGCCTAGCCCCCTCCCCATCAGTCACCAGAGGGAGAGCTCAGGGCCTGGTGAGACCTCTGCTCAGCCCGCTTCTTCTCGGGTAACCAGGGGGGAGAGCATGGGGCCTGGTGAGGTCTCACCACAGCTTCCCCCGCAACCCCTGGCCAGTGGCTGCGGGGAGAGTGCAAGGCCTGGCAAGGCCTCAGCCTGACCACTCTCCATCCCAGTGTCTGGGGGGAGAACGCAGGGCCTGGTGAGGCCTTGGCCCATCCCCCTTCCCCTCTGACCTCTCCCGCCAGCCAGTGGAGGGAGAGAGCCAGGGCTAGCAAGGCCTTGGCTCAGCCCCTCACCCCCCAGGTCACTGGCGGGAGGGAGAGCGTGGGGCCAGATGATCAGCTGGGGCAATTCAGGGGGCAGGTAAGGTCTGCAACACCTCAGCCTGGCCCTCCCCAGCAGCTGGGGGGGGAGGGGGAAATCTGGGGCTGCCTAACCCCAAAGAGAGGATGGTTGGTGACTGTAGCAAGCAGGGGGCGTAGCCCCCTATTTTACATCTTGGAAAAAAGCACTATGGATAGGCCCAGCATGTCTGGTACGGCACCGTCCAAGACACCGGTACCGCACATGAGAGCCTATTCGGAGCCGAAACAGAGACCATCAGTACTGCCCGCACCAGCAGCACCGGATACACCTACGGCATCGGCCACACCGGCCAGCCAACATAAGGATCGCTCGGCACTGGAACAGCATGCACAAATAGCACCGATGTCCATGCCGAAGAAGCCCCACACCGACATGCCTCCACCGGATCATTCGGCACTGGTGCCGCCATCGACACCGAGTAAACCACACGCCTTGGCACCAACTCAAGAAGAGCGCATTACCGATCCCCAGTATGAAGCCACACGCCAACGGCACCGATTTCGCTGGGCTCCTCCATTCACTCTGTGCGGTCCCGCAGATCATCGAATGTCTCACGATCTCCGAGTGAGATGGGCATGGAATCAAGGAGTAGATTTTCCTCCTAACACTTCAGTCCAGCTCACAGACCTCCCTCTTGGCAACCCAGCTCAGTGCAATACGCATACCCTCCTTCACCACCATCATGGCATGCACAACAGTATGGCTACCCATCACCACCATACGCCACTCAATGGCAGCCGTGGGAACAACACTCCAAGAAGAGCCACCACTGTGGCCCTTCTACTATCTCCAGACCACCACCAGCTTCACCTCCAATTACTGCTTCGGTAACTGAGCCGAATTCTCCAGCTCACTCCGAAATACAAGACTCCCTGTCAGAAGGGGAAGACAGATTCCCCTTTGCACAATTCCTTATCTTCACCCGATGAGGCAGTCATAGCCGAAACCCAACCATCCAGTGATGACTCAAGAAAATTTCAGGATGTTTTCAAAAGGGTGGCCTTAGCGCAAGAGCAAGATCTTTAGGAGGTACAAGTGAAGCAACACCAGCTCTTACTCACACTGCAACCTCCCACTACTTCCTGAATTGCACTCCCCATGGACGAGACTGTTATGGACCCTGCAGATAACATCTGGCAGACCCCTGCATCCATTACCCTGACTAACAAAAGGGCAGACCGCAAGTACTTAATTGCTCTTAAAGACAAGGATTTTCTCTTTACTCCTCCCCCACCAAACTCCTTAGTCGTAGACTCTGTTCGGCATAAGGGAAGACAGCCTAACCTCAAGACCACTCCACAAGACAGAGACCACAAAAAAGTCGACATCATGGGCCGCAATGTCTATTCCTTGGCCACCTTGCTCCTTAGAGTGGCAAACTACATGGCGATGCTCACAGATTATGACCATGCCAGTTATTTGAAACTGCAGGACTTGGTTCAGCACTTACCAGAACATAAGAGACAAACTCTACTTAAAATCATGAAGGAGGGCCACACCATTTCCTGTACTGCCTTACAGTCTGCAATGGATGTAGCAGACACTGTGGCCCGTATTACAGCATCTGCCATCATACTGCACAGGATCTTGTGGCTGCAGGCATCAGAAGTCCTGAGAGATTTACAACAGAAAGTCGAATATCTACCCATTGAAAAGACCAACCCCTTCACTGCTAAGACAGACGAGGTGTTACATTCCGTGAGGGACTCCCGTACCACCCTCAGACCCTGGGAATGTACATTCCCCCCTTTAAAAGAACAAGGTACTCAACCTACCAGAGGCCTAGGGACCCTTTCAGACAACAACCCAGATATGATTTCTATCAAAAAGAAAAGCCACAATGTTGCAGCACCAACAGCAACAACACTCCTCTGCGACCCACCCACCCATGGCGAAACAACAAATTTGAAAAATATGTCGACAGCCAGAAAACCACCCCAATACCACTTGGGCCCTAGTCTTTCTCAATTGAACCATTCTCTCCGAGATTTTTCCCATTGATGGACCAAAATCACATCAGACAAATGCGTCCTAGAACTGATCCAACATGGTTATGCCATCCCCTTCACTTCCTTGCCTCCTACCTACCCTCCCACTCCATCCCTCTTCAGGGACCTATATCACTAAACCCTTCTCCACCAAGAAGTCTCGCACCTTCTACAGTTGGTGCCATAGAACAAGTACCACCAGAATTCCAGGGGTCGGGGCTTCTATTCAACCTACTTCCTAACCCAGAAAAAAAGTGGAGATTGGGCACCTATATTGAATTGGAGGAGACTCAACAAATACATTGCCTACCACCGCTTCAAGATGGTAACCTTAGCAACAATTATCCCCACATTGGATCAAGGGGACTGGCTTTTGGCTCTCGACCTCCAGGATGCCTACTTCCACATCACAGTCCATCCCGCACACACACGCTTCTTACGATTTCATGGTGGGCACCCAACACTACCAGTACCGAGTGTTCCCCTCTGGCCTCTCAACTGCCCCCAAGGTATTTTCCAAAACTCTGGTGGTTGTAATGGCCTCACTTCGGCGTCAAGATGTCATGATATTTCCATAGCTGGATGACTGCTTCATAAAAGGGTCGTCCCTTAAAGAAACCAAGGCCATGACCGACATGACCACGGACTCTCTGGTCAACCCCGGCTTCCATATAAACCATTCAAAATCCACGCTAGATCCAACCCAGAAATTAGAGTTTATAGGGGCCTTCATCGACACGGTGGCAGCAAAGGCAACTCTGCCCGAACACAGATTCAACATCATTCACGACCTTATCACAAGTGCACAATCAGCTCTGACCATGATGGTACGCGAATGACTTAAAATCCTTGTATATATGGCTTCTACAACATATAGCATCAAGTTGGCCAGACTCCACATGAGGGGCCTGCAGTCATGGTTGTCCACAACGTACAAGCCCTCCAGGGACCAACTGTCCAAAATAGTGACTATCTCACCACATATTCTTAATTTCCTTCAATGGTGGACAAATACTTGAAACATGCTAGACGGCGTACCATTCTAGCGTCCTTCCCCCATACTCACACTTATGACCAATACATCACTCATGGGTTAGGGAGCCCACATAGGGATCATCACAGCCCAAGGCAAATGGTCCTTCACAGAACAAACTTTTCATATCAACCTCCTCAAATTACGAGCAGTCAGATATGCATGCCAACACTTCCAACCGTACATATCTCACAAGTCTATTACTATAATGATGGACAACACCACCTGTATAGTACATCAACTGGCAGGGATATGCACGATTGCCATCCCTTTTCAGGGAGGCCATCAAGTTGTGGAACTGGTGCCTGGCACATCAGGTCACCCCGATAGCTTCCTACCTTCCAGGAGTACTCAATGACACAGCGGATGCCCTAAGCTGCACATTCCACAATCAACATGAATGGGAGATAGACCGACATGCACTCGCTCCACTATTTCACCAGTGGGGCCAACCAGACATAGACCTCTTTGCCACAAAAAGCAACAGGAAGTGTCACCTCTATTGCTCCAGAGCAGCCTTAGGGAAGTACTCCCTCAGTAACGCATTTTCTATCAGGTAGGCTGCTCCTCTCCTCTACTCCTTCCCTCCCTTTTCCCTCCTATGCAAGGTCCTTAACAAGATCAGGACAGACCAAGCTCGGGTCCAGTGTGACCCAGACAGACATGGTATCCTTACCTTCACAAGATGAAGATGGTAGACCCATATGCCTTTCCACCCCATCACGACCTCCTATTACAGAATTATGGGAGAAATCTCCATCCAGAACTCTACAAACTTCATCTTCACGCCTGGCTCCTTCATGGCTTCAGGATGCCGAAAATACCTGTTTAGAGCCAGTGAAATAGATACTGATCAATAGTAGAAGACAATCCACCAGAAGAACATACCTCTATAAATGGAACAGATTTTCTCACTGGTTTAAATGCTCACATACGACAAGTCCAGAATCCACTCCTCTCCCCATCCTGTTGAACTACCTATTATCCCTGAAACTGTCAGGCCTCACTCCTAGCACCATTAAAATTCATGTTGCTGTTATAGCAGCATTTCATTACGACGATCAAAGGGTTTCCTTCCTCGCAAACCTGATAAACAAAAGGTTCCTTAAGGGCCTTCAGAACACTTTCCCACATGTCTGCCCTCCAGATCCCGTCTGGGATCTGAAACACATTCTCAAAAGCTTGACAAAGCCACCCTTTGAACCACTAACCACCTGCTCTTGATCACATCTTTCAGTGAAAGTGTCCTTCCTTGTTGCGATAACTTCCAGTTGGAGAGTGAGTGAACTTGCCATGTTGATGGCTGAACCCCCGTACACGGTGTTCGCCAAGGACAGAGTGATACTCCGACCTCACCCGAAGTTCCTCCCCAAAGTTCCTTCTCTCTTCCACATCAACGAACCCATACGCTTACCTGCCTTTTTTCCTAAGCCGCATGCTAATCCAGTGCAGGCCCCATGGCACACTCTTGACGTCTGCAGAGCACTTGCGTTTTATGTGGACTGTACTTGAGCCTGGCAAGCCTCTCCTAGGCTGTTTTTGTCCTATGCAGAATGATCAGAGGATCTTGTAATGGATCTCCTCCTGTATTTGAACATGCTTTATATTATATGACAAAGACTTACCTGAAACCATCACAGCACATTCCATCAGGGCGATGTCTTCCACAACTGCTTTACTCATCAATGTCCCTCTTCAAGACATCTGTAATGCCGCCACCTGGTCATCTGACCACACATTCGCACAACATTACGCTCTCTCCTCTTCCGTTTCATCTTCTATGGCGGTGGGGCAGGCAGTACTATCCACAGTGACTACCAGATGGCTCCAAACCCACCTCCGCGGGCTGACAACTGCTGTGTAGTCACCCAGAGTGGAGCACCTATGGGGACACCACTCGAAGGAGAAGAAAGAGTTACTCACCTTGTGCAGTAACTGTGGTTCTTTGAGATGTGTGTCCCCTTGGTGCTCCACTACCCTCCCTCCTTCCCCTGATTTGGAGCTCTATGCTCTAACGGGGAAAGAAGGAACGGAGGAACCGCACCATGTGCACGCCTAACAGATTCCAACGGCATAAGGGGGTGCTATGGCACGTGCACGGCGTGGTGGAAACTGCTGTAAAAGTCTCTGGTCGCCGATGCGAGGACGCACCAGCACCCAGAGTGGAGCACCCACGGAGACACAGATCTCGAAGAACCACCATTACTGGACAAGGTGAGTAACTCTTTCATCTTTTGAAAAAGGGTGGTTTTTTTTAAAGAACTGCGTCTAGACGGCAGTTTCATTTTCGAAAAGCCCTTTTTCGAAAGAATGCATGGCCAACATTATGCAAACGAAGCACAGGAAATTCAAATCCTGGCTTCATTTGCAATTTTGATCTGTATAATTTACATCCCTCTTTCAAAAGATGGATATAGTCTAGACATGCCCTCAGTGAATAGTTCCTCCGAGTTCAACTCTCTCCTCCTTAGGACCAGCAGACAAGTCCCTCCACTGCTTTGGTTTTGGCTCTCTGGTTTTCACCTGCCCTTTTCTTGGCTGACTCAGTCTACGATCTAAGACTCACTCACCAGGTCTCTTTTCTGTTTCTAGAGCCCAGCTGGACTTCTTTGCCTAAAGATGTGGTTCTCAAACCACGGTCTGCGGACCACTAGTGATCCACAGCCACCTTCCAGGTGGTCTGTGGTTGGAGCTCAACTCCTACCCCTTTCCTCCTTCCTGCGAGGTTGAAGCACTAGTGCCGGCTTCCCGTGGGTGACTGAGGGAAGGAAGAAAGCATGAGCCTTGCTGTGCATTTGACTTCCAGGGAAGAAATGGGGCCAGAAACGGCTCTGGATGCTGCCACTCCCCCACTCCTTCCTCCAACTCGGGGAATGGCAATGCATGGATGCACTTCCTGGAGGTTTTCCCTGCTGCTCCCATTAGCTGCAATCTGGCCAATGGGAGCAGTGGGAGGCCATGCCTAGGACATGGTGCCTGGGAGCAGCATGGGACACGAAGGCAAGTAAGGGCCCCCTTCCCCTCATTCCCAAACCCCAAGCTCCCACCCTACTTCTGCACTGCCCCCTGCTGAGACCCCATACCCCCAGCCTATTCCTGCACTCTCCCTCCTGCCCATAGAGTGCACCTTCCTTTGCACTTGCCTCCTCCCCTCTGTCCAGACATTCTACTCCCAGCTTGCTCCTGCACCCTACCTCCCACCCATACCTTGCACCCTTGCCCCTTCCTGCACCCCACATCCTGTCCAGATCCTGCACTGCCATCCCTATCCCACTTGCTGGCAGCCCTGTCTCACACACTGGGCCCTTCGTTTTTTACCTCACCCCAGTGCATAGGGGTGTCCACAATATCCACTAACCCTGGAACCCCAGAAGAGGAAATCTGGCCTATGGGAAGCTGAATCTCAATCCTCCCTGTCTCTCTTCCCCCCTCGCCCAACCGCCTGTAGGGCTAGAGAGCCAGGAAAGCGAGGTGTCTCAGCTGGGAAGGGGGCACATCAGTGAGGGTTGGGGATTTTTGGAGGGTTTTTTGCTCTTCACTTGTGTGGTCTCCAACTGATTTTTCTGTAGGTCAGTGGCCCCCGACCCAAAAAAGTTTCCCCACCCCTACCATAGATAAATAGTGATACCGTTGGACATAAATTAATATTTTACTTTATTTAAAATGAAGTTTGATAAACTAACATTAGAAAGTCTAAGTGCTTAATCTGTTTAATAATTTAAATTAGTATTTCCTGTCCTACTGGGTAAATTAAACTATTCTCGCTAGCTGCAGCACTAACAAAATGGCTCGAGTGTAATTATTTAAATAACGGCAACTTTCCATTATTAACTAGTGGTTCCATGGAAAGGTTTGCATACAGTGGAGTGGACCACAGGCCAAAAAGTTTGAGAACCACTGACCTAGAGGGAGGTAGCAAGACTCTCTTATGGGTCATTGTTACCTGTGCTTGTCTCAGTCATGCAAAGACTATGAAATGTACTTAATTTTATGTGCTGTAACTTTGGTGGGACTACTCAGAATGCATAAGACTAATGTATTCATAAGTCTCTGGAGGATTGGGACCAAAACCAAGCACTGAACAAGGGATCAAAAAAGTGATAAAGGCAAAAACTTATTTTTATGAACATGTATCCACATTTTCAACAAAAATAGACATATATCATCTCCAGGTATTCCTGAAACTCACCTTCATGAAGTGGTTGGCTTTTTTGTAGGCATCAGGGAAGCAGTAAGCCTTGAGGAGAAGTATTGTGGAAGGGTTTGGGGAGGGCATTTCATGTATAAGAACTAGTGGGTAAGAAGATTTTGGAGAGGGGAGGGCTGGGGTATGGTGAGGACAGATGTGATATGAAAAAAGATGGAAAATAGCTTTTCCTCCCCATAACCCTTAGTCCTACTGTATAAAAATTATGAAAAGTGTGACTGGAGAGGCCTGAGGTGAAGCATATATATTTAAAAGGAATTGGGCCTTTAATCTTCTTTCATATATTGGCAAAAAAACTTTTATATGTTGATTATACTAGTGATATTCACAGGGAATGAACTGCATCATGTATATGGAATATTTTGTTGCCTAATTACTAGTTTATTTTTTTGTCAAATATGGACTGTTTTTTAATTTTCTTACACTAAAATAACTTTTTTTTCTCTTTTAGGGTATATTAAAATGCAAATCCCCATGTTATGAACTGAAGAAAGTTAGTCTGAATGTTACTAGCCCCTTTGAAACTGATGGAATATTCAGGTAGACAATATTGTAAAGGCAAGCTCATAGCTATAATATTATTTATATTTATCCTTTTCCATAATTTTCTCTTGTTTAAAAATGTAGTAAAATTGAAGTTAAATTATAGTCATTTGCATTGCCAAAATACTATGATGATAAAGAAGATAAATAAACCTTAATTGAAATCCATTGTAAGCTTTCATCTAATGGAGTTCAAGAACCCTGCTTATATTTCTGTGTTTGGCTGAGGTTCGGCAGAATTCCAAAGAGAAACAAACTATGTGAATAGGTTTTTTTCCCCCCCAATCTGCTTTATTCTGCTGGCTAAATGGCTAAACTGAAATATTCATACAGAAGAGAAAATATGCTTTTGCTCAAGGGCTCACATCACCATCAATTAATCTAATTTTCTCTTTTTGTATTCACAATATATGAAACATCTCCAGAGCTGCAAATGGTTTGCTAATATGTAGGAAATAGTATCAGAGGGGTAGCCGTGTTAGTCTGAATCTGCAAAAGCGGCGAGGAGTCCTGTGGCACCTTATAGACTAACTGAAGTATAGGAGCATAAGCTTTCATGGGCAAAGACCCACTTCGTCAGATGCATGTAGTGGAAATTTCCAGAGGCAGGTATAAATATGCAGGCCAGAATCAGGCTGGAGATGACAAAATGGATCCAATCAGGGAGGATGAGGCCCACTTCTAGTAGCTGATGTGGAGGTGTGAATTCCAAGAGAGCAGAAGCTGCTTTTGTAGTTAGCAAGCCATTCACAGTCTTTGTTTAATCCAGAGTTGATTGTGTCAAACTTGAAGATGAACTGTAGCTCTGCAGTTTCTCTTTGAAGTCTGGTCCTGAAGTTTTTTTTTCTGCAGGATGGCTACCTTGAGATCTGCAATTGTGTGTCCAGGAAGATGGAAGTGTTCCCCTACAGGTTTTTGTATGTTGCCATTCCTAATATCAGATTTGTGTCCATAGATTCTCTTAGGTAGGGACTGTCCAGTTTGGCCGATGTATATAGCAGTGGGGCATTGTTGGCACATGATGGCATATATTACGTTAGTAGATGTGCAGGAGAATGTACCAGTGACAGAATGGCTGATCTGGTTAGGTCCTGTGATGGTGTTGCAGTAGCTAAAGAAGTTGCTTTCACTGCCCCACCATTGTGGCCTGATCTGAATCACCTAAGCAATCAGATGAATCAGTTCAGTTTCCATGTTTGTTCAGTCCTTAAGCAATCAGCATGAGTACCTGCTGTGGCTTTTAGGGTATGGAAATCTGTCTACCAGAAAGTAGATTAAGGCTACCAAATAAACTCATTTCACCTGGATCATTCTGTGGATATTGGATCACAACTATTTTAAATAACTGCAAGCTACAGGGGAAAGGTTCCATATCACATTATGAGTATTCTGAATCATACAGACCTTTCCTGGGAATTCATTTCCTTAACTAAGTATATGGCCCAGCAAATTTCATGGCAATGAAAAATGTATCATGGACTGTGAAATAAATAACAGAGGGGTAGTTGTGTTAGTCTGAATCTGCATAAACAATGAGAAGACCTATTGCACCTTAAAGACTAATGGATTTATTGGAGCATAAGCGTTCATGACCCACTTTGTCAGATGCATGTAGTGGAAATTCCAGAGGCAGGTATAAATATACAGGTATATGAAAAGAGCAGCAATCAAGAGTAAGGCTAGAGATAATGAGGTCAATTCAGTCAGGGAGGAAGAGGCCCACTTCTAGCAGCTGATGTGGAGGTGTAAACAGCAAGGGTATGTCTACACTACAAAGTTAATTCGAACTAATGGACGTTAGTTCAAATTAACTTTCATAGGCGCTACACTAGCGCTCCGCTAGTTCAAACTTAATTCGAACTAGCGGAGCGCTTAGTTCGAACTAGGTAAACCTCATTTTACGAGGACTAAGCCTAGTTCGAACTTCCTAGTTCGAATTAAGGGGTGTGTAGCCCCTTAATTCGAACTAATGGGAGGCTAGCCCTCCCCAGCTTTCCCTGGTGGCCACTCTGGCCGACACCAGGGAAACTCGTATGCCCCCCTCCCGGCCCCGGACCCCTTAAAGGGGCACGGACTGGCTACGATGCCAGTGCCAGGTGCAAGCCTGCCAGCACCCAGCTAGCAGACCCTGCACCTGGCATGGCTTGAGCCAGCCACCCGATGCCCCCCAGCCCTCCCCCTCTTCCCGGGACCAGGCTGGCGGCTCCCGGAACTTGCCCGGGACCGCAAGAGGCGGGCATCTGCCTGGTCTAGTGCGAACATCGTGGACCTCGTCCACGACCTCCGCACTAGGCACAGGAAAGCGGCCGTCTAGGGCAGGAGAGCTGCCAGCCTGGCCACCCAGGAGCAGGTTTGCATGAAAATCAAGGTGGTCCACTGAGACCCCCGACCCTGAGCCCTGAGCTTACAATGGCCGTATTGGGTCAGACCAAAGGTCCATCTAGCCCAGTAGCCTGTCTGCCGACAGCGGCCAACCCTAGGGACCCTGGAGGGGATGGACCAAAAACAGTGACCAAGCCATTTGTCTCGTGCCATCCCTCTCCAGCCTTCCAGAAACTTTGGGCAGGCATACCACTCCTACCCCCTGGCTAATACCACTCCATGGACCCAACCTCCATCACTTTATCTCACTTCTCTTTAAACTCTGTTCTAGTTCTAGCCTTCACAACCTCCTGCAGCAAGGAGTTCCACAGGCTGACTCTTTGCTTTGTGAAGAACAACTTTCTGTTACTAGTTTGAAGCCTGCTACCCATTCCTTTCCTTTGGTGTCCTCTAGTCCTTCTATTATGGGAACTAATGAAGAACTTTTCTTTATGCACCCTCTCCATCCCACTCATGCTTTTATAGACCTCTATCCTATCCCCCCTCAGTCTCCTCTTTTCTCAGCTGAAAAGTCCCGGTCTCTTTAGCCTCTCTTCATATGGGACCTGTTCCTAACCTCTGATCATTTTAGTTGCCCTCCCCTCTCCCACCCTCTCTCTTCCCCTCTCCCACCTCCTTTTCCCAGTCTCCCTGAGTTTTGTTCAATAAAGAGAGATTCTATTTTTGACCATACGTTTTCTTTATTTTGTACATCAGGAAGGGGGGCTAGGGAAGGGTAAGTGGAAGGAGGTGAGGGAGGAATGGGGTACGAGCCCCCGATGGGGACGACTGGGCTGGCTCTGCGGGTTTCTGGGAGTGGAAGCTCTCCTGCAGCCCCCCAATTACCGCCTCTCCTCAGATGGCAGCCTGCGGCAAGTGCAGCCGGTCTGATGGCCGAGTGGTGTGATGTGCCCAGTGTGGGCACTCAGGGCACTCCAAGCCAGGACTGCTTTGCAAGCGGGGCACCCCTGAGAACTGTCTGTCCGGGGTGGGGGTCGGGTCCCTTCAAGCACAGCCCTCGGCTAGCCTGAGGCAGCAGCTCCACGCTCTATGTCCTCATCTGATGCTGCCGGCACTGCTTCTGACCATCCTTAAGCCCTGTTCAGGGTCCACTTAATGTGGACATGCTAGTTCAAATTAGCAAAATGCTAATTCGAACTAGTTTTTTAGTCTGGATCCGTTAGTTCGAATTAGCTTAGTTCGAATTAACTAATTCAAACTAAGTTAGTTCGAATTAGCGCTGTAGTGTAGACATACCCCAAGAGAGGAGAAACTGCTTTTGTAGTTGGCTAGCCATTCATAGTCTTTGTTTAATCCTAATTTGTCAAATTTGCAAATGAATTGTAGCACTTTATTTTCTCTTTGAAGTCTGTTTTTGAAGTTTTTTTGTTGCAGGATGGCTGATTTTAAATCTGCTACTGTGTGCCCAGGAAGATTGAAGTGTTCTGCATGTTTTTTGTATGTTACCATTCCTGATATCTGATTTGTGTCCGTTTATTCTTTTACGTAGGGACTGTCCAGTTTGGCCGATGTACGTGGCAGAGGGGCATTGTTGGCACATGATGGCATATATTACATTGGTCGATGAGCAGGTGAATGAGCCTGTGATGGTGTGGCTGATCTGGTTGGGTCCTGTGATGGTGCAGCTGGTGTAGATATGTGGGCAGAGTTGGCACCGAGGTTTGTTGCATTGATTGGTTCCTGAGTTAGAGTTATTGTGGTGTGGTGTATAGTTGCTGGTGAAAATTTGCTTCAGGTTGGGAGACTGTCTGTGTGTAAGGACTGGCCTGTCTCCCAAGGTCTGTGAGAGTGAGGGATCATTGTCCAGGATGGGTTGTAGATCACTGATGATGCATCGGAGAGGTTTAAGCTGGGGAATGTAGGTGATGGCCAATTGTGTTCTGTTATTTTCTCTGTTGGAGGCTTCTGGGTAGCCATCCTGCAACAAAAAAACCTTCAAAAACAGACTTTAACAGAGTCTAGTCACGTAAAGAGAAGCTTAAGAGCACAAAGATACTTTGTGGTAGGACAAAAACTCAGCAGCTGGTGAATATCTAAAAGACGAAGCTTTACCAGGCCTATAGAACAGGTGCTCCTCAGCCAAACAAAAATGGCAGAAATTTGGCCATTAGGAAGCATGCTGGCCCTTTCATATAGCACACAGTTTACTTTTCCTGATGAATGAGTCTTAAAATTGTTTTTCATACTCTTCAGCTGTCTACATATTTCATTGGCACACTAATACATGAGTAAAATGCAATAATGCCCGCTATCTTTTTTGGCAATGAAACATCAAGAAATAGCCTTGTCTAATTTTCATTTTGCTTTTGCATAGCTCATGGTTACTTGAATGTTACCTTTATGAGAAAAGACAGTTGGCTGTTTCATTTCATTTAGTATAGAATAAGTATCAGGATATGTAAAATTTTGGGAAAAATGGTTCTATTTTAATATTAATACCTCTGTTCTGTTAAGCTTTGGGATGTTGCTGAATCTTCAGATTTTTATTTTCTTTATTATGGCTAAGGATGGGTAGAAAGTTATGCCCTATGAAATTAGAGAAGTATTTCTTCATTGATTTTCAGTAGGGACTCCAAATTGGCCTGTGATGTAGATAATAGACAATTATTTATAAGATGTTCCTTGAATTGGTAGCTCCAAATAGCTTCCTTGAGTGATTGTACATATTCATTCCACTCTAAATTAGAGTGTCTTTCCAGTTCATGGTCGTTTATTTCTTCAGCAGTACCCATTAGGGCAACTTGAGTGCTTTCTTCTGCTACACACCATTGCATGCAAGTGTAAAGGATGGATCATCTCTTACCTCAGTTCCTCCTTACTACCCATGGTGCATTTTAGAGTGATTGTAGACTTGTTACTGCAAGTTTATCTCTATTTTCTTGTTAAATATACTCATGTTTAGTTAGAATAGTCTCATAATTAGAGTTTTAGGTAGTAATTAATTATAGGTTTATATTGGAAGAGCAGTGTGTGTGACAAATGTCAAATGTTTAAAGGATTTAAATTGTGCTCAAAAAAGAAAAAGCAGCTGGGCTTAAGCGTATTCTTATGGAGGTGGTTCTTTATCTTGACTGGGAGCTGTTCAGTTTGTAATGGGCTATAAGTATGTCAGCATTGGTATGGCATTCTCCACCAAAGTTATCTGAATTGAGAGCTTAATCTCTATTGCTGATGCTGAGGAAGAAGCACAAGACATCCAAGAACTTGGTATCTCACTTGACAAGATCCCCAGTACTGAGGCCTTCTGAAGGCAAAGGACTAGGAGGGTCATTTTGAAAGAAGATATTCCCTGTAACATACTTCAGCTGAAATTGACTGTTGACTCCAGAAGCTGTGTCTGATCCATCAAGAGCAACCTCTGAAGTGTCTACTGTAGCATCATCAAGCTATCTTCTGGGACCTCAAAAATAAAAGCCATTGCTGGCATTGTCAACATCAGAGGCATACCCAGAGAGCTACTTACCTTTTTAGTGCTTGTTTTTCCTGCAGTGCAGGAATAATATCAGCTGGTAGAGGTGCCTAGGAACCCTACTTTGGCTCCTCTGAAGCATGTGGTAGTGATACTACCTATACTTTCTTATCTTGGAAGACCGTACAGTTGAGAGGCAAGGCAACTATAACTTCTCCGCTATCTCCATCTCTGACTTTTGGCTATCTGTCTTCTGTACTGATGGGTTCTCCTGTTATTGGAAGACCCTTAGGCTATGTCTACACTCCAGCAGTAATTCGAACTAACTTAATTTGAATTAGTTAATTCAAACTAAGCTAATTCGAACTAGTGCATCTAGACCTAAAAACTAATTTGAATTAGCGTTTTCCTAATTCGAACTAGCATGTCCACATTGAGTGGACCCTGAACCAAAGTTAAGGCTGGCCAGAACAGGTGCCGGCAGGGCATCAGGTTAGGACTTAGAGCATGGAGCTGCTGCCTCAGGCTAGCCAAGGGCTGTGCTTAAAGGGACCCACCCCTACCCTGGACAGACAGTTCTCAGGGTTCCCCGCTTGCTTGTCTACCTCGATGAGGGACAGCAAAGCAGTCCTGTCTTGGAGTGCCCTCAATGCTCGCACTCGGCACATCACAGCACTCGGCCATCAGCCTGGCTGCACTTACTGCAGGCTGCCATCCGGGGGAGTCAATCAGGGGACTGTCAGGATCCAGGAGACCCTGCAGGAGAGCTTCCACCCCGAGGAGCCCGCAGAGCCACCCCAGTCCTCCCCATCGGGGGCTCGTACCCCATTTCTCCCTCACCTCCTTCCACTTACCCCTCCCTAGCCCCCCTTCCTGATGTAAAAATACAGGACACGTGTGTTCAAAAATAGAAACTCTCTCTATTTAACAAAACTGGTGGGGGGGGGGATTAACCTCTGGGGAGACTGGGAAAAGGAGGTGGGAGAGGGGAGAGGGAAACCTGGGAGGAGGGAGCTGGAAGAGGGTAGCCAGGGGAAGTATAAAACTATGGTATGCCATATCTTCAGTACTGTGTACAGATGTGGTCTCCTCACCTCAAAAGAGATGTTTTGGCCTTGGAAAGGGTTCAGAAAAGAGCAACTAAAATGATTAGGGGTTTGGAACAGGTCCCATATGAAGAGAGGCTAAAAAGACTGGGACTTTTCAGCTTAGAAAAGAGGAGACTGAGGGGGAATATGATAGAGGTCTATAAAATCATGAGTGGTGTGGAGAGGGTTCATAAAGAAAAGTTCTTCATTAGTTCCCATAATAGAAGGACTAGAGGACACCAAAGGAAATGAATGGGTAGCAGGCTTTAAACTAATAAGCGAAAGTTCTTCTTTACAAGGCAAATAGTCAACCTGTGGAACTCCTTGCCACAGGAGACTGTGAAGGCTAGAACTATAACAGAGTTTAAAGAGAAGTTAGATAAATTCATGGAGATTGGGTCCATGGAGTGCTATTAGCCGGGGGTAGGAAAGGTGTCCCTGGCCTCTGTTTGTGGAAGGCTGGAGATGGATGGCACAAGACAAATGGCTTGGTCATTGTCTTCGGTCCATCTCCTCCGGGGAACCTGGTGTTGGCTGCTGTTGGCAGACAGGCTACTGGGCTAGATGGACCTTTGGTCTGACCCAGTACAGCCGTTCTTTTGTTCTTATGTTCTAAGCTCAGGGCTCAGGGTCGGGGGTCTCACTGGACCACCTTGATTTTTATGCAGACCTGCTCTTGGGTTCGCATGTAGCCTTTGGTGGCCAGGCTGTCAGCTATCCTGCCCTAGATGGCCACTTTCCTGTACCTAGTGCGGAGGTCATGGACGTTGGAGGCCTACCCCCAAACCTCGATGAGGTCCACGATCTCTGCACTAGACCACACAGGCGCCCGCCTCTTGCGGCCCCGGGCAGGGTCCTGGGAGCCGCCAGCCTGGTCCCGGGAAGAGGCGGAGGGCTGGGTGGCAGCGGGTGGCTGGCTCATGCCGTGCCAGGTGCAGGGTCTGCTGGCTAGGTGCTGGCAGGCTTGCACCTGGCACAAGCACCATAGCCAGACCGTGCCCCTTTAAGGGCTCCGGGGCTGGGAGGGGGGCAGAAGAGTTTCCCTGGTTTGGCCCAGAGTGGCCACCAGGGCAAGCTGGGAAGGGCTAGCCCCCCACTAGTTTGAATTAAGTGGCTACACAGCTCTTAATTAGAATTACTTAATTCGAACTAGGCGTTAGTCCTCATAGACTGAAGTTTACCTAGTTCGAATTAAACGCTCCGCTGGTTCGAATTAAGTTTGAACTAGTGGTTTGCAAGTGTAGCACCTATGAAAGTTAATTCGAGCTAACGGCTGTTAGTTTGAATTAACTTTGTAGTGTAGCCATACCCTTAGTTGTTGGGTCCAATGTGTCCCAGCCTAGAGAGGAAATACAGCCTTTATTGGGGACTTATGCTCCATGATTCCTACAGCAGCCTCAGCAGTGGCCACAAGAAAAGGGGCAATAGGAGATGTCAGTGGCCTTTCTAGTCCTTGTGAGATTTCTCCATAGCTGCTAGTTCATCCACTCATCCATCTCAGTCTGTCTCCTTGGGTCCATATCAGGAGCACTTGCACTGGAGACATCGTCTTTCTGTCATTGGTACTGGTGCCAAGCAAGAGAGTCTCTTCCTGGAAATTCCTCCGAAAAAGGAAGTAGATCAAATTCTGCCTCAGCATCTCTGCGTTTCCTCTTTCCCCATCACCTGAGGTGTCAATAGAGGCATTATATAACTATTTCACACCAGATGATTATACAGTTCACGAGGACTTGTTAAAAGGTGTAGACATTACTCAATTTACCTTTGCTGGGCTGGGACGCCTAGTCAATGTGAACAAAATATTACTGAAACCAGTCCAGAGAATTTATTGGAACAGTCCTGGACTCTGTGAAGGACAGAGATTTTTTTACCGCAATGAAAGTTAGAAATATTGTGGGCTTGATTCTGAAACTAAAATTATATTATGGAAGCACAGTATGCAGCTGTCACTGGCTCCTAATGCATATGGCAGCATACCAGATTACACCTAAGAAAGCTACAAGGATGGCTATCTTCCGTGTATTCCCTGCTATGTCATCATCATATAGCTATTGTGGTATGAGTACCAATGCTAATCTTGTCGTCTCAGGACTGGTGATTAAGAGACTTTGTATGGGGATCCCCTTTATCATAATCAGCCCTTACTTTAGGCAGAGATCCATTGGCCCTTGATTGGGGATCCCACACTGGAATCCTGCAGTCTTGATCTGTCCAAGATTTGAAGACCTATATAAATGTCAGATAATTGTGAGCTGTTCATCTGGCACATTTGATCTTCCTTCCACATGTAAAGGGAAAAAATCTGCTAGTGTTAACAGACAACGTAGTAACTTTATTTTATTTGAACAGACATAAGAGGAACCTGATCTATATGATTGTGACAGGAAATGGTTGTCCTTGGAGAATTCTTCATCACCAACTCCATTCATCTCAGAGTTGCTTACCTTTCAGGGATGTAGAATACACTGACAGATCAGTTGAACAGGTCCTTTGCCAATCACCGCACATTGTCATTATATCTATGGGATTAGATAACACCACATCAGTTGCTTTCTTGACACAAGTACTTATTTTGGACATTTGCAAAGTGGTGACTTGGTCATCAGTGCACACATTAGCCATCATTATACTATTGCTATATGTCCGGGAATTATGTGAGATTTGGGCACAGTGTTCTACAATCATTGTTCAGAGAGACTCTAACTCCACCTGCAGATCAAATTGTTTGTGAGCCACCTACATTGGAATGGACATATTCAATCACTCAAAGCAAAAATGAGGAGTTACAGGATCTTTCGAAAAAGGGTTTTATTTTTGAATGATCCCCGTCTAAACAGCCGTTTTTCTTTTGAAAAGCCCCTTTAAAAAAACCCCATGGCCGCCATTATGCAAATGAAGCACAGGAAATTTAAATCCCACCTTCATTTGCAATTTCGAAGTGTCTAATTTACATCCCTTTTTCAAGAAAAGGGATGTAATCTAGACGTACTGTTAGTCTGTATCTGCAAAAACAGTGAGGAGTCCTGTGGCAACTTAAAGACTGACAGATTTATTTGGGCATAAGCTTTTGTGGGTAAAAAACACTTACTTCATCAGTATGTATGTAGTTATAGGAAGGCTAGTAACTAATTTTTCCTATTATTAAATTACATAGAAGTTAATTATGACATAAGATTTGAGAAATATTTTGGAATATTTGTGAATTTTAAACCTGAGTTATAATTTAGAAGAAAAGTAAACTTCTTGTCCCATATATTTTTTTGACATTTTAGTGTACTTTTTATGTTTTCCAATATGAGGATAATAATAATTTTCTTCACAAAGTACATTTCAGATTTTTAGATAAAGTAGTAAACTTTCATTTTGTAAATACCATGTACTGTAAGACTGTGTGTTTGCTTCCCCCCCTACCTCCAGGGTTATTTTAGTGGAATCTACCACTTACTTAACAGTGCCTGAAGAATTGCATCAAGCCATCCAAGTAAAGCAAGCTGAAACACACAGGTAGGTTTTAAAACTCAGTTACGGATTTTATATTGTGATGTAATTCAACTTTATTGGTATAACATCTTAAATATGTATCCCTAAGTACTCAAGCATTACAAATTGTGATTTTGGCATATGGTAGAATTTACATAACATTTACAAAAAGACATTTTATATATGAAAGAATATAGTCATAAGCATTGGAATATATATAAAGTTAAGATCTGAAAAGATGAAAATTTGTTGAGTATGAGAGATAAAAGAAAAGGTTGACTTCAATGGTAGGAAGAAACAAAAGAACGGGTAAATATTAGAGCTATAGTGATGATGTGTGAAAAGACAGAGAAGACAATGGTGCTAAGTGAATGGAGAAAGTCTGCCTTAGTGACATTTTAAGTTCATTTGGAAGCTTAAAAACAGGAAGAGAGCTTTTGGATTGAATGGGGTCCTGAACTGAATAGGGTGGAGGTGTTTGAGGAGGGAGTGAGATCTTCAAATTTTTTTAGTATGTGGGAAGAAAGATGTTTAACATCTTATAGCTGTGGAGGCCATAGACTATGGCTTTGCAAAAATGAAGATGAAATGAGATGAATTTATATACAGAGATTTAAGCTGAAGCAGTTATATGCATAGCCATTGTTACGTAGGTGACTGTACCCAGATTTTTTTATGCAAATGTGAAAGGAGGAGAAGAATTGAAGGTCAAGATGACGATGGTAAATATGGCCCATAGTTAATGTTAGAGACAAGTTACAATTTGAGGGTACATCTACACAGCAACATTGTTTCAAAATACCTAGCGTTATTTTGAAATAACTTAGTCCACGTCTACTCAGCAGGCAGTTATTTTGAAATGTCAAAATATTGTCAAGCTGGAGGACTTCTTACTCCGACTCCTGCACCCGCAGTGGGGAAGGAATGTTGAAGAAAAAAAATGCTGTTTAAGGATACTCATCTCGCCCAAAAGAAGTATTTTTGTCTTCACCATCTGTAGCTGACAGGAAGTGAAACTAATATCCACAAGTTTTATTTGTCAAGACAGAAGAGATGGAACAGGTAGTATATGTGTGAAAGAGAGGCAGATGACTATAACAAGATTGATAGTTATAGATACAAATAAGGAGAAGATAGAAAAGAGGCTTTAGAACTGAAACTTGTGGACTCCATCCAAATGACTGTCATGGCATGTAAGCGGAACTACCACAGACATATAAAGAAAAAGTTTTAACTTGCCAAGAGATTTTGAATTACTTATGGTTTAATAATCACTTGAATTTAAGAACATTACTTATCAAATCAGAAAACAAAATATATTTTGAAATATTCAGTTTGCTTTCTAAGTATTCTTGGCAGTAAAATTTCCCATTCACATACTATGGATGCTATCTATATAGAAGGCCTTTTCTTATTCTGGTTTTCTCTTTGGATCGTATAAATCTTTCACCTTTTATCTACCTTTCAGCGCATGGCTTATATAATTTATTTATAAGATATATTAATGAATCTAGATGTCTGCATGATGATAATGTGTAAACTACAAACAATGTAACTGAAGATTAACAAATCTGGACTCTAGTGAATAACAACGTTCAGAGTTAAAAACACTTCAAGAAAAATGCCTTAGCAGCAGCTGTTTTCCACTTAAAAGAGGTGTGTAAGAGGATGCAGCTCAAGTGTCTCTGCCCATCACAACTGCAGCAGTATTGCATGAGACGGATAACCTCATGGGATAGCCAGATCCCAAACAACTTAAGCTTTTTAGGTAACAACATAGAATAATGCTCTTATCCTAACAGGTACTTTATCTACACTTGTTATCAGTGTACTGTGTAATGTTTCCTTAATAAGCAAGGAGTAGCGACTGGTACTAACTTCAGCTTTTAAATGAGTCCATTTTAGCCCCATGTAAAGCCAATTGCAGCCATCCTATGTTGGTAGCAAATGTATGGATAACTATAGCAATAACAATATCCAGGGAAAGTAATCATATCGTGGTAGTTTCACCAACATCAATTAAAAGAATATTCTTGATCATAATTACTACTTTAGCTACTTTAAATCTAACAAGACCTCCAAACTGAGTCTTTGGGACAAATGCTGGACTAATTGGCTCACCAATACTTTGGGATGATTACTCCATTTTATCTCCATTTGTTCAATCTTGTCTAGCTCTATCTTTCTGAATTATCTTGATCCATCTCTCAGTTGTCCTTTATCCAGCAGTAAATTCATAGCTTTATAGAGTCTAAAGCCAGAAGGGACTGTTATCATCATCTAATCTGAGCCTCTATACAGCACAGACTTCACTAAAATCATTCTTACAGCTTATGTTTTAGAAAAAAATCCAATCTTGATTTAAAAATTGTCAATTACAGACTCCACCAGAACTCTTGGTATATTGTTCCAATTATAATTTATTCTAATAATTAAAAACGTATGGTTTCTCTTCAGTCTGAATTCGTCTAACTCAATTTTCAGACATTGGATCGTGTTAGACCTTTGTTAAAATGAGGAATCCATTATAAAACATTTGTTCTCTATGTAGATACTTATAGACTAATCAAGTCACCATGACCCTCTCTTTTCTAAACTAAATAGATTGAGCTCTTTTAGTCTGTCACTAAAAGGGATGTTTTCTAATCCTATAATCATTCTCATGACTCTTTTCTGAAACATTTCAATTTATTAATATTCCTCTTAAATTTTGGCCACTAAAATTGTATTCTAGCAGCAATGGTACCAGTACGAAATACAGAAATAAAATGATCTCACCACTCCTATTTGAGATTCCTTTAGGATACTTTGCAGGATTGCATTAACTCTTTTGGCCATAGGGTCACACAGGCAGTTTATATTCACTTGATTATCCACCTCCCAAAAATCTTTTTCACTGCTTCCCAGGATAGATGTCCCTATTTTATATAAGCATGGTCTATATTTTTGTTCTAGATGTATAGATTTACATTTAACTATATTAAAACACCAAGTTTACAAAGTGATCCAGATCAGTCGGAGTCAATGATCTGTCCTTTTTTATTTACCACTGCCCTAATTCTTGTGTATTCTGCAAACTTAATAAGTCATGACTTGTTTTTTTCCAGGTTATAGATAAAAATGTTGAATAGAAAAGTGCCAAGAATCGATTCCTGCAAGTTCTAAGTGGAAGCAATTATAGTTCATGATGATTCCCTGATTGCAATTATATTTTGAGACCTATCAGCCACTTTTTAATCCATTTAATGTTAATTTTATGTTACATTCTAGTTTTTTAATAAAAATGTCATGTGGTCTCAAATCAAACACTTTACAGAAGTCTAAGCATATTAATTCAACACTGTTACCTTTATCAGTCAAATTTGTGGTCTCATCAAAGACAATATCAAGTTAGTATGACAGGATCTATTTTCCATAAATCCATGCTAATTTGCAGTAATTACACTACCTTTCTTTAGTGTATTATTAATCGAATCCCATATTTGCAACTCCATTATGTTGCCTGGGATCAATGTCAGACCCGTAATTATTCATGTCATTTCATGTACTCTTTTTAAAAATTGGCACACCATTTGACACCTATTTTATAGTCTTCTGGAACTTCTCCATCATTCCAAACCTTATTGAATATCAATATTAATGGTCCAACAAATTCCTCCGCTAGCTCTTTTAAAATTATTGGATGTAAGTTATTTGTACCTGCTAATTTAAAAATGTCATCTGTTTTCTCCTACTATGGAACAGAAATATTTATTGAACATCTCTTTCTTTTCTGCACCAGTAATGATAATTCTACCATGTCCATCTAGTAAGAGTCTGATACCATTGTCCAGATTCTTTTTGTTCCTAAGATATTTAAGAAGCTCCTTATTGTCTCTAATTCTACTGGCCATAAATTTCTCCTATGTCTCTTGGCTTCTATAATTTTTTTATAATTCTTAACTTCAGATTTATATGCATTACTATCAAATTCTCCTTTCTTTCATTTGTGTATTTTATTTTATTTTTTACAGCTGCCTTGTCTTCTCCACTAAACCAGGTTTTTTTTAACCACCATGGCCTTTTTACTCAATTGTGGGATTGTGGCCTTTGGCGATTGTTGGAGGGATTAATTCTAGGATTGCCATTTCTTTAGTGTGGTATGCAGTTCCACTCTAGTGACACCATCATAGGACCTAACCACATCAGCCATAAATCAGAGGCTCCTTTACCCTGCACATCTACCAATGTGATATTTGCCTTCATGTGTCAGCAATGTTCCTCTGCCATGTGCATTGACCAAACCAGACTGTCTCTCCACAAATGAATAAATGGATATCAAGAAAGGTAACATTCAAAAATTAGTAGGAGAACATTTCAATCTCTATGGACACTCAGTAGCAGACCTGAAAGTTGTCATACTTCAGCAAAGAACCTTCAAAAACAGACTACAGAGCTGAAATTCATATGCAAACTTGACACTGTCAGTCTGGGTCTAAATAGAGACTGGAAATGGCTCTCATTACAAAAGTAATTTTCCCATTTGTGGTTTTCTCAACATCTTATCAACTGTTGGGAGTGGGCCACATCCATCCCGATTGAATTGGCCTCATTAGCACTAGTCCTCCACATAATAATGTAACGCTCCCATTTTTGTATGTATGTATATATCCCTGCCAAACTGAAGTTTCCACTTAATGCATCTGACAAAGTGGGCTCCAGCTCATAAAAGGTTATGCTCAAATAAATTTGTTAGTCTTCCAGGTGCCACAGGACACTTTGTTGTCTTTGCTGAAACAGACTAACATAACTACCCTTCTGTAACAAATCCTTAAATTATTTCTAATTATTCACATTTTTCTGATGAAATTCTTCCTTCCAACTGATATACCTTATCATTATTATCAGCTTTGTAAAACTGGCCCTATTAAAGCACCAAAGCACAAAATGTATAGATTACTGCTCTGGCCTTTATTCATTTCATAAGTTTGATCATGCATGTCACAATCACTAATGTTAAGCTTCCCTTAACTTTTAGTTCTGTGATCAGTTCCTCTTTATGTATTAGGACAAGTTCTAATATAGAATTCTTCCTTCCTTTCCCAGTATGCTGAAATGCTTTTTGAGCTAGGAAATTGTCATCTGTAAAGTTTAGAAATGCCAAGGATATTGTGTAGATATCACGCATCAAATTCTCTATTCTCTTATGTTACCATGTAAATAGCGTGGAGACTCAATCCCTTTTTCTACATGAGCCAGGTGTGGTGAAAGTGGAAGGCTGAATGTCTTCAGCTTACACCACAGTGGATATCCTCTCACCAGCCCACTCCATCTCAGCTTTAAACAGGATAGAATAATGAAACAGGAGACTGCTGCACCCCAGTTGAGAGCAGGCTCAGGCAGAAGATTGATTGCCGCCAACTATCCTCTGAAACCTTTTATAGAAAAAGAAATGGAGTCACTGAAGCAATTCAAACCACATTTGCAGACATCAACAAAAATGTGTAGTCAGGGGATGTCAGAAACTGGTAAGGCAGATGCAAAAAATCAGTATGGGCACTTTAGCTAATCCAGTGTCAGGAGATAATCAACCAGTTTAACAAGTGCAATTTCTTTCCCTTACCCTGGCCTAAACATGATTGAAATGGGCTTGAGGAAACTGTAACACATTGGTGATTTCTAAAGTTGCTCCACCACAACTTTGCTAATGTTTTTACATTGATGAATCCTCAGTATGTGTTTTTAACAACATGTCTAAAACTGAAAATAAATAACTCACAGAGTGCAATATACGCTCTTTTATAACAAAGATATTCTCTGGTCAATAGTTTTGTTTTGATCAGACCAGAAATAGTAAGTTACCTGTAAAGTTACCTTCTTTTGGTGCCCAAAAGCACCAATCAAGGTGGGGGCCCAGTGTGCTGAGCAGTGTATAAACAGACAATAAAATAATCCTCCCCCCTCCAACATCTTGTCCTTATACAGAATTTAACAATTTTCTATAAAACGCAAAGAAGGGGGAAAGGAAAGAGTGGGGGAGACAAAGGGTTACATGAATACAGTTTGGCCCTCCCTGGTCCCAAATGAGGGAGTTGGCTGGACTGGGGAGGTCAGTTCCATCCCTTTGCTGCTGGGACTCCAAGCTGTCCCAGGGTCCCAAGCAGACCTAGCAGAGCTCCCCTACTCAGAGGCCACTGCCTTTCAGCACTGCCTGCTAGTATCTGCCACGGCAGCTCTACTGTCTCGGGGCCACCAGGCCCTCTCCTCATCAGGTGCCGTTGCTACAGCCCCAATGCTCCGGGACCACTGGGACTCCGATGTTCTGGGGCCACCTCAACTCCACAGTCCCAGGGCCACTCAGACACTGGTACTGCTCTGGGGCTACTGGGGCTGTGCTCCCCAAGGCTGCCGGGGCTGCCTCGGCTCCATTGCCCCAGAGCTGCTGCAGCTAACCTTGTGGCCACCCAGGTCTCTAGTCCAGTGACAATCTGTTCCAGCAACATCGATGGTTCAGCAGGATCATGGATATTGCTGGACCAGAAAGTGCCAGACAAGAGAGATTCAACCTGTAGTAACAAAGTTACATTTATTAGCTAATCTTAGATTTCTTTGATTTTAAATAAGAAATTGGACAATACATTTTAGAAAGTTGTGAAGTGTCCTTTTACCTGACCATTATCATTAAGCAATTAATCATGAGTTTCATTGTAAAAGGGGATTATTAGAAGTGTTTTATGACTGTGAAAATAGATTGGAGAATAAAAAAAAAACTTGTTGAAATATTTTTCAGAACTGCTTATTTAAAAAAGAAACACACACAGATTGTCAGCTTATCTCAAGACCAGTCCTGTCAACATATAGTATATACCAAATTATAGTTAGTTTGTTTACTTCCAAATTGGTAAATTATTTTAAAATTCAAATATTCAGTATATCAGGAAATAGTCGTACATTTCTTAGTTTGGTTCTTATGCAAGTTACATCTTCAGGCAGACTGATGTGTGAAGGAAGGGGTCATACTAAATTGAGGGCATCATCAGTATTTCTTGTCATTAAACAAACAATAGAAACAGAAATGTGCAACTTTCAAGGTATAAATGTAGAAGATTGTGAGATATCAGTCCAACATTAATAGCTTTATTCTGTTATTTTCCAAAAGTATATTTTAGAAAGTTACTACAGTCCATACTTGTATGATACAGACTTCCCTCTTCTGGCAACATCTGTGGGTGCACCAGGAATGGAACACTCATGAGAAAAAGCCAAGGCTCTTATGCTCAGCCAGACCTCCCCAGCCCTTCCAGAGTGCTGCAAATAGCAGATTGGAAGCATTTAAGCTCAGGGAGAGAAGGGAAGGAGCAGGAGCAGAAGGACACTCAGGATAAGAGGTTGTGTGTGGGGCTTCACAGCCAGGAGCTGGGAGCACAGCCTTGTAGCCGGTGGCAGGGGCTGGGTGTGCAGACGGCCAACAGTGGGACTTTGCCCCTGGCCCCTGCCCACAGGGCTCTACAGTTGCCCCATCTCTCCCACTGAGTGTCTCACCCCCCCACTCTTGCTCCATCCCTTCTGCTGCTGCTTGAGTGGAGTCCTGTCACCTGTGGTGTCAGCAGAAGGCTGACATTGACCTCCTCTGGTCCAGCAAATTCCCTTATTTGGTACCAGTTAGGTCCCAAGGGTGGCAGACCAGAGAGGTTCTAACTGCACTAGGAATCATTGCAGTATTGCTCAGTTACTGATGTATTATAAATTGGTTTATGCTAACTTAAGACATTCTACCCCATTTTATCTATTTCTATAACATCAGTTGCTATTGTCAGTTTTGTGGGGGCATCGTAAAATAGATCCTGCAGGGACATGGGATTTTAGTGGGTATCTTGTATTAAGCTCTTTGCAGATACATGGTTCAGTATTTCTAAGAACATTAATAAAATGTTCCCTTGGATTCCTTATTTCTCTGATTAATAATGTATTCCCTTGTTTCTGTCCTCCTAAGCCTATTGATGAAGGAGCTGCTATGCAGATTTAGATATGTCTATGGTACCTGGCACTCTTCCACTTTACTGTATACCACAGCGATGCATACACAAAACAAAATAATTCTGGCTTTGTGTGTGGGTGTACCAGAGAGAAAGTTATATCAGAATGCTGTTTTCAGCTTTTCTTCCCCCTGCCAACACACCTCTGTCAGACTAAAACTGGGTTAAGAGATTGTCTTGGAAACCCGTTATCACGTCTATTGGTTCTCTGTGACCCTAAAGGAATTAGGTCAGTTGCATGACCCTTAAGTTCCTCCCACACATGCACATGTTGACAATGGGCAGTAGGTGGGAGTGTGCAATTCCCTGTGTTTGGGAGAGGCAGTAAGGTACTGTTGCACACATTTTATGTATCTTATCCTTGCATTTGCAGGCAGGAAGGGTCAAGGACCCATCACTTCTCTGCAACTTTTCGCTCACCTCTGCCACATCATACTCATAAAGGAAGGATGTTGTTTTTGGTAGCACATCAAATCATTGAAATGGGCATTTGTGGTATTTGTATCTGATGAAAGCTGAATAAATCCTGTTGAATAACAGTTTGCAACATACTCTTACAAGTGGAAGAAAGACTCTGTATGGTTTAAGTTTACATAATGTTTACAATTTTAACAATAATTTCTTCACATTTCATTTGGATGTTTTATTGTCTGTACAGTGATTCTGCTGCAGTCGCCATGGTTTATGAAATCAAGTTCTTCATTCTTTCTTTATATGAAATTATATATATCAAAACCCCATTTTTCTGTGTTTTTTACATATATGAAATCCATAATAATTAATATAAAAATTATTTTATTTTCATGTAGTTTATAGAAGAGTTTTCCTTTTATTTTTAAAATAGTTCTGGAGTACTGTTAAAATGCTTTCCAAGGGCAATATATTGCAAGGATTTTACATGCTTATTTTGGTACATGGCTGAAATATTTTTTTTAAGCCATGCAAAATAAACAATTGATTTTAAGCCAGAGCCTATAACTACCAAATTCAGTGTGTAAGAATTGTATGGTATACTGCTACAATGGTTTACTATTAAGAAAGAATGATTTTTTTATATGGCTATTACTAAATTTGAGTATAGAGCTAAAAATTTATTCACAATAATTCCTTGAGATAATATACCAGTAAATCTTAAAATTAGACATGTGCACAACAGTTGATTTTATCAAATAAATGGTGATTAATGGCAATGGGTGAAATGTTATGCTAACTTCAATGGGAGTTTTGGCACTGACTTCACTGAAGCTGTATTCCTCTCATCTATCCAAGATCAAAATAGGACTTATACCAGAAAGAAATCCTGCGGAAGGTAGAAACACAGAAAAATTGCTAAGGAGAAGTGCAAAAGAATACTTTGATCATGTGGGGATGGAATCAGAAAGGCTAAACCATGAAATGAAATATGTTCCTTGCAAGGTATAAAAATATAAGATCCATCTGCCCATTCCCAGACTCTGGCAAACACCATCTCTACCTATCCTGGCTAATAGCCATTGATGGACCTGATCTCCATGAACTTATCTCATTATTTTTTGAACTCTGTGATAGTCTTGGCCTTTACAACATCCTCTAGCAAGGAATTCCACAGATTGACTATGTGTTGTGTGAAAAAAGGGATGTAAAAGAGAAGAAGAGGGTCTATAAATACTTTAGAAGCAAGAGAAAGATTAAGGGTGTGTCTAGACTACTGAGTTTTTCGACAAAAGTGGACTTTTGTCGACAAAACTATACCAGCGTCTATACTACCGCTGAGTTCTGTCGACATAACGTCGACAGAACTCAGCAGTTTTGTCGACGCTGGTATACCTCATTTTATGAGGCATAACACCTTCTGTCGACAGAGTTCTGTCAACAGAAGGTGTTATTGCCTGTAGGGTTGCGTCTAGACTACAGGGTTCTGTCGACAAAGCAGCTTGCTTTGTCGACAGAACTCAATGTGTCTGGACGCTCTTTGTCGACAGATACTGTCGACAAAACTTCTGTCGACAAAACGCGGTAGTCTAGACGTACCCTAAGAAAAGTGGAGGAGACATATCTGATGACATCAAGAGGGCTGAGGTGTTTAATGTCTATTTTGCTTCAGTCTTTAACTAGAAAAGTTAAGAAGGTGACTAGATGCTCAACACAATTAATACTAATAAGAAGGAAGGAGGAACACGAGTCAAAATAGGGAAAGAACAGATTCAAGATTATTTAGATAAGTTAGGTGTACTCAAGTTGGCAGGGTCTGATGAAATTCATCCTACGATACTCTAAGAACTAGCTTAAGCAATCTAAACATCATTAGCAGTTATTTTGAAGACCTAATTGAGGAAGGATGATGTCCTAGTAAATGGGAGAAGGGCAAGCATAGAGTCTATTTTTAACAAGAAAACCAAAGAGGACCCTAGGAATTATAGACCAATCAGTCTAACATTGGTACATAGAAAGATATTGGAACAAATTATTAAACAATCAGTTTGTAAGAATCTGCAGTATAATAGGTCTATAAGGAATAGCCAGCATGGATTTATCAGGAACAAATGCCAAAGCAATTTAATTTCTTCCACAGTTACTTGCCTAGTGGATGATGGGATGCAATAGATGTAATCAGAGACGTGTGTGTGTGTGTGTGTGTGTGTGTGTGTGTGTGTGGTGGGGAGGGAGAGAGGGAGCGAGGAAACAAGGGGTTATGTGCCCCAAACACCATGGGTGAGAAGGGAACACCTGTCCCATTGGGGGGGAGAGTGGAACTGCAGTCACAGGCAATGGTGGAGGGAAGTGGTACAAGATGGTCCAGCTGCTTTGCCCTTGTAGCACACCAATCCAGGAAAGGGTGGGACTGCCTTGCATACCCTATGGGAGTGGAGCAACATGGCCAGGAGAGCAAAATGAACTGGGGACACCTTGCTCTGATTCTTATACTACTTCCGCAGGGGAGTGGAGTGGAGTGCAGGGGAGGGGAGGGAGACAAAGGACCCCTGCTGCTGCTGCAGGCCCCTGGCCCTGCTATTCCCTTAGGTTGCCTTGGTTGGGTGAAGAGGCAGGGTAGGGGCAGAGCAGAGGCAAGGTAAAACGGGGTCTGTGGAGAAAGGAGGGTTGTTCTATCCCATCCTTGGGCAGGGGGAAAGGGCTAATCACATGGCTGATGCCCTCCCTTGGGTTCCCTCTCTCCAGTTGTCTCTGGATGAAAAATATCTTGTTTTTAGGAAATCTTTTGACAGAGTTCTCCATAATGTTCTCGTAAACAAATTAGAGAAATGTAGTCTAGGTGAAATTACCCTAAAATAAATGCACAATTAGTTGAAGGATCATACTAAAAGAGTAGTTATCAGTGGTTTGCTGTCAAACTGGGAATACATATTTAGTGGGGTTTGCACAGGGATTAGTTCTAGATCTGATACTATGACACATTTTCATTAGTTACTTGGATAATGGAGAGAAAAGTAAGCTTATAAAATTTGTAGATTAAGAACACACACTTTGGGGATTAGAACTCAAAATGACCTTGACAAATTAGAGTGTTGGGCCAAAATCAACAAGATAAGATTCAATTAAGACAAGTGGAAAGTATCTCTCTAAAGAAGAAAATATCAAATGTTCAGTTCCAACATAGAGAATAATTGGCTAGATGGTAGTACAGGTGAGTGGGTCACAAAATTGACTATGCAGTAACAATGTAATGCAGTTGTCAAAAAGGCTAATGTCATTATTGGATATATTAACAGGGATGTTGTATGTAAGACATGGGAGGTGATTGCTTTTGTGTATTAGGGATTGCATGAACCTCGCTACTGGTAAGTCTTAGCTGAAGTATTGTATCCAGGACCTATTAAGAACAATGTGGAAAAATTGGAGAGTCCAGAAGAGAGCAACAAAATGATAAAAGGTTTAGACAACCCTCCCTATGATGAAATGTTAAAAAAGGGCATATTTAATCTTGAGAAAAGAAGACTTAGAAGGGACCTGATAAGTCTTCAGATATGGTAATGGCTGTTATAAAGAGGGTCATAATCAATTATTCTCCATGTTGATGGAAGGTAGGAGAAGAATTAATGAGCTTAGTCTGCAGCAAGAGACATTTAGGTGAGATATTTGGAGAAGCTTGAAAGTTGTCCAACTATAACCATAATTACATTCCAGAATTTATTTGAGGGAAGTTGTGAGATTGGAGGTTTTAAGAATAGGTTAGACAAACACCTCTTAGGGATAATTTAGATGTATTTGGTCCTGCTTTGGTGCATGGAGCTGGACTTGATGACTTTTTGAGGTTCTTTCCAGCCCTGCATTTCTATGATTTATACTTAGCTCTCCTCCTACCCTAGGTAGAAGGCCTACATTTTCCTTCATCTTTGCCTTGCAGCTAATTTATTTAAAGAACCTCTTAATTTCTTGTTAGGAGTAACTTATTTTGTGCCTTAGCCTCTCTGATTTTGTCCTTATTTGCTTGTGCTCTTTTTTGTACATTTCTCTAGGAATTTGTCCATATTTCTTTTTTTTGTGGGATTTATTTTTTATTTTTAGGTCATTAAAGAGCTCCTCATGTCTCTTACTCTCTATCTTTCCTTTTCGTTGGGATAGTTTGTAGTTGTGACTTTAATATTGTATTCTCGAGAAACTGCTAGCTCTCCTAATTAATGATTGTTTGTTAAGGAAGCCACTGAATACTATACTACATCCAAGTAAATACCTAGAGGATTTTTGTTGTTGTTTTTTGGTGTGTTTGTGCATGATGAGGGAGCAGGGTGGTTTAACACCCTTCCCCCCATTAAAGGTAAACATTATTAAAGTTACAGCCATCCAGTTTAAAACCATTCTCCCAACACGTTTTGGCTGAATAAGATGCAGAATATATCCTTATACATGCTTGTACCATTATTGTAAATAGAATTTGAACTCTTCAGAACACTTATGTTGAGCACTCAAGAATTGGGTATAACATTAGTGGTTATGTGGAATTGCAGTTACTGGTTTCGTAAAGTGAGAACATGTAAATGGGAAGAAAAATACAAGTGAACAAGTCAGCATTTTTTCAGCTAACACATTTGTGTACACTCTTGCAGTAGGTCAGGTACAGAAAGCAAAAATGTATAGAAAATCCAGTCTAGTCATACTTTCCAACTGCATTTTAAGATACCTAACGTAATCCTTTTAAAGTAGAAAATAGGGATGTCAGGTATTATGACTTCTATTTACAATCAGGTGCATACAATTTTATATGGAAAATAGTAAAGATGATTTATAGCCAGAGTACTTTAGATGTTGGTTGTCAAAAAAAATAGGCAGAACCTGGAGTGCTAAGGGAAAGTATGCTAAGCAGGGGAAATATTCTGGTGGAATATTTCTCATGGAAAGCATTATCTCTGTCTGCAAGGCTAGTTTTTATGTGAGGAAAAAATGGATAAAAATCAGAAGTGGGAACAAAACCTAAGAGTGCTGACTCATTTTGTGACCCAAAGATTGCGTGGGAACTGTGACCCACAAAGAAAAAACTATGCATGTAATAGTATACCAGAGTACTTATGTCCAATAACAGCAAATATGGAATAAGATGATAGAGAATAAAATGGAGAGGAGACCTATTTAGATGATCTAATCCTGAACCATTGAATAACTGTTTATTTTAAAAGAAGACCGAGGATTCAGGTGCTGTATTTGGAAGAGGTCCTTTAGTGACGAGAACTCATTGGGCCAGTAAGTATGATGGAATAGTCTGCCCTCTTAAGGGCTGTGATTCCTAGTGTTACAGCTGGCAATTACAACCCAGCCCAAGAAATGTCCTATCTTTTGTAATTTCAAAATATCAGTTATAATGTTAAGTGAAGCATGCATTGTAGCCTTCCCATTTCTCTTGTGACTTGGTTAGTTGAAATACATAAAGTTAGATCCGTTTTATAACAGTAATTTCTGTACAGGCAGTCCCTGAGTTACTTATGTCAGATCCGCAGTTACGAACGGGGTTTGCTCCGTGTCTCCCTGGTCTGCTGGAAACCAGCAGACCAGGGAGACGCGGAGCAAAGCCGCAGAGGACCCAGGCGGCGGGACCGCGGTGCGTCTCGGTCCGCCGCCCGCGTCTCCCTGGTCTGCTGGGGGGGGGGGGGCGCAGCTAGTACGCCCCCCCCCCCAGCAGACCAGGCTTTTCTCTGGATGCCTGTGGTAGAGCAGCTGGGGCACTGCCGGTTGCTCCGGCAGCACTGCTCTGGGCGCTACTGGACCAACCCGGCAGCACCCCAGCTGCTCTGCCCCAGGCGTCCTGATTCAGCCGCTGCTGGTCAGTTTCAGTTTCCAAGGAGCGGCGCTACTGGAGCAACCCAGCAGCACCCCAGCTTTTCTGCCCCAGGCGTCCCCAAGTCAGCCACTGCTGAAACTGACCAGCGCTGACTACAGGAAGCCCGAGGCAGAGTTGCTCTGCCCCGGGCTTCCTGGAATCAGCCGCTGATCAGTTTCAGCAGCAGCTGACTTGGGGATGCCTGGGGTTCTTAAGTTGAATCTGTATGTAAGAACTGGCGTCCAGATTCAGCCTGTTGAAACTGATCAGAGGCTGATTCCAGAAAGCCCGGGGCAGAGCAACTCTGCCTCGGGCTTCCTGTAGTCAGCCGCTGGTCAGTTTCAGCAGCGGCTGAATCTGGACGCCAGTTCCGACTTACATACAGATTCAACTTAAGAACAAACCTACAGTCCCTATCTTGTACGTAACCCGGGGACTGCCTGTATTTCCTATGTAATTTACAATTGTATGTATTAAATCTAATGCACTACAACAGTACTTTATAGTACATGTGCATATAAAGTGTATATGAGCTTATAATCTCTCTCTATATATACAAAAGTTTTTCTTGTCGGGCGACAGAATGACATCATCATGCTCTCACATCATCATGTGGCCACAAAAGCCGCTAGAGAAAGGGCAGGTTGGCAAGCGTAGCAAGCAGCGGGTGTAGCCCCCTAGTATCTTTTAAAATTCAAATTTGCAAACAGAATTGTGTAACTAGAAAAAGGAAAGATATGGAGTGAATAGTTTTTGCATTCATTATTATAACTCACAAATGATAGATAAAAACATTTTATTTTCCACTTATAAGGCATGATGGTTCATCAATTAAAAAAATGAGGCAAATTATGCAAAATCAATCCATTGTATGTTGTATTTTATGCATTACCAATTTTAGGGACACATTTTAAGATGAGACACAGTGAGCATATTGAAAAGATATTAAAATGCGTGCATATAATCAGATGTAAAAAAAATCCTGAAATCTGCATGAATATGCTTCAGATTAGAAGATGACACTTCCTCTGTATTGATGAATTTGTCTAATTTTATGTAGAGCAGCACAAGTCTTTAATTGTTCACATTAATTAATATTGACAGGAAACATGTTTTTTGATGATTTTATGTTCAAATGAGAAATTCTGAGATTTGTAAGGAACTAGTAAAGTAAATTAAATAGCAGTTATTCAAATGATTCAATAGCAGATTGCAATTTTAGAAATTTGCCCCCACCAAAAATTCCTTATTCAATAATGATATTATACAATCGATACTTAAATATCATAGTCAAATTCTGCCCTTATTACACCCTGTTGATTGACTGACGTGGAAGTAGAAAACACAAAACACAATTATTGGATGCTGATCTTTCCTTAACAATCAGTGCAGCAAATAAGAGGACAAATTGCTGAATGTGCTCTTTAATCACTTGTGCATCCATTGTAATGGCTTCTAATGTTTATTTTGGCTTAACATTAGTAATACGATTTATAAGTGTTTAGCATTGCCAGGTGTCCGGTTTTTGCTTGCACAGTCCGGTAATTGATTCTTCTCTTCAGTTTAAAATTAAAAAAAAAGGAAAATACCGGACATGTAAAGTTTGCCCCTCCCCCTTTTTTTTCTTTTGCTCAACCAATTTTTTTCCCCTCCATGTTCAGGATTTTTTGTGAAGGTATATGGCAACCCTATAAGTGTTGCACAGGGAAAAGATGGAAAGTTGATTTTATTGTGGTTGTTGAATAATGTTTCCCATTGGTAAAATTTCCAAGTTCTTATTGTTTAATACATATTACAAAAGTCCATCAAAAATGACAAAATACATGCAGTTCAACTTGTGGTGTCTGATTTTTTTTTATAAGTAAATAACAAGCATTGAAAACAATAGACACTCGAGGGGGGAGGTAGCCTAACAAGAATTAATGACATAAGATAAATTTCAGGTGTATTGAAGTTTAAAATGTGAGCAGTAACTAAGGCCTCAATCCTTCATTGGGATCTACTAGCATAAGCTCCTTTTTCACTAATGCATACCCCCACTGAAATCAGTGGAACTTTGCACAAGTGGTACAGTCTGCACTAGAAGATACCAGTGCAGAATTTGGGCCTAAATAAGTAAAAGCCAAATGGCACATTAACTTCATTTGATGTTTCTTCACCTGCATGATGTGCTAGCCCAGATGACTGTGATACCAGAAAACTTTGAGCTTTAAAACTCTAGCTCAATTAATTGAACTAAATGAGATTCTCCATTCATATAATCCCAACATCTCTTAAGGTTCTGAACATTATGGGCACGTCTAGACTAAGTTTTTCTTTTGAAAGAAGATATGCAAATTTGGTGCGAATTTGCATATCTTCTTCTGATCGCCTTTTCAAAAGAGGTTTTTTGAAAGAGCAAGCAGTCTAGACATGGTTCTTTAAAAAAAAAAACTTTTTTTGAAATAACCCTTTTTCCTCAAAAAATGAACCCACTTTTTCAAAAGAACCATGTCTAAACTGCTTGCTTTTTTGAAAAACCTCTTTTGAAATAGCAATCGGAAGAAGATATGCAAATTCACACCACATTTGCATATCTTCTTTTGAAAGAAAAATGTAGTTTAGACATGTCCTATGAGGGATAGGCAGTTATGCTTCTGTTGCGAATTACCACAAACCCTGCTTTTGGAAATCATTTATTCCACAAGGACATTCCTGGTGTTCTTATTCAGATATGTCTTCATTGACTGAAGACAAATCACCTAAAACTTGGAACTGGTATTACTTAGTTTGTTAAATCAAAGTTAATAATAATATAATAAATAAAATAAAAAGTGGATTCTGGATCAAATCTTTCAGTCCTCCCAGGAAATTTGGGTGTTCAAGAATGATAGGATTTGGCCTCAAGTTAATTCATTTTTATTCACTTTGATTTAATACTGTAAATAATATCAATCTCAGATTATAGTCACCCTGACAACTTAATCCTGACCAGCGATTGTAAAACATTAAAAAAAAAAACCCAACCCTTACACATCTACTGTATAATTTGGTATAGTTTATCTTTACAGTCTTACAACCAAGTGCTCAAGTAAAAAACACAAAAATGCAGGATCTGTTGTTGTTGGGTACAGGTTTAAGCAGTGCTCAACATTTTAATGTCCTCTAGTGAATATAAAACCACTTTGATGTAAAATGCCTTAAATTTTTTCAGCTTTCTTCCTTCTCCCTCAAACATAAAATTCCCCAAAATATGGTTCATGTCAATACACCTCAATCTGACTAGTGAAGCACTAACTTTTTTTGGTAAACAAAATGAAACATTCCTTTGATTAAATAAGAATCTAGATCAGGGCTACTCAACTTTGGAAGCCCCGGGGGCCACAATGATACTCATAGCACATGCCAATGGTCGCAACTTAAGTGTGGTTGCATATACGTGCAAATACATGTGCAAATATATGCAAATAGCTTCTTTCACACTGATGGGCATGAATACAAACATTAAAGCAAGACGATACAACACACAGGCCCCATTTAAGTCAGTTCTGCTGATACTAATAGAATGCAATATCTACCCGATTTCCACCCATATGACAGCACTTTTAATGAGCAATGACAGTCCAGGAATTTAACTATTAACACACATATCAACAGAAGACCATTATATTGACTACTTTTTTGTTTTGGCTCCCACCCACGGGACATGTGTGGAGCCCCGCATGAATCCAAACTGCACCGTGGGTCGCAAACAAACAGGCCATGGCTGCATGTTGAGTAACCAAGATCTAGATCATAATATCAAATCAGTAGTCCGCATTGTTACAAGTCATGCTTTGTTAGTTTGCTTGCAGATTAAGTGAACTTTTCAGGAGATGTTCTAGCCATGGTAGTAATATTGTTCCTATAGCTGTAGTATCTGAAAGTTTCACTTTGTTTTAATATATTTATCCTCTGATTACTGCTGTGAGGCAGGTTAAGTAAGTGGCTTATGAAAGGTCTTACAGCAATAAGTCTGTCAGAGAATGGAACTGAACCCAGCTCTTCTAAGTCTGACACAAATGTCTGAAATGTCTTTTCCATGTGTGTCTTATCCCTTTATATACTGCAGCTAAATGTCTGCCTAATACATTCTTTTCAATATATTTACTATCATGCCATAATGTATATGCACAAAATATAGAATTACTGTGAAAGTAGAAATTGTAACCCTGAATGTCCTGTATTCTGTAGTTTCAAAATGTTAGTTTTAATATACTCTTTGGATTAAATAGTATTTAATCCCCCTTGGAAGAAAGTCCATGGTGAATTTATAATTAAATGAATTCTTATAGGTTTCTATTAATATCAAGATTGGGGGAAAGGAACTGGGACTATATTTATTTGTATTAACTTCAAAATAATTATCAAGAACATACTCTTTGGCCTATTTGTCAGTTCATCAGCAATTTTTTAACTTGTTACCTGCTTTTTATATATATGGAGTGTGCTTATTTTTCCAGTCTGAACAAGAAAGCATGCAGATGAATTGAAGAAGGAATGTAACTGTTTTTGGAGATAGAAGTAATAATAACTGAAGAACAGAATACAATTCAGTATCTTCTATAAATAGATTATGCCAATGTGACCTTTAAAAAAAACAGATTTGTAGGATATTGTCAGTCATTTGTACACTTATGTATGGAATGTGAAGAGAACATTTTATTTAATATTCTCAATTGCAGCTCAGTTATTATATTGATTTTTCTCTCTTCTGCCAGTTCTGAAAGTAACATACTGACTCATACAAGTGATGTAGTAAGTGAAGATGTATTGTGTCACAAAGAGAACAACTTAAATGGCTGTAAGTACTTCTAAAATGGACGCTTTTCATTTTTCTGCAATGGTTTGTTTTAACTATTGAGTTTTGGAGTACAGTACATGGGGAACCAATGTGAATGAACAGTATATATTATTGTATATATTTTATTACAGATTTATTATCTGTAGACATTTTGAATTTAGATACACAGTGCATGTCATGTTCAGTAATAAAGTTTAGGGCTACAGAGTTTATTTAAAAAATAAAAAAAGCTGAGATTCTCTTTTATAGGACTCAGGGTATGGCTCTTCTAACAAAGACTCCTGTAAGACCCTTCTAGCTCATCAGTGTTGGATGTGAAAGAATTATTTAAGAATGATTGTCTAGAGGTGCTTCACCTTCATTCCCTAGTAGTTTTCCATCCAGATATATGTCAAGATGTATTCATTGGGAATTATGGTGCTAGTATAGGTAGTTACCTTTAAGAAAGTCCATGTGCACAAAATCTCCAGGGAAGTTCCTTGAAGTTCACTGCATACTTGAACAAAATATTATTGCATTTACACATGGTGCTAAGGAAAATGGAGACTTGCTATATCAGTAATATTAGTACCAGAATATTTCTGAAATACAAGTACCTAAATTGACATATATTTGACAATGTGGCTTCTGTATTGTAATGTTCTCTGTGTTATGTGGAAATGTTTATATTTGGTCTGTGAAAGCTGTACTCTGTATATTAGTAATATAGCAGTGTGGTCAAATTGTATACAGGCAGTCCCCGGGTTACGTACAAGATAGGGACTGTAGGTTTGTTCTTAAGTTGAATTTGTATGTAAGTCGGAACTGGTACATATTGTAGGGGAAACTCTAGCCAAACATTTTTTTTAGTTTTGGATAGCATAGGGAAAGGTTAACTCCCCTCTAATGTTTGTTTTGCTGTCTGTTCCCCTGTTCAGAAGATTTCACATCTATTTCTGTCCCTGTGACAAACTCAGGACTAAAGGAGTAACTCATCAAATACCAAACAGCTCTGCACCATGCTTTGAGCTAATAGCTTTATTTCCACACACCACCCAGGGTTCTAGGAGGAGGGTCCTTTTTTTGCTAACACAATGAGGCCAGCACTTTGTTTGTTTTGGTGGAGTCTTTGTTTGCCCAGGGAGCCCAGCATGTATAGGGGGAGGAGGGGCGGAGAGGCTGCTTTTGTCTGCTGTTCGGCAGCCTGTTGCTCAGGGGAGGGAGCAGCCTGTTGCTGGCAGGGAGGTGGGGGGGGGCAGCGGGCGTGGGGAGGCACTTTTCCTCTGCCCGGCAGCTCTGCGGGACCCCAGTCGGAGCCGGCCCGAGGAGGAGGAGGATCCTAGGACCCAGGTGAGTGAGCCCCGGGAATGCTGCTGCGCATGTGCGGGAGTTGCCTCACCCCGTTCGTATCTAGGGATCCGACGTAAGTCGGATCCACGTAAGTCGGGGACTGCCTGTAGTTGGAAAGGAGGGCTATTGTGATGGTTCTTAACATTTTTGTGTATCTTATGATTTAATATGGTCTCCCTCATCTCATACTCTCTATCCATTTAGCAATATGGCAAGAAAGGGCTAGTTGCAATCTCCTAACACTTGATTGTGACTCATGGTTTAAAGAATAAAGACCTAGGAAAATTGAGCAGCTAGATATATCTTCTGCAGAATTTTCTGAAAATACCTACTGATGCAAAATATAATTTGTGTGTGCATGTGTGTGTAACCACTCCTGTTGGCTAGCCCAGTGTGAGGTTATTCAGCATAGGGGAAGCCTTGTGACTTCTTACACCACTGTGGGAGGCTAGGCCTGAGGCTGTTTGGTGTGCTCTGCACTTTGTATTTGTGAGTGAATCTCAGACCAGACCCACTCCGACAAATCACCAGGAACAGGCTTTATTCTGTAAAAAACATAGAACAGGAAAACAGTTCAGCAGCCCCTTCTCTCAGCATGCAGCCTGTGTGCTGCTTCTAGCACAGTCCTTGCTGAGACCCTGCTGCTGGCAGAGGGCACATCCTGGCAGGAACCAGGAAGTTCTCCCAACATGCCACAGTTTGTAGTCCACAACTTGTAGTTCCCAGGGCTGCTGCTGAAACACACTGGACCTTGGGCTACATGTGTAATTGCTCTTCACAAATCTTTCTACAAGACCCCAATATTAAGTAACTTTATATCATGGATAATTTTGCAGTATCTGTAAAGGAGGAGGGTGCTATGAGAATCTGGGAAATCAGCTTAATCTTCTTCTCAGTGTGAACCTGGAAAGCTCTCTCCAGCACACCATTGAGCATGCCCCTTTCAAGGTGCACTCAGAATCATCTAGAAAGCTGTAGCTGTTAGAGCTGTGCAAGTGTTGCATAAATTGCTAGTTTCGTCCCCTGGAGGCTAGTTCAATTTGCCTCAAGAAGAGAGTCACACTTTCAGGCTGGGTCCAACTCTATTTTATTGTTTGCAAACGAGGACGGCCAAGGAGCTCAGTGCTCAAAGCAGGGTCGACTTTGAGCATCGCCTGAGCTGAAACTTTTATAGATTTCACATTCCTTCTGGTCAGCGTGTCACAACGTGATTGGTCACTGCAAGTTTACTCAGTTCCCTGGCAGAAAGTTTAGCAGCTTCTAAGACATGCGCAATCAGCTAAATGATACGTGCTGTTTCTAGCTTAAGCAATGGAAGGGAAGAAGCACACTTAGTTTTTACTACACAAGTGACCACTCAGCTATGGAAGTGTTTGGTATAAGTACAAAAGTGGATTTTGGAAGCATTGGGCCTTCATTTGTAGCACTACGTTGGTTGTTATTGGACCTACTTTAGGATAGTGAAATTGTCTTATTTGCAGTTATTATGTAGAAAGTGGTACGTGATGTTTCTGTTTGATTTTGGTTTCTTGCATCAGCCACTTCTGGGGTTTCCCAGCCCTGTATGCAGGGTGGCAGCTGCTCCCAGGGTTCTCTGGCATCATGTGTGGTGGCAGCTGCTCCAGAGCTCTGCACTTAAGCTTTGCTCCTAGCTGCTCTCAACCTCTGTAGCCAGGGCTCTCTGGTCTCGTAATATCTGTGGTCCTGCTGGAACATGGATGTTGCCAGACCTGGGAGTCCTGGATGAGAGAGGTTCAACCTGTATTGTCATGAAGCTAGTCTCATTGAGGGAGCAATCTTATTCATTTGAAAAGTATAAGGTAAAACTCTTGCCTCTCTCAGGAGAAATTTACGTATCTATTATACATTGCTAAAGATTTTTATTTTTTATGAATATAGAATGGTAGTTGATCCAACAGTCTTACTCTTTCTGAGCTGTGCAGCTAAAAAGAGGTGTATGTATTTGTATGCATAGGCTTGGCAAGTGTGAAAGGAATGAATTAGCATAATTTGTTTATGTAACCTTTGTATAAAATGCTGTTTTACTGCTTTTGTGATTTGAGAGAACCTTAAATACTAATTCCTAGGGTATACTATAATGGGTTGCTATGTTTTTATATTGGAATAGTTACTTTAGCCTTAATTACATTTGCTACTGTGTATAAGCAGCCCCTATATCATGTTTTGGCAGTTAATCAAGTCCATCATTTGCAAGAGTTCTTCAGTCCAGTATGCACGCTACTCTTGGAAGGGAGAGGTTCTGCATATCTGGATCTTCACTTTCTTCCTTTTAATCTGGAAAAGCGTTATTGCACCGTCATTCTGGCCAATGAGCTGGTAAGAAAAGAATATGTGTTCTGTAGATGTCTTTGTATGTTAACATTGTTAATGATATGTACAACAGTTATGACATTTGTAAAACTTTGCACCAAAGCTGTCCCTGCCGATTGCATGCCTCAATTTGTGCAAAATGGATAACTGTATACAAAATTGGAAGTTGTGCATGTGCCATTATAGGCAATAATTACAAGTTAAATGCATTAATATGTGTTTACTTGTGTATGTATTATTTTGCAGGTTTAGGCTTTGATATTTGCATATTTAGTTATTTATTTTGTCATTAATGGTAGCATTTTCTCAGTGTATTTTTTTTTCTGATTGGAGTGGATAGTCATGGGAGTTGGATATTAACAGGATATGCCTCATTTCATCTTTAGGTTTAGGTTTGTTAGATCAGTAGCAACACAAAGTTTATCACCAGCTAATGTCTGTCTGGTTTATGATAAGTGACTTTGATGGCAGCAGTCTTCTAAGAACTGGACAGGAATCCATGTTAGTAAAATACCTTTAGGCTGTGTCTACATTGGCACTCCTTTCTGGAAAAGGGATGCTAATGTAGACTTCGGAATTGCAAATTCCGCGAGGGATTTAAATATCCCCCGTGGCATTTCCATTTACATGGCTGCCGCTTTTTTCCAGCTTGGGGATAAGCCGGAGAAAAGCGCCAGTCTAGACGTGATTCTCCAGAAAATAAGCCCTTTTCTGGAGGATCTCTTATTCCTACTTTCAATAAGAGATCCTCCAGAAAAGGGCTTATTTTCCAGAGAATCACATCTAGACTTGCGCTTTTCTCCGGCTTATCCCCAAGCCGGAAAAAAGCGGCAGCCATGTAAATGCAAATGCCGCGGGGGATATTTAAATCCCCCGTGGAATTTGTAATTCCGAAGTCTACATTAGCATCCCTTTTCCGGAAAGGGGTGCCAATGTAGACACAGCCTTAATGTTTATGGATGAAGAGTACTATATAAGAGGAACTTATTTAAACTATTAACAATCAGTACCATAGTTGACACTGCTTGGCAGACTGAGTAGATAAATCAAATTCTTAATGACCATGGAAATTAAACTAGTCTCCTCATGTATCGGGGGTTTTGCTTTACATTAAAATTGTGACACATTGGTGGGGAAGTTGATGGAAGCGTAACTGTCCTGAAACTCTTTTACTTTGTCATGCTGTCTTGAGTGGTTCATGACCTAGAGTGCCAACCTCAGGGTAGATTGTCAAAAGCAATGCAGGAACTGGTTGTATCTTCTATAATTATTTCACCAACCCAATATCATGTGTGAACTCCTAAAGTACTATAACAGCCTTACCATGGAGAATAGTAATAGAGATGTAGCCATGTTAGTCTGGTCTTGCTGAAACAAAAGACAGGACTATGCAGCACTTTATAAAGACTAACAGGATGGTTTATTATCTGGGCCATGAAAGCTCATCACCTAATAAACCATCCTGTTAATCTTTAAAGAGCTGCATAGTCCTGTCTTTTGTTTCAGCCTTACCATGGAGTTACAGATAGTCCCTTTGGGCATTCCAATGTATCTTGCCCCCTGTGCAGGCTGAACTATGAGATAGATCAGGGCTACTCAGTTTTGGAAGCCCGGGGGGGGGGGGGCACAATGATATGCATAGCACATGCCGAGGGCCGCAACTTAAGTGTGGTTGCATATACATGCAAATATATATGCAAATGTATGCAGATAGCTTCTTTCACATGGAAAGGCATGAATACAAAGTTTAAGGCAAGGCTACACAACACACAGGCCCCATTTAAGTCAGTTCTGCTGATATTAATAAAATGCAATATTTACTGGATTTCCACCCATAAGAAAGCACTTTTAATGAGCTATGACAGTCCAGGAATTTAACTACTAAAACACGTATCAACAGAAGACCATTATATTGACTGCTTTTTTGTTTTGGCTCCCACCCCGGGCCTCGTGTTGAGCCTCGCATAAATCCAAATGTCACCGTGGGCTGCAAACTAACAGGCTGTGGGCCGCATGTGGCCCATAGGCTGCGTGTTGAGTAGCCCTGAGATAGATGGTCACTTCTGAGCCCCAAAGGACCAATTGTACTCAGATCTCAAACCAAAGACTAAGCCTATAGTTAATTCTGAAATAAAGTAACTAAACATTCTTCTTCGAGTGGTCCCCGTGGGTGCTCCACTCCAGGTGTCGGGTCCCGTCCCGGCGCCGCTGGTCGGAAAGTTTTCCATAGCCGTAGCCGGGCCGGACCGCGCATGCGCGAGCGCAGCGCGCGGCGTTCACGCCTTTGCAACGGTCCGGCCCCCCCTTGTCAGTTCCTCTCAGCCGCCCGTGGTCACTGGCGGAACGCCGCTTCTCTCCTCAGACAGGAACGTCTTTAAAAAAAAAAAAAAAAAAAAAAAAAAAAAGAAGAAAAAGAGAAGAGAAATAGTTAGTCGAATTGGATAATAATACTTAGTTAAAAAAAAAAAAAGAAGAGAAAAAAGAAGAAGGGAAATTATGCCTGGGTCACCAGGTTTTAAGCGGTGTATTCACTGCAAGGAAGCCATGCCCGCATCTGACAGGCATGAAGCCTGTGTTAGATGTCTGGGAGAAGCGCATGTACCACAAAAATGCGCTCACTGCGCAAAATTAACTCCCAGGGCGCGCAGAGAAAGGGATATGTGTTTAAAACTCCTGCTCTGCGATAAGGCACTACAGCCTTCTGAGCAACAGCTCTCAGAAGCTCCCGGAGGGCAAGGTAAAAGATCAAGGTCCCCACCGGCAACGGGAACGAAAAAGAAAAGGGCTTCCCCTACGTGCTCCCTCCCGCCTCCTTCATTGTCCCGTGTTCCTCAGGGACATAAACAGGGTGCCTCCGGGGCCGCAAGACAGCCGGAGAGGTCGCATAAGCCGCAGGCGGCAACATCAAGCCGCACGTCATCGGCACCGGCTCTGCGCCCCGCCGAGAGCGCGAATGACTCACAGCGCTCGGCACCGCTGCAAGGCCTGGAGCCGCGGCAGTCTGCCCAGCCGCAAACCCGAGCGGCACCGCAAATGGCTGCGCTAAGCCAGGGCAAGCCAGCACCGGGTCCAGCACCGGATGCAGCCCTGACAGACGGCACCGGGGAGCTTAGCGAACGGGGCCGGCAGAGCGCCCCCCACTGTGCCGAGTCGGCACCGGCGGATCAACTTACTGTTACAGCCGCACCGGAGGAGCAGCTGACTACGGTGCCGGGCAGGGCAGCAAGACAACATGACGATGCAGTCTTAATTATTCCTCCCCCTGCCAATTCTTTTTTATCAGCACAAGGGAGGGAGGGTCCTCCTGCCTCTGCAGTCCCTACTAAGGCTGCTAGGAAGTCAGTAACGAGGCATTCAATTTCACCCTCACTTGAGCCTTCAATCTCTCCCTCTCATTCACCAAGGATTAGTCATCTCGCGTCTTCTCATAACCAAACAAGGTCCCCGCGATGGAGATCAAGGTCGCGTTATTCTGATCATCGCGAACGGTATCATCATTATCATCGGGAATCGTTATACAGATCCCGCTCACCAAGCTACTCCCCCCCGAGATCCTATCATAGGGGGTATGCCAGTAGATACTCCTCGCGGAGGTCATCTCCTGACCACCCTGAACATAGGGGCAATCGATCATCTTCCGAATATGAAAGACCTCACTATCGTTCTCGGCACTGCTGTTGCCATGCTCCTCATGAAGCGCGACAATTGTCACCAATTCAAGACTGGAAGGGGGCGTCATCTCGGCAGCAGAACCACTTGCCTTCAGTTCAACTATCTGAGCCTGAGGAAGGACAGATATCGGATACGGACGATCAACGGCGGACTGCGTCCCAAAAAGATATGTCGTCATCTTATCCTGACGATGCAGTGTTTGAAGGGGACCCATCTCCCCCAGACGACACAAAGGACTTCCAAGAGCTTTTTAGGTGAGTGGCCCAGTCTCAAGATGTTCAGATATTAGACACTCCAACGAAACAATTTAAGCTCTGGAGAAACTTAAACCCTAAGCAACAATCTAAAGTTGCCCTTCCTATGGACGAGGCTATCCTCCAATCAGCAACAGAAATTTGGCATACCCCGGCTTCGACTCCACCAACTTCGAAACCGGCGGAGAAGCGCTACTTTATAGCATCTAAAGATTCAGAATTTCTTTTTACTCACCCGCAGCCAAACTCCTTGGTTGTTGACGCAGCTCTCCAAAGGGCTAAGAACCCGCAGCTGAAAAATGCGGGGGTTGATAAGGAGGCAAAGAAACTGGACGCCTTTGGCCGAAAGGTTTATACATCGGCCACGTTGCTCCTTCGCATAGCGAATTATACAGCTCTCCTGGCGAATCATAGCTTCGATAGCATAGCGAAGCTTACTGAGCTGTCCCAAAGATCATCAGAGGCGGACAGGGAACTGCTACGATCTATCCTCAAGGAGGGCTATGCATGTTCAAAGGCCAACCTTCAGATAGCTATGGATATAGCTGATACAGCAGCTCGGGGAGTAGCAACAGCAGTGTCAATGAGGCGCTCTTCCTGGCTCGCCACGGCGGCGGTGCCTAAGGAGCTGCACTCCAAGGTAGAAGACCTCCCGTTTGATAAGGTAAAATTGTTTGCAGAAAAAACAGACGAGGTCCTTCATACTGGGAAAGACTCAAGAACAACACTTCGTACGCTCGGCATGTACGCACCACCATTCCGTCGCCGGCGTTATTTCCCATACCAAAGACGGTATGATTATCAGTCTTGGAGGCAGCAAAATCGCCCTTTCGACCAATCGCGATCAAGACAGCGCCCTCAACGAAGGCGTCCACCACCACCTAGAGTGACGGGCACGACTGCCTCAAAACAGCAAGTTTGACTCCCTGGTCGAGGGCAAGCGCACACTACCAATCACCCTAGCAAAACCCATTTTCCACCACCGCTTACGACCTTACTATCACCAATGGGTCGAAATAACATCGGACAAATGGGTCCTGGAAGTCATAAACAGCGACTTCACCATTCCCTTCGCCTCCATCCCCCCACCACCCCACCCTCCCCATTCCTTTTCAGGGACCCATCTCACGAAAATCTTTTGCAACAGGAAGCTCATCACCTCCTGGATATCGGAGCAATAGAGAGGGTCCCCGATCAGTTCAGGGGAAGAGGGTTCTATTCCAGATACTTTCTAACGGAAAAGAAAACGGGGGGTTGGAGACCCATTCTCGATTTAAGAGGTTTGAATAGTTATCTCCACAGACAGCGCTTCAAAATGGTGACCCTGAATTCCATAATACCATCCCTCGATCTCAACGATTGGTTCGCTGCCCTCGATTTACAAGATGCGTATTTTCACATCACAATACATCCTGCTCACAGACGTTTTCTGCGATTTGTGATAGGCCACGATCACTTTCAGTATTGGGGTCTACTGTTCGGGCTTGCGTCAGCTCCCAGAGCGTTTTCAAAAACCCTGGCTATTGTAGCGGCACATCTACGTCGATTACAGGTGATAATATACCCATACCTGGACGACTGCTTAATAAAAGCTGCCACACAGCGAGAGGCATCACAGATGGTGGCGACGGTCGAGCAAACGTTCGAATCACTCGGCCTCCTCCTCAACAAGCAGAAATCGACACTTGTCCCAACTCAATTCATAAAGTTTATAGGGATAAACCTAGATTCGCGCATGGCAAGAGCTTACCTACCTCAAGAAAGATTTCACGTAATCAAGGATCTAGTTACTATACTCACCAGCAACATGACCGTATCAGTACACAATTGCCTTCGTCTCCTGGGACATATGGCAGAGGCCACTGCAGTAGTTCCTCATGCACGCCTCCACTTGAGGGGCCTCCAACATTGGCTGTCCATGGTTTATGTCCCCGTGAGACATGACATTCAAAAGCTAGTGTGGCTACCCCCGCATGTTCAGAGATCGCTGCAGTGGTGGACAAAGGTGCAAAACCTCCTGCCGGGAGTTCCATTCCATCGGCAACAACCAACGGCGCAGATAACATCGGATGCCTCGCTCGTAGGCTGGGGGGCCCACATGGACAGCGAACGAATCCAGGGGAAATGGTCGCTCAACGAGAGGCGTCTGCACATAAATCTGTTGGAACTTCGAGCAATCTTCTACGCATGCAAACATTTTCTTCCCCAGATCAAAGGTCTCACAGTAAGGATACTGACGGACAATGTAGCGGCGATGTATTATGTCAACAGATAAGGAGGAGCACGATCACGCTCCCTATGCGCCGAAGCAGTACGGTGTTGGAACTGGTGCATACAGAACTGCGTAACCATAACAGCAACATACTTACCTGGCACCGCCAATGTAATTGCAGACTCCCTCAGCAGACAATTCCCCATGGATCACGAGTGGGAAATAAGGACAGACATACTATCTGCGATATTTCGAAGATGGGGTATCCCACCGGTAGACCTATTCGCAACATACAGCAACAGGAAGTGTCGCCTATATTGCTCGAGAGCAGGACTCGGCAAAGGCTCTCTCGGCGATGCGCTTCTGATCAGATGGAAGAAGGCACTTCTGTATGCGTTTCCTCCCACGCTGCTTATCTCCAGGACACTGGAGAAAATCAGATTAGAGGCGGCGACGGTCATTTTGCTAGCGCCAGCATGGCCCAGACAAGCCTGGTATCCATTCTTACACAGGATGTCAATTCAGCCACCTTACCCTCTTCGGGTACGTCTACACTACAGCGCTAGTTCGAACTAACTTAGTTCGAATTAGTTAATTCGAACTAAGCTAGTTCGAACTAACGCATCTAGAACTAAAAACTAGTTCGAACTAGCGTTTTGCTAGTTCGAACTAGTAAGTCCACATTGAGTGGACTCTGAACAGGGCTTAAGGATGGCCGGAAGCAGTGCCGGCAGGGCATAAAAGGAGGACTTAGAGCATGGAGATACTGTCTCAGGCTAGCCGAGGGCTGCGCTTAAAGGGTCCCGACCCCCACCCCGGACACACAGTTCTAAGGGGTGCCCCGCTTGCAAAGAAGTTCTGGCTTGGAGTGCCCTGAGTGCCCACACTGGGCACATCACACCACTCGGCCATCAGCCCGGCTGCACTTGCCGCAGGCTGCCATCTGGGGAGAGGGAGTAATTGGGGGGCTGCAGGAGAGCTTCCACCCCCAGAAGCCCGCAGAGCCAGCCCAGTCCTCCCCATCGGGGGCTCGTACCCCATTCCTCCCTCACCTCCTTCCACTTGCCCTTCCCTAGCCCCCCTTCTTCTTGATGTACAAAATAAAGATAACGTTTCTTCCAACATTGACTCTGTCTTTATTGAAAAAAACTGGGGGAGACTGGGAAAAGGAGGTGGGAGAGGGGAAGAGAAAGGCTGGGAGAGGGGAGGGCAACTAACATGATCAGGGGTTGGGAACAGGTCCCAGATGAAGAGAGGCTACAGAGACTGGGACTGTTCAGCTTAGAAAAGAGGAGACGGAGGGGGGACAGGATAGAGGTCTGTAAAAGCAGGGGTTGGGTGGAGAGGGTGCATTCAGAAAAGTTCTTCCTGAGTTCCCATAAAGAAGGACTAGAGGACACCAAAGGAAAGGAATGGGTAGCAGGCTTGAAACTAGTAAGAGAAAGTTGTTGTTCTTGACAAAGCAAATAGTTAACCTGTGGAACTCCTTGCTGCAGGAGGCTGTGAAGGCTACAACTAGAACAGAGTTTAAAGGGAAGTGAGATCAAGTGATGGAGGTTGGGTCCATGGAGTCCTATTAGCCAGAGGGTAGGAGTGGTGTCCCTGCCCAAAGTTTGTGGAAGGCTGGAGAGGGATGGCACGAGACAAATGGCTTGGTCATTGTCTTCGGTCCATCCCCTCCAGGGTCCCTAGGGTTGGCCGCTGTGGGCAGACAGGCTACTGGGCTAGATGGACCTTTGGTCTGACCCAGGACGGCCATTGTAAGCTCAGGGCTCAGTGTCGGGGGTCTCAGTGGACCCCCTTGATTTTCATGCACACCTGGTCCTGGGTGGCCAGGCTGGCAGCTCTCCTGCCCTAGACGGCCACTTTTCTGTGCCTAGTGCGGAGATCGTGGACGAGGTCCACGATGTCCGCACTAGCCCAGGAAGGTGCCCGCCTCTTGCGGTCCAGGGCAAGCTCCCGGGAGCCGCCAGCCTGGTCCCGGCAAGAGGGGGTGGGCTGGGGGGCATCGGGTGGGTGGCTCTGTGCCGTGCCAGGTGCAGGGTCTGCTAGCTGGGTGCTGGCAGGCTTGCACCTGGCACGGGCACCGTAGCCAGCCCGTGCCCCTTTAAGGGGTCCGGGGCCGGGAGGGGGGCATAGAGTTTCCCTGGTGTTGGCCAGAGTGGCCACCAGGGAAACCTGGGGAGGGCTAGCCTCCCACTAGTTCGAACTAAAGGGCTACACAGCCCTTAGTTCGAACTAACTAGTTCGAACTAGGCGTTAGTCCTCGTAAAATGAGGTTTACCTAGTTCGAACTAAGCGCTCCGCTAGTTCGATTCAAATTCGAACTAGCGGAGCGCTAGTGTAGCGCATAGGAAAGTTAGTTCGAACTAACGTCCGTTAGTTCGAACTAACTTTCTAGTGTAGACATACCCTTCCTCTCCATCAAGATCTCCTTACTCAGGAACGGGGTGCGCTATTACACCCCAGACTGCAGCCATTGCATCTGACGGCGTGGCTTCTCAGTGGTTGAAAGGAGATGAAAATCTGTGCTCTGAAGAGGTCAAGACAGTACTTCTTCACAGTAGGAAAGAGTCTACGCGGAATACGTACCTGGCACAGTGGCGGAGATTTTCTGACTGGTGCATTCAGAACGACATACACCCCCTATCATCTCCTCTACAGAATGTTTTGGACTACATCCTTTATTTACGGAACTCAGGACTTACACTATCGTCTCTAAGAGTGCACTTGGCAGCCATCAGTGCTTTTCATCAACCAGTAGAAGGTTCCGCGCTCTTCTCCCACGTAATTACAAAGAGGTTCTTGAAAGGACTCCAAAACTTATATCCGCCACGAAGCGCACCTCCCCCTTCCTGGAATCTCGATTTAGTGTTGGATACCATTATGTACCCACCTTTCGAGCCCTTGACATCGGTTTCGCTACATAATTTAACGATGAAAACAGTCTTCCTACTTGCAATTACATCGGCAAGACGGGTAGGGGAACTGGGGGCGCTGATGGCAAGCCCTCCCTTCACGATTTTTTCCAAAGACACGGTAACACTCCGATTACACCCGGACTTTATCCCCAAAGTCTGTTCTTCTTTTCACATTAATGAGACTATCGTTCTCCCGACTTTTTATCCCAAACCTCATTCCTCCAGTAGAGACGCTCTGTTCCACACACTCGACGTCCGACGCGCGCTGTCTTTCTATATAGACAGAACACGCCAATGGCGACGAACTGACAGGTTGTTGGTATCTCTGGCACCTAGATCGAAAGGCAAGGCACTTTCCACTCAACGCACTGCAAAATTAATTACGCTCTGCATTACGGAATGTCACTCAATTAGAAACAAACCTCTTCCTTCTTTACCTCGGGCTCACTCCACACGAGCTGTAGCGACTTCCACCGCCTTCGCAAGGGGAGTTCCCCTAGCGGATATCTGCCGTGCGGCTACTTGGGCTTCTAGTATAACTTTCGCACGTCATTATGCCATAACGAAGAGGTGGGCTTCAGACGCTGCGGTAGCCTCTGCGGTACTGTCCACGGTAGAAAATAATTGACCCGGAGCGCGTTCTGGGTTACTGCTTTGTACTCACCTGGAGTGGAGCACCCACGGGGACCACTCGAAGAAGAAGAAGAAGTTACTTACCCTGTGTAGTAACGATGGTTCTTCGAGATGTGTCCCCGTGGGTGCTCCACGCCCCACCCTCCTCCCCGCTCCGGGTCTCTTTGTTTTGTCTTCCAGGGACCGAGCGGTGAGAGGAACTGACAAGAGGGGGGCCGGATCGTTGTAAAGGCGCGAACGCCACGCGCTGCGCTCGCGCATGCGTGGTCCGGCCCGGCTACGGCTATGGAAAACTTTCCGACCAGCGGCGCCGGGACGGGACCCGACACCTGGAGTGGAGCACCCACGGGGACACATCTCGAAGAACCATCGTTACTACACAGGGTGAGTAACTTCTTCTTTATTAACTGAGGAAAAAAGTAAGGGGAGACATTTAGAAGGTTAAAACAAGAAATATACACACAAAGATGAATAGCATTCTTAGGATATGTCTAGACTACATGCCTCTGCTGATAGGGGCATGTAAAATAGCCCAGCTGACATAGTCAATGAAGCAGGGATTTAAATATCCCCAGCTTCATTAAAATAAAAATGGCCACAGCGCTGTGCCTGCTCAGCTGATCGTCGGCACAGCGCGTGAGTCAAGACGCGGATTGGTCAACAGGGGAAGCCTTTGTCGACCGCTATGTTATGCCTTGTGGAACGAGGTTTACAGGAGCGGTCAACAAAGGCTTCCTCTGTCGACCGATCCGTGTCTTTATTCACGCGCAGTGCCGATGATCAGCTGAGCCAGCACAATGCGGCAGTCATTTTTATTTTAATGAAGTTGGGATATTTAAATCCCCGCTTCATTGATTATGTCGGGTAGCCAATTTTACATGCCTCTGTCAGTAGAGGCAAGTAGTCTAGACATACCCTGAGATTTAAAAAGGTAATAATAACTTCTATAATAAGCAGCTGACTCATGCCAAACGATGTGAGGATCTCTTGCTTATGTTTAGGAATTTTAGCCCATCTGAGTACACACAGCATAAAGAGACCAAGTTTCTCCTTGTCAGGAATTTTTATCCCCTTTCACTCCAGAATACAAGCTGATGGGATGAGATCACAAGCAGGTATTCAACGAGGTCTGTGTACTTTGATGCTACACCATGCCTCATTTGCCTTCATTGGACTATATTGTAAAAAGTATAAGCTCTTTACCTTAATGTGGTGTTTTAGATGCTGCTTGTAATTATTAGAACTGGGAGCACTGGCTGTTGGGAATCTGGAAGCACAGGAAACAGGAAGGAGAGGGGAGGAGATGGGCCAGGCCTGAGTGAGAGCTACAGAGTGGAGCAGCAGCAGCTTTGTAAAGAGGTTTCACCTTTGTTAAATAAAGGCCTGTTGAAGTTTGTTACTACCTTGCTTGCATGATACAACATTTTGGCGAAGAGGATGGATCTTCTGCCTCTGAACCCACCTGCACCCTTTCTGCAAAGGCCAGGTGAGCCTCCAATTTCTTTTACTGCCTGGATCCATATGTTTGAGACTTATCTGCTTGCAATCAGTGCTACAGAGATTTCTGAAGTAAGAAAGCATGCTCTGCTAATCCATTGCCTTGGAGCAGAAGGGCAGCATGTATTTTACACTTTTCCCCTTGCAGATGATAAATATGAGACTGCACTCACAGCATTAAAGAACTTTTTTGTGCCAAAAGTGAACGTAGTAGCTAATCACTACAGATTTTGCCAGCATGAGCAGAAACCAGGGGAGACTATAAGGCAGTATATTGCTTCTCTGAGGAGTCTGATTGTTACTTGTGACTTTGGGAATATGGCAGATGAGATGATTAGAGACCAGCTCATTGAGAAAACAACCATGCTTTGTGTAAGGGAACGCTTGCTTCTAGAACCACAACTTACACTGGAAAAAGCAATAACAATTGCTACCGAGATTGAGTCAGCTATAGCAGAAGCCAAAATAATGAGCATGGATACAGGAGGCCCAGTCCAGGCTGTGACTCCTTTGCAGAAAAGTCCACTATTGCTGCAGACAAACAATCACAAGGGAAAACTAATGAAAAACCACAATATCAGCAAATTCAAAGCACAGCAAGAGCATGCTTTTGCTGTGGATCCCCACAACACCTTGCAAGCTACACAAGATGTCCTGCAAAAGAAGCTCAGTGCAATCATTGCAAAAAGTTTGGGCATTTTGCTAAGGTGTGCTGCAGTAGCCGGTCCAATCAACAGGTGCATGCAGTTACAATATCAGATGTTACTGTGCTGAGTGTTGACAAAGTCACTACTGCACATATTCCAGAACAGGTAAGATGCACTGTAAATATTTCTGCCATACCTTCAGGCAAATCACATCCTATTCAGCTAATGTTGGACACTGGTTCAGCAGTATTTTACTACCTGATTCTATCTATTTGCATTACTTTAAAGATATGCCTCTTCTTGAACCAAAGCTTCACTTGGTGTGCTATTTGAAAAACCAAATTCCAGTACATGTCTGCTTGCCAGCAACAGTGACTTTTGGTGATTGCTGTGTCAATGTAGAGTTCTACATTGTTCACAAAGGCACTCCTGTCCTTGGCAGAGATTTATTGGCTGCTTTAAACCTCAGGGTAGTTAATGGACGGATTGATCTTCCTCAGCAAAGCACTCTTGCAGTACACACACCAGTTTCAGCTGGGACCCAAGACCAGGTTGAGGAGAAACTTGGCTGTGCTTATGGGTTTGTGCATAAAGTTAAAATGCGACATAACGTGATGCCTGTATGTCAGAAGTTACGGTGCTTACCATTTTCAGTCAGGGAAGCTGTGTCAGAGGAACTTAAAAAACTTGTTCAAAAAGACATTATTGAAGAGATTGACTCCTCAGAATGGGTAGTGACACAGAAAAAGGATGGAGGCATTCGCCTTTGTGTGGACTGAATTTTGATTGACAGCCACCCTCTTCCTCACATTGAAGAAGTATTTGCAGAACTCCATGGAGCAAAGATGTTTTCTACTCTTGACTTGCAGAGTGCATATCACCAGGTTATATTGCATGAAGATGGCAGAGACCTCACAGAATTTATTACACATGAGGGACTATTTCGTTTTAAACGGGTTCCATACGGTCTTGCATCTGCCCCAAGTGCCTTCCAAAAAATGATGTCATTGATTCTGAAGAATCAACATGGAGTTCAGTGCTATCTGGATGATATTATCATGTTTGGAAATACTTCTGAGGAGCATGACAATAATCTGCAATCTGTACTAAACTGCATCAGCACAGCAGGCCTCAAGCTCAATATGTCTAAATGCAAATTTAGACAAACAGAACTCTCCTTTCTGGGGCATACAATTTCACCGGCTGGACTAATGCCTGATTCAGATCATATCCTAGCAATTTCAAATGCTTCTCCTTCATCAGATTTGCAAACCTTACGTTCCTTCTTGGGTCTAACCTCCTGGTATGCAAAATTCATTCCCAATTATGCTTCTGTCATTGAACTATTACGAGAATTACTATGGAGAAGTTCAACGTTGGTGTGGCCAATGGATGCACAAGCTAGTTTGGAAACTGTGAAAGACTTGATTGTACATAGTCCAGTACTTGCACTATTCAGTCCTGCATTGCCCACAATTGTGACTACTGATGCTTCTGATTATGGACTTGGGGTTGTCCTCACACAACTTCATGAGGACAACACAGAGAGGACTGTTGCATTTGCTTCAAGGACACTGAGAGAAAATATTCTACAGTTGAAAAAGAAGCACTTGCTTGTGTCTGGGCTACTGAAAAATGGAGAACTTACCTGTGGGGCCGCACGTTCAAGTTGTGCACAGACCACAGCCCTTTGACAACTTTGCTAACCATGAAAAGACTGGGAAGAGCAGGGAATCGTATTGCTAGATGGCCTGCAAGACTACTCTCTTTCAATTATGAACTGGAATATAAGCCTGGAAACCAAAATGTGATAGCTGATTGCCTTTCTCGCCTGCCTTTGTCTTCACCAGATGGTCCACCGGAGGATGAGGTTGAAGCAGTTGCGCTTATTACAAGCACTCTTACTGCAGTAACAAGAGAGCAGTTCCAAGCTGCTTGTTCAGCATGTCCAATTCAACAAAAGCTACGGGAATTTCTGACAAAGAGATGGCCCAGTAATCCTACAAACCTTGACCCTGTTTTGCTGCCTTATTTTAGAATTCGGGATGAACTCTCTTTGCTTGATGGCTGTGTGCTACAAGGTACACACCAGCTACTTGTGCCAGAAGAATAACAGCCAAAACTCATACACCTGGCACACGATACTCATCAAGGTATTGTCAGAACCAAACAACGACTACGAGATCTGTATTGGTTGCCAGGGATGGACTCCCATATTGAAGCAATCATAAAATCCTGTGTCACTTGCGAAATGCATGATAAGACAGCAGTGACATGTACCCCATCATTACAGCCTGTTCCTCTTCCAGATTCTGCATGAGAAAAAGTTGCGATTGACATTGTAGGACCCTTTGATACTGCTCCAATTGACTGTCGTTATGCCATCACTTTAATAGACTATTTCAGTAAATGGCCTGAAGTGGCGTTTACATTGAAAATTTCTTCTGATACAGTAATTAAGTTCCTCTCTACAGTTTTTAGCAGGGAAGGTAACCCCAAAGAACTGGTGTCAGATAATGGTTGTCAATTTACTTCCATGGAATTTGAAACTTTTCTAGCAGAGAGAAACATTTTACATAGAAGATTGTCCCTGTATTACCCTCAAGCCAATGGGGAAATCAAAAGGTTTAACAGAAGTTTGAAAGAGAGTTTGCAAACGGCTAAACTGGAAGGGCACTCATGGATAACCTTCACTACTGATTTCTTGCAAGCTTACAGGGCTACACGACATGCCACAACACAAAGATCACCCGCAGAGTTACTGCATGGAAAACAGATGAATACTAAGCTGAACATTGCTGGATTGTTAAAGACAAGATCTGATGCACTAAATGAGGATGCTGTGAGAAAAACAGTTGAACAGAAGCAAGCAAAGTATAAAGCTTTCATAGACAAACGGCGGGGTGCTAAGGAACATAAGTTTGAGTGTGGTTCCTTTGTTAGAGTAAGAAAACCTGGAATTTTACACAAAGGGGACCATAAATTCACATCTCCTCTTAAAATCATAGCGAAGAAAGGACCTTACACCTGTCGACTTTCTGATGGGTGGGTATGGAATGCTTCTTATCTTGCACCTGCCTATGCACCAAGAGGAGATGATGCTAACACCCAGTATGACTTCACCGTAGCACCAACACAACAAGACATTGCACTGGAACCAGGGTTTGGGAGACAGTCTGTCAGACCTAGACAACCACCAGTCTGGATTAGAGACTATGTTCTGTAGTATTTACAGTGTTTTCAGTGTAATATTTCTGCCAACAGTATAATGTCTTGTTCCATATTTGTTGCTGTGGTTAGAACAATAATGTTTATTTTATAATTGGGAGAGCTTCTTGAGGAGGGAATGTGGTGTTTTAGATGCTGCTTGTTCTTATTAGAACAGGGAGCACTGGCTGTTGGGAATCTGGAAGCATAGGAAACAGGAAGGAGGGGGGAGGAGATGGGCCAGGCCTGAGTGAGAGCTACAGAGTGGAGCAGCAGCAGCTTTGTAAAGAGGTTTCACCTTTGTTGAATAAAGGCCTGTTGAAATTTGTTACTACCTTGCTTGCATGATACAACATTTAATTACACAGTTACAGAGATTTTTAGTGCACAGGCATGCTGATGTTCGGAGGTGATGGTGGTGGTGTGCAAATGGAACAACTGCTGCAGGGCCCAGCTAGTCAAAAGGTCCTGAGACTTGGGCTGCTGTCACTGCTGCAGTAGCATCTGGGAGCCTCATGCCCTTTAAATCACCAACAGAGCCTCAGGTAGTTCACTCGTGGTGGTACTAAGAGCTGGGTGGCTGGGTGTGGTCCAGGCAGTGCTGAAGACTCCTACAAGCATTCCTTAATATCTAATACTAAATACATTCTTGTAGCACGAGTATCTATTTAGCTGTGCTAACTCATGAGTGAGCCAGACTAGTTTCCAGCTAGGTACTTGTCAGCATTCAGTGAGGCTTTGGACTTTTGGGATGAGCTGGTGCTTGCTCTGCCAGCATTACATCCTACATCATCAGCTAATAGATTTTCTAACCTGCATATCTGGTTAGAAAGAACGGGTGTTTTATAAAAGCTGCTTTTACTTCCTCTCCTGTTACTTTCTCTTGGTGTGCCTAGTCTGGCTTTTGCCCTCAGGACATTACTGAAGCTGCTTTCACCAAACACAGCACTGAATTGGTTTATAATAAAATAAAACAAATGTATTGGCAGTAGAATACAAGTGATTCTACATAAAAGGAATAAAGACAGAAAGGGTACAATCCATATATATATATATAAAAGTGAAGACAATTACCTACAAGTCTAAAACTTAATCCGGCAAGATACAGGATTTGTAAAAGATAGTTTCTTTCACCAGTCATTTTTCTTCTCAGCCATGGCTAACTTTCTGTCAGGACCTTCTACAAAAGTATAAAGTGCTGGCTTCCGTTGTCATCTGAAATGAAAGATCTTTACCTAAGTATGTTTCTCACCTATATTCAGTTCTTAGAGTTCAGCACCCTGTCCTCCTCCCACAAGGCTAAAGGGTCCATCTTTTTCAGCTTTCAAGAGATTTGGTCCTTTATGTGTGTCCAGTGATGGATACTAAAGATGGCTTCTTTCCTTGCTTATATATTCCAATGTTCAATGAACTTGTTTCAAGATACTGGGTGATCTGATGCTGTTCTTCCATTTCAGTGAGCTTCACACACAGATGTATTTTTTCTTTGTAAATGAGGCTTCTGTTGTTTACATAAGAGAGAAGTAGATGGCTGTGACATTCCCTTTTCTCTGGGAAAACAGTGCAGTCTATTATCAATGAATATCCATAATTCCTCACATAGTGTCAATACATACATTTCACAATGATATTAATCTCTAAAATCTTATTAGTGTTCAGAAAAAAAGCTCACTATATACACTCTTTTAATAAAGTAATATTGTATGCAATCAGTTGATTCAGTTGCTTATCACTCAAATTCAGATCATCTTTATAGACTAGTAAACCTTTGGAATGATTTACCCTCCCTCCAAAGCAAAGTTTATTCGAGCTGCAAGGAAACTCCACGCACAACCTGATGGTGAAGAAAGCTGCATCACTTATTTCTGCCACTTGTATTTGCCGAAATAACATTTTTTCTATTTCTTACCATTACCTCCCCCTACTGTCTTGATCACCCTGTTTCTCTTATGTAAATATACACCTTTGTTGTCTTTACCTGAATATTGAGATGATCAGAGAATTAAACATATCTTCCTTAAGGTATGTCTAAACTACGTGCTTATTTAGAAATACACTATTTTGGAATAATAACTCCCGAAATAACTATTTTGAAATAACACATCGACACTACAAATGCCCATCAAAATAGGGCAGAGTTATATCGAAATAGCACATCCACACTGATTGGAGCCTGAATTGCATTTAGGGCCTTCTTGGAAGCATTCCAGGAAGTTATTACCTGTAGCAGCTGCCTGAGGCCATCTAGGGCTTGTGCTTAAAGGCCCCCCCCCCGTACAGTTGTGTCTCAGACTCTTCATCTTTACCTACATCCTCAAGGGACAGCAAACTCATCTCACTGCCTGTTCTGGTTGCCCTTGCGGACACCACAGCACTCCAGCCATGGAGCTGGACCTGCTGGAAAGCACTCACAACTCTTAGATTTCATGTTTCACCTCCTGGTGCAGTTACTGCAGGCTGCCCACATGGCACTGCAAGACCAGGACCCTCCGCTCACTGCGAGGCACCTCCACACCTGTCTCCACATGCTGCTCATGCAGCACAACTCCTCCCACCCTCCCCTGCGCTCCGTGCACTGCTGCTTCTGGCAAAGGAACAACAGTTCCTATTGGTGGGACCGGATAATCATAGAGCCATGGGATGACCAGCAGTGGCTCCAGAACTTCCGCATGTAGAAGGACACCTTCTTGGAGCCGTGTGAGTGGTTCACCCCTGTCCTCCAGCGACAGGACACCCACATGAAACCTTTCATCCCCCTCCAGAAGTAGGTCACCGTCACACTATAGAAGTTCAACACGCTGGACAGCTACCTCTCCATTGGGAACCAGTTTGGTGTGGGAAGATCAACTGTCAGAGCCATGCTCATGCAGGTATGACTCTCTGACTATTGTCCTAGGAGGGTGGTAAACTACTGGACTGGGTTTCCCTAGAAGGTTTTGCAGTCCCGTCTTTACAAAGCTTTGCTGGGGATGGGGTATTTGGGAGTTGCTCCTGCTGTGAGAAGGGGGTTGGGCTCAGGGACCTCCTTGGGGCTCTGGCAACCCTGTGATCCTCTGTTTGTATCCTTCTACAGGTGGTGAGAGCCATCAATGACATCCTGCTGTGCAGGGTCATCATCCTGAGCAACATCAACCCCATCGTCGCTGGCTTTGCTGCCATGGGCTTCCCCCACTGCGGCGGGTGGGGGCCCTGATCACCAGGCATCTAATTACATTAACTTGGAAGGGGTACTTTTCTATGGTCCTGCATGCCCTTGTGGACTAGAGAGATTGATTCACCGACATTAATGTCAGGTGGTCAGGGAAGGCACATGATGCCCGCATATTCAGAAACTCCATCCTCCATGTGTTACAGAGCCAACCTCTGTGACAAAAAGAGGGAGATGTTCCTGCCAGTGTGGAGGGTAAAGGTCAAGCACAGCATACCTGGTTTACACATTTTTATCATAATTCCATATATATAAACTCTTAATACAAACTGCATACATACATACATCACACTGGAGTATTAATGATCAGTGAGTTATCAATTTTAAAATGAGACTATAAAAGGTATAATTTGTACAAAGATTGTTACAGCACTGTGTAGGATGTGAACACAGGGTTGCTTGTTGTACCAGGTTTCCAATATTATAATTGTGCCACTCCATCATTAATCTGCTATATCATTTAGGGAGTTTGTCTTTTTGATCAAGATCTCTTCCTGAACGATAGGAACTAGGACTATCAAATTCAGTATGCAGCTTCCTCTGCTCATAACAAAGTAATTGAAAAGTTTGATTGTGGCAGGAAAACAGGATGTGCTGGACATGGGGTTGTTTCTCATAAAACCAAACAATAGAGGGAAGCAATCGCCAAAGCAAGTATAGTCCTCAAAATTGATATAATTGAATGAATGTTGAAAAAGACTGAACCAAGATTAGCCAGAAAAATAGGATGAACCTGGAATAGGATTGCTTCTCAATAAACCTGACAGAAAAAGAGATAACATGGAAAATTGGGAGTAGTGTTCTGTTTTGGCACAGCTAAATCAATGCTTAAAGTGTGAAAATTCCATATAAACAGTAAGAGCTAGGACCACCAGATTCAGTATACAGCTTCCTGTGATCATAATATAAAGCAACACAAGGGTTTGGTTGTGCCAGGAAAAGGGGATGTGCCTAGAATGGGACTGCTTCCAATAAAACAAAACAAAAAAGAGACAGAATCACTAAAGCAGGGTAGAGTCCTCAAAATTGATAGGACAGCATGGATGTTGAAAGAGACTGAACCCAGATGAGCCAGAAAAATAAAATGAACCTGGAATAGCATTGCTTCTCAATAAACCTTACAGAAAAAGAGATAAAATGGAGAAATTAGAAGTTGTGCTCTGTTTTGGCAGAGCTAAATCAATGCTTATGGTCTGAAAACTAGAATAAAATGTTATTGTAAACCAAATTGATTATAGACCCTTTTTTAAATACAGAGTAAATGACAAGAGTTTATAGGGATGAAGAAAAATACATTTGATGGAATTCTCATTTTTAAAAAGATACAAAAAAAGGAAAAAGAACACTGTATTTTTGAAAAATGCAATAATTTAAATAAAGCATGTATATTTTTCATTTATTTTCCAAAATAATAGCTCCTTAATTGAGTTATGGACCCAAACAATCATGGGTAAATCTGCTAGTAAACTATAACTCAGAGCCAGTGTAGACTCTGCTATTTGTTTTGTTATCAGAACTGGCTTCAGACCATATTCCACAGAGCCTGCCCTGATGGCTCTGCTCCATTTTGATCTCTGAAAGCTTGCAGGCATGCACCCCTCTCTTTTTAAAGCTCTAGGAAATATCTGAGCTTTGTGTGAGCTGTTCTGTTTGGGGAACATAAGATTGGCTGTACTGGGTCAGACCTAAGGTCCATCTAGCCCAGTAGCCTGTCTGACGACAGTGGCCAGCACGAGGTGCCCCAGAGGGGGTGGACCGAAGACAATGATCAAGCGATTTGTTTCCTGTCATCCTTCTCCAGCTTCTGACAAACAGAGGCCAGGAACACCATTTCTATCCACTGGCTAACAGCATTTTATGGACCTAACCTCCATGAAATTATCTAGCTTCTCTTTAAACTCTGTTATAGTCCTAGCTTTCACAAAGAAAGAGCAAATAATTGGGCTGCTCCTTTTCTTCCCTGCACTAGGAACACAGTGGCAGGCAGACTGCTGCTTCATGGGGAGGGAGACAGGCTAGTGTGCTGCTTTAATATTCCTCAGTTTGGAGAGCTCACAGAACTACTCATGATGCCACTCCCAGCAGCTGAAGAAGCTGTGGAAAAACTGAGGGGGAATCCCAAGATACACAGGGATCAGCTCTGGCCTTCCCACAGTATGGCACTGTGGAATACATACCCACACTGTATTGCTCACATTTTGATGATAGATGAGTGTGAACATGATCTATAGAGAGAACAAGTGTGCGCACCCTCTGGTGATTTTTTGTTGTTGATTTTTGGGTGCCAACATAAGTTTAGTTGACAAAACTTGGTAGTGTAGACATACCCTTAATGTTGAACAAGATTCATGACAGGAATCTAGCTTGTTTCAGAATCTTTCTTTTTTCTCATATGCTAGCACAATTGTTGCACTGGCTAGATAATGCTGCTTTTAAAATCATTAACAAAACATTGTTTACCTCACTATTGGCACTGTAGTGGTCTTCTTGAAATGACAATGAAAGTTTAACTTACTTATAATAACACTTATTAAGTGATTAATTTTTAATATTCCTTTTGCTATTTAAAAGAAAAATGGAAGCTCTGACACATCCTTCAAATATTAATGTAGCTTTTTTCACATGAGGAGTTGTCGAAAAAATATGTATTGCCTGACACAGTGAATTAATGATGCGGCCTTTAGTAATAGATCTTCATTTGGGGGGGTTGGTTCACATGCCAACTCTTTATTTAAGTGACTAATAGTCATTATAAAGTTATAGTTTTAAAAGTGTAGTCGAGATTATAAAGTCCAGGCTTTGTCCATTTAAGTATATTCTGGAGGGAGAAGGCTTCACTGTCTTTCCTCTTTGCTGTGCAATTTAAATATTTCTTTCATGTAGTGCTTTATATTCTGTTGGGAATTATCAAATGGTATTTCCAAAAGGTAGTGAATAGAATTAGATTGTCTTCATTGAAGACAGAAAATGTGCTTTTATTTTACAGACCTTAGTGTTCTTGCTGGGGGCCCCACTGTAGGTGATGTGCTCGATTCAGGTGTGCAAGCTCAAAATTTAGGAATAGCAATGATCATTGTGGTTGTGTATGTATCTTACCTACATCCTTGTGTCTCATAGCCGAGCATATATGAAGAGCTCAGTCCCAAGTGCCTCCCACTTCCTTTTAATTGCCACGGGAAATGAATAGGAACTCAGTGATATCCTTTGTTTCCTCCGTCAGTAACTTTACACCTATCCTTTTTTCTTCCAGAAGATATAGCATTTAAAGACACATCTGGCTGTGCTTCCAAATGTACCACTATAAACCTTCATAACTGCTAAATTTTAACCATTTGGGTAGAAGTTTTCATGCTTTCTCTCTAGCTTGTGCTATTTTTTGTTAAAGCTCAGCAAAATTCATGCAGTCATTTTTGAGCATGAAGCTAGAGAGAAACAGTTTTGATAGAATTATATCTTCTCAACCATTTTAAAAAAACATTAGCATTTCTTGTGCTTTTAGTAAGGACTTGAAATTTGATGAAGGGAGTAAGTATGCCTATGTAAGCGGGGGAATGATCCCACTGTTGTGGGGAACTTTCCTGGCTTCTATACACCCCGGTGAAATGGACCAGCGAAAGGATCTGAGTCCCCGCTCCCACTTCCTTTACCCCACGGCTCCCTGATCCTGAGGGCTCCCCCTCCATTCTCCTGAGTAGCAGAGCCCTTGAAACCACAACAAGGCTGGGCCCAGGTTTCCTGGGGCTTAATCCCTGACCTTGTAGTCACTAGGGGCAGGAGTTAGGGTGTCCCCACTCTGAGGTGCTCTCTTTACACTGCAGGCCTTCTTGGCCCAGTGATCACTTCATAAGGTTCAAAGCAAATACAATTTATTAAACAACAACTGATTAAAGAGAAAAGAATAAGAAAAAAATGAGAATGGTTAAATGAGAACACACAGCCCTGCTCTGTAGCACAGGACATCAAAACAGCAGTCTGCAGAGTGCAAGGACAGTCCACAGTCTCTCTCTTAGAGGCCCTGGATATGCTGCAGGGGGGGCTGCAGGCTGGACACGCTAGCTCTGGTAGTGACCACACAGTTGCAAACTCTAAGTGGCCAGACCCCTCTCCCAGTCCAGAGGCTTTCCCCACACTTTGCAGTTCCCAGGTGCTCACCACATCCAGCTGCAAGCTGTGCTGCTTGGCCAGTTCCAGCTCCTTGTGTTGCTTCTCTGTTCCTTTTGGCTCTCTGAGCACTGCCAGTCTGCTGCTCAACACAAGGTCTGCACTCCTGGCTCTGCTGTTGCAAGACTGTCTCTCCACACAGCTTGCACTGCTTGGCCTGTCTGTGTCTGGTTCTGTCGCTGCAGGACTTCTTTACACAGTTTGTACTCCTCTTTCAGCTCTCTGTCTTTGCAGCACCTCTTCTGCACACAGCTTGTTTGTTCAGAGAGAGAGCCAGAACAATCCCAGCTCACAGGGAGGACGGGGCCTGGCCTCTCCCCTTCCTCACTGGCCTGTCCAACCTGTCAATCAGGCTGAGCTGGAGTGTTGGCTGCTTTCCATTGTCTCTGGGGTCTGTCAGCCTCCTGAACCCTTCCCCATCTGAAAGTGGGAGCTGGCAAACCAAAAACCTCCCACAGAGTTTTAGTAAGGGGTAACAGTCCCCTTACACCTAAACTATATGCTTGGTAAGGCTGATTATAATCAGTAGATCACATTTCTGAGTAGGGAAACGACATCAGCAGGCCTGCTGATGGAGTGGGGCAGGGGGCAGCTGTATTGGCACCCAGCAATTCTTGGAGCTCTTGCCACTGCTATCGCAGGAGTGGTAGCAGCCTGAGCCCTTGAAATCACATTAGAGTGCCACACACGGTGCACTTTGGGAAGTTCTGAGGACTGGCAGGGTGGGGGAAGGAGTGGGCAGCATGGTATGTTCCAGGCAGCACTTGAGGGTTGGCTGCACCAGCCTTAGCATTCCTCTACTGACTACTACATAGCTATCAATAATGTAAATGGATTTATTTTCATTTTGTTTTCTTAAACATGTTCATACAGAAACTTCTAAAAATAATATTAAGGCTGGAAAATTAAGTATTCTAAAATGAAGAATATTCACCAAACCTTTCAAAACACCATGACCAAGTTTCCTCCTTCTTATCTTACATTGTTAGGAAAAAACATGAGCAAAAAGAAAATTATGTTTATAGCTATTGGAAATGAACAAATTCAGATTTGATATACCAAGTTTTGAATTGTGAAAGCTTCTTTTTACACAAAAGTAAGTTAGTGCTATTGATGACAGAGAAAAAAGACACACCAATGGAGCTTTAGCGACTGGTACTTTTATTCTTATGGAGCCACAACACTATCTCAAAAGAGAATAATTTCTGCTTAAATTGGTTCCCTGATTTAGTAATTATTTTGTTCATGATAAACAAGTTATACCAAGGATTTTACTCTCTTTAAGAAAAATATATTTGAATTCGTAAAACACAAAAAGGTAGATAAATGCCATGGAATTTGAATAATTTTCTTTTAGCAAAGTTAGAAAATGTTTACATCTCTTACAAAAAGTAGCAAGGAAATTTAAAATAAAAAATATACTTATTTTGGGTCACTTAGCCCATTTTACAGGGAGCACTTGCAGGGGAGGGACCAAATTACATAAAAAAAAGCTTATTATTTGTTGTTGCTACCTACCAAGAGCAAACAACCAACCAGAATTCCTAAGCAGATTCACATCGATTTTGCTTGTACAAATGTTGGTGGAGACCCATAATGCAAATACTTTGTCAGGAATTGAGGCTGTGGCCATCTGAGATGATTGCATACTCCCTTTGCTGGCAAGCAAGACTTCTGAAAGTCAGCAGAGTTCAAAGACGTGGGTGGTGTTAGCTTAATGGGATGTGTAGAAGAGAGATCATTCAAGCAGTGGAAATATATTATATTCCTGCTGTATGGAACTTTGGTGGAAGTAAGCTGCCTCCAAAGCAGAAACCCAGAGGGTAACATTGCCTGCTCTCTGCTGATATGACATCCACACAGTGACATGGAACTTACTGTTGCTTGGAGGTGCAGTTTACAGAGTTGTTGACTTGAATCCCACAACTTGAACTCGAGTCCAACTTAAGTCGCCTAGGTGATTCAACTTGAGACTTGACTCGGGTTCATTGTTTATGACTTAAGTCTCGACTGAGACTTGCTAATTTTCTTAAATCGACTTGATGAAAAAATTGTCTGAAAATGCCGTTATTGATGACTTGTACAAAAGTGACTTGACATTTTTTAACTTAAGACTTGAGACTCGACTTGGGACTTGACTCGAAAGGGACTTTAGGGACTCGAGACTTGAACTGAAGTGACTTGAGACTCGACTTGGACTTGACAATAACAACTTGAAGACAACACTGCAGTTTTCACCACCTTGCACCATTTCTTTGGTGTGTTTTTTTAATCTAATCACTGTAGGATTCTGTACACAGGCAGCTTCACATGCATTTGTATTGTACACTTGTTCTTTGTTATGTATGTTTGAAGGTATTTGTTCATCAGTGGCTATGTCCTTTCCATTTTGGGAAAAATTATTGTCCCTTCTTTCTCCCCTAGTTTTTCTGTGGGTTTTTTTTTCGTTTGTGCAGTGTCGTCATCAGTGATTTTGGTATAACTCTAAATTCAGATTCATTAGTTAACTCCCTCAATTAGTGACAATTATAATTAAAAAAAGGCAAGTGGAAAATACTCAATAACATTAAAAGACTGTCAGAACATATAACACAAGCCCATTCTCATCCCCGCTTATTTTTTGCTAGAGAAATACAAATTGGTTAATAAAACGTTGCTGGTTCAAATTTAACATATGCTTTTTTTCTAATTAAATAGCTGATTTGCTTTAAACTTTACAAAATGCAGTAATTATGTAGTTTGAAATATTTCTGTGCATCCATTTAATTAAAACTGTTTCATCCTTGAATGTATCTATGCCATCAAATGCCGGCAGTGCCCCACTGCAATGTATATTGGCCAAACTGGACAATCTCTACGGGAGAGAGTTAATGAACACAAATCAGATATCTGAAAAGGCAATTCACACAAAAACCTGTTGGAGAACACTTTAATCTTCCTGGACACTCATTAATGGATCTCCAAGTCGCCGTTTTGTTTCAGACCAATTCCACAAACCAAATACACAGAGAAGGATTGGAACTTAACTTCATTCACAAGATTAATTCTTATACAAATGGTCTGAATTGGGATATAAATTCACTATCTTCCACCTTTTAATGACTTAACCAACCAGCCAACCAATGGAGGTATTAATGGTTCTTAACAGCCTCTTGTAACTATTTGAACTATCTACTCACTGACTCTCTTTTTCTTCCTCCCCTCCCATTTTTCTCTCCCCCCCCCCGCTCCCCCGCTTCCCTTATTTATTTTTGGATCTGGACTTTATTATACTCTGGTCATCTGAAGAAGTGGGTTTTTGCCCATGAAAGCTCATGATACCATCTACATGTTTTGTTAGTCTTTAAGGTGCTACTAGACTATTCATTGTTTTTTAAGTTTTTCCTATTACAGACTAACTCAGCTACCCCTCTGAAGCTTTCATCCTTAAATGTGAGCTATCCAGATGATTACTCTTGTTTGTTTCAAACAGACTATGGGCTTTAAAAATGGCCACTGATATGATCAAAATATACTTTTTTGTCTGATGTCTCCTTTGTGGCTCATGCTATTGTAGCTCAGGCATTTAGGTGTAATGGGATGAGTATATAAGAACTGAATTACTGTTATGAATTGTCCATCCCCGAGAGCAATGCAGTGAATTCAAGAGAGACTAGGTGGTTTTAACAATTTATTGAAAATTACAACAGGAATATACAATCCTAGACTACACTTAGTAAAAATAAGTAAAATCTCAGGCCTTGTTAGGTGGTTGAGTGAGTTATACTGGCTGTGGTACCTAGAATTTGCAGGGTTTGCTGATTTGAATTGTTGCAGCACATTGATTAGATTCAGAGGGGACATGCAGCTGTCACAGTCAATGTTGTGTACAATCAGCACGCACTCACTTCATGTTCCCTGGCTTTACATGCATCTCACTTTAGTAATACCAGTAGGAAAAAAAATGACATGGGCAGAAACCAGCAGAATTTGGCAATCCTTCACGTGAACAACAGAAAACAAAATGTCTCGTTGGCCACACATAGAACCCCGATGGGCCACAGGTTTCCCACCTCCTGGTATAGAGTTGCCATCACTCCACCACATAAAGAAGTTGTTAATACTATATATTCTGGGCTAGCAGTAAATAGGAAAACTGCTGGAATAATCCAGATTGCTAGGAACATTTGAATGGACCCTGAAATATTTTTATTTTTTTATTATTATTTATTATTTATTTTCTCTTATGATTTTATGAGTCTGGACCTTGACTAAACCTTGATGAAGAAATTTGGATACAAAGGATGTTCAGACATGCCCAACCATGGTTTCCCGTATTACTAAACAAATAAACACTAAAAACAAGAAGTGTAATGGTGCTTCACCCAGGAACACAGGATGTCTAAGGGTGTGGCCCATATGAGGGCTCTCCAGTTCCCTCACACTATAGAATCTTTCATTTCTTTTGTTTGTTGTAATGGTTTATAATTTGTTCTGCATGAATTGCTCTCTGAATTGAAATGCATATGCTCCTTTGTTTCAGATTGGAGAATTTGTTTACCTGGTAGAGGGAACATGTGGCATACCTTTGCCTTCAGGCTTGCTTCCAATGGATAGTCCAAATGTTCTGCCCATTAGCAGCACATTAAAAGGTAGAGTAAACGAAAGGGAAACAATGAAATAAGGAAAACATCCTTTATAATGTATTGAGTTCTAAGGCACTTACAGGAAGGAAAATAAATACACTAAGAAAAATGAGCCATTTTATAATGGAATGAACCTTAGAAAGACATTGCAAAACAAACATGATCTAAAATTGTTCCTCTAGTCATATGGTTTAGATTTTCTTTCCTGCCCAAATCTTTTTCCAGTTATAGGCTGCTTGTAAGCCTCCTAACCTGATATGTCTCTGCAAATAAACTAGAGTAAATTTTCAGCTTGGCCATATAAAAATTTTTCATACCTACTTTCCAAGATGCCTCAATTCTGTAGTACTGCAGCAGTAATTGGCAATACTTGAACCGGTACAAGCATTTCTTGCTTGTCTTAGAATTCTCCTGGATAGGAAATATTGGCACATTTGTTATGTCGTGATGGGTATTCTGATAGCTGTATTTCCTGGAACACAATGAACTAAAGCCAAAATGGTGTCAACTGCAATGTCTCAGAAATATCTCAGTCAAATAAATATGTGTAGCTCTTAGTTTGAGTTCCTTATGGCTGCATGATATGCAGTGGTATAGCAAGGGAGGCAGGGTGCGGGCAGTTGCCCCCGCATGCCACACTAGGGAGGCACAAATTTAGCCCCCCTCTCCTCCCCCTGTAATCTCTTGGCTCTCCTGCTCCACCTCCACCTGCTACCACTGCCTGGAGCCTCCTCCCCACCTCTCTGTCCCCAGCCCGACTCTCCTCCATCTTCACCAGCAGGTTAGTGCATGCAGGCACCCAGCCCCAAACTGGAGGGGGTAGGGGAAGACGTGATACAAGCTCCACTCCTCCTCCTTCCAGGGTTGGGCTCAGCCGTGTGCCAGATTTGGGGCCCTGCCACATGGAAGGGGGGGGGGGCGTAAATTTTGTTTTTGCCCCCAGGCGCATAACACCCTCGCTATGTCTCTGATGGTATGTTATTCAGTATCAGCTGCAGTGTAAATTCTAGTGTGCATGAGCGGGTCTCAAAAACTGGACTGAGAGGTCCCTTTTGATGTGTACTAAAAGTTCCATAATGCATGTTAACATAGTTGTGTTTCAAACAGCACTGCATAGGCTTCACTGTGGAACTTTAGCGAATGCCAGCAGGGTCTTCATGGATAGTTAATCTAATAACATACTGGTGTGCATTAGAATTTACACTCTAGCTATTGCACACACACACACACACACACACACACAGGTTATACAAGTCCTTACTTACGTTTATACAGCATTACGTCCTTGACATTTTATTAAACCCTTAGTTTAGTTCTGGAGAACAATCCTGCAGCTTTGTTCAATTAATATTGTTCAAATTCACCACCTTCAGGAGTTGTTTCTGCTTGCTAATGGGCTGGGAATCTATGGAGGAAATAGAGAAGGAAAGGTTATTTACCTAGAAACTGTAATTCTTTGTCTCTATAGCTCTTTGTTCACTGAATATAGATCCACACAGCAAATTATATGAAGCAATGACAGTTACTTGGGAAGTGACCTTTCTTTCATAGGTTGTGATTCAGACACATTTTTGCATGACCATTTAATGAGGTCTGAACAACTCTGTCAGTACTGGACTATTTCTCATGTGGATAACGTGCCTCCAAGAGACGGGGCACTTTTAATAAAATACAATCTAAGAGAAATTCAGCATTTATTTAATCAGTTTAGAAACATCTGTATTTAACCACCTCTAAACCATTGGTTTGTGCCCATCTCTCTTTAAAATACATAATTTTTGAAACATACTCATTTTTTGTGAGGGAAAACTAGCAGTTTGTGCAGTAAACTCCTGAGATGATGCCCTCTAATTAGGAGTATATTTCTCTGCTGCTTTTGGAAGTGTGTTAATCATCATCTGCTCTGTCTTCTACAACACATACAGCCATAGACTGAAGACCGCTTTGCAGTATAATGAACTTGATGGCTTACATGAGCTGTGCAGAGACCGTTTTTCCTCTGGGCAGTCATCTAAAGAATTTGTGCTTTCACTCACTATCTCTAAATAAATGCCAGTCAGATTAATTACTGTAATATTCAAAAAAATGAAACCGAAAGGAAAAAATAAGGAGAAAGTCATATCATGTCTGAGTATCGATGACTGTGTCCTATTAGGTACCTTTTTAAAGATTTAATACATTGTAGCCTCTCAAAGTGAGCCATTTGTAGCCAGGCAGTGCTGAGTTTCAGAATGATGTTGTACATTACTGCTATCATAATTACAACATTTATAGTGTGGTCTGCGATTTTACTGTTATTTTCTGCCTGGTGCCAGTTCCTGCCATGTAAATAATTTGTGAGTGATTCAATCCTGAATGATGTATTTGAAGAGTATATGGTTCAGCCATTTTAAAATCACATAAGGCTGAAAGTTAAAATATAGATCCACAGATGGGATGCAAATGCTAAAAAACCTCTAAGATGCACACTCTAAAATGTGACTCTGTGATATGCATTTCTGTGAGATTACAAGACTTCCTTTCATCTTCCTTCCTATTAGCTCACTTCCTCCTGCTTTTCTCTTTCATTTCTTTCAATGGTGATTATTGATCCTGCACTATCAAAGCACTCTGCTGTCAGGGTTAAGTATTCCATCAGGAGCTGTTCCTGCCTTCTGCTGTTCATTATGGTGATAGAACTAAAGTGAGGCTTAGAGCAGCAGTATAAAGGCATGTATCAACCATAAAACCCACAGTGCTATGGTGCCTGGAGCCAACCAGCAAAGTGATCTTGTGTTTAAAACTCGGAATTGGAATCCAATTCTAATTCCCAACCTGGATTCCATTCCCAGCTTCAGCACAGATTTTCTCTGTGATCTTGGACAAGTTATTTAATGTTTCTGTGTTACACTTCCTCTGTCAAATGAAGATAAAAGTTCTTTTCTGCTACTCTTTCTTTGTTAGATTGTAAACCTTTGAGACAAGGGAATTGTCTCTCACTATGTGTTTGAACTGTATTGCCACAGTTTTAGCCAGGGTTGTAAGTGCCAAGGTAATATAAATAAATGGATTACCTTACTCTCCAAAATGTCTTCTCACTATAGATATGTTCCACAGGAGGGGCTGAAGGAGGGTGTGTGTGTGTTGACAGAGCGAGCGAGCGAGCGAGAGATCTCACTAACAAACATACCGTGCAATTCACTTTCAGAAGACACTGAAATCACCACAAATTTTACTTCCTGCATATCATAATCCTATCAATTTGACCTAACCTTCCCATCAGAACAATACTTCTGAACTAATGGGAGGAGGATGGTAAGGAGAGTAATGACTGGAAAGGACGTATAGAAAGACATGCAAATTATAAAGTAAACCACAGTAAATATATAAGGACCTCTGACACCCCAGTGATGAGGGCAATATGAAAGCTTTAATAAATAGTTAGTAATAATTACTCCCATAAATGTAATGAGATATAAAAATATAGTTAAATATATATTTTTGTTTATTATGCAGAGCAACTTTCAATTTGGATTACAGTCTGTGTTTTCAATCCTTTTTCATGGTTGTAAGTTATAATTAGTCTAAAACTCAAACTATGACAGCAAAGCTTACATTGTTACATTAAACTCTGAATTTAATATTTTTGCTTGTGCTCTGGTCTGGGCTACTGAAATAGCAGCTGACAAATGGCTTTGTGTATTGCAGGTCAGGGTATAGTACAGCCAGTTCTGTGCTTTAAATGTGGTCTCACTGATGTACTTGAAGAAAAGCTGAAAATCCCGTTGGTTAATGAAGCTCGGGAGAAGGCTCTGGCCATTGCAGCACAGCAGCAGATGTCAGCTCTCGAACATAAGCGAAGAAAGGTCACAGGAACACTGGAGAGCAGCAGTGTTCGAGTTGCAGTTGCAGCCTTAGGGCTGTCTGGAATTGAGGTAAAAAAACATAGTAAACCTGGCAGAATATTACATAGCTTCTCTTTATTTGTGAGGTTGGGTTGGTTAAATTTCAGAAAGTACCATTAAATAGATAAAGAAGTTATGGCATTTTTATACACAGAATAGTCTTCAAAGATTTTATTTTGTGTGTTCCCTAAGGTACTGCATTATATCAACTGTTTTAAAAAAAATAAAACCTAAAACGCCTCAAAAACAAGTGATATCAGTTCACTTAGTTTGTGCTGTGTGATTCTTTTCAGAAAATATGACTATAAAAGTTTCCATACTCCAGGTAATAGATCTAATTATCGGTATTGCCTTTCCTGTGAATTTGTAATGGTTTCCTTTTCTTTGCTCCATTATCAGGAGCTATTGTTTAACCATAAGCGTATTCAAACAGGATTCATAAGAAATATATACTACCACAAAGAAGATATGATAAGCAAGTAGTACAGATATGCTGTCAAAAGACTCTGTGACCTTCTTGTACCCTAGTTTTTACCAGATTTTGTTTATCTATTAATAATTTAGACATGCACTGTGTGCTTGTCACACTTGAGTACTGAAATCTTAGCAAGAACATCACAGCATTTTTGTAAAAGTAAAATCTCATAAGTAGTGAACTGTAGTTTAGATCTGCTAGCTTTATAGTGGCAGACTCGTAGGCTGCATCTAGACTGGCATGATTTTTGCAGAAATACTTTTAACAGAAAAGTTTTTCCGTTAAAAGTATTTCCGCTAAAGCGCGTCTAGATTGGCACGGATACTTTTGCGCAAAAAGTGCTTTTGCGCAAAAGCATCCGTGGCCAGTCTAGACGCAATTTTGCGCAAGAAAGCCCCTATTGCCATTTTAGCCATCGGGGCTTTTTTGCGCAAAACAGTTCTTCCCTGTCTACACTGGCCCTCTTGCGCAAGTAGGGCTTTTTCCCAAGTGGGAGCGTCAAAGTATTTGCGCAAGAAACACTGATTTTGTACATTACAAAGTCAGTGCTCTTGCGCAAATTCAAGTGGCCAGTATAAACAGCTGGCAAGTTGCCAGTCTAGACGCACTCATAGAGTTCAATCTTACTTAGCTTAACAAAGAGAAAACCAAGGGGTGACTTGATTACAGTCTGTATGTACATATATAGGGAACTAATATTGATAAAGGATGCTTTAGTTTAGCAGAGAAATATATATCATGATCCAACGCCTGGAAGCTGAAGCTAGACAAATTCAAACTGGAACTAAGACATACATTTGTAACAAGGTCTCTTCTGGCCTTGGAAACTAGCCTTGGAATCTATCAGTCTATTATTCAGAGAAATTCCATCAGGAATGTGATCATTTCTATTGCAGTGTTACTAAACTTGTAAGAAAATTTGACTTGAAAAATTAACATATCACTCTCTAGAGGTATGTCTACACTACCTTCCTAATTCGAACTAGGAGGGTAATGTAGGCATACTGCACTTGCAAATGAAGCCCGGGATTTGAATTTCCCGGGCTTCATTTGCATGAAGCTGGCTGGCGCCATTTTTAAATGCCAGCAGTTCGAACCCCGTGCCGCGCAGCTACACGCGGCACGGAGTAGCTAGTTCGGATTAGGCTTCCTAATCCGAACTAGCTGTACTCCTCATTCCACGAGGAAGCCTAATCTGAACTAGCTACTCCGTGCCGTGTGTAGCTTCATTTGCAAGTGCGGTATGCCTACATTACCCTCCTAGTTCGAATTAGGAGGGTAGTGTAGACATACCTCTAGAGAGTGATATGTTAATTTTTCAAGTCAAAATTTTCTTACAAGTTTTCTTATAAGTTTTCTTACAAGTTGGATTTTCTTATAAGTAAATTCATATTCTGCAATGTCACTGAACATACAAACATATTTCCATTATGAAAATAAAATGTAACTGTATATAGATCATAACCAAAGCCATGGTCTGTATATTTTAGCTCCTTCTGGATCTTGGAGCCAACTGACGAACAGGTAGATCCCTGGGTGGCTCTTTGTTATGCCAGCTGTATAGCCATGCTCTGCTTTTTCTGGATGTGACCCCAATGCTCTGTGGTAGAGGGTAGAAGTGATCTTGCTAAAGCTGCCTTCTGCCACTAGAGGATTCCCCTGTACAAGGGAAATCCTCTACTAACAGTTACATTGGCTGTAATGCTGCTTTGTGCTGTCAGAGAAGTCTTACTGGGGCTGAAGAGCTTGCCTTTTACTACATAATATCTATTTTAATAGGTGAAACATTGATACGGAAATTGTGTATTGCTCCTCTGTATTTGAGAGCATTATGGTACGGTATCTGTTAGTGGAAGTATTCTTATGAAAAATAATTATGGTGTCTGAAAGAAAAAGAAAAGAGATAAATGCCATGTAATAGTAAAGAAAATTAAACTATTATGTGTATGTGAATGTATGACAAATGAGGCATGAAAACAACTCCCCCTCTTTCATGAAGTTTTCTTTTAAACAGTAATATTTCAACAATAATATTTCAATTATTATTATTAATAATTAATAATAATAACTATTTCAAGAATAATCTATAAATGATGCATCCATTTACAAGGTGTTTCTTACTATGGGGGGAAATCCTGACACTGTAGAACTCCAACTGACGTCAGGGGGCCATGATAGACATCCGTGGTATTGAGACTTAAATTTCTTCCTCTAGGATGCTAGCTAATCACTTGCTGAGGTGACATTTTTGGAGTATTTCATGCATATCACTTTTGTACCTTTTAATATATACTGCATATATAAATCTTCCATATTGGAGCATTAACTGTGAATTTAATCAGAATTTGTAATATAATCAGAGTAAGTATAGTATCTTGTACCAGAAGTCATGCTAAAATCTAATGATAATACTAATACGATGTGAATCTTAGGGTGGTTGATAAGAGTCAAGATTAGGTGTGAATATTTAATGGTAAGATGTCAAAATATTTGAAATGTCATATTTGAGAATCAATAATGAAAAGTATGAGGTGAATATAATATGCAGAGAGCACCCTTTTTCTTGTGCAGGAAATATTCTTTTGTCAAATATTTCTTCAAGAGAAATATCACGGAGCTTAGCTTTGATTGATGTAGAAGAGATTTATTTAACAGATTAAAACCAATATATTTCTCCATTTGGTAAACCATTGTAAAGTTTAAACTGCAAAAAGCGATCATGATAAAGTTTATCATAAATTCACATTTATTAGACACATAAAAACAGTTCACAGTGTAGAAGTTATAGCAGAGTTTATTGAAGATGCTTGCAAGTAAGATTATGTTTCACAATTGAGTCTGAAGCTCAAGGTCTAAATTCAGGTTTGATTCTGAATTACCTAAAAATCTGTAGTTTGGCAAATTTATATAAATTTGTGAAGTCCTTTAGAAAGGATTTTATAGCTTGCATAAGTAAGGAAGCTTTAGCTACAGGCACAATTACACATGTGAACAGAAGGAGAGGTGCTAACTACATTATTACTGCTTGCCCTCTCTACCTGAATACCTCTAAAACCAAAATGATTTAGATCTTTATTTTTAGTAATGGTTGTATTTGCCTTTTATTTTGTACTTCTGTAAAGGAGCACAGTTGTGACTGAAGAACTTGTCCTTCAGAATCAGAGTAAAAATGCAGGTTCATTTCTGTACAGTATGTGACCTTAGTCCTTACACATAGATGGCCTCTATTTTTTAACTTCTTTGCTAAAAATTTCTCCTGGTAATTATTTTTTTGTGTCATACAAAGAACAGTTTATACAGAGTCCCTGAAAATTGTGTTTATTAGAACAATAATACATAGCTCTTTCCAGTGAAACACTGATTATTTACTTATTCCATTGTGCTCCTGGCCAAAGGCTCTAAATCAGGAATGGCACAATATTGTGTTGGGTAGTATACAAGCAAAGTATAGGAAGCGACAGTCTTCCTCTGGAGTTGTGGTCTAGAGGAGGTGAACAAGGGGTTCTGTCTTGGTCTTTGTCCAGGCTCACCACTGTTCTGTTCCCTTCAGAGCTTGGAATCCAATAAACACAGAAACAAAAAACAGGTGGGAGGAAAAGGATAGAACATACAAGTAAATGATCCAGGTGATAATCATTATGTGAATTAGTTGTTATTAATGATGAGTGAGGGAAAATGGTAGGGAAGGACGCTTATGTAAACAAAACAAAAAATAGGAGGAAAAGAAAGGAAAGGTAAATACTGAAGAGAGACAGGAAAGAATAGAGAGGAGAAGGGCAGGATGGGAGGGCTGCCAGAGAAGGGACTATGGTGAGTGGAGGAAGCAAGAGGTTGGAAGGAAAAATCAACACACAGTACAAAATATCTCGAATGAGTAGTGTAAAATAACACTGTGTTGTCATCACTGCTTCTGGGAGATGAGTAGGTCTGGAAATTTGGGAGAGGCTCAGATATGATCCCTTCTTTCTTGTGTTTGTATTAGTGCCCTCTCTCCATAGTGAATGTCTCAGCTTAAGAAGCACCTGCCTTTCTTCCTCCTACAGGGGACCCAATGCATGGGGACCCAATGCATGATTAAGCCCTAGATGAGTGAAGTAATTTTGGGGAGCCAGCTGAGGCTCTCCCCTCCTACAGCTTCTGTTGTGTTGGAGTCTCTGTTCTGGGGGTTTCTCAGTTCTTTCTCTTGGGGATGCTGGGTTTTTGAGACTAGAGTTGGAGTCTAATGAAAGTGAACAAGGGGTTCTGTATTGGTCTTTATTGAGGCTCACCACTGTTCTGTTGCCCTGATTCAGTCCATTGTGGGAGCCCTTTGCTACAGATGCTTGGCTCTGACCACAACTTTTATCTTACCACCATTGATCATGTGACTCAAAAGGGGAAACAACTAGAATTTGGTGTATTTTAAAAGTACATTTTAAACAATAACAAAAGAAATCTTGGGTCAAATTCTGGTCTCAGTTGCATTTTTGGAAAACCTCCAGAATAATTTTGTCCCAGTGCTCAGTGTCTGTCTTCTATCAAAGTGAAAGGGTGATGTATATGCGCGCGTGTGTGTGTGTGTATCTATATCATCTATCATAGCTTACTGCAGGCTATACACACAACCATAAATAAACTACATAGATTTTAATACATCATTCAGCCAGCATTTGTTGATATACAGGTTGGAACTCCCTCTTCTGGCACCTTCAGGATCTGACTGGTCCCAAACGAGAGGATTTGCCAGACCAGGAGAGGACCCTGCCATTGGCCTCCTCACCCATCCCTGCTGCTGGCTGCTTCTGAACCGTGCTCAATCCCATTTCCCCCTGGCTCGGGTTTTGGCCCTTGCCTTGCTGCTGCTGGGGTATGGCCTGAGCGCCCCCTGCCAATGGCCCAGCTGGGGTGCCTTGCCATTGTGGTCGGAGCTCCTTGGCCACTGGGACCAGAGCTCTCCAGCCGCAAGAACTCTGTCATGCCACTTGCCCCTCCTGACATAGGGCTCCCAACTGAGTCACGAGCCCTCAATGCTGTGCTTCCAGCCCCACCATCAGACCTTCCTTTCCCTGGGCTCAGTGATCCAGGAAAATTTGTGGTGCTGCTGGACTATGGATGTTGTCGGACCAGAGAGTCACAGTTTAGGGAGGTACAACCTATGCAGTGAAAGCTGGTAGAATATCCTATTTCAGACAATGTTTGAGCACAAAAAATAAACATACAAACAAAAACCCTCCAAAACCATGAGAGTCCGGACATAAAGTTGTTTTATTGGCGAGAAGTTACAAGTCATAGGGTGGAAGGAACAAACAGAGTTAAAATGAGATTTAAAAACCATTTGTGAGACAATTACATCCAGGGAAGCTGCCATATTGCCTCAGTCACCTATAGCAAAAGTATCTACAATGCAAAGAAATCGGGGGTCGTATACTTGAACAAACAGGATTTGCCGCAAAGGAGAAAAAGCCAGAAAGACAAGAATGGCTAATATTCAGAGTATATTAATAAGTTAAAGAATCTGATGCTTGTAACAAAGTCTATTATTCTATCTACTCATACTGCAAACTCATCCAGGGAACTGAAAGTCAATTATTTTCTTCACCACTAATAACAATTTCATATTTTGGAATATCATTAGCAGTTATGTTGATACACAAGCCAGAATAAAATCTGCCTCACTCTCTAACAGCTCTATTGGCTGTATAGTGATAACTGGAGTTAAAATTAGCAAACATTTGTTTTTATCTCTAAATAAGCAGATATGATTTGGATTACATACAAAAGGAACAGATCTGTTGAATCACAAGGTACGTTTTGTCACCCTTCCAGTGTTAGCTATGCCTTTGTCACCCCTCCTACTCTGTCTTGGGCACCTACTTAAAAGTTTCAGGCTTCCTAGCCTTCTGCTGTCTCAGGCATAGATTTGCATCAATCTGTCTCTTGAAACTGGGGGTTTAGGGTTGCAGTTCCTCTGTGCTTCAGTGTGATTTCCACTGAAGGTCTGAGGGTATGTCTACACTGCCACCCTAGTTCAAACTAGGGCAGCTAATGTAGGCATTGGAACTTGCAAATGAAGCCCAGGATTTAAATATCCCAGGCTTCATTTGCGTGTTCCCGGGCACCGCCATTTTTACATGCCCCGTAGTTCGAACTACCTGCCTGCGGCTACACGCAGCACGGACTACGTAGTTCGAATTAAAGCTCCTAATTCGAACTACCGTTAAACCTCCTTACAGGAGGAATAATGGAAAAAAGGGTTTACTTTTGACAGATCCGCGTCTAGACTGCCATTTTTTTTAAAAAAAGCTCAGTTTCGAAAAAAAACAGTGGCCAAATTTATGATAATGACGCACGGGATACTTAAATCCCTGCTTCATTAGCAATTTTGACGTGCCTAATCTACATCTTTCTTTTGACAGAGAGGTGTAGTCTAGACAAAGCCAAAGGCTCTAGCAAAATATATTTATACATAGGATAAAACATTACAGAGTAAGCACATTAAAAATAATGTTCTTTTGTGATTGCTAAAATTTTATTAGAGATCACCCATCAATCTTATGGGACTTGAGTAACTTAAGTTCTTCTTCGAGTAGTGTCCCCGTGGGTGCTCCACTGTAGGTGAAGGGTCGCCCTGAGCCTCAGATCGGAGCTTTCTATAGCAGTTTCCCCTGTTGAGTCACGCATGCCCAGGAGGCGTCTCGAGCCCTTGCCGCCTCCTGAGGAGTGTGACTCATCCCCCTCCCTTTCAGTTCCTCTTCAACCGCCCTCGCCTGTGGACGGAGCAAACAGGAGCTCCCTGTCAGACTCTCTGACTACCTTTTTTCTCCCTAGTTTAGTTATAGTTCTTTCCCCTGATATCCAAGTTACCTTCCCTGTTTCTTTTTAAAAGAAGAAAAAGAATTTTTAGTAATAAGGGAAATACACTTACCTAACCCCCCCCTCCCCCCTCGGGGGGGCTTGAATCACCTCAGACCGGGTCTCAGAGATACCGGAGTTTTCACAGCTCTTTAACACAGAGAAGAAAGAACAGATTTAAAAAAAAAAAAAAAAAGAAAGAAAGAAACCAACACGGACTGACGACAACAGCAGGAACACTAAAATAAATACAAAAAAAAAAAAAAAAAAAAAGCTTAAAGAGGAGAGAACCGGACATGTCCGCCTCCTCAGGCTTTAAGAAGTGCGACCAATGCCGGGACCCTATGCCGGCTTCGGATGGTCATTCAAAATGCATTCGCTGTTTGGGGGAATCTCACTCTCCCCACAGCTGCACTCATTGTAATTCCCTCACGGCAAGAGCCAGGAAAGACCGTGAGCTCCGCCTAAGAATGATCCTATTCGAAAAAGCCTTGCAGCCCGCAGAACAGCCGGGAACGCGCCAAGAGCCTCCCCCTCTCTCCAGAACCGAGCTGAGGGGTAGAGCCTCACCATCCCGCTCCTTATCAGCCTCCTCCTCTCCTAAACATGGAGTAGAGGCACACCAGACCGGGAGGACGCCCGCCACAAAGGCTTCGGGGCGATCCTCCCACTCCGCGCCGGCATCGGGGCACGCCACTGCTGAGCGGCCCCGGGAGCGTTCAAAACAGCCGGCACGGCAAGAAAAGCCGGCGCCGAAGCAAACCGCGGTGCCGCTTCAAACAGCGGCACCGCTTTCAACTGCACAGCCTTCCGTGGCGCCGAAAGCCACAGCGATCCTTAAAGCTACGGTGCCGACTAAAACCACGGCACCGCAGCAGAGTGACCCACAGCCCAAACGCCCGGCACCACCTCCAGATAAGCAGCAGGATGCTGCACTAACGCTGCCAGGGCAAACTGACAGGCAGCCAGACGACACTGCTATGGAGCAGAGCCAGCAAGAAGCTCTCTCACACAGCAGTCTTTCTGCTCAGTGTCTGCCTTCCACATCCTACTCACCTGGGAAGTCCCTATCACGGCTATCCCCTCCCAGGTCTACACCAATCTTATCCGGCCGAGACGCTCCCCTTCTTGAGGATGATCACCACACATCTTATTCCTCGAGGCACCCATCACCTAGGCAATCTCGCTTTTATGACTACGGAGCCCCACCACAACAGAACCCATGGCACCCGTACTGGCCTTACCCACCCCCACCTTATCCGCAATGGGGACCCTGGGAACACTGGGAATCACGTGGACAATGCTCCCCAATTCACTCCACTCCATCCCGGAGAAGCTTATCTCGGCCGCAGTCCCTACCTCCAGCAACTCTTTCGGATGAGGAGGTGGACCGAATCTCTGACAATGAATCAGACACTCACTCAATAAACGTCACACATTCTGATGCTCCCGATATACAATCAGATGAAGCCGTAGTTCCATCAGATTCTGCACCAATTGACGACCTAAAACAATTCCAAGATCTATTCAAGAGGGTTGCAATAAGCCAGAATGTTTCCCTGCAGGAGGTCCAGAGGAAACAATACCAACTGCTAAAGAATCTCCATCCCACATTACATAGCAAGATTGCCCTCCCTATAGACGAGGCAATAATGGAGACCTCGGAAGACCTCTGGAAAACACCTGCATCCATTCAACCAACGAATAAAAGGATCGATAGGAAGTACTTTGTCCCATCAAAAGACAACGACTTTCTTTTCACACACCCACAACCCAACTCGTTAGTAGTGGATTCAGCGCAACAACGTGCAAAGATCCCACAATACAAGTTGGGCAACGCAGACAAGGACCACAAAAAGCTGGACTCCTTTGGCAAGAAGGTATACTCCTCTTCCACCTTACAACTCAGAATATCGAACTACTCTGCTCTTTTAGCAAATCATGACTTTGACAATTACTCAAAACTGGGAGAGCTGATACCACATCTCCCCGAGTCTAAAAGATCCATCCTGAAAACAATAGTTCATGAGGGCCATATGATCGCCCGCACTGCTCTTCAAACCGCAATGGATGTTGCTGACACCGCAGCCCGAATTACAGCTACAGCGGTAGTCATGCGTAGAACCTCTTGGCTCCAGTCATCAGGAGTTCCCCGCGATCTCCAGCCTAAAGTAGAGGATCTGCCATTCGACAAGCACAAACTATTTGCAGCCACTACGGATGAAATACTCCATAACAGCAAAAATTCCAAGTCTACACTCCGCACGTTGGGCATGTGCACGCAGCCCTATAGACGCGGACGATACACCCCATATAACTCATACAACCGATACCGATATGGGCAATATAATAGATCACAGAGGCCCTATGAAGACACTAGACCAAGGCAACGAGGTCCCAGAAGACGCCACAACCAGGCCCGCCCACCAACTACCCAACCATCTAAACAGCAAATTTGAAGATTTGGTCGAGGGCCTGCGACACCCTGCTTACGATCTAGCACTACCCCAACATGGCCATCTGTTCACCCATCGTTTGCGCCCATTCCTTCCTCAATGGGAGTCCATAACATCGGACCGCTGGGTTTTGGAAATCATTCGAGTGGGCTACACCATCCCTTTCACCTCTATCCCCCCTACCCTTCCCCCTATCCCGTCCCTCTTCAGGGACCACTCTCACGAGACCCTTCTGAAACAAGAAATCGATCGACTCCTCCTCATCGGAGCAGTAGAAAGGGTACCCCGAGAGTTCCACGGGAGAGGGTTTTACTCGAGCTATTTCTTAACCGAAAAACGAACAGGGGGCTGGAGACCTATATTGGACCTCCGCAAACTGAACAAATTTCTCAAGAAACAACATTTCAAGATGGTCACACTCTCCACAATCATTCCTGCGCTAGATCAAGGGGACTGGTTTGCAGCCCTCGACCTCCAAGATGCCTATTTCCATATAACCATCCACCCCTCCCACAGACGTTACCTGCGCTTCATGTTGGGACCAGACCACTTCCAGTACAGGGTTCTCCCCTTCGGCCTCTCATCAGCCCCGAGAGTATTTTCGAAGGTACTGGCTGTCGCGACGGCATATCTCAGACGACAAAACATCATCATATTTCCCTATCTAGACGACTGCCTCCTAAAGGGATCCTCGTACGCCGAAACAGCCTCTATGATACAGACGACCACGACCCTCCTCAGTCGTCTAGGCCTTCTAATCAACCAAGACAAGTCAACGCTGTATCCAGTTCAAGACATAGAGTTCATTGGTGCACGCCTGGACTCAGTGACAGCCCGGGCATACCTACCTCAACAACGTTTTGCAACTATGCAAGAAATTATAAATGGGATGCTTACAGTTCCTACCACCACAGTACTTACATGCCTCAGACTAATGGGCCACATGGCTTCCACCACCTATGTAGTCCACCATGCTCGCCTGCACTTTCGATGTCTTCAACTCTGGATGGCAACTGTTTATATCCCATCACGGCACCCTCGAAACAAAACGGTTACTATCCCACCAGACGTGCTGGGATCCTTACGATGGTGGACAGTGCCAAGCAATCTCTTGACAGGGGTTCCGTTCCAACAAACCGAACCCACTATCCAAATCACCACAGATGCTTCCCTGCTAGGCTGGGGGGCACATATGAACGGCCACGAAGTTCAAGGCAGATGGTCCCCAAACGAGACACACTTACATATCAATCTCCTCGAGTTAAGGGCAGTAAGGAATGCCTGTGCACACTTTGCCTCCTCCATCGCCAATCACACAGTCCGCATCCTAACAGACAACATCTGCACAATGTTCTACATAAACAGGCAGGGTGGAGCCCGCTCCCGCTCTTTATGCGCGGAGGCTATTCGCCTGTGGAACTCGTGCATCCGCAACCAAGTCACCCTCATAGCGTCCTACTTGCCCGGGGTGAACAACATCAAAGCGGATTCACTCAGCCGAAACTTCGCTTTGAACCACGAATGGGAGTTACATACGGAGGTGGCGAACTCAATTTTCCACCAGTGGGGATGGCCATCGATAGACCTCTTTGCTTCTACCCAGAACACCAAATGTCCCCAATTCTGCTCACGTGCGGGACTTGGCAAACACTCTCTGGGAGATGCCTTCCTGATCAATTGGACAGCCTCCCTACACTACGCCTTTCCTCCCATACCGCTCATCCCCAGAGTCCTGCGCAAGATCCTGAGGGACAAAGCCCTAGTCATCCTGATTGCGCCATCATGGCCTCGACAAACCTGGTACCCATACCTTCACAGGCTAGCGGTCCAGCCCCCCTACCCGCTACCGTACCGGATAGACCTACTATCTCAGAACAACGGCAAGATACTGCACCCACAACTCAATACCCTGCATCTTCAGGCTTGGCTTCTCTCTGGTTCTCAGAGGTAGAAGATCGCTGCTCCCAGCAAGTAAAGGACATCCTCCTCCAGAGCAGGAGACAGTCTACTCGGAAAACTTACCAACAGAAATGGGCACGTTTCTGTCACTGGTGTCAGCGAGTCAAAATGGAGCCCCGTGCCTCACCATTAGATACCATTCTAGATTACATTCTGGACCTTAAAGCATCAGAACTCTCTGTCTCTTCCCTAAGAGTACACCTCTCTGCAATAGCAGCATTTCATACACCAGTAGATGGATTCTCCGTTTTCAACCACCCTATTACAAAAAGATTCCTCAAGGGACTCCAGAATGTATACCCACCACATAGGACTCCACCCCCCTTGTGGGACCTAAATCTTGTTTTGAACTACCTCACCAGACCTCCCTTTGAGCCACTGACAACAGTGCCACTTCCTTTCCTTTTTATGAAGGTCTGTTTCCTCCTAGCCATCACCTCAGTCAGGAGGGTGAGCGAACTTGGAGCGTTAATGTCAGAACCTCCTTACACAATTTTCACAAAGGATAGGGTCATACTTAGACCCCACCCCACGTTTTTGCCAAAGGTCGGTACAGAATTCCATATTAACGAACCAATCGTGTTACCTACCTTTTTCCCAAAACCGCACTCGTCGCAGACAGATGCCACTCTGCACACCCTGGACATCCGGAGGGCTCTGGCCTTCTTCCTAGAAAGAACAAAACCATTCCGTAAATCTGAAAGACTTTTTATCTCCATCGCTGAACGATCCAAAGGCACACCGATATCATCTCAACGAATCTCAAAATGGATATCTACATGCATAATTAAGTGCCACTCACTGGGCAATAGACCGCTGATATGCCCACCAAGAGCACACTCTACTCGAGCCACGGCTGCCTCCACAGCCTTTCTGAGCAATGTCCCCCTAAGAGACATTTACCGGGCAGCAACATGGTCTTCAGATCATACCTTTGCTAAACATTACGCCATTCTTCCACAACTTAAGAGTGACTCAGCAGTTGCCACGGCAGTGCTCTCCACCACTGCCAAACACTGACTCCGGCTCCCTCCAACCATATACTGGATACTGCTTTGTAGTCACCTACAGTGGAGCACCCACGGGGACACTACTCGAAGAAGAAAAGGGAGTTACTCACCTTGTGCAGTAACGACTGTTCTTCGAGATGTGTGTCCCCGTGGGTGCTCCACGACCCTCCCTACCTCCCCTCTGCTCGGAGTCGAAATTACTCGGGCGGAGACGAGGAACTGAAAGGGAGGGGGATGAGTCACACTCCTCAGGAGGCGGCAAGGGCTCGAGACGCCTCCTGGGCATGCGTGACTCAACAGGGGAAACTGCTATAGAAAGCTCCGATCTGAGGCTCAGGGCGACCCTTCACCTACAGTGGAGCACCCACGGGGACACACATCTCGAAGAACAGTCGTTACTGCACAAGGTGAGTAACTCCCTTGTCTTTCCAACCTTTGCTCAATTATCTCCTTTAATAAAATTTGACAATTTCATGTCTCATGTCAGAGCCTGGGGAGGAGCTATTTTGAAATAGCAGCAGTGAAGTGTTCACACTACTGGTATTCCATAATAGCTATTTCGGAATAGGCATTATTCCTCATGGAATGAGGTTTACAGTAGTTGGAATAAATGGTCCATTATTTCAAATTTATTTCAAAATAATGGAATTACTGTGTAGACACTTGCATTGTTATTTGGAATAATGGGCGTTATTCCGAAATAATGGTGCTATGTAGAAGCACCCTGACTGAAGTAAAATGTTGGAAAAATCATCTGATATCAATATCATCCAAACTATGGCTTCCAATTTGTTATTCAAATATCTCATAGATTTAGAGACAAAATAAACATTAATTTTTTGTGTGGTTCTGTGACTCGTGTCACAAAAATAACACTCTTATTTCAAGTTTTCTCTAAGCCCTTGGACTGGCTAGTTGAAATAGATTATTGCTACTATCACATGAATGATTTGTTTCAACTGTTAAATTTTGAGAGTACTATCAGTGTATTTCCAGCTAATGAAGTCATCCAGTTTTTTACCTCAAGAAGCAACTCCGCTTGCCCCGCTTGTAAATATGTCCTGAAAAAATGCACACTACCAAAAAGTATTGAATTTTCTGCTTAGGTAAAAGTAATGCCTAAGTCTTTTATGACTATCCAGTTATGTTTCATGCAGAGGGGATTTTGAATATGTTTCAACATTTTTATATGCTGTTGAGTAAATAAGGTATTTGAAGTAGAAGTTTAACAAAAGACCCCACATTTTCTCTCTGCTTTAAGATTTCACAGAAGTTGACTCTCTCCCTCAAAATAATGGAGAGTAAAGTATATAGGCCATGTTCTACCCTCTCCTGCTTGAATTATTAATTCAAACAGTACTTGATAATATCCTTTATAAATAATATTGTATTCAGTATCTAACTTTTTGGATTTTTCTTCTTCACAAATCCTTTCCATAATTAAAAAATGCAATGTAATACATTTCTTCCATCAGCAATTGTGCACATTTTCTATTAGTTTTAGTAAGAGTTGTAACATTTGCACAAGAAAAGGGAACATCTTAAAATATGAAAAATATTAAGTATCTTAATATTAACTTAACTAATAGAAGGATCAATTTTAAATTCAAATACTCTTTTGTAAATTCCCTCTACAGCAGGGGTCGGCAACCTTTCAGAAGTGGCGTGCCAAGATTTAACTTACTCACTTCTATTTATGGATCTGCATGCCATTGACACTTTTAAAAGTCAATAATAGTCCTACTTACATTTTAACAGCCTCATTAATCCCTCTCAGTAGCCTCAAGTGTGTGCCACATCTTCCTTCACCCCCCTCCTACTCCTACACTGCTGTGCCTCCAGCACACACACTGGCATGGTAGCAGCACTGGAACTGCAGCCCTCTGGGAGCAGTGCTGAGGCGAGGAGGAGCTGGGGGGACAGAGTCACTTCCCTGCTCGGACCGGCCCTTTGTCTGGGGCTTGCCCTTCATGTGCAAGTTGCAGCTCTGGGGCTGGGGCAGGTAGAGTCTGGGACTGTCCAGGGCTGAGTCCAGCCCCTGGCTGGGCATAGTGGGGTGCTGGGGAAGGGTCTCCCTGCACATGGGGAGCAGCTATGGCTTAGCCCAGGCCCCAGCACCTTTTGGAGGTGGCAGCAGCGTGTGACCAGCCATGCCACTGTGATCTACGGAGTAACCTCAGCCTTGCCCACTCCCGGAGCAGGAGGCAGAGCCTATATTGGGGGAGGGAGATGTTAATTCATTCGCTCCTGGGAGCTGTATTCCAGGCAGGGGCAGCCCCAGGGACATGAAGCCCAGTGCAGGGCCATTTGCCCAGTCCCTATGCCATGCTGTGTGGCGACCATGAGGCTCGACCCACTTATTGGACTTTCCTCGTCCCTACCATTGTTCAGGAATTTGGAAGATTTGGTGAAAAAATTCCAGAACTTTCCAGTTTGGGGTAGCAAATAAAGAAATACATAATTGCTTTTAAGTCTCAGAGGGGTAGCCGTGTTAGTTTGTAACTTTAAAAATAACAGGTAGTCCTGTGGTACCTTAGGACACATTTACACAAGTAGTCCTGTGGTACCTCAGGCACATTTACACTGTAGGGCAAAAATTGAATTAAGCTACGCAACTTCAGCTACGTCGATTGCGTAGCTGAAGTCGAAATGGCTTAATTCGGCTTTTGGTGCTGTCTACACAGCAGGAAGTCAAAGAAAGAACACTCTTCCTTCAACTTCTCTTACTCCTTGTGAAATTAGGGTTACCGGAGTTGGAGTAAGAAGTCCTCCAGCTCGCCATTATTTCAAAATAATGAACTGGTGTGTAGACGCGCTCTTTGTTATTTTGAAATAATGTCAGTTATTCCGAAATAATGCTGATATGTAGACATACCCTTAGAGACTAATAAAAATTTATAGAATCAAGAGCTTTCATGGGTAAAATATATTTCATCAAGTATTACCCATGAAAGCTCATAGTTATATATTTTTTTGTTAGTCTCTAAGGTGCCACAGGACTACTAATAATTGTTTTAGTATATTTTCTTGTTCCTATTTTACTTGACTTGAAAAGTTTTAAAGATTTATAATTTGTCATTGAGAAGCATGAGTACTTTTTCAGGCCCACGTAAGGAGGCTTATATATAACCAATTTTGTTCGCCTCTATAAGAGAAAGAATTGCCAGATTTATTCTATTAATTTGAGTAATAATTTTGCAATTTAAAATTAATTGTAAGGGGAAACCAAACCATCTGTAGTAATATTTGCAAAAGTTAATAATCAGCTGTTCTACCTGTTTAATTATAACCCTTATCTTGTTTAAATCCAAGTCTCTAAAACAGAATTTATTCACTTTTAAAGTCTTTATTATGGGTGCACTTATTATACAAAGTTACATAGTGTTTCTTTATTTGCAGAGAGAAGTGCTGTGTTGGCCTACTAAATACCCCCCAAAGTTAAAATCCGTGGACTACAGTGTACAAGTGAGCATGCCAGAATATTTTGAAATCCCTGAAAAGCTCTCCATTCCTGTGTTATCAACAAGCAGAGTTAATTCTAGAGCCTTTTCAAAGGAAGGCCATCAAGCTGCGAAAGTAACAGGTAAAAAATAGCCTACTGTTTGAACTGCAACTGATAACTTGTGCTTTTTAACCTTAAACTTTCCTTCTCCCATAGTGTCCTTTCCATCCACTCCCCCCAATTCTTTCCCACTATATCCACAAAGGGTATGTCTACACAGCATTTTGGACTGTGTGATGACAGCAAGTCTCTCAGCAGGGGCGGATATACGGCAGGGCGAGTGGGGCGGCCGCCCCGGGCCCCGCGCTTCAAAAAGCCCCGCGCATGCGCTGTGGTGCCACCGCGCATGCGCGTTGCGTCACCGCGCATGTGCCGTGGCAAAGGGGGGCCCCACAAGATTATGCTGTCCTGGGCCCCACAAAACGGTCATCTGCCCCTGTCTCTCAGCACAGGTATTCCTCAGTGGTCCATCTGATTTTAATAGTCCTTCTGGATGGGTGGAGTCTCCCAAGTTCAGAACAAACATTTTCAAAGTTTATAAAGGAAAACTTACATATTTTCTTATAGCATGTAATATAGACATTGCAAGTGAGATTAGTGCATATGCAGCAACTTAAAAGTATTTCAGGCAGTCTAAACACATTGTTATAAGACTTGTATGTATTTAGAGCAAAACTAACATACAGATGCACAGGTTGGTCTCTAGAGTTCTTTAGTTCTTAGCTAATGCCAGTAGACTGGGCAAGACCTGGTATCTGGCCTGTCAGCTTCACACTCTCTGCCTCTTTACTTTTTAACTCTTCTGTTTTCTACTGAGATTTTAAATATTTTCTTCATTGCTTAGTGCCTATTAAGTTTCAGTCTCCTTCTGATATTTATTTTTTTGAAAATGCATTACTACCTTTATACAAGATTTTAAGCAGTTGGTATACAATCTTATTTTTCAATTTGCTATAATTTGTGTGTCATGGTATCTGGCAAAGATATAATCGTGTAATAGTCTCATGAAACTCATGCTGATGTAGCCTTTTGCTTCAAGTTTCAGTGCATGTCTTGTCATTCGCTCATGGTAGTTAAGGTTGCCAGGTGCCCGGTATTGACCCGAGCAGTTTAGTATTTTTTCCTCCTGTCTGGTAAAAAAAATTCAGAAAATACCGGGCACCTAAAATGTCTGGTATTTTCTGATTTTTTTTTCCCTGACAGGAGGTGAAAATACCGGACACCTGGCAACCCTACACACACTCAGCAACTGGGCCCAGCGCCTAGCTCCTCCCCCCCCCCCCTCGCAAACCCCTCTCCTTCCGCTTACCTGGTTCCACAGGGGAGCTGTCTTTTGGCTTGGAGCAGGGAAACAAAAAGCTGGCAAAAAGCCTCAAAGGCCTTTCTTAAAGGAGCCATGCTGTTTAAAAAAATATACATATACAGGCAGTCCCCGGGTTACATACAAGATAGGGACTGTAGGTTTGTTCTTAAGTTGAATTTGTATGTAAGTTGGAACTGGTACATATTGTAGGGGAAACTCTAGCCAAACATTTCTCCAGAGCTCAGTTTTATTCTCCCACACCTCACTTCCCTCAGTCCTCTATTCTCAAGCTGAGGTGTCTGCTGAGAAAAGCTGCTCCGCGTCTCCCTGGTCTGCTGTGGGGGGCGCTAGCTTTGTGTCTCCTTAGTCTGCTGGGGGGAAGCAGCTAGTGCGGAATTGCCTCACCCCGTTTGTAAGTAGGGATCCGATGTAAGTCGGATCCATGTAACCTGGGGACTGCCTGTACATATACATATACATATACATATACATATACATATACATATACATATACATATACATATACATATACATATACATATACATATATATTTATTTGATTTGCTGTTGGGGTCCTTTTTTTGTTGTTTTTGCTCAACAACTTTGGTCTCCGCTTTTCTTTTTCTCAACAGAATTTTTCCCCACTTTTTTGGGGGGGGAAGGGAGGTTTGGTATTTTTGGTTAAACCATCTGGCAACCCTAATGCTAATGGAAGGCAGTTGGGAGCCTTCTACAGGTTACGTTTGCATTGTCCTGGATCCTCAAAACTCCATCTGTCCTGTGAGAAGTGAATACTGTCCACAGTCCCAGAGACCATTAATTTGAGAACTGCTAGCATGCCTAGTCATTCAAGATATTAGATATGTGGAATATAGCTCTGACAATTAAATGTCCTTTTGCTTTCTTAAAAAAACAAAATGAAAAAATCACAGTTGCCCATTCATATTAATCTTTACAGTATCGTTCCAAATAGGTTTTGAATTTAATGTTTCATTGAGACATAGCATGCTTTGCAATCATATATTGCTCATCGATGAGCTGAAAAGGATGAGAAAGGAGTGAGTTCACATTTCTTTTTCTCCAAGTCTGTGTTAGCTGGATTACAATACATACAAAAACAACAGAAGATGAGGATATCAGGAACAGGAAAAAAAAGTTATTTTTTAGTCTTCTGGATGACTCTGTTCTGTGTGTTTAAATGAGATTTGTGTAACATCCCCTACCCAGATTTTACCCAGCAGTAATTCCTGGATTGGACAGTCCAGCCAGAGACAGGTCAGGCTGTGTATTGTGAGGTTACCAAAGAGGAGGTCCTTGCAAGGCACTTCTAAAATCTAAGGGCCTGATCTCGTGAACAGACCTTGAAATCGTGAGACTCTATGCATGAGGAATGATTGGTGAATGTTGATCTGTTTACAGGAAAGACACTTAGGCATGATGAGTGTCTAGTCACCTGATAAATATGCTGATAAATTATTTTGATAGCTTATTTCTTTAATTTTTAATTTTTACACAAACATAGCAAAAGGCCACAGAGCTCGCTAAAGACTTTGCATGCAAAATTTGAAGACTTAATTGCTCAGCCTTTTTCCAATTATTGATCAGCAAAGAAAGTCTTCAGGTGTTGTATTAGGAACTTAGTAATAGCCATTCTGGATCAGACCAGTGGTCCATCAAGTCCACTGTCCTCTCTCTGGTAGTGTCCATTACCAGATGATTCACAAGAAGGTGCAAGAAATCTCAGAGTGGTTATAGGACAACCTTTCCACAAGGAAATTTCTTCCTAATCCTATGGTAAGAGATTGACTTATGTCCTGAATCATATTCCATCCAAAGTATATGTGTAGTTGTTCCTTCACCCCCACATCTTTCATTCTTCACTAGTTGAGAAATTAGGGATGTAAAATTCTGTTTTATCGGTTAAGTGGTTAACTGTTTAAATGGGATCCCATAAGAAGGGAACTGCTGCAGCCCAGACGGACCTGCTGCACTGGGTGGGCAGTGGCTGCTCCAGCCAGCCTAGAGCACCCTTCAACCTGTCTCGGATGGGGGGCTGCTCCAGCTCAGCAGGGCCGCTGGTTAACCAGTGACATCTCTAGATGTTGATTAGAAATGTTGAATTAGGTCTTCAAAATTTCATTCTTGTTAGAGTTCCCTGAGGATAATACTAAAGCACAAATAGCATCAACAATCTTAAGCTCTTTCTAAAGCCACAATACTATTAATATTATTATTAGTAGTATATTTATTTATTGTATTACCAATAACACTTTTAATCTCCCACTGCAATTATAATCTTGTACTGAACAGACTGGTTAATTATTTTCTTATATCCTTTGGAATGGGGAATTTTATATTTCCTATGCAAAGGTGGCCTTTTTGGTATTTCTGTTGGCTTCTGGAACAGTGAGAGAGGCTGTTTTGTCTTCTCTTCCCTTCTTGAACTTTATAAAAACAAAATAGCCTTTTGTCCAGGTCACATGTATTTAACTAGAGTGGTTTACAGCTGTTTCTGAAGTGGTTAATCTCATTGTCATTGTTTCCCCCCCCCCCCTCATTAGCATTAATCTGAAACCTAAATTCACCCTGTATACATGTGATGTGAAATAATTAACCAGGCACAATAATTCATGAATCTTTGAACAGATTGAATACATTATTACACAATAGTTATTCCAGAATATTTGCCTGTAAGCACACTTTATTCCAAAATAAAAATTATTCAAGAATAATTACTGTGCTTTAGAAGTTCACTAATTATTACAAAATTAAATGTGATTTTATTCTGGAATAGAGTGTCTAGATGGGTAGCCATTCAAAAAACTCTGTTCTAGTAAGTGTCCTTATATAGAAGCCCTAAGAAATGAGGTAGCAACATAATTCCGCAATACCTGCAAGAGTGACAGCATCAAGCTATCAGACAAGGAAAACGGACTAAATGTCTAAATGTCATAAGTAACGCATCACTAAACTTAAAGTAAACAGATAGATTTATGCGTAGTTCTCATATAACTGCTATTTAAATGCTTCTGCTTTTACCTGGCTGACTTTTTTTTTTTCAGTCCTTGATGGCAGAATAGTTTTTCCTGAATTAGCAATAAGGTAAACAGATTCAGATATATCTTTGGCAGTTCAAAAATAACCATAAATGAAAGGCCAATTGCATTGTAGACTCTTGGTACTGTACATGTTATGCTTTTGACAGTCATCATTCAAATGCTGAAATAGATATTTCAAAGGTTGGTTTTCAGTACTGGCAAGAAATCGGAGTGGGAAAGCAACTGACTGCATAAAGTTAAGATAGTATTGAATACTCAAAATTATTTCTTAGAATTTTATCTTGAATAGAGATTGATGAAAATGTACTGGGTTAAGCCTTATTTTGTTTAAATGATATATGGCAGAATATCTTATGTGGGACACATGGTCAAAATTTCTTTATCCAAAGAGTTACAGAATTACAGATTCTCCAAATAACTACTGAAAATCTTTGTGACAGATACAGGAAATCTTGAAAATTAACAAAATGGAAATCAAATGTATTAGGGAATCTCTTGCAAGCCTCTTGACAAGATAAAATATATACACTGCATCTGAAAAGAGCCCTTAGCTTTTATGTGAAGCAGGCAACACCTTTTATGTAAACCAATTCATTTTGACACCAGTTTAACTGTCCATATTTTTTACAAACTTTTATGTGTAAATATTTTTACATACTTGTCTTCATATATTTTACATTATTATTCATTGGTATAATTGTGGCTTGAGGACAAAATGAAAAATTATTTAACCAGAGTTGTGGCAATGACAAGAGTCATCTCCAAGTCCATTCAGCCGCTTGAATTTTCAAAGCAACCACTTGGAAGTCATTGGATTATATTAAAGAACAATACTGTTCCAGCACTGTGGCATGTAAGGAATACAAAACTGGCATTGCTATACTGCATGAAAACTCATCTCTCTTCTGTCTTGCGTGAGAAATTTCTACCTCCTTTGTGTTAAATGAGTCTTTATATAAAAATATATATGACCTAATTTAACTAGGAAGTATTAACTGTTTCAGTTTTTGTATCTGTGCTACTGGTATGTTTTTGTAAGTTATTTAATTATTAAGGGTTTTTGTAATTAAATTGTTTCCTGATTATGTGATGATTGATAATGTATTAAATGGCATATTTTGAGGTATCGTAAATTACGTGACTGGTAGAAATATCTGTTTCTACAGAATAGAAAATGGTCAGCTTTGGTGGATGGGGCCTCTGGATGTTTCAGAAATAGAAATATTTAATATTAAATGTGTGTAAAATGTGTATACACTTAAATATATGTGTATGTACCTAAAAGATATCGGTTTATATATTTCAAATATTAAGTGGGTTTATACCAGTATTTATTTATTCTCTCAGTAACGGATTTATGTGTCTGTTAAGTGTTCCTCTGACACTCTAATGTATTTCCATGATTTCTGCATGCCCCCTCCCCAAATCTACGAAAGTTGCTTTTTATGAGTACTTTTGGAAAAGTTTGACGTTTTTATTATGAATTGGTTTCAGGTGACCCAAAAAAAGCATTAGGCTGATTTCTGAAAAAGGAATATTTAAGTCCCCTTTTCTCTGAAAATGTTGTGAATTTCTTTAGATTTTCCAGGAAATTCTATACTAGGATGAAATGTAATGTGTGAAACTTGTGATGGTTTTGTTAGTTTTTCTGGGGAAGTAGAGTGGGGAAGAAATCAAGTTTATAAACCATCTTTAACCTAAGCTCTGCTTTTGAAATGGGTATGTAAACTTCTAGACCTAATTAATTCATTTCAAAAGATGTGTGCATATAGATCCAAAAGCGATAATTATGTCTGGATGGTGTACACCTTAAAATATTCCAATAATAAACAGTTTGTTTTTATTTAGTGCTTATGAATGCTTTTGCATTTGTGGTAAAAACTTTTATTTTTTAATTTACTCCATTTTTCAAAGCTTGTTCATGAATGACTTAAGGTCAGTACTAAGGAATGAAAACTAGGTTAGGTTTTAACTGCAGGCTATGTTGTGTTTTTAATTTCTTTTTAGGGGTATGAGTATTTTTTGCCAGTTTTGTTAAATAGTAGTGTGAATTTTTTAGTTGAAAAGATTATTTAGATAGTTCTGGTTTTAGAAAAAAATGAAAACAGTAGTTTGCTTTTTAAAAAAATGTATTTTGAGCATAATAAACGTTCATAATAAATTAGTTAGGGTTCAAATCTGCTGTTCTGAAATACAAATGAAGTTGACCGAAGTTCAGAGTACAGATAGATAGCAGGATTGTGCATTCATGAGCTGTTATCAGTGTGAAGTAGTCTGTCATCTTTATAAATGGCAATATATATTGCCATTGGTCTTGAGTAGGCATACAAAGCTTTTTTTAGTCATCACAACTGAAAACTGAATTGATACTGTCCTTCCAGTCACTATGCATAGAGCCACCCTGAGGACTTTTAGCAAAATAAGTGCACATCCCAAATGTAACCTGAAGGACAGAAGAGAAATCTTTAGCCCGCCCCCTCCTTGCTGCAAACTCCTGCTGCAGCAGTTCTGAAGATCTGTTCTTTTTTTTTAATAGTAGCGATCAGTTCACACCTGTTCCTCCTTTCTTGGACTGTCTTTACAAGGCAAATGGTTAGAGACATTTATTCTTTATTCAAATGAAAGCTGGAAAATCTTCTTTACATTTCAAATTCTCCATAAACTAGAGAGAACTGTGGCCTTCCTGGGACTTAAAGGCCTACTCTGAAAATGTCATAGGATTTTTCCAGGAGAGCATAGCATACTATGGAGCAATTAAAAGAGAAGCTGTATATGATACAGAATGTTATGATCAGTGTTTCTTAAACTTTTTAAGACTGAATACCAAACAATAATTTTTTTTTATGGGGAACACCAAAAAAAACCCAAAAAACACCGGACCTGGAAGACCTGGGGGTTGCAATGTGCCATGACCCCACCAGGAAGACTGCCCTAATAACACTCTGGTACATGGAACTGAAAATGTAGACCACAAAAAAGTAAGGGGTAGGGTGTCTGACCAGGAGTGGGTAATGGGGCAGGGTGTCTGGCCAGGAGGAAGGGTGCAGAAGGGGACTTGGGGCAGGATGTCAGTGCATTCCCAGCTTGCTGGGTCTCGGCAGGGGGAAGGGAGTAAGGGGGTTTGGGTGTGGGGTCTGGCATGAGTGGGAGGCTTACCTGGCTTTGCACCTCCTGCAGCAGAGAAAGCCTCCAGGGAGCATGCTCTTGTTCTTTGTGGAGAGGTGGGTGGAAAGCTCAGTTCCCCTCCCTCCCCCCAGCCTATGTATCAAGTAACTCAGCGCAGCTGCAGCACCAGGCCAGGCTTCCCACTGGCAGGGCAGGGGGAGGGAGGAGGAGTAGAAACCCTGACCGTCCCCAACAGATTAAACTCTGCCACTTCCCCAGCAGGCTGGGGAGGGGCGCCGGGGAGAGAGACTAGCAGCGCATGGGGGGCAGCAGAGCCCAACTGTGCCCCGTCACCCACCTTTTAACAAAGCCCATCAGCTTATGGGCACATTCCATATAAGAACAATCATTGGACATCCTAAAACTCCTGAACTTAACCCGGTGGGATTCAGGGGTAACCCTGAACTGCTTCAGTGCATAGTCCTTAAACCGCCAGTAGTCTAACGCTTCTTCCTCCCCCATAGCATTGAATACCTCCCTGGCCTTGCCAGTCAGTTTGGTCATCAGGACAGGCATGTGCTGCTCGTCTGGGATCTGGTCCACATTGCAGATGCGCTCGAAGGTGGCTAAAAACTCCTCAATATCATCATTATCACTGTAGATGGGACAGATCCTTTCCCAACTCTTGTTGGCAAGTGGGGCTGGGCTCGCAGGTTGCTGTACCCTTTGTTGTGCCTCCAGTATCTGGTGTTGGTGCCACTGGGAACTCTCCTCCATTTGCTGTACGTGGGCCGCTCTCTCCGCTTCTGCTGATTCCTCTCTCCTTTGCACGTTTCTCTGCCAGGGCCCTCTCGTGTTCTAGCTCCATTTTCCTCATTGCCTGTTGCCTCTTGATTTCCTCTGTAACCGCATCCATGGCATCTGGTGGGGGCCACTTCTTGGCCCACAGGTCATCCTGCATCAGCAAAACTGTCAACTGTTGCTTAGTAGTTCTCTTTAGGAAGCCAGTGCCCCTCTGTGAGCACAAATCCTTTAGAGGCTCTTTGCTTAGGCTCTCATACTGGTGCTGACTCATTTCAGTTGCTCTTTATCCAACCAAATTCTCAGTACCAAAAATCAAATTTAGACAGTGAGGGGGTCTTGATCCAAAGCTCAGTTGACCAAGATCTGTGGATCCTGCCGACTACGTCACTGTGACTGACTGGGCCAGGTCTGGGTACAGCTTAAGGCATCCGCTCAGGGCGAATTGCTCAAGTTCGAGGCTCCTTACAGCCCCCAGACTGGAGACCTTCCCAAACAGGCCACGAACCAGTCCCACAGAGCGCTTCAGCTGCCTGCTTGAAGCCTCACGAGCAAAACCCCTCCGATACCCCAGCAATATCCATGCCCCAGATGTCCCCGGGCCTCATATACAGGTGAGGGGTCTAAAACCCAATCTCACCTTCCCTGAACAAGTTCTGTCCGGTTCCAAGAAACCAGCCACAGATCCCCGATCAATTTACCCTCTGGATCTTACCCACAAATCACGCTGAGCCAGTCCTTTAGAATCTACCATCTAAAGGTTTATTACTACAGTAAAGAAAAGCATGAGAGTAAGGTTGCTAAAATATCATACATTACATGCATTGAATCTCCCAGTTCTCGATGCAGGTCCTAGCAGAGATGTTATAGCTGCTGGTTTAAAAGTCCTTGTTGCGCATCCTAGGTCAGGATGGGTCCACAGTTCTTTCCGGCTCTTCGATCCCTGCACTCTTGACTCTGGGATCAAGGGCTGAGCTGAGTTCCAGATGGAGATGGCCACATGGCAAATTTATATCTCCTTCCTGGTCTCTTCTTGGCTGCAGCAGGTCACCTGGCCAGAGGCCTATCCCTGTGTTCCCTGTTGGTAGCCCTTAGGTGTCATTCCTCATTCCCGAGGTGTGTCCTTGGCCCATTGAGTGCTATTGTTTCACAGAGCCTCGCTAATTAACATGTCTATAGGCTGAGCTCTGCCCATTGCTCAACCACACACAGAAAAATATTTAATACTTGCACAAAGTACATACTTATAACTTCACACGCAGACATTATACATTTACTTGAATGGAATATATAAAATTAGCAGACAGTAAGCTTCTATTCGACATCTTGCATGGCCTCCTTTATACTACTTTTGGGACCAACAGCCTCCCCCCCACCATGGGTGCAGCAGTGATCCAGCTGCCTTACTCTAATTCAGTAATATGACAGGAGGGGCGCAGGGGAGAGAGACCAGCAGCATGTGGAGGGCAGCAGAGCCCAGCCGTGCCCCGAGGAGGTGGGGCAGCAGAGCCTGGGGGGCGGCAGAGCCAGAGCCGAGTTCCCCGCAGGTGGCAGTTTTAAAACGCCAAGGTCTGGAAGCGACTCCTTGGCTCCAGCCACCCCTCCTGCTCCCAGCAGCAGCAGCCACTGTAAAAGCTGTCTCCTGCACACATGGAGGAGGAGGAGGCTGTGCAGCTGCGGAGGTCCCGTGGGACAGGGGCCGTCCTAAGGGCTGGGGGAGAAGGGAGGCAGCCACAGCGGGAGCTGTCTATGAGCTCTGCAGAGAACAGGGGAGCAGAATTTTTTCTGTTATTTCCGCAGCACACCGCCGACTGCCTTGCGGCACACGGGTGTGCCGTGGAACACACTTTAAGAAACGCTAGTTATGATAATATGTATTTGTAAGGCACCAATTTCCGTATATAGGTGCCAAATTATAGCATTCTTTGTTTTTTTCTTGTAACTATCCAAAATATAATGCTGCAAAATCAGCATTATTTTGCACCCATCTTTTTTTAATTAAATATTTGCATTACAGTAGCTTCTAGAGTCCACAACTGATTTGTCCAAAGAGCAGGAGTGAACTGAGCAGAGGAAGATGTGTAAGGGCTATGTGCAAATCAGGGAAGTATCCACTAAAAATCACTCTTCATGGCACCTGAGCTTCATCTAGGAATGTTCTTTCCTGGAGGACCCAGAGACCACGTGGAGCATCCCCTTCTTCTCCACAATGTTGTGTCCTCCACATGGCACCAAGAGAAAAGCTGTAGCATCCAAAAAAAGCAGGTCAACCACAGCCCACACTGTGAGAGCTTTGCTGTCCCTTGAAGAGGATGGTAAGCATGCAGCAGAAGCAGAGAAACAGCTGTCCAGGGGGCCCCTTTAAGCATGTGCCTCTGCAAGGCTCCAGCACCAGCACTCGGAAGCAACTGGGGACCTAAAGCCATGGTTGAAGTGGTTCCGAGTGGTCTTTTATGTGAGAGAGCGTCCAATCAGTCTGGATGCTCTCTTTCAAAAAAACAAAAAACAAAAACAACAGTTTGCTTTTTCAATGCGCTTTTGTGTGTGGACGCTCTCTTTCGAAAGAAATTTTTTTGGAAGATCTCTTCAGAAAAAAACTTCTTTTGAAAGAAGCTTGCAATCTAGATGTAGCCTAACAGGGCCCTGGGTGAGGGCCCAGTGGAGTAGGTTAGGCCCAGGCCACCCTACTGGGGCTGCTGCCCCAAACCCGTGACTCTAGCCATTAGGCTGTGTTGCTCTAAACTAAGGGCTGTTGTTACTGACTCTAGCCATTAGGATTTCCTAGGGAGGTTGTAGAATCTCTACCACTGGAGATATTTAAGAGCAGGTTAGATAGACAGGGGTAATCTAGATGGTGCTTGGTCCTGCCATGAGGGCAGGGGATTGGACTTGATGACCTCTCAAGGTCCCTTCCAGTTCTAGTGTTCTATGATGTTCTGTCCTGAACTGAGGGCTGTGATTACTGATTCTAGCCAATAGGCTGTATTGCTCTGAACCCTAGGACTGTATTTAGCCATTGAGTTGTACTGCCTTGGGATGAAATGTGTTTGTGACAAAGTGATTCCCCAGATAGTGCACATACTTGCAATAGCTTGATGAGAGCGAGATGGATGCAAATAGCAGCAATATTGTGGGCACCAGCAGCATGGCTTAGCCATGCCACATACACATCCCCCTGAAACCAGTCATCATGTACTTGCTGCTGCCGCCCATGGCTATCCTACTATTTATACTTTTGGGAGCTCTCACTGAGCTACTGTGAGCATGTGTACTTGAGCAGAGGAATTACACCCCAAGCTTGTAGTGTAGCTTTAGCTTTAGAAAAGCTTAAAAATGTGGATACAGTGGACCAGATTCAGCTCTCAGTCCACAGTCATGTAAATTTAGACTGAGTACAAAGAGTTACACATTCCAGCAACAGGGCTACTGCCCATTATATTTTTTTTAGAAGCTAATCCAATATACTCAGCTTCTTGAGTGAAGGAATTCATTGTCAAATTTGAAAAAAAGACAACCCCTCCCCCCACCCCAAAATGCTATCTCCATTTTGACAGCACAAAGCAGAATGCTTTTTTTCAGAAAACTTGTGAAAAGCCATGTTGCTTAGTCACTTTGGAAGTGACCTGGTAGCCCAGGAGAGACAGCAGTTCACTGCTATAATAGCAATTAATTTCTGATTCTGAGAGTGAAGAATGTCTCCTTGTTCGGGAGTATGTGAGCATTGCATGAGTTGGGGGGCAGGATATCAGAAAGATGGAGATGGTAAGTAAAGACTGTTAAATACAACACTAAAGGCTTCTATGTGTTCTGCTTCTTGGTCTGGAGTACTGCCCCACTACAACATTAGCTATTGACCAGGAAATTTAGGGTTGTTTTTTTTTTTAAAAAGAAAGACTAATGACCTGTACATAGCCATTTAAACACTTCACAATTTTTTTTTCCAGTACAGGTCTTAAGTAGTGGTAGTCAAGTGATCAGTAGAAAGTAGATCTGGCTTTGGAGAGTCTGTGTCTTGGGTTCACTCCTCATACATGCTGAAGGGCAAGTGTGCTTTTTTTTTTTTTTTTTTTTTTTTAGTGGAGGACATAGTAAATTTCCTGTATTTGATGAGGCCAATGCTTCATCTAGTGTGGAATCTGATCTCTAAAAGAGGCCAGAATCAGCCTTATGATAGTCTTTTGTGCATAAACTGCCCCCAGAGAAAGGTTCCTCCTAACTTCTGGTCATTATACATTTGTTTATGCCCTGAACCACAACAATTTATAGTCCTTCCAAAATGATTATTTATTTGAGGAATTGGGTTTGCTCATGAAAGCTCATGATACTATCTGTCTGTCTGTCTGTCTGTCTGTTAGTCTCTAAGGAGCTACAGGATTGATCATTATTTTTTTACTAAAATGTGGACATTCTTGTAATCTATATAAATGCCTATTCCTTTTCAAAATCCTTCTAAACTCATCATCTCAATTATGTTTTGTAGCTATGAGTTACACAGTCTAATTGTGCACTATGTGAAAAGTATTTTAGGGCAAGTGACACTAGGTGGTGCTCTAACTTACCATTTCCTAAATTTGTGATGCTTGATGATGGGCAGGCATTCAATGTAGTTAATTTTTTACAAGAAAGGTTCAGAGGAGAGGAAGATGTGCAAGCAGCAGAAGAATTTGCTTTCCACCTTGGTCTCTGGTGAGAGACAAGTAGTCAAGAAGCAGTTGCTTCCAGGGATTTCAGCATCCAGGTGATGGGCTGAGACTGTTGGAAGAAAGGATTGTACTGCGTGTTGTATTTGACTCTCATGACACAGGACTGGTGTGTCATGTAAAATTGAATAAAAAACGTTATACGTAGAGTATGTCCATTGAACACCAGGCTGCAAGCAGCCAGACATCTGCTACCATGTGACAGCAGAATGACACTGGTGTCAAAGTAGGAGACTGATGTCATAACTAAGAGACAATGAGTTTTCTTTTTAGTCAGTTTTGAACTTAGCTTGGCACCTTTCAGTTTCACTGAATGTAGCCTTGAAGTTGTATTCAGACAGGTCGAATAGAGTTTACTTACGGGTTTTCTCTCTTCCATTCATTATTTTCTATACTTTTGTGATATCTCCATTTATTAATCTTCTTTCTAGGGTAAATAATACCAATCCTTTCAATCTCACTTTATGAAAAGTTTTCTATCCTGCTAATCAGTTTCATCATTGCCTCTGGCAATGTTCTAAGTCAGTAATATTAATTTTGAGACTGGGTGACTAGAACTGCACACAATATTCCAGATGAGGCTGTACCTTATATTTATAGAATAGCATAATAGTATTTTTTATATTTTCCATTCCATGCCATATGCATTGTAGTATTTAGTTATTTCCTCACATTGAACAGAGATCTACACTGTGCTGTGCCTGTTGTTTTTTTCTTTCCCTAAATTGATGTAATTCATTTAGAATTCAGTAAGGTTTATGGATAGTTCAAATAATGTCCTTGTAGTGAAGCAGTTTGGCCTTCCTCTGACCTGGAAAGAGAAGGGCTCCCTAACACTCCTTGGTGGGTGGGGCCAGACTCATCCGGACCCACTCACAGGAAGCAGGAAGGTAGGACCGGGAGTATAAGAACCAGAGCTCAGAGGTCAGTTGGAGCCTGGCTATAGAGCCTGCCAGATGCTGTGCCCAAGCTCCAGAGGAGGAAGACCCAACTGTGTTGCCCTTGAGGAGGACTGGGTTGGGCTACCAGGGCTTCTGTTGGGCCTACAATACTGACCAGGACCCCCAGAATACATGCTGGGCCCTGAAGACTGAGCTGGGCCACTTGGGCCCTTGACTGACCCTGACCCAGAACACATGGATATGCTAACATTACCTTCGTCCCCAGCAGACCCCACAGAACAGAAGTAGAGCTGGGTGGGCCCCCAGGGGACACCAGGAAGCAGCTCAGGGTTAGCTGACCTAGGGCTAACTGAGGAGATGGAGGTCAACAGGGCAGTAGATCTGACCTCCATTCAGTCTACAGATAGGCTTGAGCTTTGAACTGTGTGACTGTTTGTGTGTTGCCCCGCCCTGACTAAGGGCTGGGCTTTATAAACTATTGGCTCTGCCTGCTGAGTGCCTAGAGCCGTTAACAGGGTCAGGGCAGGGCAACAAACTGTTGCTCATCCTGCAACCAGGTTTGAGCCCTAAACTGTTTTTTTTTTCTTGCTCCACCCTGACCAAGGGCTAGACTCTCTAAAGTGCTGCTCAGCCTGCAGCCAGGCTTGAGCCCCTGAATTGATTGTTTATTGTCCAGCCCTGCACCAGGGCCTGGGCCTACCAGCAAACTGTTGAACTGCTGTTTGTGTGCCTGCCACACCCTGAACTAGGGCCTGGGCTGGCTTAAAGACTACTTATTGTGTATTTGGTTGCCTACCCTGTCCTGCACCAGGGCATACCCTATGTCTTCCAGTGTGCACTAATTGGCAATTATCAATAGAGGGTTTCATTTGCCATTGTATTGCCCATCCTTCCATCTTAGTAAGTCTGAGAATGAAGCAGGTACAGAGAGGGGCTGGAGGGGAAGCCTTTGTAAAATAGATGCTTGAGGTGGTAGTTTAAGCTTTAGATAAAAAAAAATAACTGTAATAGTGACCCAACACCTCCATCTGGCCTTCTGCTTGCACAAGTCTTACTATGAAGAGAGAGGATCTCAGGAAAACTAAAAACATGTGTGAAGTGGGTAGAGAGCTTGAAAAATAGGAATTCCACCATTGAAACAATATTGCCAAATAGATACAATGTCACTACCATGTTTGGGGCAGTCAACCCTAGTGGTCAAAGTGGGAGCTGGGCATCAGGCCTAGCAGAGGATGAGCACGCAAGACAGGCCAGACAGCAAACTAGAAGCCAAGTGTCAGGAGGCAATCAATCAGGGTCAGAAGCCAGAATCTGTGATTTCTCATACACAGCGTCTGAAGGGAAATAGGCAAGCAGTCAGTATTGTTTCTCAGCCAATTCCCTATCATGGATTCCTGGCTTACACACCAGTGCCAGTCAATCAGTGGGCTGTGTGGAGGTGCTACTCAGGTCCTGCTGGGCAGTACCTCCTGCTGATTCCAGCTTCACTGGATCTGCTTGCAGGAGCCCAACCTAAGCCTCGTGTGGTGATATGGAGGCATCAGAACCCCCATGTTCTCAGAACCCTGCAGGTTCTTACATACAAGTCTGTTCTGGATACAGCAAAGATGTTGAGCGTTGCAGCTAGAGCAATAGCTTCAATGTACTTTACCTGCCAAAAGCCTTTTCTGGAAACTAGCTGTCAGATGTCCTGCACATCTATTTGAAGTGTAACCAGAGAATAATGGACTGGATTCATTGGACCTTCCTAACTCTGAGATGATAGCCAGGAAAGAGATATAAAGAAAAACATTTGTACAAGTTGCACAGTTCCACAGGCAGAGCCTGGAGACAATTCAGTGGCAGGAGAGATTAGAAGTTGAGAGAGGCCAGAACTGTATTAACATGGACCATGTGGTTCAGCTTCAAATAGGAAAAAAAAAACCATAAAGAAGCATTTAAAAGAAGTAAGCATGGAATATGTATTGTTATGATAAGCCACATGGAAGGTATTTCAGGGCATGAGTGTATCCACCAGTAGGCCTTAGCATCCAGGCCCCCCCTCAATCCCAGCTCTGCTTTGGCTCTAGTGCTTATCCCACTCTGCCACCTGCCCCATGCTCCAGCTGGGGAGTGGGGTTGGGGTGTGGGAGCTTACCCCACTCTGCCCAGTGTTCCAGGCAGTGAGTGGTATTGGGAGCTTGCTCTGCTCTGCCCACACAGTACTCCTGCTGGGGAGTAGGGTTGGGACTCCGTCTGGTGCTCCGGCCAGGGAGCAGATCAGGACAGAGGGGCTTGAGCACAAGGTGGGCGTGCAGACCAGGGCGAGCCCCCCCCCCCCCACTCCAGTTCTGTTCCTCAGCTGGAGTGCCAGGTGGGTAGGTGGAGCAGGGCAAGCCCTGTGTTCCAACCCTGCTCCCTGCCTGGATTTTTGGGTAACTGAAGCTGGGCAAGCCTCTGCCACGGCCTCCTGGATGGAGCCCCCACACTCTATCCCGTTCTCTGAGTGCATGTTTGGGATCTGGAAGGTGGGAACAGTTCAGAATTTCCATCACCCCCCACAAGTTGAGGCCTGATCCCTCCTGCCTGCCTGTTCCCTGTCATTGCCAACACACCCAAAGTTGGGGCCCACTCGAGTTCCATTCTGTCTATGCTACTGTTTCTGGATGAACCAGGGCATATCACATTTTCAAGAAGCTCGGAGAAGTTACTGTATTTATCTGTCACCTAGGAGAGGAGAGACCAGCCTGGTGAGCAACCAGATGGCTAACAAAACTGGAAGCTATAAAGATTTCCTGACAGAAGCTGCTATTTAAGCATAAGATCTTTTGGTGTTTACATACTATTTGTTGTCAGGTTAAAAATAAATGTTTGTGTTTGAGATAATGAGAAATGTGTGGAGGTGAATGAGAAAAGTTACAAATGACTTTGTTCAGAGAAAATAATGTAGGTGATATGCAAAGAAATAGTCTAGCAGAGATGACTTCAGATATCCACTCCCACAACTCTCACCAAGACACAATATTACCAGTATTTTATCCATGTAATAAAATGTCATTGTCTGGACAGTGATCCTGAGTGCAGGTCACTGTTGCTTAGCTACTTCTCAGATGTGACTTCTAGTGTTTAACCACCTGTGAATGTACATACCACACAGTTTTAAAAGGTTAATTTGGTGAAATTATTAATGGGTGCTAAACTGCTTTGGAGAAACTATTGCAAGTCAAGGAAGATGTTATTTTTCTGGTTTTATTTATCGATGAGAGAAGGAAGGGAAAAGAACCTGCCCCAGGAAGACATACGGGGCAAGAAGAATGTTTGTGCTATGAACAGTGTAGAAATAGACATGGCAGGCTGAACCTCTCTAGTCAGGCAACATCCGTGGTCCAGCATGATTTTAGTTAGCTGCATGTCCACGTATCATGGGTGTGGCCAAGTTTTCTGTGGTCCCATGAAGTTTCTTTACAGTCACCAGTCTTAGCTCTCAGAATTATGTGCTGTTATTTAGCTCTAAACTACCTATAAATGTCTTCTAAGAGTCCAGTAAGCAGTGGAAGTGTTGGTAATGCTGTTACATAGTATTGACCTCCTGTGGTTTGGCAAATTCTCTGGTTTGGCACCAGTCAAGTCTGGAGGGTGCTGGACTAGAGAAGTTCAACCTGTATCAATAAACCTCGCTCATCTATTGCTGATGGGACACAGAGGATAAATGTTGTACGGCCAATTGGAAAATATATTGTTATGGCAAGAGTCACCAGGTGGAATTGTGGGGGGTGAAATCCTGGCCCTGTTGGAGTCAATGGGAGTTTTACCATTGACTTCAATGAAGTAAATATTTCACCTGTGGCTTTATATGTCTTTTTTTAAGGTGTGAGTACCTTGTTTGAAGAAAGACTGTGGTGGTATTAGTTTTATGATGTAGATTTATTGGGAGCTGTTGCAAACGGCAAGGAGTTTAAGACAGAGTAATCCAGCTCCAGATTTGCTTCCTGAAAATTAAACATTAAAGTTTGGGTTGTGAAAAAAAAGACAAGAAAAAAAGTGATTGTCTGTATGCTGTTTGTCGCCACCCCTGTTTGAGGGCTGGTTTACTTACTTTATAATTACAGGTTACATTGAAAATACCTTGTCTCAGGATCACTGATATCTTCTGAAAATGAAAACCAACTAGCATGTCTCTGAAATCTGCTACTGCTCAACAAAAGGGTGACCTTACTCGTTATTACTTAGTGGAATTAAAGTCCAAAGCAAAATTCTGTAGTTATTAAAATATCTAATGTGCTGTAGGATTAATCTAATAGAGAAAATTAAAGTATTAAACAAAGTATAAAATTTGAGGCAATATATGTGTAAAGGTTTTCAGCAATATAATGGTAAAGGTTAGAGTCACACTGTCTGGATAATTTATGACTGTGAATGCCCACCACAGGGCAGACTGTTAGAAACAGGGCAAACACCCTAAAGTGTTTGTATATTCTGTAATTAGATTTCACCAAGCCAGTAACAAATATGAACACGTGGATTGCAGTACAAGTCTTACCATGGAGTCCCAGGCAGTCCAATTAGGGTCTGTAGTGCAAGCTGGACTTAGTGATAAATGGTCACTTACACCAAAAATCACAAAATATCCAGGATGTTTACAGTGCCAAGGGAGCATTCACTTACCCCAGATCAGTTTGTAATCTAGATCTTATACTAAATACAGTACCTGTAACTGAGTTTGTAAAATAAATTATCTAATGTTTTATTAACTAAGAACATAAGAATGGCCATACTGAGTCAGACCAATGGTCCATCTAGCTTAGTATTCTGTCTTCCGATAGTGGTCAATGCCAGGTGCATCAGAGGGCATGAACAGTACAAGGAATCATCAACTGATCAATTTTCTGTTGCCCATTCCGAGCTTTTGGCAAAACAGACTAGGTACAACTATCCCCAAGAAAAAGAAATAAAAGTTATTTACAGGCTCAAGCAAACAAGTTACCATGGGCAAAAATAAGTTACCATCTGTGATTTCTAAAGATAGAAATATAGTAACCCGTTAATCTAAAATGTTGTTCAGGGCAGAAGCCAGAAAACCCCTTGAAATCTCTGCCTTAGTTTAGTGTCCCTGGCTCTATGAGAATCCAAACAGCAAAAAGGTGAAAAACTTTCTTGTGATTTGCTTTATCTTCCTCATTTGATCTTCCAGCCTATGACATGGATTCTTTGCACATTTCCAAGACGTGATAGCTCCATTCACTAATCCTTTGGTAGTGTGATGTTTCCTAATGGCCTGTTTGATCTTGATGAGCTTCTTTCCTCCTCCTCTTTTGGGGGAGGGGTAGCAGGAAGCTGACCTGAGTAGAAAGGTGTTTCTCCTGCCTGGGTCCACAAGTTCAGAGCAAACATTTCTAAAGTTACTAAGCAAAACTTACATATTTCCTTATATATAGCATGGAATATAGATAGCACAAGGGAAATCAATGTGTGCTTCAATTTAACAAGCATTTCACACAGTCTGAATACTAACTACATTCTTATAAAAAGTCTCAGAGAGGTAGCCGTGTTAGTCAGTATCTTTAAAAACAATGAGTAGTCCTGTGCACCTTAGAGACTTAAAAATATATATAGGATCATGAGTTTTTGTGTACTTATCTGATGAAGTGGGTTTTACCCACAAAAACTCATGATCCTATATGTTTGTTAGGCTGTGTCTAGACTACATGGCTCCATCGACGAAGCCATGTAGATGAGGGTTTTAGGCAAAGGGAAATGAAGCGACGATTTAAATAATTGCTGCTTCATTTACATTTAAATGGTTGCCGCGCTGAGCCGACAAACATCTGATTAGCTGTTTGTCGGCTCAGTGCGCTAGTCTGGACGCTACCCTGCCGACATCAAAGCCCTTTGTCGGCAGCCCCGTTATTCCTCGTGGGATGAGGTTTACCGGGGCTGCTGACTAAGGGCTTTGATGTCGGCAGGGGAGCGTCCAGACTATCACGCTGAGTGGACAAACAGCTGATCAGCTGTTTGTCGGCTCAGCGCAGCAGCCATGTAAATTTAAATGAAGAGGCAATTATTTAAATCGCCGCTTCAGTTCCCTTTGCCCAATAAACAAATCTACATGGCTCCGTCGATGGAGCCATGTAGTGTAGACGTACCCGTAGTCTCTAAGAGCATGTCTGCATAGCAGGGCTAAAGCTGAAATAAGCTACACAGCTTGAGCTACATCAATTGCATAGCTTAAGTCGAAATAACTTAATTCGGCTTTTGGTGCTATCTACACAGCAGGAAGTCCGAGAAAAAGAACTTTTCCTCTGACTTCCCTTACTCCTTGTAAAATGAGGCTTATAGGAGTTGGAATAAGAAGTTCTCCAGCCTAACATTATGTCTATATTATGTTGAAGTAACTGCTTGATATGTAGATATGGACTATGTTATTTTGGAATAATGTCAGTTATTCCAAAATAACACTGCTATGTAGACATAGCCTAAGGTGCCATAGGACTACTTGTTGTTTTTACATTCTTATAAGACTGTTTTAACAAATCTAACATAGAAGAGAGTGAGTTTAGTTTCCAGCTATGAATTTGTTAGTTCTTAGCTAATGCCTTTAATCATGGCTAGAGCAGGCATTTGTTGTACCATTGTTACAGTTAGTAGAATAATTGTCATAAATAGAGCTCTTGTCTGATAGGAAATAATCTTTTTGTCCCAGAGGAAAGAGCAAAAAATTATTTTAGCAAACATAGTATTATTTGTCTGTAGCCTTTCCCCTTGACTATTAGCTGTTGTCTGTCTTTAAGGGTGCTCGAGAGGGGGAGAAGTAAACATGGGAATAACAAAATGTGTTCATATTGCCATTCTAACCACTATGTTTGTGTGTTTATATCATTTCCACACTCTTTGTTAGTTTTTGCCTTTTAGTATTTTAACATCTTCTGGTTAGGTCAGTCTATTATTGTGTTTGTACAGCAACTAATCCAAGGGGATCCTGATCCTGATCCTGATCCTGATTTGGGAGATATCCTTATGCTATCCCTAAATATAAATGACATAATAGATAGTGGAGAACATTCTCTTTGGGCTTGTTTGTAATTTAAACAAATCATGTGCTGATTTAATGTTTGTGTTATGATAGCTTCCAGAGGCTCCAAAGAGTTCACACTGCAATTTGTCAAAACACCAATTTTATATACCTGTGATGGTTTGACACTCACCCGCATGCAAGTGGCCCCCTTTGGCTGAGTGTGTGTGCCTGCACTCTCTGCCATGGCGGTCCTCGTGTGACCCAGCCCTCCAGCTGAATGTGTACCTCTTGAGCTCCAAAGAGGAGCTTCCTCACTCTAACCTACTGATGGGAGGTGAGAATATTCTCTGGAGAATATTCTCTGAGAATGAGAATATTCTGAGAATATTCTCCAAAAGATTATTTCCTGAGAATTTTTGAGAATTTTCTAATTTTTCATTTCCTCTTGAAATAATATACTGTATTCAACTTTTAGAACACCCTGAATGTTAAAGAGCTTTCTTGATCATTCAAGATAGTTTGAGAATATTATAGAACGCTCCAGAATGTTATGGAACTTTTTAGAACATTCATGAGTCAGGAATTCTGACTATTATGGAACTTTCTGGAAGCATCACAACAAGTATATAAAGAGGCAGTAACACATTTATTCTCTTTTGTGAAAGGTGTATTTGTGTTTTCATCAGTATGAAAAGAAGAACTAAGCCTAAAAGCGATGGGTGGGATTATTTCCTTCATAAAACAGTTAAAGACAATGTGTTATATGAATGTAAGTACTGCAAGGCTGAATACATCAGAAATGCGACAAGGATGAGAAAGCATATTTCCAGTTGTTTGAAGACTCCTGCTTACATCAAAGAAAAGGCAACAAAATTTTCTGAGTCCAGAAGCAGATCACCTCAACCGTAAACTGCATCAACATCTATAGAACACTGTTATAGTGCTAGTGAATTTACATCACCACGTTCCACATCTAGTTCAGCCAAGGTGTGTCACTCTATAAGTCGCTACTTTGATTCTGTGAATGAAACTGAAAACAAAGTTTTGGATGAATTTTTTGCACGAGCTATATTCTCATCAGGATCACCTCTTTCACTGGTTGAAAACAAAGATTGGATTACTTTAATGCAAAAATTAAGACCATCTTACAAGATGCCATCCAGGTACACACTTTCTAACAAACTTTTGGAAGCTGAATATCAACGTGTTGATACTCTTATAAAAACAAAAATTGCTGAAGCCTCTTCTCTTGCACTGCAGTGTGATGCCTGGAGCAACCAAAGAAATTAATCTGTTATAAATGTTATTATATCAACAGCCCAAACAGTGTTTTACAAGACAGTGGCAACTGATGTTGAACTCCATACTGCTGAGTATATGGCATTCTGTATGGAAGAAATAATAACAGAAATAGGCACTGAAAAATGTGGTGCCATTGTCACTGATAATGCTGCAGCAATGGTGAAATCCTTATCAATGCTTAACGAAAAATACAATCACATTGCTATGTACACTTGTGCTGCTCATACACTAAATTTGTTAGTTGGTGACATCAGTAACTTAAAATCTGTTCAAGAGACTGAAGCTACCTGTAAAACTATTGTGAAGGAAATTAACAAATCACAAATTTTATTAATTCATTTTACTGCATTTCAAAAAGAGAAAAATAAAACTTGTGTACTTAAATTGCCAGTTAAAACTAGGTGGGATTCCATTTTATATTGTTTGAAAAGCTTATTGAAATAAAAAAATGTCTTAAAATGCCTTGCTGTCCATAAAGATTTACAGACTAAACTGAGCAAACGTACCAGGAATTCAATCCTGGGTGAAGATGTATTTTGAGTACGGGTCCAAAAATTTCATGCACTGACAAGTCCTATTGTTAAATGGATTATGTTGCTTGAATCTGACCAGCCAAAAATGAGCAAAGTTCCTGAATGTTTCAGGGAATTAAGCGATCATTTCGATAGGCTACTTCCCAATAGTCCACTTACCAAACAAGAAAAACAGGATGTGATGAAAAGTTTTGAAAAAAGAAAAGATATGGCTCTAAAAGACATTCACTATGGTGCAAGAATTCTAGATCCAAAATTCAATGGTGAGTACCTTACTAGAAATAAATAAATACAAGGAACTGAATTCATCAATAAATTAGTCACAAGAATTTATGGCACTGATTACTCAGCAAAAGTCATTGCAGAGCTTGCAGAGTATCATGCTAAAGAAGGTTTTTTTGGAAAATCATATGTAACAAAATCAGCTGGCTCAGTAGATGCAGTAACATGGTGGAAAGGTATTTGCTATGGATCAAAATTAAGGAAAGCAGTGACCAACATATTGAATATGCCACCAACAACGGCAGCAACTGAAAGAAGTTTCAGTACTTACAGTATCATTCATAACGCAAAAAGAAACAAGTTAACACAAGAAAGGGCAGGCAAGCTGACATTCATAGCCCATAATATAAAGCTTCTTAAAAACCCAAATGATGCTCCATTGAAATCCGCAAGAGAAAAAAGGAAACAGAACCAGAGAAATGAGGAAGAAGAAATTGATGATGCTGAAGAGAAAGAAGAAGTCGAAGAATAGGATATGTATGAGGAAGAAGAAGAGATAGAAATATATGGGTCAGATTTGGAAAGTGCAGATTCTGATTAGACTTATATTCAATCCAGAAAGTTAAAAATATTTGCATCCTGCAACAGAAGATTTGTAATAAAAGTTCTAGTAATTTAAACCTCTGTCTTTTTTTTACTTTCCCAAATTTTCATTTTAACAATTAGAAACTTTCATGATTCTTGAAGTTTTATTAAAGAAAGACATTATCATAAATAGTAAAATTCTTTAAAAACTATTTAACAAGTATTTAAGAGAAAATTCTCAAAAATTCTCGTATTGGAGAATATTCTCAAGAACAGTCTCGAGATTATTCTCCGAAAATTTATTCTCGAGAATTTAACATCACTACTCTGGCCCAGCACTTCCTTTTAACTGCCTTGTTGGGTCCTGGTTGGTTGCTTCCTTTGTGCTACTCTAGCTTGCCTGGAGGACTTCTCTATTGTTTTTTAGGGCAGGGTGTGACAAGGCCATAAGTCTCTAGCTGGGGGGCCTGGTCCACCCCATCGCAATCTCCTTGCTGTTTCAAAAGTATGATGTAATCTTTAATATCCAAAAGTGTTCAGGATCACTGTTTAATATTGAATAAAAAAATCTTCAACAGCAACGCGATACCCTCAATGTCATACTGGGATGTTGGTTCTATAACTTAAAGAAATGTGATAGAAATGTAGCCGTGGTAGTCTGAGTGCTACATAGTCCTGTTTTTTGTTAAAGAAATGTGTTACTGTAATCGGGTGGCACTCACCTCTTTTAGGTACTATCTGGGTCAAGTGTGTGCATCCTGTAGTTTTTCTTTGGTTTCTTGATTCCCAATACCCCACTCAGCTGCTGCATTTGTCAGGCAGGTCTTTGGTGACTCAGTCTTCCAGCCAAGTCACGCTCAGTGCATGTGTGAAAACTAAGCAAAACAAACCCCCTTCTGGGGTACTCTGTCCAGCCAAATTCTATCTCAAAGCCCTCAGTAATGTCCTGCAGCCCTCCCCATGCTCAATCCTTTCATGGTCTAAATATCTATCACAATATTCCACTGCTGGCAATGTCTCTGCAGCCTTCCCTGTTCTCCAGTGCTCAGTCTAACTCACGGGATGTATGTTAGTACTCTTTGGCTAGTTTACATGAAGAGGTTCCTGCTCTGGCATGGAGCAGCACCTTCAGGGCTTCCTCCCTGGAAGCTCTTCATCTGCCATTTAGTCTTCTGAGCCTAGCTCTCTCAGTTCAATGCCCTTTCAATAGGTAATAATTCAGTGTATAGTCCTTTTCCTAGGCCTGTCTACATTCCCTTTTCTCAGGGCACAGTCACTTCCCTAATAGCTGTTGGAGAGGGGACCCAGGCCCATCTACTAAACAACTGCCATGGGCCATACCCCTTTAACTAACTGCATTTCTTTGAGCCACTTCCTTATAACCCCTCTTAAGTCCTGACAGCCTCAATTCCCTCACTTCATCAGTTCCTGCCAGTAACTAACTGCTTTCACTCTTGCAGCCATCCTGCAGCACCCCTTTCTCCCAGGTCCCTGCTAGAAGACTGAACTCACTTTGGCCCAGCAGCTCCTGTTGCATGAGCCTGTTGGAGCCTGATTGGCTGCTCCCTGTAGCATGCTCTAGGCAACTTGGAGGACCTATCTAGTACTCCTGGTGTGGATGGACTCTGAAGCCTTCAGCAGAGGGCCTTTGTGTCTAGACTTCCCTGTCAAAATTAGATACTGAATTGTCAAGCCTAAAATATCAGTGTTGTCAAGACTATTTTTCATGTAAACTAAAATTTTAGTGAAAAATACAACACATTTTATTGTTTCATTGCTATAGTTGGCAATCGAGAGCAGAACAAACAGTCAAATAAGAATTGAATTTTACATCATTTGACAGTTTTACAAAGGCTGCTACATCATTCTATACATTTTTCACTTAGTATAGAAAACACTTCAAAATTTTTAAAGATTCTTTTACCCTCACTACCATCAATCAGATATGTTAAATAGAAACTATTTTTATCTTTAGTATTCTTTTTCACAAATAGTACATATTTTAATAACACTTTCAAGTAATTGTATTTTGACTGAATAGGTTTTAAAATATTCATCCATATTTTTTTCAAGAGCTGGGGCCAGCCTTACCTTTTTCTCTGTATGTCTTCTAAATCATAGAATCATAGAATCATAGAATAATAGGACTGGAAGGGACCTCAAGAGGTCATCGAGTCCAGCCCCCCGCCCTCAAGGCAGGACCAAGCTCCACCTACACCATCCCTGACAGATGTCTATCTAACCTGTTCTTAAATATCTCCAGAGAGGGAGATTCCACCACCTCCCTTGGCAATTTATTCCAATATTTGACCACCCTGACAGTTAGGAATTTTTTCCTAATGTCCAATCTAAACCTCCCCTGCTGCACTTTAAGCCCATTACTCCTTGTCCTGTCCTCAGAAACCAAGAGGAACAAATTTTCTCCTTCCTCCTTGTGACACCCTTTTAGATATTTGAAAACCGCTATCATCTCCCCCCTTAATCTTCTTTTTTCCAAACTAAACAAGCCCAGTTCATGAAGCCTGGCTTCATAGGTCATGTTCTCTAAACCTTTAATCATTCTTGTCGCTCTTCTCTGTACCCTTTCCAATTTCTCCACATCTTTCTTGAAATGTGGCGCCCAGAACTGGACACAGTACTCCAGCTGAGGCCTAACTAGTGCAGAGTAGAGCGGCAGAATGACATCACGAGTTTTGCTTGCAACATACCTGTTGATACAACCTAGAATCATATTTGCTTTTTTTGCAACAGCATCACACTGTTGACTCATATTCAACTTGTGGTCCACTATGACCCCTAGATCCCTTTCTGCCATGCTCCTTCCTAGACAGTCGCTTCCCATCTTGTATGTATGGAACTGATTGTTCCTTCCTAAGTGGAGCACTTTGCATTTCTCTTTATTAAACCTCATCCTGTTTACCTCTGACCATTTCTCTAACTTGCTAAGGTCATTTTGAATTATGTCCCTATCCTCCAAAGAAGTCGCAACCCCACCCAGTTTGGTGTCATCTGCAAACTTAATAAGCGTACTCTCTATCCCAATATCTACATCATTGATGAAGATATTGAACAGTACGGGTCCCAAAACAGACCCTTGAGGAACTCCACTTGTTATCCCTTTCCAGCAGGATTTAGAACCGTTAACAACAACTCTCTGACTACGGTTATCCAGCCAATTATGCACCCACCTTATCGTGGCCCTATCTAAGTTATATTTGCCTAGTTTATCAATAAGAATATCATGCGAGACCGTATCAAATGCCTTACTAAAGTCTAGGTATACGACATCCACCGCTTCTCCCTTATCCACAAAGCTCGTTATCTTATCAAAGAAAGCTATCAGATTAGTTTGGCATGACTTGTTCTTCACAAACCCATGCTGGCTATTCCCTATCACTTTATTACCTTCCAAGTGTTTGCATAGGATTTCCTTAATTACCTGCTCCATTATCTTCCCTGGGACAGACGTTAAACTGACCGGTCTATAGTTTCCTGGGTTGTTCTTATTCCCCTTTTTATAGATGGGCACAATATTTGCCCTTTTCCAGTCTTCTGGAATCTCCCCTGTCTGCCATGATTTTTCAAAGATCATAGCTAAAGGCTCAGATACCTCCTCTATCAGCTCCTTGAGTATCCTGGGATGCATTTCATCAGGACCTGGTGACTTGCTGACATCTAACTTTCCTAAGCGACTTTTAACTTGTTCTTTGTGCATCCTATCTTCTAAACTTACCCTCTCTCTGCTTGTATTCACTACGTTAGGCACACCTCCAGACTTCTCGGTGAAGACCGAAACAAAGAAGTCATTGAGCATCTCCGCCATTTCCAAGTTTCCTGTTACTGCTTCTCCCTCCTCACTAAGCAGTGGGCCTACCCTGTCCTTGGTCTTCCTCTTGCTTTTAATGTATTTATAAAAAGTCTTCTTGTTTCCCTTTATGCCTGTAGCTAGTTTGATCTCATTTTGTGCCTTTGCCTTTCTAATCTTGCCCCTGCATTCCCGTGTTGCTTGCCTATATTCATCCTTTGTTAGTTGTCCTAGTTTCCATTTTTTATATGACTCCTTTTTTATTTTGAGATCGTGCAAGATCTCCTTGTTAAGCCAAGCTGGTCTTTTGCCATATTTTCTATCTTTCCTACACAGCGGAATTGTTTGCTTTTGGGCCCTTAACAACGTCCCTTTGAAATACTTCCAACTCTCCTCAGTTGTTTTTCCCTTCAGTCTTGCTTCCCATGGGACCTTACCTACAAGTTCTCTGAGCTTATCAAAATCTGCCTTCCTGAAATCCATTACCTCAATTGTGCTGGTCTCCCTTCTACCTTTCCTTAAGATCATGAATTCTATTATTTCGTGATCACTGTCCCCTATACTGTCTTCCACTTTCAAGTTCTCAACTAGTTCCTCCCTATTTGTTAAAACCAAATCTAGAACAGCTTCTCCTCTGGTAGCTTTTTCAACCTTCTGAAACAGAAAGTTGTCTCCAATGCAGTCCAGAAACTTATTGGATAAATGTTGCCTTGGATTATTGTTTGCTGTTGGGCTTGATCAGTGCAATCTTTTATTTCAAAGTAATTTCCTGGGGCTTTATATTTATTTTTCAGGATACTGTTATCAGTGATCCTATTGCTTTCCTGCTAATGTTCCATGATCTATATGCTATATAAGTACTCTATCATTTTGTTGTTTTACATTCAGAAAAGGAACTTTCTTATGTAAGATTAACCAGCAACCTCCCTAAATGTATTACCTTCTGCATACTCTTAAGAGTTCCACTTACTGTATATACATTCTGATGTTGCAAATTAATTCTCACTTCTTCTTATATTAGGATTCCATCACAAGTGACTTTGCGATTACTTAATTTACATTACTATACTCATAATTAGAGCTACATTTTTCTGAATTATTTATTGAGAATATATGACAGCAGATGTCTTTAAGGAGTACATGGTTAGGGTTTTTTACATCTCTTCTTTCAAATAAAGTTTTGTGGATAGTGTGATTCTCCTTTGAAAAGTGACTATGAAAATATTATAGGTCTCTATCTTTAGGTCTTAATTTGTATGTCAGATGTGTTCAGTTAATAAGTAAAATATATAAGTTGCTAGCCTTGAAAACTCAACATGGCCTGTAAAATACAAAGTGAGTTCTTTCCTTTCTGTGTATCTTTCCTACACAGCGGAATTGTTTGCTTTTGGGCCCTTAACAACGTCCCTTTGAAATACTTCCAACTCTCCTCAGTTGTTTTTCCCTTCAGTCTTGCTTCCCATGGGACCTTACCTACAAGTTCTCTGAGCTTATCAAAATCTGCCTTCCTGAAATCCATTACCTCAATTGTGCTGGTCTCCCTTCTACCTTTCCTTTCCAATAAGAATGACATCAGTGTCGTATACTCTTTCTTGTAACACAAGAACACAATGAAATGAATAGGTTGCAGGTTTTTTAAAAAGGAAATATTTTTTTCACACAATGCATGGTCAACCTGAGGATGTTGTGAAGGCCAAGACTATAACAGGGATTGAAAAAGAACTAGGTAAGTTCATGGTGGATACATCCATCGGTGGGTATTAGCCAGGATAGTCAGGGATGGTGTCATAATCTCTTTGTCAGAAGCTGGGAATGGACAACACTAACGGGATGGATCACTCGTCCTATTCTGTTCATTCTTCTAAAGCACTTAGCCACTGTCAGCAGACAGGATACTGGGTTAGATGGACCTTTGATCTGACCCAGTATGGCCATTCTTATGTTCTTATCAGGAAAGTGACACATGTTCAGTCCTTTATCGAGAATCCAGTGTACAGGTCTGCAATTCAGCGCATCTAGGAGAGGCTTGCAAACCTTGACACTATGCTGCCAGTTAGGCATTCACTCACAGAACACATCAGGATAGACAATTAAGGCTTCAGGCCTGCTTCACCAGTGAGGACTTTAAGATACTGGCCTTAGCATGAGCGATTCAGATTGATAATGCAGGTTCTTGTTGACTTACTTTGGCACTGAAATTATTGGCGCCTAAATGAGTGAAACCTTTAACATTATTTTCTTTGCTTTGGGACCAATCTATGGGAGATACTCTAATATCTCAGTTGGCTCTGGTGATGTCCACTCCTTATTATAGATAACAATTGGCCTTCTCTGAGCCTTCTTTCACTCAGGCCTGGAATGAAGGACATCTTGCATTCTGTGATCTCAATGGACACTTTATAATTACTGGTGATTGTTCTAAGTCATCTTTGTAAGTGCACACTTCCTGCCTACTCTTCCCTCTATCTTGGTATTCTTATCTCACTGTACAGCTCTTTGGATCAAAACAAGGAACTGAATTGGTCAGGGGCTGAATTCCCTATGCTCAAAGTCTGAGGTGACATCATTAGGGGATGGTTGTTCACCTCCAGTTTTGGTAGAGGTTTTGTGAGTTTAGTTCCAGGGAATGCCAGTCCTTCAGGCAAATCACAAAGGCAAACAGTTACCATTAAGGAATCTATAGGGTTTTTAAAAAACAAATACAGCATTGTTGACACCAGTGCATCACTGCTACCTTGTCTTGAAGCTGACAGTTACACCTCAGCAATGAGGTAGACTGGGGTGGGCAATAAAAAGCAGCAGTTAGTCCCTGGCAGGCCGCCACCGCTATGTTTATCTGTGCTTTTGCAGGCATTGGATGATTGCAGTTCTCTTTGACTACAAATCATCATTTTCAGCCAATGTGAGCAGCAGTAAGCAGTATGGACCGGGATGCCACTTCCTGTCACTCACGTTGACTGCGAACAGTGATTCACAGCCAACAAGAGCTGCAATCATCTGATACCTGCAGAAGCACAGGTAAACATAGTGGTGGGGCCCACCAGGGACTTACCCTGAGAAACAGATCTGGCCCACAGGCCGAAATTTGCCCACCTCTGACATAGAGAAGTGTAACTAACTAAGTGGAATTTAGTAAACAATTCTTTTAATGATACACACAAGAAGGAATTGAGATTGATGAATATTCCTATCAATGTTGATCTTGCAGGGTAGATGTAAAAAATGATCTTGGCTGCTATCATAAATAGATACAACTCCAAATGTTATAAATGGATCTACTGAGTATAAAGTTGCTATTTTTATAGTTACTTTTCAGGATAGAACAACATTTAAACTTGAACTATTAGCCAAATTGCACAGAAATTATATTTGTGTCTCTTTTAAATACAATTTTCAGAATATTGCTTATAGTTGGACATATAATTTTTCATAGACTATTTGGGATATATTTGTATGAGTGCAGTCCTGATTCATTTAAATATTTCTTATCCAGAAGACTTCCTGCTCTGTTGGGTAAATTCCACCATTTAGCACTGTGTTCCTATAAAAAGAACTTTCTTTTCCTACTGGTCAATACATTTTTAAAGGACCAAGATTGAATTAGTTATTTTAGCCAATTTTAACAATGAGTCTGTAAGCTACAGTTTACCTTCAATATATTTCCTGTTCTTTTCTAGCAATACAATGCTAGTTATGGATTGGAGGAATAGACTTGCTATCTGCCATTATAAAACAATTAAAAACCTTTGAGGCAATGAAGGACTCACTAGATATTATAGGTACAATCAATAAATATCAAATGGAGCAGAAATATTACAGAGGAGCTGCAAGATTTTAGGGTTAACATTTATTGGTTAAAATTCAAATTTTTTAGCTTTTATTTAAAACTGTGCCAGACTAAACTCTGATATGGGTGAACAACATCCTACACTTAACTGAAAATATTTAGCCAAAGTTTATTTTTCATCCTTCTGGCCCCATTTTTAGGAGACCGATTGAAAACAAGTTAGATCTAAATACCAGATTAGGTCTTGCAGATCAATCTACTAGGCAAAAAACAAACAAACAGCCCCCCGCCCCCCGCTACCTCCTTCTCCCCCCCCCCCAAACTGCTTATTGATTGTTTAGGCATTTCTAAGTAGAAGTCACATAACAGAACTTCATCTAAGAGGAATAGGAAGAGGTCAGATAGAATCCAGGTAGGGACATCTCTGAAAATCTGGGTTTCCCACATAGTCAGCTGTTGAGGACCAAGTCTAATGGGCAAGACATATGACTCAGTGGCGTATCCAGAATGGCCCATTTGGATGGGCAATAATGAGGGGAGACAGGGACAGTGGAATGGAGGGTAAACCACAACCCAGACCTCTAGGATACTGTTCATTAGCATCTGTATAATTAGACCCCAGGAATGTCATTTGGTATTTTATACTAAAGCCTAAAATCTCCGAGTCAGTGTGAAGTGATGGAAAGAGCTACAAGCATGAATGAGATCTCTTGTGATATGTCTACACAGCAGCATTATTTCGGGAATAAGGGCTTATCTAGAGTACGTGGAACAGTCAAAAGAAGATATGCAAATTCCGTGGGAATTTGCATATCTTCTTCTGATCGCACTTTTGAAAGCAGAGCTTTCGAAAGTTAAAGTAGTTTAGACATGGAATTTTTGGAGAACCCCTGCCCCCTTTTGTCGAAAAGCCATGTAAACCAAGATTTATGTGGCTTTTTGACAAAGAGGGGGTTTGACGAAAAAGCCACGTCTAAACTATTTTCACTTTCAAGTGCGATTGGAAGATCCTCTTTCGACTGTTCTGTGTAGTCTAGATAAGCACTTACTGATGTTATTCTGAAATAGCAAAGAGCGCACCTACACTACAAGCCTTTATTTCAAAATAATGTCGAGCTGGAGGACTTCTTACTCTGACTCACAGTAACCCTCATTTCAAGGGAAATAAGGGTTCTTCCTTTGACTTCCAGCTGTGTAGAAAGTGCCAAAAGCCAAGTTAAGCTATTTTGACTTAAGCTAATTGACGTAGTGAAAAATTGTGTAGCTTAATTTGATTGTAGCCCTGCTGAGAAGATGTACCCTTGTTTTAGAATATCGCTAGGGTGAGTCATTTCTAGCTTTTGTAGTATGTTACCATCCAGTTTTTAAGTTCTTGGTAATTTTGACTTTACCAATTATAGCTTATTGTATACAGCTACAGTAGGGAATGCTTCTGTGTCATGCCTAGAGTCCAAGATCATTGTGATATCAGAGGTAGCTCAGCCAATCATCACCCTTACATTACACATAATGTAAGTGCAACATTTCATTGAATGTGTGGGAGAGACTGCACACATGGTAGATTACTTGTCTGAGCTGCGAACCCCACAAATGTACAGTGCTCCCAGCTCAGACTTCCCTTCCCCAACACTAATCAACACAACTGTCCCCAAACATAACCAGCCAGGGGCTATAAGGCTTGCCACTTAAAGTGGGTGGATCATTGACCAGGCCCCTCTAAATTCATGGTCCATTTTGGTTAAATTCATGGTAATTGGATTTTTAAAATTGTAAATTTCATGTTTTCAGCTATTTAAATCTGAAATTTCATAGTATTGTAATTGTAGGGATCCAGACCCAAAAAGGAGTTGCTACCCTTGCTCTTTACTGGTGTTGGTGGTGGCACTGCTTTCACAGCTGGAGAATGGTGGCTACTGGCTGGGAGCCCAGCTCAGAAGGCAGAGCCACCAGCAGCAACAGCACAGAAAGAAGGAAGGCAAGGTATGCATTGCCACCCTTACTTCTGTGCTGTGGGGCCCTTAGTTAACAGCCACCACTCTTGGGTCACCCAACTCTAAAGCCACAATACAAAAGTAAGGGCAGTATGGTGCGTTATTGCTACCCTGACTTCTGCAATGTTGCTGGCAGGGTCCTGCCAGCTTTGAAGGCAGCATAGAAGGTTGGCAATACTATGACCTCCTAATCAAAACCTACAGTTTGAGAAACACTGTTTTCTCCTGTGAAATCTGGATAGTATAGGGTAAAAGCACAGAAAGACCAGATTTCATGGGGAGAGATCAGATTTCATGGTCCGTGACACATTTTTTATGGCATTCATTTGGTAGATCTGCTCCCCCTTCTCTACCTTCCTCTTTCCCTCTAGGACACAATCCCCTCCCACCACAGCCTGATCCCTGGCCTGTGATCTCCTAAGCCCACTCCCTCCAAAGTTGAGTGTTTGGAGTCATTTTGTGCATTGGTCACACAATCCACTGAGCTGAGGTGGAAGCACCCAGCCGATGCCTGAATAACATTTAGGCCATGCCAGAGCTGAGTGGCATTGAGATCTAGTGCTCAGGGGTTTCAATGCCACTCACTCAGATCTGGCTCTGTCACATCACTGTGCAGCCAGACGAAATCTGAGTGTGTGGCATTGCAATCTGACATGGGTTTGCAGTGCCATTCAGGTTTGGCTTGGCCACACAGTAATGAGGCACTGGTAAAGGTGCCCCTCTAGGCTTGGTGGCTTGTGGCCAGCATCAACAATAACTGCAAACACACGTAGCACAGCACCACAGCATGAACCCCTCATTCATGAACTGCACAAATCAACACAGATCTTGCAGTGCAATCTGTCCCTTTATGAGCTAGATGGGCCAAAGAACAGCTAATCCTGGGCTGGAGGGAATCCCAGCAGGTTCAGAGAATCAGCTGACCCAGGTGAACAGCTGTAATGACTGGGTCTGACTGCCAGCTAGAGTATATAAATAAGGGCACCAGTTCTATAAGGCAGGCTATTGAATATACTCTATTGTGGCTGCAGCAGATAGCTGCCAGAGAAAAAGCAGGCCCTGCAGACACCTCTAGTCTGTGGAAGGTCCAGCACCCAGACCTGTAGTTAAGAACAGAACTATATCTTTGGGGTAGTTGTTTCATGTTTCCCTTTATGTATATTTTAAAGAATAAACTGAGCTGTGAGGAAAAGCTACAAAATGGAACCAGACATGGATTTTTGTCTCACTCTGATGGTTAGGACCACCAACTTACAACCCTAACACCCAAATCAACACTGCATAATCAGCATGCACAACAACCCCCCCCAACACAGTAGCCCCTCACCAGAGCACACATCTTTTATTTGCCATCTGCTTACCAAGTCAGATATACTCCAAGTTCTTTCCACTCCTCCTCACTGTTAGGGTATGTCTACACTACCACCCTAGTAGTGGTCTAGGTCTACGGACTAGGTAGTTCAGATTAGGCTCCCTATTCCGAACTACCGGTACACCTCGTTCCACAAGGAGTAACGGTAATTCAGAATAGGAAGCCTAATCCGAACTACCCAGACCATGCCGCGTGTAGCCGCGGGCATGGAGTCCGAACTAGCGGACATTTAAAAATGGCGGCGCCCGGCAATATGCAAATGAAGCCCGGGAAATTCAAATCCCAGGCTTCATTTGCAACTTCGGTTGCCTACATTAACCACCCTAGTTCGAACTAGGGTGGTAGTGTAGACATTCCCTTAGAGTCTTTTATAAAATAGGAATTGAAAACCCAATTAGGAAAATGGAAGAAAACACATTTTACATTTTGAACTACAGAGTTGTAAAATTGTTTTTTGGCAATTATTTGAACATTTCAATTGTCCAACTGGAGGTGGAAGTGAATTTGTGCACTGAAATATAGTACACTGAAAATTGTTCTTAAAATGAAAGACAGTGTATTGCATCTTGATATTTAGTTTAGGTTCTGTATCAAAAACTAATAAGAGTTCTATAGCTTCCCCTGACAAGATTTAACAATATAGGCTACCCACCATTATATTTTTAAAGAATGTCCAATAAGAGACTTGATTTTATTTTTTCAGTTAATGGTGTCAGCCGATGGTCAGGGCGGTAGGTGTGTGTGTGTTACACCCAAGTCTTCAACTGCTGGGACACAAGGCCCCGTCGCAGTGGGCAGTCTAGGAGAGACTGACAGGTGCTCCGAGGAGTTTAACATCCGTGTCTTAATCCGCTAGGATTGGGATCCCTTTGCAGAGGGCAGCCAATAGGCTGACAGACGCCCCAGAGTTTATAGGAAGAGCTTATTACATCTCAGATTTTAATTGCTAGGATACAGGATCCCTTCGCAGCGGGCAGCCTAGGGAAGACTGAGAGATGCCCCTATGGATTTTTCCTCTGGAAGCGACATGATCCAAATCCTCCAGCTCTTCCTATATCTGTCCCTTATAACCGGCTGAAGATTTTTTAAATTGTGCTTGGTTCTGTTACAGCAACTGAAGGAGTCAGGTTAAAGCTTAAACAGTTACAGGTTTATTAAAGAAGCTTATAAATCATATGGTTACAATGGCTATTGCTCTATTTCTTAACTGCTAGCAAATATAGATCTTAAAAATGGTTACAAAGAAAATAAAGATAGAAAATAGAAATAATGGTACCAAGTGACAGCTTAATTTTTAAAGAGCCTTAAGTCTATGTGTACACTTAAGACAAAGGACCACATGCAGATACAATTTTTACCCCCTTCTGTGCCTCTTGACTCCAGCGTATCAGGCCAGGGCCGGTCCCTCAATTCCTAGGAAAGACGAACACGAGGTGGGCGTCCCTGTGGAACCTTGGGAGGCCAATCACTTAACCTGACCAGCAGATAGATGGTAGATTGACACTCAGAGTAAGTGTGCTGCTGGACCCATCTTTATACACATAGGGGCCCGTATCCTCTTTCTTATCTAAGATGCCAAATTGTGTTGGTCTGTCTTTGTGACGCCAGTTCTTACAAGGGAGTTTCAACTTAATTTATACTTGCAAGGGAGATAACTAAATTGTGAATACTGGACATTCTTTACTGGGCGAGAGATTTCTCCCCCCGCGGACAGTGTGTGTTCGTATCAATATAGGTTTCAGTCAAGGGCACTCCTCGGCAGCCTCTTGGTCAGCCTCTATATCCGGGTCACAGCAGCCTCTATATCCGGGCCTTCTGTTCAAGGCTTTCAAAGACTATGCTGTTTTACTGCTCTATGTGCCCTGCATACTTCCAGGCAAGCAAAGATGGATGTTACAGGGGGCTTCCTGTCTGGCTACAAATGGATAAGAAGTATTCTGTAGAAATACCGACAAAAGTATTTGGTGGGGCGGGTTGCGGCGTGGCCTAGGGGTTGCAGTGTTCGCCGGTGGGGGGTTCTAGTTCCGCCCACCCAGAGAGTGGCAGGATAGCCAACATATAGTGTGCCCTGGTGAAGTATTTGGAGTTATCTTCATCCTGGATGCAAGGATGATGTTTGTCAGTGGAGTTCACTGTTGCGTTTTTAAGTGGCTGAGGAGCTCAGTTCATGAGTTGCAGATTTCCCCACAGAAGTGACAGGTGTAGTTTTGGCAGAGACATAGTTGTTGGCTAGATTGCTGTGCCCTTTCTTTCCTCCCTTAGGGCTTTGTCTACACTGCCAGTTTTTTGCGGCAGAAAAAAAAGCCACAATCTTAATAGCATGTTTTCTGCTGTTTCTTTTTGCGCAAGAGGTTTTTGCACAAAAAGAAGCAGTGTGGATTGATTTTTGTGTGCAAAAACTCCATTTTGAGCAAGATCTTTATGCCTCTCCCGAACAAGCAGAAAGAATCTTGCTCAAAACAAGGGTTTTGTGCAAAAAAAAAAAAAGCCCATTCTGCTTCTTTTTGTGCAAAAACCCGTTGTGCAAAAAGAAACAGCAGAAAATATGCTAATGACATCTCGACTTATGCTAATGAGGGACTCATTAGCATATTGCCTGCCACAAAAACTGGCAGCATAGATGTAGCCTTATTGTTTCTCTGTCTTGTAAGTATGTCTGCTCGCCTCAAAGTGATTTGTGGCTTGGTATATGGTGTGGTGCTACTTCCATTTCACACCAAGTACTCCCTGTTTGCTGTGCTCAGGCAGGGCAGATAAGCTGTTAGGAAGCCCAGACCCCTGGTCAGGATGGGCAGCAAAATACTCTGAGAGTTCAGACCAGTTTACTCAGGCTGAGCATAAAATAGTCCAATAGCTCATGGCCCTTTCCTAGGAGAGGTGGAGACTGCCATCCATGGCTTGGCAGAGGGGGTATGTCACAGGTTCAGCAGGGATCCAAATCACCACATGCTGACTCACTATGTGTCAGCGTTGCTATCACACAGATGTTCACTATCCCTGGGCCTCTTCCACACTCCTCCTCTGGGTGTACCTGTTGGTCCAGCAGGATATCAGGGTTGGCGAGAGCCTCTGTCACCAGTACAGCTTTTCTGGGGTCAGGTCAGCCAGAGGTCTGGAGTATGGACCAGTCATCTGCTTTGGGCTTAGGTCCATGTGGTCTGGGCCATTCATCTGCTTCCTCTAGGTCTACTGCAGCCTTCCAGTGTGAGGGCTCAGGGGAAACATCTGCCACCACTAGCAGCTAGGTTCCAACTGAACCTTCTGTCTGCTCTTTATACTTCCAGCCACGCTCCTTGGTTTCTGGGAGGCAGGGTCAGAGTGGCATGGCCCCACCCACCAGCATGCAGAGATATGCTCCTTCTCCTCCAGATCTGTGGATATCCACTCCACCTCATTACAGGTTGATGCCTCCCTTTTAAAGGTGTACTTTCAGTATGTCTTTGAAATGCTTCCACTGCCCCCTGCGAGCCCTTCTTCCCTGACTTAGCTGAGAGAAGAATACTTGCTTCAGGAGGCGAGTGTCAGGTATACATACACAGAGGCCAGTCTAGTGGAGTTGTTGTTTCCTGTGCTGTACTTCTATACTGCTGATGTTGTCTGCAGAGAGAACAATGATGTCAGGGCATCAGCCTTCCCAGCTGATCCTGAGACTCCTCCTGAGGCAGCACTGCTGGACCCATTTCAGCAACTTGAGATGGTTACCCAGGCCTTACACTCAGAGAGAAAGGTGGGGATTACAGTTGGCTTGTAAACCAAGATCTTGGTGCCTGTTTGCAGCTCCCTATCAGTGCATAATCATGTGAGTAGTGTGATGAAGCTGGGCTAAAGGGCAGCAGGAGAGTGGTAGATGGGAGATAAATAAGCGCTAGGAAGTTCAGGGATATTTTACTTGTGGACTTAAGGAGAAGTTGCTACAGGTTATTTAGAAGAAACGGAGCCAATTAAGACCCTGCCAGAGACCTAATAAAAGCCCCTTGCTTCGTGACACATCATTTGCACATACTTCAGTGATGCCAATTCTTGTGATCTTAGATTTTGTAAGGGGCTTGAGGCCAGTAAGAGATCTGATTATAGCTTGGCGGTGTACTGGTGTTGACTAGAGTATAAGAGTTCCAGGCAAAGGGAGACCCTACCCAAGATGGGCAGAGGGATTTCCACAGCACAGAAGATTGAGAGAAACCCCGACCAAGGGGAAAGAGAGTAGGAAGCATGCAAATCTGAAGGGTCTTATGTGACATGATTGGATTGAGATATGTGTTGAAAGATAGTTGCTGCAAGCCCTGCTATATTTTTGCACCAAATCTTGGCTAAAGTATGCCAAGTGAGATGTCTGTAGAAAACTTAAAGAAATTAACATTGTCTGTGTGCCTATATTTCAGATGTTAGCTCCTTGATTCTTGAACTATAAGTAGCCTTGTCTCTAAGCAATTTGCCCTGATTTGACATGGCAAGAGGGTTGAACTCAATGACCTCCTGAGGTCTTTTCCAACCCTGTGATTCTATGATTCTCAGAAGTGCTCCCAGAAACCTCCTGTATTTTACAGGTAGGAACAGAGTAGAGGATGGACCTTGGTCCCTTTCCTGCTTTGCTTCTCACCCCCTGCACGGCACCAGTGCAGGCCAAGAATAGGAGCAGGAGTGGTGCCCAAACTCACCACAAAAAGGAAAAACATGGGACCTACCACAATAGCATTGGCCATTTGCCACAATGGTCTTCCAAAAGATGTGCTGGCACAGTGGATCCAATATTAAATTTCTGGTTCTATGCTGGTTGTTTGGGAAAGGTGGCTGGTTGTTTGGGAGTCATTCTCCACTGATGGTGATTTGTGGAATACAAAGAGAAGTTTGTGCTGGTGAGGGCTAGTAGAGTACCTTGGTTTTCCCAATGTTGAAAGATCCAGGCTGTGATCTACAGAAATTATGGTAGTTTGCAGGTCAGCCTCTATATATCTGAGAATGACACAGTCATCCACATACATCAGTGATGCCAATTCTTGTTGTGATCTTAGTCTTTGTTTGGAAATGTCTGAGATTGAGGAGTCCGCCATCTATTCAATGCTCAATCCAGATTCCATCAAGAAGGTGGTCATGGGTGAAAATCAGGATCACAGCAAGGTAAATGGAGAAAAGTGTTGGAATAATGACACAACCCTACTTGATGCCTTTGGGTATGTCTACACTACCACCTAAGTTCGAACTAGGGTAGTAATGTAGGCAACCGGAGTTGCAAATGAAGCCCGAGATTTGAATTTCCCGGGCATCATTTGCATAAAGCCGGGCGCCACCATTTTTAAATGTCTGCAAGTGAGGACTCCATGCCGCGCGGCTACACGCGGCACGGACTAGGTAGTTCGGACTAGGAAGCCTATTGCATAAATTGCATATCTAACTTCAAGTTTAGGGTGCTGTGTAGACGCACCCATATAAGTGGAGATTTCCCAGTTAGTCTCTTTGGGTATGTCTACACTACCCCACTAGTTCGAACTAGCGGGGTAATGTAGGCATACCGCACTTGCAAATGAAGCCCGGGATTTGAATTTCCCGGGCTTCATTTGCATAAGCGGGGAGCCGCCACTTTTAAAACCCCGCTGGTTCGAACCAGCGGGGTTTTAAAAGTGGCGGCTCCCCGCTTATGCAAATGAAGCCCGGGAAATTCAAATCCCGGGCTTCATTTGCAAGTGCGGTATGCCTACATTACCCTCCTAGTTCGAACTAGGAGGGTAGTGTAGACATACCCTTTGAAATATTGGGAATGCCCACTTATTTTCAAATTCCTTTTGAGACAAGTGATCTCTTGGTGCTCCTTAAACAATTACATATTATGATTGGATCTAATAAGATAAATATAACAACAAATATATTTTATTTCAGAGGAAAATTAATCTACAAAGAATAGATAATAGGTTTTCTGAAGACTTTCACTAATTTGTTCTAAAATTAGATTTTCACTTGAGTAAGATGAAGATAATATTTTGATTAGATGGATATATAATTACTGTTCTTTTTAACCCAGCTCAGCAGGACTTGAGGAAATCTTGAATACTGCGTATATATGTGGTTGCCTCATCTCAAAAAAGATATATTGGCATTGGAAAAGGTTCAGAAAAGGACAACAAAAATGATTAGGGGTTTGGAATGGGTCCCATAGGAAGAGAGATTAAAAAGACTTGGACTTTACATCTTAGAAAAGAGGAAACTAAGGTGGGCAGGATATGATAGAGGTCAATAAAATCATGATTGGTCTTGAAAAAGTGAATAAGAAAAAGTTATTTATTTATTCCCACAATATAAGAACTAGGGGTCACCAAATGAAATTAACAGACAGCAGGTTTAAAACAAACAAAAGGAAGTTTTCTTCACTCAGTGCACAGTCAACCTCTGGAATGCCTTGTCAGAGGATGTTGTGAAGACTAGGACTTTATCAGGGTTCAAAAAAGAGCTAGATAGGTTCATGGAGGTTAGGTCCATCAATGCCTATGAGACAGGATGGGTAGGAATGGTGTCCCCAGCCTCTGTTTGTCTGGAAATGGATGACAGGAGAGGAATCACGTGATGATTACCTGTTGTGTTCCTTCCCTCTGGGGCATCTGATATTGGCCACTGTCGACAGACAAGATACTGTGCTAGATGGACCAGACCCATTATGGCCGTTTTTATGTTCTTATGTTCTTAGGATTTCCATAAGGGTGTGTCTAAACTACATGGCTCCATCAATGGAGCCATGTAGATTAGACAGATAGGCAAAGGCAAATGAAGCTGTGATTTAAATGATCGCAACTTCATTTAAATTTACATGGCTGCTGCGCTGAGCCGACAAACAGCTGATCAGCTGTTTGTCCACTCAGCGCGCTAGTCTGGACGCTCCCCTGCCGACATCAAAGCCCTTTGTCGGCAGCCCCGTTATTCCTCGTGGGCTTCATTTGCCTTTGCCAAAAAAACAAATCTACATGGCTCCGTCGACGGAGCCATGTAGTTTAGACGTACCCTAAGAGTCCATGCATAGTTTGAGAATGTTTTAATGCTAAGCTGTTTAATAGAGTTCCTGGTTTCTGTGTGCATAAGTACTTTTTCTTTTTTTTTCTTTTTAGAGCTTACTTTCCATTGGGTATACATTCACAAAAGCTTAAGGCATTATTTATGCTGTTTGCCCTTTTCCATTTAGCAATTTTTTAAACTAGGTGAGCACAAATTATCATAAATCTACTTCGTTCTTTATTTGCATACCACTAGCATTAGTGTTGTCACTGGAACTTTCAAAATGTTTTTTTAATTAATTCATACTTGATGGTTGATTCTGCTGCATTAGGGCAAAAATGTATATGGTCAGACATAAAATAATGTAGGATCATTTTTTCGATGAATTATAATTTCAAGGAAGAATAAGTAAAACTTTGGCCCTAATTACTGAACAGTGTTTTTTAATGCTAACCACTAAGTAAGGCTATAGTTTTGTTTTATTTTTTATTATACTAACAAAGATGACAATTTACAGGCAGTCCCCGGGTTACATACAAGATAGGGACTGTAGGTTTGTTCTTAAGTTGAATTTGTATGTAAGTCGGAACTGGTACATATTGTAGGGGAAACTCTAGCCAAACATTTCTCCAGAGCTCAGTTTTATTCTCCCACACCTCACTTCCCTCAGTCCTTTATTCTCAAGCTGAAGTGTCTGCTGAGAAAAGGCGTTCCGCGTCTCCCTGGTCTGCTGTGGGAGCACTAGCTTGGCGTGTCCCTGGTCTGCTGGGGGGAGGCAGCTAGTGTGGGGTTGCCTCACCCCTTTTGTAAGTAGGAATCTGATGTAAGTCGGATCCATGTAACCCGGGGACTGCCTGTACTTAGAGAATAATGTTGATTTCTGTGCAGTTAGTTCTGTGGCACACCAGATTCAGCATATCATGACACTAGCTGTAAATATAAAGAAATGTTCAGAATTTTTTCAAAGAATTAAGAAGATCACAGAACTATCGGATCATGTTGCTGACTATTTAATCTTTATTTTTAAGATTCTGTCAGTATTCAGTTTGACACACAGAGGCTATGTCTACACTCGCAGCTTCTTGCGTGAGTAATATGCAAATGAGGCTAAACATGGAATATCGCCGAGCCTCATTTGCATACCTAATGAGCCACCATTTTTTTCAGAAGAGGCTCTTGTGCAAGAAGGAGCGTCTACACTGCCCTTCTTGTGCAAGGAAAACCTGCAAAGAAAGGCATTGCGCAAGAGGGTTTTCTTTGCGCAAGAAGGGGGCAGTGTAGACGCTCCTTCTTGCGCAAGAGCCTCTTCTGAAAAAAAATGGTGGCTCATTAGGTATGCAAATGAGGCTCAGCGATATGCCACGCTTAGCCTCATTTGCATATTACTCGCGCAAGAATCCGCGAGTGTAGACATAGCCAGAGTGTATTAGTATAATTAGATTGGATAAACTTCACACTGGGTGGAAAATGTGGAGAATTCTCATAATATTTTTAATATATAATTTAATATTAATATTTAATAGTATCAGAATGGTGGAGTTGTATTGCCCCTCTAATGGACAGTCTGGAGTTTACAATTTAAGCTATCAGAGGGGTAGCTGTGTTAGTCTGAATCTACAAAAGCGACAAGGAGTCCTGTGGCACCTTATAGGCTAAAAGATTTATTGGAGCATAAGCTTTCATGAGCAAAGACCCACTTTGTGCATGCATCTGATGAAGTGGATCTTTGCCCATGAAAGCTTATGCTCCAATAAATCTGTTAGTCTATAAGTGCCACAGGACTCCTCGTCAATTTAAGCTATGTTTACACTTATACTGCTGCAGCTGTGGCACTGTAAGGTTCTCGTAACTGCTTTGTGCCAATTGGAGAGAGCTCAGACTTATGAGGCTGTGGGGCTATAAAATTGCAATGTAGATGTCTGGGCTTGGTATTTGCTTTGCTGAGCAGACCTCGGAGCCAATTAAAGCAATATATAACTATTGGGGATAAGAGCTACTTTTCTTTACTTTCAGCATTCTGCTTCCTCTAATATTTAAAGGAAAATGAGAGAACCTCGAAGCAGTTTTATCTACTGTTTTTTCCTTTTCTTTTTCTTGTCTTAGAAATTGTAGACCACAAGTTGTCCTACAGGTTGAAACCGTGCTAAAGTTTATACTCACTTTCCCCTGGCTAGGGATTGTTCCAAAAAGAAATGTTTGCATTATGAAGCTATACTTGCTAGTCTTTTGCCATAGGGATGAGCAAAAGTAATGCCATGAAAGCCAGAAGGTTGCTCATTGGTTACTGTTGGTCTCTGATGCAGATGTAAAACCAAAGAAGAAAAAGCATGGCTAAAATTCTTTTGTGCATGCTGAGGATTGCTCTTAAGCTCAATTCCTTGGAAATTCCATGGAAATCTCTGGTTGGCCCCCTGATCCCATCTTACTTTTGCCATTCTCACTTGAAAATAAGAGATCAAAAGTGCAAGAGACTGGAGACTTAATTCTGCTGAGTGCCAATGGACTATACCTAGCATCACATTTTCAACAGTGCTGAGTATGCACAGTTATGGCTAGAATTCCAAAAGAACTTCACTCCCATTTAAGCACCTATATGAAGTGGTCAGCTTTTCAAAAGCTCTCAGCACCCACTGAAATGAGAACTTTTGAAAATCTGACTGTTTTTATAGATATTGAAGTGTAAGTTGTTGGGTGTTGTGCTCTTGAAACCATGGGCATTATTGTTCTGATGGTCAGTTGAGCCCATACTAGTAACTTAGAGTATGTCTACACTGCCACCCTAGTTCGAACTAGGGAGGCTAATGTAGGCATTCGAAGTTGCAAATGAAGCCCAGGATTTAAATATCCCGGGCTTCATTTGCATCTTGCCGGGCACCGCCATTTTTAAATCCCCCTTAGTGTGGACTCCGTGTCCGTGGCTACACGTGGCACTGAGTAGGTAGTTCGAATTAGGCTCTCTAATTTGAACTACTGGTACACCTCATTCCTCATAACGGTAGTTCGAATTAGAGAGCCTAATTCAAACTACCTACTCCGTGCCGCGTGTAGCCACGGGCACGGAGTCCGCACTAAGGGGGATTTAAAAATAGCGGCGCCCGGCAAGATGCAATATCCCGGGCTTCATTTGCAACTTCGAATGCCTACATTAGCCACCCTAGTTCGAACTAGGGTGGCAGTGTAGACATTCCCTTAATTACTATACTCGAGCACAACAACCATTCACACCTCCCCATTTGCGCCTCAGTGTGCACTGTGTAAGAGCTTGCAGAATGCAGGACTGAAACCTCTCTGTCCTTTCCCCTCCCATCTCATGTCAGTTTGGTCTCTCTTATTAAATGATTATTTTAGACCAGCGGTGGGCAGTAATTTTTGGTGGGAGGCCATTCCAAGACCTTAGTAAGTGGTCAAAGGTCACACCTTCCTATGGTATTAGTGGTGGAGACAAGACTCTGGGATGGAGTTTGGGTACAGGAGGGAACTCTGGGTAGGGGACTGAGGTACACAAGGTACAAAGGTCTGAGAGCGAGTTTGGGTTCAGGAGTTGGTTCTGACCTGGAGCAGAGGTCCAGGAGGGGGTGAAGAGGGTTTGGATTTATGGAGGGATTGTGAACTGGTGTAGGAGGGGAGAAGGTGCCATGTGCAGACTGTCTGGAAGGCTCATACCATAAGTGGCTCTCAGTCAGCAGCCCAATGGGACTCTCGGGCAAGCTCTCTGCCTGCTGCACCCCCATACGCTGCTTATAGCAGTCAGATTTTGGGGCCAGTGTATGTGTCTCTGTACAGCATGCCCTTTTAGTGAATGGGGACAGCAGGTCTCCGCATACTGCACATGCCCACAAGCACCATACCAGCAGCTCCCATTGGCTGGGTTCTGGCCAATGGTAGGCTGTGAGGATGGTGCTGCAGGGAGCTTGTGGAGACCCTCCTCCCACCAAGGGGTGTGCTGCACACACACATTGTCCCCACAGCTGGCCACTTTGAGGAACATTTGCAGCCATGGCAGCCAGGGAGCCTGCCTAAGAATCCTGCTGGGCTGCAGTGGGCCAGATCCAAATGTTTGGCGTGCTGGATAAAGTCTGCCCCTGTATCAGGCTATTTGCTATTGTAGAGATGACCACATTTCACTGATACAGTTGTTAGCACTACAGAAAGGATTGACTGAACCATGAGATTATCTTTAGAGGTGATCACACTAGATCAGTGTGCCATAGGTATGCTCGCATAGAGAAAAGTGTATTGCTCCTATTTGTCTGTCCTATCCTTGTCATGGGACTAAGTTGAGGTTATTCTAGCAAAGTTTCATAAATGAATGAAAGGAATGACAAGGAATGAAAGGAACAGACAATGATCAAGTGATCCATTCCCTGTCACCCATTCCCAGCTTCTGCCAACAGACACTAGGGACACCATCCCTGCCCATCCTGCATCATGGATAAATCCATTAATTTATCTAGTTCTTTTTTGGACCCTGTGACTGTCTTGGTCTTCACAACATCATCTGGCAAAGAGTTCCACAGGTTAACTGTGCGTTACCTGAAGAAATACCTCCTTTTGTTTGTTTTAAACCTGCTGCCTATTAGTTTCATTCGATTATCCCCTAATTCTTGTGTTATGAGAAGAGTAACTAGTACATTCTTATTTATTTTCTCCTTACTCATCATAATTTTATTGACCTCCATTCTGTCCCCCATAGTTGTCTTTTTTCCCAGCTGAATAGTCCCAGTCTATTAATCTCTTTTCACATGGAAACTGTTTCATACCCCCTATCATTTTTGTTGGCCTTTTCTGAACTTTTTCTGTTCTTTTTTTTTTTTTTTTTTTGATCGGACAAAGAGATTTTCAGCACTATTCACAGTATGGATGTACCATGGAATTCTGTAGAGACAATATGATATTTTCTGTCTTATTACGATTGCCAACTTTTTGTTAGCTTTTTGACTGACCGTTCATCAAATGGCTATTTTAAGAGAACTATCCACAATAATTCCAAGTTATCTTCCTTTTTTTACGGGAAAAGACTAAAATAGGCTTCCAGAAACATAATATCACTTCTTGTCAACCTTAAAACTTAGGAGAAATAATGCAGAATTTTATCACAGAGTTAAGTTTAGAAATCCAAGTTAGCTCAGCCAAAAGTGATGAGTCAAAGAGAGAGAAAGGCATATTCATAGAAAGACTAGGGCTTTGTGTAAACCAGAGTATTTGCAGACAGGCTGTCATAATTATAGCTGGGTGATTCAAAGTGCTGTGGAAGTTGAACCTCAGCAAGACCCAGGTACTGTGAGTTTGAGTCCCATCCTTGTCTTCTAGAGAATGGGTGTCCTGCACATTAAATGTTCTCTGACTGCATTCTGAAGGTGTTTCATTTGGAAACTCTGTCCTGAGACCATTTCAATGTAAATTAATCATCCCAAAATGTGTACGTTTTGAAAGTTTATGTTCCCAATTTGAAGAATCTGTGCAATATATCTTTTATATTTTTGAGGGCATTATGCACCTTGTAAAATTATATCTAGATAAAATGAAAACACAATTCATCCATATTTTAATGGCGGTAATATGTGATGTTGAAATAAGTTATTTTTTTTAGAAATTACAATGTGTAAATGGGTCATAAATTGTTTGTGTAGTCAGAATGACAAGCTGAGAACATATTTAAAGAAAATTAGTCATAAAGATATCAGCATACAAGGAAATCCATGTATAATTATACACACATCATAGGAGAGTCCTTTAACTCTGACTTTTTCAAGAAATTGATGAAATCAATTTGACTTGATTTACAAAAAGCATCTGTAATTCTCAGAGTTACTAGAATAACACCCCTATCTCCCCGCATAATCACTCTTGGGAGTTAGTTCCTTCATAAAAAAATGATAAATGTTTTCTGTGGGGGAGAGTGCTAAGAATTTCAAATTTAGGCAGATTTCCATTTGGGTCCCCAAACAACATGGAGAAATCCCTATCTCCTCTATTTTGTTCTTTTCTGTCTTTTCCCAGCCATCAGGAATTGGGGAGCTTCCAGAACAGTGGTGGGCAACTGGCAGCCCTAGAGCATGTGGCCCACTGGGGCTCCATCTGCAGCCCATGGACCCCCCAGCTGGTCCCCTTCCCCACAAACCTCTTTTGCACTGGGACACCAGAGCCCTGCATTTACCTGCTCCCCCTTCCCTGCAAGCACTTTTGGAGTGTGCAAATCACCTGATTTACGCTTGGGATGTTGACGACTACTTGATTAGTCGACTATCTGATAAGCAAATGTTTATCGGATAGTTGAGTAGCCACTCGACTAGTTGCTTCCCCCTCTTGCTGTCTCTGCCAGATGGAGTGTGAATCAGGTGATTTTCATGCTCCAAAATTGCTGGGAGGGTGCGGGCAGAGTTCTAGTGCCCCTGTGTGTGTGAGGTGCATGGGGACAGGGGGCAGCCTGGAGGCGGTGTATGGGGCTGCGGGTGGAACACAAGTGGGCCATGGGGCTGCTGCGATTCACTGAGGTGAATTAGGGCTTCTTGTTTGGCCCACTCATGATATGCGGCTACGTATCACTGTCTCAGAGCATCCACTGGTCATCTGATTCCCCTGCAGCACTGAGACCCAGTCCCTGACATTCCACGCCCCAGTGCTAGCTTGCGACCCCTACTTTGAAAACCACTGCACTATTGCTTATGTTCTTTGCTTCTCATTGGGTGCAGAGAGAATATTGGAGCCATTATTTGCCTCCAGGAATACAGGTTCTGCTATGAGTAGGTGGTGTGGCTGTTATCAACCATCCCCATATTTCCGTATGTCCTGTTAACTGCTGCCCTTGTTGCTTTTGTTGTGTCAGAGATGATGATGATGATGATGATGATTTTGGTAGAGGATTTTCAGCAAGTTTGTGAATGTATCCCCTAGTCTAATCTCTACAAAGGCATTTATGCTTATTACAGTGTTAGAGTCAGAAAGAAGAAGAACATTTCAATTTGAGAAAACTGTAAGTCCTTATTACCTTACTGCATACATTTAAAAGTAGCATTCTGCAGAAGGGAATGACCTTCCTATATCTCAGAGGATTTTTAGGGAGTAGTTGCTATAATTGATTTGACTTGAAGATCCCATCTCATTTCAATCATTTTTGAAGGAGTAAAGTGTTTGTCTATATGATATAAATGCTACACATTTCCTTGCTTTCCCTTTTATTGATCATACTTATTCAGATTACCTATTCCTGAAGTTATGCACGTGGAACGAATAGTTTAATTAAAACACTGGCCAAACCAAATGTTGTAAATACTGGGCAGCAACCATAAATGGGTCTAGTGCAGTGGTCCCCAAATTATGGGATACCACCTACTAAAAGGGTATGGAGGAATGTTTGAGGGAAGGCATGGCCAACCCCCTCAGGGCACAAGGGGGGGCACACTACCCAACTCTGCTCTGCCCCAGCTTTACTCTGGGCCCACACTGCAGTCCCAGCTGCAGAGTTGGCCCCAGCCTCAGCCAGCAGTTCCTGGATCAACTCTCAGCAGCCATTCTGCTCCTGGCTGTGGCTCCTGACTCCCACCACAGACCCACATGTAGCTGCATCTCCCAGGCCTGACCATAGCCACACTGCTGTCTGAGGGCCCAGCTGCATCACTGGCCCTGTTTCCAACCACAGACCCACTCCCAGCCACTGCTCCTGACCATAAGTCTTGGAGGGGCATGAACCAGGTAAGGGGGGAAATGAACAAAAATGTTTGGGGACCACTGGTTTAATGATTGGCTATTCATGCATCTCTATATTACAATTAATATTTAAAATGAAGTATATAAGTTAATAATTTGCTACATTTAAACCTGATTAATATTGTTGGGCTTGAGTAGTTTGTGAAACACTTGAATGTTCTGATTAAAAATAACATAGGAAATAATCTTCTCAGCTCAGAGCCTGTGTTGGCAGAATGCATTTCCACAGGACCAAGGAAGGAAGAAATGTTTCCCCAGCCACTGCTGCAGCCCATATCAATGGCATGTGGGGGTCACAGATGAAATAGAATTGACTCTGTTCTGGGTTAGTTAAGAGTGGACTCTAGTGTCATGTCGATACTTACTGGAAGATCTACACTCCAGAGGTCGATATTCTGGTGTTGAATTTAGTGGGTCTAGTATAGATCTCTAAATCAAATGCTGAGGGCAGCTCCCACTGGCATCCAGTACTCCTCCTTTTGCGAGGAGTAAGGGAAACTGACTGCAGCATTTGCTCCCTTCATCCCCCTGCAGTGTGGACACTGCCAAGGCTCAACGTAAAGTAAGCCAACTTCATCTACGCATAGTGCATAACTGGAGTTGCGTACCTTAAGATGATCTTCCTGATCTAGTGTAGACTAGGGATGTGAATGAGTAGTCAACTAAACAATTAACTGATAAGCCTAGGCTTATTGGTTAATCTAGTGGACTACTCACATTCCCTCTCCCTTGCTGCCTCTGTGTTAGAGGCAGCAATGGGGAGGGGGAAGCAGGAGCCGGTGCTGTGGGGAGCTGGCTTAAAACCCACATCCCACAGAGCAGCCTCTGTCCATGGGGAGCCTGGGCCTGCTGCAGACAGAGGCTGCTTTGCAGGAGCAGCCCCTCTCCATGGGGGGGTCCCAGCTCCCTGCAGACAGGGGCTGCTGCCAGAGCAGCCTCTGTCCACGGCCAGCCTGGGCCTCCATGGACAGAGGCAGCCTCCCCTGCCACATCCCCCCTAGAAGCCTCTGTCCACAGGCACCGCCAGGGGCTGTTGCCACCCCATGCTGTTGCCTCTGTATCAGAGGCAGCAGCGTGGGGTGGCAATCAACCAGTCCACGAGGGGTGCTGGTTTTTTTAATTGGTCTCCTCACTGATCAGCTGCTGCCTGGCAGCAGTGCAGGGTGGCTGGGCGCTCCCCGGGAGTGGGACCGGAGAGCACTGGCTGCTGGCCCCACCCACGGGGACTATAGAATAGTCGACTAACTGCTAAGAATTCATGCGGTTAGTCGACTATTCTATCACCTTCTATATGCCATCCCTAGTGTGGACCAGGCCTAAATGATAATAGGGGTATACAGACAGAGAAGCATTTACCCCAATAACAAGCTTCTATAGTATATAACATTTTAAAATTCCTCATATTGTTTCAAAACATTTTGGAGCTTCCCAGCCATACACAATATATTACAGACACAGTATATTGACAATATCTAGACTTATGTAAGAACAGATATTCCATCTTACCTTGAAGTAGTGCAAGTACTTAAAATATATCACTAATGATTTAGATACGGTATGTATATTGGTTTGAATATCCTCTATGTACTCCAACAAATTGACTGATCAGATAAGGTTACAGTCAAATTTGCAGGAAATATATTTATGAATCAGAAATAAGAGAGGGAGTTTTATTACTTGCAAAACTGACAAACCTGGGACATTTTTGTGGAAGATAGCCGTTGGGGATAATAACTTAGTGACAAAACAGAAAAAGGGTAATAATTCATAAATTAGCAGGTCATTAATCTTGTCTTTATGAGGGAACAAGGTAATTTATTTCAGAGAAGGTTGAACCTGAGGTGCAATCTATAATCTTTTTGATAGCTTAGTAATGTGGAAAGGCTCATAATGTAATGCTATATTATTCATCCTTTGAACTTGAGCTATTTCTATGAAAGTATGGAGGGTACAGACAAGAGAAATATCAACTTTTTGGAACACAGTAGTAAAGCAAGAAGTTTTGCTGAACCATTTTCAGAGAGGTGAGAATTGAATAAGTGGGAAACATCATTTGTGAAAGTCATCAGCATTGTAAATGGAGATTGATGACACTTTTAAAATATAGTAGTTGCCATTAAAACAGCATTTGAAAATGATGTCACACATTGAGCTTGATTGCCCCCTTTCCACAAAATAATCCAGTGGGGAGTAGAATGGAGGAGGAAAACATAGTAAGAGTTATTTTCCAAGCTCTTTACCGAGGCAAGTGGCGTGAAATAAGTCCTTGTCTATCAAATTGCATCGTGGTATCTTCAAACCCTGTGTGTATCAGTTCTAACTGTCTAGAAGTTCTGTGCCTATGTACTACTCTCCACTCTATGTAAGTCTTTCCTTACTGGTAGTCCTTGGAAGTCCTACCCTTGAAAGTTCTCATAAAGGGGGGTTCTTCAGCATATTGGGGAACAACTGAGACACTATTGTCCCTGCAAGCTGCATTCACTTTTGCAAATTCTCTGAAGAGCTGTAGGGAGCTGATTCTGGGAATAGTCATACCTCTTTCTGCTCACAACCACTGTCTCACCTCACATATTTCCCCCCACTTTTCCACTGAGGACCCTGTGCAGAGTTGAGGGAAGGAGAGATGATTTGATGGAGGTGCCCTGGATCATAGAAAGAGAGATGTGCAGATTACAGGGGAAATGTTGCTATCAATAGTATCTGCAATATTATATTTATTTTCTACACTGCATTGTGTCTTGGCTGGGTTCAAGACTTAACTTGAGAAGTTTATGGAGGGGATGATATGATGAAACTGCCTACAATGGAATGTAGCTAATCTGCAACTGCTAGTAATAAATATCCCCAAGGGCCACTGATGGGACATTAGAAGAGGATGGCTCTGAGTTACTCCAGATAATTCTTTCTTAGGTGTCTGGTTGAAGAGTCTTGCCTATATACTCATGGTTGAACTGATCACCATATTTGGAATTGGGAAGGAATTTTCCCTGGGTCAGATTGGCAGAGATTCTGGACTGCTTTTGCTTTCTCCTTCAGCATGGGGAACAGTTCACTTGAAAGTTTAAACTACTGTAAATGGAAGATTCTCTGTAATATAAAGTCTTTAACCATGATTTGAAAACTTCAGTAACTCAGTCAAAGGAGATGGGTGAGCAAAGTTCTGTAGCCTATAATGTGCAGGAGATCTGATTAAATGATGATTAGATTAGATCATGATGATTTTTTTCGGCCTTTTATGAGTCCATGTCGGATAGCACTGCATGATAAATGTTAAGAATGTTTTTAAGTGGTAACCTCTATGTCTATGGTACCTGGGGGAAAAAAACATACACAATAAACTTTTCTGTGTGTAAGAAGTAAGTAGATCTTTTAATATATTTCTTCTATGTAGAACAAGAAATTATGCAAAATATTTTATTTGGGATCTTAAATATATTCATAAGTTTCTTTCTAGCAAAATAAACTTGCTTATGTATAAGTGAAAAGACTTTTGTGATTCCAGAATCACTTATGAGGGGTGCAAAGAATCTTCTTTTGCAAACTGCATATGCTTTTCCAGATGTTTATTTGTTAAATATTTTTGGAATGTTTTACATAATTGTGTTTTTTTTTTAAGATATAGATACGGCAGTTGAACTTCCTATAAAGTTTATTCCACAATATCCTGGTCGCTATCCCTGCCAGATTCTGCTGCAGTCTTCCTATGATATTCGGGTCTATCTGATTGAGTGTGTGGTGAATACGGACAGTGCAGAAGCTGAGCTTGAGTTTGTAACACCAGCCTATCAGGCAGTGATTCAGGACATACCAATAGTAAGTTTATTTTACAATTAGAAGGTTAAATCAAGAGTCAGAATTATTGGATTAATCCTTTTAAATTAAAATTAACGTCCATGTATCATAGAACGCACAAAAGCACAGAAATATGGATTTTGTCTTATTATCCAAAGTCTAATGTTATGCAAACATAAAACTTGTTTAGGGAAAAGAAATTGTTGTATACCCTCAGTAATAACTTTAGTCAGTCATTCCTAATGATTTTTCTTCTGTGACTGATACTTATTAACATACTCTACATTGCAAGTGGGAGGGAGGGAGTTGGTTTGAATAGTATGAATATTAAATGTAAGATTTCTGGCAATAGATGAAAAAGCTGAAATCTGAATTTAAGAGCTTGACAGCAGAGTAAAATACTGTACAAATCATACTAGTGTCTTTTATTTCCAAAAAAGAAGTTGCTTAAAATATTTAAGAGAAATCTGAGGGAATAAATAACTTGTAATATAGATACGTAGAGTGTATTACAAAATTTGAAGCATTTGTTACTAAGAGAAGGATACAATAATTAGCATAGTAGATTAGAATAGTCATTAATCTAATCTAATAATTTATCTCTAGGAATGATCAGCACCTGATGCTCCAAAAACTGATGCAAGAAATCCCCTAGTGCATAATTATAGGGCTCGTCTACACTGGCCCCTTTTCCGGAAGGGGCATGTTAATTTCAGCTATCGTAGTAGGGAAATCCGCGGGGGATTTAAATATCCCCCGCGGCATTTAAATAAAAATGTCCGCCGCTGTTTTCCGGCTTTTAGAAAAGCCGGAAAAGAGCGTCTACACTGTCCCCGATCCTCCGGAAAAAGCGCCCTTTTCCGGAGGCTCTTATTCCGGAGGCTCTTATTCCTATTCAAAGTAGGAATAAGAGCCTCCGGAAAAGGGCGCTTTTTCCGGAGGATCGGGGCCAGTGTAGATGCTCTTTTCCGGCTTTTCTAAAAGCCGGAAAAAAGCGGCGGACATTTTTATTTAAATGCCGCGGGGGATTTAAATTTCCCTACTATGATAGCTGAAATTAACATGCCCCTTCCGGAAAAGGGGCCAGTGTAGACGTAGCCATAGTGTAAGATGACAGCCCAAAAAAGATAGATGAGAGACTGACTGAACTGTAGGGTTGTATAGCTTCTTCAGAGAAGACATTTTCAAGGCCATTTTTAGGCCATCATCTGACTGTTTCAGATTAAAAGATAGAGAGAAAAGGATGGGGTGTAAAACACCATGAGGATAATGCATATACACAAAGGCAACCTAAATTTTGGCATTTCCTAACATTTTAGCATTTGGCATTTCCTAACATTTAGAGCTTGACCATAATAATGCTCCTTTAATGTAGCTGGTTTATTAAATTTCCTGGTTGTTTTAAAAAGTAAAATCAAACTGTTATTTGCAACTACATATTGCAACAGTTTTTTCTGTTCTATGTGTGTTCTATATATGTGGAAATTCTGCAGTATCTTAGCCATAATAATGTGATTACTGCAGATAAATGCTGACCTTTAAAACAGTTACACTGTACTGTACTTCCTTGTGTGGGCAGCTCCTTCTTCAGCACAACCTTTAGCTATGGAAGAATTCCAAAGGTGCTACTGTTTCTCTTCTCTAGATGACAGATCTTTTCCTGCTTGAGGCCAAAGAGAGACGTTAACGCCACCAACTGGTATCTGTGTCTGTACTGACAGGAGAGTCCAAGGCCATTCTTCGTGGGTGACAAAAGAAGTAGATCTGTCAGCCATAGGAAGAATAATGGAGCAAAATTATAATTTTTCTTTGATACTTTGGGTCTCTGCAGCAGGATAGTCTTTCTACTGAATAATTTTAGTGGGCAACAGAGTCAGTATCTGAGTACATATGGCTAGATTGAGCCTGTCATTTATAAGTACAATCAAACTTCTTTTATGTTATGAGTACATGATACATTAATTTTTGGATCTAACCAAGAATATTTAACCATAAAAGAATTTCTATAAGTATATACAGTGTTAGCATTATTGAACATTTGGTTGAATAAATTTCATCATTTAAAAATACAATATTTATTTCCCTAAAACCTGCTCTTAGCTGGCATTTTTTAAAATATAAAGATTGTGAGCTGATTTGGTGTTCATTCTAAGAATTAGTGGTTAGAAATGTAAATGTAGTTGCATTTACAAATAAATGTATGTGGTAGCTTTAAATGTACCATTTGGATGACATCTCTTTCTTTTATTTTTCAGAATAATATGTCTAATCAGGACTGGAAACTTCAAGCCTTCCTAAAGGGACATTATTTTTATGGCCCTCCTCTTATATATGTGTGCCCAGGTGAAACAACACAGTATCCTCTCATGTTTAAGCCCATTGCTGAGTGTGTAACTGTGGTAAGAGAAGTGATTTCCATCATTTATAAGAAGTGCTGCTCTGCATAAAACTTACACCTGCACTCCAATTCAGCAAACCCCTTAAGCAAGTGATTAACATTAACCATGTGCTTTAATGGTTTTCTGAATCAGGATTATTCAGGATAAGACTTTTTCCTGGGGATGTACATGAAAGGAATGGCCTTCAGTGGAGCTTGGGCTAATATTATGTGTGGCCAATTTCTCTTTTCTCTTGGTCCCGCACCTCCTTCTCTGCCCACACAAATTTAATAAAATAAATAGATATTCTATACAAATTGAAAACACTCTTAATTACAAATACATATAGTGCTTCCCATCCTTAATGTAAATACATGTTATTTAATTTCTTTAATCTGTAAATTCAGTGAATGCCAATTTTAAGGTACTTTAAAAACACCAACTATCCCTCATTGCAAATATATGCTATGGAGATTCTACAGGAATAGATGTTATACAAGTTCACTAATTAGTTTCTATTGTTAATTAAGTCATTGGTCCCACTGGGGTGGATTCTCAGGCACTCTCTCCTTATGGTAGTTGTCATTCTGGATATTATGAAATACATACCAGGTTAATGTTTGTTTTATCTTTTAATGGCACGTGTTTTGTGCATTCCTGCCTATCCATTAGCTGGGCTACTCTGGCAATTGGGATACCATACAAAAATATAAATTTACAACACCACTCCTTTTCCTAACACAGAGTAATTACTATTCTACAAACTGTACAATAATCCATCCATAAGCATTACTAATGTCAGTATAATGTACTTCACAAATCCAGTGACATAAATAGAAATTGAACAGTCCTAAGGACAGGTTTCAGAGAAGTAGCTGTGTTAGTCTGTTTCAGAGAAAACAACAAGGAGTCCAGTGGCACTTTAAAACTAGGGTATTAGAGTATAAGTTTTTATGAGCTACAACTCACTTCTTCTGATGCTAAAGGGAGAAAGAAAGAAAAAAAACAGTGTGTGACAACAGTGCTAATTAAATCAGAATGAATGTGGCTCATCTCCAATAGTGGTGAGAGAGTACCTGTATGGGAAATTACCTATAATAATGTGAGAACTATTCCGTGTGTTTATTTAGACCTTGCTTTAGGGTGTGAAATTTGCATATGAACTCCTGCTCGGCAGTTTCTTTCTGCAGTCTGCTTTTGAAGTTTCTCTTTCTGAGAATGACAACTTTCAAGTCCAAAACTGCATGCCAGGGAAGTTAAATGCTTCACTACTGGCTTTTGGATGTAGCCATTTGTGTCCATTTATTCTTTTGCATAGAGACAGTCCGGTTTGTCTTATGTACATGACAGAGGAGCATCGTTGGCATATGATGGCATATATTACACTAAATGTGCATGTGAATGAGCTTTCCATGGTATATCTGATGTGGTTAGATCCTTTGATGGTTTCAGTAGGGTAGATGTGTAGACAGATTTGGCAATGGGGTTATTGCAGGGATTGGGTCCTGGATTAGTGTTTTTGCTGTGGGGTGTGCAGTTGGTAGTGACAGGACAAAGTCACCTAAACTGAAACAAGCCACGCTAGGGAGTATGGAATTATTCCTTGGGAACACTGCCATTACACTGGTGCAAAAGTTAAGATTATTGTTGGTTGTACTTTTTATTTCCTATTATATGAGAATCTGAATTGGGTATGATTTATTCTTAGCAATTATTGATGATTTTCAATAACCTCTTTTTGTATTTGAATTATATATTGTGTTTGAAAAATAATATAAGTTATAAGGAGAAGTCATATTTTAAGTATGTGTAGATAGATAGATAAAATATAAATATTTAGGGTGTATACACTTACTCAGAAGATGGGCACCACCTGTAGATCCCTGCACACCATATGCCAAAAATGAAACATCAGTGCTTTGGAATCCCAGGCTACATCTACATTGCAACACTATTTCAAAATAACTAGTGCTATTCCGAAATAACTTAGTCCGGGTCTACACTGAAGGCAGTTATTTTGAAATAGTGTCAAAATACTGTCAAGCTGGAGGACTTCTTACTCCGAGTCCTATAATCCTGATTGTATGCGGAATAAGGGAAGTCAGAGGAAGAGTGCTCTATTTTGAAATAAGTGTTGTGTAGACATTCCCTATTTCAAAATAAGCTATATCAAAATAAGATGCGCAATTGACGTAGCTCAATTTTCATAGCTTATTTCGAGTTAAGCCATGCGGTGTAGACTCACCCTCAGTTTCCTAGCAAAATGTCAAGAGGTAGGTCACTGACACAACACCCAGGTCTTCCCGCCCAAAAGACAGACTTTGTCACTTTTGTGGTGATTTCCTATTTCTCCAGCATGGGGTAATTTAATACCCTTGTCTGTATGCTAGTGGTGAAATCTTGGTTCCACTGACATCAAAGGGAACTTTTATTGATTTCCCCTCAGGTCCTCACTGTTATGAAGACTTCATCAGCAGGTCCCTGCTCTCTCAATACTCCTACAACTCTCTCTCTCTCCCTCTCTCTCTGTATAGAATCAATAAATCTTCTTTATATCTTTCAAACCAGAATGAGGATCCCCCAAAATGGTGTTGGCTTATGAATGAAATCTGTAAATGCTGGAGTTTTGGGAATAGTTCTGATTGCATTTTCTTTTTCTTTTTTTAATTATAATCCTTAGGAATTTGTCCCAAGTCATTATAATACATTGATGGTTTTCAGAAGGATGTTCATTTTTTAAAAAACAGTCTGAGAAAATCACTTCCTTTGGGACCAAACTCCACAGACAGCCAAATTTAGCTAGATCCAAAGATTTTTCCTCTCAGGCCATTGACTTAAATATGATCAAAATTTAAATAGCCAAAAATTATGAGTCACCAACAGGTCAGATTCAGCCTTATCACTTACTGCTTTTAAGATATCGCTTGTTTATTTTCATCCATAAAAGTTTCATCTGAAGAAATGGATTGTGCTCTTGAAAGCTCATCATGCCACTTACATGTTTTGTTAGAGTTTAAGGTGCTGCTAAACTATTCATTGATTTTTTAAAAGTTTTTCCAGTTACAGACTAACTCAGCTACCCCTCTGAAGATTTTGTGTATCTGTAATTACCATTCAAAAGAAAATAACATTTCATAGGCTTTTGGGGTGGATACTAATGATCTTTTTTCTCATTTTGTAATTTTCCCAAAAAGTTAGAATTCTGGCATTCTGATCGATGCATTGGGCAAAGCTACTAGACAAAGTTTTTCTGTGAAAACCAACAATTATATTGAAGTACAAGGGGGAAAACTGCATAGGGAACATTTACTATAGTTTATTATGTTAGAGGATTCAGACAACAGATAAAAGCAAGAGGTGTGTTATCTCTTCCTTGTGTATGGTAAATAAAATTGACTCAAAAAGTTTAGTATCAAGACCCACCTGCTACACAGGATTCTACTAGTTAGTTACAGCTGGAACAAAAAAGTACATTTTCTTCTACTTTTTCGTATTTATTAGGAATAGTGATGGCTCAGAAAATATTTTCTTGGAAGGTATTTTTCTTTACTAAGTAGAAATAAACAAGTCTATAATCAATAGACTTGAGGCACTATATTGCTAAATCTCTAACATAGAAAAAAAAGAAAAGGTTTTCTTCCTTAAGTTTATCTTCATTAATTCAATAGAAGTGTTTACGTATAAGCTGGAAAATAAACAGGCAATGCCTCCCTGAAAACTTGTTTCACTTGGACTCAAGATTAATTACATTAAGGGAGTTTGTCTGGCAGTCCTGGAAGAGTCACACATTGCTGAAATGCCCTCATTTCTTCTTTTGTAACAGGGCAAACTTATTCTACAAAATGAAACAGATGGCACTGCGCACATCTTTGGCCTTAAGGGAATAGGGAAGAAACCTCTTGCACTGGATCATATCATGATAGACTGTCAAGTGAGACAAATTACTCAGAAGGTCTTAATGGTGCCTAATTTTACGACGAACAAGTTGACATACAAGGTAAATTTGCAGAATGTTATAATATATGTGTCTTTGTTTAAGACGATACAAGCGATGATGTAAAAATAACATTGTAAGTACATTGTCATCATTCCTATATATTAACTTTCATGCGGCATCATGACTTTTTTCTATATTTTATAGAATTTAGCTTTAATTTTACTATATTTGATGTTTCTATAGTGAGAGATTCATTTTACTTTAGTGCATGATTTATTATACATTTCATGAAGAAGGTTGTAATAGTTTTTTACTATTACATAATTTAATACTTTTGGTTTTTCAACCTTTTCACTCATATGGATTTAGATATTCCTATTTTAATATCTAAAATTAACTGCTGCAATTTTGCAAGTCTTGTATAAGTTTGCTAACATGGGTATCTTGTAAAGGGAGTCTGCATCTAGAACTTAGAAATCTCAGTATTCCAAAACAATGAATACTCAAAGAAATGTAGGTCTTAGTTAAAATGACATCTATGTGTATGTTCATCACAGGCCATTCAATGGGTTTGGGATGAAACCCCCTTTAGTTCCAGTCTCCCTTCTCACTGGTAGACTCTGAAGAGGTGTGGGGAGAATGGGGAGAACCCAGACCCATCCACTACTCCAGGTTCTGGACCAGTGACCCCAAGACAGTGACAACAGGCATGCTCTTAATAGACATGAGGTGTCTGCCTGATTGTGCTGCAGCAGCTCCTTCCCTGGTCACTCTGAGAAAAGAAAATTATTCACCCAATGGCCAGTATATCTACCTTCTATCAGGCTACTATAAGACCTTGTGGGCCAGTTTGTACTTCACCTTGGTCCTGCGGCCTGCTGGGGACATCAGCTGGTGGATCTTGCATGGATCTAAGCACATGGGGCATGGTTCACCCTTATCCCTGATACTGGCTCCTTCTGTGGTGTGAGAGAACACCTGGTGCATGTCTATCTTGAGTACACCAGATTAGTTCCTATTTCATCACTTCCTTTAGCTGTGGGCGAGCTTATGCCCACCCACTTCCTAAATCTTTTTAAAGACACCATAATAGAGGCCCAACTTAAATGTATACCCCAAATTAAAAAACATAGCAAGAGACCTAAAAAAGAGTCACCGTGGCTTAACAACCATGTAAAAGAAGCAGTGAGGGACAAAAAGGTATCTTTTAAGAAGTGGAAGTCCAATCCTAGTGAGATAAATAGAAAAGAACATAAACACTGTCAAATCAAGTGTAAAAATGTAATAAGAAAAGCAAAAAAAGATTTTGAGGAACAGCTAGCTAAAAACTCAAAAAGAAATAACAAAATGTTTTGTAAGTACATTAGAAGCAGGAAGCCTGATAAAAAACCTGTGGGTCCCCTAGATGATCGAGCTATAAAAGGAGCAATCAAGGATGATAAAGCCATTGCGAAGAAACTAAATGATTTCTTTGCTTCAGTCTTCACGGCTGAGAACGTTGGGGAGATTCCTGAATCTGCACCGTCCTTTGTGGGTGATGAATCTGAGGAATTGTCCCGGATTGAAGTGTCATTAGAGGAGGTTTTGGAACAAATAGAAAAACTTAATGTTAACAAATCTCCGGGACCGGATGGCATTCATCCAAGGGTTCTAAAAGAACTCAAATGGGAAATTGCTGAGCTATTATCTGTGGTTTGTAACCTATCCTTTAAATCGGCTTCCATACCTAATGACTGGAAGGTAGCCAACGTGACACCAATATTTAAAAAGGGCTGTAGAGGCGATCCTGGCAATTACAGACCGGTAAGTCTAACTTCAGTACCGGGCAAATTAGTCGAAACAATAGTAAAGAGTAAAATTGTGAAGCATGTAGAAGAACATAATTTGTTGGACAAAAGTCAACATGGTTTCTGTAAAGGGAAATCCTGTCTTACTAATCTGTTAGAGTTCTTTGAAGGGGTTAACAAACATGCGGAGAAGGGGGATCCAGTAGATATAGTATACTTGGATTTTCAGAAAGCCTTTGACAAGGTCCCTCATCAAAGGCTCTTGTGTAAATTACATGGCCATGGGATAAGAGGGAAGGTCCTTTCTTGGATTGAGAACTGGTTAAAAGACAGGAAACAAAGGGTAGGAATAAATGGTAAATTTTCAGATTGGAGAGGGGTAACTAGTGGTGTACCCCAAGGGTCAGTCCTGGGACCAATCCTTTTCAACTTATTCATAAATGATCTGGAGAAAGGAGTAAGCAGTGAGGTAGTAAAGTTTGCAGATGATACCAAACTGTTTAGGATAGTCAAGACAGAAGCAGACTGTGAGGGACTCCAAGAAGATCTCACCAAACTGAGTGATTGGGCAACAAAATGGCAAATGAAATTTAATGTGGATAAGTGTAAAGTAATGCACATCGGGAAAAATAACCCCAACTATACGTACAGTATGATGGGGGCTAATTTGGCTACGACAAATCAGGAAAGAGATCTTGGAGTTATCGCGGACAGTTCTCTGAAAACTTCCACGCAGTGTGCAGCGGCGGTCAAAAAGGCAAATAGGATGTTAGGAATTATTAGGAAAGGGATAGAAAATAAGACCCAGAATATCTTACTGCCCCTGTATAAAACTATGGTACGCCCACATCTTGAATACTGTGTACAGATGTGGTCTCCTCACCTCAAAAAAGATATTTTAGCCTTGGAAAGAGTTCAGAAAAGGGCAACTAAAATGATTAGGGGTTTGGAATGGCTCCCATATGAGGAGAGGTTAAAGCGACTGGGACTTTTCAGTTTAGAAAAGAGGAGACTGAGGGGGGATATGATAGAGGTCTATAAAATCATGAGTGGTGTGGAGAGGGCCGATAAAGAAAAGTTATTTATTAGTTCCTGTGGGGGTTTCGGGGTGTGATCACCCCCTCTTGGTTCGAGAGGGGGGGTCAGCGAACCCTAGTGCCCCCTCTTAGTGCCTATCGGGCGTCCGGGGGGCCCCCGTCAGGGAACCCCCGATGCTGGGTGCGATCACCCACTCCCAGGAGGAAAGGGGGGGTCAGCGAACCCGTCAATAGTTACCCGTCTCTGCGGGGTGGGGCAGCAGACCCCTGGTTCAGAGTTTCCCCTTGTGGGGTTGTGGCTTGTAGTGTCTCTCTGTTCAGGCCGCAGGGAGTGGGGTGTTCCCTTCATGGAGGGAGGGGGACCCGGTCCCACCCTCTCTCCGGGTCCCACCCACTTGCTAACGCCCCGACGCGGTGGACGAGGGAGTTAATCCCTCCGCAACTCGTCCACCCAAGTTCGCCAAAAGCGCCCTGCCCCGGGCCCCTTCCTCCCTCCGGGCGGCTCTCGCCAATCGTGTCTGTCGCCTTTGAACCTACCCTGGTTCGGTGTCCTGGGGTGTGTCGCTCCCGGATGTGGCCTCTGGGGAGCACTCTGGGGTGCCGTTCCGCCTCCGGATGTCCCGCTCCCGTTGGGTGCGACGAGGTGGGGTCCGCCCCCCGTCGGCCGAGGGGCTGAGGGACCGCCAAGGGCAGTGGCTGTCCCGAAGACCTCGGGACCAGCGCTGGGCTGGCAGCCGTGGGGTATGCCGCCCGGGCTCCGTCCTGCCTCCGGGTCTGCTCCCCTGCTCCTGCCAGGAGCCTGCCTCCTCCTCCGTCAGCGGCCAGCCCTTTTGAGCTGGCCCGCTGCGCTAGCCGCTCCCTGGGGCCCCGCCCCTTCCAGGCACGTTACTGCGCCATGCCCCGCTGCCCAGCTGGTTTGCTCCCCCCCGCCCCCACCATCCGGGGACGCGGGAAAGGAGCCGTAGCGGCGCAGCCGGCGCAGGCGCGGGGGGAGTGCCTCCGCCCGCCGCCGCCTCCCGCTAGCGTTGGGGAAACGCCGGGGGGTCCGCTCCCAAGTGTCGGCTTCCTGCCGACCGGGGCTCCGGCCGCCCCGCCCCCCGACCAGTGACAGGCTGTCACAGTTCCCTAAATAGAAGAACTAGAGGACACCAAATGAAATTAATGGGGAGCAGGTTTAAAACTAATAAAAGGAAGTTCTTCTTCACACAGCATGTAGTCAACCTGTGGAACTCCTTGCCAGAGGAGGCTGTGAAGGCTAGGACTATAATAGAGTTTAAAGAGAAGCTAGATAATTTCATGGAGGTTAGGTCCATAAAAGGCTATTAGCCAGGGGATAAAATGGTGTCCTTGGCCTCTGTCTGTCAGAGGCTGGAGAGAGATGGCAGGAGACAAATCGCTTGATCATTGTCTTCGGTCCACCCTCTCTGGGGCACCTGGTGCTGGCCACTGTCGGTAGACAGGCTACGGGGCTAGATGGACCTTTGGTATGACCCAGTAAGGCCATTCTCATGTTCTTATGTATGTTCTTATCTTGATTGCACCAGATTAGTTCCTATTTCATCTCTTCCTTTAGCTGTGGGCGAGCTTATGCCCACCCACATCCTAAATCCCAATAACATCAGGCTACTGTAATCACTGGTCTGGGTCTGTGTGAACCCATAGAGAAGTCCCCCAAGTAGGCAAGAGTGGCAGCAAAGGAGCCAGCCAATCAGGCCAGGAAGACCTACAAAGGGAGCTGTAAAACAAAATAGGAATCTGTGCAGGTCAGAGCTCAAGGAGAGCAGGCTGTGAGGCTGGTTGAGGAAGTTGTCTCCAGGAAGGAAAGTTCTGGAAGCACTATTCTATCCGATTGGGGAAAGAGACTGAGGGGAAGCCAGCTCCAAGAGGAGAGCTGGATAAAGACTGATAGACTGTGATGAGTTAGGGGCAAGGAGTTGTGTCCGGGAGGAGAAGCCCCTCCCTGAGTGGGGAGCAGACTTGGAGACACTTGCAGGGAGCACTGGGATGGGCCCCATTTAAGTGTGTTCCCCAGAAGGGGGTTGTATTGTACAGGAGTGTGACTTGGCTAGAGGTCTGAGTAGCCTAAAAGACTTTTTAAAATGGCAGTGCAGGAACACATATTTGATCAGTCCGGGGCACTTGCAGGAAGTGAGTGCCATCCTGTTACAGTGTGTCACAATATATATGACAAATTAATTATATATATTATTTAATATACAGTTTCTATTAATAACAAAAACACCTGTGTTAAAAGAAAGCTATTTAAGTTGTATCATAAAGTGCTTGAAAGAACAGATTTATAGTTACCTATGCAACACTAGTTCTGCCTTCACACTGAAAATAATGGGGGTCTAAGTTACAAGAATCTTTGATAATAGAAAGTGTTAAGCAATGTACAAAGGTATCTTCTCCCCATGTAATGTGTCTCAAATGGTAAATTTTCTGCATGTTATTAGAGGCACATCCTGTGTCATTTGTGGATATATAGGACACCCAGGTAGTTGGAGTTGCGTCCCTTAAGCTGACCTTCCCAGTCTAGTGTAGACCTGGCTTAAGATTGTAGTATCCTCTGTCATTGAGAACAGTAAATTTTGCGAGACTAGTTGGAGCCAGGCCAGTTTCCCCAGTTAATGGCTTCCCCATTTTCCCCAAAGAATATTGATACTCTCTAATAGTACTTTATCTTTGCCAGGGTTTTCCTTTTGCTTTCTACCTTCTTTGATTAAACTCTATGCAGGAAGGCAAGATAATATCACATTGGGGAGCTGAGGTACACATGATATTTATTATTTGAAAGAGATCATTCTTCCCAACAATTAAGTGCAGATTAGGTGTGAGATTCGTAATACTGATATGTACCAGTAGTTGGGAAACCATAATAATTTGCATTATTGTTCATAAAGATTTTACTGCCCAATTAGCACTTAGAAATTAGGTAATTTTGTCTTGAGGGATGTAAATCAGTATCTCTGTTCCATTTTTCATAGTTAGATATATGAAATCATTAATTTAACAAAAAGGTAATTTAATTAAAAAGTTAATTACCTTGTTCATATATTCCCTAGCTTCTGAACAAACATATATCTCTGAGTTGTGCAGCCCAAATAAAGGTGATAGGACAAGGGTTAAATAGAATATGAGAGAGAAAAGTTCCTTTGTTTCTGAATCAAGCAGAAAAATCCTCTTCTCCTTGAAACTTGACTGGCAGTGCTTTTCTGTCACCTGGCAGGTGAACATATTATTCATATCTGGAGCAGGAATACATGTTTTAGTCTGCATCTATTGTTTGAATGTCTGTGTACCCACCAATTCAAATCAAGGCTGGGATTTTCAAAGCCACCTAAATGATTTAGGTACCCATATCCTATTGAAATTCAGTAAGATGTGTATGCCTGACTCATTGAATCACCTTTGAAAATCCCACTTTAAGTAAAGGTATGCATTTTAACTGTATACTTATCTACAGAGTTTTCAGTGACAAAAAAGACAATGCAACCCTCTTAATTTATTTTAAGCTTGAGAATACAATTAAAGAAGTTTTTTCTATTGCTAAAAATACTGGTGTATATCAGGCAGAGGTAGATCAAAATCATGTAGCAGGGAGGCCAGAGTATGTGACGTCCCTCTTACCCTTCCACACAAAGTCCTATTCTAATCAGAATGTGTTCTTTACATCATTTATTTTGATATGTAGTTTATTTCATCCTGCTGCAGATTTAATACTTTCAGCATCATGTGAATTTTTGTGTTGATAATTACATTGTAGCAGTTTCCAGTGAAAAGATTTTGGCATCTGGTAGGACATTCGTGGGGTTTGGAATTCAAGAAGGCCTGGGGACTTACTGTTGCTTTTCAGTATCTTGAAGGAGAGTAAGGCTTTTGGTACTGAGTTCTCTTTGTTTAAATTCTTGTGAACTTGGTCAGGGGCAGAAGTCACTTCAGATTTTGGGAAAGGAAATTTAAAAACTCATTCACCACCTACTAGCCCTTCACAGTCCATCAAGGACCTTCACAATTCTCTCCCTTTATATTTATCCACATTAGGTATGTGAAAATGTAACTGTGTAAATGGTTAACCAATAATCCTGGTCTTATCAGTTAAAGTTCACAGTTACACACAGGGGCCCGGTATGCACAGGGAGCTGGCTTAAAAGCTGGTTCTCCGTGTGCACCGGCTCCCGGGGAGTTCTTGGTCTCACTTCCAGTTTCTTCTGCCCCTATAGCTCATGCTTCAGGGTTTCAGTAACCAAGGTGCAGAAGTCAGGAAGGGATTTTCCTCATGCAGTATGTTCTGGGAATGTTTTTTATCCCCTTCCTTTCACACACATTGGGTGGGGAGGGTCAGGGCTCTGAGTTGGCACCAAGGATTCTCTCTCTTAGGTGATTAGCTGGCCTGTTCTCATGTAAGCCACATATATACTGAATGTGGTGCACTGTCGCAGCTAGTGGCACTTACATCACTTACAGAAAAAAAGAATGAGTGAGCTCTACAGCCTTAGCTTAGAGCCAATTAGCTTTTAGCTTAAGCGGTAGAGAGTCATGCATGAAGCATCAGAGGTCCCAGGTTCGGTTCCACCTTTCAGTGCCACACTTGCTCACATGCTTAGTCAGGGCCTAACTGATGATCATATGTCAAAATATTTTCCTGTTTCTGGATAAAATATTGCAATGTGATGATAATGCATTAGAATACTGCAAATGCTTCTTTTTAAAAGTAAATCATGAATATCCCACCAACTTTCCCTTTGATTTTTATCTTTATGGAATGCTTTCTAGAATTATCCTGATTAAAGGCATAGTCAGAAATCTAGTTATAATAAGTTTAAATCTCTGCTGGTTGAAATTTGTTTTAATTAATATAAAAGGGATGTTTCCTCACCTATCCATTATTTCCTAGAACTACAGTTTCCAACACAGAAGCAGCTCCTCTGGTATAAATTGACAGAGAATAGTTCATAGTGAGAAGAATTGTATAATGTAAAGTTTCTTACTTCACTCCAAACCCAAGATTAAATGGATGTCTATGTAATAGAATGTGTGCAGGTCTTTTGAGATACCAGTATGTGTTTCGGTGAAGGTGGAAATTTCTATTCCAGTTTTATTACGAGAGAGAAACCCTGTCCATGTCTTTGGATTTGGCTGATCTCAGGGAGTGAAGCTTCTCTAGTGTGCGTAGACTGGAGTCACTCCTTCAACTATACAAAGCTGAGGATATGTCTATATCACTAAGATAAGTCAACCTAATTTAGGTCAATTTACAGCCACTGGAGTAGGGAGGGAAGCCTACAAAGGCCTCTTGCCTTCCTATTCCCCAATGGCAAGGGGGTGTGAAGCAGCCTGAGGCTTTGTGCCCCTGGAGTACTGCATTCAGCAGCCCTGGCTTCTCAGTCCCTCTCACTCCCCACCAGAAGCTGGGCAGCCATACAGGTTGGATTGGAGAGGTGACACGCAGCCCAGCTGGGCTGTGGGGGAGGCAGGTGAACTGGGAAGCCCAGCATGCAGCTCAGCTGAGCTTTGGGGGGAACCAGGAAGCCCAGTGGAGGCCGGGGGTGGGTGGGACTGGTAGCAAGGGAACCAGAAATTACCTGCCCTGATCTGGCAAATTTCCTCATCTGGGATCAGTCAGGTCCTGAGAATGCTGGATCAGGGAGGACCAACCTGTATTAGAGCAGACCGAAGATCCATCTATCCCATTAAGCTGTCTTCCAACAAACACTAATCTGTCTAGATAGACACTATGTTGCCTGAACACCGCCATTATAACCCTACTCCTCTTGTTGAGGTGGTTTATTATTTTGGGTTAGCAGGGGAGTTATATCATCAGCAGGAGCATTTCAGTGTGTACACTTTCACTTTTTGGCCCACAAAAATTGACTTTTGTCAACAAAACTGTAATATTCACAAGAACTGAAGAAAAGCAATAAGTAGTTTGCTGAACCTGAATTAATAACATCAAGATGGGATTTATCATTTATTCAAAAACTCATAGAATGTTCTGGTTTTGAGATGGTGATAATAAGGGGTAGAGTGTGTGTTGTGTGTGTATGTGTGTGTGTCCATGTGTGCATATACATATGTGACAGAGAGAAAGTGAATCTCTGAAGAGAAATGCTGTTAAGGGGAACTCTCAGAAGCTTTTTATTAGGAAATACAGTAATAAAAGGAATTACCTGTGATTACGCCATATATATAATCCACAGCAAAATTCATAAGGCATTGTGTACACATTTAGCGTTGGGCATGGAGCAATTTTTTATCTGATGGTGAATGAATGTGAGTGGATTGTAGTGGGCATAAAGTTAGATTCATATCATCAGACTACATTAGAAGTAAAAAGTAGTATTAAATTATTTTATCTTTTGGTCTCATGATAAAAATCTCGATAAAGCAGCATTTCCCTTCAGAAATTCAATAGAGCAGCACCCTGCCACTCTGGGGAGGGAGCTGCTCCAGCCCCATGGGGCCCATCGTAGGCAACTGCTATCCATGGCAGGCCAGGCCAGTCCCTCCACCGTAGGTAACACACTGGCTTCCAGGAAGCTCAAGGAGGCTCCACTGAAGGCTCTGCAGTATAAAGTTTATTTAAGCTTAAATACACTTTATACTGCAGAGCCTGCAGTGTGTTCAACCACTAGGATTTTTAGCAGTTACATGGTTACATTTTTAAATGAATTTTTACCTCCCTCGTTCAGTGTCTCTTCCACGTATACAGGCAGTCCCCGGGTTACGTACAAGATAGGAACTATAGGTTTGTTCTTAAGTTGAATTTGTATGTAAGTCGGAACTGGCTCCAGATTCAGCCGCTGCTGAAACTGATCAGCAGCTGACTACAGGAAGCCCTAGGCAGAGTTGCTCTGCCCCAGCCTTCCTGGAATCAGCCGCTGATCAGTTTCAACAGCGGCTGAATCTGGACTCCTGGGACAGAACAGCTGGGGCGCTGCCGGGTAGGTCCCCGCAGGACCAACCCGTCAGCACCCCAGCTGCTCTACCCCAGGCGTCCCGCAACAAAAGCCTGGTCTGCTGGGGCGGAGGGGGGGGGCGCACTAGCTGCGTCCCCTCCTCCCCCAGCAGATCAGGGAGACCCGAGCAAAGCCACGGAGGCACAGAGGTCCCACCGCCTCTGCGGCTTTGCTCCTGTCTCCCTGCTGTGCTGGGGGAGTCCCCCCCAGCACAGCAGGGAGACTCGAGCAAAGCCACACAGGTGGCAGGACCCCACTGCCCGTGCGGCTTTGCTCCGGGGCAAAGGAGCAAAGCTGCACAGGCAGCGGGGTCCCGCCACCTGTGTGGCCTTGCTCCTGTCTCCCTGCTGTGCTGGGGGGGAGTCCCCCCCAGCACAGCAGGGAGACCCGAGCAAAACCACACAGGTGGCGGGACCCCGCTGCCCGTGCGGCTTTGCACCTTTGCCCCGGAGCAAAGCCGCAGAGGCGGGGGACCCCGCCGCCTGTGCGGCTTTGCTCCGGGGCAAAGGAGCAAAGCGGCACGGGCAGCGGGGTCCCGCCGCCCGTGCGGCTTTGTTCGGGTCTCCCTGCTGTGCTGGGGAGTTCCCCCCAGAGGACGCGGTGGCGGGACCGCTGCGCTCTGGGCGGTCCCGCCACCCGCGAGCTCTGGGGTGAGAAAAGCCCCATTCGTAAGTGCAGATCCGACATAAGTCGTATCCGTGTAAGTCGGGGACTGCCTGTACATGTATATTCATAGATTGTAAGGCCAAAAGGGACCAATGTAATTATCTAGTGCAGGGGTCTCAAAATCATGGCCTATTGGCCATCTACAGGCCTGGAGCATATTTCAAATCCTGGCTGGGAGACCTGGGGGGCCTGGGAGTCATGTCCAAACCCATCCCTCAAGCTCCATTCCTTCCTGCCACTGGTCCACCTTCCTCCCCTCTACCCCCCTCCTGGCATACCTTCCCGAGTGATATTTCGAAATAGCGTTTTGGCTGTGTAGATGCTAGGAAAGTTATTTCAAAATAAGGGCTTTTATTTTGAAATAACTTTGCTGTGTAGACATACCCTTAGTGAATTAGAACTAGCTCTGCTTTTTTCATTTTAATTTAGTAACTTACTTTGATCTGTCCATATTCACTTGCACCACTTAAATCCTACTGTTTGTATTTAATAAAAACACTTCTGTTTACTATCAGCCCCAGTATAAATAATTGTTGGGGGAGCAGCCATTATGCTTATCTCTCTTTCACTGTTAAAGGGAGCTTACCTGATAGCTTTTCCCTGTGTAAAACTTTTAAATGTAGAAAGACTGATTTATTTGGGGGTTTTGGCCCCATTTGGGGGTTGGTTTCCTGAGCTCTAGAACTGCATCCACCCAGTTTTAGATGAAGTGGTTCAGTGTCTGCATTGCTCATCTGTGAACTTCATTGGCGATCATTTAATGTTTTCTTTTAAGTCACTGACAAAATTTTTAAATAGCATAGAACCAAGAATTTATTCATGTAGCACGCCACTAGAAACACCCATTGGATGATGATTTGTGGTATACAGTTACATTTTGAGACATATTAGTTAGCCAAATTTTAATTTAATTAATGCAGGCCATGTCAATTTGATATTCTAGGTTTTTTAGTCAAATTGTTACGTGTTATTAAATCAAATACCTTACAGAATTCTAAGTACATCACATCAACCCTATTACATTTATAAGCCCACTTTGTAATTTCATCAACAATTATATCAAGTTAGTTTGATGGGATCTAGTTTTCATAAATCCAATCTGATTTGCTTAAATTATGTTACCCTCTTTCCATTATCTTGCTCAGGATCAACATCAGGCATATAATTCCCCAGGTTATCTCATTTACCATTTGAAAAAAACTAGTACAACATTAGCTTTCTTACAGTCTTCTGGAATTTCCTCGCCGTTCCAAGGCTTGCTGAAAATTAATATTAATGTTCCAGTTATTTCCTCAGTCAGATTTTTTAAAATTCTTGGATGCAAGCTATCTGGACCTGCTGATTTAAAAATGTCCTACTGTGGTATCTTCTATTTAACACCCTCTAAATATACTAGTAGAATAGAAAGAGTACTGTCATCAATATGATTTGACAATATCATCTGTTTTCCCTCAATTATAGAAAAGAACTATTTATTGCACACTTTTGCTTTTTCTGCATTATTATCGATAATGTCACCATTTCCGTGTCATAATGGACTTTTTGCCATTGTTAGGATTCTTTTGTTCATAATATATTTTTTAAAATTTCTTATTGTCTAATGCTGTTGGCCATAGATTTCCTCTTGTATTCCTTGGCTTTCCTTGTCAATTTTCTACATACTTAATTCATTACTCTCAACTTCCCCTTTCTTTCATTACTCTTTTAATATGTGTGTGTGTGTGTGTGTGTGTGTGTGTGTGTGTGTGTGTGTGTAGATAGATAGATAGATAGATAGATATATTTACAACTATCTTCAGTTCCCCTTTAAACCAGGTTGATTTTTTAACAATCATGGCCTTCTTTCTCAACTGTGGGATTGTGGCTTTTTGGCCATTTAATAAGGGTTGTTTTTTTAAATGATGGGAAGTTATCATTCACATTTGTTCTGGGATCAGTCCCTCTTTATTTAGTAAGGAAAGGTTTTATAGGGTATGTCTACACTACCACCCTAGTTCAAACTAGGGTGGTTAATGTAGGCAAGCGGAGTTGCAAATGAAGCCCGGAATTTGAATTTCCCGGGCTTCATTTGCATATTGCTGGGCACCGCCATTTTTAAATGTCCGCTAGTTTGGACTCCGTGCCCGCGGCTACACGCGGCATGAACTAGGTAGTTCGGATTAGGCTTCCTATTCCGAACTACCGGTACACCTCGAAATTTAAATCCCGGGCTTCATTTGCAACTTCGGTTGCCTACATTAACCACCCTAGTTCAAACTAGGGTGGTAGTGTAGACATACCCATATAGAATTGAGTTAGGAAATTGTAATCTGTGTTTAGAAATATCAAGTTTCTTTTAGTACTGGCAGTCTGAAACCTCCAAAATGTGTCACTCCAAGTGAAGATGCCCATGATCCCACAGGTTTTTCTCCTAAATTGTATATAGTTAGGTGTGTAAGGAGACAGTCATCTTCTTCCTAGTGTGATTTGTTTGTCTGTATCAGATACCAACGAGTACCCAATGTTAAGTTTTATCTGTTACAACATTTATCCATAAACATTCAGGATTATATTTGTCTAAGGGTATGTCTTCACTGCCACCCTAGTTCGAACTAGGGTGGCTAATGTAGGCATTCGAAGTTGCAAATGAGGCCCGGGATTTAAATATCCCGGGCTTCATTTGCATCTTGCCGGGCACTGCCATTTTTAAATCCCCGTTAGTACGGACTCCGTGCCCGTGGCTACACGCGGCACGGAGTAGGTAGTTCGAATTAGGCTTTCTAATTTGAACTACCGTTTCTCCTTGTGGTATCAGGTGTACCGGTAGTTCGAATTAGAGAGCCTAATTCAAACTACCTACTCCGTGCCGTGCCTAATTCGAACTACCTACTCCGTGCCACATGTAGCCGTGGGCACGGAGTCCACACTAACGGGGATTTAAAAATGGCGGCGCCCGGCAAGATGTAAATGAAGCCCGGGATATTTAAATCCCGGGCTTCATTTGCAACTTCGAATGACTATATTAGCCACCTTAGTTTGAGCTAGAGTGGCAGTGTAGACTTACCCTCAGTTATCAGTGGCTTTGGAATAAATAATGCTGTTTTTGACATAAGGTAGTACTCTCCCTTCCCTTTTACCCACTTGATCCATTAATTGTTAACATTCCAATCATGCAAATCATCCCACTAGATTTTAATAATAGCAGCTAGATTTAATGTATGCTCATAAATTAGCAATTCCAGTTTCTATTGTTTGTTTCCTAGGCTTCTAGTATTAGTGTAATAGCAATTCAGGAATTTCTTCTCATGTCCTTTGGTTTCATGATTAATTTTGTTCTCAACATCTTGATTTGTTTGCTGAGTGCTCATCTCTTCCCTCTTTTTATCTTCCCCTTTCCTATTACTTTAACCCCCTCCAGCTACTGTAGACACCCTGGGTATGTCTACACTACCACCCTAGTTCGAACTAGGGTGGTAATGTAGGCAACCGGAGTTGCAAATGAAGCCCGGGATTTGAATTTCCCGGGCTTCATTTGCATAAAGCCAGGCGCCGCCATTTTTAAATGTCCGCTAGTGCGGACTCCGTGCCCGCGGCTACATGTGGCACGGAGTAGGTAGTTCGAATTAGGCTTTCTAATTCGAACTACCAGTACACCTCATTCCACAAGGAGTAACGGTAGTTCGAATTAGCCTAATTTGAACTACCTACTCCGTGCCGCGTGTAGCCGTGGGCACGGAGTCCGTACTAACGGGGATTTAAAAATGGCAGCGCCTGGCAAGATGCAAATGAAGCCCGGGATATTTAAATCCCGGGCTTCATTTGCAACTTCGAATGACTACATTAACCACCCTAGTTCGAACTAGAGTGGTAGTGTAGACATACCCTGTGTCAGTTGGAATGTGACAGTTGATTAGAGGAAGTGGGAGTAACTGCTCTGTGGAATAACAGAGCTGCTTGTACTTCAAGCCAGGGGACAGCTCTATGCACAAGCTTTGGGGAACATGTACAAACAGCAGCATGGCTCATTACAATGCACTAGATGAAAACAAGAGCTTCATTTTTGGCCTTTTTACAGACATGACTTTGCAAATGACTTGCAACTACTAGTGAATAAGGAAGTGTCTGTGTAGGATGGAGTCACTAGATCCCCACAATCCTCCAACTGCAGGAGTGGAATTCAGTTGCTTGTTCCTTTCAACCATTGCAAGTAGTTTGCACTAATTGGAGTTATTAAGGCTATCTTTGCAAGGGAAGGAGCAAGAAGCCTTTTAAAATGAAAGTTATCACCTTCGTGAGACCAAATATCAGCTCTTTTAACAGTGGACTTGCTTCAGCTTACCAGTGTGGCTATCCTTTGTCATTCTCCTTTATTCTGACCTAATTCATGAAGTGTTCTTCTTCGAGCAGTGTCCCTGTGGGTGCTCCACTATAGGTGTCAGGAGCACTCACAGGGACAGCTGGCGCCACAGATCGGAGATCTTTTTCAGCCGTAGTCTGCTGGACTGTGCATGCGCGATGAGCATCTTGTGCTGTTTGCACCGTTTCTGGGTGCGCGGTCCGGCTCCTGCCAGTTCCTCCTAACCGTCCTCAGCCGTGGACGGAGTGAACACTCTCTCATTGGATCCTGTCAGGAATTGAGAGAAAAGTTGTTCATAGTTAATTGCTAGTTATATAGTTGTTCAGTTGTAGTAGTAGTTAGTTAGTTTGTTCATAGTTGATAGCTTTGTTTAAATAATAAATAAATAATATAGATAGTGTATTTATAGATACTAGATCTGAGAAAACTTAGTCCTCTCCCTGCGTTAGAGGACAAAAGATGCTGCCTGATCGAACCATGCCGGGTTCTCCCGGCTTTAAAAAGTGCGGCACATGCCACAAACCGATGCCTGCCTCAGATGGGCACTCGCTCTGCCTACGGTGCCTTGGTGAGGGATATATTCCCCAGAAATGTCCCCACTGTTCAAAGCTCATAGCTCGAGCTAGGTGGGACAGGGAGATGAGGCTGAAAATGCTCTTGTTCAACAAAGCATTACAGCTGCTTGAGACCGATTCCTCTCACCCCCCCAGAATCGGCTGTACCAGCAGACACTGACCTGCTTTGCCCAAGTCTGGCCATGCAAAGAGGAGGCCTTCTCCCTCACGCTCCTTACCCCGATGCATATTAGCACAGGGGAAACCAGGCACTTAGGGCATGGCTTCCATTCGCCGGCCTGATAAGCACAAATATGGCCGGAGTACCTCGGCACCCGACCTGGTACCATCCAGAGATTCGGCACTGAAAACCACTGCTGCAACTCGACCGGCACCGAGCCTTGAACCGGCGCCGACATCGGCAACACAACTGGCACCACCAAGTGTCAGCACCGAACACAGCTGGCACCGCTGCACCGCTCATTGCCAGCACCAACTTCACATACGGCTGCACAGCCAGCACCGATGCCCATGTCGACACCGGCATAGTCTCCACATGAACAGTCTCCAGCACGACTAAAGTTGTCAAAAGTCGCACAAACTGCCAACCCCATTGCCATGTCCAGAGCACACTGAGATTTCTCCGGAACCGCCTTCACTGTCTCCAGCTCGGTCATTTACTTCCAGTCATTCACCAAGACACCAGACCACAAGGTGAAGTTATTATTCACTGTCTTACACTTCCTCCCATTACCATCATCGGCACCAAAGTTCACCGGCATCTTCTACACATTCAAGGGGCAGATCGTGGTCACCCAGGTCTCCCACACTTTCCAGCTGCTATAGACACCACGATTTTCACAGGAGCAGATACTCCTCCAGACATTCGCAACCTCACGCATGGCACTATGACCATCCATGTAGACACACTTATTATAACAGATATCCCTCATACTCTCCATGACATGACACAATAAGATCACCTTCCTGTCACCAGCCTTGACCCTCAGATAACAGGACAGACTCTCCTGCCCTATCAGGAATGAGACCTCATACTCCCACTGGAATCAAGCCCCCTGTTCCATATCATTCAGAACCAGAAGGGGGCAGTTGTCGGATCATGAGAAGCCACAAAGACACTCGCCTACAGATCTGTCTTCATTGTCACCTGATGACGCTGTCTTCCCCGGTGATGTATCACCCACTGAGGACATCCGGCAATTTCAGAAGTTGTTCAAAAGAGTCGCAGATAGCCAACAGGTACAACTCTCCGAGGTCCAGCAAAAGCAACATCATCTACTTAGGAACCTGCACCCATCCCAAAGGTTAAAAGTTGCACTTCCAATCGATGATGCAATTTTAGTAATAGCAGATGACATATGGCAAACGCCGGTCAACTCCTGCTACAAATAAGAAAGCAGACAAGAAATACTTTGTCCCTGCTAAAGGCATGGAATTCCTCTTCATCCATCTACAACCAAATTCTCTTGTTGTGGATGCAGCACAGCAGAGAGCTAAAGCTCTTCAATATGGGTATGTCTACACTACCCCGCTAGTTCGAACTAGCGGGGTAATGTATGCATACCGCACTTGCTAATGAAGCCCGGGATTTGAATTTCCCGGGCTTCATTAGCATAAGCGGGGAGCCGCCATTTTTAAATCCCCGCTGCTTCGAACCCCGTGTAGAGCGGCTACACGGGGCTCGAACTAGGTAGTTCGGACTAGGGTCCTATTCCGAACTACCGTTACTCCTCGTGAAACTTCAAAGTAGGAATAAGACCCTCCGGAAAAGGGCACTTTTTCCGGAGGATCGGGGCCAGTCTAGACGCTCTTTTCCGGCTTTTTTAAAAGCCGGAAAAAAGCGGCGGACATTTTTATTTAAATGCCGCGGGGGATATTTAAATCCCCCGCGGATTTCCCTACGACGACTAGTGAAATTTACATGCCCCTTCCGGAAAAGGGGCCAGTGTAGACGTAGCCAACGTGTTTGGACCTTTTTGGAAGAAAAGTTTACTCATCAACCACTTTAACTCTAACAATGACCAATTATTCTGTCCTCCTGGCCAATTACAAATTTGACAATTATTCAAAGTTAGTTCCAAGCCTAGAATACCTGCCAGACAGTAAGCATCAGGTTCTCAAGGTGGTGGTACAGGAAGGATACAAGGCTTCTCGAACAGCCCTTCATATAGCACTTGACACTGTGGATACAGCAGCATGAACCACCGCTGGTCACGTGCAGAACATCATGGCTACACCAGGTGAAAGTGCCAAAAGATCTCCACTCAAAGGTGGAAAACCTGCCCTTTGACAGGCAGAGTCTCTTCGTGGAAAAGACAGACCAAGTCCTCCATTCTGTCAAGGACTCCAGGACAACACTCAGGACGTTGGGCATGTATACACCGCCATATCATCGAAAATGCTACATGCCCTACCAAAAGCAAAGACCCTTCTCATATCCAATGCCTCATTACAGACAACAAAAACACCAACAAAGCAGACAACGACAGCAGAAACAACGTCCACAAATGAGAGCCTCCAATCAACAAAACACCAGGTAGCAGGTTTGATGCCTCGGTCAAGGGACTACAGACCATTCCGCTGATCGCCCACCATCGTGCCACAACCGCACATTTTTCACCATCGCCTGAGGCCTTTCCACTAATAATGGGCCTCAGTGACCACTGACCGATGGGACCTGCAGCTAATTGCTTTGGGCTTCACCATTCTCCTTATTTCACTTCCTCCTCCTACCCCTTCTTCCCCATCCCTCTTCAGGGACCCATCTCATGAGTCTCTCTTGAAACATGAGGTTACTCATCTTTTAACTATTGGAGCGGTGGAAAGGGTACCGGAAGAAATCAAAGGCAAAGGATTTCATTCCCACTATTTCCTGATGCAGAAAAAATCAGGGAGTTGGAGGCCAATCCTAGACCTTCGTCTACTAAATCAGTACCTTAGCAAACAACGCTTCAAGATGGTGAGTTTAACAACTATCATTCCACCACTAGACAGCGGTGGTTGGTTTACGTCCCTTGACCTGCAGGACGCCTACTTTCATGTGACCATTCATCTGGTTCACAGGCGCTTTCTATGTTTTGAAGTTGGTTCAGAGCACTTCCAGTAAAAGGTTCTGCCTTTCAGCCTTTCATCAGCCCCCAGGGTTTTCTCGAAGACACTGGCGGTAGTGATAGCCTACTTACGATGTGCGGGAATCATCATATTCTCTTACTTCAATGATTGTTTAATGAGAGCGCCTTCTTTCGATGAAGCACTTCATGCTGCCAACACAATAAGAGCTGTATTCGAAGCACTCAGTCTTATAATCAACATTCCAAAGTCATCCATGATACCGTAGCTATCCATAGAGTTCATAGGTGTAAATCTTGATTCTACCACAGCTCGTACATACTTACCTGCAAACAGATTCCAAACTATTCAAGGCCTTGTACAGGTTCTCTCCATCAGTCCCAGAACCCCTATACTTACCTGTCTACAACTCATGGGACACATGGCATCTACAACATACGTCGTAGCACACGCAAGATTGAACTGCAGATGCCTTCAACATTGGATTACCTCGATATATATGCCAAACGGTCACGACGTCCACAGGAGGGTGATGGTACCTTGCCACATAAAAGAATTGTTAGTATGGGAGACCATCTTGGACAATTTGTTGGATGGAATACCATTTCACCAACCTCAACCAACTATGCAGATTACCACCGATACATCGCTGCTGGGATGGGGCGCACATTTACAAGATCATCAGATCCAAGGCTGCTGGTCGGCTCAGGAGTCCTTGCAACATATCAATTTCCTCGAGTTGAGAGCTGTGTTCAATGCCTGCAGACACTTCCACCCCCTGATTCGTGGTGGTGTTGTTCGTATCCTTACTAACAGTATGACAACGGTATATTATATAAACAGACAGGGAGGAGCTTGGTCCCGCTTCCTTTGCATGGAGGCGATGCGATTATGGAATTGGTTCAACCAACACGAAGTTGTGATTATCGCAGCGTACCTCCCTGGCGAGCAGAACGTCACAGCCAATGCCCTCAGCAGGCATTTTTTGACAAATCACGAATAGGACTTACATCCAAACATGCTCCATGTGCTTTTCCACTGCTGGGGATATCCATCTATAGACCTCTTTGTCATGCATCACAACGTGAAGTGCCCTCAATACTGCTCGAAAGCGGGAATCAGACCGAGATCGAGGGGGGAGATGCTCTCCTATGCAACTGGAGACACCACCTTCTATACGCCTTCCCCCTACTCCTCTCGTTCGCAAAGTTCTGAAGAAGATAACCATGGAAGAGGCCAGAGTAATACTGGTGGCCCCCTTTTGGCCACGTTTGACGTGGTTTCCTTACCTATGTCGATCCATCCTCCGTATCATCTTCCCAGATGTCGCAATTTGCTGACACAGAACCACAGGCGCTTGGTACACCCTCAGCCAGACCACCGCGCTTTGACTGCATGGTGCCTAGTTGGTTCCAACAAACAGAGATGAGTTGTTCCTAAGTGTTAGACACGTCCTGTTACATAGTAGAAGACTCAATACACGTAACACCTATCTCCATGAATGGCAGTGGTTCTATTCATGGTGTTCTACTTCGGACCTGGATCCCTACTCAGTTCTTATTCATCGCATTTTGGATCTGTGGCACAGGGACAAGCCCGACGCCTACAGTGGAGCACCCACAGGGACTTGCATCTCGAAGAACCATCATTACTGCACAAGATGAGTAACTTCTTCTCTCAGCTTGGCATGCTGGAATCAAAAAAATATTTGAACCTACAGCAAATGTTGATTTGAAGGTGTTATATGTAGTTATTGTAAGTGAATTCTCTAGATATTAAATATCTCAATGGTGGGGTAAGGGAAGAGCTGGAATATTAATACATTATTAATAATATTTGCATAAAATTAAATAATAAAATACCATGTTTAACCCACATCAAATATGCTATTTTACTTGCTTCAGAATATCAAACTAAGTTGCAATAAAAGGGTCTTTTCAAACAAAGGGTAGTACACAATGTTGTTATAAAACAGAAAAACACAGTTTAAAATATAAACATACACAGACATTTTAACTTTTGCTATCTTGAATTCTGGTTAAATGAACGTAAATAATCCCTAATGCCATCTGGAACAGCCAATTTATGAATGCATTTATATTTTATTTATCATCCCAATGTGGGCATTTAACTATACACTGGATTCCACTTTTAATGTGAAAAAAACCTGCAGTTTTGAGTAAATGGAGTTTTGATGAACACATAAATTGTGTTTTTCTTAAATTGCTAAGAAAAATTGAAATAGATTTATTTCATGTTCTTTTTATTTAAATATACCTTAGCTCTGTCCCACAAATTAAATATTTATCCTTTATTTACCTATACATTGAATTGTTTTCTTTTCTAAAAGAATAGTTAATATGTTTCTTTATTTTATTAAATACCGAGATAATTAAATACCAAGATACGGCTGTAATCTATCGATGCTGTTTGCAAAAAAACTTGCTAAAAAGAATAACAGCTATTATGTGATCATATTTCACAGAAAATAAGTAGAATAGTTTTAAATAACAATTTTACAATAAAGGTAACTACAAATAACTGTTATTACATGAATAGCTTAGATATACCTAAAATTTAAAAAAAAAGCATTTTGGACAATTGGGGTTTGGAAATTTGAGTTTAACTGTGTTCATATAAATACCAGTGTTGTCTTCAAGTCGTCATTGTCAAGTCCAAGTCAAGTCTCAAGTCACTACAGTTCAAGTCTCAAGTTACTACAGTTCAAGTCTCAAGTCGAGTCTCAAGTCCGTACAGTCACTTTCGAGTCAAGTCCCAAGTCGAGTCTCAAGGCTTAATTAAAAAATGTCAAGTCACTTTTGTATAAGCCATCAATATCGATAAATAACAATAATCACTATCTGTTTTCATTTATTAACATGAATCCGAATCATACTTGTCGTACTTGCTAACTACTAGTAGTAGTGTTTAGTTTTTGACTACTCAGCTAAAAGGTAACAAACTGCACACTTTATGTATTTATACAAACATATTCATAGCAGCCTTGAGCAACAGCTATGTAAAACTAGGTGCACAAAATGAAATTAGAAATAAAAAAAGTCTTCATTCGTGAACAAAGTTAGAATTCAGTATTACATTTGTGATATATTCTCTTTTCCACCACATTATCACCCAGTCTGGTACGATGTGGGTGCATTACAATCCCTCCTTGGCTAAACACCCTTTCAATTGCTGCACTACTGGCAGGAACCATAAACATACTCATATCAGCCTTGTGCAACAATGGAAGGCTTTCCAGAAAGACATCACATCAATTCCGGACTAAAATGAAAGTGATGATTTTCTGCTTCTAGTCCCCAAACAACTGCATAGTTCAAAAAGGACCTCAACTGTAAGGCTGCCTATTATCCTCTCTTAAGGTTGTGGTTTGGAATATCAGGGGGTATGTCTACACTACCCCGCTAGTTCGAACTAGCTAGTCCGTGCCGTGTGTGGCCGCGCGGCACGGGGTCCGAACTAGTCGGCATTTAAAAATGGCGCCGGCCGGCTTCATGCAAATGAAGCCCAGGAAATTCAAATCCCGGGCTTCATTTGCAACTGCAGATGACTACATTACCCCCGCTAGTTCGAACAAGCGGGGTAGTGTAGACATACCCAGAAAGACTTGAAAATCTGCAGTTAATTCTCATTCAATTAAAGGATAAGACAACATTGGATTTACGCATCAAATGATTAATCTTTTCCCCACAGGTTACAGAGTTATTGTCTTTCAGTAACTTCCTCACTTATTCTCCCTATATGGAGTGCTGCTACATAGATACCAAGCATTTCAGACTGATAGAACAAATATTTCAGAAATGGTAATTATAACGACCCTTCCTGATATTAATAGTATGTTTATTTTTATTACTCTCATTTTCATTCTTTTCTGTTTTTGAACAATATGCAAACTTCATCTGAGGAAGTGGTTGGTTTTTATAACCATTTCTCCTATATGTGTGCTTTGTGACCCTGAACAAACATCTTAATGTATATAATCTTTATTTTCCTTCTCTATAAAATTGGTATAATAATATCTACCTTTCTAAAACACTGGCATTTTTATAAATTTTTGGGGGGTAGGGGCCTTCGTATTGTTGTGTGTGTGTACAAGTGCCTAACACAATGATTCTTGATTGGTGGCTTCTAAATGCTACAGCAGTATAAATAATTTAAGACAGAATATAATTGACCCGAAGTATATAATTGACCCAAAGCATTCCCAGCCATTGTATCTAATATGTAGTTACAAATATTAACTTTCTCATAAAGATACTGGCCAAAGTAATAACAAGAAATTATTTTTATCAAAATCTTAAATAACTGAATTTTGGTCTAGAATAACACTATAATTCTGTTCCCATCCTGATTGCTCTTGGGGATATAATACAAGATTTTAAAAAATTGCTAATGGAAGCTGTGAGAGTCCAGTAGTGTGTAAGATACTGAGTGAATCAAGTGCTTTAAAAAACTTTATTCTGAATGTGAGTCATTATTGTAGTTGCAAGCATCTGAGCAGTGCAAACAGTTTACTGAATAGAACAAAAAAATGTCTTAAGTGATGGCTGCAGTATGTTTATGGTTGTCAAGGTTTCTGATAAAGGAGATAATTTTGTTGTGAGCATTGTTCGGAAATTAGGCCTTTGAAGGCATGAATAGCTGAAAGAGACAGTTAGAAGTACTTGTAAAGATAAATGAGTAGGAGCAATTCATTGATGACAGATGGCTGGTATTTGAATCTGTGGGAGACATAGCAGAAGTTGATGAGCTTATTAGTGAGTTCCATAGTAATTGCATTGGGGCATGCAAGTGCATGGCCTCTGGGCAGCCCAGCAAGTGTTTCTTCACCTCAGTTTCCATTTTGATTCCTTACATAGTAACTCAGAACAGCCTTTGAAGCATATATGTTGCTCTCTTTACACAGTTAATTTATTACCAAAGGCCCCACTACCGTAAATCAGGCTCTCCCAGCACAATCCAAACATTACATTTATCTCAACAGTCCAAATCTGGCTCTGGTGTCTCGTACTTACACCTCTGCTCAGCTCTCAGGTACGACTTTGACCTCCTTCACCATTCTTCAGTAGTTAGGGTGTTATTCTGCCCTGTGTCATTCATGGGAATGGTTCTACCTCTTGCCTAGATACATAAGTTGGGCTCAGCCCACCATTGTTCCCCTATCTTCAAACCTTTCTGGTATTCCAGCTTCAGGTCACCAGCTCCGAGACCTGCAGCCATCTCGCTTTGCTGATCTTAGTCTGCAAGTCCTCTCTGACCTGGCTTTCTTGCCTGGGGCCAGTTACAGCCTGCTAACTTCAATGTTCCTGCCTTCTACTTTCACTTGTCTGACCTGGCTCCACTGTTCAACCAGGGAATTTTCACCACTCCTTGTTTCAGAGTGTGCCTTCACTGAAGCTGTCAGCTGTGTTCTGCTCTTCCTCTGAGCTTTTCTGGCTCTAAGGTTTATGGGTTCTCTTCCTTTTTAAACTCTGAGCCTGAACTTTCTATGCACTCTTTTAAGATGCTGGGCACTGGGTTCTGAACTCCCCTGTCTGGATTTTGAATTCTCCTTTATAGCTCCTCAGGCAGCCTCAACTTCCTCATTACACCCATTACACTGAACTGGAATGGGGGAGTTGAGCCCAGTTTTGTTTAGATCAGACTGATGGAAGATTGAGGAAATACCAATTTCAGATGGCATTTGGGGGCCTGTTTCACTGGCCACTGAAGCAAGTGGCAAATCTTAAGTGGTAGATCTGGATAATCAGGTGAAAGAAAGACAGACAGACACTGGGATGAAGTTAAGGATACAACATTATTAATTTAGTGCTGCCACCCAATTTTATGTGCTCACTCTTTCTCGTATATAAGCAGTTATTTGGGCCCCGTGCAGGATACAAGACTTATACCATATAACTAGGTGTAATCAATAACTCTTCAGCCAGGTCCCTACAACTCAACATACTTAGCATCTTCTCACCCTAACCCCTTTGAGGAGTGTGGAGTGTATCATAGTGGATCTCAGACTGGGATACTTCAGGTCTCTTTCTCCCTACCGGTAATCAGTCCTACCAGTCATACCCTCAGTCTCATTTATCTGTGGAAGCTGGCCCTTTAGCCTTTATTCTCACTGGACACAAATATCAACTAATTAAATATGCTTATACTGCTTCCTGTATTTAAAATTCCTAATTTTACTGTTTTAATATAAATTGTGCACACATGCAGCTGCAAAGAAGGTGGAAAATCCACTGGATCCCTGCCAATTTGGTCTAATGGGAAAAAATATATCAAGAGAGGCAATTGGTCAGATCTCTGGCATCCTGGAAAGGCAGGTCAGTGTACCTCAAATACAAGGAAGGAGGGCAGGATGTCAGTGATGGCAAGATCGGGCTCTAGTCACCTGCAAAAGCTTTAATTTGAGGGGACTTGTGAGAGCCAAACAGATCCTTTCCAGCTGTCCAAAGCACAGTCCTGTGTGTACGCTGAAACACAAATTTAGGCACAGCACTGGCATGTCAAAGGACTGGTCCACATTATGAGCTAAGGTCGACATACACTCATTACAAATTTGACCTAATGCCGAGTATCTACAAAAGATTTGATATTAAGTTGAAGGTCCTTTAACTGATACAAAGATAGAAAAGATGAACCAATATTTATATAAAATACAAAACTATTACAGTATTTAACTTTGAAGTCATACAGTTGAAATCACAAATTGGTAAAGAAGTCTAAAAAGATTAAAATAGTGATTTTAGTCTGTCCATGTTTCACATCCTCTGATTTTATAGTATGTATTCTACAACATAAATGAAAGAAACTACACCTTTAATCAGAAAACAAGAATAAAAATTACTACCCTCCTTTTGGAACTTTGCTTTTACATGTTTTACAGTGTTTCATTTTGACTCTGCAATTTCTTTGTATTTAATTTCCTAATGTGCTCAGTTGTAATGGGGAGAAAAAGAAAAAAGCTCAAATTATTTGACTTGCACAATTTTAAAAATATCACCTTGTAAGTTCCTTCATTCATATCTGGCAGAAGTATGAGACAAGAGACCTTAGGGGAAAATGAGGGAAAGAGGATCAAGAAAAGACAGACAAAGAAGAAAATTTCAATATTATATGGATTTTAACACTGCAGGAGCATATTTTGTGTAACCAGTTAGATGTATATATGTCCAGGGAGAAGTCTGATTATAATTGAATTAGCAGGCAGTTGGTTAAACCAAGGCATTACAGGGACAGTTAAATTGTAGACAGAAGGAGAATAAAGAATACCAGAGTCATGAGAATGATGGTTTGTTTTTGTTTTGTAAGTCAAGCAACTGGTAATAACATGCAGCAGAAACATCATAAAATGAAACAGAAACAAGAAAGAACAATTAGAGGAGCATAAATAGAAATGACAAAGCATAGCATTCATTCCATAACAATAAAGGGATTTAGAAAGATAAGGAAGATACATGATTAACTAGATAAACCAATCACTACTTTGAAATGCCTATGAAGAGCCTCAATTTAGAGATGATGAAATAGCAGGGTGATTTTTTTCCCCAAGCTTTCTACAATAGTATTATATGATAATCTCCACAAAATTGAATACTCAGTTTTCCAATAATAAAGGAGCATCATTACATAGTGTACAAATAACACAGTTGTTTATAAGAAGGTTTTAAAGAAAGTATCATCTCATCAGATGTCAGTAACTTCTGTAAATTTAACTGAAAGGGAATGAGCCTTTCACTGAGGCTTTAAATTGTTATTTAGATTTGGGAGAAATTAATAAACTTTGAATAGTAACAAATATATTTCAGTTATTTTAAGAAAGTCAGAAGTCATCAGAAAAGTATATATAAATGATTTTAATATAAAATGTGGGGCAAGTTACTGAAATTGTTTAAATGAATATGGTCTGAAAGTCCATGAAAAAACTACAATTCAATTAAACACAGATTCAGGAAGGGAAGACTTTAAAGGTAAACAGAGGTTTTTTTTTAAAGTGTATATGTATGTATATACACATTTTACTGTATATTTCCAACTACAAAGTTATAAAGAAATAAACCCCTTACTAAGTTTCTACATCACTAAAGGTCATGTTTTCCTTGGACCTAGTACAGGTTACAGTGGGAAAGGCACCAAACTGGTTCCTTTCCCTTATGTAAGAGCAAGATGCTAATTGTCCTACACAAGGGTGCACCATTCCAGTGCCCTTGGGGAATACAAGTTACACTGAAAGTGATGGGCAAAGAAAGGAATGTATGGCTACCCTATAAATCTCCTCTCATTGGCCAAGGAAGACAGAGGAATAGTCTCCACCATCCTAAACGTTAGTGCAGCATGCATTCTTGCCCTTTGCACTGTGGGGCTTTGGGAGGAATTGTGTCTATTGAAGTATATCATTGAAAATATTTCCTTAACAAAAGATTTATTTAAATATATCATCAGTTTTCAAAACAGTTCTAAAGTTTGGCTCCTAAATCCATTATTTAGACACCTCTAAATAAAAGTAGCCTTACATTTGAAGTTGTTGAATATCTTTTGGTCCTGTGGGGTTAGTGGCACAGTGCCAGGTACATTGAATACATACATAATGTTTGCAATCTCTAATTCTGTATTTGCTCAATACAAGAGGAAAGATTATGTTACTATTCAAAACTACTGGAAAAGATATATTTTTCATTTTCTTTGGAAGCAGAGTTAGATTTGATTTTTTGTGTGTGCAATCTGTCTTCTTAGGTGACTTCAGATCTTTCAATGGTGGCTGGTGCTCCAAACCTTACTGTAGAAGCTGATGACACAGCTGCTTACACTCTGAATGTATCTGCATGGAAACGAGGAGTATTTAAAGGTAAAAAAAATCACTTTGTATATGATCGTTTTCATAACAATAATTAACAAGTCCATATCTATAAACTACATATCTTTCCACAAACCCTACTCAAGTTTCTTTAAATTGCATAATCTAAAAATGTCCATATCCTGTCTTTACTGCTTACTGTGTTCTGTGCTAAAGAATACACTTTCCTCAGCCTGTGTACCTTGCTGAATGAGACAAGGGTTTCTACAGAGCCCTCTTCATTGTATATATGTCACTGACTACTTTATGTGCAGGGAACACTGTAATAGAAAAGTTTATGTTTCAGGAGCTTGGCATTTCACCATGTAAAGCTAATTCATTGCTTAGTAGTACATATTTAACCTAAATTAGTCACTTGTATTCCAGTGGAATAATCTTTCAGAATGTTTATCTGTAATTATTAAAAATAATGATAGTATTCAACTTGTGTGCATGTGTATGTGTGGTTTGAAAAGTCTATTACTTGGCCAGATTGAAAAAACTCCTATTATTTAAGGAGATGTGGCTATTTCTGCTATCAGAAAGGGTCCCACCTTTGCTGACTTCTGAAAAAAAACCATGTCTGTTGAGAATTGCACAAGAGCCATCTTGTAACACTAACTGGTCATCATCACGAGTTACACAATAGGGAAAGGTTTGTCCACTTCTGTTTCTTCTTCCCTACAGTTACAAAGAGAAAGAACCTCAGCTACTAGTCAGGCTAGTATCTAGCCTGGCTAGTCAGGTTCCAAGTTAGCATTTTTTATTTATCAAATATGTAAATATGCGGTTAGGTTTCTTGTTATTTTAAGATAACTATTTTCTTCTAAATTTAAATATATTGCTCCAGTGTGTGTCAGTACTAGCACTATTCAATAAAAATTGGAAAACGGCTAGCACTCACCTGGAATCAGACTCTCAATTCACACTTCAAACTGTAAAATTCAAACAGTCAGGCACACACACACACTCACACCACAGCTAGTACTCTCACCGGGTAGCCTCTTCGGTGGTGGGGTCGCTTTGCTCTCCCTCTTCAACTCCCCTGTCTGCAGTCTCCTGTCTGCTTCGCTATTCGATATTATGACTTTCCCTACAAAATCAGGACTTCTGGGCACTCTATACTACTACCTTAACTCTGAGATAAATACATATTATTTTTTTAAGAACTAAGGGTATGTCTACACTACAAAGTTAATTTGAACTAACAGCCGTTAGTTCGAATTAACTTTGATAGGCGCTACACATACAAACTGCTAGTTTGAACTTAATTCGAACTAGTGGAGCGCTTAATTCGAACTAGGTAAACCTCATTCGACGAGGACTAACGCCTAGTTCGAATTAAGTAGTTTGAAATAAGGGCTGTGTAGCCACTTAATTCGAACTAGTGGGAGTCTAGCCCTTCCCAGTTTGCCCTGGTGGCCACTCTGGGCCAAACCAGTGAAACTCTTCTGCCCCCCTCCCGGCTCCGGAGCTCTTAAAGGGGCACGGTCTGGCTACGATGCTTGTGCCAGGTGCATGCCTGCAAGCACCTAGCCAGCAGACCCTGCACCTGGCACGGCACGAGCCAGCCACCCACTGCCACCCAGCCCTCCGCCTCTTCCCGGGACCAGGCTGGCAGCTCCCAGGAGCCTGCCCGGGGCTACAAGAGGCAGGCGCCCGCCTGGTCTAGTGCGGAGATCGTGGACCTCATTGAGGTTTGGGGGGAGGTCTCCAACGTCCACGACCTCTGCACTAGACACAGGAAAATGGCAGTCTAGGGCAGGATAGCTGCCAGCCTGGCCACCAAAGGCCGCATGTGAACCCAAGAGCAAGTTTGCATGAAAATCAAGGTGGTCCAGTGAGACCCCCGACCCCGAGCTCTGAGCTTAGAACATAAGAACGACCGTACTGGGTCAGACCAAAGGTCCATCTAGCCCAGTAGCCTGTCTGCCGACAGCGGCCAACACCAGCTACCCCAGAGGGGATGGACCGAAGACAATGACCAGCTATTTGTCTCGTGCCATCCATCTCCAGCCTTCCACAAACAGAGGCCAGGGACACCGTTCCTACCCCCTGGCTAATAGCACTCCATGGACCCAACCTCCATGAATTTATCTAACTTCTCTTTAAACTCTGTTATAGTTCTAGCCTTCACAGCCTCCTGTGGCAAGGAGTTCTACAGGTTGACTATTTGCTTTGTGAAGAAGAACTTTCTTTTATTAAAGCGACAAGGAGTCCTGTGGCACCTTATAGACTAACTGAAGTGTAGGAGCATAAGCTTTCGTGGGCAAAGACCCACTTCCTCAGATGCATCTGACGAAGTGGGTCTTTGCCCACGAAAGCTTATGCTCCTACACTTCAGTTAGTCTATAAGGTGCCACAGGACTCCTCGTCGCTTTTGCAGATTCAGACTAACACGGCTACCCCTCTGATACTTTCTTTTATTAGTTTGAAGCCTGCTACCCATTCATTTCATTTGGTGTCCTCTAGACCTTTTATTATGGGAACTGATGAAGAACTTTTCTTTATGCACCCTCTCCACACCACTCATGATTTTATAGACCTCTATCATATTCCCCCTCAGTCTCCTCTTTTCTAAGCTGAAAAGTCCCAGTCTTTTTAGCCTCTCTTCATATGGGACCTGTTCCAAACCCCTAATCTTTTTAGTTGCCCTTTTCTGAACCCTTTCCAAGGCCAAAACATCTCTTTTGAGGTGAGGAGACCACATCTGTACAAAGTACTGAAGATAAGGCGTACCATAGTTTTATACTTCCCCTCCTCCTTCTTCCCCTTGCTTCCCCCTTCCAGTCCTTCCTCCCAGGTTTCCCCCTCCCCTCTCTCACCCTCTCTCTTCCACCTCCTTTTCCCAGTCTCCCCAGAGATTAATCCCCCCCAGTTTTGTTAAATAAAGAGAGTTTCTATTTTTGAACACACGTGTCCTTTATTTTTTACATCAGGAAGGGGGGCTAGGGAAGGGTAAGTGGAAGGAGGTGAGGGAGAAATGGGGTACGAGCCCCCGATGGGGAGGACTGGGGTGGTTCTGCGGGTTCCTCGGGGTGGAAGCTCTCCTGCAGGGTCTCCTGGATCCTGACAGTCCCCGATTGACCCCCCCCCAGATGGCAGCCTGTGGCAAGTGCAGCCGGGCTGATGGCCGAGCGCTGTGATGTGCCGAGTGCGAGCACTCAGGGCACTCCAAGACAGGAGTGCTTTGCTGTCCCTCATTGAGGTAGACAAGCAAGCGGGGAACCCTGAGAACTGTCTGTCCGGGGTGGGGGTCGGGTCCCTTTAAGCACAGCCCTCGGCTAGCCTGAGGCAGCAGCTCCACGCTCTAAGTCCTAACCTGATGCCCTGCCGGCACCTGTTCTGGCCAGCCTTAACCTCGGTTCAGAGTCCACTCAATGTGGACATACTAGTTCGAATTAGCAAAATGCTAATTCTAATTAGTTTTTAGATCTAGATGCACTAGTTCGAATTAGCTTAGTTCGAATTAACTAATTCGCATTAAGTTAGTTCGAATTAGTGCTGCAGTATAGACATACCATAAGATACTCTAGTGACAGCACCATTAAAAAGCACACAAGGAATTTAATACTTCTAGGTTCTAGGCACTAGGATAATGTGTTGAAAATAATGTGTAAGGCTACACACTGAATGAAAAGGATAAAAATAAATACTGAACAACTGCTCACTGAATGGTACTGTTGATCTTCTAGAAAACACATACAGGCAGTCCCCGGGTTATGTACAAGATAGGGACTGTAGGTTTGTTCTTAAGTTGAATCTGTATGTAAGTCGGAACTGGCATCCAGATTCAGCCGCTGAATCTGGACACCAGTTCTGACTTACATACAGATTCAACTTAAGAACCCCAGGAGTCCCCAAGTCAGCTGCTGCTGAAACTGATCAGCGGCTGATTCCAGGAAGCCCGGGGCAGAGCAACTCTGCCTCGGGCTTCCTGTAGTCAGCCGCTGGTCAGTTTCAGCAGCGGCTAACTTGGGGACGCCTGGGGCAGAGCAGCTCGGGTGCTGCTGGGTTGGTCCAGTAGCGCGGCTGCTCCTCGGCGCTACTGGACCAACCCAGCAGCACCCAAGCTGCTCTGCCCCAGGCTTCCGGATTCAGCCGCTGCTGAATCTGACCAGCAGTGGCTGAATCAGGACGCCTGGGGAGAACAGCTGGGGTGCTGCCCGGTTGGTCCAGTAGCGCCCAGAGCGGCGCTACGGAACCAACTGGCAGCGCCCCAGCTGCTGTACCACAGGTGTCCGGAGCAAAGCCATGGAGCACAGGGGCAGCGGGACAGCCCAGACGCGTCTGGGCTGTCCGCTGCCCGCGTGCTCCGCGGCTTTGCTCTGCTTTGCCCCCCCCCCCCGTCCCCCTGGTCTGCAGACCAGGGGGATGGGGGGGGGGGCAAAGCAGAGCCAAGCCGCAGAGGACGCGGCCAGCTGACAGCTGTCAGCTGACCGCGCGCTCCGCGGCTTGGCTCTGCTTTGCCCCCCCCATCCCTCTGGTCTGCAAACCAGCGGGAGGGGGGGGGCAAAGCAGAGCCAAGCCGCGGAGCGCGCTGCCAGCTGACCGCGCGCTCTGCGGCTTGGCTCTGCCTTGCCTCCCCCCCCCTCCCCCTGGTCTGCAGACCGGGGGGGGGGGGGGCAAAGCAGAGCAAAGCAGAGCCAAGCCGCGGAGCGCGTGGGCAGCGGACAACCCTGTCCGCTGCCCTCGTGTTCCGCTGCTTTGCTTCCTCTCCCTGGTCTGCTGGAGACCAGGGAGAGGAACGGCCCCGTTCGTAACTGCGAATCCGACATAAGTCGGATCCACGTAACTCGGGGACTGCCTGTACTGTATAATTAAAAGTTTTATCCTAATGCATTTGCACAAGCAGCCTGAATTCTTGAATTTTGTAACCTTACGGAGCTTGACTTTTTGCAACCTTACTAGTCTTTTAATATATTTTTATGTAATTTTAAAATGCATTTTGCAGTGTATAGTTGATATGAAGTGCTTCTTATTATATAAATTGCTGTTTTGAGCAAAGGGAGTTCAAAAAGAGTTTCACTAAATTACATTTGTGTTTTCCAGGTTCCTATTTTAATATTATTGTGCTGACAAGGGACACAGTTTTAAAGTCAGTCCTTTCAGTCTTTGCTATTTCTTAAAAGATCTTTAGAAACATACTAATACTGTGGGAAGATTATAAGCTCTAGTTAATTTTTTAGTCATAGATTTGCCTTAATGGAGAAATAAAATTTAAAAAGCAGTTCCTCCTACATTGTTCTGGCTCCACACAGAAGTCTCCTATAATCCATTCCTAAGAAATAGGTTTAAATTCATTTAGATTTTATAAAGTGATTTCCAAATATTCTTTTCTAAAGTATTAGAATAGTTATAGGTGTATTGCACAGAATGAGTAACGGTGATTTTTTAAAGTTCCTTTTAAAAGTGTGTGTGTTTTTTAAAAACAGCCTCAAAGGCCCAAAAAAGCCCTAATATTTGAAAATACAAAGATACTGGCATTTGATTTGCTCAACTTTTCCCATGATTAGGCTGGTGGGGAAAAAAATAGAGGTTATTGCTGCTCCAGAATGGCCTGGGACAAACATTTTTTCTTACTGCTTGGCACAGCAATTTGAGTATAGACTGCAGTTCATCGCACCCCAAAGTGTTGTGTGAATAGACATTCATCAATTATTACATTTCCTTTAGTGCAAACTGGGTTCCCCTTAGTAAATACTGCAAGCAACTTAATTCTATCTCGCATTGTGCACACTATTTCAACTTACTGGTGAAGGAGTTCTGTGAAAGCACTTTACAAAGACCAAAGTCCAGTGTCATCTAGTCTTTCACTATTCCTTGTTCTCACCACCTTTAGTTCCACATCAACTTCCTTGACACCAGCTGCAGTAGAATATTGGTCTAGATTCTATACCTCACTCTTTGGATGAGCTTGATGAGCATCACATACCATGTTGCATTTCTGACTGAGCCTATATGTACACTTCTATAGGGATTGATGATCTGAAATTGATCCACCAGTCATAAATTTAGCAGCTTTAGAGAAAACCTGCGAAATTGACTGCAGGTTGCTCTCCAGTTGACCCTGTTACTCTACCATGGATGAGAAAAGGGTAGTTGATGGGAGAGTTTCTCCCATTGACCATCCTGCAGTGTAGACCCTGTGGTAATTCAACTTGAGATATTTTGACTCCAGCTACATTACACATGTAGCTGGAGTTGTGTACTTTAAGTCAACTTTCTGCTATAGTGTAGATGTAGCCTAAGTGGGATTGTGGACTGTATGTTTGACACCGCTATGCTGTAGTCATCAACATATGTAACTGCTTCTCCAAAGGAAATATAGAGCAATTTGCCTTCATTAAAACAAACACCTGCTGTAGCCCAATAAACAAATGTTACAACACATGCCTATTAATAGCAAAAGAGAAGAAAAACATATGGAGGAGGAGAGGACATGGAGAGATTATTTGAACATTAAAAACAAATTGTGCTCCATGTGGAATTCTGCCATTGATTATCTTTATGTACCAAATACATGCTGCTTTTCTTCTGGATATCATTCTGTTTCTGTTAGATTATAAGGAAAATATCAAAGAGAGTCAAATTTTGCTAGCATTGGCACTTGGAGAGCTAATGCAGAAAATAGATTAGTTGCAGTATTGCCAATCCACGTGTTATCAACTGTACTCTTTCTTCTCTTTATTTCAGTTTTCTTTTTCTCCCTTCATTTGGTTGTACAGTTGTATTGAGTGCTGTCTCTTATAGTCATACAAAATCTTCAGTTGGTTGGCTGGGAGTGGATCCATTTCCTAATTTTATTTAGCATCCTTAGTTTACTGTTAGTGTATTTTGAACGTAAGAACATAAAACAGCCATACTGGACCAGACCAAAGGTCCATCTAGCCCAGTATCCTGTCTTTGGACAGTGGCCAATGCCAGATGCCACAGAGGGAGTGAACAGAACAGGGAATCATCAAGTGATTCATTTCTGTCATCCATTTCCAGCCCCTGGCAAACAGGAGCTAGGGGCACCATTCCTACCCATCCTGGCTAAGCAAAGTGTGCAAACATTGACAGCTTTTTAAAATGACAGCTTTGAATGGCTATGGTTTGCCTCTCTGCCTCTACTCTGGTTCAGTCTACTGATGACTGTTGATGACCGCCATGTTTGCTGAGGTCACCACCCAGTTGATATCTGGCATAATGCTGCCAGATCCTGTGTAGTCCACTGGTCCTATGCCACTGTGGCAGCTCCACTGCACAACTGCAGGCTGCTGTCTTGTCTTAATCCTGTGCTGGAGTCTCTCTCGCCAGAACACAATAAGACCTCAGACACAGTCCTCACTCCCCTCCATGCACCCTGGGCTCAAGTACCCAGTCTATTAGGTTAGAGCACACAACTTTCATGAGCCCTTCCTCATTTCCAAAAAAATAAAGCAACAATTTCTGAATAATGCAACTTAAAGTGCTTCATGAAATTCTATTGAATACACTGCAAATTATATCTGTCAGCAAGTTTTCCCAACTTTTTTCTTTTTGACTAGGAGGGAACTTGGGAGCTTCAAATATGCTTTAGTAGGGTCCTATCAATTTCATGGCTGAGAAAAATGTGTCATGGAATGTGAAATAAAGCCTTCCCCCATAAAATCTGATCTCCTCATGCTGCTGGGAGCGAGGGGCTCTTCGTTGTTACACTAGTCTTGCGGAGAAGGGACAGGAGTTTTCCTTCCCCTGTATGGCTGCTGTTGGGGAGATTAGACCCAGCTGCAGAATCAGTGCAGAAGACAGGGTGCACCCTAATTCCTACACTGCAGCAGCCTAGGAGCTGGGCTCTGGGCTTCTGCTCCCTTCTCTCTGTGGCTCTCCTGGCAGCTCCTGCTGGGGTTTGGGGCTTCTGTCCCCTTATTCTTCAGCCAGAGCACACCGGGCTCCAGGCTTCTACCCCCTCCACCATGGCTCCTACTGTGGCTCTGATACAAAGCTTGTGGCTTCCACCTCATGGGCTGCCACCCAGGCAGCATGGGCTCCTGCTGCTCCAGCTGGGGCATCCAAAACTTGGGGGCTTCTGTCCCCATTGCTCCAGCCAGTGCAACCCTGCTCTAGCTGGGGCAATCTTCCACCCCATCACTACAACCAGGGCAGCCTGGGCTTGGGATTCTCCCCCGTCCCCTGTGGCTCCAGATGTGACTTAGAGCTTCAGTGCCTGTGGCTGCAGCCAGGCATAGTGTGCCCCGACTCAGGGCTTCTCCCTCCATGGCTCCTCAGGGCTCAGGGTGACTGAATTGGGGCCTTTCAGGGCTGAGGCACCCTGGGGGATCCACAAATTGGCAGGGGGGCTGTGTCTTAATCTGCCAATGGCCTGGACTAGCAGCTAGGAGTCCCTGCTGGGCCACTCCCAGCAGTATGGGAGAGAGCCTTTCCACCTCTGGGAATCTCGTTTAGCTGTAGGAAACTTGGGGCCCGCTGTTTTCAGACCCCAACTCTGAAGGCAGCACAGAAATTAGGGTGGTATTTTGGGAGTCCCTCCCCCCCAGAAAGTTTTGCAACTCTGCTCCTCAATCAATGTTCCCTCTAATTTTTTCCATCCATGTGTGGAATTCATTTTTATGTGTAGTGAGGCATGTACAAATGTGCGCCAGCAGAAACAAGAGACCTCACTGTGAGCATTCTACTAATAAGCTGAGAGGCACTTGAATCTCTCCTGAGTGGCCACACAAGCGCACAGCTTACAGAGAAAACTGCTTTTGATCCTGTTTTGAGCCGTGATCCGCATGGTTACAATACCATGAAATAAACCAATTTTAAAATATTCTGGACGTGAAATTGTCCACAATGGATTTTGAATTTGGTGGGACCATACATATTATCCTGGAAAGAGGGCTGTCACTAGGAAGGCACAAGATCTGGAGCAACTTACCCCAGTGCCCCAGGCGCAAGGCCCAGGACAACTGCCTCACGACAGGCCAAGCTCTTACCTTACCTCTGCTCTATCCCTGCCCTGCTCTGTCCCTGTCTTTTGCCTTCCGGCCCCTGCTCCACTCCCTCCCCCAAGCAAAGCAAGCCAGAGAGTTATGGGGCAGAAGCAGGGGTCAGCCCTCCTCCTGCAGTGGCAGCGGAAGCCAGAGCAGAGCAGGCTGTTGGGCCTCTCTGCTCCGACACCCTCTCGTAGCCTGTTGTGCCCTGCTTCTCCACAGTGGGAGGTGGGAAGCAGAGTACCCTGGGGCTGGGCCACTCTGCTTCCCGTTGCTGTGGTGAAGCCAAGTGCAGCAGGCTGGGAGAAGATGGCAGGACAGTGAGGAGCAGCTCAGGTGGCTGGGTTGTTCCAGATCTTGCTGCTACAGTGAGTGCAGGGCCTTCTTCTCAGGTAATTCTCTGGGCTGCCCTGGAACCCATCCATGGTTGAGTGCTGTTGTGGGCCCTCCAAAAGCATGGGGCATGGGGCAACCAGCCCAAACCATCCTAGGTCTGCATTGGAAGTCCAAGAGCTTCTGCTCACAGCAAGCTAGTGAAGCAATATGGAACTTTCATATAGAGAGTCAAGATTCTCTAAACACAACTTCATTGAAAATTGGTTTCACAGCATCCTTCAGAAAATAGTTTAGATTTGTCCCTCTGCCCCACACTGACCAAACACGGAGCACATATATCACACCCATTCTTATTTTAAAGCCAGCCTAGAACAGGCATAATAGGTCAGACCATTGGTCCAAGTAATTCAACATCCTGGCTTCCAGCAGGGGCCAATGACAGGTGCTTCAGAGGGAATTAACAGAACAGGGTAATTAACAAGTGGTCCCCATGAACTTATCTTCCATGATCATATCTCATTTTTTTAAACCCACTTATACTCATGACCCTTATAGCAACCCCTAGCAATGAGTTCCATAGGTTGAAACTGCACTGTGTGAAATAATACTTCATATGATTGTTTAAAACCTGCTGCCCATTAATTTAGTAGAGTCTCCCCTGGTTCTTATATTATGTGAATGTGATAAAGAGCACTTCCCTATTCACTTTCACCATGTGATTTTATTGACCTTTATTATACCCCCACCTTAGTAATTCTTTTTCAATCTGAAAAGTCACAGTCTTTTTATTCTCTCTTACTATGGACACTGTTTCATACCCCATCACTCTGTTGTCTTTTTCTGTACCTTTACCAATTCTAATATGCATAGTAAAAGATGTTGTAATGCATATTGAATAATCACAGTGTTGCCCGGGTCCTTCAGGGCAGAGCTTTGGGGATGTGGGGATGTGCGTGCAGGAGGCTGAGACCAGGGGTATGTTCTTTCCCTGCCCCAAGCCCTTCCACTCTACCCCAGGGCCTATTGTCTCACCCTCCCAGGCCACACCCTAATCCACGCATGGCCTGTTCTCTGCCTCTCAGGCCACATTCTCTCCCTTTCCAGGCCACCCAGGGCCTGTTCTTCCCACCCTCCCAGAAAATCACCCCTCTAGCCCACTTGGGACCTGTTCTTTTCCTCCTCCAACCCACTAGGCCCTGTTCTACCCCCGTCCCTGGCCACCCCCAGCCTGCAACTTACTAGTGTGTTGGCAGACAAAAGGGTGGAGCCCCAGCCCTACTAGCCACTCCGTTGGTGTTATGGCTGCCCCCAGTGGCCACTCTACAGGATAGCTCTTCCCTTCAGACTCACTGCCTCCAGTGGCCAATTCTCATATGCATCCCTTAGAATAGCAGCCTGACCGTTTGTATGGTATGGAAAACTGTCCTTTTCCAAGGGATTCTGGTTGTCCTGGCACACCAAACTCTTGCTTTAAGTTAAAAGAAGAGGAAGTTACATATCAAATTTGGTGGCCTTAGCTTTTAATGTTTAGGAGTTATTCTTGAACAAACGGACTCACAGAGAGACTCTATCTATCTATCTATCTATCTATCTATCTATCTATCTATCTATCTATCTATCTATCTATCTATCTATCTATCTATCTATCTATCTATCTATCTATCTATCTATCATCGTTTGTTTCAAGGCTATTGCATGATATCTTTAAGAAGATAGTCACACTCATTAGGAACATGTCTGTAGTATTTAAACCACTGTCTAAACATTCCACATATTTTCAGATTAATGTGCTATATTCCAGCACAAAATAATTTCTTTAGTTGTCTTCAGACAATATATTGGGTTATTGTGAGCAGAGTAATGGATTTTACTATCACTTTAAAACCAGAAAATAATCACGCTCAGAGAATTTCTTTTTTGCCCATAAACCCATCAGTTAGTACAGTCAATTTTATACAAAAGGAAAAAAATGAATATTTTCCACTTCATTAAAGTGTACAGTATTACTTTATATGGCCAATGAATCTCATATTGTGAGATATGATACTGCCAATGAAGTTTTAATGGGAAATAAAACCATCTTTGTCTGGTTAAAGAGATTGCTGCTTTTGTGACAATATAAAACAAAACTGCTGCATCTGTATGTGGATTGCAGTTGAACAAAGGGTTTATATTGCATCCTAAAACTAAAAAAAAAAAAGCAATGACATTTTTAACAAAAGATCATCTTAAAAATGATCTGACAAGAAAAGGAAACATCTCATTGTGCTCTTTTCTTTCATTTTAATGTACATTTAAGAGCTATTTTGTTACAGTTGCTACTCTTAGACCAGTATTCAGTATTTTTATTCTGAAGTGTGCATATGCTAAAGGGCATCTGAGAAACCGTGATATTTTCAAAAATGGCAGTGGCCTAATTCTGCACCTATTAAAATCAATAGGGCCCGGTCTACACTAGACAAGTCAGGTTGGCTTAAGGTATGCTATCCAGCTAATTGCCCTGATTGCCTTTTCAGTGTCACTCTGTCCTAGGACTCTGTCCCCTTACTGTACGCCTAACTTACATTCTTTGATGTTAGATGGATGGCATTGCATTTGGCTGTATTAAACACATATTGTTCAGATTAGTCCACCTTAACAGGCAATCTAGATCAGTTTGTATAATTGACCTGTACAGATAATTATTTAACACTTCATCAATTATAGTATCATCTGCAGTTTTACTAGCAATGATTTTATGGCTTATTCCAGATATCAGATAAAAATACTGAACAGCATTAGATCTTTGTGAAACCCATTTGGAAACACCTCTGCAGGATGGTGATTCTCATGGAAAAGTATTATTAGATTTATCATATAACCAGTTTTAGCTAATTTAGTATGGAATGCATTGATTTTTGTTTAGTTCTATCTTTTGTCAAAATGTTATGTGGGACTAAAGCATATGTCTGAGAGAAGGTTAAATATATTTTTATAGTATAGTTACCTTTATATCAACCAAACTGTTAATCTCAGCAAAAAAAATATCAGGCTTCCTTCACAAGGATTATTTTCCAGTGGTCAGGAATTTTCTATGTGTTCCAAGATTGTTAAACATTAACACTAATGATTGACATCTCCTCTGCCCATTATTTTAATAATCTGGAGTGCAAGTTATCCATTCCCACTCATTTAAAAATGTTTAATAGTTGCTGTTTAATATCTTCTGTAGTTGCTGATGGAATAGAAAGTATTTTTCTATCACTGCAACACATGAAAAATCATCTTACTACTTACCAAATACAGAACAGAAAAAATTATTGAATACTTGTGCCTTTTCTACATAATGATTGACAATCTTATCGTCTTTTTTTGGTATTGAATCTATACCATGGTTAATATTTCATTTGTTCCTGATTATATTTAAAGAACTATTTTTTATTGTCCTTAATCTTACTGGCTTTAGAGATTTAAGTAACTGCCAGTTTGTATTCATTTCTTTTAATTTCCCCACTTTCCCATTTGTTATATGTAGTTATTTATTTGTTGTTTTTTTAATAGCTTGTTTCACATCCCTTTTTAACCAGGATGATTATTTAACTGAAAAATTGCTTCTTCAATTAAACAATTGACTGAGGAATTGTAATTGTATTTGGCATCTAATAAATAATAATTAAATCACAACAAAGTATCTTCAACAGCCCCTAGTTATCATTAACATTATGTTTACATTTTTCTCCCAATGCATTTTCCTCTGAATTCTTGCCCTTTCTCAATTGTAGTGATCCAGGTTTGTACTTAAAGTAGAACAGCTTCTCTTCATTGTTTGTGCTGTTGACATACCTCTTCAGATTTAACTTGCACTGGCATTTTGACTTCTTGAGACCTAATGTCAAATTCACACTAAGTGTTACCTCAATAAATCTATTAGTATGTGTTCTTTCAAAGGCAGAGAAGATTTAAGGATTAGCGTTGCAGATTGAGACAGTGATGAAATTCAGACAGGATTCTGAAGGTATACATGAAATTCAAGATTTGAAGATACCTGTTAAACAAAAGAACCTGGATGGCAGACTGCCATAAAAGGAGGATGACCCATGGAAGAACATGACTGTGAGAACAAGGCAGGGAAAATACCGGTTCGTGGTGATGAAATCAAGTTGAGTAACAATTGCTGCCCTGGAAGAAGAGAAACAGAAACAGGCAGATTATGGGGGAACAAGGAAAAAAAAACAAAGAAGAAGGGAAACCAGTCCCTGCACAAGTAAGGAAGAGATGATGGAGGCCTGGGATTTGAGCTCAAGTTAAAATGAGGGTGATGTACAAAGGACTGTGAGAGAGAACATAAAAACAGACTCATACCAACACCAGGAAGAGACAGATCTATGTGATCAGGCATTCTATACTTAGAGGAATTGGCAGTTCTGTCACCAATTCTAGAGAACAGAAGAATGAACTTTGTGCCAGGAGCAGGGATCTGAGTTGTAAATGGAAGGCTGAAAAGGATCCTGATAGCAGTAAAAATCTGCCGATTCTGCTGCATGTCAAGACATATTACACTGCTAGGTTTCCACTCGTGTGAATCAATGATGACTACACTTAGCTGGGTAAGATGCTAAAAGGAGTGGAAACTCAGACAATTTTCAGTAGAATAGTAAAGGAAGGCAAAGATATGACAAAATAATGAAGATCAAAACATGGCACAAGGTACTGATCCTATGAAGAAGGTTTCTGGATGATGGACATTGGAAGGCATTTACACAAAGACTTTTCTCTACTGATGGACTTTACTTAGTACATGGGATATTAATGTGCTGGGATCAAGGCAGGCACACAATTGATCAGAAGGGCTTTAAACTGGAAGATGAAGGGAGACATGAAAAATCCACACCTGGGTTCAATAAAGAGGAGATATAGAAAGGGATAATGAACACTACAATGTAACAGTATGTACAATAAAGAGCAAGTAAATACAGATATTGAGTCAGATAGGCATTATAGTTAGTGAAAGGACTAAATTTAATCTGGCTAGAAAACCATATTAGGTTTGAGAGAAACAACTAGAATGATTGCGCATATAAAGTCCAGGCAATAAAATGAGAACTACTGGAGCATGAGGTAAAAGCTGATACAAGGATTACCGAAACATGCAAGAGCGGTACCCATGACTGAAATACAAGATTTGAAGTATATATGCTATAAGAGAGATAGGAATAAAGCTAAAGGTGATGGAGTAGTGTGGTGAATCAATGAAGAGGAGACTAGTAAAGAAAAGTGATAGTCTGGACAAAATTGAATCTTTCTGGGTCAAAATCACTTTGGAGAAAGATTGTAAAAGAATCCCTAATTAGATAGTGTTGAGGATTTGCTTTTGAACACCAGGGTCAGATTCAGATATGCATAGAGATCTTGCTTTGATGTTATATGAGAGACAGACACTTGTGTTGTGATAAAATACTTTAACTTGCAAGATGTGAATTGGAGAATAAATACTACTAATATGATAGGGCCCAGTTATTCCTGGATTTTTTTAGATGATAGTTTTCTTTATAGCATTGTCACCAAACCAACAATAGTGATGCAATTTTACACTTGTTTTGGTAAATAATAGGGATGCGAGTAGTCAAGTAGGCGACTCGACTACCCAATAAGCCTAGGCTTACCAGGTAGTTGAGCGGACTACTCAGCTACTCACATTTTCCACTCCCTTGCTGCAAGGGAGACAACAAGGGGGTGGGGGAAGTGGGAGCCGGTGCTGGGGGAAGCCAGCTTAAAAGTAGAGTCAGTAGCACAGGCGAAAAACAGGGGAGGCTACTGTGAAGCAACCTTTGCCTGCAGTGGGCCCAGGTTTGCCACAAGGAGAGGCTGTTCTGCATCCACAAACAGGGGCTGCTGGACCTGGTGTGAGCCGGGACTGAGCAAGCCTGGTTCATGCTGGGTCTGGGACCTACCCCTGCTGTGGCTTTGCAGTTTAAATGTAGTAGATGTACATTTAAATGTACTACATTTAAACCGCAGAGCCACAGTGGGGTAGCTCCTGGACCCGGCACAAGCCAGGACTGAGTGCCTTCCCTTATTGACTAATTGTGTAGTCTTTGTATTGACTATATGATTAGCCAATTACACGCCTCTTAACATCCTTACTAAATAGTGAGACCATTATAGAAAAGGTGATCATAAGAAATAATCTTGGATTGAGTGATCATGCATTGATTTAATCTGAATTAAATTGAAGAATTAAGACTGTCAACTGAGATTCTTGATTCTTGATTTTGGGAAATTATGGGCATTAGCTTTCAGTGGTTTATTTAACTCAAGAACAAAATGCAGAGGTGGCTTAGCTTTTTTATGGTTAATCTGAAGAAATTCTATCTGAAATTTGTATCCCAGGCAAGAGGAAAAAAATCCTGAAAACTCAGCTGTATGAATAACCACCTCCAAAGCTTACCAAGAGTAAGCAGAAAACCTAAAGACAATGGAAAAAGGGGTACATAAATTGCTAAAAGTATCTGGATGTATCTGCTGTTTCTTTGCTCCTGTGAGGAGCCTATTGCATCTTATCCCTCCTATTCTCTGTCTTTGATTCATAATAGTTTAGACTCCTGTAGGCTCTAGTATTTTATTATAATTTTGGTTGTTGGGTTTAGCTGCTAGTACTAGGTGGTATTGGTGACCTGTGATATACAAGAGTTTAGAATTGAAGATTGGTGGTCATTTCTGGCCTTAGACTCTATGACTCTAAAAGGCCTCTGTTTTCTTCTATCATTATTGGTGTATCTGAGAGCAAGTCTACATTAAACTGCTACATCAGCGCAGCTACGCTATTGTAGCTATGCCACTGTAGCACATTTGGTGAAGACACGCTATGCCAACAAGAGAGCTATCTCTCATTGGAATAATTATTCCATTTCACTAAGAAGAGTAAGCTATGTCTGCGGGAGAGTATTTCTCACCGACATAGCACTAGTGTGGCCAACATGAATTGCTGTGTTGGGGTAGAGGGATAGGAAAGTTAATTTCACACCCTGAGCAATATAGGGTAGATTGACTTAATTGGCAGTGTATGCTTACACTGCATGGCTATTTTGGGATGCCAGAGGTATCCCGAAATAGCTACTCCGCATCAGGGCCGGACTGAGCCATTCCGGTGCTCTGGGCAGACAATTGAATTGCGCCCCGGGTTGGGGGAGGGTGCATGTGCAGCCCCGCCCCTGTGCCGGCACATGGGAGAGGGTGCATATGTGGCCCCTGCCCAGCGCGTGGGGGAGGGCGCGTGGAGCTGGCGACAGCAGGACGCACGTGCCTGGCCCAACCCAGCTCAGCCCAGCTACCACTGCTGGCGTGCAGCCCAGGGCTGCCCGGGGCGGGCCAAGCCTGGCCGTGCAGGGCCCCGCAGCCGCAGGGGGAAAGGCGCTGCTGGCCGGCACTGCGGGGGTTAACGTGCTCCCCGCCCCAGGCGGCCACTGCAGGGTGGCCACTGAGAGCTGCTGCAGCCCGTGATCTGAGAGCCAGGCATGCAGCACCTGATGGCAGCTGTAAGGGGTGCTGCGTGCCCCTTACAGCTGCCATCAGGCGCCCCCCCCATAAATTGGCACCCCGGGCAGCTGCCCGGCTAGCCTATGCTTTAATCCAGCCCTGCTCTGCATCTTAACAAGCCACCCATTTGAAATAACAGGCGCACTATTTCAGCATCCCTGTAACTCTCGTTCCATGAGGGTTATGGGATGTCTTGAAATAGTGTGTTATTTCAAAATTGTAGATGTGCCAAATTTCAAAATAGAAATGAAATAAGATACACAATTTGTAGCGCAAGTTGCGTATCTTATTTCAAGTTTAAGGTGCTGTGTAGATGCACCATAACAGAACTCAATAAAAAATGTACTATGAATAATTTGCCTAGCACCAAACACTTAATAAGATACAATTAAAAATGCTTCCTGTGGAACACATTTCAAATGAACCCTAAGAATACTTAAGTGACATAATGTCTTATAGAGTAACTAGAACACTTACCTTACATTGGTCAGGTATTTCAGGGCAGAGAGCTGGTATTGTAGGGGGTGCAGGAGTCAGGGCAAGACCTTGGCAGCATGGTGGGGGAGGGGCAGTGCAGGAGACTGGGGGTGGAGAGGTGTGAAAGCAAGGGTTAGAGAGTGAGAAGGGGCTCAGGGCAGGGGCTTGGACTTTTTCTTTCTCCCCAGATCCTCCTGGCCATGACAAGGGGAAAGCTTTGGGGTAGGGAGTCTACTTATCTGGTGTGCTGGCAGGCAAGATGGTGGAACCCCAGTCCTACTGGCCACTGATATGGCTGCCCCCAGTGGCCACTCTGCAGGATAGCCTTCCCCTGCAGGTTTGCTGCCCCAAGTGGCCATAATCAGTATTGCGTCCCTCTGAACAGCCTCTCTATTTCCATGTTATGGAAAACAATTTCTTTCCTGGCACTTCTGGTTGTCCTGGCATAGCCAAACCCTGATCTTTTTTTTAAAGTTAGGAAAACAGGAAGCAGCATACCAAATTTAATGGGCCTTGCTCTTACCATTTAGGAGTTTTTGAACAAATGGGCTCACAAACAGACACACAGACAGAGAGATGTACAAATTGCATAGATGGATTAGATTAGATTAGATTAGATTAGATTAGATTAGATTAGATTATGGTAAAGTCTAGGACTTTAGCAGGGTTCAAAAAAGATTTAGATATATGCATGGAGGATAGGTCCACCAATGGCTGTTAGCCAGGATGGGAAGGAATAGTGTCTCTAGCCTCTGTTTGTTTGGGTGAAAGAAGAGGGATCATGTGAGGATTACCTGTTGTGTTCCCTCTCTGGGCTAGATTGACCCAGTATGACCATTCTTATGTTCTTATAAAATAAGCCTAACTGCAACAAAATAAACATTTTTATGGAAAGTACAAGAAGCAAACATAAAACCTAGTTTAAAACCTTATACTGTATGCTGATTGATATGTCAAATCAAAAGTTGAAAAATTGGTGCAGAACCTAAAAGTGCAACAAGTAGACTTGTTTCAGCTTTAAGTGTCTCTTGAATCTAGGAAATTACCGGAACAAAAGTCAATTAGTAGAGAAATATCTTTTTTTCCAAGATGTGTTGATTAAACTGTATATTTAGAGGCACCTAATGCAAGTAACAAAATCTATGTTCAAGCTGCACTTTAAAATGTTTAGTGTCATCAATACTGATTAAAGCGACCATGTATGTATTGAAGCTTGTACTTTCAAGATTAAATGAAATTCTTTATTTTTAATTGAACAGGGCATTTTCCAGTGCAGTAAATAAAGGATAACTTTGTAGTCTCTGGTTATTTATTAGCCACTGAATATTCTATTACAAAACACGTTTAATCCCCAAAACGTATGATTAAAACGTATGTTACAAAACTACTCAGGAAAATTAAATCTAGGTATATGGGATGGCAACCATAAAAACAGATTACTGTGGTCGGTGATTTAAAAAAAATCATGGAGTTCATCAACACTCTCAGCTATACATGAAAATGAAATTGGGAAGTCAATAAAAAGCTCTTATCCATATTTGATAATTAAGCTATATTCCTTATTACTGGCTTTTAATTATTTTGTTTAAGCTGCTAAAATAATTTTCTTTCTGAAGAAAGAAAAAAATAATTTGGAAGGAGGGTTCATTTCCTTGAGCTCATCAAAGATGTTTTCTTTATCACAATCAATTATAGTTAGACAGCTGACACCTGAAATTTAGGATTTGTCACATATTCTATTCTTCAGAACTGCAGCACATTAATATAAGTCTGGAAGACAATTTTATAAACTAATGTTCTGGTTAATATAACATCTGTTACCTATTTGTTTTAGGTGTAATTTCATTTATTGCTGAAGTTGAAGAACAGCAGCAGTCTCAACATAACAGCTCACTGGAGGAGACAGATGGTGAACAGGCCCTTCAGAAATTGACAACAGAGACATCACAAACAGTTGATGTAGAAAACACTGGTATGTTTGTTACTATGGATAATTTCATTATCAATCTGTATAAATCTCTATTATCATTCATTTTTAAATGAAATGCATATTTGATGTGCCAAGCCACATGCCTGTGAATAATGCATCGCCAAATGTTTATTGCATACATGTGAAAGAGCTTGTCCTTTGGTTGATACTCAAATGATTTTTACATAGCTTCAAGCTTTGATTGTCCTTTTTCTCTTTTTTTGCAATACTGGTAGCAGTCAAGCATCTGTTATTTTTCAAAACCAAAGGTAAAATTTATCAGAGGGGTAGCCATTTTAGTCTGTATCTGCAAAACCAATGAGAAGTCCTGTGGCAACTTAAAGATTAACAGATTGATTTTGGCATAAGCTTTTATGGGCAGACTCACTTTGTCAGATGCACTGGAGTAGAAATTACAGAGGCAGGCATAAATATAATAGCACATGAAAAGAAGGGAGTTATTTTATCAAGTAGAGGACCAGTATTGTCTTTCCTGAAACATGGGTATGGTGATACTGATCAAAATAGGTCAAAATATAATAGTTACTTGAAGGTTGTCTACTTTAGGAATTTATGAGCAATCCAGGTATTTCTTAGCTGCAGTCATGTTTTATTTGCAAAGAATGTATGCCAAATCTTGCTTCCCTGGGCTATGTCTAGACTACAAGCTTCTTGTGCAATAAGCTTTTTGCAGAAGAGATCTTCCGCAAAAACTTCTGGCGCAAGAAAGCGTCCACACTGCAAAAGTGTATCTAAAAAGTGATGCACTTTTGCACAAGAGAGCGTCCACACTGCATGGACGCTCTCTCAAAAGAAATAGCTATCCACAGAATGGCCACCAGAGCACCTGTGACTTTTCCTCTTTCCTGTTTTTGCACAAAAAAAGCCCTGTTGCCTGTCCACACTCACCTTTTTGTGCAAGAACTCTTGAGCAAAAAGGAATTATTTCTTGTAGAAAGAGGAATAACTATTGCGCAAAAATGCCTGTTCTTTTGATTATTTTTATGTAAAAACATGCTTAAGGTGTGGATGCTCTGTGAGTTTTTGCTAATCAGAGTCCAACAAGAGGCAGTTTTCATTGTTCACAGTTCAAACCCTCTTTCCTGTCAGCATGCTTCCCAAATCCTCCCATCTCTTTGCTTTCTGTCATGGCCATGTTTGCAGTGCTTTTCTTGCTGCTTGCTTGGCTTTCTTCTGTCTGTTTCTGGGTGCTTTTTCTCACAGACACACTTTATCCAGGAAGCAGTATCCAGTCTCATGTATTTTCCTTTATTCTGCAGCAAAACCCTTCCACCCACATAGCTCAAATTCGGGCTGCTCTTGCATGTGGTTCATGTTTTGGGTGGAGGCTTGTAATGATTCGACTATCTCATTCCATAAAATAGCTTCACTGTTTCTTACATTTATTCTGACAGAAGGAATACTTAGGTATCTGTTCATGTTCTGTAAATTACACCATAGCTATCACTGCAGAACAGAAAGAAACAGTTTCAAAAATAAATATTCACTTCATACTTACACTGGGCCAGCCCTACCAACCACCATTCAGTATTCATTTTTCTCTAGAACAAGCTGGTTGATCTTTCTCTTTAATCTTTTCATTATTTTTCTCCATCTGTTATTTTTTCAAAAAGAAGTTTTTTTAACAGCTAGTACCTTGGCAGAGAAAGCTAGATACTAGAAACCTTAAGTCAGACCCTCTCCACTCTGATTTAGACCAAAGCAAGATGGATCTATTTCTACATCATTGGTATGTGGGTGAGGGTTTACACCGACTCCTTGTTAATAGAAAGAACTTTTGATCCCTTTAAAAGAAAATCTCAGTTTTCGTTTTTAAAAGTGAGCCCACAGCTCTCTTCTTTAAGAGAGAGCCTGGAAAAGGTGAACTAATGCAGAATGATTGCTAGGACTGAAATCAAAATGCAGCTGTATTTCCCTTCTTTAATAGGAGACTGGGCAGATTTAAATATGTCATTTGCCAACACAGAGACACTTTTTTTTTATAAAGAGAGTAAATTATACTTTGAGTGTAACCCAAAGAATCATCTCACTAGTCTGCCCCACAATCTTTAGGCTTTTAATCTGACCCTATACGCTGTAGTATTGCAATATCTCATAGTTCTTACATCAGAGGTGGGCAAATTCTGGCCCATGGGCTGGGTCCGGTCCACAGGATTAATTACTGGCAGGCCCCCACCTCTATATCTACCTGCGCTTCCACAGGTATTGGGCGATCATAACTCTCAATGGCTGTGAATCGCCATTTACAGCCAATGGGAGCAACGGAAAACAATGTCCTCGTCTGTGCTAGTTCCGGCAGCTGCCATGGCATTGAACAATGAGAGTTGCAATCGCCCAATACCTATGGAAGTGCAGGTAAATATAGTGGCAGAGGGTTGCTGTGGCAAAGGGCTCCTGTGGTAGAGGAACGCTGTTTTTTTATTGTCCACCTCTGTCTTATATAGTGCTTTAAGATCTACATCAGTAGAACTTAAAGTGCTTTGCAAAGTAGGTAAGTATCATTATCCTATTTAATGAATGGTGAAACTAAGAAATAGAGAGGGGAAATAACTTGCTGAAGGTCAAACATTGGTTACATTTAGGCAGTAAACATTAGTTTCATGACCTTGCCAAAAATACTACTCTCCTCTGCTTGTTCTTCCAGGCCTGAAAGTGGCCATTTCCCATGGCAACTTCAGTAGCTTTTTCAAAGGGAATTCCTGTCTTGCATCCAATATGTGGAGGGAATATTGAGCTTAGGCATCACAATAGGGATGTAATAGTATAGTTGATTAACAGATAAGCAAAAAGCTTATAGGTGAATGCTATAGACTACACACATTTCCCTCCCCTGATCCTTGCTAGTAAATTTTTTAGCAGCCTGGCCAACAGCCAGAACCTACTCCTGCTGCAGCTCTGCATTTAAAGTGTATTAGGAGTCAGGTAGTCAGTCAGTCTGTCTCAGTTTCGGCTCATGCTGGGTCCGGGAGCTCAGACCCACCTTAGACAGGGGCTGCTACCACGCCATGCTGCTGCCTGTTTATCAGAGGCAGCAGCACCGGGCAACAGGCAGCCAGTCCACAAGGGAAGCTGGTTTTTAAACTGGCTCCCCTGGTGGACAAACTCATGCATGACACCCTGCGATCTGCCTCTAATACAGCGGCTGCTGGTCCCGCCCCCGGGGACTATAGAATAGTCGACTAACTGATAAGAATTCATGAGGTTACTCGACTATTCAGTTAACCAATATTTAACATCCCTATCTCACAACCCACCTTGACCCTTTGAAGCTATCCATTTCAGTAGTGGATCAGGAGAGGAGAGAAGATGGAGTCCAGCTATATCTGTTGTTGCCAAATTAAGTGAAAGTTATGTGCCATTGAAAGCCAGCCCCTCTCTCCCCTAGAGTCCCTCAAGTCCCCCACTCCATCACTGAGCCATTGCATAGATTCTGAAGAGCTGGTATGTTAAAAGAGGGCCTAATGTTCATGCCCAAAGTGGAGTTATATATCTTGGAAGGAATCAGATTTAGAATGTTTATTTTGAAAGAACAGAATAATAGTGCATATGTTCTTGTCTCATTTTGTCCTTGGGGAGTATCAAGAAGTAACTTGTTTCAAAATATCTTCTGTCCAGCTTCATTCAAATGCATTCTATTCTGTTACCATTTTGACAAGTATTTAACTTCTGAGAGCTCGTGAGGTGCACCCTCAAAAAGACACAGCCTGGTGGAGCTTGTCTGTATTTGTTATAAACAATATTGTCTCTAGTCAGCAGTTAGACTTGACACACACTTTGGCAAAGCTTTTTGTCACTCTCTTAAAATTAATGCATCTCTCAACCAGCCCTCCTTCAATGATAGTCTTTAGTCGCAGAAGGATAAAAGTAAGTTTCTTATCTAAAATTGAAATTCTTGCAATTTATGTTCTCCCTGCTGTCTTTAGAAAAGCAGGTTTCTGAATAGGCGATATAAGCAATTGAGGTGTTGACTGAAAATATTCTATATTTAAAGATGGTTTCTTGCCAAAAGTTATGTATCAACACAACCCCACTTTTCAAACCTTAGACTAGAGACTTCCAGGTTCTCATATCTAAACAGTATATATTTGGGATGGCAAATTTAGAAAATTCTAGGGCATGTCTACACTAGGAAATTATTTCAAAATAAGTTTATTTCGAAATAATAACTCCTGAAATAACTATTTCAAAATAGCGTGTCCACACTACAGGGAAGCTTCGAAATTAGTCTGAGGTAGGTTCCCTTAATGTGGATGTGCTACCTCAACTCTGAGCCCCAGGAATTACTGGGGATTAATTACTTGAATGACTCTGGGGAGTGGTTACAGTAAAACTCCAGTTGTTCGGCATCCAGTGGTCCGGCACTCCCGATAGTCCGGCATCAACTGGAACCCGGAAGTGCTCTGGCGAGCCGGACAATTGAAGCTGCTCTGCCCCCGGCTTCCCCAAGTCCAGTGCTGCTGAAATTGACCAGCGGCAGACTTGGGGAAGCCTGGGGCAGAGCAGCTGGGGTGCTGCCGGGTTGGTCCCACAGCACCGCCCCTCACCTGAGTGGCGCTGCGGGATCAACCCGGCAGCACACAGCTGCTCTGCCCTCGGCTTCCCCAAGTCCGCCGCTGCTGAAACTGACCAGTGGCAGACTTGGGGAAGCCGGGGGCAGAGCGGCTGGAGTGCTGCCCACGCTGTGCAGTTCCCCCCACCCCCCATATCCCTCATAGTCCCCCTTCCAGTACTCCGGCATATCCAATAATCCGGCACCCCCTGGGTCCCAAAGGTGCCGGATTATCAGAAGTTTACTGTATTTTGATATAGCAGCAGTGGAGCGTCCACACTACTGCTATTTCAAAATAACTATTTCGAAATAAGTGTTATTCCTTATAGAAAGCAGGAGTTGTTATTTAGAAATAACCAGCTCCTTGTTTCAAAATAATGAGTTTGGTACTGTGGTCGCTCCATTTGTTATTTTGAAATAAGGGGAGTTATTTCGAAATAAATCCCTACTGTAGATCAGGGCCCAGTGACAAGTAAAATAACTTTTAACATCCCCAACTTTAGGGTGTAAATGTTATGAGGGCACAATAAAAAGTTTTAAGCACAGAGGTTATTTAGAATGAGATTCTGCACTGTAGGAACTGATACACAAGTGGAGAAAAAAGTAGTTACATTGGCTGCAGATGATAAACTTCCCTTATAATATTGAGAGAAAAAAATTCATGCATTTATTAATTGTCATTCTTTAAAAAATAGTTAATATCAGCAACCACATAAATCACTGATGCTGTTCAGATCATCATCTTGATTTATCTGCATCGTAAATTTAGGTGGTTTAGTTAAGATTACATGCATGTGAGTCAAACCTACATACTGAATTTTCAGAAATATTGTATTGGAGGTCTTTAAGCACAATTAATTTATTTTAACTGAATTTCTTCCCTCTGCCTCCCTACCCCTGGTTGTTTTAAGGCAGACGTGGCCTGGGTAAGCAATTACAAGTAATACTTATTTAAACACTGCACACAATTTTGAAGAATATAAACTTCCAACTGGTTTCCAGCATTTTGTAACTGTTTTATGACTTCTAATACAAAATTGAAAGTTCTGATATGTTTTTTGGGCAGTTCAGATATATAACAAACAACTGAACAATTTTATCGTTTCTTCCTTTTGTTGAAAATAGTGTTCAGTACTGTGTCCAAATTCATTTTAAAGTGTTTTTTATTGTGTGATCCCTTTGTGATTCATTATACAATTTATTTGAACAATTTTATTCTGGTATTAAACTATGATATTGTACTGAAGCAACTCAGACATACTTTATGGACCTGCATTCCATGTAGAATGTTGTCAGGCATGGAGTGTATGCAGTGAGAAACTATGCACACTGGATGTAATTGTCTGTGTGAAATTATTAATAAAAACAGACTGTAATGGTTAGCAAGGCAAACTTCTGATATGCTGCTTCTGAGCTTTCAGTTGAATCTTTCCTACAGCAGGTGTTAGTGTATAGTATGTTCTTGAAGCTAGTAATGTTGTGTTTGTCATAACCATTAATCAGTCACTTCATTTGCAAACCTATATGTCTGCATGCTTTTGGCAATCATACCATACATGATTTCAGTTGCATATGTAACCTAGGGGACTCAGACCACTACAGAGAGTGAAGTCTACTCTACAGCCTTAGCAAAGAAGCAGGTGGCTTTTATCTCATGCAGGACAGGCTCATGACTTTAGCCCCTATAGTTCAATCCCACCCACCAATGACCCATTTCTTGTCCCTGGGTTACACATATAAACAGATTAGGGAATTTTCTCATCTGATTAAAATGCCTGTGATATGCATTGTGTTTGCTCAGGCAGTCTGTAGCTAAAACAACATATAAATTTTATAAGACAAATAATTATGAAAAATAGTCATCAGATATTTGTGTGTGTATACAATTCTTTGTGTTTGACACTGGACTGATTTGTTGCTAGTACAGCAAGGAAATATCCAAGCCATCTTTTTTTTTTCAGCAACCTTTATTTATAGTTATTAGAGGGAGAGCTTCACTTTCAGTTCCTTTTGAGTTCATATCTCAGGCAACAGGCCTTGTTGTGTGCACCTCTTGTTGAGGGTGGAACTACAGCTCCCTTCCACTCTTGAACTGCTTGTCTGGGCTGCTGCTCCTCTGGTTACCGACCGTATTAACCTGACAGGCTATTGTGTTTGAGTTGTTAGCTGGAATGTTCATAATCTAAGTCACTGTTTTGTCATCTATGTCATTGTTTTGCCTTTCTCTTGAACAGCTTCTCTTTTCATTCACTATCAATGTGGTAATTCTAAGTAGTACAATTTGTGTCTGGAAGTTTCTGGACTAAGTTCTGTCCTGCAGCTCAGGCCACTTGATTTTCTGCTTCTGGCAGTGGAACAAGGTGATGGTTCCATTACTCCTGATCACAGACTAATGGAAGGAACATAAGGGAGACTGGAAATGGATGACACGAGAGGGATCACTTGATGATTACATGTTCTGTTCACTCCCTCTGAGGCATCTAGCATTGGCCACTGTCGGAAGACAGGATACTGGGCTAGATGAACCTTTGGTCTGACGCAGTATGGCCGTTCTCATGGGACATCTCACAGGCTACTTCCATGATTAAGTTATGTGTGCCAGTATCCATCTTCTGTTGTGTGGTCCCCTTGCCAGGATGAATATTGTGCTACATCTTTGCTGTAAACAGCCAGAGAAAAAAAGTACCGTATTTGCATAAATAAAATAATATTAATACATTAAAACACTTTAACCACTTCCACAAGATTACAAGACCATTCCATGACAAGATGTCAGTCAGTAGGCTGCAAGAAATTTATAAATATTAATAAAATAATTCTCCTTTCAAGCCTTGTTAGATAAATGTTTTCCTGTCAATGCTTTCTTTGAGGGCAACATAAGAGGCAAGTTAGGATATCTGATTCTGCCAAATGTTAAACTAAAATATTTGTTCATATAAAAACAAAGAGATTTAATAAACATTGGGAATCTTAACTCCACCAATGAAAGACATAGTGGGGATTCCTTCCAAAAGAACTCCTAGATTATAAGAATGACTAGCCGATATACCCAGTGTTGCTCCAGTCCTTAATTGTGGTAATGTTTGGGGTTTGTTTGTTTGTTTTTAATTAAAAGGAAAATGTACATGATTTATTTACATGATTGTATAGGGCAAGAGGATGAAAGGGAAGGTTTCAGAGCAGGAGGTTGGGTGTGTGTGGGGGGGGGGGGTGGTTCAGGCACAGGGTGGGGGTGCAGGAGTGAGGGCAAGGAGTGGAAGGAACAGAACACAGGGCACAGAGCAGGGGGCTGTGAAACTGGAGAAGAAACTTACCAGGGTTGCCCTTGGCAGTGAGGGTGACGCTGCTGTGGTGGCAGCTCATTCCAAGGGGCCATAGTGGTGCTTTCTGGTCAGAGGATCTTCTGGCCACAGGTGCCTCCCGGGAGCCTGGAACTGCATAGCCCGGCCTCAGCCTGCAGCTTGACTTGGGAGGGAGAAGCTCTGAGTGATGGCCCTGGTTTCCAACACCCATTCTGTAGCTTGCATCCAGTCTGGAGGGGAGTGGCAAGGCTTGGGAGGCTGGCCCCAGCCTCCAGTGGCCCCCCATTTCCTGCAGCCTGCCGGAGAGGGAGGCAAGGCTCTGAGGGTCATCCCAGGCCTGCAATGGCTCCCCCTGCATCTTGCAGGCTGTCCAAGAGGGCTCTGCTCCCCCACTCCCGCAGCCAGCAAACTGTTAGCAGGGAAGGGGTAGGGTCCCAGAGCTGGCCCCAGCCTCCAGCAGCTCCCTCCTATGTCCTGCAGCCTGTCTGGGGCGGGGAGTGGTGGGGTGCAGTCTAAGGCAGGAAGGAGGAGAAGGGTTTGAGGCAGGGGGACTACTTACTAGTGCAATGATAGGCAAAATGGTGTAGCCTCAGCAATAGCCTTTGAAACCAGAGGTTTTTCATATATTTAGGAAGGAAAGGCTGTTTCCTAGCAAACAAAGTGGCTCATTACCTAGGGATATCATCTTTTCTTGGAGAGAGACATCTTGGGTTTTTTCTTGCTCAGTCCCTGGATGTGATTGTGAAAAGCAATGGATTCTAATTTGATGTCTACAAGATAGCCATTCATAAGCAATACATATTTTTAACATTAATATTTAATTGTAAATTAATATCTGAGTGTCCCAACTTACAGGTGAGCAGCTACTGGGGAAAACATTAAAGAAATTAATAGATGAGTTTGCAGCATGTCCTTGACACTCACTATCAAAGCCAGCATTGTAATTAATTGGTTGTGCTACCAACCCCAAAAGGGACTACTGTTCTGACAGCAAAGCTCTGGAAGCTGAAACATTGAGCAAACCTAGATAATTTTTCCTGCAAACTAATCCTCAGCAAAACAAAAAGAGTATTTGGGTGTACAATGCTCAAGTTAATTTAATGAGTTATAGCAAGTTGCTTTAATGCTAATAATCGGTTGCTGCGAGTGCTTCTACATCTGTGGAAGAACCTATTCCATGTCTGGAGCCTAAATTCCAACTTTAGTCCTGGAGCCTCCCACAAAAATACTGGGTTGTCTCTGAATTCCGCAGTAGAGGGCATTTGCCCAGTAATAATGAATTTGGCTAGAAGCTGCTAACAGAAAATTATCAGGTAAAAAATGTCTATTCCAGCTTGGTTCCTCTAACAGCTCCACTTTGATCTCACCCCCCCAGTCACCAAGTAAGTAAGCCATCATAAACACACAATGGTATGCAAAGCAGTTTGTTATGGTAATATAAGCTGTATTCAACTAGACCTAGGTAAAAATAACCAATAATTTTTCTAAAAGATATTTTGTTCAATCAATATGAACATTTCTTGAAACTCAAATGCTAAAAATGACAGCATTAAAAGGGGTAAGTTAGCTTGAAGTTTTATCTGTAAAACTCACTCAATTTCTGGTCTGTGCCTGCTTCTGAATCCCTTTTAAGTTGTATTGATTTGCAATCACTCTTTTCTATTTTTTTTAATTCCATGTGGCTATGTGAAAGACTCATTCAAACAACAGACAGATAAATTCAAATTGACCAACATTAGGAAAACATTGGAACTTGCTATCTTCAAAGGACTGCCAATATGCAAAATAAATAAACTGAGAAAAAGAGAGAAATATATTTTTCTAATATTTTATTTACCTTACATTTAAGTATTATTTATAACAATGTTAGGTAAATATTTTCAGCCAGCAGTGTTTGATCTTTTCAGAGTCTCTTTAAACAGAAAAGCAATCTCTCACTTCAAAATGGGAAACCAATGTGATTATATGAGCAGCAAGCATCAGCATGGAATTTTGGCAGATTTCTTGTGATGTGATAAAAATTACAGTTCTTTACACTGCTCTGGTGTGATTGAGTTTATTGTAACATAATAACAGCATTGCAAAACTGCTAATATAAGATTTGATTGCTGCTTGTATTGTGTATTTTACTTTTAGTTATGAAAAAGTTCAGGGTTTTTCTTCTTTTAATTCCTTATTTCTGTTGAAAATCACACACCATTTGAAAGTACCCTATCACAATGCTTCCAAATTTTGGATGAGGAAGATACACCCAGATAATACAGTATGTGCTTGAGAGTGCCTTTCAGTCCAAAAGGATGCAAAGGGCAATTCAGCAATACCTGTTAGTGGTGTAAGTCATGTTCCACACTAGTACATTTTATTATACCTGCACATCAGCCATTATTTCATCTGGCTTCTTAGCAGGAGACATCAGCTATCTCTGATATTCCTTCTGGTTCATAAATAGCCTGTTGTCAGGATTATTTCACAATCTATTTTTCTACAGCAGCTGCAAAATAAAAAATGGCCCAATAATATTTGCTTTTAGTTTGTACAAATTATGGAAACTATTTGTTGACTATTTACCACTTATCCTTTGCAATAATCTCACAGCAGAGAGTTCTGTATTTTTATGTGCATTCAGTTATGGATTGCTTAAGTGACCAATAGAGTACTAATATGGTATTTCCTTAGAATAGCAACAGAACATTTCTAATAGATAAAGTGGCAAAAAGTGCAGTAATTTCTTTTGTTGTGATACCCACCATTTTCCTTCTCAAAATATTTTCTTCGCTTCCTATCAGTGGTATCTCTGTTTCTTAGACATTATTAATATATTTACTTAACAGATAATTATTTTGGCTATCCAGATTTGAAGGAGCTACTTGCTACAAGTGTGGGCAAGAAATGCAGATAGCTTTTTCTTTTTTATCTTCTCTGTCTGTGTATGTGTAAGCGGGGGAATTGTCCCGCTATTGTGGGGAACTTTCCTGGCTTCTATACCACCCCGGTGAAATGGACAAGCGAAAGGATCTGAGTCCCCGCTCCCACTTCCTTTACCCCACGGCTTCCCTGATCCTGAGGGCTCCCCCTCCACTCTCCTGAGTAGCAGAGTCCTCGAAACCCCAACAAAGCGGGGCCCAGGTTTCCTGGGGCTTAATCCCCGACCTTGTAGTCACTAGGGGCAGGAGTTAGGGTGTCCCCACTCCGAGGTGCTCTCCTCACACTGCATGCTTTCTTGGCCCAGTGATCATTTCATAAGGTTCTAAGCAAATACAATTTATTAAACATCAAGGCGACGTCTACATTGGCCCCTTCTCCGGAAGAGGCATGTTAATTTCCAACTTCAGAATAGGGAAATCCGCGGGGGATTTAAATATCCCCCGTGGGATTTAAATAAACATGGCTGCCGCTTCTTTTCCGGCTTGGGGAAAAGCCGGAAAAAAGCGTCTAGACTGGCGCGATCCTCCGGAATAAAGCCCTTTTCCGGAGGATCTCTTATTCCTACTACTACTTCGAAGTAGGAATAAGAGATCCTCCGGAAAAGGGCTTTATTCCGGAGGATCTCGCCAGTCTAGACGCTTTTTTCCGGCTTTTCCCCAAGCCGGAAAAGAAGCGGCGGCCATGTTTATTTAAATCCCGCGGGGGATATTTAAATCCCCCGCGGATTTCCCTATTCTGAAGTTGGAAATTAACATGCCTCTTCCGGAGAAGGGGCCAATGTAGACGTAGCTCAACTGATTAAAGAGAAAAGAATAAGAAAAAATGAGAATGGTTAAATGAGAACACACAGCCCTGCTCTGTAGCACAGGGACATCAAAACAGCAGTCTGCAGAATGTAAGGACATTTCACAGTCTCTTCCTTATAGGCCCCTTAGAGGCCCTGGATGTGCTGCAGGGGGGCTGCAGGCTGGAAATGCTTGCTCTGGCAGTGACCACATAGCCTCAAGCTCTAAGTGGCCAGACCCCTCTCCCAGTCTGGCCTGCTGGGCCTCTTGGCTGGTGATATCTCCCTGCCCAGAGCCTCTCCCTGTACTTTGCTGGTCTCAGCTGCTCACCACACCCAGCTGTAGGCTGTGCTGCTTTGCCAGTCTCCAGCTCCTTGCGTTGCTTCTCTGTCCCTTTTGGCTTCTCTGAGCACCGCCAGTCTTTGCTGCTCAACACAGGGTCTGCACTCCTTGGGCTGTGTGTGCCTGGCTCTGTTGCTGCAAAACTGCCCCTCAGCACAGCTTGCACTGCTTGGGCTGTCTGTGCCTGGCTCTGTTGCTGCAGGACTTCTCCACACAGCTTGCACTCCTTGGGCTGTCTCTTAGCTCTCTCCTTGCTCAGAGAGACCCAGAACAATCCCAGCTCACAGGGAGGACGGGGCCTGGCCTCTGCTTTCCTCACTGGCCTGTCCAACCTTTCAATCAGGCTGAGCTGGAGTCTTGGCTGCTTTCCATTGTCTCGGGTCTGTCAGTCTCAGGGCTCTGATTTCTCATGGACCCTTCCCCTTTTGATACTGGGAGCTGGTGAACCAAAAACTCCCACAGAGTTTTAGTAAGTGGCTAACAGTCCCCTTACATATGTATGTCTGTGTGTGATTGTGACAAAAAGGGAGAGATTGTCACAATGCTGTTCATCTATATTTATTGTTAGGGTTACCAGGTGGCTTCAAAAAAAAAAAAAAAATACCGGACACACTTGTTCTCAGATGGGGGGGAAGAAACCGGCTCACGGGAAGCAGGGCTGGTGGCGGGGAGGAGAGCGGGGGTGGTGGGGCTGGCTGGAGGAGATGCGGGTGGGAGACCAGCTGGCAGGAAGCAGGTCTGGCCGGGAGGGGATCGGGGGGAGAGAATCGGCCAGCGGGGAGTGGGACTGACCCCGGTGTATGCAGATCTCAGGGCGCTACCTGTCCCATGCACTGTCCCGGTGAAGCACGAGTGGGTCCAGCCTGGGGATTCCCTCCTGTCCCGGCCCTGCCACAACCACTCCCCTCATATAGTTGCGTATTGCCTTGCTGGTAGACACACTCATGCAATGTGAGCTTGTCTACCAGCCAGGCAGTATGCAAGTACATACTGATACTCCTAATAATAATAATAATAAAACTTACCTAATTAGAAAATACCAGACATTTTATGTGTCCAGTATTTTCTTAATTTTTTTCCCAGACAGAACCTTCAAATACTAGGCTGTCCAGTTCAAAACCAGACACCTGATAACCCTATTTATTGTATTAATTGTTATTACAGCACCTTTTCCCAGAGCAAGATACTTCAGTTAAAATAACAAATAACTGACTACGTGAAACAAGGTTGTCATTGAACTCCAGTGTATTTATCTGTTTGCATCCAATGCATTCCAAATTTTCAGGGAATATTGCAGGCACCAATGGGTAGAGCGCTATTGACTTTGGTAAAAATTCAAGATAAAAAATGACTGATTTTCACAGATAAGAGGGGAAACTCAGGCCACAAAGTGTCTACCTGGCATTCCCTATTGCTGCCTTATATATCATAGTAATGTGGGTAGCAGCTTTAATATTTATCTCTCTCCCTCTTACTACATCTACATCTTGGCCTACAGAAGCAACGGAATGTGCAAGCCTCTAATAGGAATAAATGAACTTTCAAGCAGTAGCTTTAACTGTGAGTAAAGCATAATATTCCATACTGGAGGAAACTGAGGCATGCATGACCAACTATGTGTCCAAATTAGCATGGAATGATCTTGCTCTCTAGTCAAGCTCTAGATCATAAAGGCCACTAAAGGCCACAGCTGCCACCTGAGATACTAGGCACACTGATGATAGCGCAAAGTGGAATGGTTTTTCTGATCATATGAAGTAGGTTCAGCCCATCAGGGAAACGAGAGAAAGAATGTGATAAGCTCCATATTATCTATAAAGTACAAACCAGGCTTGAACTCTAAAGGCTGACACATAACTCTGAACAGATTGGAAAGATGCATAAATATTTCAAAACAGATGTGACAAAATAGTTCACAAAATGTTTCTACAGACAATTCCTAGACACCCACAAACCACTGCTGGTTCAACTGCAGTTCAAGTATGAAGGCCAAGAATAAAAACTTTGGTTTTCAGTTGAACCTTCTGAACTGCTCTACTAATGTTCTTTGTTGTACCAGTAATACTCTGGCTGTCTTTCTAATTTCCTTTCTAGTCACTGAAGGAAAAAATACTCATTCAAGCCCTAATCATTTCCTACCTGAATTTGTTCTGGGCTGCCCAACTCCCATACTGCCAACCTCTCTTCCCACTTTATGTCATCCTGATCATGACGGATCATCTTTGAACCCTCCCATTCTCTTTTCATTCCTTACCACATGAAGTTTAAGCTTGCTTTTAAACCCTTCAAAGCATTTCCTCTCCCTGCATATTTTCTCTTATTTCTTGTTTGTGCAGTGCTCCTACCCTACCCCTTCCTCCCCACAACGGTCTCTGTACCTTTGCTGTGCTGTCCCTTTCTGCACAGAATGTTCTTCCTGAACTGATCTATGGCTATGTCTAGACTGCAGGCATCTTTGGGCTCATCCAGACTACGCTAAAGTGTCGAAAGAGGATATGCAAATTCTGCAGGAATTTGCATATCTTCTTCCAATCTCACTTTTGAAAGAAATCTGGACATAGCTTTTTCGAAAAGCTGCGTAAACCTCATTGTTTGAGGAAAAGTGGCTTTTCACAAAAAATGGGGGGTTGCCAAAAAAACCTCGTCCAGATTACTTTCACTTTCGAAAGCTCAATCTCGCAGAATTTGCAGATCCCCTTTTGACACTTCAGAGTAGTCTAGACATACCCTTTCAGAAGAGTCTTTTCAGGAAGCGATCTTCTGAAAAACTTCTTCTGAAAGAGAGTGTCCACACTTCCAAATATCAGATGGGTAGTTGTTAGTCTGGATCTGCAAAAGTGACAAGGAGTCCTGTGGCACCTTATAGACTAATGGATGTATTGGAGCATAAGCTTTTGTGGGCAAAGACCCACTTCATCAGATGCATGAAGTGGAAATTTCCAGAGGCAGATATAAATATGCAGGCCAGAATAAGGCTAGAGATAATGAGGTTAATTCAGTCAGGTAGGGTGAGGCCCACTTCTAGCAGCTGATGTGGAGGTGTGAACACCAAGAGAGGAAAAACTGCTTTTGTACTTGGCTAGCCATTCACAGTCTTTGTTTAATCCAGAGTTGATGGTGTCAAATTTGCAGATGAACTGTAGCTCAGCAGTTTCTCTTTGAAGTCTGGTCTTGAAGTGTTTTTGCTGCAGGTTGGCTACCTTTAAATCTACTACTGTGTGTCCAGGGAGATTGAAGTGTTCTCCTACAGTTTTTTGTATATTGTTATTCCTAATATCTGATTTGTGTCCATTTATTCTTTTATGTATCCCTACCCTCTTTTCCATATCCCTACGTAAAAGAATAAATGGCTCGGATGGCATTGCTCGCCCCTCAGTTCTGATTGGTGGAGAATACAAAGAGGGAGAGGCGGTCAGTCATCCATGCAGACACTGTCCCTGAGGCTGTACCCTCCCCTGTGAGCAGCAACCAACAGTCTTCATGCCAGAGGACGGGGGGCGTCCCGGGAGTAAGACCATATGTGGCCTGCATAGCAGTCCCTGCCTCACAGGGGCCCCCTAGGTGCCCAGGGAACCATGCTGGCCTCTGTTTCCCCCTGCATGGACAAGCAGGCAAGGGACGTGACCAGCCACAGTGGGATACCATGGGCAGCAGAGGAGCCGGGAGCCGCCTGTCCTCCCTGGGGCCCGCACACATACCTGCGCCTTGCAGCGCTGTCCACGGGAGTGGATGGTGCCTTGCATGTGCAGGCATGATTGTGTGCTGTGTCTGGCACTCCTTTGTGTGCCTGGGGTCGCGCCTGCGCCCTTGTGGCTAGCCTGTTTTTAACCGTGGCAGGTGGTGGGAGGGCATCCTTCCCCTCCCGGGGCCAGATGTGTGTGTGTGTGGCCTTCCCTGAACCTGGGAGCAGGAGCCTGGGTGGCCTCAGGGGCTGCCTGCTGAGTCCGCATAGCAAACAATAATGCTGAATGTGGTTCCATGTGCATAGACTGCAGCACAATGTCCAGGCCGAGCAATGCTTGCACTCTCCCCCTCTTCACCCGCCTCCCCTGCCCCATGTGTGTGACAAAGAGAGCACTCACCTGAAGATCCCTTCCTGGTATAAGACGATGCCTGGGACACATCCTGGCTCATGGCAACCGGCTCCAGGGACAGTATCACTGTGGTGGTGTCGTCCTCCTCCTGCCCCTGGTGTCCCTCATCATCCTCCTCCTCTGTGACCTCCAGCTGGACGATGATGGGCGTGTCAAGCCCAGAGTCCACCATGACTTCCCCACCTTCCAGGATCTGGTGGATCTCCTGGTTGTAGGGGTAGGTGTGGGGTCCTGTCCCAGAGCATGAGCTGCGCTCTCTGGCCCTCACATATCCCTGGTGGAGCTCCTTCACTTTACTTCAGATCTGATCTAAGGTCCGGAGTGGGTGTCCCCGCTCCACCAGGGACTTGGCCATAAATTTCCACATTGCGGCATTTGGAGCAGAGATCCTGTAGTGTCTCCTCGTCGCCCCACAGCTCGCGGAGGGACAGGATCTCTGCTTCAGACCATGAAGGTCCCTGCTGCTTGGTACCTCTTGGTGAGTTCTGGGAGCCCTGGTGCTGCTTCCCGCAATGGCCAGGGAGGTCTCAGGGGGCTTGTGGCTGTACCATGGGTGAGCATGCTTGTGGCAGGGAGAGCCGCATGGTCAGGGTGCTGCTTCAGGGCTGGCTTCTTGCCACAAGGCTTGTCCAGGGTGCCTGCAGTTTTAAGAGGGGCCAGCAGACAGGAATTATAGGGCTGTGATAACGTTGGACGAAGTGTCCACCAGGGCACCTGTATTATTTCCTGGAGGCCTCTTCTTTCAAAAAAAAAACAAAAAACAAAAAACAAAAAAACAAAAAACAAAAAACAAAAAATCCCCTCTTCCCCATCCCCACACACCTGTTTCCGAAAGAGCTCTTTTGGAAAAGGCGTTCTTCCTCATAGAAAGAGGAGAACCACTGTTGGAAAATCTCTGTTCTTTCAAATTTTTTTTGAAAGAATGCAATGGCAGTGTGAATTAGCTGAAGTTTTTTTCAGAAAATTGGTCGTTTTTACAATAAAATCTCTGCAGTGTAGACATACCCTTTATCATCCCTATGCTATTTCATTCAAATTCCTTTTGCAAAGTCTACTTTTTCTTTGATGCTTACAAAAAATGTCCTGGGGTAATAATGAATAGGTTGAGCAACAGTCAGATACATCTTTTATGTATTCTTTGAAAATATATATAGTGTATTAGATTAAAAATAATTACAAGTATATTAAAGCTGAGAAGTTAAACAGTCAAAAATTAGGAAATGTCATGATAACCTTGACAACAGAAGAGAGACACATTTTGCCACAGATATTGGCTGAGAGGAAAGGAATGTTGATACTTAGGAATTCTGGTTTTAATTCCAAGTTCTGGAGCATACTATATTCTGATAGTTATAGAGTCTTCTTTCCTGTCATCTAGGCAGGCCATTAATCTGTCTTTTAAACTGAACAGTTCCATTTTTCTATGGTTTGTCCCCTAACCAGTACTGAGACATCTGGCTGTGGCTTTGTCTGGTATGCACGGGGGTTGTCATTTTGAAGACCACACTGCTTCACCCCTAAAGGGCAATGCATGTGAGATCATGCTGACAGGGACAGGGCATTCTTCAAAATCACATTCTCCATAAGCCAGAACCTCTCACACACCACGCGCGCAAGGCATTGCCCTGAGGGGAGGGGTCACACAGGCAGAGTGGGCTGGAAGTTTTGTTCTGGAAGCATCAGAATGCCTAGTATTCTGCGGATGCCTCGGTGACCACTCTCCTGTCATCCCTGTCCCTTAGTCAATCCCTGTCCTTTCCTTCTCTCCCCCATTCCCTTCTGATTTCCCACTTCCTCACTCCTGTTCTCTTCTGACTGGTTCTACTTTAATACCTACCACCTACCTTTTTTTCAGAGGCAATACCTCTGTTTTCCAATTGCTCTGAGGTTGTCCTTTGTTTTTCCCGCCCCACATACCCATACCTCACCCTTAGAATTCGAGTGAAACAGCTTCTACCTCCTCTCCTTTGGTGCCTGGGCACCCATAAGAGGAGCATTGAGAGCAGAGGACAGTTTCTCGCTGCTGTCAATTACTTATGCCTGACAAAAAGGCAGTCCTGAATAGTCAGGAGGGAGAAAGGCAGGAAAAGTCCTGTTCAACTCCTGCATTCTTGGGATTGTGCATACTCAATGGCTGAGGTGTATTCAGTGCAGAGGTAAGCGCCAGAGCATTTAACTGCCCTCCCCTCATTAGCCTCTGTTGCACATGTGCACAATGAGATTTTTTTTTCTGGAGGCTTACACCTTGGTCAGATTTGGGTCTGTTGCGCAAAGGAAAGCAAAAGACACATCCTTGACAATTGGATGGTGATGGTTGGTGGCTCTCTGGGTATGGAGGTGGATTGGGGGTGAAGCATCTGACCAAGAGAGAGGATGCAGGATCTGGCTGGGGACTTTGCAGGGGTGTTCTAAATTACATAGGCTTAAGAGGTTCTTAACAAAATGATTATAAACATTTTTTTAACATGGAGAAAGCCATCTAATTTTCCCTAGCCTCATTTTTGGAAATGGCTCACTGCTTTGCTGAAACTTCTAGTACTGTATATAAATACAATTAAAATAAAAAAAAAACAGTTTGAGGGACAACACCGGTATTGACAGTTTCAGCCCATGCAGTTTGTTTAACTAAGTTAAAACAACTGCCAGCATGATCTTATAATGGAAAGGGAAGAAAAAAATTAAGTGCTGAGGTAGATAAAAACTGCATACACATTGATTGTAGCACTCTTCTAAATTTTATATGCTGCTTGTCATCTTAAATTTTAACCTATCTATGCAGGAACTGTTCCTTTTTAGTCTGCACACAATGCCTTCTGCTGGATTACAAATAATAAATAACACAATCAAAGAAGAATAGTGTCATTATTTAATTCAAAACTTGCTTGTCATGTGAAAATTGTTAAAATATGAAATGTGGTGAGGTTAGTTTAATATACATTAATAAAATCACAGAACCATTACCATTGGAAATCTTGACTAAGTGGGAGTTCTGAATTGCCTCTGTCCATGATTGTACCTCTACTGTGGATGAATAAATGATTCCAGTTTAGAGACCTGTTAAATCATCAGCTATCATGACTGCAAACAAAGTTAAGTAAATGACTCATAGGCTACATGCATCAGAAAAGGATTAAATTACAGGTTTAGGAAGATATGTAACTTTTATGTAGACTGTTTGCAGTTTATGCACCAGAGCAGTCAGTAAGTAAATGAAATTTTGACTTCTAGAGCATACTCAGCTTATAGTCAGTTTGCCTTCATGCTAGCAGGGTACATGCTTTGGACATTATACTGCAGTGATATTATCTGTCTGTTAAATACCACACTTCAGTTCACATCCAAAATGTGTATTGATTTACAATGAAAGTTCTGGCAGATCTTTTTTGCTAGACCTTGAAGTGTCTTTCAGGCTTCATATAATGGTTGCTAAATATTGCATGTACCAATCCCATACTGGTCCATTGGAGCCTGACCAGTCACTGTGGGCCCAGAAGCCCATGACCTTTGCTCCTGCTATGCATGCTCCACCTGGAAGGGTCGGTTAAGAGCAGGTGGCTGAAGAGGAGGAATGATGTGTCCTGTAGGCTCCTTTAGACACACCTGCAACTCTGCAAGTGGTAGGGATTATTAACCTAGACTGTGAAGTGGATAACCAGCCAAGCACAGAGACTGACTGGGATGCCAAGCTGCTGCCAGCTGAGGAGGTGTCCAAGATGCACCTTGCAGTAGGAAGTGTCCCAGGAAATGTATTAGAAGCTAATTCTTAAACTCTTAACTGGGAATTTCCCATCTTCATAGGTCCTGGGTTAGAAACCAATGGAGTAGGGCGGCCCTAAGTTCTCCTGCCCCCTGCACACTTGCTACTAGAGGAGGCTACTGTTTGCTTGCTCTGCCTGAGCCATGGACTACTGCCTTAATTGTTTGTTCTGCCCTGGCCGAAGAGTCAGAATCACCACTACCATTCACAGGAGGTTCAAGGTCCAAAGGCAATTTGCTTTGTTCTGCCCTGCCCAGGGAAAATGGACTGATTGTTCAGCCCCAGCAAGTGTCCTAAGCCCTCCTTATTGCAATTGCCTGGTCCTACAGGGAGACCCAACACTTGAACGATAGGGTGCATCAGTCCTACAATGAGCTGATGGAGGGCAGCCATGCTCAACAAGCATGGCCCCCAATGACAAAACTGTCTAGTGCAATCTATACAGATGACTACTGGTTTCCCCAGGGAAGTTTATTTTTACTTAAACAAAACCATTTATTGAGCTGCATTTTAGTACCCAAAAATACCCTTTCCCTTTAAGAATCTTTGGACAAGGTTCTGTGTGTGTTTGCATATGCTATACATAAAAGTCCTTATTTTTCAGCTTTGGAATAAACTATATTAATTATGCTCCTTTAACTTTTCACCTACACTCTGCCCAATAATCTACCTTCAAAAAGACCATAAGGTATCTGAATCTCCTACAAAAGTTTTACCTGACCTGTCATTTGCCACTGTTCATCTTCCATTGGCACCATACATTGTGGTTTTCTTTAATGCCTGATTTTTTGGTCCCACACTGTAGGTGTGATCACAAGGACCTTTCAAGTGTATGGGGAAGAATTCCCAGCTCTCTCTAATCAGAATGAAGAGCAGGGGCTCAGATAAACGGGAAGCAAATATTAAAGGGATTTTTAAATCGTACCAATGTACCAGACAATCTCCTGCCTCTGTGAACTGGTGGTAATCTAGGGACAATCTGCAGTTAGAAATGGACTTCAAAAATAACTCCCATCCAAATTTTAGTGATAACTACAGTGTGTACTCCTAGAATAGAGAGCCTGTATAGAACAGCTCCAACCCCAGGGTATGTCTACACTGCAAGGCAAAAGTCGAATTAACATACGCAACTTCAGCTTTGTCAATTGCGTAGCTGAAGTCAAAATAGGATAAATTGGCTTTTGGCACTGCATACACAGCAGTAAGTATAAGGAAGAACACTCTTCCTTCAACTTCTTTCACTCCTCATAAAAAGAGGGTTACAGGAGTCAGAATAAGAAGTCCTCCATCTCGACATTATTTCAAAATAATAGTATGTAGGTATTTTGTTATTTTGAAATAATGTCAGTTATCCTGAAATAACACTGCTGTGTAGACGTACCCCCAGGAAACTTGCTCTCTTCAGGTACACCAGATGGAAGGATAGACAGTTGTAAGTTTTCCAGTAAGCACTGATACTGTATCAGAGCCATTGGTGCAAGAGAAGCCAGAGCTGAGGCCAGATCTAGTTATTATATGAAGTTGCAATTGTTGAATAGAGACTCTCCATGATCCAGAACTGGTTTCCAAGATTGGTGATACCAAATTCTCCCAACTTTTCCTTCCCAAAATATGTTTTTATTTATTTGGGGCAACCCCTTATTTCCCATTAACCATTTTGGGAATTGGGGAAGGTGATGGGTTATATGGATGTCATTTAAGTGTTTTACTCTCTAAAAGGGAAGATCCTAATGATTATCTACAGAGAAGAAAGAATTATTTACTCTATAATCCTTACTGAAGTATCACTCCATGCATCCAGTTCATTTCATCTGACTTTTAGGAAGTTACTTTTTCTGAAGTGTTTTTTCTTATGTTCTGTGTTTTTTTATTTTTTAAAGCAAGCTATTTTTTGTAACTTTGTATGTTTCTGTTCTGTGACAGCTGTGAGTAACTGGGCTAGAAATGTGATTATTGCCCTTATTCTACAAACTCAGCAGCAGGAATTCCTTGGGTGAAGAATAGTAGCTTTGAAGGAAAATCTTCTATTTCCTATGTATACAAAAGCACTTAGTTACAGTCATCTGTGTAAGGTAGTATCCATTAATCAGGTCATAGACAGTTTACTGAGCTTCAAAGAGAAATATAGACAATGATGTTATTACACCCAAGTTTCATCTAAATGTTAATTTTCCCTTTTGATCTCTGAATCAATAGAATATAGTGACAGACAAAAACCATCTAGATACATCCTGAAGTGATCCATCCCCTTTGCCTCTCCTCTTGTGAGGTCCAGCACTAGCTGCTCCAAGAAGAAGTCATTTAACATGTCAAGAAACTATCTCTGCAGCACGCTCAGAGGTGAAATGTACCCAGTCAGTTTGAGGATAGCTGAAGTCTCCCATTATTACTGAGTTTTATATTCTCTAATCTCACTGAGCATTTCACAGTCACTATCATCATTCTAGTTAGGTGGCTGATAATATATCCCTATTGCTATATTCTCATTATTTGAGTATGGAATTACTATCCACAGATATTCTATGGTACAGTTTGGTTCATTGGGAATTGTTATTTAATTTGACCCTGCATTTTCTTTCACATCATGCCTCCTCCCCACCCACCCACCCCCAAAAATTGACCTATTTTGTCCTTCTGGTGTATTTTGTACCCTAGTATTGCTGTGCCACATTGATTATCCTCATTCCATCAAGTTTCTGTGATGCCTCTTGTCAAAGGCTACCTATATGCTTTATGGAAATATGCTTATGAATATACATAATTTGGAAATGTTTTAAGCAAAATACTGAATATAAGTTATCGTTTAAAAAGTTGTAATCTAGTAACTATGATTTTCCCATTTGTGTGCATGAATCATTCCTGTATTTGAAGTTACAAATATGAAGTATAAACTTATTTTACTAATGTAGACATGCTAAGTGAGGTATTTCAATGATCTGTACATGGGTTTGTTTTTCCTATTAACAGTCCATAGGAGGGGCTGAGAGTCCCTACAGGGACATGTGCTTAGGTCACCTGATGCTGGGACCCATTTTGGACATTGTAGTTTTCCACTGAGGCTATTCTACATTACAGAGTTTTTTCGGAAAAATGGCTGTTTTTCCAAAACAAACTTCACTTACGTCCACACTGCAATCGCGTTCTTTCGACAAAAAATCAAAAGAACACAGGAGTTTTTCTGACATTCGTAAACCTCTTCCTATGTGGAAGAAGCCTTTTTCTGAAAGAGCTCTTTTGGAAAAAAGGCATGTGTGGATGGAGAAGAGGGAGTTCTTTCGAAAGAAGAGGAAAGAGGAAAAAGCACAGGTGCCCTGGTGGGCAGTCCATCCATAGTAATCACAGCTTAAATGTGAGATAGCATCCATTTAGTGTGGACGCTATTTTTCAAAAAAGCAGATCGCTTTTTTGATGCGCTTTTGTGTATGGATGCTCTCTTTTGGAAAAAGTTTTTTAGGAAGATCTCTTCTGGAAAAGCTTCTTCCAAAAGAAGCCTGTAGTCTAGACATCATCTGAAAGTGAGAAAAAGTTTAAACTGATCACAAAGGATTCTTATCTTTGATAAAACCTATATTAAGGTGGAAAACCAAACAATAAGAGTGGCAGTCATACATCAGGACCATGGTGCTTACCACCCAAGATATCTAAGACTGAGCGGTGAGAGGTGGGGAGGGGGAAGAAGAGAAGGATCAAGCCCAGACAGAAGCTGTCCAGTCTGTAAAAGAAGCTTATCAGAATAACTCTGAGCGTGAGATATTTGATGTAACCAGTTTCTTAATATATTAAGCTTAGCTGGCATGTTTTGTTTTATTTGGCTTAGTAACTTATTTTGTTTTGTGTGCTATTAGTTATAACCACTTAAATCCTACTTTCTTTACACTTAATTAAATCACTTTTGTTCATTAATAAGCCTAGTGTAAATAATTGTTACCTGGCGAAGGCGGCAAGCAGCTGAGCATCTCTCTCTTTACATAAGAAAGAGGGTGGACAATATGAGCTTGCTCTGTATAAACCAGGGGTGGGGAATTATTTTTGCAGGTGGACCACTTCATGAATTTTGGTAGTGGTCACAGGCCAGCTCCAGGCCCCTCCAAAAAAGGCAGCAGAAGGGGCGTAACTTTGGGCAGAAGGGGCTGTTCCCTCTAGGAGCCATGCGTTCCTGGTGGGGGAAGATTTTGCACACTTCCTCACCCCCGGCCAAATGGAAAATCATTCACTCATTCAAAACAGATGGTGATTCCTTCTCAGTGCTGCACACCCCTGGCGGTGTGGGGGTGGGAGGTATGGAGCCACCAGCTGCCAAATCCTATTGATTATGAAAAATGAGAAGTTGGAACCAGGACAGAAAAAAGTTATGAAGGAGATTGAATACTAGAGTTGATGCACTCCCATTCTCAAAAGATGTGCATTCATTTTCTTTCCCTTTGTATCTTTCCCTTTCTGCATTCATTTTCTTTCCTTCTTCCATCCAAGTACTGACCAAGTGTAAGGTGGTCTGCCCGCTTGTGAGCGATCCTTTATGGCCAAGTGGTGTCGGGTAAGCTTTCTGCCTGGCCATCTATGGCAGAGGAAATGTAGGTATGTAGCCTGGGACCAGGTTTCTTCTTGCCCCCTTGCTGTGACTGCTGGGGACCTGTGGGGGACCCAGGCCCGCCCACTCCTCTGGGTTCCAGCCCAGGGACTCCATAAGTAGCAGGTGCCTGCAATGAGTCTTCACCATCTGCTACTTCATTGTTCCCTGGGCCACTTCCCCAGGATGCTGCTCTATCTGGTCATCCCAGGATTCTGAGGCTAGTTTTCTCAATAGACCCTGTCCAGGGTGCAATTAATTCTCATCAGTTCGTGGCTAGTCTTCGGCCACTGGACCTGGGCCTCACCCAAGTCTAAAGTTCAGCTTGCACTCAGAACTGTCTGCAGTACTGCTGTTCTCCCAGTCAGTGCATAGGTCTGTCTGGGTTGAGTTCCTGTGAGGAACTGCCAGGCCCTAGTTCAGCAGCTTTTTTTATACTGGTCTGCTGGGCCCTAATTGGCCGCTGCAGAGGCAGCCACTCTATCCTGCCCGGAGGACCTCTCTTCTGCTCCTCTCGCTGGGTTGGAGTGTGACATGGCCTCCTGCCTCCTGGAGGGGGGCGTTGGGCGTCATTAGTCCACTCCATCACACCAAGCTTAATCTTGCTTATGTTAAGAGATCTGACAAGATCATAGCCCTGTGGTTGTATGCAGGCAAGTTAGGAATTTTTTGTTGTCAATAAAGCCCTGCAGAATGAGACAACTGGGAATGGGACTAAAATCAAACACAGGTTTACCTCATAACACTTCAAAAAACTTCCATTAGGCTTTGAAGAAAGATATCAAATATATTAAAATGTCAAAAGTTTATAAATGAGTGTGCGCGCGCACATGCATATGTATATTTTGTTGCAATACGTTTTCTGTTATGAATCCCTGTTTTCATTTGCTCATAGATGTCTGAAAATGTTACTTTTTTAACTGAAACTTTCCATGTTTGGAGAAAGGGATTGTGAATAAATGTGCTTTGCAATCTGGAGGAATTGTGAATGCCACACTTTTATACACACACAGTTCTTGTTGAGTTGTTATGGTATTTGCAAAGTTGTTTTAAAATTGATAGGTATGGAAGAAGTATAAATGTGTACAAATTCACAGTAAAAACTTCACTTCATGGAGAGTCTGAGTCTGGAAAGATGAATTGCAAAGGTTAGGAAATGAGTTCTTCAAAAAACTCGTTCCTTCCATGCTATTCCTTTTACCTGTCCACTTGCATCTTACTCTTTCTGGTTACGTCTAGATTACAGGCTTTTGTCAACACTACAGTCAGTTCTGTTGACAAAGCAAGCCACTTTTTCGACAGAGTCTAGACGCTCTCTTTTGAAAAAGCACAGTGTGGATGCAATAGCTCTCTGTCGACAAAAGGTGTTATTCCTCATAGAATGAGGTTTACCGCCATCGACAAAACTGCCGCATTCTGTTGACTTACTGTCGACAAAATGTGGCAGTAGTGTAGATGCAGGTATAGTTTTGTCAACAAAAGTCCAAAAAAACCCTGTACTCTAGACACACCCTCTGAATCCTAAGATATTGCTCATATTGTTCAAAAGAACAGGGTTATCTGAGGATAGGGAATCTGCCTAATAGGAAAAGAAAAGTGTCTGATATGTCATACAAGTCACACAGTTGGTTGTTCTCAGCTTGGACTGGTCATTGGGCATATGACACAGTTGCATGATAGACAGAACATAGATTTTGAATGACATTTTAATAAATACTTTTCTTTCAAAAAAGTTATGGGCACAAAAGTTATAGCATCTTTTTATTGATCTCATCCTAGTCATATGTGGTATTAGACTGAATTGAAAGAGGTCCTGAGTTTATAATCTTTACTCTATTTTACTGCATATGTAGGAGAAGAATAGAAACTTGTTTCACGCTTTGTTTTTCATGTCCTCCAACCATTGAATTCAAATGATAGTTGCATGTGCAACCTTAGTTTTGGAAATTCTGGACATCTTAGTGCTTAACCATGGAAAGTTAATGTTCAATTAATGTATATTTCTATGGAATGAAATCAGTAAGAATAGGTATTTCTGTCACACACACAAAAAAGGTAGGGAAGTAGCCTAGAATTCAAGGCAAGTACTAACCAAGGCCAGAAAATAGGGTATAAGGGTGGTAGCTAGTAATGTATGAGATGTCATATGTAGCTTGTTTGTATCAATATATAAATGTTGTGTTCTGTAGAGGATTAGAAAAAATAAGGTATAGTCGCACAAAAATCATATTTTCAGCATCCAGTTGCTACTCCTTAAATTGTAAATTACAGTTCTGTGACTCTTGTAATTCATTTGTCCTCGAATGCAATTATATATGTGTAATATCATTATTTGAGTTTGTTATACAGTTAGTTTTTAAATGTTACAAATGTCTGTTCAGATAATAGACAGAAAAAAGGTTACTAAGCTGTGTTCTCCTGGAGTAAAAAGTCCCAGCTCTTTAGAGTTTATTTAAACTGCCTATAATATAGGCCCTAAATGATATTCAACAATATGTGCAGGTCTGTTTGACTGACAGATCAGCCTGCAAAAAACAAAATAAAAATACCTTTTCAGCAGGAAGTTGCTGAATTGCGTATGATAAATATGGTTAAACTGTCTACTTCCCACACATCATAATACCCATTGCTGGGTTCTGTACTTTCACACCCGTCCGCATACTTGAGTGTGTAGTGCATGTGTAAACACTGGGAGTTAATACATGTCTAGGCCTATAGTTAAATCTGCATTTTATAGGCTCTATTCAGTGGGAAAGATGAGTTGAGGACACTGATATATATGGTTTTCTTTGTTTATAAAACAAACACAAGGCAAGGGAAGGGAGAAGGCAGAAAATACTGGAGGTGAACTTTTGGCTTTGGAAATGGTGTGAATCTGAAAATCTGAATTTTGTGGCTTATTGGGCTATATTCCAATGGGGGAATAAAGCTGTATTAATGGGATGTCCCACATTTCATTGGTAGGGAGCTAATCTTGGTTGGAGACTTGCTGAAGAAGATAGTAGGACATAAAACTAAAAGTATAAAGGGACTGTGGTAGGGAGGAAAATGTGATACCAACTTAAATACAATGTGTTTCCAACAAATTGGGCATATGTGAAAAACAATGTGAAGAATAGAGAATTTTCAGTTGCTTATATTCCAGTGCTCGGAATCTAGGTGACAAACAAAGAACTAGAAATACTCACTAATGAGAAGCAACTTAGTATAATTAGCATGGGATTTGCTCGAGTCCTTGACATAGCTTACCAGTATCAATCCAAATCTTTGAACTAAAGTCTGGCCTTGGCAAAATAGCCTCATGCTAGGTATTCACTAATCAAGAAAGCACATAGCTGACCTGAGATAATGGGTCTAGAATATCCAGAGTTCTCAACTAATTCCCAAGAAGTGGTACAGAAACACACTGACTCCTTTTAAGGTAAGAATGGAATGACAGGATAATGAAAGGATAATGAATGAGGATGTTTTATTTGAACTAGCTGGTGCAAGGTATAAGGGTGGTAACTAGTAATATATGAGATGTAATATGTAACTTGTTTGTATCGATATATAAAAGGAGAAATCATAGAAGAGGCATCTTTGTTCTAACCTAGGAAACAATTTTAATGTTTTGTGGGAGTTAAGCTGATACCGTCGTTGAGGGCATACAGATATTAGTGTACCTATAACCATTGAGCTGGGATGCTAGAACCATGCTTCATTAACAGTAAACCTTCATCACTGAACCAAGCCTATGATTTCCTGAGAAATGACATCAAGGTCTGCTGAATCAGCACACTGCACTCTCTTCTAATGCAGCTAACACCAGGGCTCCAAAACCAGCAAGTAATCACACCAAAAATCATATTAAGGCCAACCCAGTGAGGTGAAGTGCAGATCATAAAGGAAGCCAAAGACAACATGGAAAAATGCATGACTGCAGGCCTAACAAAAATAAGAAGGATTTAAAATATATTAGGACCCAATGAATTCCTAGCAATGGTATAATTTTATTACTAGATGAAAGTTGTAAAATTGTTAATGAAGCAGAAATGCCATACGTGTTCAATCAACGCTGTTATGTATTTGGAAAGAAGCAGGACAATTAACTACTTTCCAGTGCATTATTAACCAAAGAGGGTATTAAACCTAATGTACGAGGGATAAACTTTGAAGCATCAGAACACTTGCACCTAAGCATCCAAAAATAGTTGGCTGAGTAATTTTAATTTGTAATACATCTTAGAATACGAGGGAAATTTTAGAAGAAAAAATATTAATATGTGCAAATATTCAAAACAGCATATGGGATGACCTGAATAAATATAGGCCAATTAGCCAATCCTGGGCAAAATAAAGGATACAAATTAAAATAGGATCCAATGATAAAGGATAGGAAAATAATTAATGACAGTCAGCAAGGGTTTATGAAAAAAATGAGTCTTGTCAAACAAAACTTATTTAATTCTTTGATAAGATTACAAATTTGGTTTGGTAAAAATAACTACAGAAATTTGATATACATAGATTTTCATGTGCAGTTTGTCTTAGTATTGTATGTCACAGTAAACATATAATGTGGTAGTAATCATTCTAGAAAATCACATTATATAAAAGCACATTATGAAGAATAAATGGGACAAATGGGGTTACATTTGGGATGTGACAAAGTTGTACATTATTATGAATTATTTTCATTTATTACCTTACCTCTTGATGGCAACACTAGCATTACTTGCAGCCATAACTTGTTCTACTGCTATCTTTTCTTTTCCTAGTGGTGCTAATCATAGATTCATTCACACCATACTGCCGACCAGCCACATTGACTCTTGCACCATCATGGAGCTTGTCTGTTTTCTTAGCTAAACTCATCATTTACTATTTCTTCTCACTTCTTGTTTTCTTACTTTAGTTAGGACTGCTACTCCTCTTAGGTAGTCATGAATATAACTGGACAGAGGAAGGAGCCAAGTCTATAGTTCTCTCGCCTGGCCTGAGTGGACATGTCCATTTCACTAAAAACAGTGCACACAAATATAAATGAAAACCATGTTATGTCAAGAATGAACTGTAGAAACACATGTTATATAAGGTTTTACAGTACTTTGATTTTAAAATGATAACTATACAGTATTAATAGAGCACAGGTTAAATGTATCAAGAACTTACTAACTGAAACATCTCAGAAAGTAGTCAGAAGGAAATCATAATAGAATAGGGATGTTTCTAATGGCATCCCGCAGGGATCAGCACTAGATCCAGTATCATTCAGCATTTTCATCAGTAATCTCAGCATGAATATAAAGTTACTGCGTATTAGATTTGTAATTGACATGATGATTGGTGGAGTGCCTGTCCCAAACTAATACTGAGAACATGGAGATACACCTTCAAACAAAATGTGTATTTGTACATCCAAATGCAAAGTTTATACACCAAGTAGTAAGGCATGCCTACAGAATGGGGAACAATATTCTGGAAAGCAGTAACTCTGAAAACAATCTAGGGGTTGGAATGGACAGGCTGCTCTAGTGCAATGCTGTGGCAAAAAAAGCAAATGTAATCTTTTGATGTGTATATACAAAGGAATGACTAGTGTATGTGTGTGTGTGTGTGTGTGTGTGTGTGTGTGTGTGTGTGTGTGTGTGTGTGTACACACAAATATATACACACACACACATTTTATTTTTATATATACACACACACAGGAGGCCCCCCGACTTGTGATGTGATTTGTTCTGAGGAAGCGTTGCAAGTCAGGGGCATCGTAATTCGAACTCACATTTACGGTAGGTGCTGTGCGCCATCATAAGTGCGGGCCAACGTAGTAAGTGGGGGGTTTCCGACCCCTTCCGCAGTTACAAATATAGTTGTAAGTGCAGGGAGTCGGAACTTGAGTGGTCGCATCTTGGGGGCCTCCTGTATATATACACACTCACATACAGGCAGTCCCCGACTTACGCGGATCCGACTTACGTCGGATCCGCACTTACGAACGGAGCTTTCTCGCCCCGGAAGTCGGGGCGAGAAAGCCCCGTTCGTAAGCTGATCCGGTGCCCCTGGTCTGCTGGAGACCGTCTCCAGCAGACCAGGGGCACTGGGCGGGTTCCCACGCTTCTGAGGCTTTGCCAGAGCAAAGCCTCAGAAGCGCGGGAACCGCTGCTGCTGCCCCTTGAGACCCGGTGTCTGTGGTCTGCTGGGGACGTCCCCAGCAGACCACAGGCACCCGGACTGAAGCCGCAGCCGCGGGGGTCCCGCGCCTCTGAGGCTTTGCCAGAGCAAAGCCTCAGAGGCGCGGGGAACCGCCGCTGCTGCCGCTCCAGTCTGGGTGCCTGTGGTCTGCTGGGGACGGTCCCCAGCAGACCACAGGCACCCTGACTGAAGCCGCAGCCGCGGGGGGGTCCCGCGCCTCTGAGGCTTTGCCAGAGCAAAGCCTCAGAGGCGCGGGGAACCGCCGCTGCTGCCGCTTCAGTCAAAGCGGCAGCAGCGGTGGTTCCCCGCGCCTCTGAGGCTTTGCTCTGGCAAAACCTCAGAGGCGCGGGACCCCCCCGCGGCTGCGGCTTCAGTCAGGGTGCCTGTGGTCTGCTGGGGACCGTCCCCAGCAGACCACAGGCACCCAGACTGGAGCGGCAGCAGCGGCGGTTCCCCGCGCCTCTGAGGCTTTGCTCTGGCAAAGCCTCAGAGGCGCGGGACCCCCCGCGGCTGCGGCTTCAGTCCGGGTGCCTGTGGTCTGCCGGGGGCCGTCCCCAGCAGACCACAGGCACCCAGACTGAAGCCGCAGCCGTGGCGGGGTCCCTGCCTCTGAGGCTTTGCCAGAGCAAAGCCTCAGAGGCGCGGCACCCCGCTGCCGCTGCGGCTATGCTCCCCGTGTCCCTGGTCTGCTGGGGGGGGGGGGCGCAGCTAGTGTGCTCCCCCCCCCCCCAGCAGACCAGGCTTTTGTTTTGGACTCTGGGGCAGAGCAGCTGGGGCACTGCCGATTGGTCCTGCAGCGCCCGTGGGCACTACTGGACCAACCCGGCAGCACCCCAGCTGCTCTGCCCCAGGTCCTGATTCAGCCGCTGCTGGTCAGTTTCAGCAGCGGCTGAATCAGGACGTCTGGGGCAGAGCAGATGGGGTGCTGCTGGGTTGGTCCAGTAGCACCCCAGCTGCTCTGCCCCAGGCGTCCCCAAGTCAGCTTCTGCTGAAACTGACCAGCGCTGACTACAGGAAGCCCAAGGCAGAGTTGCTCTGCCCCGGGCTTCCTGGAATCAGCTGCTGATCAGTTTCAGCAGCAGCTGACTTGGGGACGCCTGGGGTTCTTAAGTTGATTCTGTATGTAAGTCAGAACTGGCGGTCAGTTTCAGCAGTGTCTGAATCTGGACGCCAGTTCCGACTTACATACAGATTCAACTTAAGAACAAACCTACAGTCCCTATCTTGTACGTAACCCGGGGACTGCCTGTATATATATATACACACACACACACATTTTATAGATATAATATATATTATCGTGAGCTTTTGTGGGCAAAATCTACTTCTTCAGATGATACGATCGTTTCATGTGAAGAAGTGGGTTTTTCCCATGCTAAGTTGCCACAGGAATTCTCTTTGTTTTTAAAGTTGCAGACTAACACAGCTACCTCTCTGAGACTTTTATACAAAGGAACAGTGAGGAGAGTATGAGTGTGACATTGATTTTACCTATGCATTTAGCATTGGTGAGACTAATACAGGATTACTGGACAGAGTTCTGGCAGCCACATTTTAAAAAGGCTGTCTAAAAATTGGATGATGAAGTAAAAGGCCATGAAAATGATGTGAGTGCTAAAAGAAAATGCCTGATGGTGAGAGATTTAAAGATATCAATATGTTTTACTTACAAAAATTAGAAGATAACTTAATTATAATATATAAGTAGCCTCACAAGATGAATATACCAGCTACCAGAGAGCACTTTAAGCTCTCAGAGAAAGGCACAACAAGATCCAATATCCCTAGAATCTGAGGGAAGAATAATGTATATTAGAAATGAGAAATAAATTAACTATCAGTGTGCTTAGCCATTGGAACAAACTACTAAGATGTGTGATGGATTCTCCATCTCCTGATGGCTTCACTTTGAGACTGGATGCCTTTCTGATATATTTTAGCCAAATACAAGTTATTGAGCTCACTATAGGGAAGCTGTGGTGAAATGTACTGGCCTGAAGTATACAGATTAGCTTAGTTTATCTGATTGTCCCTTCTGCCTTCCTTTCTTATTTTTACCATATAATTCTAAAATAAGTTAATTGGAATATAAATATTGTACTTACATGTCCGTGTATAGTATGTAGAACTGTGTAAACATATTCTTTATCCTTTGTTCCTTAATACTTTTGTTTCATATAGTAGAATAGCCTTTTAATGCAAAGGTTGTTTTAATTAGTCTTAGATTGTTTTTAAGCAATACAGATATACATAAAATATTTAAAATGTTCGATTAATATAAAGTGATATTTCCGTTCAGATTGCATCTATGTTAATCTTATCACAACTTGAATGTACAAGATAGAATAACAAAAATTGCAATAGATTAACAATACTTGCACTAGTTTAGTGTGTTCTTGGAATGATTCTTCAGTGCTAATTATGAATAGTAAAAGGTGAAATCTTGGTCCAGCTTAGTTCAAAACTTCTATGAAGTTAAGTGGGGTAAAATTTCACATCTTGTCTTAAGAACAGATTTGTGAAAAAAACACTCTCCTTTTTTGTTTGACACAGGTAGAAATTTTTCATGTTGCAAAATATGGTTTTCCTTGGAGATTAATAGTGTCCCTTGTGCACCTGAAAGAACCCTACATGTGAACTGTGCAGCTCTGGTAAGATAGTTTTCAAGGTTTAGTTTTGTGCCATTGTGTTAATGTTATAGACAAATATAACTTCCACTGCATGGAATATTGTACACATGTATAAAGAGACAATATAAGTTCATCTTTTGTGCTAAAATACTCAATATTCCGGGGCTTCATTTAAATTCAGAAATGTGGCCTAAAAATAAGCCCTCATTTGCTAACTTTAAACATTATTCATAATCATTCATTAACTACCTTCTTTCACAGTCTCTGTCATGTGGGTTTTATTCTGCTGTAATCTTTTTCACACACTAGCTCTTAGAGCTGGATTCAATAAAAAACTTCAACCAGCTTTTATATTAGAGTCATACAAAACAGGACAGATCTATTTTGGTTGCCTTCTATTCTTGCACAATGCATATTATTAATAATCTTGGGCTTTCGTTAATGTTTTAAAAATTGCTTAATCATCATATGAATTATTAGCTAAATATTTCCTATAACCATCTAAAAACCCACAATAAAACATTATTATTCATCTTGGAAGATTTGTACTGTTTCATTTAATAGAATGGATTGTATTTTATAAACCATTTAAATATGAAAAGCGTGAATAACTGATTATTTAGCATTTCTACTATGATACTGAGATTAGCCTTTATTGATTTATTTTTGTCTATATTTTTTGCGTTTGAATTAGAGATGTTAGTGTTTTGTTTTTGTTTTCCATGGCTAATGTTTTTCTCATTTTCTTTAGAAGAATGCTCATTTTATCATCCAGAAGTGCTATTTTCTGTTTGGTTCTTAAGCAACTGAGAAAAATTGGCTTTTGTAATGGCTGCTGAAAAGTTCTACGAATAGAATAACATTCTATTAAATTTGCTTCCTACCGCTAATTTGCAGTAGGAAGCTTTCCCTAGACAAATACAGAATTGATACTATAGTTTGACTTCATACCATAAGAATTACAATCCCTCCTCCCCCACCTGCCATGCTCCCTTCTCCTGATTGTTCTCTGAATAATTTGCATTTAGTAATCTCATTTCTGGTTACATGGTAACTTGGATCATGAAAGCAGCACTTTAAAATTAAGGGAAAAGAACATTTTCACATTGTTGCCTAAAACAGTTTTGAGTCTTGAATACACTGATTATAGGTAAAGCAAAGAGATACACAAATATCTTAAATAAATATTGTATGAGGCTAAAAGCAGTGCTGTTGCTGGGTGGACTTAGCAATACTGACTATGTAGCTCTCTGCTGGATGCAACTGAAAACAAGTTTTATACTGGCAATGAAGTCAACCATTTGCTTTAATGAATGAATTGGAAAGTATATCTTGCATATGTACATTTTGTAAAATATTTAAAATGGCTTTAATCATTTATCTCTTTTAGTTTTTGTCATTCACGCCTCTGAAGCATTCATCTTGAATGTAATCTTGTACAATGTTCAGTGGCAAAAAATGATTTTCAGAAAATCTTGGAGAAGGAGGAAGGTTGTATTCAGGGTTGCTAGTGACTGCATTGTGATTTCTGTGCCTCTCACCTTTTAAATCCAGGACTGCTTGCTTAAAATGTTTACAGATCTTTAAGATTTTGGATCAAATCATGTGAGATTTGTAGTTTTACCTTGTTGTCACAGACATCTTTTGGCTGGATATTTAAGATTTAAGGCTTATCTGCCCAAAATTCCAAATGGAGCTCAGGGTTTGGGTAGTCACATAGATCAAAACCAATGAACTCCTGCAAAGTGAAACCAGTGAGTTTCATGAAGTTCTAATTACCTGCTCTTTTTCAGTTCTATTTGTTTGTCATTGCTGACAACATAGTATCCTGGTTCTGTCAATATACCAGCATAACTTGGATAACTCAATGGAAGCAGACAAACTCATTAACAATGTGCCATTTTTACTGTCATTTTCCAACTGTAATCTGACTTCAGTGGGTTTAGTCATCCTTTATTTAAATAGAATGTTTAACAGATATTCTGCAACTTGGAAAAAATTATTGTTTTAATATGCAAAACTATGAACTCCCTTGGCAGCTAGAAAAAAAAATTGCATTCCTTGCAGCTGGGTGAAGTTGGCAAAATATCCATTTTCTTTTTATGTGATTTCCACGTGCATTTCTTGTGCAATTTTGAAAATACTTCTTTAAAATATTAAAAACAAATTTGTTGCTAGAAAGGAAAAAATAAAACATTTTTCATATGTTGAGCAAACTTAAAGGCTACCAAATACTTTTAACAGTGCAGCACCAGAATGGTAGTTCCATTAAATAAAAGAAGCTGCATTTCTTGTAATTCTTCGTTGTTTTGTAAAAATAATATAAATGTACAGACAGCAGGTTCACTATAGAACAAGATGATAAGCTATGTTTTAGCCTGTAAGCTGTCTTGTTCAATACTGGTCCTCTGACTGGTGTTCAGGTCTATACTTATTAGTCCGGCGGGGCCTGAGGGTGGGGCAGGCTGCAATGTCTGCACCAGCCTAAATGTCAACACAGCCCTGATCCTCGTTCACGGTGGGGCAGGCAAACAGTTTCCAGAGTCAGTTTTAGCCCAGGCCCTGGTTCAGGGCAGGGCAGGCAAACAAACAATTTTCCTGGCACAAGTGGGGAGAGGGAGACTGCTACCCTGTATGTAGGGTGACGGGGAACGCGGGCCCTCCCTACTCCACCGTGTCCCAGTGCAGGGCCCTAGCAGTGGCAGGCTGGGTGGCAACTGGGGTTAGGGGGAAATCCAATCCAAAACACACGGACACACATCAAAGGGCTATCAGATCTGCCTGACCATCATCCACCTCTGCTGGGTCTCTTCTGAACTCCCTCTCACTCGGTACCTGGCTCCCGGTCAGCAACAGCTTTGCAGGGTCTTGGTACTCTGCCTGTGGGGGTATGTAAGCTGTCTCCTCTTTGGTGCCTGGTCCTGGTGGTCCGGGCCAGTTGTCCACCTCTGCTAGATCCTCAGAGCTTCAGCATGAGGGATCAAAATAGTCCTCCGCTCCCTCCAGCAGCTGGCCCCCTACTAAGCTCCTGGGCTGGGCTTTTATACTTCCTGCCCCACCCCTAGGCTTCTGTGAAATTAGAGGGGCAGGCTCTGGCTTGGCCCACCCGGGTCCAGAGAGGGGTTCTTCCTCTTCGGGGTCAATGAGCGGCCACGCCTGCTCATTAAACAGCCCAAGTTTGTCCAACTGCAAAAAATAAATCTGACTTCTATAGTATATTAAATGTCAATTTCATTTTTTTCAGATATGCTGCTAAATTCTCAGGTTGCTACTTAGCATTTTTTCATCAAAACTGTCATTAACTTTAGTGGGAGTTTGCCTAAATAAAGATTCAGTAAAACTTAAATAAAGACCTCAGAATTTGATCTGTAAATGAAATAAAGAAAATGAAAAGAATCATAGAGTGAAATTGTGCTCTCTTTGTATTCTAATATTTACATACAGTGTTCTCCTTTATTTTATCCTAATCCATCCCCACTACTTAAGTAGAAATAACTGGCTGATGCTATCTACATGACAACCATAGGACCACAGCTTACATAGTATATTGCATTACTTAGAAGGTAAGAAAGTATTTAATTAATACAACATTTAGTTGTATTAACAGACCATTGCCATGCTTTGCCACCTCACATGACTCCACCTTGCTGCCTTGCCTGACCTTGCCTTGCAATCTCACCCGACATAGTTTCCCTAACCTGCTGACCTAGTCCCTTGGTTTGGATCTTCCAGTTACTGACTCCTGCAAGTACTCCAACCACTCCTCTAACCTGTCTGATATAGTGATTGACATCCCAGGTACGTGACTACCTGCTCACATGTGACTAGACCTTCTAGTCTAGTGACTCACATGTGACTGCTGCTCTAGGCTACCCACTAGCTTGTTTTGGCCACCAGGCATTGCGCACTGCTTATTCTCTATCTGCTTTTCTCATGTTGAGCTTTGAAATATAGGTATCAAAAGCTCTGTTGCACTACTTAAACTTTTCTGTTCCTTAACAGAGGTAATAAAAAAGCCAAAATGGTAATGAGATAATTGAGCAGTTATCAGATGATTAGAAATTCTACTTCATTAAACATTCCCATGTGACATTAAAAAATTAGTTTTCATTCTGACATTTTAAAATGTTAGGTGACTATTAACAAGAGTTGCTAAATCCCATTGACCTTTCAAAGTGATTCACAGAACAACAACTTCCTATATCAAAACCAAGAATATGACATGTCTCCTTGAGGCTAATGTCTGGCCATACCAACGCATTTCAGTTACCCGGATCTAGGAAGTGTCATTAAGAAGCCAGCATTGTTTTATTGTTCCCATTTCAGAAAAGAAACAATAGTTCTCAGTCACACCATGAAATACTATAATTCCTATTACAAATTATGGCAAGTTGTATCAAATTGGCAGACAAGGTGTACTTTGTGATCATAAAAGCTAAGCTTAAGATAAAAGATTGCTCCTTTCCATTTGAACAAATTGGAGAAGGACCAGAGAATAGTGACAAAAATGCTTAAAAGTCTAGAAGACATGACCTATGAGGCAAGATTGAAAAAAAAAGGTTTATTTAGTCTAGAAGAGAGAAGACTTAGAGGCGACTTGATTACCATTTTCAATTAGATAAAAGGTTGTTACAAGGAGTAGGGAGAAAAATTATTCTCTTTCATCTCTGATGATAGGACAATAAACAATGGACTTAAATTGCAGTAACGGGGGTTTGATTTGACATTAGGAAAAGTGTCTTAACTGTCGGGGTTGTGTACTCTGGTATGAGAGATGCCCACTGCTTTTCATCTTCTCCTGCTTGGAACATGCATGGGAATTATCCACCTAACAAAGAGTGGGAAGTACATCTTTACAGGCAAGCTTGCTAACCTAGGGTATGTCTACACTACAGCATTATTTCGAAATATCTTATTTTGAAATAGTTAATTTGAAATAAGTTATTTCGAAATAACGTGTCTACACACAAAATGCATTTTGAAATAGTGTTTTGCTATTTCAAAATAGCACGTCCACACTGAGGGTGTGTCTAGACTACATGACTCCGTTGACGGAGCCATGTTGATGAGTTTACTAGACATAGCAAAATGAAGCAGCGATTTAAATAATCGCCACTTCATTTACATCAAAATGGCTGCCACGCTATGCTGATCAGCTGTTTGTTGGCACAGCGCAGTAATCTACACGGGGATCAACCATCCCCCGATCCTTTTGTCGTCAGATTCCTTATGCCTTGTGAACGAGGCTTGAAGGATCTGACGACAAAGGAATCTGGGGTTGGTTGATCCCCATCTAGACTACTGTGCTGTGCCGACAAACAGCTGATCGGCACAGCGCAGCAGCCATTTTGATGTAAATGAAGTGGCGATTATTTAAATAGCTGCTTCATTTTGCTATGTCTAGTAAACTCATCTACATGGCTCCATCGACGGAGCCACGCAGTCTAGACACTGAATCGCATTTAAGGTCGGCCACGACCAGGTCCGGCAGGGCATCAGGTCAGGAGTTACTTTGTGTGGCTGCTGCTTGAGACTATCTGAGGCCTGTGCTTAAAGGGACTCCTTCCCCCCCCCCCCCAGACAGCTGGTTCTCAACTTTCCCTGCTTGCTTGCCTACCTCGATGAGGGACATCAAAGCAGTTTATCTCTGCGTACTCTGGTTGCCCTCACTCGGGATACCACAGCATTCTGCAGCATGGAGTGGAAGCTGTCCCTGGGCACTCTGGTGCTTCCCGTGGACGCGTTACTGCAAGCCTGGCTGCACTTTCTGCAGGCTGCCGTCTGGGAGGTCCATCAGGGAGCTGTCAGTATCCAGGAGGCCCTGCGGGAGAGCTTTCACCCTGAGGAGCACTAAGAGGCTCCCTGGTCTGTTCCACTAACGGCTTGTGCCTCATTCCTCCCTCACATCTTTCCACTCACCCCTCCCTAACTCCACTTCCTGATGTCAAATAAAATACACGTATTTTCATGAACACAAACTCTCTTTATTTAACAAAACTGGGGTGGGGGAGATGGAAATGAAAATCTGGTGAGACTGGGGAAAGTAGGTGGGAGAGGGGAGAAGAGAGGGTGGGAGAGGGGAGGGGGAAACCTGGGAGGAGGGAGCTGGAAGGCGGAAACAAGGGGAAGAAGAGGGAGGGGAAGCTCAGGGCTCAGGGTTGGGGTGTCTCACTGGACCAACTTGATTGTCATGCAAACCTGCTCCTGGGTTCGCATGTGGCCTTTGGTGGCCAGGCTGGCAGCTATCCTGCCATAGACGGCCGCGTTCCTCCATCTAGTGAGGAGATCATGGATGTTGGGGGCATCCCCCCCAAACCTGAATAAGGTCCATGATCTCCACCCTGGACCAGGAAGGCGCCCGACTTCTTCAGGCCCTGGCAGGCTCCTGGGAGCTGGCAGACTGCTCCTGGACATTGTTGAGGGCTGGCTGCCAGTGGCTTGCTGGCTCATGTTTTGGGGCTACTGGGTCAGGGGCAGTGACTGCTGGCTCTGGGCTGGCAGGCTTGGAGCTGGCACAGGCACTGTAGCCAGAGTCAACCCCTTTAAGGTTTCCGGGGAGGGAGGAGGGAGAGGAGTGTTCTTGTTTGAGGCTGGGGTCACCAGGGCACCCTGGGAAGGCTGGAGGCCTCCTAGTTAGATATAAGTGTCTACACAGCACATATTTCAAAATAAACGCTCCGCTATTTTGAATTAATTTCAAAATAGCGGTTTGGCTGTGTAGACATACCCCTAGTGAGTATGTAACGGCTGTTATTTCGAAATAACTTTGCTGTGTAGACATACCCCTAGTGAGGAAGGCTTTAAACTGGGTCCATGGGTAGATGGTGACCTAAGCCCTGAGGCACTTGGGGAAGTGGAATTTGGGGAGGAAACACAAGGGGAGGGTACAAGAGGGGAAGCCTCCTGATTCATACTGAGAAAGTAGGACAATCAGCTAGTTATCTTATGTGTCTGTGCATGAATGCAAGAACCTTGCAAACAGGAAAAATTAGAAGTCCTGTCATAGTCAAGAAATGATTATGTGATTGAAATAACAAACTTGGTGGGGTAACTCACATAATTGGAGCATTGTCACTGCTAGCTATAAACTGTTCAAGAAGGACAGGCAAGGGAGAAAAGGTGGGGAAGTTGCACTGTATGTAAGAGAGTAGTGTGACTACTTAGAGCTCCAGTATGAAACTGAAGAAAGCCTGCTGAGAGACATAAGAACAGCCATACTGAGTCAGACCAAAGGTCCATCTAACCCAGTATCCTTTCTGCTGAAAGTGGCCAATGTCAGATGCCCCAGAGGAAGCGAATGCAACAAGTAATCATTACATGATCCCTCTCCTGTCATCCATTTCTAGACAAACAGAGGCTAAGGACTTTCCTGCCCATCTCGGCTAATATCCATTGATGGACCTAGCCTCCATGAATCTATCTAGCTCTTTTTTGAACCCTTTTAAAGTCCTAGTCTTCACAACATCCTCTAGCAAGGAGTTCCACAGGCACTTTGTAAATAAAAACTTCCTTTTGTTTGTTTTATATCTGCTACCTGTTAATTTCATTTGGTGACCCCTAGTTTTTATATTATCGGAACAAGTAAATCACTTTTCTTTATTCACTTTTCCCACACCAGTCATGATTTTATAGACCTATATGATATCTCCCCTTAGTCTCCTCTTTTCTAAGATGAAAAGTCCAAGTCTTTTTAATCTCTTGTGGAAGAAAACATTGTCCTCACTCTGCATTTGTAAGCAACAAGTAGCCAGAGGCAGTCTTATTACGAGCTGAAGCAAGGGAAAAACTGGTTCGGACGGGGGGAAGCCCCCCCCCCCTCCGAGGCAGATCCTTGAATACAAGCAATTATGAAGCAGTTTATATACTGTCTATAAATATAATAACAATTAGTCTCCTTACAAACACCAATGGCTAACAGTTATTTAGTTCCACCCAGATGCTCCTTATCTCAGGGTACGTCTAAACTACATGGCTCCGTCGACAGAGCCATGTAGATTTGTTGTTTTGGCAAAGGCAAATGAAGCCACGATTTAAATGATTGCGGCTTCATTTACATTTACATGGCTGCCGCACTGAGCGCTCAGCGCGCTAGTCTGGATGCTCAGCGCGCTAGTCTGGACGCTCCCCTGCCGACATCAAATCCCTTTGTCGGCAGCCCCGGTAAACCTCATCCCACGAGGAATAACGGGGCTGCCGACAAGGGGCTTTGATGTCGGCAGGGGAGCATCCAGACTAGTGCGCTGAGCCGACAAACAGCTGATCAGCTGTTTGTCGGCTCAGCGTGGCAGCCATGTAAATTTAAATGAAGCCGCAATCATTTAAATCGCGGCTTCATTTGCCTTTGCCTATAACCCTAATCTACATGGCTCCGTCGTCGGAGCCATGTAGTCTAGACACAGCCTCTGCCAGAGTCAGCCTTATCTCTGTATAGAGGCGAGAGGCAAAGGCAGCGTCTAATTACAGATCTCGCGTTGTCAGGCCACAGACTTAGCCTGACTCTTGCTCTCTTGTTAACAAGACCAAGATGGCTGCACACAAATTCCCTTATTCCCTTTTCTTGCCTCCACTCTCTCTTCATATGGGACCCCTTCCAAGCCCCTAATCATTTTGTTGCCCTTCTCTGAACCTTTCCAATGCTAATATATCTTTTTTTGAGATGAGGCAACCAGATCTGTATGCAGTAGTCAAGATGTGGGCATACCATGGTTTTATATAGAGGCAAGATAGTCTCTGTCTTATTCTCTAGTCTATCCCTTTTTAATTATTCCTAACATTCTATTGCTTTTTTGACTGCCGCTGCACACTGAATGGATGTTTTCAGAGAACTATCCACAATGACTCCAAGATCTCGCTCTCAAATAGTTATAACTAAATTAGTCCCCATCATATTGTATGTATAGTTGAGATTACTTTTTCCAATGTGAATTACTTTACATTTATCAACATTGAATTTAATTTTCCATTTTGTTGCCCAATCATTTAGCTTGGTGAGATCTTTTTGAAGCTCTTCACAGTCTGCTTTGGTCTTAATTACCTTGAGCAGGTTAATATCATCTGCAAATGTTGCCACCTCAGGCTACAATTACACTGCAACGCTATTTCGGGATACTAGAGCATCCCAAAACAGCTATCCCATGTCTGAACAGCAAACCCATTATTTCGGGCTCATTATTCCGACATCCCTGTAAACCTCATTCCACGAGGCGTAAGGTACGTTTTGGAATAATGTGTTATTTTAAAAATTTGGCACTGTGTAGACAGTCTCCAACCATTTCACTCCTCATGTCCATAAGCATTTCTGGGTTCACCAGGCTTATTGGTTACTGATGCCCTGCCTGGCTTGCTATTTAGATGGTGTAGCTATCAAGAGCTGGCTTTCCTCTAACCTGATCACTGTGTGGGGCTAGGAAGAAATATTTTTTCTCTTTCCAAGAAAGGCAGTATGGCTGTTTCGTTTTGTTTTGGGGTTGGTTTTTTTTTGTTTTTGGTTTTTTACTTTCTTCAGCATCAGACTGGAACCATAGTAGGTGAAGATAGTATTCATTCCTCAAAAATGGACATGAAGAAGATAATAAATGTCAATAAATACTGGTGCTGATTGCATCCGGCTTCCAGCATGGGTAAGAGGCTTCATGGGGCCAGTTGCTGTGGCTGACCTGAGTGTGGGATTCAGGAAGGAATGGTAAATCTTGTTTGGTCTCTGTGGCATGAAAGTCTTAAGTCTTTGCAGACAGAGCTTTTCCTTATCTGCAAGCTCATTCCTGCTCATCAAGGAATGCTGGTGGGATTCAGTAATGAGTAGAATCCTGGTTTGAATAGTGGGGATATTATCTAAGGAAGCCAACTTTCATTCCTTGATTGCATAACATGAGGCGATTTTGCCATCTCTGTACCCAATTAGTGTCTAGTAGTTTGCAAGAGGGTAAGTCAACTCACCTTCCCATGCACCTCACCAATATAAAAAATAGTAAATAGCAGCCTTTAGCAGTAAATTTATTTACCTGTCTTCAGCTTTTGCAATAGTCGTCATGAAAGCAATAGAGACAAATTCTAACAGTCTTTTGTTAATCTGGTTTGCAAAGAAATAGCTGACACTATTGGTCTTTAACAGCTTTGGAGGAGTTGGAGAGTCATGCTCTCAGAAGGGCAGCTCTGTTGTTTTCACCACCATCCTCCAATGGGGACACTTGTAATTAAAAGCCAGGTTTCTGTAGCAGCTTTACCAGCAAAGGTTGCCAAGAGATGCACAGAATTGTCTGTTTAAGGTACTCAAAAATCCCCCTGCTTTTGTCTTCAGGGATGCTCACAGATGACTGTGCGCTCTGGCTATAGGCCATTTGTGGCAATTAATCTTTGTAGTCTAGACATCCCACCCCAAGAGGACTCCTAGGCTATGTCTAGACTACAAAGATAAATTGGAAAAATCTTTTTCTGATATACTTTCTAAAGAGGCTTTTCTGAAATTTGGCCCATATACACTGGGCCAAATTTTGGAAAAAAACCCTCTTTTGGAACATCGCTTCTTCCTCATAAAATGAGGTTTACAGAGATACCAACAAAATGCATCCAATTTTCTGACTTTTTTTTTTTTTTCAGAAAAGTGGACACGTTCTTTGAATGTGGCAGAGCTTCTCCACGATACCTCCAGTATCCTGGAAAAGCTCTGCAGTCTAGACATACCCTTCGCCTCTGGGAACCACAGCAAAATCTTGCATAACTTCTGAGTGAACTATATCGCTAGATATGGAGGCTTTCTTTAATCATAGCAATTTTAAAAGATCAAACATTGATTTAAACTCTTGACATTGTTTTAAAATAACATTCCTTGTATAATTATGTTATTGTTATTCTCTGATTATAGGTATAAAACATATAATTATGGGTGCACTTTGTACTAGTGCTTATAATTATATACTTTGTAAATCAGAAGCATAACTTCGTAACTGTGGCATATTATTTTTCAATAAATTCTAAAGTAAATGAAAATGTGAAAGCTACTCTTGAAAACTGAGTAGGTTGAAGTTATGAACCATATCCTAAGTCTGATTTTCAAAGTATGCTTTCATAACAATTGGCAGCATAAAAAAGTAATGTTCTGTGAAAGAACCATGGCAGAATGCTTTCTGAAAAAAAAAATTAGGGAAGGCTATAATTATTAACAACTCGAATTAAAAGCATTTTGACAAATAAATCAGACCAAAACATCTTTACAGAGCTCTTAAAATAGTAGTTATCAAAAATCTGCAAAAACCCAACGTGCATATTAATCAATTATTTAACACAGAGGGGGCTAATGAAAATAATGAAATGCCAGTGTGACTACCACTGAATTCAACAAGATACTATTAAACAATAAGCAGAAGTGGGGGTTGTATTTTGCTACAGGAGGTCATATTTGTGAAAAACAGTCATCTGATGTATGGAGAAAGACAACAAATGTGTTATTAGACTAGTATGTCACTTAATCTATAGCTGGTATTTTGTACTTTTAGTAAGCTGAAAGCATCAGTATTATTGCTTAGCCTCTCCATTTAAATCACAAGTCAAAAATTTAAATGTGTAGTAAAAAAGAATGAAAATTTTAGATTTCCTAAAATCTGCTAATTAATTATATAGAATTTAAAAAAATAAATTAAGTGTTAAAACAACACGTGTTGAAATGAAGGGCTAAATTCTGATATGAAACACACTGGTGTAATCCAGAGTATTCCATTTTAATTAGCAGAGTTATGGTGGATATACCTGTCTGTTTGAGAGCATATTTGGTTGTAATATACACTATTATTTCTAATGTAATGAGAATGAGGTTAACTTATTTCATCTTCATAGTTTAACTGTTATAGTTAGACAGGGTGCCTGGTTCACTAGGCTTGAAATGTTGTATTTCATGTGAGGACACTATTCCAATTTCAAATGGACACTCACAATACGTCTGTTGCGTGGGGGAAGCCCATGTTCCCCACAAATGTGTCCATTGCAACAAGCTCAAAGCAAGAGCTTGTAGGGACAGGGACTATCACCTCAGACTTACTTTACTGGAAAAGTCCCTTCCTCCTACCTCCATCTGAGAGACTCCACTAGGGCTGTAATTACCTCTATAACATTTCTATGTAAGGTCCCATTTGTGTACATTTTTAGAGCTGCCAAATGAGCCTCTAAGCATACTTTTGCAAAGTATTATGTACTCACACAAGGTCCACTCTTCAATGTCAGCAAGGCCAAGGGTGCTTCATCTATAGCTTTTCTACCAAATCCAAAGTCCCATTTGACTCATCTTGTTTTGGGTACCATCATAAATTATTCAGTGTTAGTAGTGCCCATCATGAGCTCTGTGCATTCTAGATGTTTGAGAAAGGTTCCTGCAATGAGAGAGCTTTGCCCAAAGGCTACATCTAGACTGCTGCTTTTTATCTGAAAGGAAGAGGTTTTTCCAAAATTTGGTCCGTCTACACTGGGTCAAATTTTGGAAAACCCTCCTCCTTCGGAAGAGCCCTTCTTCCTTGTGATATGAGGAAGACAGGACTTGTGGAAGAGCAGATGTGTTCCCTGGACGCAGTGGAGTTTTTCCAGGATACCACTGGTATCCTGGAAAAACTCCGCAGTCTAGACATAGCCAAAGAGTTCACAGTTGAAAGACAGACAAGAAAATAAGGGTTAAAGAAGGGAGACAGCAAAATGTGTTTGAAATTTTAGTTTTTTACCATGTAAAGCATTATCATGGGATTTAAAAATGAAGAGGGAGGAGCCTTGCAGAAACCTTGCAAGTGACCTTGAGAGCTCACTTGGGGGCTCCACTAGCTTTCCCTGCAATGATAGGATGTTGGTCTGGCTTTATGATGTAAGACAAGCATTAGTGGACTATATTGGTGGGAAGGATTGGCAGGGGAACTGGATAATCCCTGATTGATTACTACTGTAGTTGGAACAAGAAATGGCTTATGGTTGGGAGATTGGCTACAGATACCTCTTGCTGCACTTTATGTTAATTTATTGTAAAATTAAATTTGACCTATGTGCCATTCAATTCAGTTAATGTAGAAACATCTTCCTTATGTCAACTTTGACAAACTTTTTTGACAGCAAAAGTCCTATAATTCATTCATTTTGTGTTTCTAGGATATCACTGGCATTGAAATTCCCATCACTAATCCTACACACGAAACTCTACAGTTAGATGTCGTGTTAATGGGTGCTGCACTTAGTGGTGAAACAACTCTTGTTCTTCAGCCAGAAGAAACTCTTTCCTATGAAGTTCATTATTCCCCAGCTAGTACTGGCACTTCAGAAGGCAGGTAAGATAGAGCGTGTTCACACTTATATGTGCTTGATATTATTTTGTAAAAATTCTGTCACTAGCCTCGACTTCTTAACCCTAGAATAACTAGGAGTCCTATAGTAATAGAGATGTAGCCATGTTAGTCTGATCTTGCTGAAACAGAAGAGAGGACTATGCAACACTTTAAAGACTAACAAGATGGTTTATTAGGTGATGAGCTTTCGTCTGTATGGATTTATGCAAGTTTTTCATATGAGGAAGTGGGTCTGGCCCACGAAAGCTCGTCACCTAATAAACCATCTTGTTAGTCTTTAAAGTGCTGCATAGTCCTGTCTTTTGTTTCAAGGAGTCCTATGGCATCTTAAAGACTAACAAATTTGTTTGGACATAATCTTTCATGGGCTGGAGCTCACTTTGTCAGATGCATCAAGTGGAAACTTCAGTTTTGCAGGAATGTATACATAATCTTTGCATGTGTATTTATACCTGTCAGACCAAAGTTTCCATTTAATGCATCTGATGAAGTAGATTCCAGCCCAGGAGTGCTTATGCCCAGATAAATGAGTTAGTTTTTATGGTTCCACAGGGATCCTTGTTGTTTTTGCTGAAACATGGCTACCTCTCTGAAATCTGACTCTAGAATGTTACTTAGAAATGTTTTGTGTTCTCTGTATTACTTTTTTAACATTAGATATTTTCCACACTTTCTTTGACTAAATCTGATATCTGATAGACAGATGGCAATTATGGATGTAAAGGGTTAACTGTGGTCTGGGCAGGATGGAGCAGCGCCTGCCCACAGTGTTGTGCAGTGGGCCCTGCCTAGTCAGGATAGAGCAGCCCCCACCCGTGGCATGGTGCAACAGGTCCCTCCTGGCATGGCTGGAGCAGCCCTCACCCACAGCAGGGTGCAGTGGGCCCTGCCTGGCCCAAACAGCCCCTGCCTGTAGTGTGGCAAGCTCAACCTGGCCGGGCCCAGCGCACTGCACTGCAGGTGAGGGACTGCTCCAGCAGTTAACTTTTAAAACAGGATTTTACACCCCTAATGGCAATTCTTTGGTGGATATCAATTGAGTTATGTGTAGATTTTCTTATGATATTACTTTAATATCAGAAAATCTATCTCAAAACATGGACTGCAAGTGAATTGTTAATTTTGTCACTTAAAGGAAGTGACCTGGAGCCATCTTTCTGTAGAAAGGGAACTATACTAAAAAGAGGTGAAGAACCCTTTAGCAGTTTTTATGAAAATCTATTAGGTTAAGAATTCACCATTAGTTAAAAATGATCTTCTTAATGACTATGGAGAAGATTTAAATTATAGATGTTTCACCACATTGGAAACTCAGAGGAGTCTGTACAGTATGATAATTACCAGTGATAAGTCTAATGACTAGAGCCCTGCAAATCCTTGTATATCCGCTTTATTTCTATGGGTATCTTTATCCACAGATGTGGATGCAGATATCCATGGCTCATTTTTACAGCTACAATCACAGCTGTGGATACACAATTTTGTATCTGTGCAGGGCTCTATTGATGACCATTTGGTCTTGGTTTCACAGTTGCTGCCACTAATCATATTTCTCAGCTGAACTCCTAAAGGCAGGCTGTTGAACACTACAGACCTATACGATATTTTTTTCTTAGGGTATTGTAATTAAGCATGAGTTGGCTGAAGTTCTCATTGAAAGCTAGGACTTTCATTTCCAAACAATAGCCATTGATTATGCTGACACAGCTATAGTAATGGTTGCAGGTAGGGCCCTATCTCTATTCAGTGAACCTTGAGCTTTTATCACCAAAATAAGCAGTCTCCAAAACAGTTCAAATTGCTTTTATTGATTTTCCCAAGAATAGAATACTCCCAAATATTGTTGTGCTACTGCTTTCAGAGGCTATAATTTTATAGAAATGACCACTGTTGACATTTTAGTAAAATTACCAGGAACAAGGATACAAAGCTGAGAATGAAAATATATTTCATTTGCTGTGTCAGAATATTTTTCCAGATAACAAGATATGTGCTTTTAAATGGATAGAACTATGGAGCAGTTTTTGGCTTCAGTTAATCTGCTGCATAAAGGCCAAGGTGGCATGTGCAAAGGTTGTATAACTATTGCACTGCCTGATTCTGTCGTTGCTCTGTTGCAAAGCTGGCCTTCTTGTGTCATAGTAGAGCAACCTGAGGTGTGCCCTACATTTAATCGCTGACAAATATCTCTGGGGATTTGAATTTGTTGTCAGGAATTGGCATGGCCAGGTACATCCAGGCTAGTACCTCTTTCTGTGCAACTGGGAGGAAAGGGCTGAAAAATCCATTATGGTGACTGTGCTATTACCTTTACACTTGGGTGATCTTTTAAAGCCAGTTTATGCCAGGGAAGTGGCACCAGTAAACGGTCTGGTTCATAGCTCCTATAAAGGCATAAAGCAGAACTCGTATCTCTTTTTAAATCAGAAGATGATCCTTCATGCAGCTCAGGTTTACATATTGTATTTTTAAATATTTTGGAATGGTTTAACATGTTTACTGTAATTTTATTTAACTTTATTGTGATTCTCCTGGTCACAAAATGAGAAATAGGAAAATCTATAGTTAGAATGAATGTGTTAAAATGCCTTCCGCAAAAATATACTACAATAAGTATCTCAAATATCAATAAATTACTTTCAGTCCTGAAAAGACTTGATGGTAGAATAATGAATATGCCATTAAAACATATCCATTTATCATGTTCTTATATATACATGTCAATTTTGATCTGTTAGTTTTTAAAAGTATTTTCCTTTTTAAAATGGAGTAATCTAAAATGATTATTTTTAAATTATGTAGCAGGCCCCCAAAGATCTAGTTACAAACTGCCATGATATTTGAATTACATTATTTTTTCCCTATAAGTTAAAGTAGGAGATGTATTCTAGTTTTTTCTGCTTTTATTGCAAAAAGCTGCAATTTTTCAACTGAAGAGTTAAAAGAAGATTAATCCTGTTGCTTGCCCATGGGTTTCTATAAAGATCACTTCATTTGTGATGGGTGTACGCAGTTACTACAGCTTGAACCTCTGTGGTCCGACACTCTCAGGATCTGAATGGTGCTGAACCAGAGAATTTGCTGTACCATGGGAGGTCAATATTGTTTAGCCACATTACCAACACTTCCATTGCTTATTGGGTTTTTAGAAGACATTTAGGAGTAAATTAGAGCTAAATAACAGCATAGAACACTGAGAGCCAAGACTGGTGGCTGTAAGCAAACTTTATGGGACCCCACAAAATATGGCCACACCTATGATAAGTGGACATCCATCTAACTAAAATCATGCCAGACTATATATGTTGCTGGACCAGAGAGTGCTGGACTAGAAAGATTCAACCAGTACTATATGTATGGAGGTATTTAGGTCTCTTAGTGGAAAATTCTACTAGCTAACAAAGGAGTCATTTCATTGAACTCATTTTTTCTTGAAATTCTATTTTCTGCTTTTATCAATTTGAGTATTATACAAAATGACATCTCAGAGCTCGTTTATATCTCTCTCTTCAGTGTCATATTCCTGTCGGAGATGGTTGGAGAGTTTTGGTATTCCCTGAAGCTGACTTCAGAGAAACCATTGCCAACTACATTGCCTGAAATAGAATGTGAGCTTGGAAAGTAAGTATAGCATTATCCTTTAATTTGTTCCTTGAAATCAATATATAATATAAAACATACAAACAAGTATGCATTATGGAACTTTGGCAAATTACATTTCAATCCAGTAATACACATGTACATGTACTCTTGTCTTATTATTTATGTTACCATAGCACCTAGCTGCCTTAGTAATAAGAGCCCAGCTTGTATAATCCGAATTTTCACAAATTGTGTCATTAATATAATACATATTGAATTCTATTTGTAGAATGGTAATTTAATTGGAATTAAAATAATAAAGGTCCATATATTTTTTTCTCTTAATCAGCTGAAGAATTTAGTAGCAATTTATCGATACAGTGACCTTTTTTAACTTAAATTTAATTTAGTAGGTTTGAATTAAGCTACCATGTATTCAGCTCCTGTTGCTACGGTTTGAAGCTCAACAGAATGAAAATCATGTCTGCTGCTTTTTGCAGTTTAGCAGACTCCAGGAACGCTAAAAGATCAAAAATAGTGACTGCAGACACAACCACAAGTACAAAGTTTTATTTGTACTACAAGGTTTATTGAAGCGACAAATAAAGTTAAAAATCGCCTTGCATATATATGAATCCTTCAAAAACCCATGCAATTCCTTCTTATACTCATATCCCCAAAGATGTTCTAGGGTCGATGTGGTCTTCCCACTTTTACCCAATCAAGGAACTTCTTTTACTTTGTTGTTTTGCCCATGCCTCATATCTTATACAAATATTCCCCAGTTTTTCTTAGGTTGATTCTCATTTCCTTTTATCTTGATTAGCATCTATTCACTACATGCATCCATGGAAACCTGCAGTCAAAGCAAGACATTCCATGATGTTACAATTAGGTATCCTGTGGTCTTGGACAGTACATTGCGGTATGTTGCAGTCTTTTTCTGTAACATCACCTATTGGCCCATCTTTTACAGTAAACTTGGAACCTTATGGTCAGAGAGTTATTACTAGGTCACCCACACGTGTGAAGCTTTCTTAAGCTTATGGCCTAGTATGGCTAAGCTAAAATCTTCAAAGCCTCAGTCTGTAGGTTTGGCATTGCTGTGTTTTACTTATATACCTAATGCACAGACATCACTCCTAAATACTTGTCAACCTTATATTACTATAATCCTACAATTTAAATCTATTTACCCTATATTGGTGATATATAAAATAGCATGTGAGTTGACCATAACATCGAATAACTCAATGATAAATCGATAATAAAATGAACTAATTGGCTATAATATTATAGAATTAAACAAGTTGTCTTGAATACTCTATTAAAACGTAGCATTATCTGTTAAATTTTATTGAATTTTTCTTCCCTAAACATAGACCTTCTCTAGTGGCCCACTTTATAAATGGTGAATACTGCTTCCTGCCTTCTCATCTCCAAAGGTGTGAAATAGTAGAACTTCTTTTCTGCAGAGCTTAAAAGTGTATATGACAGAACTCTGATACTGTTTAGGTGGTGCATCTCCATAGAATGTATGTAGTAGTGATCCTCTTGTCTTGTTCTTCCTATGAAATTTTGCCTTACGTTCCCACAATGTAATTTGACACTCAAGACATACATGCAACTTTTTTCACAAGTTTTCAGCACCCACTGTTGGGGCCAAATGATCAACAGTGCTCAGCACCTAGTAGCTCTCTTTAGGAAAGGAACTGTTGGGTATTGAATATTTTCAAAAACCTGGATTACTATTTTAATGTTTTTATTTTATCTTCAGCTGTGTCAAATATGTGATTAGTGATGTATGTGTTGAAAGAATTAATAATAACTTAAGATTCAAGGTTAATAATAGTAATTTAAGGGTAAAGTGAAATTTTGTCTCTCCACATTGGTAAATGGATAGATGAACTGATAGGACATAAAATATATGTGTAAAATTCTATAACTGCCCCTTTCCATATCTTATAATACATAAATGTTTGAATGTTTTTGAATAATGTTGAAAAACATGCTTTAGAAACTTTTCAGTTTACAAACTATGTATGAGTTGCAGCAGATGGGATTAATATGGCTGAAAATAGTCTTTACAGTTGTGCTTTGATAGGATAAAATTGCAAAATCTGTACACTCTCAGCTTTCAGATCTAAAGATTATCACCAATCAAGATCAAATATAAATCTTCTTTCTAGGTATAGACTTGCCCAATTAGGTATAGGGTAAGGAGTTTATGCGCTTTCACATGAAACATCTGGCATTGACAACTGTTTCACACTAGTGTACATGGACAATTGGTCTGCTTCCCTGTGGCAATTCCTAATTTTGTATGCATTATAAAAGTGTACGTTGGAGAAGATTAGTGTTGTTAATACAACAAATGCCTGTCTGAAATATTATTTGAAATTCGTGATGACTGGAGATTCTGCCTTCAGATGAAATTTTATGTAACTTTACTAGTAAATGTATGTGATTCTAGTCCCTTCACACTAATAGATGAACACGGATAATGAGAATTCCTGTAGCACCTGAGAGACTAACACATTTCTGAGGTCAGAAGCTTTTGTGGGTAAAGCCCACTTGATCAGATGAGTTGGAGTGGAAATTACGGAATCTGGGGTATATATAATAGCAAAAGAAGTTATGTGTCAATTCTAGTGCCAGTGTTAATTAAGTTAATTAAATCTGGGTAGGTATGTGTCTGCATTCACATCTGCATATGACACTCACACAGCATAGGAGAAAACATAAGAAGAGTGGTGAAGGTACTGACATTATAAATAAAGTAAAAGCAAACTAGCAGTAGCAGACATTGTATATGACATAAACTCTAACAAAATGGTCTAAAATAACTTGTAGCACCCTTCTGGACCTTCTTTCTGTGCTTTAACCTTTTTCTCTTTTTCATGATCCTGGCTTCATACTTCCCTCTATTTTCTGTTCAGCAAAGGCTCAGTTGTTTCCTGAAATTTACTACTTCCAGAAATTCTGTCCTAACCGCTCCTCATGAATAATCTGTCCATATTCTCAATTCATGATCTGCCAGTAGTATAAATTTCTCAGCATTCCTCACCTAAACCTAGACCCTCTTATCACCATATATCTACAGACATGCAGGGCTGGTATAGCAACCATAGGCACTACTCCCTTTACCATTCCCTCCCAACTGGACATAATAGAATCTGTGGGCAATGTATAGGACCTAAAACATCAGGCTCCCTAATCTGTCATGATCCAGAACAACATGGTCCCTTCCACCAACTGTCCCAGAACCCTCAAAGACACAACAGGAATTAGAGCGAGGAGCATAAGCACTCAACTGAAAGAAACACAGTGCCGCCCACTCACTTCTCATCTTCATCACCTGTTCAAAATATAACATCACTCACCCTCCCAACTATTGAGGATGATTTCAGATATTTTCAAGAGCACTTCAAAGGGGTTTTTATTAGCCATTTTGCTGGCCATTTTGTTAGCACAAACACCAGAGACCGAATATGACCTCATGGACATGCTCCGGGCATCCCCAGGGCCAAAGATAGTCCTGTCAATGGAGCCTACAAAAATAATCTGGGAGACACCTGTTACAGCCCCTCTTTTGTGTAAGAGGTCTGACAAAAAGTATCACATGCCAGCAAAAGGGCTGGAGTTCTTATTCACCCACCCCATGCCAAATAAGCACAAGAAATACATATATTCATAAATGGAAACATTTATACACTTGGTGCCAGGATAAACATATCTTTCCAGAGTTAGCCCCAATACAGAGAATCCTTATATTCTGGGTCTTAAAAATGGGCTATGTATAAGATGCATCAATGCATCAGAGTACATTTGGCTGCCATCACCTCCTTCCACAACATTGCAGTAGGATCTCAGAATGGGATAAGTGTTTTCTTTGGATTTAAGGAAGCATTCTGTCATTGGATGAGAAAAGATAGTGACTCTAACCACCTTGTTCTAAACACCTTGTTAATATATAAATATAATATAATATAATAACAAGGTGGTTAGAGTCACTATCTTTTCTCATCCAATGACAGAACACTTCCTTAAATCCAAAGAAAACACTTATCCCATTCTGATATCCTATTGCCATGTTCTGTGTGGTCTGTTGGGAAAACTATTTGAAACCATTGCAACTTGCTAGTCAGTGTACTTATCAATTAAAGTGGCTTTCCTTGTTGCCATTATGTCCACAAGATTAGTGGGAGAATTAGGTAGCTTGATAGTACACCCCCTTTTATATTACATTCTTTAAGGATAAAGTATTCCTATAAGTTTTCCCTAAGTTCATACCCAGGATTGCATCCACTTTTCATTTAAAACAGTCCATTTCCTTACCTATATTATTCCTGAAGCCACATGCTGACAGGAGGGAGACCTCACTTGACATCCTAGATGTTCGCAGAGTGCTACCTTTCTACAAAGAAAGAACAAAAACATTCAGAAAGTCATCTTGGGTATTCATTTCCATAATAGAGCATTTAAAGGACATCTCAAACAATCTCAAAACAGAGATTATTCAAATGGGTATCTGAATGTAGCCATTTATACTGCTAAACACCAATCTGCAGCTCTCAGGCTATGTCTACACTACAGAGTTTTTTTGGAAAAACAGCTGTTTTTCCTAAAAAACTTCACTTACGTCCACACTGCAGTCGTGGTTTTTTTTTAAATTGAAAGAACAGAGGGGTTTTTCAGACATTGGTAAACCTCTTTCTATGAAGAAGAAGCCATTTTCCGAAAGAACTCTTTCAGAAAAAGGCGTGTGTGGATGGGGAAGAGGAAGTTCTTTCAAAAGAAGAGGAAAGAGGAAAAAGCAGAGGTGCCCTGGTGGCCACTCCATCCATAGTAATCACAGCTTAAATGCAAGATAGCATCTATTAAGTATGGACACTATCTTTCGAAAAAGCAGATCACTTTTTCAATGATCTTTGGCAGTGTGGAAGTTTTTCGGAAGAAGTTTTTTCGGAAGATCTCTTCCAGAAAAGCTTCTTCCGAAAGAAGCCTGCAGTCTAGATGTAGCCTCACTGGGAGTTTTAGTACTCCCAACCAGATCATTACTAATGTGTGTTGCTTTTCTCAATAGGGTACCTATCACTGACATTTGCAAAGAAGCTACCTGGGCATCAGCCTATACCTTCACTAAACACTATCGTTCAGAATTACACTCAGAAGCAGATGCTCAGTTTAAACTCATGGTGTTATCCACCATCGGTAAACCAACTCTGAAGGCCCTCCTCTCCACTGAGGGACATTGGTCAACAGTCAATCCAGTGGAGCACCCACAAGGACACTCACCTTGTGCAGTAACTGAGGTTTTTCAAGATGGTTGTCCTTGTGGGTGCTTCACTGTCCTTCCTTCTCCCCTCTACTTTGGAGTTTCACACCAATTTGCTGGGGGTAGAGAAGGAACTGCAGTACGGTCGGCTGAAGATAGCTATGTAATTGCTTTGATTGGTGTGAGACAGCTACAGCTTGTGTGTGGCCCAACCAGGAACTGCTACAGGTTGGACCTTCCTGGTCCAGCCCCCCTTGGGACCTGACCAGTCCCAGATGAGGGATTTTGCCAGACCAGGGAAGGTCATTTCTGCTCTGCCCCCGCTCCAGCCACCGGACTCCCCTAGCCATGGTCTTACTGCCAACTTCCCAGCCAGCTTTCCCCTGCCACCAGCCCCTCAGTGCAGGGCTCTCAGCCCCACCATGGCAGCCCTGCCATTGCAAGCACAGCCCCGCTGCTGGGCTCCCAGTTACTCAGGGCAGACTCCTGCTGAGGTCCAGCTGTGCTGCCAGGCTGAGTGGCAGCCGGGATATTGGGCTCTTTGCTGCTTTGCTAGGCAGCCCAATGTTTGGAGTCCTGGCCCCATGGGGAAGCTCTGCTGCCTCCTAGATGCCAGGCTCCCAGTTGTGCTGCCAGGCTCCCCACTTGCCTCCTGGTCTTTCTGGGTAGTTTTGCCACCAGGCAGCAGCCCCACTGCTGGGCTCCAGCCCTGCTGCTGGGCTCCAGCCCCACTGCCAGCCCCTCCCTTAGTATCGCCACTGGGCAGAGAGTCTTGGTTAAGAGAGGTTCACCCTATACTAGAAATTTCTGATTACAAGTGCAGTGTTCCAAGACACCTAAAATGGACCATCTGCACAGACACCATCTTGAAGAGCCTCAGTTATTGCACAAAGTGGGTAATCTCTTCAGATGGCTGCATTCAGAAGTAAAGCAGTATAAAAGTTTAGAGTCTATGGGTATGTCTACACTAGCTCGTTAGTTTGAGCTAGTTTAGGCAAATGAGGGCAACCGGAATTGCAAATGAAGCCCAGGATTTATATATCATTTGCATGTTCCCGGGCACCACCATTTTTAAATCCCCCTTAGTCCGAACTAACTGCCTGCAGCTAGACGCGGCAGTTAAACGTTAATTTGAACTAACTCCTTAGTTTGAATTAACTGTTACTCAGAGGAGTAACTCCTTAGTTCAAATTAACGTTTAACTGCCGTGTCTAGCCGTGGGCAGTTAGTTCGGACTAAGGGGGATTTAAAAATGGCAGTGCCCGGGAACATGCAAATGAAGCCCGGGATATTTAAATCCCAGGCTTCATTTGCCACTCAGGTTGCCCTCATTTGCCTACCTAGCTCGAACTAACAAGCTAGTGTAGACATACCCTACAAGTCCATCCAGTCCTACTTCTTGTTCAGCCAGATGCTAAGACAAACCAGTTTGTTTATATTTACAGGGGACTAGAAGGTGGTGCCCCCTGCTTGCTATGCTCACCAATGCCCCTCTCTGGGGGCAGACACCCCTGGCTCCCCTCCCTCCCAAGGCATGGCCAGCCCCAGCTCTTCCCCTCAAGCTGGTGGGGGTTGCACTGGGCTGAGGCCATGGCTGGCCCAGTTCTCCTTAGGGCTGAGGCTTCCACCCAGCCCCCAGATCTTCAGGGAGACTGGGGAAGCCATCAGGCTGCCACCCTGCCCCAGCACCAGGCAGGCCGAGCCCCTCAGCAGAAGTAAGGAAGGGAGGGAGGAGGCCAGGTAGCTGACGGGGGAGGAGCTGCAGGACCCAGAGTGACATGATGATGTCATTCTGTTGTCCTGCAGGAAATTTTTTTTATACATATAGAAAGATAATGCTATCCACTTCTTATGTACAATGCCATCTGAAAGTGAGAACAGATGTTTACATGGCACTGTTGTAGCTGGCATCGCAGATTTTAACACTGAGAGGGAGGAAAACGAAGTAAGAAAGGATATAGCTGGGGGTAGGAGAATGAACATGAGGAAGGGTGGGGTGGATACTAGTCTAATAGGTCATATTGGAGGTATAACGTCCGTGCCAAATTGGGTAAAGAATGTGAATGAAGCCAAACAGCAAAAATTAAGATGTTTGTATACCAGTGCGAGGAGCCTAGGTAACAAAAAGGAGGAACTAGAGTTATTGGTCCAGGAAGTGAAACCAGATATTATAGGAATAACAGAAACATGGTGGAATACTAGGCATGACTGGAGTACAGGTATTGAAGGGGATGTGCTGTTTAGGAAAGACAGAAATAAGGGTAAAGGTGGTGGAGTCGCATTGTATATCAAAGATATCAAAGGTGGGAGGTAGATTGTAAAGAAATAAAAAGTGATGGAATGGAGAAGACAGAGTCCGTTTGGGCAAAAATCACATTGGGGAAGAAAACTATCAGATTCTCCCCTGGGATAGTGCTTGGGGTGTGTTATAGACCACCAGGATCCAATTTGGACATGGATAGAGACCTCTTTCATGTTTTTAATGAAGTAAATACTCATGGAAACTGCGTAATCATGGGAGATTTCAACTTTCCAGATATAGACTGGAGAACAAGTGCTAGTAATAATAATAGGGCTCAGGTTTTCCTAGATGTGATAGCTGATGAATTCCTTCATCAAGTAGTTGCTGAACAAACAAGGGGGGATGCTATTTTAGATTTGGTTTTGGTGAGTAGCGAGGACCTCATAGATGAAATGGTTGTAGGAGACAACCTTGGCTCGAGTGATTATGAGCTAATTCAATTTAAATTAAATGGGAGGATAAACAAAAATAAATCTGAGACTAGGGTTTTTGATTTCAAAAGAGCTAACTTTAGTAAATTAAGGAAATTACAGTAAACTTCCGATAATCCGGCACCTTTAGGACCCAGGGGGTGCCGGATTATCAGATATGCCGGACTATCAGAAGGGGGGCTATGAGGGGTCTGGGGTGGGGTGGGGGAATGCTACCCCAGACCCCCTCATAGCCCTCCTTTCTGATAGTCCGGCTCTGCCCCAGGAGTCCCCGATTCAGCCGCTGCTGGTCAGTTTCAGCAGCGGCTGAATCGGGGGCGCCTGCAGCAGAGCAGCTGGGGTGCTGCTGGGTTGGTCCGGTAGCGCCGACCCTTGGCGCAGTGAGACCAACCCGTCAGCACCCCAGCTCCTCTTGGGGACACCTGGGGCAGAGCAGCTGTGATGCTGACGGGTTGGTCCCGCAGCGCGCTACTGGACCAACCCAGCAGCACCCCAGCTGCTCTACCCCAGGTGTCCCCAAGTCAGCTGCTGCTGAAACTTACCAGCGGCTGACTCCAGAAAGCCAGAGGCAGAGCTGCTCTGCCCCAGGCTTCCTGGAGTCAGCCCTGGTCAGTTTTAGCAGCGGCTGAATCGGGATGCCTGGGACAGAGCAGCTGGGGCGCTGCTGGGTTGCTCTGGTAGTGCCAAACCTCGGCGCTGCAGGGACCAACCCAGCAGCACCCCAGATGCTCTGTCCCAGGTGTACCCAAGTCAGCTGCTGCTGAAACTGACCAGCGGCTGATTCCAGGAAGCTGGGGCAGAGCGGCTCTGTCTCGGGCTTCCTGGAGTCAGCCGCTGGTCAATTTCAGCAGCAGCTGAATCCGGGACAGCTGGGGTGCTGCTGGGTTGGTCCCGCAGCCCCGAGGGGCAGCGCTACTGGACCTACCCGGCAGCACTCCAGCTGTTCTGCCCCCTGCTTCCCAGATTCAGCGCTGGTCAGTTTTAGCAGCGGCTGAATCGGGGAAGCTGGGGGCAGAGCAGCTCCAATGGTCCAGCTGCCTGGAGCACTTCCGGGTTCCTGATGGTGCCGGACCATCAGGAGTGCCGGACCGTCAGATGCCGGACCATCGGAGTTTTACTGTAGTTAGGGAAGTGGATTGGACTAAAAAAATTATGGATCTTAAAGTGGAGGAGGCCTGGAATTATTTTAAGTTAAAGTTGCAGAAGCTGTCAGAAGCCTGTGTCCCTAGAAAAGGGAAAAAAATTATAGGCAGGTGTGTTAGACCAAGCTGGATGAGCAAGCATCTGGGGGTATGTCTACACTACAGCGCTAATTCGAACTAACTTAGTTCGAATTAGTTAATTCGAACTAAGCTAATTCGAACTAGCGCATCTAGAACTAAAAACTAGTTCGAATTAGCGTTTTGCTAATTCGAACTAGCGCGTCCACACTGATTGGACGCAGGGGGGCATTTAAGGGCAGCTGAAACAGGTTCTGGCAGGGCATCAGGTCAGTAGTTGCTTTGTGTGGCTGCTGTCTGAGGCTATCTGAGGCTCGAGCTTAAAGGGACCCCCCCTTGACAGCCGGTTCTCAGCTTTTCCTGCTTCCTTGCCAACCTCGCTGAGGGACAGCAAAGCGTTGGTCTCTGTGCCCGTCTGTGTCGGTGCTTCCCTTCGGGGGGGCCGCCGCAGGTGGCAACATGGAGCCACAGCTCGCCCTGCACCTTCTGGTGCACTTTCTGGACTTGCTGCTGCAAGGCTGCCACCAATGGCTCGAGGCTGCCTGGCACCACCTGGTGCACGTCAGCCCCCTGACTCTCTGCCTGGCTGCCCTGGGGGCCGTGGAGGAGCCACGGCGGCGCCCCAGCACCGGCGTGCCCCGCCGCGTCTGGCGTCTGGACACCAGCACCAACTGGTGGGACCGCATCGTCCTGGAGTGCTGGGAGGACCGACAGTGGACCCAGAACTTCAGGATGAGGAGGGACACCTTCCTGGAGCTCTGCGAGTGGCTCGCCCCTGCCCTGCGCAGAAGGGACACTCGCATGAGGCCCGCCATCCCCCTCCAGAAGCGTGTGGCCATCGCCCTCCGGAAGCTCTCCACGCCGGAGAGCTACCGATCCATCGGGAAGCAGTTCGGCGTGGGGAGATCCACTGTCGGAGCAGTGCTCATGCAGGTATGGCACTTGTCGGCCACCGAGCCGGAGGGGAGGGGGGCTGCGAGGAGGGGATGGGCCGCCCCAGGGACAAAGGGGGGGCGGGAGGAGGCGAAAGCGTCCTGCACCGGAGGGGTCGGTCTGTCCCGGCTGTACTACACGCCGCCAGGGGGGTTGCTACCGGGAGTGGGGCGTGGGGCACTGCCAGGGCACGAACGCTCCCAGCCACCCGGGTGCCCCACTGATTGGCGCTTTGCTTTGTCTCTCTCCGCAGGTGGTCAAGGCCATCAACCAGGTGCTGCTCCGCAGGGTGGTCCGCCTCGCCGACCCAGACGCCGTCATCCGGGGATTCGGCGCCCTCGGCTTCCCCAACTGCGGGGGGGCCATCGACGGGACACACCTCCCCATCCGTGCCCCGGAACACCAGGCGTCCCAGTACGTCAACCGCAAGGGGTACTTCTCCGTGATCCTGCAGGCCATGTGTGACCACCGGGGCCAGTTCACGGACATTAATGTGGGCTGGTCCGGCAAAGCACACGACGCCCGGGTGTACCGCAACTCCTCCGTGTGCCAGTGGCTGCAGGCCGGGACCTTCTTCCCCGACTGCCACATCAGGGTCGGGGACGTGGACATGCCCGTGTGCCTGGTGGAGGATGCCACCTACCCACTGCAGCCCTGGCTCATGAAGCCCTACACGGGGCACCTCAATCCCTCCCGCCAGGCCTTCAATGCCAGGCTGACCAGGGCCCGCATTGTGGTGGAGGGGGCCTTCGGGCGACTGAAAGCCCGCTTTCGATGGCTCCTCACCCATCTGGACCTGGCCGAGCACAACATCCCTCCCGTGGTGGCAGCATGTTGTGTGCTCCACAGTTTGTGTGAGCGGAAGGGGGAGGCTTTCCTGCCAGCCTGGATGGCTGAGGCTGACCACATGGCTGGACACTACGGTCAGCCCTGCACCGCCGCCATCCGGGAAGCCCAGCGGGTGGCCGTCCGGATCCGGGAAGCCCTGCGGGAGAGCTTCCTGGTGGAGGAGGAGGACTGACCTCTCCCTGCATGCCCCACTGGGGCCTTCTTCCACCCTACCCCCCTTCCCCTTTCCCCTCCCTACCTACTGTAAAATAAAGACACCTGTTTTTGAAACAAAAATGTCTGTTTATTTCACAGAACTGGGTGCGGGAAGGGAGGAATGAGGGTTGGAGAGGGGAGGGGGAAACCTTGGATGAGGGAGCTGGAAGGGGAGGGAACGGAGGAAGGGAAAGGAAAGCTCAGTGGTGGGAGTCCGGCTGCCTCTCCTGTCTCGCCACACTGCGGGTCCGGGGGCGTCGGTGGGAAATGGTTGTGGAGGGGGGGGGCTGGAGGGACAGGGGGTGTGGAGGAAGCAGGAGCGGGAGAAGGAGGGGGAGCAGGAGGAGCAGGGGGAGGGAGCAGGGGGAGGAGGAAATGGGAAGTGGTCGAGCAGGCTCTGGAGGTGGCCTCGCAGGGCACGGCCCTGCTCCTCCAGGGCCTCCAGACTCCTCCGGCGCAGCCTCAGGTCCTCCTGGACCCAGTGGTCCTGGGTGCGGAGCTGGTGGTCCATGAACCGGAGGTGCCGCCTTTGGTACTCCTCCTCATTCCTGGCTCTCCTGCTTGCCCGGGCACGGGCAGCTGCTGTAGCCAGTGTGGTGTGCCCTGCAGGCCCTGGTGCTGCAGCTGTGGTACAACAAGACCAGCGGTCAATTACCCCAGAGGCCCAGGTGTGTGAAACCCAGCTCCCCTCTGCAAGGCCAGGGCCCCTGCAGGATCCCCAGCTGCTGCTCCTTGGTGGGCAAGGCCCAGGCGCACGGTCCCGGGGCTCCCTCTCGCCCCAACCCCCCGTACACATAAGGGGAACACGATGGTATTCACAGGTGGACACCTCCCCGGCCTCGGACGACACAGGCGAGCGGCTCTGTGGGGTGCCTTGGGGGTCCCGGGTCCCAGGCAGGCTGGCGGCAGGCTCCTGGCTCTCAGAGCCCTCTTCCTCCTCCTCCATCTCCTGGAGCGGTCCTTCTGCCCCGGGGTCTATCACGTCCCGGGGGGCAGGGACGGCATGAGCCTCCAGGAGGCGGTCCAGGGCGTGGAAGTGGGGGCATGCCTCCGGGTCGGCCCCTGGCTGGCAGGCCCGGGAGTAGGACTGCCGCAGGTCTTTGATTTTGCAGCGCACCTGCTCCCAGCTGCGCTGGTGGCCCCTGGCGGCCAGGCTGGCAGCCATGCGGCCGTAGACTGCCGCGTTCCTGTGGCTAGTGCGGAGATCGTGGACATTGGAGGCTTCCCCCCAAACCTCGATGAGGTCCACGATCTCCGCACTTGACCAAGCGGGCGCCCGCCTTTTGCGCCCCAGGGCAGGCTCCTAGGAGCCGCCAGGCTGGTCCTGGGGAGCAGTGGAGGGCTGGGTGTCCTCGGGTGGCTGGCTCATGGTGTGGCAGGTGCAGGGTCTGCTGGCACGGGTGCTGGCAGCTTTGCAACTGGCACAAACTGTGTAGCCAGCCCGTGGCCCTTTAAGGGCTCCGGGGCCAGGAGGGGGGCAATAGAGTTTCCCTGGTGTTGGCCAGAGTGGCCACCAGGGAAACCTGGGAAGCATTAGCCTCCCACTAGTTCGAATTAAGGGTCTACACAGCCCTTAATTCGAACTAGCTAGTTCGAACTAGGCTTAATCCTCGTAAAATGAGGTTTACCTATTTTGAACTAAGTGCTCCGTTAGTTCGAATTAAGTTCGAACTAACGGAGCGCTAGTGTAGCGCCTATCAAAGTTAGTTCGAACTAACGTCCGTTAGTTCGAACTAACTTTGTAGTGTAGACATACCCTCAGAGAGGTGATTAAGAAAAAGCAGAAAGCATATAAGGAGTGGAAAATGGGAGGGATTAGTAAAGAACGCTACCTTATTGAGGTTAGAGCATGTAGGGATAAAGTGAGAGAGGCTAAAAGTCAGGTAGAGTTGGACCTTGCAAAGGGAATTAAAACCAATAGTAAAAGGTTTTATAGTCATATAAATAGGAAAAAAAACAAAAAAAGAAGAAGTAGGACCGCTAATTACTAAGGATGGAGTGGAGGTTAAGGATAATCTAGGAATGGCCCAATATTTGAACAAATACTTTGCTTCAGTCTTTAATGAGGCTAATGAAGAGCTTAGGGTTAATGGTAAGTTAACAAATGGGACCAAAGATAAGGAGGTAGATATTACCATATCCGAGGTAAAAGCCAAACGTGAACAGCTTAATGGTAGTAAATCAGGCGGCCCAGATAATCTTCATCCAAGAATATTAAAGGAACTGGCACATGAACCTGCAAGTCCATTAGCAAAAATTTTTAATAAATCTCTAAACTCAGGGGTTGTACCATTTGACTGGAGAATTGCTAATATAGTTCCGATTTTTAAGAAAGGGAAAAAAAGCGACCCGGGTAACTATAGGCCTGTTAGTTTGACATCTGTAGTATGTAAGATCCTAGAAAAAATTTTGAAGAGAAAGTAGTTAGAGACATTGAGGCTAATGGCAATTGGGACAAATTACAACATGGTTTTACAAAAGGTAGATTGTGCCAAACCAACCTGATCTCCTTTTTTGAGAAAGTAACAGATTTTTTAGATAAAGGAAATGCAGTGGATCTAATCTACCTCGACTTTAGTAAGGCATTTGATACAGTACCACATGGGAATTATTGGTTAAATTGGAAAAGATAGGGATTAATATGAAAGTTGAGAGGTGGATAAGCAACTGGTTAAAGGGGAGACTACAGCGGGTCATATTGAAAGGTGAACTGTCAGGTTGGAGGAAGGTTACTAGTGGAGTTCCTCAGGGATCAGTTTTGGGGCCAGTTTTATTTAATCTTTTTATTGTTGATCTTGGCACCAAAAGTGGAAGTGTCCTAATAAAATTTGCGGATGACACAAAGTTGGGAGCTATTGCCAATTCAGAAAAGGATCGGGATAGCATACAGGAAGATCTGGATGATCTTGTAAATTGGAGTGATAGCAATAGGATGAAATTTAATAGTGAGAAGTGTAAGGTTATGCATTTAGGGATTAATAACAAGAATTTTAGTTATAAGCTGGGGACATATCAGTTGGAAGTAACGGAGGAGGAGAAGGACCTCGGAGTCCTGGTTGATTATAGAATGACTATGAGCCGCCATTGTGACATGGCTGTGAAAAAGGCTAATACGATCTTGGGATGTATCAGGCGAGGTATTTCCAGTAGGGATAAGGAGGTGTTAGTGCCATTATACAAGGCATTGGTGAGACTCCATTTGGAATACTGTGTGCAGTTCTGGTCTCCCATGTATAAGAAGGATGAATTCAAACTGGAACAGGTACAAAGAAGGGCCACTAGGATGATCCGAGGAATGGAAAACCTGTCTTATGAAAGGAGACTCAAGGAGCTTGGCTTGTTTACTTTAACCAAAAGAAGGCTGAGGGGGGACATGATTGCACTTTATATATTAGAGGGATAAATACCAGGGAGGGAGAGGAATTATTTAAGTTTAATACCAATGTGGACACAAGAACAAATGGATATAAGTTGGCTAGTAGGAAGTTTAGACTTGAGATTAGACGAAGGTTTCTAACCATTAGAGGAGTGAGGTTCTGGAACGGCCTTCAAAGGGAAGTAGTTGTGGCAAAAGATCTATCTGGTTTCACGATGAAACTAGATGGGTTTATGAAGGGGATGGTTTGATGAGATAACATGATCTTGGTAGCTAATTGACCATTCATTATCAGTGGGAAATAGGTCAATGGAGGGATGATAGGAGTTACTATAGAGAACTTTCTGGGTGTCTGGCTGATGAGTCTTGCCCACATGCTCAGGGTTTAGCTGATCACCATATTTGGGGTCGGGAAGGAATTTTCCTCCAGGGTAGATTGGAAGAGGCCCTGGAGGTTTTTCGCCTTCCTCTGTAGCATGGGGTACAGATCACAGCTGGAGGATTCTCTGCATCTTGGGGTCTTCAAAGTATTTGAAGGTTTCAATATCTGAGATATAGGTGAGAGGATTATTCTAGGAGGGGTGGGTGAGATTTTGTGGCCTGCACTGTGCAGGGGGTCAGACTAGATGATCATAATAGTCCCTTCTGACCTTAAAATCTATGAGTCCATGAGTCTATGGCACTGTTGTAGCTGGCATTGCATTTGTGTGCTCCTTCATGCTTCAATTTACAAATTTTAATCTTGTTTACAGAGAAAATATTTATAATACAAATAATAATAAAGTGAGCAGTATACACAAAGTATTTTGTTATAATTGAAGTCAAACTATTTGAAAATATAGAAAAACATCCAAAATATTTATAATAAATTTAAATTGGTATTCTATTATTATTTAACATGCAAATAAAACTATAATTAATCACAACTGTATTTTTACCTTTCACAATGAATTGTGATTACTTTAAAAAAAATCTTTAACAACTAATTAAAATGCATAATTTTTTCATTGTTCAACTAAGAATGAATTGTTTTTAGGCAGGAAAAAATATACTATAATAATATTTTAAAGCTCCAGGATGCATAATAAATATTTTATAATAGCTGTAGAGAAAAATGAGATGAATTTGAAATATCAGTCATTAAATATAGATTAAAAGCTAAAGCAATTAACTGTTGTTAAAATTTAATTATCTCTATTAGTTAAATGAACAGGATAGTTTTTGTTTTAAATGGCAATTATAAAATGCTATTTTACTTTGAGCTCCTTGACAAGTTCATATGCACATATCTGCAAGCTGTTTATAAAACTGTCAGAGCACTATGCAGGTTACAGCCATTAATGTGAAAGAATATTTCAGATACTTTTAAATCAATGAACTATTGTATTTATCGTTTAAATTAAAATTAAAATCATGCATGTTTGTGTGTGTGTTGACACTTGAATTTCAAGTAAGTTTATTTATAAAAATCTATATTCTAATAAATGTAACTGAAATATTTCAAATAGCAGCTGACCTTATATTTTAAACTATACACTATGAAGTTGTTAATTAAGTTGCTTGCTATGAATTGATTATCCTGCTTTTAAAAATATATATACCTGCTTTGTAATATTTCCAAATAATATTTTGGTACACTAATGACTTGGTATTTAAGAATGTGGTGCAACTCTCCATATAACAGAAGCTCTTCCTTTATCTGCCCCCCTAAAGTATTTCTTTGCTTCAAAAATCAAAAAGGAGAGAGCAGGGTTGCAAAATTTCAAAAGGATATGCATAGTTTGGACAATAACATTTTTTTTTCACAAAACTGTTGTCTTTTAAAAAAGAAATTGGCTTTGAAATGTTTTAGGTTGCCTCTCATAAAAGTTCCCATATCTTATTGTTACTTAGTCGTGTAATTAAATGGTTATATATAATCAGTTTCATTTTGAGGCAGTCATAGCATTTGGGTCCTCTGCTTCATGGCAACATTATGGCTCTCTACTGAAAAGTAATAGTTTAGGCCTAGGGAATATGTAAGTCTAATTTATTCTTGTTTATCCCTGAGACTCTGAGAAATCCTCCAAGGGAGTTCATGAGGGAACTGCTTCTCAAATATGGTAGGTTTAGGCCCTAACAATGTAAACCTCTATACCTGTGTGGAATGCTAGACTTGTGTGTAACCCCACCGAAATGAACACTTTTTTAACATACATGGTGGTGGCTGACTGCAGCACTGAGGACATTTCAAGATTGGGACGCCAAGTCACAATCATGAAATTGGATTGACATGTCTTTCCCTTAATGGGCTATTGCTTTTTACAAACAATTCTTACAGTTTGGATGGGATTAACTGCCTTTACTAAGGGAAAAATGTATGTATCAAAGTCAGTTAACCTATTACAGATTTGGTTAGATGGATTTCTCTGTATTGGAGGTACTTGAATGAATACAAACCCAAAGTGTGTGACACATTTTTCAGACTTTTCCTTAATTATCACTTCCGCTGATCTACCTTTATTTTATATGTCCCTTGCTAGTATAATTAGCTTGTGATTTATGGTTAACATCCTCATACATGGGGATTATTATATTATAGTAGTATGGTCAGCATAATAGGAATCTTGGAATAGCTAGTGATATTTTTCTTGGAAAATAACATATCCCACAGAACACATCCTATCTCCATATATTTGCTTTAATTATCAGAGGAGAAGACTAAAGTACAGATTGAAAGGTTTAGTATTGGCTGATTTAAAGCACACCATTTCCACAACCCCTGTAATGCAACTTTTTCTCTATGGCAGTCACAGTATTGACTAAAATCCATACTCTACATTTTAAATATAATGATTAGTCTTTACATTGTAAGAAGCAGTGCCACCACTGTGTAAAATGAAATTGTCTTTCTTTGTGTGGGAGGAGTGAGGGGAGTGAATCGGAGGCAGTGGGAGAATTTGCTTTTAAATGGTCAAGCATAGAACAGGAGTCTTGTTTGAATGTTCAGGGTTACAAAATGATCAAGAAGAAATATTGCTTAGTGCCAGTAAATCAAAACTTATTGGAGATATAATTTTATTACTAGCTTTTTTGACCATTACTTAGAGGGAGAGGAAATGCAGGTATAATTATTTATCGTCTGATTATCATTACTTTCTATGCAGTTATTTTCTCTAAGGGCAGATACTGTAGTCTTCCTATGGACTATAAATGTGTGGTAAAGTAAAAATGTAATCATTTTACTTTCTGCTATCAAATCTTTCTGATGGTTTAAAAGTTAGAATCAGCCACATGGCTAAAATGAGTGACACCAAAAATAGTCCTACTCCTAGAAAGTGAGTTCTTAAATCAAAGAGAATAGAGCATGAAAGTAAAACTGAAGTTGTGGTCACTTAAGGTAATTACAAGCAGGTATTGCAGAACTTAAGCATAATATATTTAATAGCTATTACTTGTTAATACTATTAAACATAAGTGAGTGCATATAAATGGGGATATAATATGGAAAATTGTTAGGCAGTGTGGAATTCCAGTGAAACAGATCAACGTAATGAAGGCATTTTATACTAACTCCAAATGTTGTATTACAATGGATAGAAGATTAAGTGAGTCATTTGAAATTAAGATAGGTAAAAAAAGGGAGCATCCTGTCTCCATTCTTGTTCTTTCTCCTCATTAATTATGGCCTCAAGGGATGTGAGAATAATCAATACATCTTAAGGTGGAATCATTCGAGATTACTCGATCTAGATTTCACCAATGACATTGCTCTTTTACATGAAAATGCTGAAGGACTTCAATCATGCACAAATGAAGTTAAAGCAATGATGGGAAAGGTAGGACTGATTTAATATAAAGAAATGTAAAACCATAGTCATTGGAGATATAGATTTAAATATCAAAACTGAGGATGAACTGTTAGAGAGGGTGTAGATTAATTCAAATATCTTGGAAGCACAATAAGCCACGGTGGTACATGTTTTGAGGAAATAAGAATAAGGATCAGAAAAACAAACACAGCCTTCAATAAACTTAGGAGTATTTGAAAACTTAATACCATATCCTTACATACAAAACTAAATGTCTACTCAGCTGTTGTTGTAGCCATAGCAACCTACAGCAATGAAATCTGGTAATTTAAGAAAACAGATACTCAGAAGTTGGATGCATTTTATTATAAGTGCTTATGGAGAACATTAGAAGTAAGCTATGAGGAAATTAAAGCAAATGATGAGGTCAAAAAATGGCTAATGTGCGGCCTCTACCACAAATAATTTGTAAGAGAAGACATCAGTGTCTAGGGCATGAATTAGAAATGGATCATAACTGACTACCAATTATGGCTTTGAGTTGGAAGCCAGAAAATCCAACAAGAAAGAAGGGTACACATAGGATGACTTGGAAGTGTACTTTACTAATGACATAGAAAAAAATTAATTTGAAATGGGAGGACTTAGGTCACATGGCAACTCATAAGCAAGCACAGAGAAGGTGGTTAGTCCAGTGTGCTGAAAAATACTGGCTGGACTAAGGTTTAAGGACTATTAAATATATTGAAGCTTAATTCTTTTTTCAAATCAGTAAAAGTCACAAAAGTTTCACATTAGACAATAATGAAACAAGCGTAGTAATTTATAATACCTTACTCGGATTTTATTTTTCTTTAAGATGGGTCCGTATGCATATCCCTCTGCTTAATCCTACATATGAAACCCTAGAACTGGAAATTGTCAACAGCAATCCTGAACATTTTTCTGTAGAGACGGATCCAAGGAAACCTGTAAGTACTTATAAACAAACAAACAAACGAACAAACAAATAAACAAAAAAACTTTGCTTTCATACAATAGGGACATAGTACAGGTTGAACCTCTCTATTCCAGCACCTTTGGGACCTGTCTGGTACCAAACCAGAGAATTTGCTGGACCGTGAGAAGTCAATATTGTCTAGCAACACTTCCATTGCTTACTAGGCTCTTAGAAGGAATTTAGGGGTAAATTAGAGCTAAGTAACAGCATAGAATAGCAAAAGCCAGGACTGGTAGCTGTAAACAAATTTTATGGGATATGGGAAACTTGGCCACACCTAAGTTATGGCCACGCCACAGTTATTGCTGGACCAGAGAGTGCCAGACTAGAGAAGTTCAACCTGTCGAATTGTTCCTATTGATGAAAAAGTTTGTTAATTACATAGTGCATTAAAAATATACAGCATTGTACAGAGTGTTAAATGTGCCATATAAATAAGTGCATATGTCCTAGAGAGGTTTACAGCCTAAAGGCAAGAGGAGACGTAAAACTGTGAAATATGATCAGAAAATAAACTCAGTATGGACATTTCTGGAGTGCTTTGTGGAGTACTTTTTGAAGGAGCAGAGTGTGTGTTTGGCAAACATTGATTTGAGAAGGCATAAAATCAGCAGGTGTTGGAAGCAAGTAGATCAATCAACCAGTGGTGGTGGAACAGTTTGTATAGTGGGAATGCTGAGAGCCATTGAACCAAACTGTAAACCTTGTATATAATGAAACCACTTCAAGTCAGGGGATACTGCTACGCCTCTAGTTTCAGCACCTATACAACCAAGACAGAAGATTGAGAAAACAGAAGGAGTTAGAATGAGGAAGGAAAACAATGAGATAAGAGATGCAGGTTAGAGCAGATTTGTGCAGGGAATTGTGACCTGGGAACGGATTTAGTGTGGAAAGAAAGAAGTTAGTGAAGAACTGTTGGGAATAAGTCCGGACACTTTGGATGCGGTGAAACAAGCAAGAGGATTTATTGCACACAACGCTGGTGGAGTCTCCCTCAGCTAATTAGGCTGGTGAACACTGCCTAAGCAAAACATTAAAATAGATTATATACGGGGCTGATGGACGGATGTGAAGACGTTGGATGGGTTCTAGCAGCTAGACGAAATGAGCACGTAAGCCAATAAGCGAAGAAGGTTACACAGCATCTCCGCCCATCGTCAGTAAAACACCTTATCTCTAATACAAGTAGTTTTCTTTAATAAGCTAAATAAGCCAACATAAACAAACAGACAATTAAATGGCAACTTTTGTCTAGTTAAATTATGATGCGTCTGTGAAGAAGTTAATGGTGCCTTGCGCTGATGTGATCCATGAGTTTATGGGCCCTTTATCAAGGATTAAAGCAAAACATGTTAGCAAGGCTGTTTCAGTATCAGTCTGTGTCATCTGGTACGGCCCCTTGGAATGTGCTTGCCAGGGCGACCGTGCCTTTCCCAGGGTCATGCTAATTCATGCTAACTGCCCGTCCTGTTAGGTTTACAGGCCCGTCTCAGATTTTATGATTGAATAGGGGTTCTTAGCGAATAGGGGTTCTTACCATGGACTGCCTCAGTTTACCACCCTGCAAGAGCAGAGATGTAAGACTTATCTTGGCAGCAGTGTGTTCAATAAAGGGCGAGGAGGGGGAGGGGGGGGAGATAGATGAGGTTCAGGGAAGCCAGAGAGAAGGAAGTTACTGTAGAGGAGATAAGAGATTACCAAAACATCAACCAAGAGTCTAACAACAGAGATGGAGAAAAAAGAATGCTCTATTAGAGATGCTTTAGAGAAAGGAGTGACAACAATTGATAAGAATCTATGCAGAAAAGGAAAGAGGGAATTTTTAATAGTTAAACTCGTTTCAAGAATGAAAAGTAGCAGTACAAATGAAAAATATATATATATAATAGAGAACTGGAGAGCTAATTAACCTAATGAGTTTTGAGAACTTTAAATGTTTACTCCATGAGGCATTTAGTGATGAGCTCAGGATTGATTGGAAATTTACAAGGTTCTTAAATCCATAGATAATGACATTCAGAGTGTTCCCCTCTCAATAGAATATGTTCTTACAATATATATGTACAAATACATCCTCTAATATTTTGAGCTTTCCTGTAAGCTATGTCAATACCTCTTATGATGAATGTGATGAGATTCTTTTTCTGCTGTTATAATAATATCTTTACACTAATTCAGAACAATTGTATAACTCTTTTTTGGTTAGTATTTCAAAGCAATTATATAGTTGATAAGTATATCTCTAGTAAGATTTCAGGGGTACCCCCATGATGTTTACAGTTATTTTGCAAACACCGTCACTATTCCATTCCTCTCCCGAGCGGACAGATTTCCAGTGTGAACATCAAGGCTGTGTTCAGACTCAGGTGTTTTTTCGAAAAAAAGTAGCCTTTTTTCAAAAAAACTTCACCTGCGTCTAGACTGCAGCCGCGTTCTTTCGAAATTAAATCAAAAGAACGTGGCTTTTCTTTCGACGGCGGTAAACCTCATTTCACGAGGAAGAACGCCTTTTTTTTGAAAGTGCTCTTTCGAAAAAAGGCGTTCTTGAAAGCAAACAGGGCTTTTTAGAAAGAGAGCATCCAGACTCACTCGCTGCTTTCTTTTGAAAAAGCAGCTTGCTTTTTCAAAAGTTCCGCGTGCAGTCTAGACGCTCTCTTTCAAAAGAGGCTTGCAGTCTAGACATAGCCAAGGGCTCATGTAAATATAGTGCCTCCCCAAAACAAATCTTACGACTGAAACCCAGTTTGGACTTGTGCAATATTTCCCCAGGGTAAAGAAGATTAGCTAAAATGATGACCAGATGCACAGTTTTTCAGTCAAGGGATTCCAGGGAAACAGGGAAATCAGTCCTCAACAGGAAAAGAATTCTTCTTACTCTAGCCAGCTAGAGAGAAACCCTGGAACAGTTAATTCTACAAATTGATGTTCACATGGAGAACATTTTCTCCTATAAAAAAATATTTAGCCTCCTACTGCTCTATACATCCTTTTTCCTTTCCTATCACTGCATTCCTCTCCCTATGGTCCCATAGTCTATAAGCTGGCCAAATTTTGTGTACTTTTAAGAAGAGATTTATTTGATTATTGATGTACTCGGCTGCTGAGCACCTTCTGCTCTCATTTAAGTGATGTGGAGCTATTTATCCTTTCTGAGAATCAAAACATTATTTTTTTTAAATGCTTACTCATGATAAACACCTTAGTTAGCCTATTGTGCTTATTGTGTCCCGGACGTTAGTGTTGTGTAAGGGGACTAAGAATGAGTGAGTCTTCTGAGGAAGGTTAGATTTTGAGTTTTATAGGTACGCTGCATTAAATTTTGATTATACAACTTTTTGTTTTCAGTATTCGTATCGCTCATTATACCATTCAGGTACTTATCTCTCATTATACCTTTCAGAGCTACTTAGTTCTTGTATTTTCACCATCCAATTTTGTGTATTTTCTCATATTTTAGACTGCAAGCATTGTTATTGGATAGCTTCTGATTTCCGTATTAAGTGTCATAAGAGGATTAAAGCCTTGCATTCAAAGCGTGAATTCTCTTCTTCCAAGTGAAGGCATGCTGTATTTTTAAATCTAGAAGACTTTCCCTCTGAGAGAATCTTACAGGATTTCAGTAGTTTATTTTCTCTTGCCTATAGTCTTTCCCAGAAGACTAGGTAGGGACAGTCTTGTATTTAAGCTAGCCTGCAGGTGTCCCAACTTAAAAACAAACAAAACAAACAACAACAAAACCCAAACAGGCAAATTGCACATATTTTCTCTCTCCCATCAGGTCTGGTAGATCCTGCTGCTGGCTGGATCCCTGCATGCCAGTCATCTGCCTACCAGCAATGAGTGAGGGATTTTAGTAGCTGACATTTGGGGATAGAAGTACAATACTAATGGCAGGGCAAAGCTGCAGTATGCAGTGCTGGTACTCCCCCTGCTATCTCATCAGCAAAGCTCCCACTGCATGCTAGCTCTCAGCTAGCAGTACCCCCATCCCATTTCCAGTCAGCTCTGGGTGCGCCCTGTGAGCTGTGATGCCTGGTGATTGCAGGCAGCTGCCAGGCAGCAGTTGATTACATGTCCTCTCTGCTGCCTACCCATGATGCCTTTACATGTCCCCCACTTCTCGTCCATATCCCCCCTGGCAGGACACATCCCACTCCCAGTGTTGAGTGGAGAACCACCTCCTAGGTGGAGTGCTTATCTTACCAACAGCCTGGCCAGCAGGCTCCTTCCTTCTTCCACAGCCATTGGCTGAGCCAGTATATATGAGTCAGTATATATATACTGAGCCAGTATGCTATCAGCACTTCTAGCTACTTCCGTGACACCACTGACTTCCTGAGGAAACTTCAGAACATCAGTAATCTTCCTGAAAATACCATCCTAGCCACCATGGATGTAGAAGCCCTCTATGCCAGTGGTTCCCAAACTTTTCAGCATCACACCCCCCTTTCTGATTTTTGAAAAACCCTCACGCCCTTCCCCTCCCAAAAAAGGAACTGAGCAGGGCAGCAAAACTTGATGGGGGGGGCTGGGTTGCCTCATGCCCCCCTGGAATTTCTGCATGCCCCCCAGTTTGGGAACCCATGCTCTACACCAACATTCCACATGAAGACGGATTACAGGCTATCAAGAACACCATCCCAGATAACAACACTGCAGCCTGATTACAGAGCTCTGTGACTTTGTCCTCACTCACAACTGCTTCCAATTTGGAGATAATTTCTATCTCCAAGTCAGTGGCATAGCCATGGGCACTCACATGGCACCACAATATGCCACATCTTTATGGCTGACCTTGAGCAACGTTTCCTCAGCTCTCGCCCACTAACACCCCTACTTTATTTATGCTACATCGATGATATCTTCATCATATTGACCAATGGAAAAGAGACTCTTGAAGAATTCCACAAGGATTTCAACAACTTCCAACCCCTCCATCAACCTCAGACTGGACCAATCCACACAAGAAATCTACTTCCAGGACACTACAGTCCAGTTAAATAATGGTGGACAAATTTCCACCACCCTATATTGGAAACCCACTGACCGCTACCCACTTACCTTCATGCCTCCAGCTTCCATCCCAGATACATTTCTCAGTCTATTGTATACAGCGAAGCCCTAATATATAACCGGATTTGCTCCAACCCCACAGACAGAGATAATCACCTACAGGATCTTTACAGAGCATTCCTAAAACTGAAATACCCACCTGGAGAAGTGAAAAAACAAATTGACAGTCCCAAAAAAGTACCCAGACATGAACTGCTTCAAGACAGACCCAAAAGAGAAAATAACAGAACTCCTTTTGTCCTATAGTCCACAATTCAGACCCCTCCAACGCATTATATACAATTTACAACCCATCTTGGAAAATGATCCCTCACTCTCAGAGGCCTTGGGAGAAAAGCCTATTCTTGCTTACAGACAACCCCCCAACCTGAAATGAATTATTTCCAGTAACCATGCCACACAACCACATCATAAGCCTCAAGGAACTTAGCACTGCAACCAGAAATGATGCCAACTTTGCACACATATCTATACTCGCAAATTCATCACTTGAGCCAACAACATAAGCTACCAAATCAAAAGGTCATTTGACTGCACCAGTAATTAGATCTATGCCATCAAATGCCAGCAGTTCCCCACTGCTATATATATTGGACAAACTGGACAGTCTCTGCGGGAAAGAATCAATGGACACAAATCAGATATACATAAAGGAAGCATACAGAAACCTATTGGGGAACACTTCAGTCTTCTGAATTACTGTTTAAAAGATCTTTGGGTAGCAGTCTTGTCACAAACCAGTTCTACAAGCCATATCCACAGGGAAGAATTGGAATTAGAGTTCATCCACAAATTCAGTTCACAGGCTAATGGACTCAATCATGATGACAGCTGTTTGGGACACTATCAACTTAACACCCATTAAAGGTGCAAACAGCTCTTTGTGTAGACTCCCATGTCAGGAAGGATACTGTCTATTGACTTTGATTCTTATCTGCTTTGTTTTAACTACCCAGTCTTCAGATACTTACTGATTCCCTCTAGTTCTCTGTCTCCCACCCCCCTTCCTGTTTTTCCCCTTCCTCTCTCTTTCCCCTCTCTATTTAGTTTGGGTGTGCACATCCTAAACTCATAACTCTGGTCATCTGACGAAGTGGGCTGTGCCCACAAAAGCGCATGATACCATCTACATGTTTTGTTAGTCTATAAAGTGCTACCAGACCATTTATTGTTTTTTCCAGTACCTAAGGGAAGCCCAAGATCCTCCAATTCTAGGCCAGGAGCAGGCAGGAAGGGTCAGGTCAGTCAGTCACCTCCCCTGTGTAAAAGCAGTGTATGGGAGTGTGTTTGTGTCTCATCTCCACCCACGTGAGCCCTAAAGCCATAAAGATAAGGTAAATAAAAAGAATCCATAACTACACAGTATTTCTTTTTAACAGGGACTAAGTCAACTAGATGTTAATTTGAATGTTTGTACTTCATAATTCTGATTCACTGCCATTGAACTCACTTGTATATGAGTAATTTTACCAAGTCTCCCATATTCAGCATAATGAAATATGGTCACCCTACAGAAGACAATGTACATGGCCAGAGACAATGGTTGGAAGCATTTCATAAAGGATACATTAAAACAATGAAATTCATAGTTAAAACTAAAATTCTAATATAAATGTAATTCCTTATCAGTCAATATTGCTATAAATAGTGTTAAATAATTCTAAGTTCCTGAAATAGTTCTGTGGTCAAGGCACTCTCTATGCAGCTCAATAAGGGCCTCGAAAGTGGTTTAAAGCCAGCTTTTCTTTTCCCCAATCCTGGCACCATTTGTAAATTAGAGCAACCTGACAGTATAAAATTAAGGTAGCTATCTTTGAATAGTTGAGGACCAATTTGGCAGTAGAGCCTTGGCCACACCCCCTGCAATGAGTGGGAGAATGAAGAGCATAAGAGCAGCTATAGAATCTCTGTGCTACCCTGGGATTTCCCGTTCATGAGAATATTCTGTAGATGGCCATTTAAAGTTGCTTTTGGGACATCATCAGAGCAGCACCAAGCACCATGTGTTTTTTATTAATTGATTGCACATAGTTAAAAACCTAATTACGATCAAAATACAGATTGAACTTCCTTGGTCCAGCACCCTCAGGACCAGACTGGTCCTGAATTAGGGAACTTGCCAGATGAGAAGAGGTCAGGCCTCAGGCTCTCCTGGCGGTCTCCTCCTGGCTGCAGCTCTGGCCACAGTGCTACCCCCAGCACACCTGCTAGGATCTGCTGCCCTTGGTGGGACTTTTCTGCAGGCCACCAGCCTCACTCTCTGCAGGTTCCTCTCTTGGCTGCTGCCCAATTCCGGCCAGCAGGGCTCTGTGCCCCAGCCGGCATTCTCTTTAGCTGACTTCACTCCTGCCACAGAAGGGATTCGTGCCCCCTGGCCAGCAGGGTTTTTCTTTGGGCTGATCTCACTCTGGTTGCAGCAGGGCTCTGTGCTCCTGGCTGGCAGGGCTTCCTGCTCCTCCATGGCAGGCCCTGCTCTCCCACTGGCAGGGCTTCCTGCCCCCAGGTGTCAACCCACTGGCCCAGCTCCCTGCCCCCAGGCCACTGACCCTATGGGCTGTCAGCCACAAGCAACCTCTGTGGCTGGGACTCTCATTCTGCAACATCTATGGTCCTTCCAGACCACGGATGTTGCCAGACCAAAGAGTCTAGGACCATGGAGATTCAACCTGTACTGTATATTCAAGTTAAAAAAAAAATCAACGTTACTTCTTAAGTTGCTCTATATTTTAGGTATCATATTATCTCAAGCTGAGCAAATAAGATGAAGCGTTAGTTTGTTTTAGTCACTTTATTATATGGAGTATGTTAATACATCATCATAAAATAAGCAAAAGCTGGATGTGTTCTGCTACTAATCATTTCACAAATCAGTATTTGAACTTGTAGCCAAGTAGCGTAATCTTGATTCATTATATTATTAGCTTACTGTATAGATAGATTTTGGAAGCACTCTGGAAGTTTCATACATATTATGTTCAGATCATTAGCACATAAATGGATTAGAATTAATTATCTTGATTTCTGTTTCCAGCACACTGCATGTGATCTATCCAGGCAGTTAAAAAAAATATCCTGTATGCTTTCAATTCTAATGTCTAACTCATTTACCTGAGGCTTAAGTGTCACCAGTAGCCATAAAACATTGTTTAAGAAAGATCCATCAGGATTAAGTCATATAACTTTAAGAGTATTCAGCCCCAACCACAGTATAAACACTTAACTTTGAAGTGGATTTTGAGTTATAATATCTACCTCTTTACTTTCTTTTAAGTACAAATTTTGAGCATGTGTTATAATCTTGCTGCTATTTTTTCACCAAGGGAATTTTCAGAATCTTGAATATTCTACTGTGTCCCATTTCCCCCTTTTGTGCTGAACCTTCCTCATGGCAGGCCCCTCTTTAGTAAGGCTAGCTGGCACTCCTTCTAGGGTTTAAAATGATGTTCTTTTAATGGCAAAGGGTGGTTGTTAGAAAGCAGTATTAGACCTTCTCTTTTCTATAGAATCTATATACACTGCCCCCTTAGAATTTCAAGTTCTGCACATTATACATAGGAGCATGTTGCACTGCCCATGATAAACAGTTTAGAAATATGCATCATGGCATGTCAGTGACCAGCACTGTGTACTTCCAGCCCTGCCATAGACTTTCTGTGAAATCTTGAGCAAATCAGTTAACCTAAATGTTCCTGTGTTTCTTCAGCTTTAAAAAGGGATAATAGTGCTTTCTTGACCACAGGGCAGTTGTGAGATGCATAAATTTGTGAAGTTTTTTGAAATAGTTTCAAATAAGGCACCGTTAAATGTAAAATATTATTTCTATTTGAAAAGCAACTCAAAGGTGACATTGCCCAGTTAAGAATGAGCACAGTTTGCAGAATACGCCAGTAGTAAGTGAAAAATTATGAATATTTCAAGTCAGCAAATTTAGATATTATATATATCAGGGCTACTCAACACATGGCCTGTGGGTGGGATCCTTTGAACATGGTCTCCACTGGGAACACGCTCCACGATGGCGAGGCATCTCCCAGGTGGGGTGAGCATTGAAAGACACAAGCGGATGGGGCTGGCTGGAACAGATGGGAACAGGGTGTCGGCATTTCTAGCCCCCAGGCAGGAGGTGCTAAGAGCACCAGGGTATTGTGTGAAAGAAGCTATTTGCATATATTTGCATATATATTTGCATATATATTTGCATGTACATGCAGCCACACTCAAGTTGCGGCCCTTGGCATGTGCTGTGAGTATCATTGTGGTCCCTGGGCTTCCAAAGTTGAGTAGCCCTGATATATAGCTTTATTTTTAGATAAGTTCAGATCTGATATGATTGAGAATACTGACCTGTCTCAATCTTTGGACCATCTTAAGTTGGTATCTCTTCACTCATTGGATCATCTCATATGAACAAAATTGGGAGAAACATATGTTTTATAGCCTTAGTAATGTCCACTGCAGCACAGCTGTAAGAAGTCATGCATTTTTCTGCAAAGGTAAGTGATGTGTAAGAGCACAGTTTCCTCAGTGTCCAAAGAATTTACCACTTATGCAGAATGTTTTGGTATCCTTTGATTAGTACTGGTAGTTTAGAGAAACAGATTTGCGTAGTCATAGTATGGATAGAGAAGATAAACATCATAGAGATAGAGGCAGGTCCCTTTAAAATACTTCCATTGTTCTTCTTTTGAGTGTCCTCTGCATATTCTCATGCATGGGATGCTGCATGAACAGTAAAAAAAAAAAAAAAAAAATCTACTGTACTAGGAAGTGGCTGTAAGAGCATCCTCATGTCTCCCTTACTGAAACTCCAAGCATTCTAAGGCTAAGGTTTAAAAGGAGCATTGTGCTCTACTGCCTCAATTACTGCAATCACAACCTGCTGGACAGTCACATTGTTGCTGTCTGAGATTTATATCCATAATAGTTTGACAACTTATATCTGTTACATAAGTACATAGGGTTACATAGCTGAATTTAGAGATAGTTAAAGGGATAACATAAGAGATTACAAGACTAAAAAACCTATATTTAAAAGATGTGTCCCATGGCTACTGATATTTCCAGCATCAGAGGCACATGCCAGATGCTTGGCACGTTTGAGGGAAGGATATTCTCTCTCAGTTGGATCTGCTCAATGTTTCCCACAAAAGCAAAGATAATGAGACAAAACAGGCTCCAGGCAATTTTATTTCAGGAAGGCTTGACAATGGTGGTCCATTCTCAAAGACTGACTTTGTCGGTAAGTCTGACTCCAGACTGTTCATCAGGGAAGAAATGAGATTTAGCTTCTATGTCAGATGCAGCAGAATATGAGAGAACTAAGGATCCAAAAATAGAAAAGGTCAGGATCAGTGACAAACTCTTGTTTCCAGAGCTGTCCCATTTCAGAAAAACTTAATTGTAGTACCCAGGAAATATATGCAGCTATCCTCAGTGTTGGCCTCATTACACAGAGCCAGTCCAAGATGGAAGCACTGTAAGGCACAGAGTCTCATTAATAGGGCCCTACCAATTTCACAACCATGAAAAACATGTCACAGACTATGGAATTAGCCCTCCCTGTGAAATGTGATCGCCCAGAAATCAGGTGGGCTAAAGAGGGACTTCCCCTGCTCAGTTATTATTGGAGGGAGAGCAGCATAGAAGTCAGGTCACTTCCATACTTCAGCAACCTTAGAGCTGGGCTTCAGGCCCCTGCACTGGCTCGGGGCACCTGAACTGAGATTTGCTTCTGCTGCCATCTGCAGCTTCTGTTATAACTCTAGGCTGCTACTTCCCCCTCTCCTGTTGCAGCTTCTGCAGGAGGGCTGACTGCTTCCTCAAGGGGTCAGTACCACTGCCTCTTCCAAAGACCCCTTGGGAATCACCAGAGAAGAACATCTCTCATTTCTCCTTTTCAAGAAGGTTTAGTATTCAGATTTATGAAGTATTAGAGAAGGTGAAAAATGTAAGATCTACTGCTAAATCTATAGGTTTCTATAATACAATGAAGAGCCCATATTCAACTCCATTCCACAGGTATTCCACATTCCTTCATCTCTTTTACTTAATTATTATTATAATCAGAGAAGCGTATATTATTTCCTGCTTCAACATAATTATAACCCACAACACCAGCTATAATAGAGGAAAAAATTTAAAACACACAATAATAAATGAAAATTTATATCTTAGTCTTCCACAGTTCCTCCAAAATATCATATTTGAGACAAGGACACAGAGTTTAAGCCAATTCATTTAGACATTATCCACAGTTTGGAGACAAGTTAGGCTATGTCTGCACTGCAGTGCTGTTTCAGGATACTACAGGTATCCTGAAATTGCTATCCCACTTCTTAACAGCAAGCCAGTTATTTCAAAATACAGAATCATAAAATCCTAGGGCTGGAAGAAACCTCAGGAGGTCATTGAGTATAGCCCCCAAGTAAATCATCCCAGCTAGGGCTTTGTCAAGCCAGGACTTAAAAACCTCTGGGGATGGAGATTCTACCACCTCCCTAGGTAACCCCTTCCAGTGCTTCACCACCCTCCTAGGCTACGTCTAGACTACAGGCTTCTTTTGGAAGAAGCTTTTTTTGGATGATCTATTCCACACACAAAAGCACATTGAAAAAGCGAACTGCTTTTTCGAAAGAGAGCATCCAGACTGATTGGACACTAGTGCACATAAAAGGCCACCCGGAACCACTTCAGCCAGGGCTTTAGGCCACCAGTTGCTTCTGAGTGCTGGTGCCAGAGCCTTACAGAGACACACGCTTAAAGCACGCCCGTGGACAGCCATTTCTCTGCTTCGGCTGCGTGCTTGCTACCTCTTCAAGGGACAGAAAAGCTCTCCCAGTGCCTGCTGTGGTTGCCGTGCTTTTTTGGACACCACAGCTTTTCTCTTGGTGCCATGGAGCTGGAGCTGCCCCATGGTATGCGATGGCCCCACATGGCCATACTGCAGTTTTTGCAGCACTTTGTGCCAGCTGCCTTCCTGGTCCTGACCGAGCTCGACCCTGAGCTCATTCTTGGGCCCTCTCCCTCAGTGTGGGAGCTACACTCTGGCAACCACAGCCCACAATGGAGAGGTGTTTCTGGAGGCTGGACATCAATTCGGACTGGTGGAACCAGCTGGTCATGGAGTGGTAGGATGACTAGCAGTGGCTCCAAAACTTCCGCATGCAGAAGGCCACCTTTTTGGAACTGTGTGCCTGGCTCACCCTCGCCCTCCGGAGACATGACACCCACTTGTGGCCCGCCATCCCCCTGAAGAAGTGGATCACTATCGACCTCTGAAAGCTCACCACCCCTGACAGCTACCAGTCGGTGGGCAACCAGTTTGGCGTGGGGAAGTCCACCATTGGGCCATCCTCATGGAGGTAAGGCACTCTCGGGCTGCAGTCCCTGCACGAGGGAGGGAGAGGGATAGTTGGGAAGGAAGGTTGGGAGGTGTGGGGGGTGAAGGGAAGCCCAGTCCTTGGGGGGGTCTGCAGTCCCACCCTCACACAGCTCTGCTGCTGGAGGAGTGGCCTCATATGGAGTGGCTTCTTGGGTGTTTGAGGGGGAGAGGCGATGGAAGGGGGTCAAGTACCACCCAAGGACTCAGGCACCCCCTCTTTCATTCTCTGTTTTTTGTGTTTGTTTGTCTCCGTTTGCAGGTTGTGAGGGCCCTCATTTCCATCCTGCTGCACAGGTTCATCCGCCTGGGTGACCTGGGCCCCATCATGGCCGGATTTGCTGCCCTAGGGTTCCTGAACTGCAGTGGAGCCCTCGATGGAACCCATATTCCAATCTGTGCACCGGAGCATCAAGCGGCCCAATACATAAATCACAAGGGCTACTTTTCTATGGTGCTGCAGGCCCTGGTTGACCACCATGGACAATTCACTGACATTTTTGTCGGGTGGTCAGGCAGGGCACATCAGAAGAGAAGGTTATTTTGTAATTTGGCACTGTATAGACAGCACCAAATTACGGATTAAGCTATTTCGATATTGACTTGAAATAAGCTACACAATTTGTGTAGCTCCAACTGCATAGCTTATTTCGAGCTATGGGTGCAGTGTAGATGCACCCTTAGAGGGTACACTTTTCAATCTTCCTACATCAGCAGTTTGATAATGGATATATCTATCCCAAGATGGGGAGTCCATCTGAACCAATGAATTGTTGGTCAAAAATTTTTGGTTACCAAAGGAAAGGAACAGATGTGTCAATATTTAACTACTGAGAGCAATCAGACTAGCTCTAAAGTCCTTTCTAGCTCAACTAAAAACATACTAGTTCAGGTAGCAACAGACAGTAAGTCATTGCTATACTATCTAAACAAGCAAGGAAGAACTTACTCTATGAAATTATTCAGAGAGGCCAAGAGTCTTTAGGAGCACTGTGAAGAACACAACATTGATCCAATAACAGTTCACATAGCAGGGGAGCAGAACACCCTTGTAAGTCATGTGAGCAGATCATCCAGTCAGATGCACGAATGGTTCTTGAAGGATGAAGTAGTCAATCACAGCTTCAGTTTATGATGGAACCAAATAATAGTCCTGTTTGCAACCAGCAACAACAGGAAATGTAAGAAATATTGTTCCAGGACAGGCAGAGATAAGGAATCAATATTGGATGCTTTTCTAATACACTTGGATCAGGTTTTAATGTTGAAGTCCGCCCCTTCCCCCCCCCCCCCCATTTCTGCTTATTCAGGGAAAGATAAAAGCCAGGATGATTTAAATAGCTCTAATATGGCCCAGATACTAGTGGTATCTGGATTTTATAAATCAGTCCCAAGGATTAGTGGAACCTTTACTGCTAGTATGGGACTTGATACAATAAACAGAGGAAGACTATCATCTGAATCTTCAGTCCCTTCACTTGATTGTATGGGGAATAAACCGTTAGATGGGCTAGAAGAATGACTTTCATTAAAAGTACAAAAGGTACTGTTCAATAATAGAAAAGAATACACATGAAAGTGTGCTGTAGTCTTAAATGAAAACATTTTTATTGTGGATTTCCATGTATAATGTGGATCTTTATACAGCGTCAATTACTTATTTATTAAAGTATTTATTGTATCTTCAGAAGACACCTCTTTCATTATCTTCAGTTAAGGTTCATTTCTTAGCCATATCAGCATATCATGTACTTGTAGAAAGAAAATCAATTTTTACTAATGGTACAATTAAGAGGTTTTTAAAAGGCCTTAATTTGTATCATCCAATAAAAACTCCTATGCCCTCCTGTGATCTGAAGGTTGTACTAGCACAAATAACAAGACCCCCCCTTTGAACTTCACTGGAGAGCTGTTCTTTATTTCATCACTGTGTAAATACAGGTTTGGTTTGGGGTTTGGTTTGTTTTTGGGGGGGGGGTGGCAATAACTTCTGCTAGAAGCAAAGGTGATTTACCAGCATTAGCAAGGCTTGACAAATAATGTAAAGTAGATTACAACCCAAAAGAGCCGGCGCAGAGCAATCTGCGCATGCACAGAATGATCTGCGCATGCGCAGAACCGTGCGGCTGGAGAGCCCTGAAAATTAGTGGCTGATCTATCATTTACTGTGTTTCATAAGAATACCTACTTCATAACCACTGAAGGTGCTAACAGCTCTGTGAGTGGTAACCTTGCTGTCTTAGCATCTATCTGTTTACTTTGATCTACTTAGGTTTAAGTACCCATTCTCCAGATATTGAATGATACCCTGTCTCACACCCCCCTTCCTTTTTTCTTTTTTTCTTTTTGTCCCCCCTTCCCTACCCGTCTCCTATTTATTTTGAGTTTTCATATCCCCTACTGTACTCATAACTCCGATCATCTGAAGAAGTGGGCTGTGCCCACAAAAGCTCATGATGCCATATACATGTTTTGTTAGTCTATAAAGTGCTACCAGACCATTGGTTGTTTTTTTCTGTAACAGACTAACTCGGCTACCCTCTGAAGCTCCTTTCATCCCAAGTTGTTACCCAAAATAGTCTGATTTTCACATAAATCAATCCATAATTTTACCATTTTCCCAAAAATAATCTTCATGACAGGGAAGCCAAATTATACACATTAGATATGAGGAGAACATTTATCTTTTTTATTTAGACATAACTAACCAATTTAGACAGTCTTTAAGGCTATTAGACATTTATGAAGCTTATAAATCCATTCCTTAAGGCATCAGAATTCAGTCAGGTAGATCCAAGTAAGCTTGCATGGCTTTCTCTGGTCGTATTCCTCTGATAGAAATATGCAGAGCAGCAATGTGGAATTATTTTTCAAAATTTTGCTAAACATTAGTCTTTAGCCTTGGCATCTAGATGAAATGCAAAAGTTGGTACAGCAGTCCCGCATTCCTTGTTTAACTAGAACTCCAGGTCCCACCATCCTGGATCAGAGACTGCCTATTGATCTGTCCCAGGTGCGAAGATATATAGAGGACCCCACAGGGAAGAAATGAATTAGTTACTTGAAACTGAGATTTTTTTCTTTAGATGGACTCTGCATATTCACATTCCTTATGCATCATTCACAATTCCCCACTACCTTCTGTAGAGCCAATTGACCCTGATTGTTGGCAGGTGGGATTGAACTTGCAACCTTAGAGCTAAAGCCATATGCCGCTACCACATGAGCTAAAAGCAAACTGCCTCTTAGCTAAGTCTGTACAGCAAACTTCAGTCTCCCTTGTCAGCAGTTTCAGTGCCTCAAGGTTACATTACCAAAGGGTGATTATCAGGGAAGGATTCAAAGCAGGGATGTATAACATTTTCGCTATGTCTATACTACACCCGTTTTGCACACGAAATATGCAAATGAGATTAAGCATGGAATATCACTGAGCCTGATTTGCATAATTAATGAGCATCCGCTTTTTGCACAAGAGGCTTTTGTGCAAAAAGGAGCCGTCTACACAGCTCCTTTTTGCATTAAACCCCCAGAAAAAAATGCGGAAGAACAGCTCTTGCGCAAGAGGGGGGTTTTGTACAAAAAGGAGCTGTGTAGATGGCTCCTTTTTGCACAAAAGTGTCTTGCGTAAAAAGCAGGTGTTCATTAATTATGCGAATAAGGCTCGACATATTCCATGCTTAGCCTTATTTGCATATATCTTGCACAAAACAGGTGCGGTATAGACATAGCCTTAGTTTAAATCCTTAGCATAGAACATTTAGACTTCATAGGTGATGGCAAGGAAGCTGTGTGGACATTTCCATGGCTACTGCTACAGCTTGAACCTCTCTAATCTGTCGTCCTCAGGACTTGACTGGTGCTGAACCAGAGAATTTGCCAAACTATGGGAGGCTAATATTGTCTAGCAGCATTACCAACACTTCCACTTCTTACTGGGCTCTTAGGAGACATTTAGGGGTAAATTAGAGCTAAATAACAGCACAGAACACTGAGAGCCAGGACTGGTGGCTGTAAACAAACTTTATGAAAGCACAGAAAACTAGGCAAAACCCATGATTAGTGGGTATCCAGCTAACTAAAATCATTCCAGACCACAGATGTTGCTGGACTAAAGAGTGTAATTTGCTCAAAGGCATCACTAACAACTCTTTCTAGGCCAGATTGAACTTTCTGCCACCAGCCATTCTGTTCTTAGTTCTGTACAGAAATGATTCCATGATTTTTAAAAATGGAAGAAGGCCTTTTTCATTCTTTTCTCATTCAAAAATGGCTGAAGCATTTTTACTCAAAATGTCCAGATAATTTTATCATTGGGCAAAGACTAGTCCTGAAAAATGTCAACCTAATATGAGAAAGTTTCAGAATGCTTTTAGTGACTGAAAACAGAATTATGCTTTAGTATGACATTTGCAGATCCTAGTTGTAGAACTATAATGCCAATGCTTGCCAGTTAATTCTTGACATCAGAAGGCCCAGTACTGTGGATCTCTGTAATATTTTACAGAACCATCACTGCAGAATATTCTCTTTTATTAATCCAGCTGTGTAATGATCTATTTACATTTACACAGTTCATCACACATTCTGATTTATACACCAACTTTTTTGTTTTCAACATTTTTATTTTAATATAATAGAAATTGCCAAATAACTCTTAAAATATTTCCTCTAAAATATATTATTCGAATTAATGTCTTCAGAACAATAAACTTCTATTGCTACCTTGAAAAATAATTGTAAAACTTCTAAAAAAAAAAAAAGCCCCCAGGCATGGTATGTTGAGTTTCAATCTTTAGTCAGTTACATCTTATCCCAACCCTCCATTCCTTACTCAAACCAAATTCCTACTGGCATCATTTGGAGATTTGGATGTGCAGGGGATACAGGACTCTAAGCTTTATTTGGTTAAAAACTTCCAAAAATTGGGATCAGCCATGGACACTGTGACAAGACCATTAATTACAGTGCATAAAAACTGATGGTCTAGTAATTCTTGTTCACTACCTGTTATTAATTTTGTGCAGTTGACAGCTACTTTGGCAAAGGGATTGTCAGTGCGAGCTGTTGTAATGTAATGTTTTGATCTCTGTTAGTTTTAAATAATATAGCATATTATTAAATGATACTAATTTTCACAGTATCTATCAGTTTTGTTCTATATTATCTCGTAGTAATATGTATTAAAACGGTTTTTTTAGATATGATCAAATTACAAATATTTTATTTCATTTAAAAAATGATGTAGCAGTTGTGAAATAAGTTGGACTTTGCCCAACTGATTTATATGGGCTAAAGTGCTGATACTCTGAGGTATGTGCTCTATTTGCCTTGAATTTCAGAACATATGTATTAGCACAGTGTAGCAGGGCACCTGGCGTTTCCTATGAACTTGTGAATCACATTAGTATTGTTCAGATATACTTAAATCGTAGCAACCTCATTTACTGTGTAAGTGTATGTAAGTAGAAGAGGAGAGGCATATACAAACTATTATATGTGCCCCATAAAGTCAGTTTGTTTCTTTTTATTTCAATTTACTAACATTTTACTGTTACATTGATGCAGGCCTGCTGACTGGGAGAGTAGGAGGAAGGGGGCAACTGCCCCGGATCTTGGTAATTCAAAAGGGCCTGAGGCTCCTGACTGCCTCTGTCACTACTACTGTGGCAGCAGCAGTAGCCAGAGCCCCGGTACCCTTACAGGACCCTTTAAAGCATCACAAGAGTCCTGTAAGGTGTACTTTGGGTAGCTCTGATGGCTGGCTTGGATGGGAGAATGTGACTTGGTTCAGGTGCCACTGAAGCCACTCCAGCCCCACCACTTCCACTTGAGGCCTCACCCATTCTGGGAGTGTGGAACTGCACCCAACTTGCCTTGGAGCCCTCCAGGTCTGTCAACTCCCCTGTATTGATGTGAAAAAATAAAATAAACCGAAGAGTAGCAATGTGACTCGAAATACAAATTATATTTCTTCCATTTGATATCTTAAGAAACCAAACTTAAATTCCTTTTTAGCAGTCAGTAACACCACATTGTTAGTATTTGGGGAATAAACGTGCTGTGACTACCACTAAATACTGTTTATAGAACTACATTTTATCAGTCTTAGCAGACCATGCATGCTGAGTGGCGAATGCATACAGTGGAACACATTAATCAAATAAACATCAACACTGTCGATAAAAAGTACAAAAAAGGAACTAATTCAAAGGATTGATTTTTCCCTTTCTCTTTTGCTTTCTTTGTGTGTTTGCATAGCTGATGGTGGCGCCTCATTCCACTACTGAAGTACCTGTCCAGTTCTGTCCTTCTGCACTGGGAAGAAACAGTCACATGGCATCTATCACCTTCACATGCCCACAGGTATGATGCTATATTTAGTGCCCAAGGTCTACAATAGATCATACAATATCATAAATTTTCTAAAGTGGTTATAAATAAAAGTTTCAGTCATAGGACAATTTAAAATCAGATTTTTGTGTATTTGATCATACAGCCCAAGCAAAAATAATCAACTTTGATGAATAATTTGTTTTAACTTTAGCTTTGCTCAGCTTTCAGTATATCGACAATCTTAGATAGAATTAATGCTGTTGGTTGATATTCAGAGAACTAAAGTATGTATTGGTATTTCTAATTTTCTTGGTAATTAAGGGTATGTCTACACTACCCCCCTAGTTCGAACTAGGGGGGTAATGTATGCATACCGAACTTGCTAATGAAGCCCGGGATTTGAATTTCCCGGGCTTCATTAGCATAAAGCCGGTTACGCCATTTTTAAAAGCTGGCTTGTTCGAACTCCGTGCCGCGCGGCTACACGCAGCACGGGCTAGATAGTTCGAACTATGTAGCCATTCCGATCTATCTGTACACCTCGTTCCACGAGGCGTACAGATAGTTCGGAATAACTACATAGTTCGAACTATCTAGCCCGTGCCGCGTGTAGCCGCGCGGCACGGGGTTCGAACAAGCCGGCTTTTAAAAATGGCGGAGCCGGCTTTATGCTAATGAAGCCCGGGAAATTCAAATCCCGGGCTTCATTAGCAAGTTCGGTATGCATACATTACCCCCCTAGTTCGAACTAGGGGGGTAGTGTAGACATACCCTAACAGATTATCCAAAATTATTCATTACCTGAAACAGTCTTCCTTCCATGAAATTAACTTAATAGTATTTTTGTGAATTATTATTGTAAATAAGCCCCACTTATTAATGTTTATTTTCATTTGAAATTCTCATACACTTGAAAGAATTGTCCTTTGATTCAACTTGAAACTAATATCTTTACATTTAATACGTTAAAAATTATTATTTTTTCTTTGTATTTCCTGAATCTTTAAAGAGAAGCAACTAAATGGAGAAGCATGAGTCATCTCCTTGACCTACTAACTTACTAAAAATTGCAGCTGGAGACAAAGAACAGAACTGATATTATGACACGAGTGCCATAATGTCAGCACAGGAGTTGTGCTTGAGTGAAATGTTTGCTTTCCAAATGTATCTAATTTCCTCTCTTTCTTCTTGTTGGGCTGTCAGATATCCTAATGGGCTGTTGACTTGAAAATTACTCATTTGAATGCTAGGGAAATGTCGCTAGTATGATTCTTAGTAATACTTCAAATGCAGAACTTGTCTCTTCTACGAGAAAAAAAAAAGATTAAGAAGTGATATAGCCTATGTTTTTTCTGATATCAGAATGCCTAGTGGAAAGATTATCTATATACAGTGGTTGCAAAGCATGCATTTTTAAGAGTCCCCCTACTCTTTAATATTTATTAAGAATAAAAGCAAGGAGCCAGCATTTCTGGTTTAAGTGGTATATAACCAAGGAAGTTCAAGAGGACAAAATGCCATTATCTTGTCTGAATCCTAACAGCTCTTAGAATTTTGGTCTATACATTAAAAGTTTAATTCTTCATCATATACAGAAGCAATAAAGCAAGTAAATAATTCACTTAAACCTTTCAGGAACAAATTGAGCCCTGACACTTGATTTTTCTCATCCAATGCATCTCCTTTCAAATAATGGCAAATCTCCAAGTTTTTATGTGCAGCTGAACCTTAATCAATATCTCATCCTTTCCGTTGCTTTGTCCAGGCCCTTTCAACCTTTTCAATCTGTTGCTCTTGCCTTTATAATTTTTTTCAATGCCCTTTTCATTCCTGAACCATATGGATCTTTCTTTTTTTTTTAAATCCTATTCACTTTCGCTGCTACAATCCTTACAAAATTGATACTATGTGATCCTAGAGTGCTAATTATTACAAGTTTAAAAAGATATATATTTGCCCAAATGTAATGTGGTTGTTTTTTAATGTCTGAAGGCTGGAGCTACTTTTTAACCTAAAACAATTTGCATTGATTTTCTTTTCTTGATTTCACTGATTAAATGCATCTGAATTGACACTGTAAACCATGTCATAGCTGAGTAGCTGACTAATTTAAAATCAAATAGTAACAGTATTTATAGGATGAACCTTAACTTTTTTGCTTCTGCTTCTTCGCTGAATTGAGAGAAGATGCTCTGGGCTATTATCTGCTTCATTTGTTTCTGATTTGGAGTGTGAAGAGCTCTTCACAATAAGAATTCAAGTTTAGGTTCTAATCACTTTACCATAGTTTTTGAAACCTGAAATTAGCTTTGTTGGAATAGCATGAAATGCCAGCTTGAATATAATACATGCCCAGAGTATTAATATATTTCCATCATCGTGTTCTCCTATCGTATCAGCAACTTCCATAGGTAATGCAATGAGGCTAATAGTACAAAGCGGCATAAGAGAAATGCAGGGCTTTGCAATATGTCTTGTCAAATATTCTTTGCTTGTTTTTTTTCCAGTTCTTTCCTCATGATATGCTGCACTAGGCAGTGTATATTCATCTATATCCTGTTAGGTTTCCATTTCCCATGAAAGCCAGACCTTTTCTAAATGTAGACTTTTTGTTGTAATTTTTTTAATAAAATTGTCCTCTAATTTTGGATGCCTTATTTTTTTTAGCTGCCCAGCTTGAAACACTTTGAGGATTTTTTCCCCCCAAGGGTGCTCAGTACTTCAGGATATCGAGCCCAAAGTGTCTCCAGATGGAAACACACAAATAAAGGCAATCAGAATCTGTGAAAACTTAGCTTTTCTCCCTCTAAAACAGCATGGCTTTATCTTTAAACATTTCAATTTCAGAGAGCAAAATTGAAAAACAGGACTAGCCCAGGAAACTGATTTATTTTCTATCAGATAAATCTTTATTAGAAGCTAACTTTATAAGTCTACTCCATCTATATAGCTGCATTAAGAGTGTACCTTTGTCTACCTCTCTAATAGTTTCATTAAACTTGGGGTATATACTATGATAGCGAGTTTACCAGGCCTGGATTTAAGAAAATAAGAATGACCATACTGGGTCAGATCAAAGATTCATCTAGTTCAGTTTCATGGCTTCTGACAGTGACCAATTCCCCAGAGGGAATGAACAGAATAGGCAGTCATCAGGTGATCCCTCCCTTCTTGCCCATTTCCAACTTGTGACGAACAGAGACTAGGGACATCATTTCTACCCATCCTGACTAATAACTCACTGGATCAGAGAGTTGGGCTGGTGAGGGCTCAGGCTGGGGGTGTGGACTCTGGGGTGGGGGCGTGCTGGGAATGAGGAGCTCTGACTTTCGGGTGCAGTCAGCAGACTGCTCCAGGGCTGGGGCCAGAGTGGAGGACTCCTCCTCCCCTTCCTCCTCCTAGTACTCATCCCAAGCCCCAGAAGGAGTCCACTCCAAGTCGTCTGGTGGGGAGCTGCCATGATGTGCCTCCTCTCCGCCCATCTCCAAATTACAGCAATGTCAGCCTGCTGCCGGCCCCACTCTCTTACAGCCAGGCTTCAGTTGCAGCAGCCTATGAGGAAGTGCAGGGGGCATGGGACAGCCACCTCTTGCCCGGTGAACACATCAAGTGAGGGCAGGGGAGGTGCCTTGGTGCTGGTAGGTGGGGCTGGGAGCCTCTCTGGAGTAGGTGCATATGGGCAGCAGGTGGAGAAGGGAGAGAGACCCAGCTCTGACATTGGTGGAGCTGTGCCCCCAACATTGGTTGAGTCTAAGCACCTCAGGCCTATCCAACTCACTGCCCCTGTCTACAACAACCCTTCTAACATGTATCATCAGCAGGGTTTGAAACCTCAGCTTTGAACACTTGAGCTACAGAAACAACTACATTTAAAAAAGAACAAATAGTCTAGTAGCACTTTAAAGACTTAAAAACATGTAGATGGTATCATGAGCTTTCGTGGGCACAACCCACTTCTTCAGATGACTGGAATATTAAAAGTCCAAATCCAAGAATAAATAAGGGAAGGGGGAGGAGGGAAAAAAAAGAGAGAAAAGGGTGTGGGGTGGGGGAGAAGAGAGACTGTGAGTAGATAGTTCAAATAGTTACAAGAGGCTGTTAAGAACCATTAGCATCTCCATTGTTTGGTTGGTTGGTTAAGTCATTAAAAGGTGAAAGATAGTGAACCTATATCCCGGTTCAGACCATTTGCATAAGAATTAAACTTGTGAATGAAGTTAAATTCCAATCCTTCTCTGTGTAGGATTGTAGAATTGGCCTGAAACACCACAGTGACTTGGAGATCCATTAATGAGTGTCCGGGCAGGATTAAAGTGTTCTCCAACAGGTTTCTGTGTATTACCTTATGGATATCTGATTTAGAACATAAGAACATAAGAACGGCCGTACTGGGTCAGACCAAAGGTCCATCTAGCCCAGTATCCTGTCTACTGACAGTGGCCAGCACCAGGTGCCCCAGAGAGGGTGGACCGAAGACAATGATCAAGTGATTTGTCTCCTGCCATCCCTCTCCAGCCTCTGACAGACAGAGGTCAAGGACACCATTTCATCCCCTGACTAATAGCCTTTTATGGACCTAACCTCCATGAAATTATCTAGCTTCTCTTTAAACTCTATTATAGTCCTAGCCTTCACACCATCCTCTGGCAAGGAGTTCCACAGGTTGACTACATGCTGTGTGAAGAAGAACTTTCTTTTATTAGTTTTAAACCTGCTCCCCATTAATTTCATTTGGTGTCCTCTAGTTCTTCTATTTAGGGAACTAATAAATAACTTTTCTTTATCTGCCCTCTCCACACCACTCATGATTTTATATACCTCTATCATATCCCCCCTCAGTCTCCTCTTTTCTAAACTGAAAAGTCCCAGTCGCTTTAACCTCTCCTCATATGGCACCCGTTCCAAACCCCTAATCATTTTAGTTGCGCTTTTCTGAACCCTTTCCAAGGTCAAAATATCTTTTTTGAGGTGAGAAGACCACATCTGGTCACAGTATTCAAGATGTGGGCGTACCATAGTTTTATACAGGGGCAGTAAGATATTCTGGGTCTTATATTCTATCCCTTTCCTAATAATTCCTAGCATCCTATTTGCCTTTTTGACCGCCGCTGCACACTGTGTGGAAGTTTTCAGAGAACTGTCCACGATAACTCCAAGATCTCTTTCCTGAGAGAAAAAAATTAACACATTTTTTTGTGTTAATTAATTCTTTCCCGTAGAGATTATCCAGTTTGGCCAATATACATTGCAGTGGGGCATTGCTGGCATTTGATGGTATAGATCATATTAGTAGATGTGCAGTTAAATGAGCCTCTGATTTGGTGGCTGATGTGGTTGTTTCCAGTGATGAAATCACTAGTGTAGATGTGTGGGCAGAGTTGGCACCGGGCCTGATTGCTGGGGTGGGTTTCTGGATGATTATGATGTAGGTGTGTTGCGTGGTTATTGGAAATAATTTGTTTGAGTTTAGGGGGCTGTCTGTAGGCGAGGATTGGCCTTTCCCTCAGGGCCTCTGAGAATGAGGGGTCATTTTCCAGGATAGGTTGTAGATTGTTGATAATGCATTTGACTGGAAAGATTCCCTCTTCCTGTGCAAAATTACCTGCCACAAGTGCAGCCTGCCTAAGGGCCACAATTGTAAAATTACCTTACTGCATGGTGGATATTCTTCCTAACTCCTCTTAGAATAATGGAAATTATGCCTAATATAGGAAAGGGGAATGATATTAAACTGAAAACAAAAATCAATTATTTATATTCTAATTTATATAATTGTGGATATTCTTCTCATCTAGATAAAGATCAAATCCCTCTTTGAATCCTGCTAAATTCTTGGGCCCAATGTCTATCTGTAACATTGGGTTCCATAGGTTAATTATGTCTTGTACAAAATAATTTTCCTTTAATGAGCTTCACGTTTCTTTCTTTTCAATTTAATTGAATATTGCTTTCCTTATATAAAGCATAAATAAGGGCACCCAATGTACCTTCTAAATATATTGTATGTAACCCCCATGTCTCCTTTTAGTTGTCTTTTTTCTAAACAGATACAATCTTTTCATTTTTACATTATATACAATATTTCTATGTGTGTGTCACCCCACTTCCTACTCTTTTGGTTATTCAGAAAAAGTGTCCAAAACTAACTTCAGTGCTCTATATCATGGTGTACAAGTGATTTGTATTGCGGTATGAAATTTTCATTCTTTATTTTCTATTCCATACTTTGTGCATCCTTATCCTTTACAGTATTTTATTTTTGTTCACCACTGCATATAAAGCATTTAGCATTGAGCTGGCCACAGTGAGGCCTATGTGTTCTTCTTGAGTGGTTACTGTACATTTAAAATCCCATAATGTATATATACAGATAACTCAAAAATTGCTTGCATTGCATTTGTCAACAGTGAGTTTCATCTGTCATCATGCTGCACATCCATTTAGTTGGGTTAGGTACTTAAGAAGATCCTGAATATCTTCTCCAGTCTTGCCTAATGTAATTTTTTTTGTCATCTGCAAATCATAGAAGCATAGGACTTGAAGAGATTTCAAGAGGTTATCTAGTCTAATCCCCTTTGTTTAGGGAAGGACTATTACCTAGACTATCTCTGACAAGTGTTTGCCTAACTTACTCTTAAAAATCAACAATGATGGAGATTCCACAACCTTCCTAAGCAATTTATTCCAGTTTTTAACCACCCTGACAGGAATTTTTTCCTAATGTCCAGCATTGCTGCAATTTAAGCCCATTACTTCCTGCCCTATCCTCAGAAGTTAAGAAGAACAATGTTTTTCCCTCCTCCTTGTAACAAACTTTTACCTTCTTGAAAACAGTTATCATGTTCCCTTTACATTAATTGTTTACTAATTGGGTCTATTTCTTCCAAGAAATCAATGATTAGAAAATATTAAATCTGAGGGGAAAAGGAGGAAAATAAACAAAAAGGTTAAAATTTCTTCTACACAAAGTGTACAATCACAATAACATAAAATTAGAAACAAGCTTTAGTAAGGTGTATAATGTGGGGGCTGTTTTTTTCTTTTCCCTACAGCTTAAGGAGTGGATATTTCATCTGTCTGGGGTTGGTCTTATCCCTCAGCCAATGGATCCAGCTAGTATAAGCACCTGTATTGGTCATCATTCATCCATCATCATATCCTTCAAAAATCCTACCATTGAACATATACTGGTAGATGTGCTGTTAACAGGTACATAATCTTGTTTTAACAGTTTCTGTTTGATTGCTTTAAAATTGTCTGTGGAATAAAGAAATGATTAGTAGTCTCTAAATTACATGATATGATGCAATAGAGCAGGCCACTTTGAGAAACTGCTTACTGGCCACGCCGATGTGTTTACTTCCTGGCAGTGCAGCACGGAACCTTGTGACTCCGGTTTTCAATTTGCAGCCAAGGAGAGCCACAAGAAGCAGCATCCCAGCCCATGCCACTTCCCATGGCTCCCCTTGGCTGCAAATGGCAAACTGGAGCCGACAGGAGCCGCGAGGCTCTATGGCTGCAGTGCCAGTAGGTAAACACACTGGTGTGGCCAGTTAGCAGTTTTCTCAAGGTGGTTTCATAGACCACTTTGAGAAACACTGCAGTAGAGATGAGTGTTTCATTGATATTCATGGTAGGAAATAGTTACTTGATGCCTCCTTGCCTGCTCTTTAAAAATCTGGCTTGTTATAATTTACTTAATATTCCTCTTAAAAGTGTTCTCAGCAGAAATTAGTATAGTCCCTGATTTTTTGTAATACTAAAGACTACATTTACATCTTGCTTGGAGCCTGAACTGAATTTTCAATATGTGTAAATGTAAATGTATGCAGCTAGGAACAAAGAATGTTGACTATATTTATAGAATGGGGCCCTAAATCCTGGAAACAGTGTCTCTCACAAAGATTTGGTGATTGTGATGGATAATCAGCTGAATGGGAGCTCCCAGTGTGATACTGTGGGCCAAAATGTTTACTATGATTCTGGAATGCACAAATGGGACTCTTGAGTAGGTATAGAATGGTTTTATTTCTTTATTTGGCATTGGTGCAACCACTGTTGAAATATTGTGTCCAGTTCCAGTGCCCACATAGCTTAGAAAACATACCTTAGAGCAATCAGAGTTCAGTCTATTTAGTTTAGCAAAGAGAAGGTTGAGGGATGAATTAATCTCCAGTTAAAAGTATGTACATGGGGAACGAATATTTAATCATAGACTCTTAAATTTCATAGAGAAAGGTATAACATGATCCAGTGGTTGGAAATTGAAGCTAGACAATTCAGACTGTAAATAAGATATACATTTTTAAGAGTGAGGAATAATAAATCATTGAAAAAGTATACCAACGGTCATAGTGGATTCTCCATCAATGTCAATGTTTAGGTCAAGATCAGATATTTTTCTAAAAGATAAGATCTAGGAATTATTTTGGCATATTTATATGCCTGTTTTATACAAGAGGTCAAACTAGATGATCGCAATAGTCTCTTCTGACCCTGGAAACTATGAATTCAGCCATAATACTGTCCAGGAAAGAATGGTGCTGGAGATATATCGAGATTAATCATTAACTATGCCATCTTGAAATTTAGTGTTCATATAAATGGCAATTTAACATATTTAATGGATTAAGTCATTTAGCAAATTGAAGTTTTAAAGACAGGTTATAGCTAACTCAGTAAACAGGGGAGTAATGCAAATTAAATCTCCATGATGGCTGGGATTTTTTGTCATAATGATAGCAGACATCTGACCCTTTCAGTTTCAGATGTGAAATTTAGTTCACTCACCCACAAATGAATCATTAGAGAGTGTAGAAAACAATATAGCTATTTTTAAACACATCCAACAGTGGAACCTCTCGACATATCAGCACTGAAAAGCAAATTCAGATGGGACAAATAGAGACATTGAAAAAAAATTGAAAGCGTACAAAGGCTAGATTTTAAATCTTTATTTTGACAAAAGCCTATTTTTTCTGTTAATTTTGTAAACTATTTCTTAACTTCTTACATTAAGTTTTCTGGTTCTGTGACGATGCTGCACAATTAATTTAGAACACCATTGAATTAAAGAACGGCTGGGGTACATGCAAGCAATACATGTTGTGACAGGATTAGGGTACTTCAGCATTAATGTAATAACAGTATTTTGCAAGGGGTAGAAGAAGTTAGCCTCCCTGGAAGGGAGGAAAAATATCCAACCTGCTCTCTGAGTTATGGGTCTTGGAGGGAGAAGCTGACAGCTAGACATCATAAGCAGGGCTGGCTCTAGGTTTTTTGCCACCCCAAGCAAACAATTTTTTGGCCACCTCTACCCTTTTTTTGTCTGGGGAGGATCCGCCTGCAAATGCAGCTTGCGCGACTTGCTGGGGATACGCACGCAAATGCAGCTTGTACAGCTTCCTGGGGAGTAGGGCACACACTTCAGAGGGAGCCCAAACCCCTGGGCATTTTCATCTCCTAGGAGAGTGCCAGGAACTTCCCACATGAGGACAATTGGAGGCCTGGTTCATCCACAGCAAGCCAGTTAAAGACTTCCAAAGCATGCAGCTGTTCACATCACTTAGTGCTGGAGTCCCAGTCCCACTCCTCACTCTGCAAAGGGATTTTATTATTAGAAGCCTTATAATCACTCAGACTCCAACCCTAACACATAAGATGTCCAACTCTTGGTGACCATGGACACGAATCAGCCTCACTATACAATGAAACAGTTCAAAGGGATTAAGAGAACTTTTGTTTCAATTCCCTAGCTCAACTGTCCAGAACAAGACAGGCACCAGACAAAAAACCCCCACTAGCCTAGGACCTATTCCATGAGCGCAGCCCTGTGCTTTCTCCTTCAGGGACAGACCAAACAGCCTCTGAAGCAGGGTGGATTAATTTAAATCTCTAATTTTAATCATTATTTAAACCAGCAAGCAGAAAACGTAGGTTTAAATGAGCAATTAATAATTTAAATTATACTTTTAAAATATTTTCCGAAAGGATGGTTGAGTCTTATTGATTAGCAACCTTTAAAACCTGTAGATTTATAACTAAATATAACCTTTATGCCAAATTTGGTGCTTCTATTTACTAACCAGGAGAATACACTCAGTACAGCTACCAACTAAATAAATGCCCAAATAATTGAGTAACTTAGATGTAATCAGATTTTTAATTTTTACATTTTTATTCTATTACAAAATGGTGTGTAGCAAGAACACTTAAGAGACAGATTTTACCCCATTTATTATTTGCTAAGTGGTGGCCACTTTTTTAAAACATATGATTTGCATCTACTTCTGTCTGGATGGAAATTCTATTTAAAATAAACAAAACCAGCATTTAATTTTTGTATGAAATAAAACTACTTTAAATGTGAAGGACACATAACAAAAAAGTATCCAAACACATTTTGCAATAAAATTCATTTATCCTCAGACAAAGGGAGAAGAAGAATCACCTGGGTCCCAGGCAGTTGTGAGGTTGTCAGGACACAGCACAAGGGGGCTGGGTTCCTGGGCAAGGATGTGTGTGTGTGGGAGCCACATCCGTGCTCATGGCCCATGCCATTCCGCTGACGGCCCCTAGCACGCTACGTCATATCCTGCATGTGCAGGCCGGGTCGCACACAGCGTCCTAGCCTGCACGTGCTAGCAGCTGGCCGCTTAGCGCAGGCAACAGCTTCAGAACCCGGGCATAAGGTTGGGGAGGGGAAGATACCTGGCTCTGCAGAAGTAGAGGGGGACCGGGGTGGTGCGCATGGCATCCTGGATGCGGCGCAGCGGCTCTGGTTCCGGGACCTGGGCATAAGGTTGCGGGGGAGGGAGATTGGGTTACAGCAGGGAGGGGAGGTGTCTAGGGAGGGGAAGGGAAGGGGGGTTGGGTTACGCACAGCATGCTGGCCAGCTCATGCTCAAAGTCGGCCACTTAGTGTACGTGACCCAGTGCCTGGAGGGAGACGCACAGCTGTTAGAGCGGAAGGGCAGGGGTTTGAGTTGGGGGGGGGGGTGTATCTAGCTTTGGGGAAGGGGAGGAGAAGGAGATTGGGTTGGGGTGTGTGTGCCTGGCTTTGGGGAAGGGGAGGAGGTCTGGGTTAGAGCAGGCTGCTCTTCCCCTCCCCTAAACAGCTGGCACACTTCCTGAAATGCCAGGTCTGTTACACCACTGGGGACTTTTCCCCTTGCTGCCTGCCTGAGTGGGAGTGGGGGTGGGGTGGGGTGGGGGAAGGGATGGGGGAGGGAGTAGGAATCCTGGGACTGCATGCCAGCTGGGACTGCATGCAACGTCTCAGGAAGCACGTGGCTGTTGTGGGGAGCAGAGGAAGAGCATGTGCTTCCTGAGACGTTGGAGCTAGCATGAAGTCCTGAGACTCCTCTACACACACACACCCTATGCAGGCAGGCAGCAGGAGGGAAGAATATCCCTGGCAAAGCGTCAGACCGGGCATTTCAGAAAGTGCACCAGCTGTTTTGGGAAGGGGAAGAGCAGCCCTTGCACTTTCTGAGACCTGGGATCCCCAGGTTCTGGCCCCAGCTGTCTCTGTCCCCTCCCCCTGGCCAGATCTCCCCCCCCACCAAGTACCCTGCTCCAGAACCCTGTCCGCTGCCTCCACCAGCACAGCTGGGGCCACATTAGTGAGGCTTGGGGTTTTTTGGAGGGGTTGTTTTTTTGCATCTCACTTGTGTGGCCCCAACTGACTTTTCTGTGGGTCAGTGACCCCTGACTCAAAACAGGTTCCCCGCCCCTCTCATAAATAAGGACAACAGTGAAACATTTTGTGTTTGACATAATATTTTATTTAAAAATGAAGCCTGGTCAACAAACCCCCAATTGGGGCCATGCCCCCATCTTGCCGCAGCATCATAACACTCCTGTACTCCCCCAGACCTGAGCCTATCATACACTGGAACCCCCTGTCCTGAGCCTCTCACATCCATAAACTCCTGCACCCCCACATCCCCAGTCTTCTGCCACAATGCTCCTGCACCATCCACACACTGCAAATTTGTGTCCTGAGCCCATTATACTCCCAGCCTCCCTGTCCTGAGTCCCTTATGCACGCCAGCCCAAACTCTTGCACCCTCTCAGCCACAAGCCTGCAGCTTGCTCAGTACCCCAACTCTCCACCTGACCCCAACAGTCTCCAGCCTGGAGCGCCATCCCTAAGCCAGCATCCTCTTCTCTACTTCCTCCTGCACCCAAATTCCCTCCCAGAGCTTGCACCTCTCACCCATTCCCAGTGATTTTTTTGTGAGCCACAATAGCAGTGGAGACAGCGTGAAGAGCCAGGGAAAAGTTGTTGAGATAAGAAAGAAAGAAAGAAAGAAAGAAAGAAAGAAAGAAAGAAAGAAAGAAAGAATACCGGCAGTGGGACAGTGTACCAGCACCTGTTTTCCCCCAGCGCAGTTTTTTTTCTGAACAACTTTGCCCTGGCTCTTCACGCTGTCTCCACTGCTATTGAGGCTCTTTGTCTGGAATGTGTTGGCCACCCGTGGTCTAGACCGTGCTTGGTCCTGCTGTGAGGGCAGGGGACTGTACTTGATGGCCTCTTTTTGTCCCTACCAGTTCTAGTGTTCTACGATTCTATACTGTACAGCAGTGGTTCCCAATCTTTTTGATACTGGGGACCAGTAAACCCATTCACGAGCTTTTGGAGGGCAGGTAACATTTATTTCCATATTTGCATATTCATTAAGCAAATGATAAATATGCAAATACATTGTTTCTGGTCCTCCCAAAGCCCCCAGTGCCAACAGGAGTGGGCCCAGTCGACTGCCCTGGGCAATTTCCCAACCCCAACCCCAAGGTATCTACTTCACCCCCATTTGGGACTGGTAAGATTAGAAGGTCCCTCTCAGGCCTGCCGGGTGACTTGGATCGTATGGACCCTGGAGGTCAGGTGAGTAGCTGTGTGTCCCCTCCCCCAGTCACGCCTGCGTTCATGGGTGAAACTGTGGACCGTACCCTGCCTCAGGGCGTGTCACTGGCCCTACCTGTCCGGCAGGTTGTTCCGCCCCCCTCCTGGCCCCAATCCCTGCTGCTTCATCGGCCGGCACCAGCTTCTCCAGCTGTTTCTCTGCTGATACCTGATTGCATTCTTCCGGTTCTGAATGAGGTTTGACTAGTCAGTTTGTAACTCTTGTGTTCTCTGTAATTTCCTTTCCAAATAGTTAACTGATGCCTTTTTGTCCTTTTTCTCTTCATTCCCTTGCCACATTACAAATATTTTATTCCAGGCACCTTAGCACCTCTTCTGTGCCTAATCTCATGCTTCCACAGGGTACGTCTAGACTACCACGTTTTGTCGACGGAAGTTTTGTCGACAGATACTGTCGACAAAACTTCCGTCGACAAAGAGCGTCCAGACACATTGAGTTCTGTCGACAAAGCAAGCTGCTTTGTCGACAGAACTCCGTAGTCTGGACGCAGTGTTACAGGCAATAACACCTTCTGTCGACAGAGTTCTGTCGACAGAAGGTGTTATGCCTCGTAAAATGAGGTATACCAGCGTCGACAAAACTGCTGAGTTCTGTCGACGTTATGTCGACAGAACTCAGCGGTAGTGTAGACGCTGGTATAGTTTTGTCGACAAAAGTCCACTTTTGTCGACAAAACTAGGTAGTCTAGACACACCCTTAGCCTACCCAATTACTCTTATTCTCCTTTTTCCTTCCTGATATCCCTTGTCTGTTGGGTCTCCTCTTTCTATACCCTATCTGCCCTACTCCCAAACTCTCTGACCTATCTCATTGAAGAAGCTTCTAGTCAGGAATGCTGAGAGCCTCTGGTGATCTCCTAGGCAAAGTGTGGGGGCCCTGGCTCCATTCCCCTGGAAGGATCAGGGCCTTGGGAGGGGCGAGGCTGGGTGCAGCCAGCCCTGGGTGCCTCCCGGAACACACTGTGCTGGTCCCCAGGCTGCTCTCATAGCTACCCAGAGCTCAGCACCCTTCTTGGTCCTTTCTGCCAGAGCACATAGCACAATGCTCTGGCGGTGATTTAAAGGGCCTGGGGCTCTGGCCACCGCTGCTGCGGCAGTAGCAATAGCCATGAGCCTCAGGTCCCTTTGACTCAATGGGCCCCAGGGCAATTGCCCCCTTTGTTCAAACAGTACTCCCCCTCCCCCCAACAAGTTGGCAAGCCTGCTCCTATATCTGTCCTCAAGCTTTGGTACCACTGGGAACTCTGTTTTTCTTGGAGGTACAAGCAGCAACTCCCCCTTCTGTGATAGTTACAGTGACCCAAGACTCACTTTTTTTTCCTTTAAAGCTGCCTCCCTTAGGCATTCAGGCCTTTCATTGACCCCTGGGTACCTGAAGAAGCACCTGTAAAGAAGGAGCACAGCCAGTCTACATGACTAACCAGTGATTTGTGAATTACAGGTATTACTCTGGCCACAGTTTGAAAACCCTACTTCTTGAGGTAGAAGATGTGTTTGGCAACCATGACACCCTTTGTTCTTATTTCACTTCATAGAGTGCAATATGTTTTATGCTTCTGTAAAATGCAGGCCTGTATTTCTTCTGATTCGCACAACAACAGAACAATTATAAGAAGCAAGTTGCAAGTCTTCTTAAGCATACATATAGTGCCAAATGGCATATTTAGTAGTTCTAGATTACCAAGCTGTTATTTGTAAAATGCTAATCTAATACACACTGCACAAAACTGAAAACAAGTATTGTCTCCTCAATACTACTGTCCCATCAGAAATGATTTGCATAGCTTAAAGTAGATACTAATATTTTTGAGATGTTGCCTTAAGGTCACAAAACCTTCCTTGTTTAAATAAGACATAATCTTCTTTTTAACTATAGAGCATTAACTTAGTCCCAAGAAGATCCCAGTATAACCTGGCATAGAAGCCTAGAAGAACTCTAATTTTGACTTTTTCATCTTACACCCAGTTTTTGGCTCCTCATTTTTCCCCTTGGATTAATTGCACATAAGGTGACCTGAAATAATGTACTAACATTCCTATAGTGTTTTCCAGTGGAACTAGTCTGTAAAAAGGCCCTTTCTTTGAGGAAGTTAACCCTATAGAGTCCAAAGTACAAAAGTAAACAATATAAACAACTCTGAAATCTGTCTTGAATTGTAAAACCTGAATAATGGAGGAGATTAATATCTCCATGAATTACCACTGATGACCTGAAAATAAAAAAAAAATGCAGTAAGATAACTGAGCTGTGAATGTAAGCCTTCTTCAGAACAGCGTTGTGCAGGCTTTGGCTTCCTTTGTATGGAAATAGCAACCTGTCTTTAATCTTCTTGATAAGACATGGCCCTTTTTCTGTATGGAGGCCTACTTCTAATATATTTTAAAAGGAAAATATTTCTAGCTGCATAAGTACTGTCATGACTATAAAACTTCAGTTTTCAATAATAATCAGCTCCTCAGAGGTAAATAAGTGTCTATTTCAATTGAAATCAATGGAAGTTAGGTGCCTAAATATCTTTGAGGATCTGGGCATACATTTTAATAAAATATATAATCCAGTGTGGTTTATAAATTATAGTGACTGTGATATTGCACACCTGTATTTGTCACCGGATGGCACTCCTTGTTTAAGGATAGTAAGTCCAGCTCTGTGACAGCTGAACCTGATTAGTGGGGCAGGGCATCATCTAGGAGAGTTCTAAACTGAGGTCCAAGTAAGATAGTCAAAGACAGAGGCTGAAAAAGACTGAGGACAGAGGAATAGAAGAGAAATGACTGTAGTGGCTCCTTAGAAAAAGCAAGGTAGAACACAAGAAAAATCCCATGACTGGCAGAAACCAACAGAGTTGAATATGGGTTGTGTGGATGGACTGTATTTTGTGATTTTGAAGACTATTGTTTATGTTAATAAATCACCTCCAACTAGAGATATTATTAACCACCAGAGAGCCATATGGAAAAGATTGAGACAGAGGGACACTCAGGACTGAAGAGAAACTGTGACATTATATGGAGAAAGAAGTAGATGTTATATGGAGAACATATACAGATTAAATTTTCAGCTCTTGAATATCTATATCCTTCAGTGTACCTTCTTGTAAGGCATAAAATACTTTTCAGAACTAATTTTAATATTTTAAAATGTTTACCCCAGACTGTTTTCTAAAAATGACACTCCTTATTTCATTTAATTTTATGATAATAAACATTTTAAATGAAATGTAATAAAGACAAGTGGCTGGCAAGCTTATAAAGATAAGAATGCTACAAACAAGTTGAGGCAAAATATGCTAAAATGTATTCTTTAGATCTACGGTGGGATAAATGGTTCATCAGTCCCAATATCCTATCTCCAAAAGTGGCCATTTCCATAGATTAAAGGAAAGTTGTTTAGGGTTGTTGTTTTTTTTTCTTTACACAGATATGCTTGTAGCTATCACATCTCAGGGTTGTGAATTTAACAACTTAGTTGTGCATCAAGGATTTAGATCAGGGTTACTCAACATGTGGCTCATGTGGCTCAGGGGCCACATGCAGCCCGAGGCCCATTTATTTGTGGCCCGCGGTGCAGTTTGTGTTTATGCGGGGCTCAGCATGCGGGAGGGTTCCTTTGAACATGGCCTCCACTAGGAACACGGGCTGGCTGGAACAGATGGGTATAAGGTGTCGGCGTTTCTAGCCCCCAGGTAGGTGGTGCCGGGAGTACCGGGGCATTGTGGGACGTGCTTTGTATTCATGTCTATCAGTGTGAAAGAAGCTATTTGCATATATTTGCACATATATTTGCATATATATGCAACTGCACTTAAGTTGCGCCCCTCGGCATGTGCTGTGAGTATCATTGTGGCCCCCGGGGCTTCCAAAGTTGAGTAGTCCTGATTTAGATGATGGCAGAGAGAGTGCGCTTATTAAGTTTGCAGACGACAGCAAGCTGGGAAGGGTTGCAACTGCTTTAGAGGACAGAGTCATAATTCAAAATGATCTGGACAAACTAGATAAATGCTCTGAGGTAAATAGGATGAAGTTTAATAAGGACAAATGCAAAGCACTCCATTTTGGAAGGAACAATCAGTTTCACATGTACAGAATGGGAAGCCACCATCTAGGAAGGAGTACTGCAGAAAGGGATCATGGTGTTATAGAGGACCACAAGCTAACTATGAGTCAACAGTGCAACACTGTTGCAAGGAAAGCAAACATGATTCTGGGATTCAACAACAGGAGTGTTGTGAGCAAGACACAAGAAGTCATTCTTCTGCTCTACTCTGTACTGATTAGGTTTCAGTTGGAGTATTGCGTCCATTTCAAGAAAGATGTGGAGAAATTGAAGAAGGTCCAGAAAAGAGCAACAAAAATTATTAAAGGTCTAGAAAACATGAACTGTGAGGGAAGGCTGAAGAAACTGGGCTTGTTTAGTTTGGAAAAGAGAAGACTCAGAGGGGACATGATAGTGATTTGCAGGTATCTAAAAAGGTGTCTTTGGGAGTAGGGGGGGAAATTGTTCTCCTTGACCTCTGATGATAGGATAAGAAGCAGTGAGCTTAAACTGCAGCAAAGGAGGTTTAGTTTGAACATTAGGAAACCTAATTGTCAGGGTGGATAAACATAAAATAAATTGCCTAGGGAGGTTGTAGAATCTCTGTTACTGGAGATATTTAAGAGCAGGTTAGACAGACATCTATCAAGGAAGATCTAGATCAAGGCAACTCAACTTTGGAAGCCCAGGGGGCCACAATGATACTCACAGCACATGCCGAGGGCTGAAACTTCAGTGTGGTTGCAAATACATGCAAATATATATGCAAATAGCTTGTTTCACACTGACAGGCATGAGTACAAAAATTAAGACAAGACTGTACAACACATAGGGTATGTCTACACTACCGCGCTAGTTCGAACTAGCGGGGTAATGTAGGCATACCGCAATTGCAAATGAAGCCCGGGATTTGAATTTCCCGGGCTTCATTTGCATAAGCCGGGCGCCGCCATTTTTAAATCTCGGCTGGTTCGAACCCCGTGCCGCGCGGCTACACGCGGCACGAACTAGGTAGTTCGAACTAGGCTTCCTAGTTCGAACTACCGTTACGCCTCATTCCACGAGGAGTAACGGTAGTTCAAACTAGGAAGCCTAGTTCGAACTACCTAGTTCGTGCCGCGTGTAGCCGCGCGGCACGGGGTTCGAACCAGCCGGGATTTAAAAATGGCGGTGGCCAGCTTATGCAAATGAAGCCCGGGAAATTCAAAGCCCGGGCTTCATTTGCAATTGTGGTATGCCTACATTACCCTCCTATTTCGAAATAGGAGGATAGTGTAGACATACCCCCAGGTCCCATTTAAGTCAGTTCTGCTGATATTAATAAAATGCAATATTTACCCGATTTTCACTCATATGACACCACTTTTAATGAGCAATGACAGTCCAGGAATTTCACTGCTAAAATGCATATAAACAGAAGACCATTATATTGACTACTTTTTTGTTTTGGCTTCACAACAGTCCAGGAATTTTACTACTAAAACACATATAAAAATAAACCACACCCTGAGCCACAAACTAATGGGCGGCCCACAGGCCATGTTTTGAGTAGCCCTGATCTAGATGGTGCTTGGTTCTGCTGTGAGGGCAGGAAACTAGACTTGATGATCTCTCAAAGTCCCTTATAGTTCTAGTATTCTGTGATTCTATGATTGAGTGGAAAAAGTGAATCCTCTTATTTGGATTATATCTGTTGCCTATTAATTTAATCAGATGACTCCTGAAAAGTAATCTAGTCCTTTTTTCCTCACACTTTTCATGCTTTTACAAACCTCAGTTGTATCCCCTTTTCTAAGATGAACAGCCCTAATCATTTTAATCTCTCCTTATATGGAAGCTACTCTATATTTTTGATAATCTTTGTTTCTCTTCTCTGAACTTTTTCCAGTTTCACTGTATCTTTTTTCAGAATGCGTGACCAGAATTGGATAAAATATTTAAGGTATAAGTGCACCATGGATTTACATATTGGTATTATGATTGTTTCTGTCTTATTTTCTATGCCTTTAATTAAAGTTCCTAATTTCAGTTAGCCATTTTGACATCTGCTGCATTTTAGGTGGAAGTTTTCCAAGACTTATCCACAGTGACTCTAAGATATTTCTTGAGTGGTAACAGACAATTTTTAAACTCATCACTGTATATCTATAGTTGGGGTTTTTGTTATGCATGAGTACTTAGTTTCCTTAAGAGCCTATGGTGAAGGGCCTTGTCAAAGACTGTGAAAATCCAGGTACACTATATCAATTGTATCATTCTCATGCCTGTGCTTGTTCACATCTTTAAAGAATTCTGACAGATTACTTCCCTTTACAAAAACTTAGTTGACTCTTCCCCAAACAAAGGCTGTTTAGCTATGATCTACTAATGCTGTTCTTTACCATAGTTTCTACCAATTTACCCGGTACTGAGGTTAGGCTTTATAATTGCCAGAATTGCTTCTGGAGCCCTTTTTAAAATTTGGTGTTACATTTGCTATCCTTCAGTCATTTGGTATAGAGACTCTGCATGCACGACAGGGTGTCGTACTGCTCTTGTCACAAATTGCTTCAAAATCTTCTGGTCAACTATCATCATGTGCATTTGATTTACAGGGTTCTCCTCACCACCTTTTCAGATTTACGCAGCTTTGTATATATCAGTGTTCCCCAACCTTTTGAGGTTGTCGGGCGCCAGGGGGCGTGGCCGTTCGCCCGCTCGGGGGCCAGGGGGCAGGGACACTTGTGTGCCCGGGAGCGCCCCCCCCATAGCCGCATGCCCGGGGGTGGCCCCCCCATAGCCGCTTGCCCGGGGCTGAGGCCCCCCCATAGCCACGTGCCCGGGGCCGGGGCCCCCCATAGCCATGCGCCCAGGGCCGGCGCTCCCCCCCGCAAGCGCCGCGCGCCCGGGGCCGACGCTCCCCGAAAGCGCCGCGCCATGTGCCCGGGGCCAGGCCAGCCCCGAGCACCTGGCGGGCGCATTCAAATGCCCCCACGGGCACCATGGCGCCCGTGGGCACTGTGTTGGGGACCACGGGTATATACAATAGTGTACACTCCTTAGCTCCTTAGGCTCATTTAACTGCACATCTGTGGTGTATGAAGGCACGGACTCCGGCCGGTGCAAGCATGAAATCGTTTTATTGCAAGATTACAACTATCTTTATACCCTCTCAAACTTTCCAAAAGTCCACATCCTGCTTTTCATAAACTGTGCTTCTTCACAGTCCCAAACACAGCATTCTCGAAGGTCGTTGACTCAGGCAGATGTTGTTATTGTTGGCTCAGGACTCTTGCTCGGTTTCGTCCTTGGGATGCCCTGTCACGCGGCCAAAGCACTATTCTTGCTGATTCTCTACACACATCCACTAATGTGATCTATGCCAGCAATGCCCCACTGCAATGTATATTGGTCAAACTGGACAGTCTCTAAGGGAAAGAATTAATGAACACAAATCAGATATCTGAAAGAGCAATACACAAAAACCTGTTGGAGAACACTTTAATCTGCCTGGACACTCATTAATGGATCTCCAAGTCATCATTTTGTTTCAAACTAATTCCACAAGTCAAACACACAGAAAAGGGTTGGAAATTAACTTCATTCACAAGTTTAATTCTTATGCAAATGGTATGAATTGGGATATCGGATGGCTCACACATTATCTTCCACATCTTAATGACTTAATCAACCAACCAACCAACCAACCAACCAACCAACCAGCCAATGAAGGTGCTAACGGTTCTTATCAGCCTCTTGTAACTATTTAATCTTTAAGGTGCTACTAGACTATTTGTTATTTTTAAGTTTTTCCTGTTACAGACTAACTTGGCTATCCCTCCAAAGCTTATCTATTCAGAGTGTCTCTCTCCTCTTTTTATTCCTCCCCCACCCTTTTCGTATTTGATCTTGGATCTGGACTTCTAACACTCTTGTCATCTGAAGAAGTGGATTGTGCCCACAAAAGCTCATGATACCATCTACATGTTTTGTTAGTCTTTAAGGTGATACTAGACTATTTGTTGTTTCTTCTAGTTATTGTATGTTTTATACTCTGGCATTACTGTGTTTCATTGATTATCCTCATTCCACCAAGTTTCCATGATGTCCATTATATCAATATCCTCATTTAATGCTAGGCACTCTGGGTCATCTATCTTAGCATTTAGTATAAATACCATTGCCATAGCAACCAAAGTTCCCATAAAGACCTTATTCCAAAATCATATTAGGCTTGCTAGTCAGCTTTTTATTCCCAGGCTAGCTTGACTTTTCTGATGTTCCTGTTTTTTATCTGTCTTCCTGAGTGTCCAGTGACATTTAGTGACTTGCTTCACCTGTGCATGGAGTAGGCAATTGTTAATCTATTTCATTTACAGAGACAGGTACAGAGAATGGTACTGCAAAACTATATGAAGTTATATAAGGGTATATCTACACTACCCTCCTAGTTCGAACTAGGAGGGTAATGTAGGCATACCGCACTTGCAAATGAAGCCCGGGATTTGAATTTTTAAAACCCCGCTGGTTCGAACCCCGTGCAGCGTGGCTACGCGGGGCTCGAACTAGGTAGTTCGAACTACCTAGTTCGAGCCCCGTGTAGCCGCGCTGCACGGGGTTCGAACCAGTGGGATTTTAAAAATGGCGGCTCCCCGCTTATGCAAATGAAGCCCGGGAAATTCAAATCCCGGGCTTCATTTGCAATTGCGGTATGCCTACATTACCCCCCTAGTTCGAACTAGCGGGGTAGTGTAGACATACCCTAACAGGGGCATTTAATTCCCCCTGAACCTTTTTTCTTCATATAAATTTAGACTCATGAAGCTGAATTGTTTTATTATTCAGGATTACTTTGAGATCATGAAAATTAAAGCATTACAAATAACAAAATATTTATAGAATGATAGGAATGGAAGGGACTGCTAAAGTTCTAATTTAAAATATTTTCTTTATTCATCATGGTCCTGTTCCTGCAAACACTTAAGTGTGTTTAATTTTACTCAGGTGAGTAGTCTGATTGACTCCATTGTGTCTATTTATGTGAATATATTTCAACACCTGTAAGTGTTTGCAAGACTGAGACCAATGCTGTCATATACTGAGTGTGCAGTATGGTACCAAAGTCAGCACTCAGAAATGCACATTCAACTAACTTTTGATTTCAGTAGGAGTTCTTCATGCCTTATAATTGCTATTACTGAGCAGTTCTTCTATAAATACCTTTTGGACCAGGTTCTGTGCTACTGGAAGGTAGAAATCAGTGAATTAGAGTGATTTGATACAGGTGTATTACATGTAAGTGCAGAGAGAATGGTACTGCAAAACTATATGAAGCATAGTCATAGGCTTTGAGTTCCAAATTTTAATGCAATATCAGGTAGCTTTGAATTACTAATCATACATAGAGTGTCAGTTGTAACAGAAGCATCTGCTTTAAACAGAAAGTAGAGGCTTTGATCCCATAAGAATTTTTCTGTATTTCTATTTAAATAGTTTTTGTTCTCAAATATACTTTTTCAAACCTCCCACAAAAGATTTTGAGAATGTGCTGTGGTGTAACTAGATTTATGATGAGGGCTATGTCACTGGCTGTGATTCTAGGTATAGCAGTTTTAGAGCTATAAAAGAAAATTAACGCTAGATATAATACAAACATACACATTCACACTAAATATTTTTACTAACACACAGTTGAGTGAATAAGTTGTTCCCTTACTTGTCAGAAAAAGTTTGTGTTTTTCCCAAGCAAAAATAAATAATTCTTCTTCGAGTGATGTCCCTGCAGGTGCTCCACTATTGGTGTCGGGCTCATCCCTGCACTGCAGATTGATGATCTTTCAAGCAGTATCTGGTCGGGCCACGCACGTGCAGTATGCAGTGCTACCTGATACTGCATACTGCCCTTGGTCACAGACAGAGTCCAATCCTCTCTTTCTCTCACAATCCTGTAGATAAGAAATTAGTGTGTAGTTAGTTAAGAATTATAGTTATAATTGTTTCTTTTTTGAATTTGTTCTTTAAAAAAAACCCTGCTTCTTATTTAAATAGTTACCGTGTCAGAGACAGTGCAGCTACAACTGACCCTCATACCAGTTCCTCAAAAAAAATAAAAAAATAAATAAAGAACAAGGGAAAGACAGACTTAATACCTAACAAACAAAACAACAAGAGTCTATCAAAATGCCCGGCTTTCCTGGGGTTAAAAAAAATGCTACAAATGTCCCAATGATCTATGCCCATATTTGATGGCCACAGGTCATGCATTTGCTGGTTGGGAGAGACACATGTTCCTCAGAAGTGTGTTCACTGCAGCAGCCTTATGACCAGGTCCCAGAGGGACAGGGAGCTTAGACTCCACATGTTATTCTGTGATAAGGCACTAGAGCCACAAACAGCCAAAGAGGGGAGTTCTCAGCAAGAGACTGCTGCTAAACAAAGGAAATGGAAGGGCTTGCCCTAATCTTTGCCACTCAGTCTCTACCTCCCAGTATTAGCAAGGGAGACAAGCCAGGCACCTTCAGCACTGGATGATCCTGTGCTACACGGTAGCGAAGCCGAAACAGAAAAGTCCACAACCCTCAGCACCAATGAGATTGGACATCCATGAACCGGACAAAGCACCGACACCAGTTACACCACAGGTGCCGACCGAAACACCGGCACCGATGAAGGCGAAGTCAAAATCAGCCAGACTGTAAGAAGTCATACTTCATTCAATTACCGATTTTATTGTGCTCCCCCCGTCACCTCTACAACTCTCAACAATATAAGTTCCTTCCGATTTCTACTTGACAGTTATACCCAATGGATACTCACATTGGCCTGAGTGCCAATATTCGACCTCTGATGGTGGAGGAGGGGGACCTGGGCCCGCCCACTCTCCCGAGTCCCAGCCCAGTGGTAGGGAGCCTGACTCCCTACCCTAGCAAAAGGGGAAGAAGCCCCTAAATTCATTTGCTCGCGGGCTCCGCGATCCCACCCTGGGCCACTTCCTACCTCTTCCGTCTGAGTTATTTACTCTCTTTCCGTTGAGGAAAAGGCGGGGGTGGGGTGTCTCCTCACCTCCCTGGTGGACTTCCTCCTCCCGTCCCTATTCTCTCGCTGGCACTTATTCCCCGCCTCAGTGCTCAGAGGGTGATGTCATGCCAATTCCCCCTCCCCTTTCCCCTCACTTCCTCTCCGGCACTGGTTTGACATCACGCCACATTGGCGTGTGATGTCACCCCCCAGCGCCATGCTTGTGGCTGCTCCTGGGGCTCTTGCTCTCTGCGCGGCCCTTCCCCCAGCTCCGAGCGGGGTTTCAAAGTCCAGTCCCACTGCTCCTGACCCACGGGTGCCAACTGGCCTCGGCTCTGGAAATTCCTCCGGCACCGGGTGAGAGCGGGGTTGCTTTACCCCGCCACAAAGACCATTGACTCACTCTCCCAGCCCAGAATGGAGGCCTTCCCCACTGGCACCGATGCACCCTCCAGCAGGCTCACCTGCATTGATACCATGGGAACACTCTTCTTGTTGCCACCTCTCTGTCTATAGTCCTCCTTATTGTCACAGCCATGACACCCCAATGCCAAGAGAGAGAAGGTGTTAGAGATCATCACATGATAGCTTTCACAGGCAATGCTCTCAGCCACCATCCAGACATGTCCCTCGGTCACTGAAATTGCCAGTCCTTTCACAGTACGTTGATTACGAGGACAACCACAGGAGTGTATTCTCCTTCCAACACTTCTCCCTAGCTAGACCAACTATGCCTCACGGGCAGCACCAATCACACTATTCCCGCTATACTCCGTGGTATCCGGAATGCTCCTGTCACATTCATTACTCATTCCGGTGATCCCCACCTCCTATACATAACGCTTCATAGAGAGGGTGCCCGAACAACATCAGGACATGGGTTTTTACTCAAAGTATTTCCTTACTGAAAAGGAGGTTGGAGACCCATCCTAGACCTATGCCACCTAAACACATATCTCCGCAAACAACAATTCAGGATAATTATGCTCACCCCATGAATGGATTATGCTCACCCCATGAATGGAGATGAGCTCCGCCGTAGGCCAGGTGGTCCTTGCATCTGTGCATAACTCAGAATCCAAAGCCCACCTACCACGCTGTGGGTTTCCTTCAGAGTCACCAATAGTGGAGGTCCCATGGGGACATCACTCGAAGAAGAAAGGGAAGTTACTCACCTTGTGCAGTAATGACAGTTTTTTGAGATGCGTGTCCCCGTGGGTGCTCCACGACCCACCCTTCCTTCCCCGCTTCATCAGATCTATTCCACACAAACTGGTGGTTACAATGAAAACTGAGGAGAGTCGGGCCACATGCGCGAAGTCCAGAGCCATGAACTGTACACACCACGTACTGTGCATGCACGGCCTGACCAGATACTGGTTGAAAGATCTCTGATATGCAGCACTTGGATGAGCCCAATACCAACAGTGACGCATCCATGGGGACACACATCTCAAAGAACTGCCGTTATTGCACAAGGTGAGTAACTTCCCTTTAATAATAAATGACAGCCTACCACCATTCTGTGCTATCTTCTGTTTTTTGAAGCCCATGAAATCTCTTTGAGCTCTGAGCGCATTGGGACATCATTTTTAATAGTCATCTGATCAAGAAATAGCATGCCAGTACCACTCCACTACTAACTGCCACTACACTAACTTTATAGTTGTTGTAACCTCATAGGTGAGATCCTGCATTCAAAAATCCAGATTCTGAGCAATAGAGGAGCAAGGCTCAGAAAAGAAAGCTAAGGAAAAGAGAAATCACTTGATTTTGTGCCCATCTAATCTACTGTTGCAGTTGAAGTGCTTGTGTTGTTCACAAGCCTATGACCCCAACAACCAAGTGCTGAAAGTTGTTGTCAGGCTGTAGAGGTAGTGTAGCCAAACCTCTTTTCCTTAGTTGTGTTTCTTACAATAGCTGGAGGTAAGATAGGTGACTTATGAACTACTAGAGTGCTGATCTCTCAGGGATTTACTGGAGCAGATATGTGCACCCATCCTAGTAAGTATTTGCATGTGTATACCTACAGTCAAAATGTAACAATACTGCCCCATACTTTTTCATTGCAATTCAAGCCAGATATTTCTTCCAACAATTTTTGTTCTCTTCTATAAATGCTGTCCCATTTCTCTCTGTCATTCTGACAATAATACAGGCAATCCCCAGGTTACGTGGATCTGACTTATGTCGGATCCGCACTTACGAATGGGGCTTTTCTCGCCCCGGAGGACGCGGGCGGCAGGACCGCCTAGACGCGCTGCGGTCCTGCCACCCACATCCTCCAGGGCAAGAAAAGCTGCTCCGCGTCTCCCTGGTCTGCTGGGCCCAACCCCCAGCAGACCAGGGAGACGCGGAGCAAAGCCGCGGAGGACCCGGGAGGCAGGACTGCAGGCGCGTCTGGGCGGTCCCCCCGCCCGGGTCCTCCACGGCTTTGCTCCACGTCTCCCTGGTCTGCTGGGGGTGGGGGCCCAGCAGACCAGGGAGACGCAGAGGACCCGGGCGGCGGACCGCGGTGCGTCTTGGTCCCGCCGCCTGCGTCTCCCTGGTCTGCTGGGGGGGGCCCAGCTAGTGCTCCCCCCCTCCCCAGCAGACCAGGCTTTTCTCGGGACGCCTGTGGTAGAGCAGCTGGGGCGCTGCCGGTTGGTCCCGCAGCGCCACTCTCAGCACTACTGGACAAACCCGGCAGCACCCCAGCTGCTCTGCCCCAGACGTCCTGATTCAGCCGCTGCTGGTCAGTTTCAGCAGCGGCTGAATCAGGACGCCTGGGGCAAAGCAGCTGGGGTGCTGCCGGGTTTGTCCAGTAGTGCCGAGGAGCGGCTCTACTGGAGCAACCCAGCAGCACCCCAGCTGCTCTGCCCCAGGCGTCCCCAAGTCAGCCGCTGCTGAAACTGACCAGCGGCTGATTACAGGAAGCCCGAGGCAGAGCTGCTCTGCCCCGGGCTTCCTGGAATCAGCCGCTGATCAGTTTCAGCAGCAGCTGACTTGGGGACGCCTGGGGTTCTTAAGTTGAATCTGTATGTAAGTCAGAACTGGTGTCCAGATTCAGCCTGTTGAAACTGACCAGCGGCTGATTCCAGGAAGCCCGGGGCAGAGCAACTCTGCCTCGGGCTTCCTGTAGTCAGCCGCTGGTCAGTTTCAGCAGCGGCTGAATCTGGACGCCAGTTCCGACTTACATACAGATTCAACTTAAGAACAAACCTACAGTCCCTATCTTGTACGTAACCCGGGGACTGCCTGTATACCCAGAACTGAGCATTATTCCCTGACTTTACTGTCCCAGTATGCAATGGGTCTACATTTTATTTTAAAAGGATTTAAACTGAAATGCCCATCCTGGCTGTTGGAGGTCCTACCATAATGAAGATACATAATTAGAAATATACAAGTGAATCAAAAAAGTCCATATAAAACCACCAGAGTATTCACCATTTATAATATATGTCTGAAATCATAGAATCATAGAACTGGAAGAGACCTCAGAAGGTCATCAAGTCCAGCCCCCTGCTCTAGGCAGGACCAATTCCAACTAAAATACAAATATTTTAGATATAAATCTGGGTTTGAGAGGAAAGATTATTTTGGGGTTTGGATATTTTGGTACAAATTTATGCTTTAAAATGTATGGTCTCATTGGCTTTTTATTATCATATCACATAATAAAACTACCTGAATGATGACTGAGGCTATGTCTAGACTACAGGCTTCTTTCGGAAGAAACTTTTTCTGGAAGAGATCTTCCAGAAAAACTTCTTTCAAAAGAGAGCATCCACACAGCAAAAGTGCATCGAAAAAGTGATTTTTCAAAAAATAGCATCCACATTGATTGGCTGCTATCTCGCATTTAAGTTGTGATTACTATGGAGTGACCACTAGGGCACATGTGCTTTTTCCTGGAGGCCTCTTCTTTCGAAAAAAAACCCCTCTTCCCAATCCACACATGCCTTTTTCCAAAAGAGTTCTTTCGGAACAAGGCTTCTTCCTCATAGAAAGAGGTTCACCACTGTCAGAAAAATCCCTGTGTTCTTCTGACTTTCTGTTGAAAGAATGCAATTGCAGCGTGGACGTAAGTATAGTTTTTCCAGAAAAAATGGCCATTTTTCTAGAATAACTCTGCATTGTAGACATAACTTGAGACTTAAGCCGTTATTATTATAGCCCGGAGAGTGAGGGTCAACAGTTCTAGTGGTTTTTTAAACCTTTTATTTTCTTGAAAAATATTATTCCTAAGGTTAGAAATGACTGTGCTATCTGATAACTGAAAACAGATCTACACAGGTTTGTACATAAATCTGTCTCATTGAACAGGAATAAATTGTACTTTACAATAGTAGACTTAGTTGCGTAAGACCACACATTGTTAACACCCTGAAGCCTTTCAGTTAGCATAGCTTTAAAATATACATCAAGAATTAATACCTTTATTCAGCAGACATGCTCTTGCATTGTTCTTACCACACTTGTTGAAAGGGTTATTAAGAGAACAATACAGGGAAGGGGGAGAACTCAGCTACATGAGGGAACTGACATAAAATGGCAATTAAGCATGCAGAATGAATTGTTTGATTGTGCTTCAAACCAGGTAACACGTAAGAGAAAAACTAAAAAACAACAAATAGTCTAACACTTTAAATACTAACAAAACATGTAGATGGTATCATGAGCTTTTGTGGGCACAGCCCACTTCTTCAGATATCCGGTCATCTGAAGAAGTGGGCTGTGCCCACGAAAACTCATGATACCATCTACATTTTCGTTAGTCTTTAAAGTGCTTCCAGACTATTCATTGTTTTTCCTGTTACAGACTAACTTGGCTACCCCTCTGAAACTTCTTAAAATAATTACATTTGGCAAGAGGGGAAATAGGGCATCTAAGTTAGAGATGTATGAGCTTTAAACATCAAAACTTACAGAAGTTACTTGTATAACTATTTTAGTGTGTTAGAGGATTTTTTTCATACTAAATTGGCTTTATCGTGGTTTTCAAAACATGAAAAGAACTGTGAAGCAATAATTATTATACGAGGAGTTCTGCCCGAGATGTATGAAAAAACCTGTTTAAAAGGGCTTTAAATGGCAAATTACAATATTCATTGGTTGACAAACATCACAGATGATTCAGTATTGAATTTCTTCTGGTTCCATCTATAGCTAATTTATATAGATCAGATTAAAAAGGGATAGCAGACTGATTGTTTTTATTCTCAAGTCTTACCAAACCAAGAACAGTCATAAGCACTGTTTCTGTACTTATGAATTTTAAATAACACTGCCACTCTAGCACTTCTCTATCTTTTTATATCTGTACAGAAAGTGAAACCATAAAACTTTTATATGTACCAGGGATTAAATTCTGCCTTCACTGATGTTAATGGGAATTTTGTGTTGAATTCAGTGGGCCCAACATTTCACATCAATTTTCTATACATAACAAGGACCTGATTGTACAATTTGTACTCACATAAATACTGCCATTATGGCTTTGTCTGTACTAGGTGATCTGAGCCATTGGTGGCCCGGTTGTTGTAGCTACAGACCAGTGGAAAACCCCTAGCACAGATTTAGATACACTTTGCACTGATTCAACTGGTTCATACTGTTCCAGTACTAGACAAGTAATGGCAAAATCCTCAGTATAGACAAGGCCTATGTGATCACTAGTGTAAGTGTTGTATGATCTTGCCCCAAAAATGGAGATTGACATTAATATTTTTATTAAAACTTAGATAACTTTAATTAACATAGCTTCATGGGTAAAATATTTCCAAGTTTCAGGAAACAATGAGCTACAATAGAACTTTAGACTTACGAACTCACTAGTCAACCACAAATTATCTATTATTTCTCAAAGTAAAAATATATTAGAATTAAATATCACAGCATGTTTGTATGCCAGTGTTGGCCTAAACTCAGAAATAAAGAAATTCACTATTATTTCAGATCAACTTAGAGAGTGATTAATCAATTTAAAATAAAAGAGCTGATATTAGTTGTGGTGTTTTTGCCATAATTGCAACTATAATTTTTAGCCACCAATTAAAATAATGCAACACAAGGTAAGTTTAGTTATAAGATATGCACACACTTCGAGGACAGTATGAGTTATTGCCCAGTGCTTTTAATTGTACATAGTGTAATTAGTTCACAATAACGATATCCCCAGAGGGTAGTTGAACATTTTGGGAAAAAATAACTTTAGTGTTGAATAAATAATTATGTGAAGCTTATTGTGATCATTGCAAAATCCCAATCACAGCAAGGAGGCTTCAGATGAGAGAAACTTGATGTAACCAATTTAGCACATTACAGACTTGGGGAAATAATTAGGAAGTTCCTCCAGTTTTACAGAGTAAGGTTACAAAACTCTCAGCTCCTGCTGTTGCAGTATATGGCTGTAATAAAAGATAGCTTGCCATATCATTAACTTGACAATTGTATTTAAGAAAAGCAGGCAATTTCCCCCACTAGTCCTTCTTTAAGTCTTCTGAAAATAGCCTCACAGTCAGCCATTCTAGACAGAATCATACAGTTTTTACCCATATCAGGTAAAATAGGCTGAGGCTCAGTGGGATGTTTTTAAAATACCATATTTCACAGGAAAGTGTGCAATATATTAACCATGTCTTCATTTTATGCATTTTTTGTTTTCTCTGGTTCTGATGTGAAGCCAGTCTCCTATAATGACTGGATAATGAAAGCAAATTAATGTTAATATGTCTGTTTAGAGAGAGCATTCATCTCTCTCTCTCTCTCTCTCTCTCTCTCTCCATATATATATATATGCACAGAGAGAGATAAAAAATACTCTATTTTTAGTACAATAGAGGTGCTATAAAATATATTTGCCTAATTTAAACCATGTGTCTTTTCCACAAGTTGGGACAAATCCATCCATCTACATGCAAATCATGGGCACACTCAAAAACTTGGTTTCCTTTCCTCAGGTAATCCTCGCTACATTCACTTATTCAGGTTTTTTTAAATTAGTGAAATTGGAAACCTTTGTAGTTCTAAATTCCATACACTGACTGCAATGACCTTCCTTCATGCCAGTTTTTCCTGAATGTCTTCCTGAATAACTATCAGTTTCTTTATCCCTCTCTTAATCTGAGTAAAAGTAGTTTGAAAACATAATACTGTTTTGTCCACAAAAACAGTATATTAACACTTAAAAAAACAAGAAAAAATAGTAGCTAAGAAAATGTATTCTTGTCCTTCCTCAGATCTCTCTGCTTGTATCATGTGTCCCTGGCCCCCACCCTTTGTCTGTTTTGTGTGTCTGCAGATTTAGCTCTTTGTGTTTGCATAGTGGCCATATGATAATATAAAAATAAATAAATTTAATTCAGATTACAGATTAAGTCATACCACTTTTCAATTTTTATGTAATGGTGTTCAGAATTGACTTCTGATTCTACACTGACCACATCACACTCCAGAGTAACCTTCAAGGTAACTTAAGACAGTGGCTGTATAACATCATCTTGCCTTGGCAGCTCATTTTATCATTCTCAATGTCAGCTTCTACACACATGCCACATTCATTTGATACTATCATTTCATGTGGCTCAGGTTTAGAATTATCTCATAAGAACATAAGAACAGTCATACTGGGTCAGACCAAAGGACCATCAAGCCCAGTATCCTGTCTTCCAATAGTAGCCAATGCCAGATGCCCTAGAGCAGTGGTTCCCAACCTTTTTTATACCACGGACCAGCAAACTCATTCAAAACTTTTTGGCAGACCAGCACGGAAACAGTTGCATATTCATTATGATAATTAATTTATATGAATATTTATTTTGGTAATTAATGTAAAGTGATCATGTGCTGTTTTACATTTTATCTGTACACACGTAATACATGCCATTGTGTGGCTGGGAAGATCAAAATCATGCATTGTTAAACGGATGGCATGCTTTGCAGAATAGTTCTAGTTTTCACTAATTTTAGGAGAGAGGCAAAGGAGTAGAGTAGGCTGGGCAGGAAAAGGGGGGCTATGGGCAAGAGGAAGAAGGGAGGGAAACAAAAGAAAAGGGGGACCAAGCCAGGGAGAGTATAGGCTGAAAGTGGTGGGGCACTGATTCTGGCTTGAAGGGCTTTTCCTGGCTTGTCCCCTCAACACATGGCAGCCAGCTGGGTATTAATGGCCCCTGCTCAGCCCCAGTTGCCCCACCAGGTGGTCCCCAAGCCAGCCCCCAGGGCTCAGCGGGGCCAAGAAGCCCTGCTCTGCCACATGTCCCAGCCACCTCCAGAGCAGGCCTGGTCCTGGAGCAAACCCACTCTTCCACACGGCCCAGCCAGCCCTGGAGGAACCCTAACCTCCAGAGGAGCTCTGGCCCCCTGAAGGAGCCCTGCTCTGCCACACGGCCCAGCTGCCACAGAGCAGTCCCACTCGACCATGTGGGCTGGCTGCCCCAGGAGCAGCTCAGCCATGCAACCCTGCTGGCCAGGCCATGTGGCTGCCATGGAGCTGGAACCAGGGCCATGGTGACAGCCTCACTGTGGCTCAGCTGAGGCATGGCCTAGCAGAGTGCCATGGCTTGGTAGGCAGGGGGTTGCAGCCTGCCATCAGTCTGCGGACTTGTAGTTGGGAACCACTGCCCCAGAGGTAGTGAACAGAAATAGGTAATCATCAAGTGTTCCTTCTCCTGACATCCATTTCCAGCCCCTGACGAACAGAGGCTAAGGACACCCTTCCTGCCCATTCTGACTAATAAGTATTGATGGACCTAACCTCCATGAATTTATATAGTTCTTTTTTGAAACCTGTTAAAGTCCTGGTCTTCACAACATCATTTGGCAAGGAGTTCCACAAGTTGACTGTATGCTGTGTGAAGAAAAACTTCCTTTTTGTTTGTTTTAGAACTGCTACAGGCCATCTGCGCTATAAGTCACCCAGGTGTATGTCGGTTCCACACTAACATAGATAATTAATTTAGGAACTGCATGGCTGTGTCTACATTGGCATGATTTTGCGCAAAAACAGTTGCTTTTGTGCAAAAACTTGCTGCCTGTCTATACTGGCCGTGAGTTCTTGTGCAAGTACACTGACGTTCTAATGTGTGAAATCAGTGCTTCTTGCACAAGAACTATGATGCTCCCGCTCAGGAATAAGCCCTCTTGCACAACTGTTCTTCCACAAGAGGCCAGTGTACACAGGCAACATGAATTTCTTGTGCAAGAAAGCCCTGTGGTCAAAATGGCCATCAGAGCTTTCTTGCGCAAGAGAGCGTCTACACTGGCATGGATGCTCTTGCACAAAAGCACATCTCTTGAGCAAATGCACATGCCAGTGTAGACGTTCTCTTCTGGAAGAGTTTTTGCACAAGAACTCTTCCTCAAAAGAGTTCTTGCACAAGATCATGCCAGTGTAGACCTAGCCTTTTGTTATAAGTCCTCCCATTCTCTGATCTTATGTCTCTCCAAAAAAATGGAAAAATTTGCTCAAATGCAAGTCAGGCGCTTGAACACAAATCAAAGATAGCAGCCAACTCATGTGCTGTAGAGACATGAAGCTGAAGTCTTTGCTAGTGCAGTGCACTCCCCCGCTCCCTCTTAAAGAGACAGAGCTTTTTTGCAGCAGGATTTTTTTTTTTTTTTTTTTTTTGCGCTCAATGAAAAGCGGCACCGAGTCATTTTTGTTGTTGTTGCTTAACAAATCATGGTGAGGCCTTTTTATTTTTTTAGACAACCCTAGGGGTTCCATCGCCAAATAAAATTGGGAAACATTATGCTAGTGTATTGTAGTGAAAATCCACTTGCTATGAAAAACTATGTGAAATCTTGGCTTCCTGTTATTTGGAAATCCCACAGAAAGGCCTGGATGATCAGGCAGCTTTTCTGTGAATGTTTATGGATTATTTTGTTCCAAAAATGAAAAAGGATTGCAAGGAGAATAATCTTACATTCAAGATTTCCTCATCCTAGACAATGTTAGCATCTATGACCTGGATTTTGAATCCCTCTGTCCTAACATCAAGGTTGTTTTTATGCCACCAAGGATAACCTCACTCAGGAAGCAGCTGGACTAGGAGGTTATCACAACCTTCAAAGCCTATTTTTTGTGGAGGACATTCCGCAGACTTCTTTGGGAAACTGATGGAGAAGGAAAACTCACTGTCCAGGAATTTTGGAAGAAATTCAACATCATGGGTGCTGTTATGATCATCGGTGTTGCCTGGCGAGAAGTCTCCAATTGGTTAATGAACAGTGTCTGGAAGAACTTGTACCCTGATGCTGTGCATGACTTCTTAGGCTTTCCGGAAGCCCTCATACATAAGGAAATTGTCCAACTAGCAAAGGAGGCTAGATTTCAGGAAGTCGAATAGGACAATGTGAAAGAGTTGTTAGAATCTCATTCTTTGCCTCTCAATAACAAGGATCTCGCGGAGTTGGATAAACAGCGCCACAAAGAAGATAGTGTTGATGAAGATGAGGATAAAGATAAAGAAGCAGATGCTGGCCTCACAATCCCTGTCCTCTGATGTATATTTGATCTATGTGAGGCGATGATGGATATTCTTAAGGAATGCAACCATCTTGTTGATTGTTCTTCAAGAGCAGCAGCAATCATGACAAGATAGCTTGTCATGTTACAGACAGATTTTAGATGTGAAATTTAAGCACACCAAGCAAACAACACTGGACACTTTCTTTATTAAAAAGGTAGAAAGGGATCCCAAAGCATTCACAGATGAGCTTCAACCTAGGACTTTCTGGCATTAAAAAGCAGAAAAAAACTCATGCAGCAACCATTGAATAGCCTTGAGAAGTCGTGATGTTGTTTGTTATTGACACTGATGCAGCAGGTGTTGCTGACTTACCAATCATTGAGGTGGTGGATGTTCTGATGTTGAGATGGCTGTTGATCATTCTCTACCTGCTTCCCCATCTTCATCCTCATCCTCATCCTCATCCTCCAACTAATTCTCCATCATTAACAACAAGCAAAAATGTCACCTTCTCAAGGTCAGATTATTTTATTAAAAACTACACTAGGATGTCATAATATCATGTTTAAGTGTTGTTAAAATCAGAATTGTGGCATTTCATAAGTTCTGGAACCTAACCTCTCCTTATTCCATTGATTCTTATGGAATAGAATTCCCCATCTTGTGTCTTTAAGGTGACGTAAAGACTGTTCCAAAATGCATTCTCTCCCCCTATTTACATTAATTCTTATGGGGAAAAATTCCCCACTTTATGTTGTTTTGCTATAAGTCCACGTTTTTTGGAATGTATCTTGGATGTATAGCGAGAATATTCTGTACCTCTTAATTTCAAATGGTGACCCCTTCTTCTTAAGTTATGGGAACAAGTAAATATCTTTTCCTTATTCACTTTCTCTATACTTGTCATGATTTCATAGACCTCTATTATATACCCCCTTACTCTCCTCTTTCCTAAACTCAAAAGTCCCAGTCTTTTTAATCTCTCTTCCTATATCTTTGTTGAGATGAGGCAACCACATCTGTATGCAGTATTCAAGATGTGGGCATACCATGCATTTATATAGAGGCAATAACATATTTTCCGTCTTATTCTCTATCCCTTTTTAAATGATTCCTAATATTCTGTTTGCTTTTTTGATTGCTGCTTTTTTGACTGCTGTTTTTAGAGAACTATCCACAGTGACTCCAAGATATCTCTCTTGAGTGGTTATCGCTAAATTAGTCCAATTCATTTAGTATGTGTAGTTGGGATCAGTTTTTCCCATATGCATTACTTTGCATTTATCAACATTAAAATTCATTTGCCATTTTGTTGTCCAATCACCTACTTTTGTAAGATCCTTTTGAAGCTCTTCATAGTCTGCTTTGGTCTTAAATATTCTTGAGCAGTATAGTATAATCTGAAAATTTTGGCACCTCACCGTTTCTGCTACTGCTAGGTCTTGCTGCAGTGGACCAGATCTCAGGCACATGATTAGACTTACAAGTCTTCAGTGTATGCTTCAGAAATAGTTTAGCAATAACAATATCTAGCTCTTACATAGCATGTTTAATTTATAGCTCCCAAAGTACATTATAAAGAAGGTACACATCATTTTCCACATTGAGAAACTGAGGCATAGAGAGGGGAAGTGATTTGCTTAAGGTCACTCAGCCAAAGAGTAACAGAGCTGGCTTGAGGACTCAGAGGACCTGAGGTTAGACTGCATTGCCTTCAATATGATTGCTCATTTATCCCAAATACCCTCTTTCTCAGTAATTTAGCTACCTAGATCAGATCATGACTGTGCACAGTGTTCCTGCCAGTAAATGTACTACAGGACATTCTCTTCAGATAGGTTGATTCTGTTGGTTACATTCCCATAAACTGTCCAGTTACCTTGCGTGGACGTATATCTTTTCAAGATTAAATGTAAATAGAAATTTGTCACCCCATCTGAAAATCGTAACAATGATTTATATATGTAGGATCTTTATGAATTAGTAACTTATCAGCGCCATGTAATTGATCCAGTTACTTCCTGTTTTCACAGCAATAGTGTTTTCTCTTTGTCTGACTTCTGCAGGATGTCTTCCTTATGGTGCAGTTTTATCTTTTATCTGTTTTGTTTCTCTATCCATCTACTTATCCTGGTCTTCAAATATTTAAATCCAGAATATGGTAGCATACAATAAGAACCGTGAGTCCTATGAGTCATAGATTAATATTTGGATCATAGATGGGCAATGTATTTGTACATTGAGTACCTTTCTGACTGAGATTTTCATTTTTAACCTTTGATTTAAAAAACAGTAATAAGTATCTTATTGTAAATGTAGTGTTGTTGTAGCCATATTGATCACAGGCTATTTGACAAGATGGTACAGTAATGTCTTCTGTTGGACCAACCTCTCTGACTGGTCCAATAAAAGGTATTAATTTGCTTGTCTTGTCTCTTTTATTGTAAGCTATTTAACTGGATTTCCATGTTTAAATTTACAGTCACATTCAGCATATTAAGGAAAGTGATTAAAACAGTTGGAAACCTTTTAAAAATGTTACCTCCTCTTTCAAAGTATACTTTGGAGAATTTTCAGCTGTGAAGCTCTTTCATTAGACAACTCATTTGATTACATTTCAGATTCCAGTGAATTCACTCCTTGAATGTGACACTGAAGTCTAAAAGTTGTCTCCCTTTTTTCCCATTAGATCCAGAATATATCACACGTCCTCTCAGTGCATTGGTCCTGAATCGCTTCAGCAGTAAGGAGTTGGCTTTCTATCTTCCACTCAAGCAAACACAAGGTATGTGGCTTCTTGATTATATCTTATGTGATTCTTACAAAGTGCCATCTTTTATAGACCTTGAAGTATATAAGAAATTACACTGTGTGTATAAACATAAAAGTTTAAAAGTTTGAGAAGTTTGCACTGTGATATGATGTTTGACTCCAGTGATTCTAATAATTGATCCTGTATCAGGGAACCAGTGGCCATCTAATTCTACTACATAAGAAAGAATCACATCCATTCCTGATGATGGGGAATGCCAATTGTACAGTGCTTTATGTAACAGAAATAGTCATTCCTTCCTTATCCTTTAACAATCATCTTACACCATGAAGCATAACATTTCATTATCCCATTTTAAAAAGGAAGGCTACCAATAGTGGTTGACACTAAAAGGAAACTAGAGGTCACTGCATTTTTTTTCCTGGTATGTGACTAACTAAAAAAAAGGAGTGTAAGAACCCTTACAAAATAATGTCATATTGTTTATATCTAGCAAGCACTTTTAATGCTTAGGATAAATTCATTTAAGGTAAACCAAGCTGTCTTATATATGACATTTAAGTTACATTTTAACTTGAATATATATTTACATTGAAGTCCGTGAAGATTAGTAACATCATTATACAAAAACATGTGACCTAGCAGGTGGAAAAAGCATCTGTTAGATCTAAGAAAATGTAAATGGAAGGGATTTAAAACAATAAACAAAACAAACAAATAAGACGACCTCCCAAAACCTGATTAGGATCTCCAATTAGTAAATGAATAGATGTGAGTAGAAAAAACAAAGATCTGTATATCTGAAAAGCAGTACCTTCTTCACGTACATAAAAAGTTATTAGTTGAATGGATTTTTCTTGAAACAACTTATGGTTTCCTTAAAAGAGTGTAAGGGAACAGAAGAAGACATTTCAATAAAAAAGGCCCTTTTCAGAAAAAAAATAGCTTAAAGGGGTCAGTTAGGGAAAATAATATCCAGAAGTAAAATAGTTTAACAATTGAAAGTTTCCCTTATTTTAATGCATGTAAAACTATAGAAAATAGGAAATAGCCATTACAATCATTCAGTTGTATTTATGCATGTATCTTCCTTCTTCCCTTCTTTTTTCCCAGGGGACTTTATCTGCTGAAAGCTATTATTTGCCTATACAGTTTGAAATTTTCAACTATTTCAGAGAAATCTGGAAACCAAAATTTAGACTTCCAGGAAATATCTGAAATATTTACTTTTAAGAATGTGTGCGCCATGTTTTAATTTATACTTATGCCTTCTAATTGATATAAGATCAGAAAATATTTTTTATTTCCCTTACTTTTGTAAATTTTACAAATATGTATATATGAATTATACACAATAGCAACTTGTTTCCTGAATTTGTCCAATAATACAGACCAATCTTAAGGTTAGTTCAGAGTGAATTTATAATTTAAGGAGTTTAAGTAATAATTGCAGGTCTTTCATGATGCGATGGTGTCGTCTTTTGCTCCAATGTTAACATAAAAATTGTCTACCGTCTATAAGAAATGATGGGCAGACTTTTCTTTTTATTCATGTGACTTAAATGCTTTATCGAAACAGAGGAGTTGTTCAGGTCACTTTATCAATTATGCTTTTCAGTTTCAAGTTGTACAAGGCTTTTTGTTAGAATGTGAAAATTAATTTTTTGCTCTGGCTGCTGTCTCGTATAGTTATATATGAATGTATGTCTGTTATATAGCCATATACATTCACATAAATACTCATATGGAATTAAACCAAACAAATTTGCATTTGTAGAAATACAAATTAGTCTGTATCAACTTCATCTGGAAATATTAATAAGGGGTTCTGAACTGGAAGATGAAAATTTGAGATTAACCACTCAGTTTCCTCCAAATTTTGTCACAGATTGGGGTATTTCTTGACATGTATTTTGCTTCCCGTTCTAGCCAGTGGCTATAGGGAAGGAAGTTTCAAGTTAGTTATCTTGGAGGTTTCTGTTATATACTTCTGTACCAGGTGTGGGCTGTCTACAGAGCATGTTTATGGACAGCAGATGTGTTCATCCTAAAATCCTTTAATGCTCCCTCAGGTGTGATTAAGGTTAATTTTTCTTCCACGCAGTGTTACCTAGCAGTGTAGTATAATATAGTTTAGCATTCCATTAATCTACGCAGTTCAGTGCAGTATTGACACATTGTACCTGTGTTGGTCCCAGGATATTAGAGACAAGATGGTTGAAGCAATATCTTTCATGCAACTTGGTCCAATAAAAGATTATATCACCCATCTTGTGTCTCCATGGTTCAACAACACGTTTAGAAGATGTGGCAGGAAGCAAGTAGATCACAGAGTAGAGACTGAGCTTTCTTTTTTCCTCCTCTTTCACTTTGATTCTAGGTTTAACCTTTTGGATTTTTGTTTTGTTTTTACAGACCTATCTAAAAATCTGCAGAATCAAACAGAATAAATTTTGAACATTGGCCCTTCCTCCTCTTTCTGTGCCTTTAACTTTGTACACGTAAATATATACATCAATATATTTGCAAATCAGACATATCATTTACTCATCCAAAACTGCAAGCAAAAACCAAAAGCAAGCATTGATTGAGGGAGGCTCCTTTCAAAATCAGCCTTTTCAATTCTGAGAACAGAACTTTACAGAGACTTTATTAGGAAAATATGTCATCTTACCTCATCTTTTCTTACCACAATAAGGCTATGTCTAAACTACATCTCGTCGAAAGAGAGATGTAAATTAGGCAAATCGAAAGTGCAAATGAAGCAGGGATTTAAATGCCCCGTGCTTCATTTGCATAATTATGTTGCAGTGCTTTTTCGAAAAAAGGAATTTTGAAAGTGAAAGTGCTGTTTAGAAATGGTTCTTTAAAAAAAACCCTTTTTCGAAAGATCCCGTACTCCTCTATTTTTTGAGGAGTACGGGATCTTTCAAAAAAGGTTTTTTTTTCCCCAAAAGAACCACATCTAGACGGCGCTTTCACTTTCAAAATACCCTTCCATTTTGCAATTATGCAAATGAAGCGTGGGATATTTAAATCCCCACTTCATTTGCACTTTTGATTTGCCTAATATACTTCCCTCTTTCGACAGAGGAATGTAGTTTAGACATAGCCTAAGGCGGTGTCTACATTGACGCGATCTTTCTGCCTGTCTACACTGGCCACGAGTTCTTACACAAGTAAACTGACGTTCTAACGTATGAAATCAGTGCTTCTTGCGCAAGAACTCTGACTCTCCCACTCATGAAAAAACCCTCTTGTGCAACTGTTCTTGCTCAAGAGGCCAGTGTAGACAGGCAGCCAAGAGATTTTGTGCAAGAGCTGTCCAAACGGAAAAAAGCCCTAGTGGCTGCTTGGACGCTCTGTACGCGCAGGCAGCTCTGGACTTCCTGGTAAACCGAGCCCCCTTAAAGGCAGACGCAGCCTGGAAAGGCCACGAGGCATAAGCACCTCTGCCACCCAGCTCTTCCACGTGGCTCTGCTCTCTCCAAACAGCCACCAGACCACCCAGGATGGCCGCTCCGGAGGGAGGGGGTGGGGGACAACAACCTGCACCCCCAGCGCAGGAGGCCCCAAGGGGCACAAAGTGGCGTGCCCCTTCCTGGTCCCCAGGGGAGAGGAAGAGGCCCTCCACAACCCATGGTCCCGTCGGTGGAACACGGACATCTTCCGCCGAATGGCCCAGGTGCTCTCCGGCCAGGGTCATCCAGCCCGGACCCTCAAACAGGTCCGGGCTAAGGTCAAGGAGCTGCGCCTTGGCTATGTCTGGGCCAGCAAGGACCAGGGGGCAGGAGCCAACAGCTGCCCCCATTACCAGCGGCTTCACACCATCCTGGGAGAGACAGCACCCTAGGGACCATCAGTGCTAGTGGACACAAACAGGTGCCCCCCCATCACCAGGCCCAGCAAGGCGGTGAATGAGGAAGAGCTGCCCAGTGGGTCAGAGGAGGAGGAGGACCCAGGGGAGCTGTGTGACCCTCCAGCTGGAGGCCCTCTCAGGCAGCCCGGACGTCTCCTGTGCATCATCGGAGGCCGGGGAAGGAGCCACTAGTGAGTGTTGCACTTTGCACTCACAAGGGCGGGGGGAAGCCAGGTGCCCGAGGGGGAGGGAGCGTCACTCAGGCAGCATGAGCTGCACGCTATGTACCATACCAGTATGCAGCATGTGCAACCACATGCAGCCTGGTGACCGAGTGGCATGTGGCCGTGGCAGGCAGCTCCAGGGCACGCCTGGGACCGTGCTGCTCATACACATCCGGACCAGGGGAGAAGGGTGGATGCCGGCTGGAACCAGCCAAGGCCCCAGGGTCTCAGGCCAGAGCCTACACCTCCTGAAGGGTGCAGCACACAGAGCAGCACACTGTTCCATGCCTGAGCTGTGTGTCCCAGCCAGCTGCTCCTGGGAAAACTGCAGTGACACAGCCCTGTCAGCGTGGCCCCCACTGAGCCCCTCACCTGCTCCCGGTGCCTTGGCTGGCTCCCCGAGGGAAGTCCCCACTGTGGCCACACACGTCCCTGGGCTACGTGTGTGAGGGCTAGCGGGAGGGGGAGGGGAAAGTGCTCGGGCTGGCCCTAGGGACACCTGAGTTTTGCTGCAAGGATGGGACACTCCCCAGTCATCCTTGGTTCCATCCAGGAGACATCCATGTGATGGGGATCTGAGAGGCCAGACCACGTCTGCCATATGTGCTCCCAGGCACGGTGTGGTGATTCATTTTGCTCCCTGTCAAACACCACTGATTAGCCCAAAGCCTCACAGCCTTCCCGGCAGGGAGTTACACAGGTTAACACAACACATGCCTGCCGCCTCCCACCCCCCGCCACCCTGTCCCCCAGGGGCCAGGACACAGGCTGGTGGTTACAATACATGGAGAAGCACCCTACTCTGGGGGCGGTCCTGTATGCAAACATACAACATGGGGGGGGGAACAAGTGGACCTAAGCCACAGTACTGTGGTGTCAGCTGGGCTCAGGGGTGGAGGGCATGGGCTACGGGGACAGTGGCCGGGCTGCCTGACTGACTCATCCTTTCCTGTGTTCCCTGCAGTGGGACCAAGCAGGAGCGGAGGACCCTCCAGCCCTGCAGCAGCGGCAGCAACCCCAACTGCCCAGGCACCAAGCCAGTGGGTCCGGCAGCGGGACCAGCTCCTTCGGTAGCATGTCCAGGCCGTTGAACGGATTGAGGTGGCCATCACACGCCGGGTAGATGTGGACCTGGAGTGGCTCCAGCAGGCCTGGGTCGCTTCCATGCCCAGGACGAGCACATTGACGATGCCATCACTGCCCTCACTGCACACATTGGGCACACTGTGCATTATGGCATGGCATTGCCCCATGCATCCACCATCCCTCCCATGCCAATGCCCGTGCCCCCTCCTCCTGCTGTCCCTCCTGCTCCCGCCATGCCACCTCCTTCTGCCCCTCCTGCTCTGGCCATTCCCCCTCCTCCTGCTCCTCCTGCTCCCATGATGCCCCCTCCTGCTCCCGCCATGCCCCCTCCTGATGCACCCCATCCTGCCCACCTCCCTGTGCTGCCTGCCCCAATGTGGCCTGAACCACACGTAGTGGTCCGCCCCCACAGAGGTAGTTGCAGAGGCCACTCCTCCCAGCAGTATCTCTCCCCTTCCCACTTCTAGTTCATAGCCTCCTCCCCCCTCCCGGTTCAGAGCCTCTTCCCCCCTCCCACCCTATGTCACCCCATTGTAAATAAAATGTTGAAGACGTTGTTTTCCAAAAAAACCTGTGTTCGTTGTTTATTGGGAAGTACGGTGAGGGGAGGAGGGAAGGGTTGGGGATGGGAAGCAGATGTCAAGGGAGACCGAGGTGACCCTACTGTGAGGCCTGGGAGAACATCTCCGTCAGGACCTCCCATATGTGCACCCCATCATGGTGCGCCTGGCGGATGGCAGCTGTGCGGGGCTGTTCGAAGGCCTGGCCCTTGCCTGCCATCCATGTTGGGAGGAAGGCCTCCCCCTTCCACTCCACGATGTTGTGGAGCATGCAGCCACTACCTCGGGGATGTTCCACTCACCCATCTCCAAACAGGTGAGCAAACAGCAAAACCGGGCTTTCAGACAGCCGAAGTCGCATTCCACCTGGTTGTGGGCCCGGTTGATGCTGTTGTTGAAACGTTCTGTCCGCCCCATGTAGGGCTGCATCAACCAGGGCAGCAGGGGGTGGGCCGCGTCCCCCACAATACATGTGGGCATGGGCACGTCCCCAACAATAAATTCCCGCTGGGGGAAGAAAGTGCCCGCCTCCAGCCTGCCAAACGGGCCAGAGTTTCGGAGAATGTGGGCATCATGTGCACTGCTGGACCAGCCTGCATAAATGTCCGTGAAGTGGCCATGGTGGTCCACGAGGGCCTGGAGCACGATAGGGAAGTACCCCTTGCGATTTATGAAATGGGCCGCTCGATGCTCTGGGGCACGGACGAGGATGTGGGTTGCATCCAGGGCTCCCTCACAGTTGGAGAACCCCAGGGCAGCAAAGCCAGCCACCGTAGCCTCCACGTCCCGCAGGCGGATGACTCGCTGGAGCAGGGTGTCGTTGATGGCACAGACGACCTACAGAAGAGTGCACAGAAACACAGGGGAACACATCACATAAGGCAGGGTGAGTGCGTGCTCCCTTGTGGGGTTCCCCCCCATGATGCCCTCTGTCCTCACACACACACACACACACATACACACACACAGCAGGGCCCCCTTTCCCCACGGCCCCCCCTGCACACCAGCGGGCCTGTGCAAGGGAGGGACGGCCCAAACCACTGGGTGACGGGGCATTCCCCATCACCCCAGCCTGGAGTCTTGCCTGCCCCTGGGCATGGAGTGCAGCACCCTCCCCGCCTCCAGCACTTAACTGTATGACAACGGCACCGTTGGTCAATCTGCCCACCCCGAACTGGTGTGCCACCGATCGGTAGCTGTCTGGGGTGGCCAACTTCCAGAGTGCGATGGCGACCCTCTTGTCCATGGAGATGGGGGCCCGCAGCTGGGTGGTGCTTCTCTGGAGCGCAGGGGCGAGCCAGGCACATACAGGCTACAGGAACATCCGCTTTCGCATCCAAAAGTTCCAGAGCCATTGCTGGTTGTCCCATTGCCCCAGGACCAGCCAGTCCCACCAGTCGGTACTGGTGTCCAGTCTCCACAAGGGCCTCTCCACGGTGGGGTGGGGATGCCACAGGGACGTCATGGCCTCCCTGGTGAGGGAGTCCAGAGCAACCTGCGCCTCGAGGTCCTGAATGATGAGTGCAGCAGCATGGAACAGCAGCTGCAGCAACTCCAAAATGGCCGGAAGGGGCCAGAGCAGGCACAAGGCCACCCCTGGCTCCATGGCACAAGAAGAGAGCTGAGGTCAAAAAATCTGCAAATGGCACTAAGGCACAAGCTGTGGTGTCCAACAAGGCAGAGGACAACCACAACTAGAACTGCTATGGCTGTCAGTCCCCGCAAAATCCGGGGAGATCCCTTTAAGCACGTGTCTCAAAGGAACTCCAGGCTCTGCCCCCAGAAAGGGCTGGTGCCCTTTTGCCCTCTCCAAAATGGTTCCGGGCTCCTGCTTTTGTGCAAGAGTGTCTCGCCAATGTAGATGCTCTCTTGTGCAAAAGCGTATCGTTCTTACGATGAGTCCCGGCCAATATAGACACTCTTTTGCACAGAGTATTTGCGCAAGATCATGCCAGTGTAGACGTAGCCTAAGAGACAGGACTCAAGCATAAAGAGTCACCTATAGAAGAGAGAATACATCAGAAAAGTCACCCTTCTCATATTTCCATGTAAATCCACATACAATTTCTCATGAGAATTGATCATGGTAAATAGATATTCAAGATATAATTGCTTCATAGATTGAAATTAGGCCATGCCCTAGATTTCATCACTGTCTCATGCTCTCTTATTAATGACCCCAGATACAGTATATCACAGCAATTAAACTATACAAATCCTCCTCAGGGGAGGCTATTATTTCACTTATAACTTAGTCTCCTTTCCTTAGTTTCTAACATAGAGAAACTAAGTAGTAGAGTCATTTCAGATTGTAAGGTTTGACTCTTGATAAGAAATTAGATTTCCTGATTTCAATAGGGCTAGTATCTGAAAAGTTCATTAGTTGTAAATTAAAATAGCCTGCTAATGATGATCCATTTAATAAATGTTGTGGATGGACCAACTAACTCAGCGGATGTAGAGGTAAATTGCGGAAAAACTTTGTACATGTTAGTTTAGGGGTGGTGAGACCTGCATTCCTTCCCCCCTTTCCCTTTTCCTTATCTGATGAGCCAGAAGCAAGTCTTTGGGAACATAGGCCACTTAAGATAAGCATTGTTGCCAGTATAGCAAGAACAAGTAAAGATAAGGGTAAAGGTCAAGAACTCATAAACAATTCTGTTTACCCTAACGTACTGATCATGTAAACAAGGCCAAAGAACAAGAAGATCCAGATCAGAACCAGACCGATAACTAACAGCTAAGCCCTATATCAACAAGGCAGGAAAACTGTATTTAAGGCTGCCTCAGAGCCTAGCAAATCGGATTTCACGTATGGGCTTTGGGTACCGGTGCCTCGGAAGCTGAGACAACCTCCCATTTCGTCCACAGCCTACCCGGGGTCCCAGGCTTGCAGGAAGGGACTTAAGATATGCCGCTTCTTTGTTATATTGTTCTTCCATTTATGGGGCATAGCTTTTAGCTTTCAGGAAATAAACTCCTTGTGTTTGACAGATACCCGTGTGGCATATTTTGAACTTTGAGAGCCCAGTGTTGGACCTGAGACTTACTCTTGCCAACTACAGCAGATGTTCTTGAATAGGTAGAAACACTCTGTACCTTATTTTCTGTTTATATTAAACATGTATTTATGCTAAATCAGTCCAAAACTCTGTTGAAATAGAATGGTTTTGCCCTATAATGAGCTGTATATCTATACCTAAATTAGCTATGGCCAATTATCTACGCTCTCAATCTTTGGATACAGCCAAAAAATCCAGAAAATATCACCAGTATTTAAAAAATATCACATTTTTACACACTATTTTATGTGGAAGTACATTTGGAACAGAATTTGCATGCAGTTTTGAATTCTGTACTTACATAGTTCTTTCTTTTTTCATTGAACCTCATTTTATGCATTTTAAATCCTCCAGGTCTAAAAGTTTTCTGTCTGGATCCCTCATTGACTTTTGAGTAGAATGGTTTGAAGGCAGCTATATTGGACACTTCCATCATCTTTAATATTTTACTATTGCTCTTTCAAATAACTATCTTCATGATTTAGGGAGGAAGAAGTACAGAGACAAAAAACTTTATTTACAGAGTCCAAAGGTAAAATTATGTATAAACTTTAAATTCTCTGCTGAATAGGGAAGTGATTTAATCACATACCTAAAGTAAAGTATGTGCTTAATTGCTTTGGTGAATCAGATCCTCCATATTCACCCCAACATTTATTGATATTACATATAATATAATAATATCTTATGGCCTCTGTGAAATTAAGCTTAGCATAAACCCAATAATGCCATAACTCTAATTCTTGACAAATGGAGTCATTTAAATTATTCAGTGTAGGGAAGGATTAATTTAATTAAAATGAATATCACATCCATATTATTCTACCGCTTAAATTATCTTCCCTTGATATTCCATCATACTATTACTAGGATTAACTAACTCTTCAAAACATTATTATGGGGGAGATAATAAATTAATCAAACTCTCATTAAAAATTTGTATCTTTCTGTTACAAAATAATTCATATTCCCCAATTTACTTTTCTGTCATGAAGCCTTTATGATTGGACAAGTCCTGGTTTGGTGTGATAAAGCTTCTGGGTTTGAACCTGTCTAAATGCATTTAGAGAAGAGAATGCTTATTGCTGCTATTTCTTTCCATACCTTTGGGTTTTAGGATTGCTAAAATAATAATTTTTCCATTCTGTCCACAATAACTCATGCACATGGTTTCCAGTGTTTAAAATATTTATGCTGAAACCTTATACACTTAAAAAGAGACCAATCTGAAATCCTCCATCATTAGAAATAATTGATGATGGCATTTGGCCTGGGTGGATTTGAAAAGTATAAATATAGGTTTAAGCAATATTTTCCTTCCTTTGATGAATCACATCATTATCAGTGTGAGGGAAAGGATCAGGTTAGACCATAATGATGAATTTGTGGTACTTCAAATAGAAAAAAAGATGCTTTAATGATAAATATAACTAGGGCCTTAGTACTTTTAAAATAAACAGTAGATATACCACTTGGAAATTATGGTATATAGTAGACAGGATTTTAACCTCATGTACAGGATAGAATTAGAATATCCTTAGGGAAATATGGAAGAGAGATTTAGAGTTACAATTAGATTAGAAGCATTCGAATCAATATGTTAATATTAAAAGACCGTCTTTCAGAGTCATTAACTCATGCAACAGAAAATCATTAATTGGACACAGAGGTTTATGTTCACAGCATTTATGAAATCCTCTAATATGATCAAGGTTACTAGTTTTAAATTCGACACTTTACACGCAAATTTGAATAAAGATGCTAATTATCTTACCCATTACAAAGATAGCTTCCCCAATTATCACCTCTAATATCATTAGCTCACAGATATTTACCTCCCCCTCTCCCCCCCTCCATCCCCCTTCTTTTCTGAAATTTGATTTGTCCTTTTCATATGTGTTCATTTTTTTTAATTGTATCCTTTGGTATATATGGTTGTGACAATTTTCTTCCACTATTTGATCTGAGGAAGTGGGTCTGGCCCACAAAAGCTCATCACCTATTAAACCACCTTGTTAGTCTTTAAAGTGCTACACCGTCCTGTTTTTTGTTTCAGCTGCACCAGACTAACACGGCTACATTTCTACCACAAGAATGTAAGTTTTACTCAGCAGCCTGGGCCTGGAATGCATATTTTGTTTCAGAAATATCATATGTTTTTCAGACTTGCCCATTTGTGAAAATTTTTTTAAAAAATAAAAGACACAGAATGAACCCCAAATTAAAAAAAAACCTTGAAATTTCTTATGAATCAGATCATGCGAATCTTGGCAAAATCAGTTTCTTCATACATAAATTATAAATATTACTACCTCACAAAGGTATTGTATTGAGTAATATTCAGAGATCTAACGGATTCTAACTCTGATTTAATTGACATATGAAGCATATCCATAATTTAAGTATATTTATTAAACACCTAAAATTTGCTGAAGTGTGTTGCACTGTGTGGTTTTCATGATTGTGACACATGGAAGCTCATGTTCTTGTGAAAACCTTAATGCGAAAAATCTTTGCTTTTTCAAATTTAAATGAACATATATTGTGCTAATTTTTTACAATGAATACTAGAACCTTTATTTGCTTGTTTTACGAGCACTAAAATCCTGCATACCTTAAGTCTTATTCCCCTACGTAATAGATTTTAAGATAAAACAAAGAGTAATGGCCTATAAATATTGATTTCTATTAACTGTATTCCTTCATGTTCCACATTGAATCCTAATAAAATCCATGTGTTTTCTTACACTCAATCAGCAAACCTCAGTGACTCAGTTATATTTTGGTTTATTTGGGTCTAAAGATTTTCCTCAGGAACATTTTGCTGGTTGAATTCATGGCTATTTATTTGTAGAGCTGGTTTCATTAGATCACATCACAGTGCAGGTGTAAAATACTAATTAGTGTAATGCTGTATTTCAATTAATGTAGCTCATTCCAGTTAAGTTTGGAAAGCTTTCAAAGAGTCTCACTTTCTTTTAGCTCCTTTTGTTGCTCATTATCAGGGCCAAATGGAGCACAGTCAAGATACCTGTATTTATGTATTATTATTTGCATATCCCCATCACAATGTGTACATAGAATTTAAATAGTGCATTACAAGCTTTTTTGGTATCTATGCATGTGCATGGTAAACTAAGTGTTGTTAGCAGGGGTATTATTGCAACTAAAATTTCTATTGTGATGCCCATAGAACTTGTCCAAATAACTTCTCCTGTCATCTGAGACTTCACAAAGAAGAAGGGATGTTGTAAACTTAGTAATGTGTTGGTACAGAGAAAATTCCAAGAACAGCATCAAACTTAAAGCAGCAAGTTCTACGTCTTAAAACGGAAGAATCTGTATCTCTAAAAGGAGACTGGTTTCATTTTCAAGGGGAAGGACCTATCTGAATATGAAAGAGAGTTGAAGTAGGGTGAAGATTCATGCTGAAAGAAACACACTACAGTAAACTTCCTATAATACTGCACCTTTTAGGACCCAGGGGGTGCCGGATTATCACATATGCCAGACTATTGGAAGGGGGGCTATGAGGGGTCTGGGCTGGAGTGGGGGGGGCGCCCCTCTGCGCTGCGGGACCAACCCAGCAGCACCCCAGCTGCTCTGCCCCGCTGCTGCTGAAACTGACCAGTGACTGACTCCGGGAAGCCTGGGGCAGAGCAGCTGGGGTGCTTCCCGGAGTCAGCTGCTGGTCAGTTTCAGCAGTGGCTGACTTGGGGAAGTCTGGGGCAGAGCAACTGGGGTGCTGCCGGCTTGGTCCCACAGTGGCAAGGGGCGGCTCTATGGGACCAACCCAGCAGCACCCCAGCTGCTCTGCCCCAGGCGTCCCCAAGTCAGCCGCTGCTGAAACTGACCAGCGGCTGACTCGGGGAAGCCGGGGGCAGAGCTACTCCAATTGTCCAGCTGCCCAGAGCACTTCCAGGTTCCAGATGGTGCCGGACCATTGGATGCTGGACAACTGGAGTTCTACTGTAGTTTCATGATTGCATTTGGTAAATCAGTTACAATATATAGTATTTTTGTTTAAATAGAGACAACACCTCCTTGGATAAGAGGAAAGGGGGTGCAGCAGAGTCATTGGAGCTGAGCCTGTGGAAGCCCCGGCAAGAGGCAGAGACCTAATCTGGCCACTGCTGCCCAGCCCAAAGCAGAACCATATAGCACCTAGAGGGGATTGGCCTGCCACCACCACAGAAAAACCAAGCTGCACAGCCACCAACGCCCTGAGCACAGTGCAACAATGGCAACTGCACATTATAACTACTCTTACATCGTTATGTAAATCATTACTGGGACATGGGTGTTGGGAAGTTCCGCTTGCTTCAGCAATTCAAAACAATTTATGGCTGACTGTCCCTACACAACTGGGGTAGCATTTGGTACAAGAATAATTGAAGTTAGTGGACAAAAAATTAAACTGCAGATCTGGGATACAGGACATGAGTGATTTATGGCTGTAACATGAAGCTACCACAGAGAGCAGCAGGAGCTCTCATGGTCTATGATATTACTAGAAGAACATATAACCATATAAGCAGCAGGTTGAGAGACACAAAGAACCTCACCAATCCAAATACTGTGATAATCCTCATAGGAAATAAAGGAGATCTGGAAGCACAGAGAGATGTGACATATGAAGAAGCCAAACAATTTGCAGAAGAAAATCGGTTGCTGTTCCTTGAAGCAAGTGCAACACCAAGAGAATGTTGAAGATGCATTCCTGGAGGTTGCTAAGAAAAAAAAAATCAAATGAGCCCATTTTAGAAACAATTATTTTCTTCTCTGATTGAGTACAAAGCAAAATTGGCCTTACTGAAGCTATGTAGAGGTGTGCAAGATGAGAATTATTTTACATTCTTCCATTTCCTCAAGTTGAAAGGGAGAAAATGGGTATCGTCAGTTTTCACAGACAATGTTTTCTCTCTAAAGAGTAATGGGGGCCAGTGGGGTATACCTAAACCCATTGCTGCCACAGAGCTGACTAGAAAGTATAGAACAGAAATAGTTGTGTGAGTAAGTATGCTTTCTAAAGCTTTTAGTCCCCCCCCCACTCCTGAAATTTTCATGCTTCTTAATGAATTATAAAATTAATTTTTTTATGAGCTATATTTCAGAAAGAATATTTTAATCTAGTTTATATCAGCCAACATCCTGAAAAGCAATTCCCAGCATTTATAAGCTGCAAATTCTAATCGAAATTAAAGGATGTTAGTTACAGTTGACATTTCTGAACCTTCTGAAAGACATAGTTATGTTAATAAAACATTATACTGGCAATATGAATCACCCTGGTTAGCAGGCCCATCTTTAAGACAGCTACAAAACTAGTCTAATGAGACAAAAGAACTTTTTCAATGTTACATATTTATATAAAATAATTCTGATTTCTCAAACCATTATTTATGCAGAAGAGGAATAGATTTACACTATCATTGACATAAAAAAGAAACTCATTTTACCATTTTGTTCACAGCCCAGCATTCAGAGCATTAGCAAAATGGGCAGATCCTCTTATTCACTGTAAATTAATTAACAAATCTAAACTCCAGTTGGATATTTTTAAAATTAGCTGTTAGTACAGGTTGAACTTCTAAAATCCAGGATTCTCTGGTCCAGAAACATCCGTGGTCCAGGAGGACCACAGATATTGCTGGACCAGAGAGTATCGGCTGGCTAGGTTTAGAAGCATGGCCTGTGCTGGGCTGGTGGTCGGGAGCAAAGCCCCGGCCAGGGCTCGCGAGGTGGGGAGCACAGCCCCAGCTGGGGCTGGCAAGGTGCAGGTTTTGCATCCCTGGTTGGGGCTGGAGGCAGTAGGGCTGGCAGCTGGGAGCGCAGCCCTGGCCAGGGCTGAAGTCAACAGGGCCAGCACCTGGGCACACAGTCCAGTTCAGCAGTGGGGGTTGCAACCCCAGCTGGGGCTAGAGGCAGTGGGGTGGTTCTTGGCCAGGACTGGTGCAGTGGGAGTGAGCAGGGGAGGCTGGAAACAGTGGAGCAAGTGGAATGGAGCATAGCCCCAGCCAAACACTACACCTGGGTAGCGAGCCTTGACCTCCCCTTGATCCTATCTTGGGGAAAATTCCTTTTGGACCCCACACATGGTGACCCAGTAGATCCCAGCAGGTACCAGTCAGTGAAGCACATGAGAGAAAGACTCCTTTGTGCCACCTCAGATCACTGGCCCATCCAGTGCAATGTCACATGGTCAGCTGTGGCCATCTCTGATGTTTCCGAGGAATGAGATCAACCTTCTCCCCCCCCCCAAGCCCAGAATACACGGTGGGGTAAAAATCCCTTCCGGAGCTTTGTACCTCTGAAGCATAAGCTTTTGGAGCATATGACAAACTGAAAAGAACCGCCAAGGCTGCCAAAACCTGGCCTCCACTATCACCAGCAGGCCCATCATACAATTCCATGCATACATTTCCCCAGTTCCCCAAGATATGAATTTAATCTGAAAATGGTAAAGGCATCTTATCTCTTGAACAACTGGATTTCATTTGTTCCTACTGGATTCCAATTCAGGAACTCCAACATCTGGACATATTCTTGAACACATGAATACCAGTAGCTCCAAAATTTTGTAAATTTTGGCTATTATATTAACCTTTTCTGTCTGGCTTCTCAGGTGACTGAGAGTTGCCTACTATGACAACTGGGCGGCAGCAGCACCATGAACAAATAGCCAGAGCAAAAGCTTCAAAATCAGATTGAGGCTTTCCTCAATTAAAGTAGGTGGAATGTGTAAGTCTGTCACAGTGTATTCAGAACAGAACATCTTACAGCCCGGGACCACCTGGCAGCACCCCAGCTGCTCTGCCCCTGGCTTCCCCAAGTCTGCCGCTGGTCAGTTTCAGCAGCGTCGGACTTGGGGAAGGCAGAGGCAGAGCAGCTGGGGTGCTCTGCCCCACGGCTTCCCCAAGTCCGCCGCTGCTGAAACTGACCAGCAGCAGACTTGGGGAAGCCAGAGGCTGAGCTGCTCCAATTGTCCAGCTGGCCAGAGCACTTCCGGGTTCCAGTTGGTGCTGGACTATCGGGAGTGCCGGACCGCTGGATGCTGAACAACTGGAGTTTTACTGTACTTAAATACCATGGAATATGATATGCAAGCAAACGTTACTGTAAATCCATGTTCACGCAAGTGTGGAAATTGGCCAGCCAAAAATGATGTAACTCAGGGCAATAGATACAAGAGATTCACAGAAGAGAATAAAAGCTAAACTTTTTTTTCTCTTTTTTTTTAACTGTTTCAAGAGGCTATGGCTTATGTCAAGGAAGAAACTTCAGAAAGTGCAAAGTGTTGAGTAATCTTTGCATCTCTCACCAGTCACAAGCCAAGAATAAATCAAGAATATTTGCATTTACACAGTTAATTTATTTGATAATTAACATCTAATATAACTTCTGGCTCCTTGTCATAAGTTATATAATATTTGGCTGATACAAAAAAAAGTGAAAAGGATGCAACTGTACCAATGTCATGTCTTGCTTCATCATACTTATATTTTGATTAAAATCTTCTATAGCTTCAGAATTTCACTCTGTAGTTAGTGATAACGAGAATAGTTACCTATGGTTCAGAAATATTTTTAAAAAAATATCCATCAGAAACAAGTAAAGATTTATCTGACATATGTCAAAATTCAATTACACCTGAATTGAAAGAGTTTAAAAAATACAAATTCAAGCTATTTCAGTGTGTATTTTGATTTAAAAGAAGATTAAATGGATAAAAACTTGTCATGGTTTTGCTGTACGGGATAAAAGTGGAAAAGAGGAATTTCCTGCTTGTGTCATCTCTCAGGGCAAGGTATACTTTTAACCTTCATTGACAAATTGAATAGGACTGGTCTTTTTATAGTTATCTACCAAAGGAGACATGACATCTTCCATGCATAATTAACATGATGTTTCCAGTGTTGTACTCATAGAACTTGTCTATAAGGTAAGTTTACAGCAAACAAGGATGTGAACCTACAGTGAGCCGTCTTGCCAAGCACTAACTTAACATATGCTATAGTGCAGTACATTAAGCCATACTTACAGACAGATGCACTCTAGGATTTTCACTGTTCTGTAGCAGTGTCCACATGGCAAGTTAGCACAAAAAACTTAGTACACTGTAGATTCACACCCAGGTTTGCAGCACATTTGTGGTATAGACAAGCTCCTAGCTGGTAGATATTTGTGAAGATGTTATTTTGCCATTTGTCAGATTTCAGGCAGGAAGTCAGGTGTTGGTAGGTTTGTTTTTTCTTCTTTGAGTGATTGCTCGTGTGCATTCCAAAAGGTGTGTGCATGCATCACATGCACGATTGTTGGAAAGCTTTTAGCCTAGGGGTATCCATCAGGTCCGCTATGGAGACCCCTAGGGTATGTCTAGACTACATCCCTCTGGCGACAGAGGGATGTAAATTAGACATACTGAAATTGCTAATGAAGTGGGGATTTAAATCTCCCGTGCTTCATTAGAATAAAAATGGCCACCGCTTTTTGCCGATGCAGCAATTTGCCAGCAAAAAGTGGCAGTCTAGATGGATATCGGTTGGCAAAGAAAGCCTTTTCCGACTGATCCTATAAATCTCGTTGCACAAGGCATAAGGGATTGGTCAGAAAAGGCTTTCCTTGCTAACCGATCCCCGTCTAGTCTGCCGCTTTTTGCCGGCAAATTACCGCAGCGGCAAAAAGCGGCGGCCATTTTTATTCTAATGAAGCACAGGATATTTAAATCCCCACTTCATTAGCAATTTTGGTATGTCTAATTTACAGACAAAGGTGACAGAGGGATGTAGTCTAGACATACCCCTAGAGTATGCTCTATGGTGGCATATATAAGATACTGCCAATCCCACTCCTTCTCAGTTCCTTCTTATCACCCATGCCAATTGTTGGAACAGCTCCAGTTTCTTGCTTCACAAGCATCTTGGTTAGCCTACTAGAACTTCTAGTAATAGTTAATAGTTTAGTCATTGGTTGTCCAGAAGTTCCTTTCTCCGCACCTTAAGTCTCCTTACTGGGGTATGTCACACTCCCAAAGGTTTAAAGCTTGTGAAAACTGTGGCATACATATTCCCAAGGGCAACCCACACACTGATCATTTCAAATTTTTGGGTGAGGGCCTTCAGACCCACAAATGCCCTCTTTGGCATAGCTTCCATCCCTGAACACAGGGGCAAGGTCACTGACTCAAGCTCCTCCTGATGGATGCGATACTAAGACCTCAACCAGCATCAGAGTCAGTCTTTGGTATGGGACACCTCAGTGCCAAAGAAGCACTTCCCACAGGCACTGCTTCCCTCTCTCCAAATGGGGTCAATCACACAGCATAACTCCTAATCTCTGGTGATGCACAAGAGGAAGAAGCAGGAGGGGAGTTGGTCTCTTATCAAGGCACTGTGTAAAGGCTCAAGACAGGTGTGCCTGGCATTGGGGCACCCAGGGGTTGTAATAGACAGGGCTTGACAAATAATGTAATCTACTCACCCGTGGCAAGTAGATTACACCCCAGAAGAGCCGGCGCAGAGCGATCTGCGCATGCACAGAACGATCTGCGCATGCGCAGAGTGCAGAACCATGTGGCTGGCGAGCGGGGCTCGCCGCTGCTTGGTGAGCCCTGGTAATAGAGATCCCTGTGCCATTGCCTTTAGCTCTTCTGTCGAGCCCAGCCATCCTGGTCGCCTCAGCTCAGGAACAATTGTTGGAAGACATAGATCTCTCATTGACACCAAACACATTGATGCCATGGTTGCACATTCCCTGGCACAACCAGGCACCATTTTGGCATTGGCACATGAGTTAGTGCTAGCACTGGTGTGTCTACCTTCTGACTTGCAGCAAGTGATGTTGGCACCAACTCTGGGACTCCATGCTACAGTGTTTATGGCACAGATGACAGCGCCAACAAAGGCACCACTGCCTATTCAATATAAGGGCAGGCTTACAATGCTTTGCCATGGCTCCTCTTCACCACAGCTCTGTTCTCTGACACCATCAGCCTCAGGGCCTCTATGGTCTGGACTGAAGAATACTCTTCAAGCTCCAGGGATGAATCTTCAGAATCCTCCTATAGCTGGTACCAATCTCATACTCAGTACCGTACACTGCAGCATGCATTGGCACTGATGGTCTCCTGGTCCCCTCAGTGGCAAGATCCAGGAAACTGGCCCTTGTGACCTCCCTGGGCCTACCACTAAGCCCAAAGACAAGGGTCATGAATGGCATTGGCGGTGTTGACATTGTGAGCATGGGATCTCAATGTCAAATGTGGTTCCTTGCAACACTGGCATGAGGATCTGGCTTTGACCGGTGATCCCTACTGAGCCCATACCTGAGAGCAGCATCCTGCCTCAACCCTTTGTGCAGATAGCAATGACCACTATGAGCATTGAGGAACAGGAAGTTGCTATATCAGCGGCCACCTCTTCTTCATCCCCAGATGAAGTGGTGGCAGGTACCTCCACCAAAAGCTGCCCACCATGGGTATTAAGGCTCACCAAGATCTCCACCACAAGGCACAAAACCTACACCTTCAGGGAGAAGATGGTGGAAGATTCAGACCTCATGATGGACATTGTTACTCCAGAGTGTCCATTTAGGGTTGTTCTGCCTTCTCATAAAAACCATGCAAGCAAGTACCAGGGTGCTTTGGCAGACCCCAGCCTCCATACCTCCCACTGCAAAAGGGGTGAAAAGAAGGTATTTCATACTCCAAAAGGGCTATGAGCACTTTTTACACCATTCCCCCCACCAAGACACATTATTTGTGGAAGTGGAATTCCACAAGGAATGCCTGAGCCAGCCTGTGCCTATGCCCAAGGCTAAAGAGCCCCCCTCCCAAAAGGGGGGATTTATTTGGCTGTAAAGTATATACCATGTGGTTAATTGCAGTTGCATGTAGCTAATCAACAGGGAGTTCTTAGCTGATACACTTTTAACTCTTGGAGCACAATGGCTAAGTTCCAAGTGTTGTTCCCACTGGACTCATGTACAGAGTTCTTGACTCTCCTGGAGGAGGGAAAGGTGATGTCAGTGGTTAATGTTCACAGTTACAGGCTCCCAGAAAATTTCAGCAGTTACCCGATTACTTAATTAAACACATTTTAATATCCTTAGAAAGGGCTTGCTAAATCAACCACTGGTGGTGCTCTTGTTGACCCTGGTACGCCACTGGATCACGAGGAGTAAGGGAAATGGGCTGAAGACTATACCATCAATCTCCCACAGTGGGGACACCATAGAAATTCAACCTAAGGTACATAGACTCCACCTGTGCTATTCTCGTAGCTGGAGTCATATATGTTAGGAAGACTTTCTCCCCAATATCAGTAAACCTGTTTATCCAAAATGACATACTAAATAAAGTATTTAGAGTCAGGTTTCACTATAAGATGGCCACTTTCAAGGCTTGTCGTAGGACTGAGCCACAGCGCCTCTGGGCTTGCTGTATCAGTTATGAATATAAAAAGAAAAAATGTTTGAGCCCTGGAACCTAATTGCTTGAGCCTCAGCGCCTCTTCCAATACAGATTAACCACTGGGCACTTGTGTAAATCACTATCATTGTAGGCTTTTAAGGATGTGGAGAAGATCAAAATTTAAAAAGGGGAGGTACAAACAAGGGCTCTGGGAGATATTGTACCTACAACATGGGATGAAATATACGAGCAAAGTCTGTGGCAAACATTAAGATAAGTCTTATTAAAGTATACATAAAGGAAATGGTTGTCAAAGTAAGGGATATGCAACTTAACCTTAGAGCATAAAATAATTTAAAATGTGATGTTAATAGATAAAATCTAAAATATCAAAGTAGTTTTAGTAGCTATATTCGATGATTAGTTTAAACATCACATTCTCTAACATACTTTTAAATTTTTTTTTGTACTTTATGCTATTCAGTTACCTATCCAAATATACTAATTATTTCCTCTCATACAAAATATTTCTCATTAAGCTAAGGCAAATCAGGAAAACAATAATTTAGCCATGTGGAGATGTGACAGTTATAAAGGAATGTTTTTGATTGGATCTTTATATATAGCGTTAGACTCTTAATAGTATTGTTAAGCCCATACAGTCAAAATCCGTGAGTCAGACCACAAAAGATCATGGGATCACCTTAAAATTATGACTTAAATTACTTTGTTTTTTTTATTCACCTACAGGTTTCTGAGCCTGCAAGGTGTCTTCTTTTCATGTTTGCAACCTTTTCTCAATATCTATGAAGGTTAGAATCTTTTTGTAAGTGAGAGCTGAACTTTTCAAGTAGGCACTTGTGTTCGGGAGCTGGGTTTTTAAGTAAATCACTTGTAAATTTCACGCTGAGCAACAATATATTATTTGACTACTTACAATAAAAGGTTAACATAATTTTGTTATAATTGAGAAAAAGTCCTTTCTGATAAAATCCAAAGTAATTATTCTGTGGAATAGACTAAACCTTATATAAATAGGAAGTGACTAAATGACTCTCAAAGCTTTCAAACTATGCCTTTTCCACCTTAGTGACAAATTGTTGTATTATTTTCCAGCAATCCCTCTACCTCCAAAAGGTAAACTGGACATCCCCGTATTATTTGTGCCCGACACAATGAAATTGTATGAAGCTGCAGTGATTATTCATGTAGTGAGGCAGGACGGAGAAAACTGGCCCTATAATGATGCTGCTGAATTAAACAAGGACATGAAAAGGTAATTATTGGGATAGGAAAAAATCATTGTTGAACATTTTCAGTCCCCATAGTCAATCTTTGCCCTCAGATACTTGTATGCAATTCTTACTGCCTCCAGACTGATTTTCATGTGTATTTCTAAGGGCAGAAATTTGTCCATGCTGAATGATGTTTCTGTGTAAGTGTTTAAACTTCCAAATAAAGAATTGCAATGGTAACTAGCACTTGGTCAATTTCAATACCTGCCTTTCATTTTCTTAACTTTGGAAACTCAAGTGAATTTCTTGCCACCGATTTTAGGTTTATTAGGTAAATTATCATCCAGTGGATTCTTCCATTGCTCTTTGAACTAATTTGAATTAGTTCTAAATTTGAACTAATAACAAATCAGTAAATTTCCTTTAGATATATTTTGTGTAAGCAATTACCAGGCATATAATTGACCATATTCTGATTCCATTTTTGTCAGCTTTCCACTAATATACCTACCAAATTCAAAGAACTTGCTCCCCATTTGTGCTGATATATGACAGCAGATCAGACCAAGTGTTCTCATATCTTGAATACACAGCTCAATTCTTTATCTTGTTCGATAAATTTACACCTTTACGTAGTGGGTGTAAATGCTAATTTTCTGATTTAGTTCAATTTTACATCCACTTTCCAGTTGCTGTGCATAGATGTTAATAATTGCACAAGGTGCAATGGAACGTAATCAGACACATTGAGAACTTTTGAGTCCAAGGAAGTTTGAGTACAAAAACAGAAGAGGGAGAGTGATCCCACTGAAAGTACTCAGGAAATATGACCACAAACCAAAATAACAAATATATTTGAAATAATTATTTATATGTGTCTTTGTTTTAGGCTAAATAAGTGAAGGTCCCTTCCCAGTATCTCCTGTGAGGCAACCTAATTCCCTCATTTTGGCCACAATTTCAAGTTAAAATCAATAACACCAGGTTTTTTAGCTATTCTAAGTTAATTACATATTTTACTTGAATTTCCAAACAGCATCTCTATGTCAGAGAATGGAGAAATCCGTGGAATATGTTGGATCTACCCAATTCATGGAATCCCTGAAGCACAACCATATAAATCAGCACCAGGTATGTAATAGTTAATAAGCCACATAAAAACTGCAATATAATTAAAACAGTTGCTTTCCTTTTGACATTTAACACTTGGAATTTGCATCATACAGAAGACTGACACAGGGGTGGATGTCAGCCTGCGTGTCCATAAAACCTTTGCAAATATGTAAGGACAGCAGAATATTGGAGTCAGTCTGCAGTGAGTAAATCTATCAAACTCTAGAAAAAGAAGAATTCAAATCACATTAACGTTTCTATAACAATCCCAGGAAAATTAATATGTGCTAAATTATATAAACTAATGTTCATGGGATTTTTGTTTTAGCTCACTTTGGAAATAAATAGTGTATCATTTACTACTAAATTAAATACATCTATTTCTTAATCAGGGTATAACTCCAGAATTGGTTTTCTTTAAATCCTATTAAATAACATGGACATTGTGAACTGGTTTAGACAATAATAGCCTTCATAGAAGCACTGCATGTGGGTAGATAAAGGAACTTCAAACTTTGCTAGTTAGTTTTATACTGAATTTCCCTTTGGCCAATAAAAACAACCTATCTTGGTGTGGGAAGATGAGAGACACCTTGAGGATTAAAATTATTGAACTTAATGGGAATAGATATTATTTGTGCTGTTATTGTTCTGCTTTGTTTAAGGGCCTTTTAACTTGCAAGTCAGATGCCAATATGATATTAATTAGAACTTTCATCTCACTAATTTCCTGTATTCGTTAAAGGAGTGAAGCAGAATATTATCAAATCTTCCACTTGTGCCCAGTATGACACCATTATAACTTTTCTCATTGGCATGAAAACAATGTGTACAAAGGCAAATGTGTGTGTTCTTATTTCATATCTTTAGTGTACCATGCAACCAGCAGTTTTCTTTAGGCCATTGTTTTTACAAGGCATGGTAACTATACATTAAAAATGCTAGCATTAATAAATTGCTTAAATCACATGATACTGTGTAATTACATTTTAAATTTCTAAACACTGTTATGAAAACTGAATATTTATAACTGCCTCTGTTGTCATGTAGATTATGCACAGTAAATATTTGTAGTTCATACCAACATATTTGCATTAATTCTGAATATCAATAGCATTTAATGGCAAGTTAGTGTCAATTATTTATATACTATGAATTTCCTTTCCATCTCACAATCCAGAGTTATAAATGGATCATACTTTATCCTTATAAAAACAGATACCAATTCAGCAGAAACACTTAAACACTTAAAGTATGTAATGTCCCACTATATATGTCCCATTGCCCAGTTATAGTATAGCAAGTGATCTCCGAGAGATCTATTTTTCCCATAAAATTGGTATCCTAAACATAAGGATTGTATTAGATTTCTTTTGAAAAAGTATTATTAAAATTGCCTACTGATTACAGGCTGTAATGTCAAAACTTCAAACTATTGCACTAGTTGATTAGATAATACTTTATCCTTTGCATTGCAATACACTTCTGTAAAGTGCTTGATGTAGAACTCCACAGTGTGATTATAGAATGTAGCATTGTATAAAATTAATAGAGTGCATTAGATTAAAAGTAGCAAATGTATAGGCCTCTAATGGTAACTATAAATGATACATCATTATCCAAAGCCAGTCTCCAGAGACTGAGTCCAGGTAACAGGCTGTGGATAAGGCTAACAGAGTCAGAAGGATTATGTCCTTGGATCTTTGAACTTTTAGTTGGACTTTTGAAACCATGAAAGGAGCAACTCACCAAGAAAAGATCATGGTAGAACCAGATCAGCTGGTGAGGGGGTGTGATGGAGTCAAAGATCCCCTGAAACTCCCTAACCTGACACCCCAGGGGCACTGAAGCAATGATTGAACCATACACAAAAACTGTATCCTAGAAAGCAGTAACTCAGAGAAAAATTAAGAGATCTGGTAAATAACCAACGTATCATAAGCTTCTAGTGAAATGAAGTGGCAAAGAGGACTGGTGTGATTATTAAATATATAAACTGGAAATATGAAGTGTGAATAGGGAAGTGATGCTATCTGTGTCTACAGTGTTGGGGAGACCGTTATGTGAACACCGTGTCTGGTTCCGGTATCCAGATGGCATAGAGCATGGGATGTTGAAAAGGGTTCAGAAAGGAGCTAGAAGAATGATACAGGCTTGGGGGAGGGATAGCTCAGTGGTTTGAGCATTGGCCTGCTAAACCCAGGGTTGTGAGTTCAATCCTTGCAGAGGCCATTTGGGGCAAAAATTTGTTAGGGATGGTACTTGGTCCTGCTGTGAAGGCAGGGGACTGGACTCAATGACCTTTCAAGGTCCCTTCCAGTTCTAGGAGATAGGCAATCTCCATTAATTTTTTTTTAGGCTCAGGAAATCCAATGAGAAATGTTGGAATCTAAGGGTATGTCTACACAGCAACATTATTTCGAAATAAGTAGCATTATTTCAAAATAACAATCTGTGTCTACACAGCAGCAGTTATTTCAAAATAATGTCGAAATACTGTCAAGCTGGAGGACTTATTACTCTGACTTCTGTAACCCTCATTGTATGAGGAGTTAGGGAAGTTGGGAGAAGAGTGCTCTATTTTGACATAAGTGCTGTGTAGACGCTCCCAATTTCAAAATAAGATACGTAATTGATGTAGCTCAATTAGCGTAGCTTCTTTTGAATTAAGCTCTGCTGTGTAGATGCACCCTAAGTCTATTTAGTTTATCAAAGAGAAGGTTAAGAGGTGTTTTGCTCTATAGAGGTCTGTAGTTACCTACATGGGAACAGTTTAGTAGAGGGCTCTTTTACCTTACAAATAAAGAAATAACAAAATTCAGTGGTTGTAAGCTGAAGATAGCTAAATTCAGGCTAATAATAAGGTACACATTTTAAACAGTGAAGCTATTTAGCCATTTAAATAACATCAAGGGATGTGTTGGATCCTCCATCACTTGAAACCTTTAAATCATGGTTAGATGTCTCTTTAAAGACATGCTGTAATCCAAAAAGAAGTGATGGGATTGGTAAAGGCTGTACTAGGTAAAATTCTATGAACTGTATTATGCTGGAAATTAAACTAGTTTATCATATGTGTTCCTTCTAACCTAGACATCTATGACTCTATTTCCCTCCCTCTCTCTGTCTCTCTCTCTTTCTGTGTGTGTGTGCATCATTTTCCAAAATTTGATCCCTTCTTTTCTGTAGCTGTTGTATGCTGTCGTGCCAGAGACAGAGTGGAGGAGCGTGTGGAAGTTCTGTTAACTGGTGTAGTTCCTGGAACCACTGCTATGCCAACAGCAAGAAATATTGCTATCACCACTAAAAGTAAGACACCGAGTGTCCAGGATGAAATTCAGGTTACTGCTGGTAAGAAAGAATTATATGATAATAAATTCAATTATAGCGCAAACTGCAAATAATATACTATGTAGAGCCTGGCCCTGTCTCTGTGAAAAGAAATGGGGACTTACTACCAAAAGCAAAGAAACCTCCTACTGCATATTGGACCTAACAAATATTCCAGTACTGTAGTCATATAGAAGTAAGATATCTGGGGGGAGGAGGGGAGAATAGGTGGAGTTGCTTATTCTTTTTGTACCAATCACCAGTCTCAGGTCTGAGGATGGCTTCCCATTTACTATCTAGTGAATGACTAGGTAACTTAGACTTGACCATGTGCAGGGCAGAATTAATTGATGAAAAAGAAGTGGTTCACATAAACTTTGTGATGAATGAGTATGTATACACTGGATGTGGAGGAAGACACCTCTCTGTGGGTTGTCCTATATATATGCCACATTACCTACCACTGGATCCATTACCTGCAATAATGTGAGCTGAGTAGGGGCAATAAGCTTTAACAAAGTATGACTGCTGCTCATTGGTTTCATCAGCCCAGGATATGATACAAGTTGATTTCCTCTGAGACATGTCATCTTTTCATAGTACTCTCACAGTAGCAATTTTAGAGCGAGAAGGGAAGGGGAGGATTGTTGTGTATTGGGTTGTAGATATAGGTCTTGTTGTTATAGTTACTGAGTTAGGTCACTGGGGTCAGCCCAGCTGGTTTGGGCTTGTTCTAGTTAGTTCTGTGCTTTGCAATAATATGGACACTTGCAACTACTCAAGTTCTCTGTATTTCCACTGATTTCTTCCTATATTGTGGAACTCCACACGACATAACAAGGATGTTACAAGTACCTGAGAGAGAGAGTGCATTTGTGTCTTATACAAGCTACAGTACATGTATTCTGCACCTATTGAACCAGTTTGAGCATCTGCTTCAGAGCAAATTTCCCTTACACTTATCCATATTCCCTAAATCCTTAAACTCTACGGCTGTGTCTAGACTGGCAAGTTTTTCCGCAAAATCAGCTGCTTTTGCGGAAAAACTTGCCAGCTGTCTACACTGGCCGCTTGAATTTCCGGAAAAGCACTGACGATCTCCTGTAAAATCATCAGTGCTTTTCCGGAAATACTATGCTGCTCCCGTTCGGGCAAAAGTCTTTTTCCGAAAGACTTTTACGCAAAAGGGCCAGTGTAGACAGCATAGTACTGTTTTCCACAAAAAAGCCCCGATCACGAAAATGGCGTGCTTTTGCGGAAAAGCATCCTGCCAATCTAGACGTGATTTTTCCGAAAATGCATTTAACTGAAAACTTATCCGTTAAAAGCATTTTTGGAAAATCATGCCAGTGTAGACATAGCCTGCATGAATAGCCTGACCAGTAAGGCTAAATCCAACTCTGTGTAAGTGGACTTCAACTGAAGTCAGTGGCAGTTGTGCTTGTTTACTCCAGGGCTGAATTTGATCCACTGTCTTTATGCTCTTCAGATATCACCTTTAGCAATTCCCAAATTGTACTCATAGTGGATGAAATTGTAAGCTTTTACCTAACTATTTATCTTTTTATGATAGCATTGTATCTCTTGCCCATCAGAAACTTTGCTTTTAGATAAACTCACATGACTCCCAGTAACTCCAGGGGAAGTTACAGTGTGTGTGTATAGGAGTAGAATTTTATCTTAAGGAACTGAATTTTCCTCCCTGGCTTCTATGATTGCAACTACAGTGTTGTACTTGCAACCAGTTGCAGATGCAAATGTTAGAATGTAGACATCTCCCCAACTTTGCAGATGTGTGGCAACAAATTAGGTGGTGTCATCTTTGAATTCACAAATGATTGTGTCCTGCAGGTGGCACCCAGTCTTGACTGTGGATACAAAATTATACAGTCCATTTATAGAAAAAAAAGTCATTCTAAAAGTGTTCTATGAATAAGCATACAAGGTCTGCTCAGGAATAGGGTTTTAAAGTGGCTTTAACCTATTTTTACGTTGGGAGGAGGGACAATCCAATAACCTCACAGCCGCTGCACTGGGGAAGCCAAGATGGGTGGCAATATAAAAGTCACCATGGCAGTTTTACACCACTCCAAACTTCAGTCTAAGGGCAGGTTGAGTTAGCTTTGTGGTTGATTTGTGCCACTGGAGCCAGGCCTAGAACTGGTCCTGTGACATTTTCTGCTGTTCTTTTACATTGTTTTACAGGAAGTCCTGTGCTAGGTAACTTTAGTGCAATTCATTGTGAAATCTACAAGAGTTTGCCCTAAAAATGTCTCATTTCCTTCCTTCTGGGTTGGTTTATTGTGTGAATATTAGACAGAAGAATCAAATATCTGAGGTCTCTCATACCAGACTTATTAACAGTCTGTCTTTTATGTAATGTCTGTGAAAACAGGAGGAGAGTGTAGGATGAATAATATGTACTTAATCCAGTGCTGTATAGTCAAGGATAACCAGCACTGTCTCTGTGAACAGTAGGCTCTGCAGATTAGCTTCCTTGTACTTTGCAAAACAATAGTATTAATTCTAGAAAAATATGCTCTGTAATTCCCAGTATATAATCTTGTCTCTCTTTAGAGTTGTAAATATTATCACATGACCTTATTTGATTCTGAAAGAGCTGTTGCATATCAAAGTATATTTCTTAATAATAGCACGTGATCTTGGTCTTTATAATTGTATCATATATGAACAATAGTTATTTAAAACATTATTTTATCTAAGTCTCCAACACTCTAGTATTTAAATTGAAATGAATAATGTGACAGTATTCTAAAACAACTGCAGGTTCCTGATGTGCTCATTTTGTATGTGGGCATATTATTTCAGATTTATTAACACTAGCCTCTGTATTTATTGAAACACACTGATTTGGGACATTACATTTTTTTTCAGGCAAGGAGTATGGTAATGAAATGCTTTGATGCCAAAGGTACAAGGATCATTTATGGCTCTGGCAGTTTTCAAAATTCTGTCAATGGCATTATAATGTAATTATTTCTAGATAAATTTGATGCCTGTCAGGGAATAAAGTGTAATGGTACTATTATATGTGCTACAGACTACTAGTAGTAATGTAAATAACAGTGTAAAACTCTAACATGACAGCTCTTTTTTTTTTTTTACTTCAGAAACAGCGATCCATCAGAGTATGTACATGATGTGTAGTAACCGATTTTTATATCCAAAGATAGATGATTATAATTACAGGAAGAGCAGATTTAAACAGCTATTACTGTGTTTCAGTATTTAAATAATTTGGACAAGAATAGACCCTTGAGATATGAAAATTTTCAAGCATCTTTCAGATCTTCAAAGAATTATTATTTTAGCTCATTCATCACGATTTTGATTTAAATAGAAAATTATTGTAAATCCAAAAGAAGGGGATAATCTTAACACTATACAATTATAATGACATTATAAAGTGTTCCAAAGTCCTACAGATTCAATCCCATAATGATCCTACAGCTAAAAGGTTAATATGTGCAGTACTAAGTGTAGTATTTCTGTTGGATAAGCCCTTTGTAATATATTGTCAGCTAAAATGCAGATGGTTAGTGTTTGCAGTTTTTTAAAAATCCACTGTAAATAAAGTTTAGCTATTTTAGGGAACCACTACTGTAAAGGTCCATAGTACCACATTTTAAAATAAATGTAGGTACCTTTAAAAACCTGGCTCTTAGCACTTTGCCGGGATTATTATGTAATATGCTGTATTATTTTAAGAAGTAACATCATCAGAATAGCTCAATTCTGAAAAGCATAGGCGATATATGCCCAGCAGCTACTTTTTTCAATGTATTTTGCCTATGCAATGAATGTTAAGATACATTCATTGCAACAGTTACACTGACACCTGTGATGTCAGTGATCTTAGGAGATGTCAGCAGCCTAACTAGTAAAGGTTATAGATTTTCCATAATGTCTTATACTTAGAAGACCTGTTATTAAGGCTAAATATCATACCCTATGAGAAGATCATCTAAAGTTTGCTATGTGTATCATTTTAGGTAATCTTTCTCCAATTTAGGAAGTCATGGTTTGCAGAATACCAGACATGGGAACTTTGAAGCAAAGCAGTATGCTTGGTGTGGTCATTTGCACCCAAATACTGACAATGACATTTCAATTTTCAATAATGTAAGGATCTGGGAAGAAATCAGAAATATTGATTGTAATTTGGCATGCCCTTTCATTTTTCCTTGTGTAATTCATAACTGTCTTCATGAGTAACATGAAAACAGCATTTAAGCCTAATTGTTCATATTCCCCAAATTAGAAGTTTTGCGGATTAAATGCTTTCCATACTCCTGGAATTGTCAGGCATGGCTATTTGGATTATGTGAAATACATAAGACTCAAGGCTGGTAACTGTGATGTCCCAGGTTTTGAACCCAAACTTATGAGTTCTCGGATAGCCATAACATCATGGTTTCTAACCAATGTCAGTGGAAACCTGGTAGTTCAAGGAGCTCGTAAAACTATAGATTCAGTCTAGACATCCTCCATGGGAACTCTAATTGGAGTATCCCCCAGCTCTAACAATGGTTCCAACCATGCTATTTAAGCCAGAGGGAGGCATAAGAAGTTTTCCAGGCAACTAGGTGACTCCTGCTTACTGCTACATTGGACTTTGCTTGTGCCTGCTTCCTGCCTTTTGTATCATGCACCCATCTCTGTTCTTGATTACTGCTTCACTCCTGTCTTCTTCCTCAACCTTACCTTTGCTCCCAATTCCCCCTTTGCTCCTGCTCTGTGCCTGACCTCCAACTATCAGTTACCAGCTGGGGCTGTGAACCCTGATTCCAACTTCTCATTCTCGCTTGACCCTTGGCTCTGACATTTGGTATCTCACCCTGGCTACAACTCTTGACTCTTAGCTCTGGTAATTGGCAGTTGACTCTGGTGCTGACCCTAAACTTAGTTCTCCAAGCTGGATGCCAGCTATACCCACTAGACCTGATACATGCTCTTGCTACTAGGCAAGACCACCTATGTCCAGGTCCAGGTCTTCACCTGTTCTGAGACTTAAAAAGTGATCTTGGGTGTAAAAAGGTTAGAGACCACTGCTCTAAGGGTATGTCTACACTACCCTCCTAATTCGAACTAGGAGGGTATTGTAGGCATACCGCACTTGCAAATGAAGCCCGGGATTTGAATTTCCCGGGCTTCATTTGCATGAAGCCGGGCGCCGCCATTTTTAAATGCAGTTCGAACCCGGCTTTAGGTGTGACCAAGATAATCAGTTTTGATGGACTGAACCTGCACTGGACATTCTGTATCTTGGGTGCCTAAAGCAAAACCACAGGTGCTACTTGAAAAAGAAACTTTTCTTCTTCAAAGCAATAGCAAATCTTTTGAGGAAACTGGTGAATTTTGGGGGGATGGGGAGTGTAAATAACAAGCATGATTCTGTATGATTTTACACATCACTGTTTCTGCTGTTTCCCTACTCTTATGAAGAATCCGATTTTTGTGATTCTTAAAAATCAGTCACAATTATACAAATCAGAATTATTATTACTCAAGTGAATATATTTTAGAATTTTCATGAAACCAATTACTCATGCAATTTCATCTGAAGTGATTGATTCATCTTCACATAAGCGTAAGAAGTCAACTCCAATACACAGTCAGAAATTATATCAGTCCTTCCTTCATTTACGTTTTAGAAACCAAAATACAAAGTAGCCGAGTAATGAACACAAACATACTATTTTCCTCTGAAGCCAGGAACTGTTTCTGAATAACCTTCCAATGTGGTGTTCAAATCTTTTTAATAAAGGATGCAGATGGTACTTGTAATGATAAACTAATGAGTGTCAGGTAGGGAAAATAGACAAGAATATTACAAAAGGGTCAAGTACAGTAATAAACTTGCTAGAGAAATACACAGGAAATCTTCAAGGCATTTGTAAAATAAGATCATATCACAATACTTTGTTGACTCTAAACACTAATGGATAAATAAGAACAAGTACATATTTTCTTTTACTTGGGGGATTGGGTGTTCTCATAGAGTGTGTCTACATTGCATCTGTAGCTTGAAATAAGATACAGGTAGTCTCCGACTTACAAACGCATCGACGTATGACCAGACGCACTTACGACCAACCTCCCATTAAATGTGGCCCCGACTTAGGAACGGCATTTCACACTTACGAACAGCGCGGTCCCATTTAAATTAATGAGGTCTGACTTACAAACACATCGAGTTACGATCAAGTGCTTGGTACGTAACTCGTTCGTAACTCAGGGACTATCTGTATGCATTTTGAAATAGCTTATTTTAAATTGAAAATTTAAATGTTTAAAATTTAAAATCTACACAGCACTTATTTGAAAATAAATCACTATTCCTAAATGTCCCTTACAACTCGTGGAATGAGGACTACAGGGATGTCGGAATAGCGAGCCCATTATATTTTGAAATAACAGGCATGCTCAAAAGACACGGAATAGGTATTTTGGGATACGATAGGTACCCTGAAGTAGTGCGTGTGGAAGTAAACATTGTCCTCACTCTGAGTTTGTAAGCAACAAGTAGCCAGAGGCAGTTTTATTACGAGCTGCAGCAAGGGAAAAACTGGTTCGGACAGGGGGGAAGCCCTCCCCCCTCCAAGGCAGATCTTCGAATACAAGCAATTATGAAGCAGTTTATATACTGTCTATTAGATATAATAACAATAACAATTAGTCTCCTTCCCATTACAAACACCAATGGCTAACAGTTATTTAGTTCCACCCAGATGCTCCTTATCTCAAGGTTCTTTCCAGAGTCAGCATTCTATCCTTATCTCCGTATGGAGGCGAGAGGCAAAGGCAGCGTCTAATTACAGATCTCGCGTTGTCAGGCCACAGACTTAGCCTGACTCTTGCTCTCTTGTTAACAAGACCAAGATGGCTGCACACAAATTCCCTTATTCCCTTTTCCTGCCTCCACATGCGGTAGTGTAGACTACCCATATTAATGTAGTATGTAGTATTAATGCAGTAGTGTAGACTACCCAATGATTAATACCATTGCCAAAAAGGGTTTGGGAAAATGCTAAGTCCACCCTGCTGGAGTTTCCTTCAGTTTCTTTAGCTCAGGAGAATGAGTTTTTTCATCCCAGTGGAAGTAGCAAGAGACTCGACCTCAGCCTCAGCCTCTCTCCTTCCCTGCAAAAATTCTTATTTTTTCAGAGATATTCCCAGCTTTTGGGGGAGAGATGGGTTTGCCAACTCTCCTGACTGGACACCATTTGCAACAATGGCATCTGATCTGTCCAGTCTGGGAGAGTTGGCAACTCTAGGGAGAAACCTCACACTGAAACTAGTAAGAAACATAAATGTATATTTAGAACCAACAGGAACAAACTCCCTTTGCATTTCATTTTGCAAAACTATTCCTAGTATCCTTTCTTTTATCATATCTGGTTCTTGAATATCCGCTGATAGTGCCTAAACCACCTCCCCTGACAGTTTATTACACACTCCAATTGCTCTTGAAGTTAAGTACATTTTCCTAATGTCTATCGTATCTTCAGGTCAGTGCACCCTGTCATCTCTTCTACAGCTGTGCTTGAGGACAGATTCATTGATCTATACTCCCTACTTTCATTTCCAAGTTTAATTCTATGCCTCCCCCCCTCCATTCCTTCCTAGAAAAATGTGCTCCTAGAAACAGCCAATTTAAACTTTTGAATCGGCATTGTTCAGCTTGTTTTGCAATTAGTTTAAATGAATGTTGCTTACGCCTAATTAATTTATCCCAGTTCCGCAATTCCAATGAGTAAAGTTGGCAAAAAATGAAAAAATATACATTAAGACCAATGTGTTTTATGAAAAATGCAAACAAATTTGCACTGTGCAAATATAAGCTGATTTGAAGCTTTGCACATGTAGTTAATAATTAAAATTGTTTCAGATAAGCAGCTGGGTATAACAGTTTAATAGAATCACCATAAGGCATTAGATGAAATTACTCACTGCAGCATTTCTCTTACTTAAGATAGATTGAAAAAAAAGAAAACCAACCCTGTGGATTGTCAATATGTTATGTAACAGACGCAGGGCAGCTGGCTACAATAGTTTGGTGAAGGGCAAACATATCAGGAGGTGGGTGAATGCTTTTCTGTTTCCTGAATAAACTGCCAGAGACTGTAGCCATGCAATCAAGGCAGTCAGGCACCTGAGATTGGTTAAGAGCTTGCCTGCAGCAGGCTAATCAGGCACTTACAGCCCATTAATATATGGTGTGTTACTCTAAAAGGTGTCCCCTCAGCTAAGGGAGGGGGAATGAGAAGAGTGAAGGACTGAGAAGAGGAAGTGCATTGCTGGAGAGTTGAGGACTGCAAATAGGAAAGAGTTTTTGTGCTGAAGCAGAAAAGATTTGCTTGGGTACCAGGGAGAAGGTACTAGGGGAGCATTTGGGGAAGTGGTCCAGGCAAAAGGCTTCTGTATTAGGGCTAGAGGCAAAAGCCTATCAGTTGCTGCTACTTAGGGTCCCTGGGCTGGAACCCGGAGGAATGGGTGGGCTTGGGTCCACTCCAACCCTCCTCACACCACTAAAAAGTCTGCTTCTGGAAAGGGAGACAGGGCTTACTGAGAGGGTTCACCTCAATCCTTCTACTTTGCCAATGATGAGGATGGTTCAGTAAGCTGTAACCCTTTCCTCTAGAAAAGGTAAGAGGCAGTGTGGAGGGTCACAGCAAGCCCCTGAGGCATACAATAATCACCTAGAAGTGCAGGACCCACAGGGCACAGCTAGAACATTGCCACAGTTGTATATAGCAACATTCTATTAAGCCAAATAATTGTATTAAGAACCTTATTGTCGCAAAAATAGCAGAAGTATATTACCTTTTTTTAATTCTTAAGGTATAATTGTTTTCCCACAAAAAATAACTACACACTTAAAAGATTAATTAGGCTTTTATCAGTTTCTACCCTTCCCTCTATCACTCCCCCCATATACTTGTCAGTTATCAATTTAGCTTAGTGAATTATTTTCCAATTACTGGCAATACCCAAATAAAGAATGCATCACAAACAAACAAACAAACCAAAATAACACACCCCTTAAAACAAAAAAAGCAGTCATGTAGCATTTAAAGACTAACAAGATGGTTTATTAGACTTGTTAGTCTTTAAAGTACTATATGACTGCTTTTTTTGTTTTATCTCAATCAGACTAACACAGGGTATGTCTACACTACCCCGCTAGTTCGAACTAGTGTGGTAATGTAGGCATACCACACTTGCAAATGAAGCCTGGGATTTGAATAGGAATCCTAGTTTGAACTACCTAGTTCGAGCCCCGTGTAGCCGCGCTGCACGGGGTTCGAACCAGTGGGGTTTTAAAAATGGCGGCTCCCCGCTTATGCAAATGAAGCCCGGGAAATTCAAATCCCGGGCTTCGTTTGCAAGTGCAGTATGCCTACATTACCCTCCTAGTTCAAACTAGGAGAGTAGTGTAGACATACCCACAGTTACCTCTCTGTTACTTTTCATCACGGCCCTTAAAGTTCAACTCAGCTCTGAAAAGATATTTATGTAAAAATGGCTCACCTTACTTGAAAGATCGATTTCCAGTATATATTCAGAGTAATTGTACTTATTTTCAACCTATGCCAATACAATTATAGGCAACTAAATTAGATTATTTTCTGATTCTCACATCATCAATAGAAGTGTTGGTGAGTTCCTGTCACATGGTGATATGTAAGCTAGGAAGAAAACAGGCTGATTTTCAGATGCTAAAAAGTGAGTTTATAAATCTGACGCGCATTTACTTGTAAAGTAAGAAGATATGAAAGACTAATCTGGAATCACATAATACCATTTTCAAATCACATTTTAGAGTAAAACTGCATTTTTAAGGCTGAAGGTGTTTTCTGTGTAATTGTAAATAGTCTATGTTTCTGTTTCAAAAACATATGTGGCACTAAAGAAATGCTTTGAAAATTTGGTCCTAAAATTATACCTCCATCATTTTGGTTGTAGTTCTCCAGCATCTGTAATGCATATTGGACGATTCCTTCACTCTGACTGGCAAAACTTCCAGAACCAAACTGTTACATGACAGCAGAGCATACAGTGGAAGAATACAACCTGTGTACACTGCACTCTTTGAGTGAAAGCCTGGGCCTGATGAAGTCAATGGGAGTTTTACCACTAACATCAGTGGGGCCAGGATTTCACCTTCTATCTCTGAATGTGTCCATCACCATGGTATTTAAGTAGTCTTGCAACATGTCCAATTGAGCCATTGTAAGGAAAGTTAACACCCTGGGTCTCTCACCAATGGATCACAGGGCAGAGAAGAAACAATTAATAGAACTAGTGGGTTATGCCCCTTGCTCACTACATTTGCCCACCTCCGTCTCTGGGTATAGGCAGGGTCAGCTCTCTCCCCCCCCCCCCGGCCATTGGGGAGGGCCAGGGCTCCATAGCCCTGGCCTCTCTGCCCCCCTGGGCCTCCCGAGCCCCCAGAACTGCCCTGACCCCAGCCTCTCAACCCCTCCCCACTCCTCACCACAGCTGCAGCTCCTGAGAATGAAGAACAAGGGTGTGGATCAGACTGCCTCTGTGGGTATCACTGGTGCATGAAACTGTCACATGCATACATTGTAATGTGAATATGCAATGCCTCTTGAAGAACAACAGTTAGGAGATAAGCAACTTTTTTTTCTTCTATGGATACGTGTGTGTTTTTAGAAACGTTCTCTGTGTACCTCTGTGACCCTGTTACACGTTGGAAAGGCATATCAGAATCTTGGCAAAAAAATAGTAAATACAAATTTAAGTTTTTACACCAAAGAAGCTAGGGTGAATAGTTGAAAAATATTTTAAAACGTGCAAGACATTTTTCCTGTAAGTAAACTAAGATTCCACATCAATCATTGCTTACTACTTTCTGACCCAGAATCACACCATTTTCCCACTCATGTTCATGTATGGAGGAATTATACCATAAATATGTATGGAAAAGTGTGTGCGCTTGGGCAGCTTACGGTCTCTGAAGTACAGAGAATCTAATTTAGAATTACATCTGTAACTGCCTAAAATACCAGTGTTGTGACCTCTTTCTGAAGTAGTTGCTGCTATTCGCTGTTGGTAAGATGAACAGCCATGTTATATCAGACCAGTCCAGCATATTTTATTACTTAAATTAAGCTTTCTCAAGTAATCTTACTTTTTGCATTGCTTGACTTTTAGTTCCTTAACTCTGCAACCCTCAATTCTTCATTAGCCCCAGAGATGGTAGCACTGCCAAAGTCAAGGGTTCCTGGTACTTTTCATAGTAAGACTCTGGTTTTGGCTGCTAATAACTTTGGAAAATAACTGTTTGGGCTGGAATTTTCCATGCTGATTGTTTAAAACAACATTCAAACTCAGATAAAGTTTAGGCTAAAATGGTTCAAACCATTTCAAAGGTTAAGATTAGGAAAAATGTCTTGCACGTTTTAAAATATTTTTCAACTATTCACCCTAGCTTCTTTAGTGCAAAAACTTAAATTTGATAGGGGACTTGTCCTAGTGTCTGTGACAGAATCTTTATCAACCCCATGAAAATTTACCCAAATCTGGCCAAGTTATAAGTGTCTGAAAAATGCCATTACATCTATTCTTAATAGAGATTTGTTAAGATTGGCAAATATATTATCTGATGCTGTAATTAAAGAATGTACAATAATTCAGTCTCCTTGTGCATATATATTAAGGTTATACAGGCTTAATCCTGCTATTTCCTAGTATTTTGAGTGCTTGATGTTGCAGCTATAAGGTTCTTTTAATGTCCCATTAACAAAAATGCAAGATTATTTATTCCATCGAAAAAAACTACATTAAAAGCTATATGTACATTTTATTCATGGAGGACTACAGTGTGATTTGAAAGTACATTTTCAAAATAAAGATGAGTACATATCTAGTTAATCTGGGTTTCAGAGACAAATTTTAGGACAAAAATCCTTTTAATTATGTGAGTTGTCTCATTCAAGACTGTGGGACTTTGAATAAGGTGAGAGAGACTTGCCCCCAAAGAGCCAGGCAAAAAAGGACGCGTCCTTTAGTTGTAGAAAACCCATCTGTTTGGCCATTGAAAATTTTGTATGTCTTATTGTAGTCTCTTTTTATCTTTAATTCTGTAACCAATATGTTTTTGGAATTTTCAAAGATAGCTGATAGGTTGTTTTAATTGTACAGGACCATATTTTCAAGACATGAATATCCATTTCTGCTCATGCAAATCTGTATGCATAAACCCTTGTACTTATTTTTAACCGGTGTTTATGTATGTTAAGTTTCATACTTGTGCACCACAATCAAATGTATATGCAAATGATGAGTTTTATACATGTACACTTTTTCTTTCACACATGTGCATTCTACCATCTAAATATGTGCAACTAATATTCCTGAAACAAAGTGTCTCCAAAATTGTGCACAAATAAGGATTGGGAGTCCAGGGAAACTATGGCTCACAACCTCTCTGTCCATTGTTAAGATTGTTGTGTTGATTATTTACTTAGATTTAAATACAGCAACATAAAATAAAACATTTAACCTGAGCTCTAGGCATTCCTGCTGTTAACTTACAAAATACAGTTATCAAGCAAAACTTAAATAGCAGCAAATTTTGCTTCACTCTCTCTTCCCAATGCAGCTGCTGGTCAGCAAACAAATTATAAATCAAAACATCCCAACCCACATGTTTCCACTCAAGGGTCTCTCTCTCCATCACCTCACCCTTCCCCAAATGCTCAGACAAAACAGGTGCAGTTTCCAGTGTACTTAGAGATTATCAGATTCTGACTAATTTAGACTGTGTGTGTTGCAGGGGAAATGGATTCCCAATTCTTTAACACAGGTTATACACCTATCTAAAATGGCTTTTTAAATTAAGCAATAAAATGCTTTAAAAACTTCAAAATTAGTCATCTTTTAAAATGAGCATGAAATTAATTTATATTGGAATTTTGAATTATGGCTCCTAAAATTGTCCCTGCACATCACAGAATCCCTTCACACAGCTGATGGAAACAGGGGAAGTTTGAGACACTTTACAATGTTATCTCACTCAAGCAATGTGGTTGGTTTTTAAAAAAAATGTTCGTTAACAAACTTTGGTCTTATATGTAATTGTTGTTTGAATCCCAAAAGGTGCAAGGAATTCACAGCAATGGATATAGGAATATTTTAAAACATCAGTGCATTGTTACTCATTAAAAAAATGTAGGTCGCTTGTTGAGCAAGAATTTCAGTTCAGTGCAATTTAAATTGACTCTCTTTTCATACAACAAGCAACTGCCAGTATTCCCCTACCTGCCTGAAACTGAGGGAGGCTGCAGGTGTTATGAGAAAAGTCTGTTCTTATAAAGCAAAATGAGGGGAGAGCTTATATCCCAGTTTAAGAAAAATCTGAATACCATCAGAAAAAATATTGTTTTGAACAGCAGCTTTCCAGGGCCTATTTATTTTTTTGTAAGTCTGCAGTATGTCCGTTATTGTTTAAAACTACGTTACCTAGATATAGAGCTACTTTACAAAGTAAAGTATATATCAGTAAAGCTGTAGCCCGTGCTGTAGTATCCTACTTCTATATCAAATACAATCCAGAATATTGTGCTATATAATTTCTGCTCTTGTAAGGGAAGTGAAATAATGAAATAACATGAATGTCTAATGGTATATTATTAAGGATTAACCCAACCTTCCTTGGCATTTTCTTTCAAACGAATATTAATGAAATGAAGTAATACTGTACATGTAAGGCTGTGTTGATTTTTACTAGCAAGTGATCCAATTCCACACACATGTCTAGACTGGCATGATTTTGCGGAAATACTTTTAACGGAAAAGTAATTGGGGATTCTGAGGCAGGATAATGGGTTTCTCTTCCAAGTGTAAAGGACATATATGATGCCACAATTTGCCTTTGCATATTTCCACAGGAATTCACATTCAGATTATATCAAGGAAACTCAGCTTTCCTTTTACTGACTTGCCAGTTGAATATGTAAATTTAATCACCAGGTCTCCAGGGAATAAGAATGTTTTAATTTAAGGCCATATGATGGACACTTAATATTGTAGTATGAGCGCTCAAAGAAAAACTCTTCACAAACTCTGAAAAATGGGAAGGTTTTTCTTTCTATAAACAATGGAATCTTGGAACCCACAGTTGCCTCAGTCACTGGTGTGGTGTTGTTTTTTTAAAGTTGAGGAAGTGCTGCATCAGCAGACTGTTTTCCTCTCTTTTATGGATAAACCATCATTGGTCCTTTCCATGGTAAAGAGGTTGACTTTCAATGGGTCTTACATTCCTATATGTTTTTGGAAATGGAACTGAACTATTTAGGGCCAGATATAGGAATACTAAAATTTGCAATCATGAGAGTTAGGTGCCTAGGTGTCTTTAAAAATCTTACTAGGCACTTATCTTTAAGTGATTAAATATCTTTGAAAATCTGATCCAGACACATTTTAAAAGTTTTACCCTGGGACAGGGATTGTCCTGAGCTGCCTTTAGTGGAATGCTTCCTTTACAACTAGAAGTTAACATTGAATTCCTTTGGATCTTCATGTGACTGAATAAGATTCAGGTCTTTGAAATGAGCTGGGTCTCACACCTTGCCCAGAGAGGTTGTGAAATCCTCATCTCTGGAGATATTTAAGAGTAGGTTAGATAAATGTCTATCAGGGATGGTCTAGACAGTATTTGGTCCTACCATGAGGGCAGGGGACTGGACTCGATGACCTCTCGAGGTCCCTTCCAATCCTAGTATTCTGTGATTCAAATTCACACTCGAAATGTCTCTCTTTGATGGTTTCTCAATTACATCACAACTAGCACAACAGTCTCCCATGCTTTTGCTCCAGAAACTCCACAAACTTTTTAAGAATGCTGAACTGGGTAAGAGGATTACTGAGTTATTACTAGAAAAGATATGCTTTTGCAAGGGTCTAGGGTTCTTTGAGGTATCTGGGAGCTAGTACAAAGGGAAATTGGTCTTTTCTAAGATATAATCTAAATAAATGAAACCCCTGTAATATAATGGCCAGATGATCTGGCCCTTGGACTCCATAAATTAGGGCTAAGGTAACATCTGCAGCATACTGGAGGAATGTGTCTAACTCCAAAATCTATAAAACTGCTTCATGGAGTTCCAGTCACACTTGTAACCAACAGTCATCTCTTATCTTATGAGAGAAATCAGATGATTATTGTAGGAAAGCAAATTTCTAATTTATGAAGTACCCCTCAGCCTTTTTCCTGGAACCTGTACAATGTGGGTCACTCTACTAAAATAATTCCAAAAGGAATGGAAGGTTCTTTGAGTACATTGCCTCTCATGCCTCCTCTCCTGTTTTGTCTGAGTCTTCCAAAGGCATTCTGTGTTGATGGAAAGGAGATCATTGGAGCAGCATTATTACATTACCTCTCACTGAATCTATGGATTTCCAAGAGCTTGTGCATGCAAGCCCAACAATTACATTTTTGACAGAGACTTCTTAATGTCTGATGACAATATGTACTCTTAAGAGTGTTGCTCCATAGAGAGACTGTACTCTCAGAACTCTAAATATAGAGGAGAGTTCCTTTACCTGTATTGATCTACAGCTGTTATACATTAAATAAAATATATAGGTTCAGATATCTTGGGACAGATCTGGCCTTTTAATCATTTCAGTTAGTTCAAGAGAGTGTCTAATATTGAAACATTTAACAGTTACAAAAGTACACATTCAAGCAGATATTCTTACAAAGCTTGTAAGGTTTAAGAAGTCACTCCTATTCAAAACTCATTATTCAGATCCCAGGTTTGTGTCTGAAATATTAATATCTGAAGTAGCTTCTCACAGATTCAAGAGAATTCATCTTTATCCTTTTTAAAATGACATTCTAATCAGAAAAAAACTCAAGCTGGTAAGCAGAACAATGACTGCATTACATAACTTCCATCTCTTCAGAATCCAGGTTTTATGATCCGTTTCAGAAAGTATAACTTATAAACATCACAAATAATTACATGGTTCAGCAGTGCTAATAAACCCAACATAAGAAAGAACATTTCTTTTAATAAACAAAGATTTCAAAAGCCACATAGAACAAAATCAATTAAGATTAATAGTAAACTCTAATTAAAATAATGTTTCAACAGCAATTATATTTCTTCTAAATTGTCACGAGATTCAAAAGCATTAGAAATCCTTGTCCATTCAAGACAATAGCAATTGTTCTGCTAGTAATTTATGTTTGTCAAATAAAAGAAAAAATTATTAATAAAGTAAAAAATAACAAAATAAAGGGAAAGAAACCACTCCATTCTATTATATTTCTAATTAGAACATTAGAAAAAGAATGCTTTTGAATTACAAGTGGGACATATTTAGAAAGACTTGTAATTATAAAAACTTGTTAATAGTTACTGCAAATGTTATTTATTAGTCCATATGAATCTTAACAAAGACAAATTTAATAGGCATAGACAAAGATATTTACTGCATAGGAAAATCCAATTACCTTATTATTAACGTTTTCTATTTCAAAATACTGTATGAAATTGTATGATGAAAAAGAAATGATGGGAGCAGAGACCATGGGATGGATATGGCAAGAGGGTTAGAGAAGATGAGGGAACTGGCTTAAGGAGAGGATTGGGGGGACGTGAGGCGAACTCTAAATAAGAGGCTGAGAGCTGAAAGTTTCCTAAAGATCAGTTAAGGATAGAAAAAGAGGTAGAGCCAGGAATGAACTAAGGGTTAGACTATAGGGAGAAAAATAATATGAAAAACTGAGCGAAAAAATGAAAAAAAAATGCACAGGGAAGAGGAGAAATGGAAAGGGAAGAAGGAAGGGGAAGATAGAAAATCTGTATTTCAAAAGTGGCTTTTGAAAGTGCTGGGTTTCCCAGGTACGCTAAGTTGTCCTGTGGGCTCCGACACAAAAGATAGAACAAGCCATACTCCAAGGGCCACTCATCATTTCAGTTGCATTGCCCAAAACATAGAAATGTGACTCTGCAGGGTTTGTCTCTAACACAAGTGCCATTCTGCTTGAATCCAAGAGGCAGACCTATTAAATCTTCAAAGAACTGTATCATCCAATCCCATGCTACTTACTCAGAACCTAGGAAGAAACAAAAGTAGCAGAGCCACATTTTTCCTCTTGAGAGAGCTAAGTAACTTGTAATACCTCCATTTTTTAGAGGAAGAAACTGAGACTAAAGAGGTGAAGCAGCTTTTCCAAGGTGACACATGAGACCAGGATTCATGGTAGGGATAGAAAAGAAACGAGGGCTCTGTCCACCAGACTGCCTTTTTAAAAAGTGTGGATTACTTCAGCTGAATATCAGGCTGGTGACACTGTGTGACAATTTGAACTAGTTGTATTAGATGGTAAATAAAAAATGGTGGTTTAAAAAAGAAAAAATATTTGTAAATGATTATAGTTAATACGATCTTTCTATGCCAGGTGTAAAATTTTCATAGGTAAAAGCTTTGGAATTGCCCTCATGCTATTTGATACAGGAGTACTTAAAAGGCAAAGCAATTCTCTCTCTGATGCTCTATTCTTTTACCATTTAAATCAAAACTGGAACCTGTGAGAGCTCAAAGAACTTCGATCATTTCATTTAGTCACACAACGTGGACAATTTTCTGGTGATGATATACAACCTTTTTTGCCTCTAGCAGCTGCCACTTCATTTAGCAGCATGTGTGTCACGGAACTATCTAGAAACAAATATTAACATATTCACAGAGGGTTTCCATAATATGATAATATGGTAGTCTTTAGGGTTTGCAGCTCTGATGAAAATCTAATTACATTTTTCTGTTTTGAACAGCCGTAAATTAGATTTGCAGTGCAGATCCACAACTAGCTAAGGGACTGGCATAAAGATGTTTTCAAATACTTTCATTTGGCACATATAAATGCATTGTCTTTCCTCAAGTGTTGTAAATATTAAAATATTTTAACAGAATAAATAATATGAACATAGAACGCGTTATAAAACAGCCCTGAGCAGAAAAATAAATAGTTATCACTTGTGAATAAAAAGACATTATGATTATATACAAATGTGAAAAGGAAAAAATACAAATGTTTTCAAAAACAGAAAGCAAAATTTAATTCTCAATTTACCAGCCACAGCATTTTCTCCCTAGTATCTGAACTGTTTGAATTATTTGATCTGAGGAAGTGGGTCTGGCCCACGAAAGCTCATCACCTAATAAACCATCTTGTTAGTCTTTAAAGTGCTACGTAGTCCTGTTTTATATTTCAGCTACATCAGACTAACACAGCTACATTTCTATCACTGAACTATAAAACAGGCATTCTTTGTGCAGCATTGTGTGATTTGACTGCCAAAAGAAACATCTGCTCAGCAACTGCAATTTTACCTCTGATAGGCTCCAAATGATGTCATGCTTTCTCTCCCCTCTTAAGTTTTATGTTTGAATTTACATGTTTTGACATGTGTGTAGATCAGTGGTCTCCAACTATTTATGCACACGATCAAATTTAAGTGCATTCCAGAAAGTAGCTTAAACCCAAATAGCCTTGCCCCCACTTTCTGCTCTGCCCTGCTCACTCCATATCCTCTCCTCCTCCACGTCACTCACTTTCACTATGGGGTTGTGTGCAGGCAACAGAGGCTTTGATCTTTGGCTGAGGGATTCAGATTGTGAGAGGTACTCTGGGCTGAGTCTGGGGCAGAAAATTGGGATGCAAGAGGGAGTTCAGGTGTGGGTTCTGGAAAAGAGTTTGGATGCAGGAGGGGCTCAGGGCTGGAGCAGTGGGTTGGGATGCAAGAAGCTGGGGTAGGTATTCAAGAGCTGGGCAGGGATTCAAGATGGGGGCACCAGATGGGTACCACTTTCCTCAGACGGCTCCCAAGTAGTGGTGTAGTGGGGTTATGGCAGTCTCATCCCCACCCTGGCTCTGCACCACTCCTGAAAGTGACCATCATGCCCAGCAATGACTCCTGGTAGTAGGGGGAGGAGAAGCAGGTGTATCCGCATACTGCCGTCCCCATCCACAGGCAGTATCCCCCACACTTCCCATTGGCCCTGGTTTCCTATTGTTGCCCAACGGGAGCTGCTTGGCTAGGGCAGTATGTGGAGACCCCTTCCTCCACCTTCTCCAAGAGCCGCAGGGATGTGCCAGCCATTCCAGAAGTAGTGCAGGACCAGGGCAGAGAGGAGTCTGCCTTACCCCCTCTGAGCTGCCAAACTATTAGCAGCCAAATTCCTCATTTGGCTGTACGAGCCTCCAAGAGATTGAATCTAATTTCAAGATACTCCCGGACAGTGTTCTGGACATGGATGGAAATATCAGAGGGAATGTTTTTTCTTATAGGCATCAATATCAAGGTAATGTGCAGATGTGTAAAACCAGTAGAAACCAAAAACCTAGATATAATATATATTTAAAAAACTACATTTGGGATAATTACATCAGCCATGTCAGGTTAGGCATTTTAGAACTCACTACTCAAAGAATTAAATTTAAGTATAAGAGAGAAATAAAAATTAGGAAATTCACAGACTAGTCAAAAACACCAAGATATATAGGAACAAATACAAAAAGTAATATGCTTTGTAATACCAAATGCTGTCGAATCTGTGCCCCTCTGTGCGCACCATTTTCCTTGAAAATATACTCCAAAATCATTTCCCCCGCAGAAATCAAATTGTATCTGAAGCTACCCACAGGTCAAATGGTTTGGCACACCAAAGCCCTATGACACTGATCAAGGCATGTCTCCCATACTTCTAAATCATCTTTTGTATTCCTGGCTATCATGATGAACTGATGAGACTGTGTGATCCCAACGGTGGAGGATTCAAACTAGGCACAGAAAGCTCTGCCCAGAGCAGCCAACTTGAAGCAAAATTCAAGTGCCCTAAAAGCACCTTCAGCTGCCTGAAGGTAGTCTTTCCAACACTTTGTGTGGCCCATATCAACACCCCTACATTATCCAGTTTCTTCCTGAATAGCTGTGATCAATGCTGCATTAGAACTAACTCAGTTCTCAAATATGTCAACTTCTGTGTTGGACCTTCTATCATTTCAGTGGCCAGTAGGTCTCCCGAAGTGCACAGCCATCTTCTGAAAATGCTCAGTATGTGGGCACATTTGCCTGTTTCCAACTTTCCTGAAAAGAGTCTTCAAGGGTATGTCTAAATTGCAAAGTTAATTCGAAATAACAGCTGTTATTTCGAATTAACTTTAATAGCATCTATACATGCAAACTGCTATTTCGAAATTAATTCAAAATAGTGGAGCACTTAACTCGAATTTGGTAAACCTCATTCTACGAGGAGTAACACCAAATTTGAAATAGCTATTTCGAATTAAGTGCTGTGTAGACACTTCAGCCCTTCCCAGGGAGCCCTGGTGACCACTCTGGGCACAACCAGGAAAATTTACTCTCCCCTCTACCAGCCCCAGAGCCATTAAAGAGGTACACCCTGGCCACAGTGCCTGTGCCAGCTCCAAGCCTGCCAGCCCAGAGCGATCAGTGGCCACCGGGGCCCCTGACCCAGGGGCCCCAAAACATGAGCCAGCAAGCCTCTGGCAGCCAGCCCTCCACCGCCTCCCAGGAGCAGTCTGCCAGCTCACAGGAGCCTAACAGGGGCTAGAGAAGGCTGGTGCCTTCCTGGTCCAGTGTGGAGATCATGGACCCTATTCAGGTTTGAGGGGGATGCCCCCAACGTCCATGATCTCCGCACTAGACGAAGGAATGTGGCTGTCTATGGCAGGATAGCTGCCAGCCTGGCCACCAAAGGCAACCTGCGAACCCAGGAGCAGGTTTACATGAAAATTAAGTTAGTCCAGCGAGAACTGGACCCCAACCCTGGACCCTGAGCTTCCCCTCCCCCTTCTTCCCCTTTCCAGCTCCCTCCTCCCAGGTTTCCCCCTCCCCTTTTCCACCCTCTCTCTTCCCGTCTCCCACCTCCTTTTCCCAGTCTCCCCAGAGGTTCATCCCTCCCCCCCCAGTTTTGTTCAATAAACCCAGTTTCTATTTTTGAACATATGTGTCTTTTGTTTGACATCAGGAAGGGGGGCTAGGGAGGGGTAAGTGGAAGGACATGAGGGCGGAATGGGGCACAAGCCCCTGGTGGGGAGGACCGGGGTGGCTCTGAGGGCTCCTCGGGGTGGACGCTCTCCTGCAGGACTTCCTGGATCTTGACAGCCCCCCGATGGACCCCCCCAGATGGCAGCCTGCAGCAAGTGCAGCCAGGTTGATGGCAACAACCCTACGATATGTACTGACGTGCCATGGGGCAGCTCTGGCTCCATGTGGCCAAGTGCTGTGGTGTCCCGAGTGAGGGCACTCAGGGCACTCCAAGACAGGACTACTTTGCTGTCCCTCATCAAGGTAGACAAGCAAGCGGGGAACCCTGAGAATGGTCTGTCTGGGGTGGGGGTAGAGTCCCTTTAAGCATGGAGCTCAGTTAGCCTCAGGCAGCAGCCCCACACACTAAGTCCTAACCTGATGCCCTGCCAGCGCTGATTCCGGCCAGCCTTAACTTTGGTTCAGGGTTCACTCAGTGTGGACGCGCTATTTCGAAATAGGTTTTGTATGTAGATGCATTAATTCCTCCTGCAATGAGGTTTACCAGCTAATTAGATTTAGGGCTTTAATTCAGAATCCCATTTCACCGCCGCGTGTAGGTGCAGGCAGTTACTTCAGGCTAGTCAATTTCTAAAAATGACGACCGGCCAGGAACATGCTAATGAAGCACAGGATATTTAAATCCCGTGCTTCATTTGCAATTTCGGTTGCCCTCATTAGCCTCCCTAGATCGATCTAGGGGGCTAGTGTAGACATACCCTAATATCATGCTAAAATTCTTGAAACCTAAAGAACAGATGTAACAGCCCATCAGCAAACATCAATCCAAACAGTAGGAGCTTTCAAACTGGAAATACGAGTTAAAATGCTTGGGCTCAGAAGAGAGAAACTGATATGCAGATTTAAACTCACAATTTGCTAACTGTGCACCATGGCCACATCTCTCTATCATGGCAATGAGATAAGGAATATATAACCCTGAACACAGATTAAGATCAATATTGTTATTAATAGAGAGGGTAATGCACCCAGTGTAGTTCTCTCTGTTATTTCTCAATTTTTTAGAAAAAAAAAACCCAGAGGCGAATGCTATACATCCAAAATTGGTGAATTCCCAAAGGGGCCAGGTAGCCTTTTGTCTCCTACACCTGAGTTTTTCCTTGAACTATATGGCTTGTAAATTCCTTGCCTACACACGTCTCTCTTCCTCATATGGGAACTGAAAGCCAAATAAAAATCCATTTCCAATATAATTCACACCTTTTTTGGCTAGGACAGCCCAGAAACATGGCCCTCAATACTTTTAATTGAAGTGGATCAGGAACATATTACTCATTATTTCATTATTTTTCTCCTCAATAGAGCCCAGGGTTACATAGTAGATATGCACAAGGACAGGCTGCTATTTTTATGGATTGTAGTACTTCAAGATGTTCATCTAGTTAATTTTACAACATTGCTTTGTGGCCTTGTAATAGATTCTACAGTGGTTGAGAGAAGACAGGTTGACTGACTTCTTTTCTATTTTCAGTACAGCAACTGTTTTTTCAGGTTGGCAGACAGCATTGACAATTATGTTCCAAATGAGGGATTTTTTGATAGCACTCTAGTGGCATTAGCAGACAAACAAACAAACAAACAAAAAAAGATGCTCTTTTAGCTTACTATTGGCTCATAAATTAGAAATACCACTCTCACAGGCAAGAGAGGTAAGCAGGTCATCAGAGCAGAAGTACGAACATTAAGCTGCTCCTGAGTGGGTTTCCCTTTTTTTGCCCCCCCCCCTTTTTTTTTGTCTGAGACTCTCCACCTCACCAATGGAAAGTAGTAAAATTCCTTGCTTAACCAGAACGCAAATATCTCCACTTTTAGATACCTTCCTGTTTTTTAATTGGTATATGTCACACTCAGTACTAAAACACATTTTTACAATTATAATCCTGTTAGAAAGATGAATGCTTGCATTTAGAACATGCACAAATTGATCTTCTGTGCTTGTTTCATTTAGGTTTTTCTACAACAGATGAATTTCTGTATGAAATTCAATATGAATCTAATAAAGTTAAATCTCAGCTTGAGTCTTCAGTGGCTATAAATCTGGTGCAAAAAGATCGGGATGCAGAGTTTGGGATTATAACACTGACCTTCAATATAGTATTTGCACCTAACAAACCAATGAGGTAAGTCTGTGTTCCTGAACTACTAAAGAATCTATATCTGCTATGAGACTTACTGGCAATAGTGGGTACAATATATTACTTTTGTCTTTCAAATCCTGCCCAGATGTCCCTCTCCTTGCTCTGTCTCTCTCTGTTTTTCCTCTAACAATAAACATCTAGGGTGCGTCTAGACTGGCAAGATTTTGCGCAAAAGCAGTCGCTTTTGTGCAAAAACTTGCCAGCTGTCTACACTGGCTGCTTGAATTTGCGCAAGAGCACTGACTTTGTAATGTACAAAATCAGTGCTTCTTGTGCAAATATTTTCACGCTCCCGCTCAGGAAAAAGCCCTCTTGCGCAAGAATACTTGCACAAGATGGCCAGTGTAGACAGGGAAGAACTGTTTTGTGCAAAAAAGCCCCGATGGCTAAAATGGTGATCGAGGCTTTCTTGCGCAAAATCGCATCTAGACTGGCCACGGATGCTTTTGTGCAAAAGCACTTTTTGCGCAAAAGCATCCATGCCAATCTAGACACTCTTTTGCGGAAATACTTTTAACAGAAAAACTTTTCCGTTAAAAGTAGTTTCTCAAAATCATGCCAGTCTAGACGCAGCCCTAGGGTATGTCTAGATTACATGCCTCTGCCGACAGAAGCATGTAAAATAGGCTACCCGACATAAACAATGAAGCGAGGATTTAAATATCCCCATCTTCATTCAAATAAAAATGTCCACCGCGCTGTGCCAGCTCAGCTGATCATCGGCACAGCGCGCAAATCAAGATGCGGATAGGTCAACAAGGGAAGCCTTTGTCGACCGCTCCTGTAAACCTCGTTTCACGAGGCATCTTTATTTTAATGAAGCCGGGGATATTTAAATCCCCACTTCATTGACTATGTCGGGTAGCCTATTTTACATGCCTCTGTTGGCAGAGGCATGTAGTCTAGACATACCCTTAGGGTGTGTTTCCTTGCTTTTTTTCATTGTGGTTCTTTGATATTAAAACCTACTTTGTTTCTGGGCCCAATCCAACAGCATGCCTAATGTTACACACAACGTAGGGGAGGAGGAGAGATGGTGGTCTCCCTTGTAACCTTTAGCCCACTAGTTAGGGAATTCACCTTGGATGTGGGAGACTCAAGTTCAATTTCCTGATCAGCCTGATGAAGAGAAGGGATTTTGAACCTAGGTTTCCTGAGAACTGGTGAGAAACCCATCTTCAAATTGCAGCTCCAAATCAGGCAGATGGAGGAATTGAATTGGGGATTGCCATCTCCTGGGCAAATATTCTAACTGCTGCACTACAGATAAAAAAGATCTTCTTCCCTTCAGTGGTTGACCATTTTGTGTGGAGTTAGGTGTGCAATATTGTCACTCTGGCAAGAAACTGCTTAGGTTCCTGATTCCAAGGAGAAGGTTCCTGGTTGTGGAAACTAAATGGAGATAGATGCTTAAGTTTGGGCTGGAGAAAGTGACCTCTAAGACCCTGAGAGAGGGATGGCAAAAGGACACACCCCTCTTCTCAACATCTGCTATTGACTAGGGGTATGTCTACACTACCACCCTAGTTCGAACTAGGGTGGTTAATGTAGGCAACCGAAGTTGCAAATGAAGCCCGGGATTTAAATATCCCAGGCTTCATTTGCATCTTGCCGGGCACCGCCATTTTTAAAGCCCCGGTAGTTCGTACTCCGTGCCCACGGCTACACGCGGCATGGAGTAGGTAGTTCAGATTAAGCTCTCTGTATGAAATGTGGTCTCTGAGACACAGACACCAAATCAAGTATTCGTACTGCCATCCAATTTAAAACAAGCCAAAAAATACTTCCATCCCCAACACTTTTGAAACAACTACATCCTCAGCACTTTTCATAGATCATGGTATCTAGTCCATGTTACAGCCATGTTAGTCTGTTTTGGCATAAACAATGCGTCCTGTGACACATTAAAGACTATGGCATTTAGAGACTAACAAATGTATTGGTCATGAGCTTTTGTGTGTAAAACCTAATAAAATTATTACTCTCTAAGGTGCCATAGTGCTGCTGGTTGTTTTTAAATGAACAGACTAACACAGCTACTCCTCTGAACTACTCCTCTGAAATGTATTTGGGCATAAGCTATCTATCTATCTATCTATCTATCTATCTATCTATCTATCTATCTATCTATCTATCTATCTATCTATCTATCTATCTATCTATCTATCTATCTATCTACACAAGCAAAGATAGGAGTGTTACATTACTATGTGGAGGACCAGTGCTAATCAGGTCAATTAAATCAGGGTGGATATGGCCTATTTTCAACAGTTGATGAGAAGATGTGAATATCAAAAGAGGCAAAATTACTTTTTGTAGTGAGCTAGCCACTACCCAGTGTCTATTCAGACTCAGTCTGACAGTGTCTAGTTTGCAAGAGTTCCAGCTCTGCAATTTCATGAAGTCTGTTTATGCCTTTTTTTTTTTTGCTGAAGTATGGCAACTTAATCCATATTACATAACTATCGAAGTCCAGGATTTTTTATGTGTCTGCTTCTGTATTATAGAAATGGTACATGACTTAGATAAAAAGCCAGCCCTAACCAATATCTGAAACATCTCCTAGATACTGCTAACACATTTCTATTTGGATAGGGTATGAGCCTTCCACATATGAGGAAAAAATACTGGCATATTCCAACTACTTTTGGACAACTCCATAAACCCAATTTTACTGGTTGATCAGACCAGATTGACAATGGTTCTTAAATTGTCAAAATGTTGCTTAGGAGCTAGAGTACACCAGAAATAGACTAATAGAAAAAAAACAACATTCTAACAAAGTAAAGAGATTAATTCTCTTCAAGAGCTGCTTAGCAAAGCACCACCGTCCCATATGAACCACACCCCCATACCTACCCATCCCATCTATATCCCAACAACCTTCTCCTCCCACTTATTCTAAAATCTCTGCATACATTCCAGCAGCCATGACATACCTCCCACTCACCGCAGGTCCCACCAACTCGGTCCCACTGGCCACAGCCCCAAACATACCCCCGTCACCTCAGAATCCTGAACCTAACACTCACGAACATCCCGTATTTCTCCTATAGTCCCCTCAATTCACTCTACCACTCAGCATCCTCCACTTGCCGTAGTCCTCAACATTCCCTGCTAACCCCAAAGCCCACCAACAACTCATCCCCCAGCCATTTTCTCCTGCCCCTAGTCTTTCCTGGCCACTTACAAGCACCCACTTCCCCCAACTCAACATTCTGCTCCTGGACTAAGGTAGAGACTCTTGATCCCAGCCACCTAGCACCTCCATTTGCTCTGATCACCTTTTTCCATATTCACACAGCACAGATCAAATTAGAGTAATGAATGGTGTTGCACCCTGGTGCCTGCCACAAAAGCAAGGCAGCCAGGCCAAACCTGCAATCCCGTGTGCCAACTTGCAATGCCACTCAGTTAGATTTAGCCCTGTAACCCTTCCATCTGATGGAGGGGCAGAAGGGCAAAATGTGAGTGGATGACATTTTGATTCTGTACTCCAGGGGTGTGTCAACAAAACTATACCTGCATCTACACTACCACCAAGTACTCCACCAGAACTCGGCAGTTTTGTTGATGGTGGTAAACCTCATTCTACAAGGAATAACGCCTTTTGTCGACAGAGACAGAAGGCGTTATTGCATCTACACTGTCCTTTGCGTCTACATTCTCATGTCGACAAAGCAAGCTGCTTTGTTGATAGAACTGGATGTAGTCTAGATGCTCTTTGTCAACAGAAGCTTTGTTGACAAGCCTTTGTCGACTAAAGCCTGTAGTCTAAACGTACCTCAGGTGAAATGCTGTGTTCCCTCAGTTTGGGTCCCCATAATCTTGTATTGAAATGTTTCATTTCCATGGTTGTAGCTAGCCAATATATGGAGCTTAGATGATTCCACTGGTTAGCTAGGCACCCCAAAGTTGAGCATTATAACAGTCATTGTTGCAACACCAGAGTCCCTTTGTGGACTGGGGTACATGTTCTTTTCATACCAGTGTAAATCTGGAGTAACTCCATTGCAATACATAGCATCACGCCATATAAATGAAAGAATCAGGCCTTACAGCTGAGCCAATTATTTTGCATCTGTGTTAGGTCCTTTCTTAGTACAGCATACAGCATACTTAGCTGACAATGCAGTCCAAAATAAGACTGCTAAAGTAGTATATAGTGTAAAAAGTTACATTCTAATTTAAAGCCAGCTGTATTTTCATTACAATGCATTACAGTTTTGCAGAAACATAGGTCTACTTTGCACTTTGGACACTGATTTATTGACCTTGTATTTCATTATGCTTTCCTTGTAATTATATTTTTAACTTAATTTTGAAGGAAATCTGCAACATTGGTGGTACGGTGCACTACAGGTGGTGTCTGGAAGTTTCCAATACTGTTACTTGCTACTGAGGCAGAAGTAGACGATGTCATCAATATTGAAGCAGCTGGCTTAAACAAAGAATCAGTAATTGGCTTTAGGCTAACAAGTCAAACAAGGTAATGCTATCAAAAATAAAGTATTTTTTGAGGATCTTGTGACATCAGTCACTATCCATTACCCCCAGTGCACCTGTATGCAAGTGATGCAATACACAAGTGCTGTCCTCAGGGTGTGACCATGGAAGTAGAGGCATTCTACAACCTTGGGTATATTGCTGTCCCTGAGATATAAGCATTTGTGGGCTTGTTCCAGGAGTTAGGATTTCTCCAGGGTTTGCCCCTAAAATGCTTGTATGCATTAGAATGTCTAGGGGAAAAATGTGTGTGGTGCACCTCTAAGGAATAATGATGGAAATGTGACCAAATATTTTTACTATGAGGCTGTTTTATTTACTTCAATATACACTGTTTGGGCATAACTACAGTAGGGAGAAGACCACCAAAGGTTGATCTTCCAGCAGTTGATTTAGTGGATCTAATGTAGACCTATAAATTGAACGCTGAGGGAGTCTCCACCGGCATCCGGTACTCCTTGTTCTGTGAGAAGTAAGAGAAGCCGACAGGAGTATGTGCTTCTGTCAGCCTTCTGATGTGTGGACTCTGCCATGGCTTGGTTTATGGTAAGTCGACTCCAAGTACACAAAATGCGTAGCTGGAGTTGTATACCTTAAATTGACCCACCTGGTCTATTGTAGACCAAGCCTCTGTATGCCCTTTGATTTTGTTATGTAAAAACTCAGTAGCCCACTTTTATTATATTTTTTAGTATGACAGAAAATTAATTTTGGCAGTGATTTTTTCATCTACGGTAACATTTTTCATAATGGTACATAAGTCAGAAAGTAATGTCTTCTTATTAGTCCTGCACAAAACTGCCAATAGTAATCAGATTTTAAAATAATTAATTTCTGTGTTTTTTACAACTGCATAACAGTGTACTATTAAAACATATTAGTCCCTAATATAATGCAAGAAAGGTGATGTTCAGCTATATTATTTCCTAATGAATAATTTCAGTTTATTTAAGTGACTGTTTTAGAGGCTGCTTTTTCCCTTTATATTTGCTTTTCTATTGCATGTCTAGTAAGTGTACTGAGTACACTGGCAGATAGTTAACATATAATAACAAATTTGTCATGGAAATATTCTCAGATATTGGCCCTTATTGATTTCTTTTTAAAGAGCTTACTTCTAAGAGCAGAACATCAGAGATGGACAGTCATTCCAGCTTTTACATGGCTATCTGTGATGATTCCTCAAGACACTGCAAAAGCCTTCCATCAAAATGTTAAAGTTATCAGCTTCGGTAGAATGGGTTGTTTGGGGAACAAAAGTGAAGCAATTGCTCTGGCAATGTTATAATCTGCACGTAGGTGTATGATAGTAGTGAAGAGACCTAATGTTCTCGAAAAAGGTATAATAAAGTCTGAATCATTACAGTTATATAAAAGGTGCCATGATGCAATATAGACTCTTTCCCTGTCTGAGAAACTATAACCTTGTTTAAAATGGAAAGGATACCTGCCTCCACTCCGTTCAGCGACTGCTTGCTCTATATTGCGAGCTATGTCAGAATTTTATTTGAAAACTTCAGCTTTGGTTTTGGGTGGTTTTTTTTCTTTTCTTTTTTATATTTTTTGGTAGGTGGTTGGAAAAAGAAGAAAGTTTATAATTTAGGAATAAAAAAGTGTCTAACTAAAATTTTAAATATAGCAAATTTCCTACTCAATATGCAAAGAAAAAAATACTCAAGACTTAACAGGAATTCACTCAGTGATTTTATTAAAGTTTTGCCTGGGTAAGGATTTTCTCGCTCCAGCCCGTGCTGTAAACAATTTTAGTATCTTTTTAAAATTAAAAAAAACCCTCATAAAACCAGATTCTGCCACCCTTACAAATGCTGATTTGTACCTTACTGCATAAGCAGTACCATAATGTTCATGAAATTGCTCATGTTGTAAGATCCTATTAATCATGAGTAAGGGAATCACATTGTACATTAAAGAAAATAGGTCTACTGACAGAAATCCCTAAGGCAGTCCACATAATGAGGCTGCCCTGGAACAGTCCCTGGTTCCATGCAAGGAAACTAGAATTCCTGACAATGGAGCCTTTGCCCTGGTACTGCAGATCCTAAAAAGAGGGGTCCCTGGGTTCAGAACAGTCCAAATAGCATTACACTGCCTCAAAGTTGCTTGGAGCTGCAGGAGAAGTGGGGTGGCAGAGCTTTCTGCTTCAGCAGCTCTCCAACTGTGCCACTTTTAGGCAATTTGGGAACCATTATTCCAATTTTCCTAATGGAAAATCCGAATTTGGCAGCAATCCTGAAATTTTCTCATAGAAAATCTTGGTTTTGCAATAAGGGCATTTTTGAGAGAAAATCATTCCAGGGCGGGGAAGCTCTACTAGCTCCTCTACTTGGAGAGGATTCATTAATGAATAGGGAAGAAGGACAAGACTGCATGTGGCAGAATTATCTGTATCAATCTAATTCTCAGATATTTACATGATTTTGGCTTCAACTTGGTTCTTACTTCACCTATCAGTTCACCATCCATATTATGCAGAATTAATTTGATATAAAGGAGTTTCTTGGTCACAAAGGGCTATCCAAGGTTAATTTCAGTGATGCCTAAAGAATGAAGATAGTAATGGGGCTAGGCCCTAAGGGCCAGAGAAGGGCCACAGAGAAGTCCTCCAGGCAGCTAGAGTGACATGGAGTAACCAACCAATTAGGAACCAAGAGGGACTATATGAGAAGTTGTAGGTTGTAGGACTAGAGGCAGCTCAGACCTGGAAGGGAGAAGGTCGGGGTGGCTGAACCTAGGACAGCACAGAGTAGAGAGCTGTTAGAACATTGTCTCCAGGAGGAGACGTCCTGGAGGCACCACTCCCATAGTGAGTGGGGAAACAGACAAAAGAATGGACTGAAGTGAGTCACACCACAGAGGGCAGCAAAATGGGCCTTTCTTAGAGGTGTATCCCGGAAGGGGTTTGTGATTGCACAAGGAGTGTGATTCAACTGGAGGGCTGGATAGCCACAAGGCTTTTAAAACTGAGCCAGTGCAGGAACCTATGCTTCGCCAAACAGGAGTTCTCATATGTGTTAAGTGCTGACCCTATTACAAGGACATTTTGGCTCTGTTTGAGTTGATCATTTATTTCTAATTTTAAAAAATATACATTTTTCTATGCTTTTCAGACTTCTGAAAGGAAAAATGAAGCCTCTTCTAATTTTCCCATTTGCCAAATATTTCTGACTGTATTGCTTTATTTTACTAGAATTAGCAGCATGCCAGAATATGTAATTATGTATGCTGCAAGCAAATTCATTTATTAAAAGGTTGTCTGTCTCTCTCTCTAAATATATGTATATAAAATAAAAATGAGTTCTCAATTTTGGTATCATTCAATCTAATCCTTGACAATTCTTTGACATTCTCCCTCTAATCCCGAAATGTAATTAGAATATTTTAAACTTGATATCTCATGTAGTATAGCTAGAAAGTACAAATAGTCTCTGAGCATTTATTGTTTCTTGGGTCTGTAACTCGTAGGCTGCGTATAGACTGGCAAGATTTTGCGCAAAAGCAGCTGCTTTTGCGCAAAATCTTGCCGTCTGTCTACACTGGCCGTGAGCATTTGCGCAAGAACACTGACTTTGTACTGTACAAAATCAGTGCTTCTTGCGCAAATACTCTGATGCTCCCGCTCAGGGATAAGCCCTCTTGTGCAAGAAAGACAGCAGGTTAATTTCTTGCGCAAGAAAGCTCGATGGCTAAAATGGCCATCGGAGCTTTCTTGCGCAAGAGAGCGTCTACACTGGCATGGATGCTTTTGCGCAAAAGCATTTTTTGCGCAAAAGCATCCATGCCAGTGTAGATGCTCTCTTGTGCAAATACTTTTAACGGAAAAACATTTTCATTAAAAGTATTTGCACAAAATCATGCCAGTCTAGATGCAGCCATATAGTATACATATTGATATTGAAATATTGAATGCAGGGTCGCACAAACATATAATCATGCTTTTAAATAATTTGGTGCTTAGCATATTTAAATGCAAGTTGGTAGAGGGGCTCCAATAGGAAGAAGTAACTCACCAGTTTGCCTATCTAGCTTTCCTTACAGAGAAAAATAAGGAAATCTTTCACATAAAGAAAGTGTTCAATCTGTTCTGGGAATTTTTGTTTCATAACATGGGTGCACCCAAGTTCTTTCATCCCCACAGTTTAGAGATTCTGAGCTATATTTCCAAGATGCAGGGTCATCAGTGAAGTTAAAATCTCTTTTGGTGTCTAAGGCACATGCCTTAGAGTGATTGATTAAACCTAAGTTACTATCAGACAGGTACAAAATGTAATCAATGATGATAAATGATGGAAAACTTATTATTTTCTGTATGTCATCTCTTTTGAAAAGTGCCCATCATCTAACTTGTGCTTTTCAAATAAAATTTAGCTTTTTAGAATTTTATAATTGCTAATAAGGCTTCTTAGAAATGTGAATTTGGTAGTATATTAGACATCAGTTCAGAATGCTTATCAGCAATGATGTCATTATGAGCTTAACTTCCAGTAATTCAGCTATTTTAAAACTACATCATAGTATTCACAAATTGCAAACATTATTTTCCTGCAGAGATAAATGTCTTTAAATAAGTAGCTTAGATTACTCTTCTCATTAGAAAAAAGTGTATTTTGATCAAAACTCCTCTGACTTTCCCTGAAGACTAGGGTTTTCAAATAGATTGCAGCCCCTGTAAATTATGAGGAGAAACCTGTTGTATATCAGAGGGCAGCAGTCAATATGGAATGCATCTCATAAACTGAAGTGACAAAGAGTTACCTTATGTGTTTAAGGAAGACTAGTGTACATTTAATGGATATTTGGTGAACGCCATAATGCAATGGCTATGTTATACATTCAGGTTGTAAAATAGATTTGGTGGGCTGAAAGAGGATTTTATAGACATTGCAGAAGGAGCTGTGTCTTTTTATAGAGAACATATATTTCTATATAATTAAAATATCTAAGTTTAGCAATATCCAACATCAATCATGATTTGAACACCAACTAGCATAAACTGCTAATTACAGAATAATTTAAGGATAAAACCAAAAGGTGGTAATGCACAATAAAAACTGCATCTTACTCTTGCTGATACCGGTATTTATTTTCTAGTTGCTATTCCATATTCATTAAGAAGGGTGTTAACATTGGCTTGGTCATTATTATCCAACCTTGATTATTGTAGCTTGTTACAGTAATTATAAAACTCGAAGGCTGAAAGATACATTTATATATCTTCATTCATAGTGAGCTCTGACCTAGCATAGAAATCTACATTAAGATTCATTTAATGAATGTGCCTCTCCTAAGAACACCACATAGTAATGAACTTAATTGACCAAGTCTTTGTGTACTATCCTTGGCTTAGGCACAGAGGCTCTTGGAGGTATAAAGGTACTGCCTCTTTGGGTACGTCTTCACCCTCAGAAGACAGCTTCTGCCTCAGTCTATCTTCCAGAGTTTTAGTAAGTTGCCTCTCTGGTGTCTGGTACTCCTGTGATAGCCATGAGTAAGGGAAGCTGACAGGAGCATTTGTTCCTATCGTCCTCCCACAGTAGGGATGCCACCAAGCTCGGCTTAAGGTCAGCTGACTCTAGCTATGTATTTTGTGTAGCTGGAGTTGTGTACCTTAAGCTGAAGTGCCCAGGCTAGTGTTGACCTGGCCTTAAAGAATATCTGCACTAGACTCTTGAGTCTGCCTACTTTAGGTTGACTTACAGCCAGTGCAATAATTACTCTGTTGGTATATGTCCAGTCTACCGTCCTTGGGTTGGTGGTTAGGGGCAGAGTAGGGGGCTAAAAACCTGGTCTTTCAGCTCCTCTGGTAGCTCCCTGCTGGGAGTTCCTGCTCCACAGACTCCCATCGGGCTGCCCCTACTTCCATTCCCTGTTCACTGTCAGGAGTAGGAGACGCCACTTCAAACAACCCTACTGACTGCACTATGCGGAGAGTTAGGGCAGCCTTGTCAATTTCACATTGGGAGGGTAGGCCATTAGGGCTTATTTCCCTGACTCCCAGCTGGGAGTGAGCCCCAGTCTCCGCTTAGTTCCCAGCCAGGAGCAGGTCCAGCTGCTCATCTCTCCAGAGAAGCAGAGGGCAGCTGGCTTCTAAGTGCTGAGCTTTCTTGTCACTTTCAAAAAGGAGTAGTGAAACAGCAACTGTAACTGTACCATCATATGCTTTATGCCGTCTTGGAGGTAGAACTACTGTCAGTGAAGCAGGGCACTTACATCAGAGGGGGAGAGGCTATAGCATAGACACTGACATAATTAGGTCAACATAATTGTGTAGTATAGATCAACCCTTAGTTTCTGATGATCTGGAAAATGGGAGGATGGTATTGAATGTGGGTTTCTTCTAAGGTAAGGTTTCATTAATGACAGCTGCTGGTCAAGCCCAGCTTAAAATATTTAACATAGAAGGTATGTTAAAGTTAGGTTTTTTTTAGTTATATTGTATGTTTTTGAGAGAAAGTACTATATCTTTTCATGTCCTATAAGCTGCCTGGCACAGTTTGGGGAACTATAAAATAGATAGCTCTTTGCTTGTTTATACATTTTTAGAAGAAAAACATTCACAAATCTTCTTTTGAAAGGAGAACTATTTTCCCATAACATAATATAGTCCCACATGAATTGTACATGGAGTCCTTAACATGGAACATGCCATTTACCCAGGAAATGTGGGACATTTCCACAGAGGAAGGATCCACCATAAAATATTAAGTAACTGAATTATGGATGAGAGATTTTCTTTTTAAAAGCTACTTGTGCAAGTCAAAGTTGTTCCTGGCGATGAAAACTCATGAAGGCACCAATGTTAACAACATGTCGAAGAATAGTTCATAAACTGTTTCTTCATTTTCACAAACTAAGATGTAGTTTCCTTAAGTACGGCATGTATAGTGCTGTGCTATGTCACTGTGCCCCAGTTGAGGGTGAGGGAGATAAGAAAGAGGAGACAATGATATTCTCATTCTCAAGTTAATTGTTCCCTCTTCCTCCTTTCGATGTTCGTAAGTAGGTTAATTTTTATTTAGAAAAAAAAACTATTTTATGTTTCATCTCCTTAACCTCCCCCCTTCCTTTTTTTTCATTTTTTCTTTTTTCATGCTTGTCCCGAACATAGAATGGCATTCCTTTTGTGATTTGGCAGACACCTTCCTCTGCTCATGTAAATCTCTCCTTAGTGATCTCACTTTCCCAGAGATAGTTTCAGGATAAATGGAATTTGGGGTATCAACATATTTGGAAGAATGGAGAGGGCAAGGACAGCCAGTGTAATAAGAGACCAATTCAGGTAAGTAGGGTGCAGAACATTTATGCAGTGCCTTAAAGACAAGGACAACCTAATGGGGGGAATATAAGAACAGCAAGATATGCACGATGGTTCAGAGGACATGAACAAAACAGGCGATCATTGAGAGGGAGCCAGCGAAGAGAGAATAAAGGACAAAACAACATTACTGCCCCGTTTCAGATGGATTGGAGGAGGTGATGAGGTTGTCTCTGAAACCTGTATCTGGAGGAGGAAGAAGCAGTAATCGAGGTACAGAAGAAAGCTGTGGCTGTCATGACAAAGGAAGGTCAGATCTTTTAAGCACTGTGGAAAAGAAAACTGACAAGATCTGGACACAAAGAGGATATAAAAAGAAATTGATGAGCCCCGAATTAAGAGCCTAGATAACAGTGGAGATGTCATCAGCAGCAAACAAAGAAAAGAGGACATTTTGGGTGGGAAAAAGAAATCCTGTTAATCTTAAATTAAGAATGAGATGTCCCTAAATAGATCTGAGAGTATGCAGTTTAGGTATGTCTACACTGTAAAGTTAATTCGAAATAACAGTCATTATTTCAAATTAATTCAATAGCGTCTATACATGCAAAAACCACAGGTGCACCCAGGAGCAGGTGCGCCTGAAAATGAAAGAGTTGTGGCAGGGGCTCGCCAGGGCTGACACCTGCCCCTACTTCCCGGCCCTCGACTACATCCTGGGGGGCAGGATGGTCCGTGCCACCCCAAGGGGCAGCGTGCCAGGACCAGAGGGCCCTGACCCGGGTGTGGCAGAGGGGCCAGCATGGAGGGTGCCATGCCAGCAGGACCCCTGACATGTCCCAGCACTGGAGTCAGCAGGGTCATCAGGGGAGGCCACACCAGGTAAGTGCCATCACTGTCCCCTACCTGGGGGCGGGGACGGGGGTGGGGAGGGAGACCAGGGACCGCACGCATGGGCCATGCCTCCCACGGATCACGCACCCACCTGTGCACATGCGGGCACGTGCCGTGCCACCCTTCGGCAGGTGGCTCCAGCTGCGTGCCACATAGGGGCTGTGGCCCGATAGCCACACGCATGTGTGAAGAGACCTAACATGCTCCCGAGCCCGGGGCGGGACCCAGCAGGACGCCCTCCCTTCACATGCCCCCTCTACACAGAGGCAGGGGACATCTCCCCCCCACCTCGGCCGTGCTATCCATGGCACAAAGACATGGGTGCAATCTTGGGGCAGCTCCCACTCACGGGGAGAGCCAGACATCCCGACCATGGCCTCTGTTCAAGCACATCAGCTCTGACGGTGCAGGGCACGGTTGTCCTCACCTCGCAGGGGGCGCTGGGCATCATCCACTGCATCCCCAGAGAGAACTGACCACTCCCCTTCTTTCTTCACAGCCGCACCAGCTGCACGTGCAAGGTGCACCATCCTGCCTGGGACATGATCCTGCAACCGAGGGCTCCTCCGGACCACCAGCACTCACCATCCAGGCCCGGATGCAGGAGGACCTGCAGCTCCGCCGGGAGCAGCTTGCCCAGGACCATGCCATGTGCTCACATCTGCAGGCCCTGCTGCAGAGCATGCTGCCCCGTGCTGCCCCAGTGCCTGCTGACCCCCCCAGCTACTGTTCCTCTTCCTGCTCCTGCCCCCCCCCACCTTTCCCTCCTCAACCTCCACATCCTTCTCCCCATCCCCCTGGGTACGCTGAGATCCCCGCACCCACCATGCTGGGAGACATGTGGCCCGACAAGACCCCCACATCTGAAGGCTGAGCTTTCCCTCCCCCTTCCTCTCCTTCCTTTCCCCTTCCAGATCCCTCTTCCCAGTTTTTCCCCTCCCCCTCCCACCCTCTCTTCTCCCCTCTCCTGCCTCCTTTCCCCAGTCTCCCCAGAGGTTCATTCCCCCTCCCCAGTTTTGTTAAATAAAGACAGTTCATGTTTTTGAAAAAAATGTGTCTTTTATTTGACATCAGGAAGGGGGGTTAGGGAAGGGTAAGTGGAAGGACGTGAGGGAGGAATGGGGTATGAGCCCCTGGTGGGGAGGACCAGGATGGCTCTGAGGGCTCCTCGGGGTGGATGCTCTCCTGCAAGGCCTCCTGGATCCTGACAGCCCCCTGATGGACCCCCCTCCCGGATGGCAGCCTGCAGCAAGTGCAGCCGGGCTGATGGAAACAACCCCACAAGATACACCGGCGTGCCCAGGGGCAGCTCTGGCTCCATGTGGCCGAGTGCTGTGGTGTCCCAAGTGCGGGCACTCAAGGCACTCCAAGACAGGACTGCTTTGCTGTCCCTCATCGAGGTAGACAAGCAAGCGGGGAACCCTGAGAACTGTCTGTCCAGGGTGGGGGTCGGGTCCCTTTAAGCACGGAGCTCAGTTTTAAGCACGGAGCATCAGGCAGCAGCTCCACACACTGAGTCCTAACCTGATGCCCTACCGGCGCTGGTTCCGGCCAGCCTTAACTTTGGTTCAGGGTCCACTCAGTGTGGACGCGCTATTTCAAAATAGCAAAACGCTATTTCGAAATAGTTTTTGTGTGTAGATGCATTATTTTGAATTAGCTTAATTCAAATTAACTATTTTGAATTAAGTTAACTCAAATTAACGCTGTAGCCTAGACATACTCTTTGAGACTGGAGAAAGGGAAACTAATACTGATCTTTTGTGCTGCCCAACCATTATCCTTGTTGAAAATTAGACAGGATTTTCTCAAAAGCCTCTGTACTGTTCTGAAACTTGTTAGACAGCAAATCCTACAATAGCAGTAATAGGAAAAAAACCTCTCCAATAAAACTCCCTATCCGGTGTCAGTGAATTGAGTCACTTTATGCAAGCATCTTTTATTTAACACAGTTTTTAAAATGCTGGATTTAACATATAAAACATTCATATATTGAAGTAATTTGGAAAGAGGAGATAGGGAGGAGAGATATTTCCTCCCCCTCTCTGGGTTTCTTTCAAAGTGCTTAGGAGCCCTTCCCTATTTTAATGACATCTAAACAGGTGGCAGTTGCTTCACAGTAAACACAGAAAGACAAGATCCTTACCCCCAGTTTACACACCAGTTTGTAGTTATTTATCAAGGCAACGTTATGGTCTTCATGGGGCATGGGTTGATTAAAATGCTACTTACCATATGTGCTACTCCAGATGAGACCACTGGGGACTTTACATGAGTGAACCAAACCAGATCAGTTGTTTCCTTTTTCATTAATGGGGCAACAGTCTCATTCAATATGCATCCCATTAGCAATATATCAGGTATTGTGATTCTCAGCTGCATGATAGCATTCATGTTTATTTGGGGTCTACACTGCAGGGCATAACTCGAAATAAGATACGCAAATTGAGCTACATCAATTGCCTGTCTTATTTTGAAATAGCTTATTTCGAAATAGGGAGCATCTACACAGCACTTATTTTGATATAGAGCACTTTTCCTCCAACTTCCCTTATTCCTCGTACAATGAGGGTTACAGGAGTCGGCGTAAGAAGTCCTTCAGCTTGACAGTATTTTGACACTATTTTGAAATAACTGCCTGCTGTGTAGATGTGGACTAAGTTATTTCGAAATAGCGCTAGTTATTTCAAAATAGTGTTGCGGTGTAGACGTACCCTTGCAGATCTGCTGTAAGAGGATACAGGATGCTATTTTTTGACAGAATTGCATAATGATCCTTTATAATAGGTGCACTGTACTTTTACACTTTTCTGTAGGTATCCAGAACCATTTACTGCATACTTCCTGCCACGCAGCTCCCCAGAATTTGTTGTATTTCCTCAAGCTGGGGAACTTCTTCCACTTGACACTGTTGGAACCCGTATAACTGTTGGATTCAAGCCAAGTATGTACAGCAAGAAGCATAAAGCAACATTAGTAATTCAGGTGAGTCCTACAAGAGTGTGTTAACAATGGGCTTGCTGTGTTATGTTAATGGACCAAAGAAGATTCTCTGTGAAGAAATTGTTTTAAAACAAATCCTGTTTCTAAGGTTTCCAACTTTTTGACGGCAGAAAACCAAATATGCTTGCCTTGCCCTTTCCTGCCCCTTCTATAAGGCTATGACACAACCTCACTCCTTCTTCAAGGCCCTGCCCCCACTAAATCAATTCCCTGCCCCTCTTTTGTTCACTTTCCTCTTTACTCACTCATTTTCATTGGGGTGTAGAAGGAGGTGAGGTCTTTGTCTGGGAGTGTGGGCTCCATGGTGGGGCCAGAAATGAGGGATTTGGAGAGCAGGGGAGGAGGGCTGTAGGCTAGGATAGGGATTTGGGGTGTAGGACAGGGACCAGGGATGAGGAGTTTGGGGAGCAGGAGGAGCTCCAGTCTGGGGCCAAAGTGTTTGGAGTATGGGGGTGAGGAGGGTATGAGCTCTAGGAGGAACTTTGGGTGCAGGAGAGGTTCAGAGCTGGGGCAGGAGTTGATGTAGAGCAGGGGATATGTGTGCGAGCTCTGGATGGTGCTTACGTTAGATGGCTCCTGGAAGGTGTTGCCATATCTCATAGGCAGCCTTAGACAGAGGTGCAGCCAGGCAGCTCTTCATGCTACCTGCGCCCACAGACTTCAGTTCCACAGTTCCCATTAACTGCAGTTCCCTGCCAATGGGAGTTACAGAACCAGCATTTGGGGGAGGGCGGGAGCAGCACAGAAAGCCTCTCTGGCCTCCCTGTATTGAGGGGCCAGACATGCCAGCCACTTCCAGGAGCCACGAGGAGCCAGGGTAGGCTGAGTCTGCCTTAGCCGTGCTGTGCTGCCAACCGGAGTTCTAATGACCCGGTCAGCAAACATGATGATAGTCTAAACAAAAAGGGCTCATGATTCTTGCTGTTTCCATCACTTCACACCAATTCAGACAGAAGTGACAATCTAGACATTTTATTATATAGATAGAGACTTCACAAAGGATAAAAAGGGCCTAAGTTCATGTGTAGGAACAAATATCTGAAGTTTTCTCATATTCCCAGAAATAGTGTCTTGAAACTCCTTACCAACAGCTGGCACTACTAGGCTACTAAATCACAAGCTAATTAAACAACAAAGATTGAAAATAAGATGCTTAAAACAAACCAAGAGGCAAATTACTGGAAAAAAGATGTATATTGGTTAAGATAATTACTCCAGTTCGCTTTAATTTGATCTGTCTGAGACAACTTGGAAATGGTAAATAAAAATATGAAATTTTTGAAAATGTCAAGGCCCCTAGATCCATTATCCTAGTTTCCTTTGTCCTGATTAGGAATTTGAGTCATTCATGTAAACAGAATAGTGACACTTCTCTCTCTTGTTCTTTTGTAAAGAAAACGGAATTTTGACCAAATTGGTTCTCTAGATTCTTTTATATTTAATGAGATTTAATTAATTTGTTATGTGCCACAAATTGACAGAGGTCAGAAAATTCAAATATAATGTTGGAACGTTTTAGTCATTTTTGCATTAAAAAAGTATCAGGCCAGATTCATCTTTGGTTTAACAACTTCTCTGCAGTGGAGTTGCATCAGCAATGCATTTAGCTCTTACTATTAGCTTCCTAATCTACTAGACTATTTTCCAAAGGTTCCTTATTTGGTTCCTTGATCTTATACATGATCTCCATGTGATCAGTTATTTATGTAACGAGCTGGGGGAGTGGGCATGCACACATGACTATTTATTGCTATTCTTTGACTAATTATTTTTAAAAGTTCATTTAAGAATCTTATTTTTAACTTAAATATGGTAACTACTTTAAAACAAAACTCCATAGTGATCCACTGGCAATTGTCATAACCCCTTAATTACCAAACAGAAACATCTTTCATTAAGGTCCCAATCTTTAAACTGTGGTCCACACAGGTGGATTGGAACCTTTGAACTCTGTGCAGCAAGGTGTAGAGGTCCATTTACACATCATGTTCCAGAATCAGGACCTAAAGGTCCCACCTAGTTTGGCGAGGTCAACGAGTGTGTGGAGGGGCTATTAATACTTCTAGGCTCAAGCATTTTGGGGCCAAGTTTTGCTCCACTGAAATCAATGAGTTCTTTGACCTTTTTTATGATGTATCTGTACAGCATCTGGTACAAAGGACCGCTGACTAATTTGGCCTCTAGGCATCAGGAATATAATAATAATAATAAAATATGCAGGTGCTGGCTTGAATTCCATTTTGCACTTAAATCTGGAATTCAATCATTTTGATTTATAGGAAAAATTCAGTGTATTGTTCTCAAACCTACAGCATTTACTTTTCAAGTACAGAATTAATGTTCAGAGAATTTACTGGTAAATCTGTGAATTAGTTCATAAAGTTAAAATTAATTAAACTGGGTCCTTTACAAATTTAACATCTGGCTCGGGCTCTTCTTTTTCCCAAATGATCTTAACTATGCAAGAACACAGAGGCAAACTTTTCATATAATTAAAGTGAACTGAAATCTTACATATTGGATGAATTTGCAGAAACTTGGGTATAATTCAGATAGGTTATTAATGATTGTTGTATCTAATTGCTATGACTATATAAATTGCAGACAAGCTTGTGTAAATTAAGTGAGGGCTATGGAGACTTCAAAGGTAACTCTTTACCAATCACCCTCCTTCCTATTCAACTAATTTGCATGCACCAGTTCTCTTGGTTGCAAGGGCCCACTGTTATGAGGGAGACTTAAAACCTATCAGGATTCCCCATTGGTAGACTAACTTCACTATCATTGCTCTGTGAAGGTTTCATGGCTTCATGATAGACTCAGCAATGGCAATGGAAAGGCTCCTCATCTTCTTACTATATATTTTAGAAATGTGTGTCTGTCTGTCCATCTGAGTCCTTTTGCTGAGTAACCCTTCTTAAACGGTAAGAGCTATGACCAAATTAAGTATGCAGCTTCCTCTTGTCATAACTTAAAATAAGATAAGGGTTTGGTTGTGCCAAGACAAAGGGATGTGCCTGGAATTTGATTGATTCTCATAAAATGGAAAGGGAAGGGTCTGGTAAGAGGGAGTTATATTGTAGTATGACCATAGGGGGCATCAAGGGGCCAGAGATGGGACTGGGAGAGCTATAAGCCCATTGGGGCAGCAGAGGGTAGGAGTGGAGAAAGGGACAGCTATCTACTGTATATTTCAGTTTGCTTCTGTGTCTGTCTGTCCCCCAGCCAGGAGACATGCACCCCTCCCCTGAATCCACCCACTACAGGTACAGCCGCCTTGGACAGGCATGTCTTACCTGGCCCCACACTGCTGTGGTGAGAGAGGGCTGGGGTTGTCCCCTCTCCATAGAGCAGCTCCAGCTCAGAATAATGATTTAAATGAAGAAATACAAAACTTATTTGAGTTAAGGACTTGAGCAAAGCTGGGTAAATCTTCTAGTGCTTCAGTGCTGGGAGACCTGTGTCAGGAACTCAGAGGGTCCCTTTTACAGTTTAGACACTGAGACTCAGATGCTGGGTTTTCCCTGCCTCCTCCTCCTCACATGGTGCCCTTTTTCACAAAAAGAAGGGTCCTTGAAACTAGTAAGCCAATTATAAATTAGGGACCAGATGCACCAGTATATTTCAATGTCTTTGCACTGCTCTGAGACACAGCCATTGAGAATCCTGGTTAAATGACCCATTTGCTTAGGCTACTTTGGTCCACCAAAGAATATGCCCATAAAAATAAAAGAAAGTTACTTCAATTTGATATCACATCTTAAAAAATTCAAAATGTTACATGGTAGTATTATTTTGAGGGTTTCTTGTTTAGAGTTAGTGCTCATGTTTTAAATTTATATAAATACAGGAAATTCTCTGACAAATCTACATTCAGACGTAAACTCCATGTATGGGTATGTCTAGACTGCATCTCTCTGTTGGCAGAGGGATGCAGATTAGGCAGGTCAACATTGCAAATGAGGCAGGGATTTAAATATCCTGTGCCTAAGTTGCATAAAAATGGCCACCACATTTTGCTAACTCAGCACTTTGTCAGCAAAAAGCAGCAGTCTAGAGGGGGTTCTGTCGAGAAAGAAAGCCTTTTTTGACAGATCCCTTATGCCTCCTGACAAAGTGCTGAGTTGGCAAAACGTGGTGGCCATTTTATGCAAATTAGGCACGGGATATTTAAATCCCTGCCTCATTTGCAATGTTGACCTGCCTAATCTGCATCCCTCTGCCAACGGAGGGGTGCACTCTAGACATACCCCATGTAGGGACACCAGGAGAGGAAATAAAATATGAAGAAAATGAGTTTTCAAAAATCAGTTCAATCTAATTTGGGACCAATGCCATAATTCCAGTGACATGGTTATTGCATGGCATCCTGACAGAGCAGAGTTAAGGTTTTTGCATACCTGAATTGGGTATATGTTTTAACTTGTTTTACTTTTTCATGTGTATCCTTTAGTCTGAATTTTTTGGGCTTAAAATAATTGACCTTAGGATAATTACAACATCCTTATCTCTCTCTTTCTCTGTGTGTGTGTTTCTGTAACTCTTTTGGTATGTATTGTGAAATAAATCTATTACGTTTTTTGTTGGGTTTTTTTGGTCTGGGATTAAATAATAACAAGAACTCAGTGTCAAAGATCTTAAACTGCAGCAATGTCAGCATCTATATAACAAGTTCCTTTCCCACTGAAAATAACTCCAAAATAAAATATATTTGTGTGAACCTTATTTCTCACTATTAATCAAGCTGTACCTCAACAAAGTAGTATCAAACTTTTTACCTCAATAATCACACAGAGAATTACAAGAATTTGAGCAGTGACTGCCTCAACACTTTCACTTAATTTCTCCAAAAATTTTTTCCTTTAGACACGAATCTGGCCTTGAACTCTTTACTCCTGGACAAAAAGCTCTTGGTCATGTAGTCATTTTAAAACAAATTTCAAATTGATGAAGAGCTAGCATAGACAAAGTATATTTGCTAGAGTTGCCATGAATTTTAGCTGGATGGGTCTGGTACATTCAGAATCAAGGAAGTTGTCAATACCAGAATAACCAGAACCCATGAGGTGAATACTTTTTGTTGTAGCTGTAATAAATAGCACCAACCCCCCAGTCTACTGGCTATTCTGGGATAGAATCATAGAATAATAGGACTGGAAGGGACCTCAAGAGGTCATCGAGTCCAGCCCCCCGCCCTCAAGGCAGGACCAAGCTCCACCTACACCATTCCTGACAGATGTCTATCTAACCTGTTCTTAAATATCTCCAGAGAGGGAGATTCCACCACCTCCCTTGGCAATTTATTCCAATATTTGACCACCCTGACAGTTAGGAATTTTTTCCTAATGTCCAATCTAAACCTCCCCTGCTGCACTTTAAGCCCATTACTCCTTGTCCTGTCCTCAGAAACCAAGAGGAACAAATTTTCTCCTTCCTCCTTGTGACACCCTTTTAGATATTTGAAAACCGCTATCATGTCCCCCCTTAATCTTCTTTTTTCCAAACTAAACAAGCCCAGTTCATGAAGCCTGGCTTCATAGGTCATGTTCTCTAGACCTTTAATCATTCTTGTCGCTCTTCTCTGTACCCTTTCCAATTTCTCCACATCTTTCTTGAAATATGGCGCCCAGAACTGGACACAGTACTCCAGCTGAGGCCTAACTAGTGCAGAGTAGAGCGGCAGAATGACTTCACGAGTTTTGCTTATAACACACCTGTTGATACAACCTAGAATCATATTTGCTTTTTTTGCAACAGCATCACACTGTTGACTCATATTCAACTTGTGGTCCACTATGACCCCTAGATCCCTTTCTGCCATGCTCCTTCCTAGACAGTCGCTTCCCATCTTGTATGTATGGAACTGATTGTTCCTTCCTAAGTGGAGCCTCCCACTAGTTCGAATTAATTCAGCCCTTAATTCAAACTGCTTAATTCGAACTAGGCGTTAGTCCTCGTAGAATGAGGTTTACCTAGTTCGAATTAAGCGCTCCGCTAGTTTGAATTAAGTTCGAACTAGCGGTTTGTATGTGTAGCGCCTATCAAAGTTAATTCGAACTAACGTCTGTTAGTTTGAATTAACTTTGTAGTGTAGACATACCCTAAGGTACTGCCCCTCTCAGGACTGGGGATATGTACTCAGGCAGCTAGCCCGTCCTACTCCGCTTACACTACTACTTTTAGCTGACTTGGGCATGCTTACACCTGCTGCAGCTGCACTTTCTGAGTACAGTATAGACAAACTCATAGGCTGTGTCTAGACTGGCCACTTTTTCCGGAAAAGCAGTTGCTTTTCCGGAAAAACTTGCCAGCTGTCTACACTGGCCGCTTGAATTTCCACAAAAGCACTGACGATCTCATGTAAGATTGTCAGTGCTTTTGCGGAAATACTATGCTGCTCCCGTTCAGGCAAAAGTCTTTTTCCGAAAATCTTTTGCGCAAAAGGGACAGTGTAGACAGCAGAGATTTGTTTTCCGCAAAAAAGCCCCGATCGCGAAAATGGCGATTGGGGCTTTTTTGCGGAAAAGCGTGTCTAGATTGGCCATGGACGCTTTTCCGCAAAAAGTGCTTTTGCGGAAAAGCGCCCTGCCAATCTAGACGCGCTTTTCTGAAAATGCTTTTAACGGAAAACTTTTCTATTAAAAGCATTTCCGGAAAATCATGCCAGTGTAGACGTAGCCATAGTGAGGGTGATTAGCTGTCTGATTTCCCCCCCCCCAGCTCCTACAAATAGGGGGCAAATCAGGAGACTTTATATGCTACCTATACTCCAAGCGCTGCTCCCATTCGCTGGGAACCATGGCCAATGGGAGCAGTGGGGCTGGCGCCAGTGCCTTTGGAAAGGGAAATGCACAGACATCTGGCCACACCTCCAAGTAGGAGCCAGAGAAGGGACGTGCCACTTCTTTTAGGAGATGCTTGAAGTATACTCCATCTGGAGTCTGCACCCAATACCCTCTATGCCGTAACCCCCTGTCCCTAATCCCTCTTCTGCACTCTGAACTCCTCAAGTCCCATGCCAAATCACCCTTCTATACCCCAAACCCCTCATCCTTGGCCCAATCTTAGAGCCTCCACCCGCAGACAGAGCTCTCATCCCCTTTCGCAACTCAACCCACTGCCTCAACCTGGAACCCTCCTCACACTCTGAGCCCCTCATTCCCAGCCACACCCCAGAGTCTGCACTCCAAGCCAGAGCTCCCACACTCCAGCCCCCTGAGCTAGCCTGGTGAAAATGAGTGAGAGAGTGGGGAGTGGGAGGATGTATAGCATAAGCAGGGGCAGGGCCTCAGAGAAGCGGGGGCGGGTTTAGGGCAAAGCAAGGTTCAGTTTTGTGCTAATAGATAGTTGGCAACCATAGAGTGATGAAAATGCCTTCCCCTCCTAGTTCCTTGGGCAAGGGGTGTGTATGTAGGGGGAAGGGGATGCTCTGTGCCCCTGGGAGGGGCAGGGCCTCAGGCAGGAGGAGTGGGGTTGGGGGCTCGCTTCCCCCAGGCAGCCTCCATACCACCTAGCCCAGGCAGTGCTCAGTGCTGCCCGGAGCATGCCATGCAGAGATCCAGCAGCTATTTAAAGAGTCTGGTGGTGTTGCCTCCTTTCCCCCCTGTTAGCGGGCCTGATTACAGTACAGTGCCCAGCACTACTGTCCCTATGAAAGCTTAGTACACATACACACCTGCACACACATGCCCCCCCTCCCCCCATGAGTATAGTGAAATACAATTTGTTATACCTAAGGTTACATAATTCCTCTAGCATATATTTTTTCTAATCTGATACACTGACTTTAGCTGTGGTTTTGGACTATTTTTAGAAATAGTGAGAAAATGCCTTCTGCTTTCATTCTTTTTCAGTATCACCTCTATTCTATGCTACTGTAGGCAAGGATTACTGCATCTTCACTGTAACATGCCCTTGTTTTTGTGGGTGTAAAGTCAGACTATTAACACTTTTTTATTAAATTCTATAAATAGTTGACTAGCAAGACTGCTATTTTTTGTGTGCTTCAATGAGCTGTGATAATTAGGCTGTAAAGCTGCAGAGATGACAGTATAAGTTCATACTTCATTTTATGGTGGCCATTACAGTTGTATTGCAAAATGAAATGGAAGGTTGGAGGGGAGAAAGAAATCCTATAGTCATCTTTTTCTCATTTGCTGAAGACATTAAAGCCAAGCTTTGTACACGCAAATTTGTTGTGTTAGCTGCCCTGCTGAGAAACTCAATGCAGAATTGGTTATTAGTGTAAGAGACTCAGGCTTGTCTTTACTAGAATTTAACATGTACATTTTATTAACAACAATATACTGAAATAATGAAACTTCATTGACTTTTTGTGCAAATCAGGTCCTTAGTCTTTAAGGATGCAAAGAATCTAAAGAAAATTGCTGGTTGTTTGTTTCATTTACTGGTAGCAAAAAACTAACTACTTTGCTGAAGCACTGAAAAAGTCTTTAATTTTCATGTCTACATTGTTATTCGGAAGTGTTGTTTGGAGAAAAAATATATTAAACAGTTCTTATTGAAGGATTGCTTTAAGAGCTGCTAGGAATTTTTTAAATCAGTAAAACTCATACAAATAACGTGCTTTTGTACATTTCTGTAGATCAAAAAACAAAATTTAAAAAAAAGATAAAATGCCCAAAGAATAAACCAATCACAGTTGTTTCAGTAGTCCTGAAAGAGAACTTCTAAATCAAATTCAGCTTAAAATAAGAAATATACTGACATAGGTCATAAAGAATATTTTAAATAATTGTTTCACTATAAATATTCAGTGCATCTAGGAGCCTTTATAAACACAATAGCTCTTATCAGGATAGTTGGTGACTGTCTTAATAAAAATTTACTGAAGAAAATTGTAGATTTTTTTTTACATAAGCACCAGCAGAAATGTCAGAGAATTTTACATTCCCTCTGTTTGTTAGGTTTAAATAGTTGAGAGCTAGATTCTGGCCACCTCGTCACTGCTTTGTGTCAGTCTGCTGATACAAAGCAGCCATCTTAGCTTTGTGCCAACCAGATGTTCTCAATGTAAGGAAAACATAGCTCATGTAGGCAACATGGCTCGAGTGTCTTTGTACCCTAGCGGTCCTCGGCTGCCAGAAAGGCTTCATGGGATACCTGTCTATATTGCACTATAAGCCTGGGTTGGCGGGTCCCAAGTATGTGGATTCATCACTTCCAAGGCCTTGCTTGAGGGGCCACACTGCATTGTGCACCTGGATTTACAATTGCTGAACCTAGGTCACACAGCCATGTGAACATTGCCATACTGCGCTATTCAGAACTTCCAATTCAGGTCTGCAGCTTGAGCTGTGTGCACACCATAAAATGACAGGGGTTGGACCAGCATCACAGCAGGACTCAGGCTTTGACTCACCCTCTCTTGCACAGCCTTAGAATCCGAGTGCTGACTTACAACTCAGGTTGATTTATGTGTACTCAGAATGAAGGTGTGAGCTTAAATCTGAGTGTGTGCAGTGCTGCTTAGCACAAGTTAGGGCAGCCATGAGGTACGTATAGCTGGCATACAGTAACTTTTGCTTTCCTAGCCAGGCCCTGCTCTGTGTCAAGCTTAGTCAAAGGCTTGTTTTGGAATTCATGGATGAGCACACTAGAGATATTCTAAATAGATGCCAAACTAAATGTTGGGTGATTAAATGTGTCCAAGTCAACCAGATTGCAGGTACTGTTATCAAGCTTTCCAGAATTCAGGCTTCTGTACTCTCACTCCTACATAATCACCAGCTTGGCCTGTAAAAGGTAGCACATCAAAGCCATTAGTTATGCCATGCTGGAAATGGATGATGCAATGTGGAAGTCACGGTGACCAGGTGGAGCTCTAATAAGCTTGTATGCACAGACATGCATTTCTAAATAGAAAATTACACTCTCTCACATAAGATAGCACCTCAAAAATATACACATACGCATTGTTCTCAGTATGTAGGTGCTTTTCCTTCTACATTGATCACTTACCATTTTTTAGCAGATTTTGAGTTAATTCATAGCAGTAGACAAACAAGATTAGTGTTTATTTTGATTAGTGGCTTCTCCCATGTCCTTTCTTCCTTCCTTTGTGCATAGTAGCTGGGATATTTATATGTGCAGATACCCATCACACATTAGATACCTTTCTTCATGGACTGACACTTTTTTCCAGCACAACTTAGTACTTTGTGACAGTTTAACAGCTATTCACAGAAAAAGACATACAGTAGATTTGCCCAAAACACAGAGTAAATTGTTAAATACATATGGGCTACGTCTACACTGGCCCCTTTTCCGGAAGGGGCATGTTAATTTCAGCTATCGTAATAGGGAAATCCGCGGGGGATTTAAATATCCCCCGCGGCATTTAAATAAAAATGTCCGCTGCTTTTTTCCGGCCCTTTTCCGGAGGATCTTATTCCTACTTTGAAGAAAAGGGCACTTTTCTAAAAGCTGGAAAAAAGCGGCGGACATTTTTATTTAAATGCCGCGGGGGATATTTAAATCCCCCGCGGATTTCCCTATTACGATAGCTGAAATTAACATGCCCCTTCCGGAAAAGGGGCCAGTGTAGACGTAGCCATGTAGTATAAGTCAGCTTTCCATTGCAATGGTGTGAATTCAGAGAAATCCCTCTGGCTTTTAATGGTCTCACTCGGTCAGTTCGACCTCACTGAGAGATTTCTACCTGTATCAGAGCAACCTCCAGGCCATATTATGGGCCAGAATCTGACCCATTTTAATTAATCTAATTTCAGCACTTAGTAGTAGTAACAGCAGATTTTAAACATTACATTCCTCCTGCTCAATTGTCATCATTTCTGCCTCTCACATATACACCTTCAGATTTAAAAAACAGAATAGGCCAGATTATGGGCAGGAATGGGGGGTGATGGAGTTTAGATATTTGGGGGTTTTTTATAAAAAGAAAATGAGAATCATTAAGATATGTAATTTGTCAATAGCATTGTTTTCATATTTTTAACAATGGCACTTTTTTTTCTCATGCATTTCACAGAATCTGAGGGTAGGGGGAAATATTTCAACTGTGATGTGGCCATCTTTGCAGCACTTTCAGCTGCCTTGGTTGATCTTTTCCATTAAGTAATTACTATTCTTCCAAATTTCAAGGCTGAACTTCTCCCTTCTAGATTTCATCCTATAATTGTTTGTCCTATTTTATGCAGTTCTTTTGAAGTTTACCCTGCAGCAGTGTTAATATTGGGTGAAAACGTTGACCTGGCCTTTCCGCATCAGATCAGTATAAAAACATCAAGTTTTTAATCCACCCGATTTTGATTCACAATGCAAGGTGTGTTTGACTTTATTCCTAGTCTCAGACTTGTGGCTTGTATTATCACAGGTTTTCAAAATCAACTGCTGGATTCTGACTTGCTGCATTTGGCCCACATCATAGCGTAGTTTGAGCATCCAAATTACAGTAGAACCTCAAAGATATGAACACCAGACTTACAGACAGGGGGTAAGTCAAACTAGTCAAACAGTTCAAACTAGGAGGGTAATGTATGCATACCGCACTTGCAAATGAAGCCCGGGATTTGAATTTCCCGGGCTTCATTTGCATAAGCTGGGCGCCGCCATTTTTAAATCCCGGCTGGTTCGAACCCCGTGCTGCGTGGCTACACGCGGCACGAACTAGGTAGTTCGAACTAGGCTTCCTAGTTCGAACTACCGTTATTCCTCATGGAATGATTTAAAATCATAAGCCGGGATTTAAAAATGGCGGCGCCCATCTTATGCAAATGAAGCCCGGGAAATTCAAATCCCGGGCTTCATTTGCAATTGCGGTATGCCTACAATACCCCGCTAGTTCGAACTAGCGGGGTAGTGTAGACATACCCTGACTGGTCAATTGGACACCACATGAAATCAGAAACAACCAATTAGGCAGCAGTTGAGACCCCCCTCCTCCACCAAAAAAGAATAAATATTGTATTGTGATTGTATTACATCTTAAAGATAAGCACAACTGGGTTATGTGTTCCTACTCCTATGCATGGGGCAGCAACTTACAGCTAAGAGATGAAGATGCTGGGTCTGCCACCCCAAGACAGCTAGAGCTAGCAGAGTATGAGCAGCATAGCAGTAGGTGCTTCCCTTCCTGCTCCCCAGCCAGAAGTGGTGTGTGCTGGTTTCATCCCTCCTCCCCCAGCCAAGAGGGGGGAAACCTTACAAATTCCGTCCAACCCAGAGAAAGAAACTGCCTGTGCTGAAGAGGGAGCTCAACGGCTCTTTGTTCAGCCTCCATTTCCCAGGTGTCTTTAACCCAGTGGTTCTGCTCTAAACATTATACTGCAAGAGCTGCAGGTGGGAGAATTTGCTTAAATCCAGCTGCTTTCTATTCTATGAACAATGTTAAAAATAAATCTGGGAAAAGTACAGAAAAGCTGCAGTGGCAACTTATTGCCCTATGAGGATTCATTGATTAGAACTGTGCCACCTTGCACTCATGATAAACTTATAAACTTCATGAAATCTGTTATCTGATAGCGTGATACTGGAACATACAGTAGCTGCAAGGAGTTACAGTACAGAAAGTCTACTACTCAGGTCGGTTATTTAATACATCCAAAGTCTGATAGGAGCCTCACAGAATAGAAGAAACATTCTCTGCCATGATCAATTTACGATTTAAGTAGTCACAACAATTAAAGAGCAGCAACATATGAGCAAAGTAACAGTAGGCTCATCTGCAGCAGTTTTATAATTTGTGTTTTTAAAATAAGATACTGTACACCTCTCCTCCATTCCATTCCCCTCATTGCCACCTGAAAACCTCCCACTATCACTGCTATTAATATCCATCCTGTCCCCACAGAAGGCAGAGTGTGAGCTACTTCAGTAAACAGTTCCAGTTTTCAATTGGTGCTGTAGTGAAACATGACATTTTGATATGCATAGTGCTCCATGAAAACTAAAAAAAAATGTGAAATGCTGTAGTACTTCAAACCCATGTTATCAAAAACAATAAAATAAATATGAAAGAGACCATACAAACATTGCATTGATCACAGATTTTTTAAAATATATCTTTCTCAAAGACCCCTGCCTCTTATTTTCAGGAAGACATTCCTTTGTATCTATAATACAGTACCCCAATCTATAGCAATGTGCTTTTTTTTTTTAGAATTCCATTAATGCGTATGAGTATTATATTCTCAACAGGTTGTTATATAGTATCTCATTATGTTTCATCATTGTAACATGAAGAGAAAGGGTGCAAGTTTCCATCATTCCTTCAGTAAAGAAGAATTTAAATTGAGACTTAATTTAAAATAACCCTCTGTCTCAACCTCATACCCCAAACATTTCACGCTTGAGTCTCTCGCTCTGAAAAGAGTCTGACCAAAAATCCAGAGTTTGAATGTGTTTAACCTCTTTGATTGGGATCTAAACTTGGCCAAATGGGCCAATCTGCAGTTGCTATGAGGATTAGAATATTCATAATTAAGGCTAAAATTTAGTCCAGGGTATTTTTGGTGAATCTCATGGAGAGATCATGGGTGGTAAATACAAATTCATGGGCTATGATCTGTCCTTGACTTTTACCATAAATATCCATGACTGTCTACTTCTGAAGCCCCACCACTCTGGAGGCCTACCCCAATCCAGGGGCTGACTGCCCGCCCCCCAGCTGCTGCTCCTCCCAGCTACTGCTCCCAGGGACTGCTCTCCAGAGAGTCTCTGGGTCCCCCTGGGGCCACTGCTGCTCACATGCACCCCAGAACCAGCCACACCAGCCCCTGTTCCGGTGGTCCCCAGAGCTAGCTGCTATCTGAGCACCAGCCAGTACAACTGACCCTGGGACAGCCACAAGTATGGCAGCTCAGGCACTCCTCAGGGCTGCTACCAGGACTGCTGCTCAGGCAGTCCATAGGATCAGCCACGTTGACTGCCACTGAGGTGGTCACCAGAGCCAACTGCCCAGGACTCCTGACCAGTCGTGGGTGCGACTGGCCTGAGGCATTGCTGGGACAGCTTGCCTCAGGTTGCTTCAGCAGCAGCTAGGTCAACTGGACACATGCTCAAGTGACCCTATAGTCAGTTGCACCAACCATCAAGGAAGTCACAGACAGAAGTGGCCCATCCATATAGGCGAACTAGGCGGTTGCCTAGGGCGCCAAGTTAAATGGGGCACCAAATGGTGGCGCAATATCATTGAGGGGTTTGGAGGTGGGGGCGCCGATTGCATGGTTTGCCTAGGGCGCCAATTGCTGGTAGCCAGTCTAGGGCCGTCCCTGACAGATTTTGTGGAAAGTCACGGAATCCATGACTTCTGTGAAAGAATAACAGTTATTCATAATTATTAAAAGTGTAATTAATAGTATGGTGCAATCTGGGTAACTATAACATACACCCTGAGCCAGAAGGGACATACTGGAAAGAGATCTTGGAGTTATTGTGGATAGTTCTCTGAAAATGTCTATGCAGTGTGCAGTGGCAGTCAAAAAAGCAAATAGGATGCTAGGAATTATTAAAAAAGGGATAGAAAATAAGATAAAGAATATCTTACTGCCCCTGTATAAAACTATAGTACACCCACATCTTGAATACAGTGTACAAATGTGGTCTCCTCACCTCAAAAAAGATCTTTTGGTATTAGAAAAGGTTCAGAAAAGAGCAACTAAAATAATTAGGGGTTTGGAACGGGTCCCATATGAAAAGAGGCTAAAGAGACTAAGACTTTTCAGTTTAGAAAAGAGGAGACCGAGGGGGGATATGACAGAGATATATAAAATCATGAGTGGTATGGAGAGGGTGAATAAAAAAAAGTTATGTACTTGTTCCCATAATATAAGAACTAGAGGACAACAAATGAAATTAATGGGTAGCAGGTTTAAAACTAATAAAAGAAAGTTCTTCACACAGTGCACAGTCAATCTGTGGAACTCCTTGCCAGAGGAGGCTGTGAAGGCTAGGACTATAACAGAGTTTTAAAAAGAGCTAGATAAATTCACGGAGATTAGGTCCGTAAAAGGCTATTAGTCAGGGGGTAAGGAATGGTGTCCCTGGCCTCTATTTGTCAAAGGCTGGAGAAGGATGGCAGGAGACAAATTGCTTGATCATTGTCTTCAGTCCACCCCCTCTGGGGCAGCTGGCACTGGCTACTGTCGGCAGACAGGATACTGGGCTAGATGGACCTTTGGTCTGATTCAGTATGGCCATTCTTATGTTATGTTCTTATAATGTGTGTTTGCATGATGCATTTCTTTTAAAACAGAGGTTTTCAACTTTTTTCTTTCTGAGCTCCCCTTTCCCAAACAAATATGGTTTTCTGCATATGAAAGCTAGGACCAGCATGGGAGGGGTACTAAATTGCTTGGTACCCCATATCACAGGGTCTTCTGTGAAGCTAAGTTGCTCAAGCTTTGGTTTTACCCTAGGTAGCATGGTGGGGCTCAGGGTTCAGCCCCGTGCAGAGATGCTTCAACTTTCTGCCCTAAGCCCCAGCAAGTCTAATGCTGGTCATACTTGTAAGACCCCCTGAAACCTGCTCACTCCCTCACCCACCAAGAAGCTCTGGAGATAACCTATTTTAAAGATTGGTCAGCTGAATTCCAGGTCGTCTTACTACACTAAACAAATGATGTTTGTAGTTGTACAGTATAATTTGCAGTCTTGGAAAGAACAGCAATTGCCCCTTCAGCAATCTCTGCATCTAAAGAAGGACCTCTCTTTTAAGAACCTAATTTCACAGGAAGAAATATTTACTTCAGTCCTAGGTTAATGACAGGAATTTTATACCATTAGTACAGATTATAAATTAGCTACAACTAAAGGGAAAGCTCATCATGACAGTCCACTGAGAAAGCAATTGGTTTTGGTCATAGTCTTCATAATTCTAAATCATGACTTTTTTATTCCCAATGGACTACAAGAATCCTTAAAGAATATTTTGTTTCAGTACATTACCATAGATTCATCCCAAATCCTCAGACCGTAAATTTCTTCCTATCTTAAATAAGATGAAACTCAGAAGAAGGAACATGATTCAATGGTTTTTTATTGACTTAAAATCTGCTATAGCTATGTAACTGCCATTTTGTTAACTGCACATTAGTAGAGAGCACGTACGAAAAAGGAGCACAATGGATGATGTACTTAGTTACAATACAGCAGAAATGAATATAAACATGCATACGTAATGATAAAATATCAAAAACACAAGGCGACTGAGTTTGCTTAAAAACTGCTGGGTAATATAACTGATTGATGACACAGTCTACCAGCTTGATTTAATCACCCCCCCCAAAACAAGATAAGAATACTGCAGATGGTAAAATTACATCCCATATGGATTTTATGAGCAGGAGTGATTTCTTAGTAACTTTATACCTCAGTGTGAATTTTAGTAGCTCTAGCCTATCAGATCTTTTTTCCAGCCTTGAAGTGTTCAATGAATCATGCACACAATGAATATGATCCTGAAGTTAAACTTTCTTCCAACTAAATTGTAGATCTGACATACCGAAGAAAGACAAACCATTTCACCTTCTGCCAGAGTTAATAAGGCAATTAGCTAACCACAGATTAAAAATTATGTTTAAAAATTACAGTTTTATCTTTGGACATACAAGCCTGGTGCTGGCTTTTGTCAGCACCTACTCTTAACTGCATTTATCTTCCCAGAAAATGAAGGCAGGTCCATCAATGTATAGTATTAAATAAAGTTTAGGATAAGGATTGATTACTCAGTTTTATTATACATGGTAGTAACACTCACTATAAAATTAGATTTTTATTCATATATTAGTAACATGATTTAAAAAAAATGCATGCATGATGAATGATCTAATAAGACTATTTGGTTACAAATACCAAAATAAAATGTAAGAAATATCATGACTTTTGCAGAGTAATTCTGTTTAGCACAGGACAATTAATTTAACACCCCAAAAGACAAGCATGCTCATTTTAAAGACAGACAATTTAAAAAATATTCCCTATAAATGGAAAGGTAGTCTGATATTAAAGGCTCAGTAGGAGAGGCTGCTGCCTCTCTCAGTGATTCAAGCTGGGTGAGGTAATACCTTTGTTAGGAATGCCTTCTGTTGGTGAGAGTCACGCTTTTGACCACAAATGAAACATTCCCATTTAAACTCCTTGTCTAATTTTGGAGATTAATTTCATAAAAAGGAGGGGCATTATCATTAACTATTTTATATTGCAGTAGCATCTAGAAGTCACAACCAGGTTGGGCTGTGCAACCATATAATAAATGTCAGCCAAATGTAGCCATTCTTCTATAAAGGAATGTTACAAGCCAACTACAAAGAGAAAGTGCAGAATTTCCTATGCAAATTTGACACCGTCTTCCTTGGCCTGAACAAAGACTTGAACTGGTTAACATATTATAACACCAGGTTTCCTGACATTCAGCACCCTACTGACATCAAAAGCTAAGTATAGAACACTTCCAGTACACTGAATTAACCTAATTCACATTGGGACAACAATTGACAAGTAATTTTTTTTCTCCCTCTCCCTTCTTGTAAGGGTCCCCCTTCCCCTTTTTTTTCTCCACTCAAGTTCATCTCATCTTGCAAACATGGGATTCTTGTAGTGGAAATTAAAGATAGAGAAAACATACTACTCCTTTTAGTTTATTTTGAAGTGCTTTACCCAGGTCATATTAATTAAATAATTATGGAAATTAACATTTCATACTCTGTGATGTTTGGTCACATATGTATTGGATGGTCCATGTTTGGTCTGAGGGATTTGTTGGTGGGTTAGAGCACTATTAATAGTTTGGGTCAAATTCAGGTTGAGGAACGCTACTCAGATCTAAGGAGAGGAAGCATACCCAGTCCTGGAGTATAGACACTATACAGCTGTCAAAAATCTTCCCATAGTAGGAAGACTTCCCATAGTAGGAGGACTGAATAGGATATCCAACTAATTAAGTAGGCTGTCCTACAAGGAGCATAGTATGATGGATTCAACATAAAATTGTGAGTAACACTTGAGTTCTAAACCTGAATCTGACACTGAACTGCTCAGTTTCTTAGGGTACGTCTACAGTAACCCTCTAGCTCGATCTAGGGAGGCTAATGAGGGTGACTGGAATTGCAAATCAAGCTGGGGATTTAAATATCCCATGCTTGATTTGCATGTTCCCAGCCGGTCGCCATTTTAGAAATTGACTAGCCCGAAGTAACTGCCCGCGTCTACACGCAGCAGTGTAACGGGATTCCAATTTAAAGCCCCTAATTCGAATTAGCTGGTAAACCTCATTGCAGGAGGAATACCAGCTAATTCGAGTTAGGGCTTTAAATTGGAATCCTGTTTCACTGCCACGTGTAGACGCGGGCAGTTACTTCAGGCTAGTCAATTCTAAAATGGCGACCGGCTGGGAACATGCAAATCAAGCGCGGGATATTTAAATCCCGGGCTTGTTTTGCAATTCCGGTCACCCTCATTAGCCTCCCTAGATCGATCCCTTAGCGAATTCAGTCTACTTAGTCCTCATTTTCCCACCAGTTGTAAATGGATAATACTATTTATAAATATCTTGATAATTCATTTTTTATTTTTCAATAACTTCAGTGGGCAATATTGATATTTTAAAGGATTTTCCTTTATTTTTAATGTTCACAGTTGCACAACATTACAGCATTTTTTTATTTTTATTTTTTTAAACTTTCTGAGTTGTGGGAAATTATGGGGAGTGTCAGACAACAGCCATACCCAAAAAGTTAAAATATTAAAATACAACTTGTCAAAAGCACATCTAGATATATAACAGAAGTATTTTTAAACCAAAAGAAATTTAAGAGATCATAACAAAAGATTTCTTCACCCACCTTATCGAAGTTTAAGTTCTCAAGCAGCATTTTTCTTACTCTGCCACTCTGTATCTTAACTTTGTTATCAGTGCAAATTTCTTTTTTCATCAGTTTGTGTCTGTTGGGGGACATCAGCATTTACATATAAAAATCTAAATGGTGTGGTAAGGATCATTTAATGCTTGTTCAACATAGTAAATTCATAAAGTACTATATAAATGCTAATTACCTATAGTAATAAAACCCTTGTGACTTGCAGTGGGAGAGAGAAGAGGATTCTATATTGTCTTGTTTTTTCTTTTGCGGGGAAGGTGTAGGGGAAAGATGCATATTAGTATCCCAGATTACTGCTGCTCCTTTTTCTATTTACCCCAAAGCAGCTATGTAGATGTTACTGCAGCCATAGATCACAAAAGAGAGAGAAAGGGATACTATCATTTGCATGCGGTTGGGAGACAATGATCCTCAGTAAGTCATTCTTTTGGCCTGATACAGACCTTGGTCACACAATTCTAACCCCGTTAGAAGGCCTCACAATTAGGACATTTTGTAGTAATCCAGGCCTGAGTTTCTTACAGGCAAAAAGCAAACTGAAACTTATAGATCAATGAATTTACAATTAGTTGCAGAGGAAATGATTGAAAGATCCTTACCACTCGGACACACACAGAGAGATAATGGCAGAGGGGACAGTCCTAAAGTGATTCAGAGATGTAAGTGCCTCTATAAATGAAAGCAGCTAAAGCTCTGATATTGAAGAAATGACTGCAAGGAATTGCCTAGCTACAAACACAGGAAATGACTGCAATCATAATCCTGCCTTGACAAACACAGACACATATGCGATAACAGACAGCACTGAAGCTTTGAAATGCATCTATGAAATTACTGAATACGTGATCAGTGCTGTCTGAGCATATCCAAGCAGCATTAAATGACCCTCACCACACCAAAATCTCTAAATAGAGTACTACAAGATTGACCCCGCAATGCTCAGGTCCTTAACACAACTAAACTAATTTTTTATTTTCTTCATTTAACTCACTGCTCTGTGATGGGACTGGGGATGAGGGGTTCAATATGCAGGCTGCCACAGGGCAAGAGTACAACCCCAGCCCTCTCTCACTGCAGCAACTTGGGTCCAGGTAAGAAGTGTCTTTCTATGGCCACTGCAGCTCCAACTGGCACAGCCGGGGAGGGGTGAATGCCCCTGGCTGGGGTAGGTCCAGGTTCATCTGCTCCTCTATGTCCTCAAGCCAGAATGAGGATTGCAGCAAACTGCATTTTCCCCTCCCTCCCTGACAAACGGAAACAGCCAGCAATCTTTGTGTAAGAATCAGGTGGGGAGTTTCACCTTCCCCCTCTACCCTTGCTAAAGGGCACCTATGGGGGTGAGAAGCTCAGGGCTGGGACAGTCCTAGATGGTGGGGGGGGAGGGGGAAGGAGGCACTCCCAGTCAGGCTCTTTCACTTGCCTGCTGAGACACAATCCCATTCCAGGCATATCCCATTTTCCTGGCACAGCCACACCCTTACCTTGCTTTAAGTTATGGTAAGAGGGAGCTGTACACTGAATTTGGTGGTCCTAGCTCTTACCATTTAGGAGAAGTTCATAAATAAACAGACAGATGGACAGATAGACACTCACACGGTCTCAAATATATAGCATATGACAGCAGGAACCATATTGCCTTAATAAACGCAAGCAATACAGGAGATGACTGCTGATTAAAAACAGAAATGTACATTACACAGCTAGATGGTGCCTGGTTGGGTCACTGATGTACACAGAAATATACATGAAGGAGGTATAAAATATCATATTCTGTGTGTGTCACGATTCCAAAAACTAGAATTGCAATATGAATCCATAGTTCCACTTTCCATACCTTGAGTCTTATTTCTGTAGTTGTGTTAACTATCTTGTCCAAATCAAGTAATCCGAACTTAGAATACTATTTACTACAAGAGTGGAAATTAAATTCTAGTGTATAAATAAACCTAGCAACCTATGCATTCCTTTCATTTACATCATACTGTGAAAGAACTCTTTCAAAACAACATACATGACTATTGTTCACTATAAAAAGAAATGCTTAGATCACCTAGAGGGCTAGGCTGTGTGTCTTTTTTAGTGCATTGCCCTTAGTTCATAAAATAAAATGCTTTTCCTAGATTTGCATGATAATGTTTTTTCTCTATGGGTGCAGTTCTGGTTTTGTGACTTTCAGGCACCCTACATGGAGAACTACAAAAGAGCTTTCTAATTAAAGCACTGTGTTAAGTAGCTATTGCATGTTTCAAGGTATTAGGCCATGACTATTTTATATCAGATTTTTCCTCTCTGGTTTCAGACAGCATCAATGCAATGGACCTATGAGATCAATGGGCTGCCTCCACAGACTACGCCCCCTACCGCGTCAGCAAAAGTAGTTTCTAGGAGTGGTTATCTGAGGTCAGCCACAGTTCGCCAGCGCAACTTTTTGCGTGAAAATCTGAAGCTAATTACCACAGGCGCATCCTCCCCTGTCAAAGGTACACCTCTGGTTTTAAGAGCAAAATAAAAATATACTTGTCTTAATTTGCCATCTGTGGAAAAGTAGTCTTTTGTGAAACAAATTATAAAGGCACAAAGAGGACATTTAAAAATTATATATAATTTCATGGTATTTTGAAACCCATTTCTGCTTTGATGGTGGCTGTGGAGAACTAAAAGTGCTTTTTTCTGTCTTGAAGAAAGGTCTGTCTCATGAGAAAGGGTCCCTAACTCTCAGGGTTAGTACAATATGTTTCAGTAGCACAATTATAATAAAAATGGAGTTTCTGGATGAAAACTGTGTCACATTACTGGAGCTCTAAAATGTTCCTTTCTGCTATGTTGTAGGGTTTGAGTTTCTGACATTTATTCATAAAATGAACATGTCTTGTACTAGGTTTTAAGATTTGTCTATTACTAGGGGGCTGCACACCCTGCTTGCTATGCTTGCCAACCCCCCTCTCTCTGAGGGTGGGTGTCTGGCCGGGGGGGAGGGGCAGGAGCAGGTTGAGGGTAGGTGTCTGCCTGGGGGAGGAGGGGCAAAAGTGGGCTGGGGGTGGTGGGTCTCAGTGGGAGGGGTGAGTGATGGGGCTGGGGGTGCGAGGTCTCAGTAGGGTGATGAGTGAGGGAGCTGGGGTGTGGGGTCCCAGCATAGGGGGATATGAGTGATCTGGCTAGAGCACTGCTGTTCCCCCAGCTAGGAAAGGGGGAAGGGAAACGGTAGCGCACAGGGAGCCTTGAGGCTTTCTACCCTCCACTGCAGGAAGCTGGTGCTTTAACCTCACTGGGGTGGGGGGGGGGGAGGTGCGAGGTTGGAGTGCCAGCGTGAGCTCCCTATTGCGGTGGGAGCAGGAGGAAGCTAATCTGGAGCTGGCGTGTGAGGGGGCTGGGTGGAGGGGCAGGAGCGAAGAAACGGTTTTGTCAAGCTACGAGCTTGGGCTCAGCCCAGCCTTTCCAAATGGGCCTGTTGGGGTTTTTGTAATGCCACGTGAACAGCCTCTGGGGCAGCTTTGCTCTGTAGTGAGCCCAGGGCTCCGGAACACAGAGAAGCTGCTCTGGAGAGCTAGGGAGGTGGCCGGGGTGCAGCATAATTGTGCCATCCCCTAAGTGCTGGGTGTGGAGCGTGGCCAAGACCTGCCCAGCTCATGGCAGGCCCAAGAGAGTGCACCTGAGCCAGGGGCCTGGCCCTGGGTCACTAGCACATGATAGAGCTGCTAGCTCAGGGGGAGACCTGTGGCATGGCATTCCCCCAGTTCTCCTGCTGTGTTTCCAATATGGGCCGGGCCAGGTGGGACAGGCCTGACCAGATTCTAACTTCGTTCCTGGTGTGAGTGGGCCGTGTCCTGGGCCTTGCACCTGCTGAAACAGCTGAAGCAGCCCTCTGGGATGGGGGAAAGGCCACCTGAAAGGCTGTGGCCAGAGCTGAGTAGACAGGACTCTTGGGAGGTGGAATCTGCCCAGGCTGGTCTGCCAGGTGGCTTTGCCAGTCTCCGAACAGTGTTCAGGGTAGGCAGCCAGTGCAAGGGTGGAGCCTGTTGACGTTGATGTCAAGATGATGTCATTCTGTTGTCTGACAGGAAAAAATGTTTTATGTAGACAAGGAGATAAGAATTTACCTTAAGTTTATGTGAACTTTGGGATTTTTATGAATATTAGAATAATTCATATTCTATTTTTTCACTGGAAAACATAAAAAAGATTTTAGATTTGTACCTGAAGGTTTTAAAATATAAATACATCATACAAATTGGTTTGTAGTATTGCAGTGAATTCCTTTAATGAGAGCAAAACAGAGTTGAAAAAAAGGTAAGGTTTGGAGCTTTGGGCTAATGCTGAACTTACTAAAGCACTTCACAGTTTGAGTAAGGTTTTACTAGGCGACAGCACAGTTGTTGCACATAGTGCTCTGTCATCACTCTATACTATATCCACGCACAACTAAACAAGTCAGCCCCTGATATCCTTCAAGATAAATCACTTACACAGAGTTTGCAGCACTCTGATAAAGTTAAACATGGTTCACAAAGCATATAATCATAGCCTAAATGGTTTTCTGATTGTAATGCTTTGGAAAATGTGGAGTATTTCACTAATTTAAATCTTTCAGCATTGTACAAGCTGGGGATCCTGACTGTCATTGATTCAGAAACATTTGAAAAACTGAGATTCGTATACACGAGCACAAGTGTATGTGTGGGAGGAGCATTCCCTCTCATTTTTTACGTCCATGTGCGGAATTGCTTTCATATATTAAATCATCACAAAATTCATTCTGCACATGGATTTCACATGGAGGGCGCAGAAGAGGAAAGGGAAGAGAGATAAACCAAGAAGTAAAACTTATCTCAAACTGTTAAGCAAACTTTCTACACCTTCATTCAAAATATAATGTGCTAATTCCAAACTGGAAAACTACACGAAAAATTAGTGAGGATGGGTGTTCAGATTTTATTTCTTTTTTAAAATACCATTACATTAGAACAGTGAATCATGTTGTTACTTCCATGTATTGTCAAGACTGATTAGTTAAAGAGAGAGTTTTCTGTTGTGCTACGTAGGTTGCTTTTGCAGCTGGAGGTAATGTGGGAGATGTCCAGTTACTCTTTGTTGAAAGGAACAATTTGGCAAGTCACCTCGATTCTTCAAGGGCTTTCTTTATTTGTATGCACTATCAAGACTGTTTTATTCCTCATACCCGGCAAATTGTAACTATTCCTTTGTTTTCCAAAGTGTGATTTAGATACAGAATAAAAATGATATGGCAAGTGTAAGTGTTTTACTGGCATTTGTATAGATAGAATGACCAATATTACTTATGACTGGTGAAACTGTGAATGATTTAGGTAGCTCAGTGCAAAAAAACACTAATAAAATCATTTTACCACAATGCACTAAATGTGTTATCTATGCCATATATTTTACAGAAATGCTATTATAAAAGTTTTAGATTGTTATATAATAGTTATTACTAATTTTTAATCCCTCTATCTTAAATACAATGGACTTGATTCTGACATGATACCGTATAAAATCAACCGTAAGTCCACTGAAAACCATGAAGCATAGACTAGAATCTATGCTAAAATGGATCTAAAATAGGCTTTTTATTTATAAAGTTGTTGCAGTTGTGAGGTACAATATCTCATGTGCTGCCAGGCCTAGAGATATTGCTATATCTCATTTGGAAAGCTAAGATCTCTCTCTGTGGAAAGATGAAACAAGTGCATTTTGGACTGTGAGAGATTGGAATTTAAATTTCTCATTGATTCAGGACTGGTTATTGGCATTTTTGAAGGCCTATTTTTACCTGAACAAAACATTTTTTTAAAATGACAGCTTTTCGCAAGATATTCACAGTGTGTTAAAATGTGGTAATCCTGGTAGAGATGGATTTCTGGGCAAAATGCAGATAAATTAATCAAAAGGTGAAAATAAATGCAGTTCACTCTAGGATTACAGAAATAAAGAAATTTATTCCGTGATTATTTTATCTACATGTGGCATTTATTTAACAAGACTTATCTGTACAAATGGCATAACCATCATCATACACACATACCATAAAAATGCCCTCACAGCTATGTTCTATAATGTTTCAGTTTAATACATTTTGTACTTAGATTAATATGTCCTTCCAGGGAATCCTGGACTAGTTTATAGACATTCCACATATTCAGAATCACTCATGGGTTACACGCAATCAGCCATTCTCCTTGCTTGATGTTACTTGTCATAGTATCTAACAGAGTTAAAGAGCTGAAGTCAACCTTTTTGCAACAGATAGATCATTTGTATTCTGGTAGCATGTACAACATTCTATATATGTAGATCCCACTGGCTATGTACTGTCTGTTGCTATATTAATATTGAATTTTATTACACTTTCTGGCTTCATGTTTTCCACATCGAGTAGTGATGTGAAAAAAATAGCTCTTGATAATAAAAAGGGATTAATTTCCTCTGTATATAATCAAAGAATGTAAAGCCAATAGTATTACAAGTGTCTTAGTACTGCACATTGGACTCCCCAGAAAGAGTGCCAGAAGGTTTTCCTGGTAGATCAGTTATATTTCTTAGAAGCTCTCTGTAAAGAATTTCTCTAGACCAGGGGTCAGCAACCTTACAGAGATGGAGTGCTGAGACCTGACTTATTGACCTCTAAGTACGGGTCCGAGTTCCGGTGAGACTTTTTAAAGTCAATGATAATTCTGCTTTTTTGGGTCGGAGATCACTGACTCTCAGAAAAGTCAGTTGGAGACCACACAAGTGAGAAGCAAAAAAAAAACTTCCTCCCAAACCACCCAACCCTCCCTGATGTGGCCCCCAACTGAGACACCTCACTCCTCTGGTGCCCCAGCCTCATGGGGTGAAGGAACGGGAAGGGCGAGGGACTGAGGTTCAGGGCTTCCAATAGACCAGTTTTACTTTTCTGGGGTTCTGGAGTTAGTGGATTTTATGGACCCCCTTCGACTCTGGGGTAAGGACAAAAATGAGGGGTACAGTTTGAGAGACAGTGTTGCCAGCAAGTAGGATAGGGATGGGATGCAGGATCTGGGAGCATGCAGAAACAGGCTGGGAGTAGGGTGTCTGGCCAGGTGGAGGGGGCAGGAGAAAGGGAGGGGGTAGTGTGTGGCCAGGAAAGAGGATGCAGCAGCAAAGGTAGATTCCGGAGTAGGATGTGATGTCTGGCCAGGAGGAAGGGTACAGGAACAAGGGAGGGTGTCAGAGCAAGTTGAGGGGTGCAGAGTCTCGGTGGGAGAGGGGAGTGAGGAGATTAGGGTGGGGGGGAGGGTCTGGGCAAGAGGGGAACCTTACCTGGCTTTGCACCCCCTTGCAGCAGCAGCCATGTGCATGCTGTCCTGGACCACCCCGAAGGGAGGCCCCACTGCCACTGCCAGGGCCCATGTGGTCCAGGGCCAACCCCGGAGGCCCCACTGCTACTGCCATGCAATTCTGGGCTGGCCCTGGACCACGTGGCCGTGGCAGAAGCACCTCTGGTCCCGGCTAAAGTGCTGCTGAGGAGTCTCAGTCCCAGCACTGCCTCCTCCCACCACAGCCTAACCTGCTGCATGGAGGAGGGAGCGCTCTCCAGAGGCTGAGCAAGAGAAGAGGGGCAGGACTGAGCTCCTTCATGCGTGCTGCTGAAAATCGGCTTGCGTGCAATAAGTGGCATGCGTGCCGGAGGTTGCTGACCCCTACTCTAGATAAACTTGGCTTTGTCATGGTAACGGTTGTTAAACGGAAGCTGGGAGCTGAAATGACACAAAAAAGAGTGCCACTTCTGCTACTTCAGCTTGGCAAGCCTGACTCACAGCCATTAGCCCTACCACTATAAATATGGACTGGATTTGAGAGCTGGTTCACAGCAATATAAGAACAGACTTCTCCAAAGAAAAGTCAATGTAGAGGCACAATATAAAAAGGGAAATCCTCAAGAATTACCTCCGTTTTAGGGTAGTGTTAGAAATTGACGATTTGTCTTTTCAAATAATCTACAACATCTCACTGCTCCTGGATATTGTTACCAAGGCCATCCCTAATGGGGTGCAGACCCAGGACAACACCCACACTGCAGACCCTGCCCTGTTTCTACTCTGCCCCTGCCCCTGCCCCACACCTTCCCAAAGCTCCATCCTTGCTCCATCTCCACCATTGTACCTCTTGCCCAGAGGTGGGCAATAATTTTTGACCGGGGCCAATTCAGAAGTCTTTGTCACCACCCTTACTCCCAGAGAACTGCTAGCTGATTACAGATCTAAAACTATTTGAACAACTAACCCTGTTGATTGGTATGCCTGGCCAAAAATGGAATCAGCCTAAAGGAACGTCTCCCTTCCCTCTTATGTCATTAGGGCGTGTCTCAGCCCCTTAGGAGAAATAAAACCAAGTAGAACGTGGGTGCTAACAAACAGGACATTTATTTAACAGTTCAAATAAAGTAAATGAAAAGTAAACCAAAGGATAAAGAACGTGGGTATAACAAGGACCCCCATAACTGAAGGTAAGTAACAAAAGGTGGTGTGCTCACTGCTACTTGGGTGAGTTCCCTTCCCCAAGACAGGACCCAAATAAAGAAATGGAGGATTATGAAACCATAACCTATCCCTGAAGCTTGAGGATCCTCACAGCAGTGGGACAGCTCTGGATCTTGTCTCCAGATGGTATCACAGGTAAAGAGCAATCAGGCTGTGTCAGTTCTGCTCCAGCGATGGTCGGCCCACTCCCCTCACTGTGTTGTCGTGGGTGTGTGTATTTCCTCGGTGATGGGGGGAAGGGGTGGCAGCTGGTAGCACACCCCTTCGTTCAGGTAAGCTCATCCTTCCTCAACTGAAACCTATATGCATGGTGCTGGCGTACACCTCTAGCTCTGGACTCTCCCACCCACCCCCTTCACCGAGAAGGGCAGCCCCTTGAAACCTTTGAGGCAGTGCTTAAATAAGCTGTTACTGCCTGGGCAGAACCTAGGTCATGTGTCTGTCTAGTTTTCCTGCCAAAAATGTCAAAAGAGTGGGAAAATGCCCTCAGGGTCAGAAGGAGAAGGGCAGCCAAAATGGAGTCCAGGTTGTTGTTTGGACTTTTCCAAAATGGCATACCTGTATTGTTGATTATCAGAACTTTCCCCTTATATCTCCACTGTACAAACTAGGAAGGCTGTATTTGTATAACTACCTGCATTCTTGCAAGATTCAGCAACCGCTAGATAAGAAGAAGAGATCAGAATCAGAAAGATGATAACATTTATATTACACCTCTGAATGGCTCACTCATGTGCCACTTTTTTGGAGAAATTCAAGTGACAAAAAAAGTGACAAATAAATCCCAATCTTCTACATCCCAGTTATCATTCACAAAATTAATCCAAGGATGCCTGTTTTTGCTGCAGTGGTCTCTTTCTTTCTGCCTCTCTCTCACACACATGCAGCCTATTTTCCAGAACTGGCCTGATATATAACTCTTCTGGCCACACATAGACAAGAGTCTGCAAAATCTTAGAATCATAAAATACTAGAACTGGAAGGGACCTTGAGAGGTGATCAAGTTTACTCCCCTGCCCTCACGGCAAGGCCAAGCACCATCTAGATCATCCCTGACAGATGTCTATCCAACCTGCTCTTATATATCTCCAGTGACAGAGGTTTCACAACCTCCCTAGGCAATTTATTCCAGTGTTTAGCCACCCTGACAGGAAGTTTTCCCTAATGTCCAACCTAAACCTCCCTTGCTGCAACTGAAGCCTATTGCTTCTTGTCCTATCATCAGAGGCCAAGGAGAAATATTTTTCTCCCTCCTCCTTGTAACACCCTTTTAGATGTTGAAAACAGCTATCAGTCTTCTCTTTTCTTACTGAACAATCCCAATTATTTCAGTCTTCCCTCATAGGTCATGTTTTCTAGATGTTTAATCATTTTTGGTGCTGTTCTCTGGACCTTTTCCAATTTCTCCACATCTTTCTTAAAATGTGGTGCCCAGAATTAGACACAATACTCAAACTGAGGCGTTATCAGTGCAGTGTAGCAAGGAATAATTAATTCTCATGTCTTGCCTTCAGTGCAGAGTTTGATAAATATCCAATCTATTGGATCCCATAAAATATCTCCTCACTTCCTACTCTAAAACATTTTAACATCCCATTTATTAAAAAATATAACAGGAGCTACTTGGAAATGAGTACAGGCAGTCCCCGGGTTACGTACAAGATAGGGACTGTAGGTTTGTTCTTAAGTTGAATTTGTATGTAAGTCGGAACTGGTACATATTGTAGGGGAAACTCTAGCCAAACATTTCTCCAGAGCTCAGTTTTATTCTCCCACACCTCACTTCCCTCAGTCCTTTATTCTCAAGCTGAGGTGTCTGCTGAGAAAAGCCGCTCCGTGTCTCCCTGGTCTGCTGGGGAGGGGCGCTAGCTTCACGTCTCCCTGGTCTGCTGGGGGAAGTAGCTAGTGTGGGGTTGGTTCACCCCATTTGTAAGTAGCGATCTGATGTAAGTCGGATCCATGTAACCCGGGGACTGCCTGTATAGATAAAAATAATTTAAAAACAAAAACATTCACTTTAAAACATTCCAATTAAAATAAATATATTTATTTAAAAAATGAAGTTAATTAAACTGAATTAAATTTGAAGTTATGACATTTATAGTTAGGCCAAAACTTACTGTAATTATTAAAATCATTTCAGTAAAAATATGCAGCACAAAGTAAAGTAAAAATCAAACCATTGAATTGGGACAAATCACTGGCTAAGCACTTGGAAACAGTTTGGTGAAGTGCTAGACCAGCTTTTGAAGGCAATGCCATCTTCTGCAAATGTAGAGAAAAATTTTTTATTTAAGTTTATTCAAATAGTTGAACTTAATAAGTAGGTCATTCAAATTTCAAAAACTGATTGGTAGTTGTAAAAAGCAGAAGAGGTTGTTTCCTCTACCACTCTATAATACTTGTTTTCTTCAAACACTCAATAAATAAAGATGAAATATAATGATGAGATTTATTAATGCTGAAATCTACAATGATATGATGACCAAAATCAATGAATTCATTTCACTTACTACAGATAATATTTCCTTTGTTATTTTCATTTTAAACAAGTCAATTGGTTGTAATGAAAAATATAATAAGAAAAAATGTATCTAACAGATTTAAGGTAATTTTCTCTAACTAATAAAAATAATTTCTGTAACACTTTTTGGTTGTCTATAGTTGCTGAGAGGTATTTTGAAGATATACTTGCTGAAAGGTTTTTTTGAAATAAATTAGAAAAATAATTGAAAGTGATATGCTTATATTGTGTTATGTTAAATAAAAAATGCAGAATTTTTAATTTTTGGCACAGAATTCCCCCAGGAATAGTTGGCCTAGCTATGGAATTTAGGGGTGTGAAAATTTCATACCTCCAAGAGGCAAAGACCTAAGCCCTGGAATTGATACATTAACAGAAGAATTCTTCCCATGACCTAGCTATCACCTCTCGGGGGGTAAATTAAACTACACTGACAGAAAAAACTCCGTCTATCATCAAGACTAAGCAGCGTAGTTACAGCGTAGCAGTTATGCCACTGAAGCACTGGTAGTACAGTTGCAGCATATGTAGCGTGACGCACCTGTGTTTGCCTACTACTTATTCAAAAGTTGCTTTATTACAACAGATCCTGGTTTGACTCATTAGTAATCATGGACTGTTAATTTTTCTCTGATTTCTATCATTTGCTTATCTATGTCTTCCTGTAACTATATGATTCCTTTAATAAATGGTGTTAAAATGCTCAAAAATAAGCGAGTCATGCTATTTTAAGGGGGCCTGCATTGATATTTATTTAGCTGCTGTGGAAGGAACTGGTGAAGCTGCTGCTAGCTATCACTTACTAAATCTATATGGCATCTCGGTTCACAGAAGCACACAGCAATTGTACTTCAAACACTGTATAATCACACCATTGTTTTGAGAGGTAAAAAGCAGGGATGAAATTCTTTGATGTCTTTCTGCGCTCCGCTTGGCACAGGATCAGGCAGGAAGGAAGGGACTAGTATGGCCCAAGGCATTTTTATGTCTTCTGTGCACCACTCTACCCCCCACCTCAGTCAAGCCAGCTGAGATCAGGCGAGCAAGTACATAACTTAGAGTGGGTTTCAAGTTTTTCCCTCTACCCCCACCTGCTCACACGCCTAAGGAACAATTCTGGCTGCTTGGGGTCCCACCAAGAATAAAAAGCTGGATGCAATGGGTTACAGCACAAAGGAGCATTCAGATCCAAATTCATGAACCTTTTTGGAGACAAAACTGCCACCCATTTCTAAGCAGCTTTTGCCTGTGTAAGGAGATGCGAAGAGATAAAGACTGTCTAATGGGGTGGGAATGAGGGAAAGACCATATCAGTGCATGAACCCACAAAGAGCTTTATCTCAAGGCAGCTGGGGAAGGTATTATCCTGAGAAAGATCTTTGGGATCCAAGCTGGGTTGGCTGAGCCAACTCTGTTCCAGCTTGATTTAAATGACACTGCAGCAGCCAAACCTTTACTTAAAAAAACCAAACAAACAGCCTATCAGAAACATAAACTATCTTGAAAATGGTAACTTTGCCTTTTTCATTCATATAGAGTAAGCAACTAAAACAAAAAAAACCCCCAACCCAAACCAAATATGTAAATAAGACCTTACGAGGCAGGCCTAACATTTAGAGTCAAAAAGATAAACTCCCTGGTTTTGTCTTGGTATTTATCTGCCTGAAAGAGAGATTTAATGCTTGTATTTCTCCCTGCAGAGATGTCTTGCGCTAAAATAAATGACTGAACAGTGTCTTACTGCTGACACAGATCACAGTTTGTTGCTAATGGAATGTTAACTGCTTTTTAAATAACTTTGAATAAATCTGCTGATCCATAAAAGATTCATCTAAAAGGAATCCAATTTGTCTCCTGCCTCTGCCGCTTCCACTGACATGAAACATATTCTTCCATATTTTACCTTCTTTCAGTCATTGTACCACTGATGGGACACCTGGCTTGTAACCGTATATTTTAATTGGGAGTCCATGGCACATTAATAACTCAGCAAGGTCACAATGTGAAGGGCAGATGCTTTTCAGAAAGAGTGGAGGGAAGGGAGGGGGAAATCTTTCAAGTACATTCTCTGGTGCAGGATTTCTCTGCAATCTGCAAGATATGCAGACTCAGAAAAGAAAGATGGAGAGAGAAATGAAACAATATGGTCTACAGAGACGGCAATATTTCTGAGTGCCTCTCCTGTCCTGTGGGCCAGAATAGGCACAGACAGGGCTATTCATGAAGAAACTTAAGCACGGTGATGATGTGCATCACCATGTCTAATGTTTAGGTGCCTGGAAAAATCTCTGGGTTAGGTGCCCTATACAAGGCATGCAGAATGACAGCTGCCCCGGCAAACAATAACCATGACCATTTTTTAATCCCAAATAAAAGTAAATATGCCAAGTTTCGCAACTTCACTTGTACTCAGTCTTAATATTGTCCACATTACCACATGTGCTACTGCAGCAGAAGATTGACCACTGCACTTGGGAGTCTCCATAGAAGAAACAGAAAGCCTTCTGAGAGGCACACAATGAATGCACAGCTCAAGCAGGCTTCTTAATTCTGGAGAACGATCCAGGTGAAGAAAAATTCCTGTCAGTTCTCTCACGACATGGGCTTTAAGGGAGTTAAGATAACATACAAGTGGTGTGGTACATGTAGGTTAATTTTTTCAAGTGTTGGATCATTTTAGGTGCCTCAGTTGTTTGGCTGCATAACATGAGACAACTGGGGCCTGATATTCAGAGATGTTGAGCACTTGTAACATGAACTAGAATCAAAAGGAGTTTTGGCTGCATAGCACCTTTGGAAAATGAGACCGCGATCAGTACATTGTTCAGCACCTAAAATTAGTAGCCACTTCTGAAAATTAGGGCTCTAATGAATATTATATCTGCCTCTATCTTGCACACTTAACTGGGGTTGACATGCACATATTTGCAGCAGAACTATGGGATGAACTGATTTGTGGGCCTTCAACTGTAAAATAAATATACAGCTGCTGAGCTGTGCACTTGAAAAAATTCAAGATGAATGTGCAGGTGGGTCAGATCTCTACTTAGAAATTCAAAGTGAATATGTGAGTGGCAAGAAGAATGTATAGATGTATTCATTATTAATGTGAATTTTGTGATGCACACAAGGATAGCACCGATTCAGCAGTCTTAGATTTCACATGAAATAAACTCTCAGTTATATTCAAATGCCACGCTTCTAATTGTACGATGCCTCTCTGAGTCATTAAGTTAGATGGCAACTTTACATTCCCAGGTACCTGAAGATTCAATCTATCTTCTGCATTATTTTCTTGCTTAATGCTAAAATTCTGTCTTTAAAAAAAATGAAATTTGTATTCTTAGCAAGCTCGGCTATTTAAGTACCCAGTGTCTTGAGACCCTAGTGCTGGTGGGATAAATGAAGAAAAAGGTATTTCTAAAGACTGAGTATTAGGACACTGAAGTGGGCTACCTTCGGAACTGGGAAGTCTGATCATGCAATTGAGGAAGCTGATCTTACAACAGGAGAAGCTCAAGTTGGAACGGAACGACAAATATTCTCAGGAGAAACCCTAATCCAACAGAACAGAGTAATGATTCCTTCTATACTGCAGAGGTCACTCCATGGCAGGGGGTTCCCAGCGACAGACACACGCAGGTTAATGGAGCACTAAATAATTTAAGATATCAATAATTGCAGTGACTCAGGGTTGTTTGGTACTTGCCTAATGAATGTGAAGGTGACAGAACTCACAAGACAAACACACCATGTGCCATAAAAAAGCCAGTGGTGGTTGAGGTACATAGGCAAGTGTGAGAGAGGTCCTGGAAACTAAATGTAATCAACTCCCTTCCTACGCCATATTGTCATGGTTGAGATCAATAGGGTCACTCAAGTTGTAGCCCTGTTGGTATGGTGAGGGCTGCTGTTTGACCTCTTACATTAGGGCCCAGTGGCTTTGGAATTTTATTCTTTTAGGTCAAAGATAGCCTGAATCTGATGATCTTCAGAGCACATTGCAAGAACTGTCTCTTTTCCTCAGACATTTGTAATCACGGGCAAATTCTAAAGGGGAAAGTTGAGTTTCAATTGCTTGGCCTACTAATGGATGTTTAGCTTAAAATATTTTGCTGCACTTAAGGATATATTTTTGAGTAATATTAAGAGTGCCTAGAGAGCATGGATAGGCATTCTTCTTAGGCGTACCTCTCCCTACATTCTAGGCGCCCTTGTAATAAGCTTACTCCCAGAGTCAGCTTGACAGAGGAAAGATGAAGGTGTCAATACATGAAAGAAAAGATGGCATGAAACTGGGGGATTTTATATTTAAAAGTACTGAGGAATTTTAAGGGGGTTGTGAGGAAGACAGCCTCTACACAAAGGGCTACACCTTAACTAAAGTAGGACAACACATCTACCAACAAGGTTAAAGGGATTGTTTAAATTAGGTGCAAAAGGAAAACTGGCAGGTGCTAAGGAAAACTCAGGTGAGACACTGAGATCTACTAGGGATGTAAGTAATATGACAGTATCTCTGTATCTGAAAGTAAAGGATAAGACAGAAATTAAAGTGAAATTGGAAGAAGGACAGTGAAGATCACAGAGATACATTCAGGGAAAGTAAAGGTGTCAGACAATAAGGTAAAATAACTATAGTCCCGCATACTGAACTAGAAACTACACTATCTTCATATGTCAATACAAAAGATTAACATCAAAAATAGGAGCACCAGAATGTCTAGCAACAGAAAAGAGCACCTTGAGACTGGAATATAGTAATACCTGGCTGGAAACTGCTCAGGAAAGTGAGAACAAACCTTTGAAATAATGGAATAGCAACTGTATAGTAAAAGGATTCCATATTCTGTAGTGAGGTAACGTTCTGAGCAGAGAGAACCACAGTTGAATTTCTATGGATATAAATCCAATCCCCAAAAATACAAGCATATTAATAAGATAATAACTACCAGTTTATTGGGTCACAAAAAGGATATTGAGTGGATCAAGAGGTAACAGTCTAAAACAACAGTAATAATGGGTAACTTCAACTTCAGGGTGAGAATTAAGTAATGCTACATCAGGAACAATGTTCAGAGAGACAATTTCTTGACATCCTAAATAAGTGATCCTAGGAAAATTAGATCTGGAGCACAGAAAAAGGGAAGCAATTGCAAACAGAAGAAAAAAAATCTTTGAATTGCTAAGTAAATTATGGCTATAATATAAGTTAAACCATGATGTTTCAAACTTGTATTATTACACCACAAATAAGAGCAGTGTTGCAGGTTAGGAAGAGCAGCAGAGCCCTCTAGATCCATTTGTAAAAGCTGCTCATGTACAATGACACCAAACAGCACCCTACATCTTTCAGAAATACCTAGCCATTATGCAGCACTTTTCACAGTACTTCTGAAAGCACTTTATAAGGAAGAATAGTATCATTACCCCATTTGCCAGGCGGGAAACTGAGGCACAAAGAGGCATTACTTGCCCACGGTCACCCTATAGGCTAGTGGCAGAAGCAGAACTGAAATCCTAATAGCCTGAGTCCCAATCCAGTACTCTAGTAACCAGCCCACATGGCCTCCTTCCCAATGCCTCCAAAAACTTTATTAAAAATGTCCCTGGGGGGTAGCCGAGTTAGTCTGTAACGGGAAAAATGTAAAAAACAACAAATAGTCCAGTAGCACTTTAAAGACTCTACATGTTTTGTTAGTCTTTAAAGTGCTACCAGACTATTAGTTGTTCAAGGTTTTTTTTATTAAAACTGTCAGCTATAGCTAAACACTTTGGTTGTCACTGCATCTGAAAATCATCTACATCCATGTTCTCTTTTCATGAAGCTACATTTAGGGCAAATGGATGTAGATGAGTAAAAAAAGAATACTAATTAAAAGTGCCTAGTGAGCCCCTGTACTTTCAAGTAATCCGTCACAGGTGACAAGTTGCACGTGGGACTGAAAGAATGTTCAAGGGAACATCAGGGATGGTTTGGTGGAAGGAGTTTGGGGATGACTGGACAAAGTTAAAAGGGATAAGAACTTTAAAAAATGCAAGAACACCCCTAATTGGTAAAGGAGCCCCAAGATAGTAGGCATGAATTATTGCTGCTTCAAATTAATAACTAGCCACTAATAACAGCCCTTAGAGATTAGAAACACCCATGATGGATGCCAGAGGAGTTTGCCTGTAGGCATGTTCCAATCCTTTGAATTTAAATTTGATTATGAACAATGGCCTCTCTTTAATACAGAAAAAATTAAAATCCCTAACCATAGTATTTGAGTATCAGAGGGGTATCCATGTTAGTCTGAATCTGCAAAAGCGACAGGGAGTCCTGTGGCACCTTAGGGTACGTCTACACTACAACGTTAATTCGAACTAACTTAGTTCGAATTACTTAATTCGAACTAAGATAATTCGAACTAACGGATCCAGACTAAAAAATTAGTTCGAATTAGCGTTTTGCTAATTCGAATTAGCATGTCCACATTAAGTGGACCCTGAACCGGGCTTAAGGATGGCCGGAAGCAGTGCCGGCAGGGCATCAGAGGAGGACTTAGAGCATGGAGATGCTGTCTCAGGCTAGCCGAGGGCTGTGCTTAAAGGGTCCCGACCCCCAACCCGGACAGACAGTTCTCAGGGGTGCCCCTCTTGCAAAGCAGTCCTGGCTTGGAGTGCCCGGACTACCCACACTGGGCACATCACAGCACTCAGCCATCATCCCGGTGCACTTGCCGCAGGCTGCCATCTGGGGAGAGGGAGCAATTGGGGGGGCTGCAGGAGAGCTTCCACCCCCAGAAGCCCGCAGAGCCAGCCCAGTCCTCCCCATCGGAGGCGCGTACCGCATTCCTCCCTCACCTCCTTCCACTTACCCTTCCCTAGCCCCCCTTCCTGATGTACAAAATAAAGATAATGTGTCTTCCAAAATGGAATCTGTCTTTATTGAACAAAACTGGGGGAGACTGGGAAAAGGAGGTGGGAGAGGGGAAGAGAGAGGGTGGGAGAGGGGAGGGCAACTAAAATGATCAGGGGTTGGGAACAGGTCCCATATGAAGAGAGGTTAAAGAGACTGGGACTTTTCAGCTTAGAAAAGAAGAGACAGAGGGGGGACAGGATAGAGGTCTCTAAAAGCATGAGTGGTGTGGAGAGGGTGCATACAGAAAAGTTCTTCATTAGTTCCCATAAAGAAGGACTACAGGACACCAAAGGAAAGGAATGGGTAGCAGGCTTCAAACTAGTAACAGAAAGTTGTTCTTCACAAAGCAAAGAGTCAACCTGTGGAACTCCTTGCTGCCGGAGGCTGTGAAGGCTAGAACTAGAACAGAGTTTAAAGGGAAGTGAGATCAAGTGATGGAGGCTGGGTCCCTGGAGTGGTATTAGCCAGGGGGTAGGAGTGGTGTCCCTGCCCAAGGTTTGTGGAAGGCTGGAGAGGGATGGCACAAGACAAATGGCTTGGTCACTGTCTTCGGTCCATCCCCTCCAGGGTCCCTAGGGTTGGCCACTGTCGGCAGATAGGCTACTGGGCTAGATGGACCTTTGGTCTGACCCAGGACGGCCATTGTAAGCTCAGGGCTCAGGGTCGGGGGTCTCAGTGGACCCCCTTGATTCTCTTGCACTCCTGGTCCTGGGTGGCCAGGCTGGCAGCTCTCCTGCCCTAGCCAGCCACTTTCCTGTGCCTAGTGCGGAGATCGTGGATGAGGTCCACGATATCTGCACTAGCCCAGGCGGGTGCCCACCACTTGCGGTCCAGGGCAAGCTCCTGGGAGCTGCCAGCCTGGTCCCGGGAAGAGGGGGAGGGCTGGGGGGCATCGCGTGGGTGGCTCGATCCGTGCCAGGTGCAGGGTCTGCTGGCTGGGTGCTGGCAGGCTTGCACCTGGCACGGGCACCGTAGCCAGCCCGTGCTCCTTTAAGGGGTCCGAGGCCGGGAGGGGGGCAGACGAGTTTCCCTGGTGTTGGCCAGAGTGGCCACCAGGGAAACCTGGGGAGGGCTAGCCTCCCACTAGTTCGAATTAAGGGGCTACACACCCCTTAATTCAAACTAGCTAGTTCGAACTAGGCTTAATCCTCGTAAAATGAGGTTTTCCTAGTTCGAACTAAGCGCTCCGCCACCACTTTGTAGCGTAGACATACCCTTATAGACTAACAGGTTTATTGGAGCATAAGCTTTCATGGGCAAAGACTCACTTTGCCAGATGCCCACGAAAGCTTATGCTCCAATAAACCTGTTAGTCTATAAGGTGCCACAGGACTCCTCGTCGCTTTTACAATATTTGCGATACCTACAGTCTATGGCAAGTGGGTAATTTCTAATATCTAGGTTCTAATATCTATTTCACCTTAACTGTACTAAATATAGAGGTTATTTTTTATTCTGTCTCAAAGACCACACATAGATATTTGTTGGTGAATGCTGAGGTTATAGTGACTACCATTGTAACTTTGCCAACTGATCTTGCAAACATCCATTGGTGGTCGAGAGCAACTTTCAGCTGCTGTTTCTGGCAGCTCCAAAAGAAGTCACTGTAAAAGCTGTCAAAGTAAAGTAAAGGTTGAATCTCCAAAATCTGGGACTCTCTGGTCTGAACATCCATGGTTTGGCAGGACCATGGGTATAACTGTATCAGAGAGCCCCGATGCCCAGGAGTGTGAACCTCATCCCCAGGGAGCCCCGGCTGGGCAGGGCATCAGTGGCATTGGCAAGCCTCATCCCCGGAGAGCAGCAACAGAAATGGGACAGCTGGTAAATCCCATCCCTGGGGATTCCTGTTTGGGCAGGGGAGAAGCAGGGCTGCTACAGCTGGGGAGTTCTGTCCCCCGGGAGGCTCTGTGGGTCGGAGCCCAAGTCCAAGGCAGGCTGGAGTCCACTGGCAGTGGGGCTGGAGCAGAGCCAGCTACAGGGAAAGAGTCCTGGGAGGCTGGTGGCAGGAACCTTCCCTAATATGGCAAATTCCCTCCTTTGGGATGGGTCTGGTAGCAGACAAGGGAGGTCTGACATGAAGCTTGCTAAAATGTATGTGGAAGAGGAGAGCCAACACAAAGCGTAGCTTTGGATACAAGTGGATAGCAAGCCACCTACCCAAACCTTTCCTACTGCAAAGTCATATTCTGGATGTGATCCCAGAAAGTCTTCAGGTTGAAAATGCTGACGTAATAATGAAAACAATGAGGCTACGTTTACACTGGCATGATTTTGCTCAAGAACTCTTTTGCGGAAGAGTTCTCGTGCAAAAACTCTTCCAGAAGAGAGTGTCTACACTGGCATGTGCCTTTGCGCAAGAGCATCGATGCCAGTGTAGATGTTCTCTTGCTCAAGAAAGCTCTGATGGCCATTTTAACCATAGGGCTTTCTTGCGCAAGAAATTCATGTTGTCTGCCTCCACTGGCCTCTTGCGCAAGAACAGTTATGCAAGAGGGCTTATTCCTGAGTGGGAGCGTCAGAGTTCTTGTGCAAGAAGCCCTGATTTCATACATTAGAACGTCAGTTCCCTTGCGCAAGAACTCACGGCCAGTGTAGAAAGGCAGCAAGTTTTTGCACAAAAGCGGCCGCTTTTGCGCAAGATCGCACCAATGTAGACACAGCCTGGAAGTAAGACTTTCTAAACAGGATGGTACTTGAGACGTACAAGATAAACCTATGAAAAAAAGTGGTGAAGCAATAAAATTAAAATTAAGTAACTGGCTGGGATGACCACATTTCAGTTGTTGACAGAATTTGCAGAGCAAAGCACAGAATAGCTCCAAATTCAAGCTTACTATTGCTGCCAAGGTACCTTCAGGAAGGCCTGCCACCTCTTCAGGTTCTCCCAGGATAGTTTTTTTTTTTCTTTCAGAGGTAGCTGACCTAGGAAGTTTGTGAAGGTTCAGGCTGCCAACAGTCCAGTTTTATGGGCTCAAGTCCTATGGTGCTGTTGGGAGAAGGAGGTTGTACCACGGAGGTAGCAGCCATACCTTTGGGTGTTGACAGTGACCTGCACAAAGTTGGTGAAAATGGCACAACCTCTATGACTTCACAATGGACTCCAACTTAAGAACGTACAGTGATTTATTGATTGCAGATTTAGGATCGTGAGAAGCAAGCAAAAGTATCCTTCGCCCTGAGCAGCAGTTTGACAGCAGCCAACTCCAATGGGGCTCTAGAGGAATCAACATGTTTATAACCACTGTCACGAAGATCTATAACAGAGGCACAATGAATTACACATCCGTGCGCCAGAAAAAAAATGTTTTGCTATTGAATCTGAGTGGCCATACAAGGTGAGAAACAGCAGCTGAAGTCTTGGAACAAAATACAATCATATTTCAGCTGCAGATGCGACACACTACATCAACCATTTCTGGAATCTTTTCACCTGCGCATTGGCATGTAGTTGAACAGTAGTTATCGGGTAGGCTGAGATTTCTAAAAAAAAAGCCTCCGGGGATTTGGGTACCTAACTCCTTTGCAAGTTCCAACTGCTATGTTTGTATAGCCACGTGTCACAGTAGCAACACTGTTGCTGCCACCAGTCATGGTGCATTAATGGCAAGAATACATTATTAATAGCACTCATTCTGCATTAGTAATAGGACTTGGTTTCACAATGAACATCCAACTGCACACCACATATAGAGGAGCAAAACTGGCTGAAGTCACTGGTTCCAAATATCAGGCCCCAGTGACCCATTTCTGTGATACTGCAATGTAGCCTTAATTCTGTGATGGTTACATTAGAGTCATGGTTTACACTACGTGGCTAGGTTAATGCATGGCAGTTTATGTTGATCTGGTGGTGTATGTGCCTTCACTTAAAGTTGGCTCCTGCTGACAAAAGTACCCAGCTGTGCCAATTTATTAACACCACCTCCCTGAGTGGCAAAGAATCACAGTCCATATACTTAGGTTGACACAATGATCGTGTAGACTCTGTGTAAGTTACCTCAGATGAGTAGCCACCCTCCCCCCAAAAGCCCTACTCACCATGGTTGTGCTGTGACTGGTACCGCACCCTATGAATCCCAAGCAGAAGTGAGAATGCAGGGCTTACAACTTTTGCAGTCAGGGGAGTGAGTTCAGCATCTTCAGTTTCAATTTGCATCATGCATACACTGACAATAGCACCTCTGATGGGTTGTGTCTGCAGCTGCTGCCATTGCAGCCTTCAGGGTCTCCCACTCCACACCCACGGACTGCCTGAGCCAGATAAAGAGAGAAAGAAGAGGATTCAGGATGACATGTTTTCAAGGGATCCGGCAAGCCAGGGCTGCATCAGATACAGAGCACAGGGCCTGGAGGGTTACCCGTGCAGAGCATGGACAAGGTTAGAATGGAGAGGAGAAAGGTGCGGGAAAAGGGGAGGGATGTGCAGCAAGAGATGCTAGCACTTCTCAAACAGCTGCTGCAGCTATTACATTGCTTGTACTCACTTTGTGCCTTGTGTTAACAGTGCTGCTGTAACTTAATTTTGTCCCTATAATTGTGTAGTGTAGATATGCCTCAAATTCAGCACTATGACTTCTCCATAGGATCAAGACAGAAGAGATGAAGAATTAGGGAAAACACAGTATAGCAGTGGAACAAAATGATGAAAAAGTTTGGAAGGTATTATTAATGAACTTATTTGAAATTATTTCCTAGTGTGAATGTCCATCTTTTAAAACTCTGTCATCAAATGAAGGCTAATTTTTGTAGTTTTTATTTGCTATTTTGACCCTCTTTACATTCTTTCTTTTTTCTATCACCATCGCAACCCTATTAAGGGTATGTAACTGCCAGCAGGTGGATTTGAATCTGAGACCTCTGAAACCTAGTATAGGAGTCTACACAGCTTGAGCCATAAAAGCAGCTGGCTCTCAGCTTAGGCTGTAGAGCTCCCTTGTTCTTATCTCTTGCTGTAAGTGGTCTAAGTGCCACTCCATAGGCCAGTGAACCACACCCACTAGACGTGTGGGTTACAAATACATGTCATTAGGTGGGTCACTCATTTTGTGACATTCCACAGGTACATGCCTCAATTAAAATCTTCCATGTATACTGAATACCCATGAAAATAGGGCTCAGGCAGCTCGTTACATCACAGCTGAAGAAGAAAGTAAGTATTATGGTAGGTACATGGGCATGGCTATTCAGTGAAGATTATTGTATCAGTAACAGCTTGACTCTGTTAAAGCTTTTGAGAAAACCTAGTTAGATGCTTCCAGAAGCATGAGTGGAGTTAAGAAGGACTTCAATGCTAGAGTGGTAGACCAGAGAGCTGTGTCTTCTGTCTTGGCTGCAGGAACAGATCATGTACATGACTGCAGGCAGGATGGATGGATTTAAACCAAAGACATTTAAATCACTGATTGTAATTAGCAAGCAGAAAATGCTGATTTAAGTCACCAATTTTAATCTTCTTTTGCACTGGTACTTTTCAGTTATTTTCTAAAGAAAGGTTGATTCTCAGTGGCTGTCAATGATCAAAACACGTTGATTTGCAACTAAATATAGCTTTAAAACTGAAACTAGTGCTGCTTTTTATGAAGTAAAAGGAAAAGCTTTATCTATACACATTTATTGAAGCAATTAAATAGCTTAATTTGGATTTATTCTGATGCTTAATTTTTCTGTTTATTATGCTAGAAAATGGTGAATGACTCATATTTACTAGATTAATTTTTTACTTGTGATTTTTGTCAAGCTCTATTTAGATGGAAATTCAAATGTAATTAAAAGTGTACAAAAACAGCATTTTAAATTTTTTTAATTAGTTAAACAAACCTACCTTAAATGTGCTGAATACATTAAAAAAAAAACTTGTATCAAAATGTGTTCTGTATTTAAAACTAACTGATTTATTGAACAAAGGAAGTATTGTTCAATCTATAATTGGTTAATTAAACTAGATGTTTCTGGTCACTGGATCAAGATTTGGGGACAAGTAGATCTAATTTTTTCACACATCAGGTGAAAACAGTGATAGAAATGTAGCTGTGTTAGTCTGGTGTAGCTGAAACAAAATACAGGACTATGTAGCACTTTCAAGACAAACAAGATGGTTTATTAGATGATGAGCTTTCGTGGGCCAGACCCACTTCCTCGAAGTGGGTCTGGCCCACGAAAGCTCATCATCTAATAAACCACCTTGTTTGTCTTGAAAGTGCTACATAGTCCTGTATTTTGTTTCAGGTGTAAACAAGCTTTCTTGCTGTTTCCAACTCCCAGTCGGTTTCTCAACTTTGAATTAACTAGTCATTGAACAGAACTAGATGAATAAACTGAAACAAAGAAAACGATTCTCTGTATTTGCAGAAGGAGCTTCTGCTGGCAAAAGTTGTTTTAGCACTTTACCAAACTGTTTTCTAGTGCTTAGCCAGTGACTTTCACCAGTTCAGTGGTTTGACTTTCTTTAAAACCTGACAGCAAATATACGCTGCTTATTATTGTTTGTATTTCATGTCAGTGGTTTTAATAATTATAGTAAGGTTAGGCCTTAACATAGGTCACCAGCATCAAGTTTAAGTTTAAATAGGTTTAAATTTTAAAAATAAAACATCTAATTTAAATTTTAAAAATCCAATTATTTTTAAATCTTCATTTTTTTTTTTTTATCTAATTCGGTTGCAGCCTCAGACAATAACCTGCCAGCTCATGCTTCATATCTGTGTTCTTACAACAGTGAGCTCAATTGCAACAGCAGGTGTACTTTTCCTTGTAAAAGGCCACTAATTGAGAAGAAAGGAGAAAGTTCTAGCAAAAAGTCATTTGAAATACAAAAGCAAATAATCTTGGCATTTTAACAGCACTTTTCTCCTAAACATATGCGCTGCTAAATTTAGATCCCCCCTCCCCACTCTCTCACTCACACACATACACACACACTTGTAGTGGTTGGTTTGGAGCATATTGACAATACGCCATGACTTTGAGCTCCAGTGCTGTCAATCTGGAATCTGTCATTAGCATGAACATTCACTTTAAAAAGATGGAATGATGACCTCAGTCCCTGGCCTAGCCCTCCCAGCACATCATTAGTCAGACTAGTCTTCACACCTCACTCATTACTGAAAGAGTAAAGGCATTTACAGAACACTATTGTTATTGCCACAACTACCACCAAGAGGGTTTTTTGGGCTAAGGCCTTGCATGCCACACTCCTCTCTTTTAAAAGGAGGGATGGGGCTGTTTTAAACACTATACCTAGAAAGTGGCTTCACCTCTATGCAGTTAAACCAAAGACAAACAAGGTTATATACTGCTCCTTCTGGTAGATATGCTGTACATCAACACTTCCGGGGATGTTCATGTGAAGGCCACATGCTCAAGCTATGTGCATCTCTGGGCGTGTCTACACTGGAGAGTTACTTCGAAATAACTAGGCAAGCATCCGCACAGCAAGCCCGTTACTTCAAAGTTATTTCAAAATAACGGGCTTGTTTCGAAATAATAACCCAGGCTTCTGATGAGGAATAATGCCTATTTCAAAACTGTTATTTCAAAATAGCATTAGTGTGGATCCTCAGCTGCTGTTATTTTGAAATAATTGGCTTCCAGAGGCCTCTCACAGCTGCTCTTGTGGCCACCTTGGCCACATCCCTGACAGCCCTAATGCTCCCCTTCTCTTGGGCTGTGTCTACACTGGGCCACTTATTCTGGAAAAGCAGTCACTTTTCCGGAATAGCTTGCCAGCTGTCTACACTGGCAGCTTGCTTTTCCAGAAAAGCAATGATGAACTACTGTAAAATTGTCAGTGTTTTTCCGGAAAAACTATGCTGCTCCCGTTTGGGCAAAAGTTCTTTTCAGGAAAAACTGCTCCAGAAAAGGGCCAGTGTAGACAGCAAAGTAGTCTTTTCTGCAAAAAAGCCCCAATTGCGAAAATGACGATCGGGGATTTTTTCCGGAAAAGCGCGTCTACATTGGCCGTGGACGCTTTTCCGGAAAAAGTGCTTTTGCGGAAAAGCATCCTGCCAATGTAGACGCGCTTTTTCCAGAAATACTTATAACAGAAAACTGTTCCGTTTTAAGCATTTCCGGAAAAGGGTGCCAGTGTAGACGTAGCCCTGCAGTCTTTAAAGCTGCAGGCAGAAGGGAATGGGCCTGTGATACCACACCAGCCCCGTGCCATACAACAACCTCCTTTTGTGGAGCCATGTCTGACCCCAGCGCTCCCTCCGAGCCCCCATGGCTGCAAGCACACCTTTAGCCACCTCTGAAGCCCCTGCAAGGGGCAAAAGAGGTCACCGGCCTGGTCTGGTGCAGAAATCTTGGATCTCATCGAGGTCTGGGGTGAAGAGACACACCTCCAGGATCTCCACAGCAAATGCTGAAATGCCAAAGGCTATGGCTGGATGGCCACCAGCCTGGCCCAGAAGGGATCAGCTGTGCATGAAAATTAAAGCACTGCAGCAGGACTACTCTAAAACCAGGGGGAAAAAAGTCCTCCACTCTAGGGTGGCACCACAGACCTGCTGCTTTTCCGAGCTGCTGGATGCCATCCTGCGAGGGGGACCGATCACCTCTCTTCCCTCCGCGTTCCTTCCCCCCCCCCCCCCCGCATTGTCAACTCCAGCCAGGACACACCCATCATCAGCATCCATGTGGGCAGGGCTGTGGAGGAGGAGGAGGAGCAGACTAACGTGGACACCTGCCAGGAGGTCGTCATCTGGCTAGAGCCAGTCACCCCCCAGGGTGTCTCTCAGGGATCAAACGGACTCAGAGAAGGCAGTTCAGGTAAGTTCCATCATATTTCCTTGACACACAAGGGGGGAGATGGTGGCCTGTGAGGGACTGCGCGCTCCTCGCTCAGCCTTCTCAGCCTGGTGGAATGGTGTCACATAACAGCCTGTGTACATGGGTGCACATGGAGTGGCAGTCTGGAGCACTCAGCCCTATGATGCTCACACAAGAACCCCTCACTCCTTCTCACAAGGTTCCTGCACAGGCCTGCCTTGTGCCAATCTCTGTGGTGGGACACCTTCCCACAACAAGCTCCCACTGAGGAGGCTGGGGTCATGAAAAGGAGCACACAAGGGCATTGCAGAGGTCCCTTGTGGGGAGGCCTGGGGGAGAGTCTCATAGGTGGCCTTGGCTGAAACTCTCCCTCAACACCCCCCCAGGTGAGCATAGCAATCTGATGAGCTCACCGATTGGCAGTGGTGCCCAGCTGCTCAAAAGCTCTGGTGAGCTGCTCTGCCTCTTCCCCACATCCTGACAGGAAAGTCTCCCACTTATGTTGTGGAGCACACAGCAGGCTGCCACCACTTGGGGGATGTTCCAGTTGCTGAGGTCCAGACAGGTGAGGAGAATTGAGAACCTCCTCTTGAGGCAGCTGAAGGCATCCTCCAAAAGTGTCAAAACTGCATAAGCATGGTCCTGACCGTTGATCTCCTGACGGCGCGGAGGCTGTCCGGGGTGGTGAGCTTCCAAAGTGTGATGGTGACGTGCTTCTGGAGGGGTGGGGCTGGGTCTCATGTGGGTGGCCTGTTGCCTCAGGGCAGGGGCGAGCCTCTCGCAGAGCTCCAGAAAGGTAGCCTTCCAAATGCGGAAGTTCTGGAGCCACTGCTTGTTATCCTACTGCTGCATGACAGTGTGGTCCCACCAGTCGATACTGGTCTCCCGCCACCAGAAGCAGCATTGCACGGTGTGCAGGGGAGGATGGAAGGGAACGTGGTGCATGAGAAGTGCCAGGGACTGGTTGTCGTGATCCTGCAGCACGAAGTGGTCAGTCTGCATCAACTGCGCCATGAACTGCAGCAGGAAGCCCAAGAGCCCGCCACTGCTTTGCAGCAGCTCCAGCTCCATGTTGGAAGTGCTGTGGCATCCACAAGGGCCCCCAGAGCATGCGGCGTGAATTTGCTGTCCCTTGAGAGGGTAGGAGGAGTGTGAGATGTGACTGTAGAGGGGAGCCCCTTTAAGTCTGAGTCTCAGCTAGCCTCAGGAAGCAGCTCCAGGAAGTGGCTGCTCTCTTGATGCCCTGCCCGGAGTGCTTCTGGGGGGCTTTAAATGCGATTCAGGGTCCCATCAGCTATTTCAATATAGCTCTGCACTATTTCGATGGGGACTTGCAGTATGGATGAGCTATTTTGAAATAGTTATTTTGGGACTTATTTTGAAAAAATCTCGTAGTGTAGACATGGCCTCTGTGATTAAAAGGACTTTTTCATAGAAACTTACAATTCAAAGTTCTGTTCAAAGAGATTTAATGCCTCTTCCTAGTGTATTAGTCAAAAGCCATCTGCAAAGAACTGTATATGGGTGCAAAAAAATGAGACACTTAGAAATCCACATGGTTTCCACCAATTTGGATCTTTAAGCAGCTGGCTGCCATTCCCCCAGCAGTATCCATGGGTAGATTTCCTTCATAACCTAATGCTGTTTTCTCACTATCGTCCTACACAGGGCAGATTATTTGACTGCCTGCTGTTATTTTCTCCCTGAAGCTTCTTTACTCAGGCTGTCTCATTCAGCTGCTGTTTTGTGTCCCTCCCCTTTCTGCTTCTACTATAACAGGCCAAGGACTTGCTTACATCCTGCCCTTGCTCCTGCAGCTGCTTTCCCTGAATGATTTTAGGCTAGACGCCCATAGAGTCAGCTTCTTTTCAGTTCTCTTCTCCCCACCCCTATGCCACAGAATAACATAGCCCGATGCAATCTTTCTCACTCCACCTAGCTCTTCCAATCTTGTTGTGATAGAAAGTGCCAGTTTGTGATGTTCACACACATACTCTAGGTAAAGACAGAAAGGCAAACAGAGATTTCCCAGGACGCTGTCTAAGAATCTCAAATGAGTTGAGGGGAGAAGATGATTCACTACTGACAGGAGGACTCTGTAACAGATGGCACAGAAAACAGGTTCTGTTATATTTGCTCACACAGTAAGGTCTTTATGTGATAGTCTTCAGGGAAGTTTGTTTCACGGGTGTAGTAATTTATTGTCTGGCAGGAAAACATTGCCATGAGAGCAGGTCCTTTGTACATAGATCTTACAATGCACACGGCTGCTTGTGGATGGTGTTCGCCCTTGTAGCTTGGATTTCCATCAAATAAACATGTTATTGCTAGAATTTTTTCATGACAGGAAAAACAATTTAGTTGTTCCCGCAGTGGGGCTCTTGAGTATTTAGCTCCTTAAAAGATTCTCTCAATCCCACATAAAAATGTAAGTACTGTTTCAAAAGAGAACACTTCTCTGCTCAATTTGGAGAATTTGAAGGTAGTAATTAAACCAACAGGCATATCTGTCTAATAGGGTTTGCAGGTTACGACCCGCCAACTTATCTTCCCTTTTTGAAAACATTTTGCAGATTACAAGCAATAAGAAATGGCTACTGTGTATTTAAACAATGAAATGCCATTTGTGTAGTCTAGTGAGCAGAGTGCAACAGCCCTGGATTCCATTCCCCACTTTTCTTCTCTCTGTGAAGCTGCAGGCAAGTCATTTAGGCATGTGACACTCACTAGGCACACTCCAAACTAAGGGAGGGCTGTGTCACCCTTGTCCTATAGCATCAGGTGCCTTACAATGCCTTGTAGTAGTTCCCACCAGGGATGTTCACAAACAGCCTTCCATATGCAAGCCACATCCCGAGGCCACATAAATTGTGCAGCTGAAGTTGATATATCTTACATCGCATTTCCATTCCGTCCACTTAGCGGAAGGTGTTGCCAGGGAAAAGTCATTTAAAGCTATTATGTTCAAAATGGAGCCTCTTTAGATTCCATTTTGTTTCCCTTCTTCTCCCTGTGTTACCCTTTTCCCGCCAAAACCTAAGTGCACACAGTCACCTGCTCGGTGCACCCCGCACTATTGTTTGCACTCAGCCCAAAACTGTGCACTAGGCACTAAAATGAGCTGCACACCGCTCAGAAACTGTGCACCCCTCCCTACTGGAGTGCTGCACACGGCACCATTTGCTGCACACCACCCTTACCACCCTTTTCCCGCCTTGAAGGGCTTATAAGCCCTGACCAAGGAAGGGTTCGGGTTCGCCATTGTCCGTCTGTATTGTAGCCTGTCAGTCACTGTCTGCTGTCCCAAGTCCTGTCAGTGTCTGTTCGTCTCCCGTGGTGATCCATTTTAGTTTGTGGGTTCTGGTATAAGGATTTGTTCGAGTGTGGGAGAGAGAGAGCCTTGCGAGTGTGGGAATGCCCCACTTAAGGATTATTGGCTTCTGCCACATGGACTTGAACTCAGTTACCATCATCCTTACCCGCTGGATTGGACTGGAAGTGGAAGGGCTACCAAGCGCCGATCCCAGAGGGAATCTACCCGACTCACTGGAGGCAGAGATCCACCTGCAGGAGGGCCGTTCAACAGGACTACCTTTCCCTGTCAGCGAGGGACTCCCTGCTGTCCTCCCTAAGGCTTTACACTAGCCACAGGGTAGAAGGTCGCAGGCATCAATCGCCATCTGCCTCTGATTTGTAAAGTATATTCCCCTTTGTTGTATCCGGGACTTATCTATCTTCTTTTCTTCTGGGATAGGGTGGGTTTACACTGTTGTTGTTGGTGTATGTTCTACTGTTCAAAATATATGGTTTGGCCCTAAACATTGGTCTAGCCTGATTTGTGGTTACCCAATCCAACGGTGATCAGATACGTAACACCAGGCCGAATCTCGCTTCTGGGAGGGGGACACCCGGCTTTAGGCCGTGGGCTTAGTCATTGCCATTAACTTTAGCTCCCACAACAATTGCTTACCTCAGTTCCCCAGGTAACAAAGGTGAATGGAAGCCAATGTTTCCACTGGTTTCCTTTACTCCTCAAGAGGAGCAGGAGCACTGACTCCAACGGGGGGCCCTCTGAGTTCGATTTAGCGGGCAGATTGACTGTGGCAGTGTTGATCTTCTACATAGACATTTCCTGAGTGTTCCCATGTAACTGTAGATGGCATTCTAGCACTCATCAACCTTGGTTATACTACAGGGTGACCCTAATACACCCCCAGTCCCAGATCTTCCTCCAGAAATATATTCTCTGCAACTGCCCTACCCTCTCCTAATCTGTACCAATATATTTTTCCCTTAAAGGAAAAACAGACATAATGCACCAATTTATCACATTACATAAGTACCAGACACTTCAACTTAAACACACTGAATTAAATAAAACAGTAAAACAAGGTGTGAGGATTTAAAAAAAACTACAATGAGATAGATGCTAAGTGAGTGTTAGTAATGATGCACAAAAAGTCAGAAGTGGTTACAGAAAAATAAAGATAAAATGCTTAATAGGATCTACTTAACAAATGGTCTTAGCTGCAAAGCAAATGCTCTCCCCACATACGTCCAGCAAGGTTACTGAAACGCTACAGGTCAGGACCAAGGTTCCCTGTAAGAGGCATGCCTGCATTTGCCACATCATAGAGTTCTGGCTCTTATGAGTCAGAAGTAGCAAGTACTAGGTGTGATACTAGTTGTTTTGTAGGATGAAAACTTTTTTACAAGCTCTTTGAAACATGGATCTGTCTACAGACCCTGAAGAAGCCATATGTTAATTTGTTCTGGGGTTTCTCTGAGTTTTGAGATATGTGCGTGCATGCACATCCTTTGTTGCACATCTACACACTACCTCAATAGTGGCATTGCACATAAGAAATTTCAACCTACCCAAAAGAAAATTCAACCTGCTCAAGACTAGAAAATGTTAGAGGGAACACTGGTCAGGACCCTTTCCCCCAAGCATCCAAGAGCTGTTTCCCTTTTTCTTCTCAAGTGCAGAGAATGAGTGGGATACGAAGAGAGAGAAAGATGTGTTGAGCTGTTTGTCCCTCAATCTATTTCCTTGTAAAGCATTTGCAGCTGAGAGTCAGCATACAAACTGTCTATGTAGATGATTCTTTTTCAGCCTGTTAGAACAACCTTTGTTTTTCCTCCCTTCTTGATGACTCTGTTTACTGCTTAAATGCAAACTAAGGCAATCATGCATTCTTTCCTGGTTTTAGAACAGACCTGACTTTTGCCTGGGCAAAGCTGGGTAGTTGGAACTTGTATTCATAATGTCATATAGAGAAATCATATAATTTCACATACAATGTCGCCACACCTGTATTATTAGGACTATACTGACTAGCAAATTATGAGTTTTCAAAAATGTTACAAGGCATACTTTGCACAAAGACTATCTTAACGTGTAGAGTATGAATGAAGGCGTGTTTTCCACCAGAGCAGATGCTTAAATGTTTTATTTAACTAGAGCTTTAATCTCTGCTCCACATCTTACCTGATTATAGGAGTTCTCAAGGAATCGAGAAATTCTGCAAATAACCAGGTGTTTGGCAAAGTATCACTGGAGGTGGTCCCTAAACTCTGACATGCAGACTCCAAGCCTGCTGCACTATGTCCTGTTATTTTCTTCAAGATTGAATGGTTATTAAGGTTGCATTCTATTACTTTATAGGTGGGGTCAATTGAGGAACAAAGAGGTAGATGCCCTGATCTTCTAAAGGTGAGTAGCACTACAGCCAACGTGTGTGCAGTTCTTTTGAAAATCAGGCCATAAGTGACTTGCTTAATGGTAAACTGCAGTTAAGTCCAAACACAAGCAAAAATGCACCCCCGGAAGTCCAATTTAAGTCTTGATTTTCAAATCTTAGATTCTAATGCCAGTAGGGACAACTGTGATCATGTAATTTGACATGCATGGCAGGATTTGTTGCTTCCTTAAAGTAATTGCAGTTTGAACTATGGCACATCTTTTTAGAAAGTATCACTTGTGTGATTTTTAGACACGTTCTAATTCTCTGCGTCTTAGCAAATTGCACGATATTGTTTGTTTTTTCCATACAGTAGTACTGCTAAATGACATAATTTTCCTACTGTAAAAACATAAATACAGGCAGTCCCCGGGTTACGTACAAGATAGGGACTATAGGTTTGTTCTTAAGTTGAATTTGTATGTAAGTCGGAACTGGCTCCAGATTCAGCCTCTGCTGAAACTGATTAGCGGCTGACCACAGGAAGCCCTAGGCAGAGTTGCTCTGCCCCTAGCTTCCTGGAATCAGCCGCTGATCAGTTTCAACAGCGGCTGAATCTGGACTCCTGGGACAGAACAACTGGGGCGCTGCCGGGTAGGTCCCCGCAGGACCAACCCGGCAGCACCCCAGCTGCTCTACCCCAGGCGTCCCGCAACAAAAGCCTGGTCTGCTGGGGGGGGGTGCACTAGCTGCGCCCCCTCCCCCCCAGCAGACCAGGGAGACCCGAGAAAAGCTGCAGAGGCGCAGAGGTCCTGCCGCCTATGTGGCTTTGCTCCTGTCTCCCTGCTGTGTTGGGGGGGACTCCCCAGCACAGCAGGGAGACAGGAGCAAAGCCGCAGAGGCGGGGGACCCTGCCGCCTGTGCGGCTTTGCTCTGGGGCAAAGGAGCAAAGCCGCACAGGCAGCGGGGTCCCGCCGCCTGTGGGGCTTTGCTCGGGTCTCCCTGCTGTGCTGGGGAGTCCCCCCGAGCACGCCAGGGAGACCCGGAGCAGCTTTTCTCGCCCTGGAGGACGTGGTGGCGGGACCGCTGCACTCTGGGTGGTCCCGCTGCCCGCAAGCTCCGGGGCGAGAAAAACCCTGTTCGTAAGTGCAGATCCGACATAAGTCAGATCCGCGTAAGTTGGGGACTGCCTGTATTACCAATTATCAGTGCACAGGAATACAATTCTTAATATGATCTCTTAAAATAATCTTTGTATGACAGTATTATCTTTCCAGAGAAAGATACTGCACAATCAAGCAGCACTGAATACATATCATGGCAACATGATTGAGAGGTTGTGATATCTCCATCCCTGGAAGTTTTTACGAACTAATTGGCAAACTTGTTAGTCTCGTGCTGAGGTGGGGACACCTTTTTTAGGTCAGAGGCCTCTGACCCATAGAAAAATCAGTTGGGGGCTGCACACAAGTGAGAAGCCAAAAAACCCCTTAAAACCATCCTCACTGACATGGCCCCCAACTGAGAATGAGAAAGGCATTCCCCACATTCTTCCTGCACACCAGAGCCTGGGAGCCCCAGCCTATTAGATTTTCTGTGCTCCAGCCCCATGGTGGGGCAGCAGGGGATGGCGCAGGAGCTGGGGGGAGCCTGGAGCCTCAGGGGCTAGATCCAAGCAAGCCAGCGTCCGCATCTGGCTCCCAGGCACGAGGTTCCCCACCTCTGGTCTAATGCTTAGTCCTGCCTCAAGTATGGGGAACTAGAGTCGATGACCTGTTGAGGTCCTTTCCTGTTTTACATTTCTGTGATCCTATCATTATCACTTCATTTTCTTCAGATATATGAAAAGATACAGAGAGAGAGAGCTTGTTCTGGAAGGACAGGTGGAGAAAACAAAGAGGAGGTATTATCTTACACATCAAGAATGTGTTCTGAATTACAGAAGGAGTTGAGAGTCAGAACAGCTGAAAGAGACTGGGTAGCTGTAAAAAAGGAAAAACAGAAGGTCGAGGTCATGGTATGGGTCTCATATAGACCACCAACAAATACCAGAAATATGCAAAACACAAAACCTGGTAGTAATGGGGCACTCTAAATGCTCACACTTCAATAGGACAAGCAAATGGCAAAATATAAAAGCATCCAGTAAGTTTCTTTAGAAGATACAGAGGATAATTTCTTGGTTCAGAAACTGGAGGAAGTTGTCCAGTGGACAGACATGTTACACTTTATTCTAACAAACAGAGGAATCTATTGTGACCCTGAAGTTATTTGAGTGAAAGTAATAATGGCACAATAGATTTCATTGCTCTAAACCAGTAGTTTTCAATCAGGAGTACCTGCACCCGGGTGGCCAGGGGGTACATCAATTCATCTAGATATTTGTCTGTTTTTTCAGCAGGCTACATAAAAAGAACTGACATTGGTATAAACTAAAATTTCACACAATGACTTGTTCATATATTGCTATATATACCCCAAATGCTGAAAACATAAGGACAATATTTATATTCCATCAATTTATTTTATAACAATATAGTAAAAATGAGAAAGGAAGCAATTTTCAGTACTAGTGTGCTGTGACACTTGTGTTTTGATGTCTGATTTTGTAAGAAAGTAGATTTTAAGTGAGGTGAAACTTGGGGGTATGTAAGACAAAGGGGTACAGTGGTTTGAAAAGACTGAGAGCCACTGCTCTAAAGCAGGAAAGGAGTCAGAGCAGCAGAATAAGGGCAATGGGTTTCTAAAAATCAGACTTTAACACACTCAGACAGCTGGAAAGCAGGGTCCCATGAGGAATAAAAACATTTAAGGGAAAAAATGAGTTCAAGAGAACTGTTCATTTCTTAGAGAGACAATATTTAAGGCACAACAGCAAACTATCCTGATATGAAGGAAAAATAGGAAGAATACTAAGAAGCCAATATGGCTGCATCGAGGCTTTTTAATGACCAGAAAATCAAAAAAGGATTGGTACAAAAAGTGGACATATGGCGAAAATGCAAGGAGGAGCAAAATCAAAAGGAAAAGGCACAAAATTAGTTACATCTCATAAGAGACATAAAAAAGCAACACAAAGATTCTATACATATTAAAGGAGCAAGAGAACAAACAAAGGGGAAGCTTAAGTCCTTCATTTAATGGGGAAGGAGAGATAATAAGAAAGGACAGGAAGAAGGCTGAAGTATTTAATACCTATTTTGCTTCACTCTTTACTAAAAGGGTTAATTACGACCAACTCAAATTAAAATGAACACTTATGGGGAAAGAACATAAGCCAGATCAGGTTAAAGTATGTTTAGGTAAGCTAGGGTGTATCTACTCAGCAGGGCTTAACACGAAAGAAGCTACGCAAACTGAGCTATGTTAATTGCGTCGCTTATTTTGGAAGTGGGAGTGTCTACACAGCACTTATTTTGAAATAGAGCACTCTTCCTCTGACTTCCCTTACTTCTCATAAAATGAGGGTTACAGGAGTCAGAGTATGAAGTCCTCCAGCTTAATAGTATTTCAACACTATTTCAAAATAACTGCCTGCTGTGTAGATGCGGACTAAGTTATTTCAAAATAACGCTAGTTATTTTGAAATAATGTTGCTATGTAGACATACCCTTAGAAGTATTCATGTCATCAGGCCCTGATGATGATATTCACCCTAGGGCACTTAAGGAACTAGCTGAAGCAAGCTTGGAACCATTAGTACTTTGAGAACTTATGCAGGACAAATGAGGTCTCAGAGGACTAGGGTGACAAGAGATCTCAATAAAAATCAGGACTCTCCAGATATTTAACTTTGTCCCATGTCCTGACCAATGTATGGTTGGAAACCAGTTGTCCTGATATTGTAGGGATGGCTTAGTGCTAGTGGCCGATCACCCTACCTGGCTCTCCAGGAAAAATCCAGCATGACCTTCCTTTCCCTAGGTGAGGGGAGGCTGGAAGGTCACTACATGCTGCCCTCACCACAAGTACCAGCTCCGCAAGCCCCATTGACCAGGAACCACAGGAGTTGGAACAGCAAGCTCAGCCAGGCCAGGACCTGTGCCCATCCCAACACGGCTCCTTCAGGACCGACTTGCCTGGAAAGGCCAAGTCAAGCTACCCACAATACCTCCCTACTTACGAAAACTGGTCCTGTTTATGTACCAATCCCAGGTGGCTCAGCTCTGGGGAAGCACAGGGAGGGGGATAAAGTCCACAGATGGTAGGACTCAGAATCTGTTTGGAGCTGAAGCTCCAATGGAGTCTGGCCAGGTCAGGGAGGTGGCAAACAAAACCACCACGTGGGAGGTAAGCTGATCCAGATTCACCACCCTAGGGGGGACACATAGTATCTACCATACCTGTGGGTGTGGGTGTGGGTGTGGGTGTGAGAGAGAGAGAGAAACAGAAACAGACAGACAGACAGGCAGGCAAAAAGACACAAGCACATACACATGCCCTAATGGGCTGGAATGGATGGACACTTTTCTAAGCCACATTCTGACATGTTGGTTGAGTCATTTTTCAGCTATAAACAGGAATGTAAATACATGTCAGGCAGTTAAATGAGATTTTGTTTCTCTGAGCAGTGACAGGTGGCCTGAATCTTTATGGATGTTGTTCTCTGACATGGAAAACAACGAATAAGGCGAGGGCCTAGCGAAGTTGAGGTTCATCTGTTTTTCTTCCAGAATATTCTGAAAATCTCTAATACACTGTACTCTGTGTGGAAAATGAGAGTGTGAAGTCATGTGGAATGTATGCCATTTTCAGGGCTATTCCCCACTCTGGCACCTGAGTGCAGAATGTGGGGGTCCTCAAGAGATCTTAAAAACCTTGCCTCTACAGGCTTCTGCTTAAAAAGTTCCCCACGGTCACAGATTCCCTGGACTTGGGAGGTAGCTGCCGCTTCCAAATAAACCAACTACCCTTTTCTTCTTGAACCCAGGAAGAAAGCAATTGGACTTCTTCCAGAAGGGTACCCCCAAACTCCTTTACCACAAGAGAGTTTGGAATAAAAAGAAAAAACAAACTACTATCTCCGGTAGCTAGCCTCTCAGTTTTAGACATGAATACATAGACCCTCTATTACCTTCCAGGACACAAGATTCAAATCATAGCCTTAAAAAGGTGATTTTATTAACAAAACAAAAAGATATACTTGATAAAGCATATTTGGTTGCTAGGTGTATCAGCGCAACTGAGAAAAGAACAGATTAAAACACAGAGAAAATGGTATCTCTGGGCTACAGCTTAGACTCAGTGTATGGGAGAGAGTGGAGGCACATGGACTTAGCACAGAGAAGTTTAACCAAACAACAAAACAAAGAAAATAACCTGATCACAACTAAATAGACATTTTCTTATCTACTTACAATCTGTGCTTCAAGATCCAGTCTTTTCCATGCCCAGTATTCCTTGTGGGTATGTCTACACTTGCTCCCTAGTTCAAACCAGGGATGCAAATGTAGGTGACCGAGATTGCTAATGAAGCGGGGATTTAAATATCCCGCACTTCATTAGCATGATCTCGCCCGTGCCTTACTCTGCTCAACTGCTGTTTTGAAAGTGAAAGTGCATGCCGGGATGCATTAGTTCGAACCAAATCCCCCAAAATGAGGAGTAACGTTTAGTTCGAACCAAACCCCTTGGTTCGAACTAATGTGTCCCGGCGCACACTTTCACTTTCAAAACAGCTGTTGAGTGGAGTAAGGCGCCGGCGAGATCATGCTAATGAAGCGTGGGATATTTAAATCCCTGCTTCATTAGCAATTTCGGTCGCCTACATTTGCATCCCTAGTTTGAACTAGGGAGCAAGTGTAGACATATCCTGTAGGCATGGTAGTTCTACCTGGTTCACTTCATCTTGTTCCCCAGCTCCTAACTTAAAACTCCCACAAAGAAAACGACAGAGGCAGGAATATCTTTTAATTCAAATTTTTACACCCCTCTCCCATTGTCTCTCCTAGCTCCCTGCCAACACCCCCTAACAACGTGAGTTTAACCCTTTAGTCACCGAATGCTGGCAAGCACTCCTCCTACCCATCACAGCCATAATGAATGACCTGATCATTAAACTTCAGCAATGGAAGAATGTCAAATTCTTCAGCTCCAAAGTTGAAAATGGATTATCTGAGATGCTGCCTGTCACTGCTGAATGTCTCCAGGAAGACTTCATGATATTTTACAATATGTCAGTCTGGTATCTGGAGAAATGGTTTGATTTTTTGACATCTGGCTACTTGTTCAATACCTAGTGCTTGAACATCAAAAGTTAATAGGGAATTTGAATTCAGGGGTCTACTGTATTGGCAACTTTGACAGATGTAAACGTATAGAGAACAGTGAATCTTTATCAGCTCAATTATGAGTACTGTATTATTAAAACACCAAATCTGAGGGTACGTCTAGACTACATGCCTCTGTTGCCAGAGGCATGTAGATTAGGCTACTAGACATAGGAAAATGAAGCCGCGATTTAAATAATTGCCGCTTCATTTAAATTTACATGGCTGCCACGCTGAGGCGACAAACAGCTAATCAGCTGTTTGTTGGCTCAGCGCGATAGTCTGGACGCGCGGGTGTCAACATCAAAGGCATTTGTCGACCACCCAGGTATACCTCATCCCAGGAGGCATACCTGGGTGGTCGACAAATGCCTTTGATGTCGACACCCGCGTGTCCAGACTATCGCGCTGAGCCGACAGAGGCATGTAGTCTAGATGTACCCTAAGTTGTACCTTGGAAAATGCTTAGTTGGGGGACTCTGGTCGCATGTGCTGAGGAAAAAGGATGATAGCACTGAATTCCTGAACATGACAAAGATGCTGTCATACTTACTTAATATATACAGTGCATACACAGAGGGTGCAGTTTCAGTCCGGAAAGGTGTACTGGCCAACGCCTGGAATCAAAGTAGCATAGATTTGGTGCAGTGTGAAATGCTTGTCAGAATGAATTTCTGGATTAGTTGCAAAGACTTGTAAAGCTTCGTAATTGCCCAGACATAAATAATGACTGTGGCAAAGTCATCAAGGAAGTACTAGATTTCTGACATGTTTAAGAGGTATGCAAATTGTGAAGTGTATTCGCAGCCTGAATAAAAATACCCCATCCTTTACCCCTGTTTTGGTGTAGTGTACAAATAAATCTGTATGTTTAAATGTGGATTACAATTAAATCAATGACTTAGGGAGGGTATGGAGGTCTGATTCCAGACCTCCCTTAGCTTACTTCAGTCGTCAATGGCTGAAGCTTGGGCTGAAGACAGGACTGCCCCCCACCACTTCCTTGACTGGCAGGGCTGGAGCCAGGGCTAGAATCAAGACCCTTCATTTACCTGTCCTGCAACTAGGATGGTGGGGGATTGGAATTGGGGCCATGAGTTGCACATGTGTGGCTTCTCCCTCCACTCATGTGTCCTGATATTTTACTCTTGCAATCTAGTCACCCTGCAGTTGTGAAAAAGGCTAATATCACTCTGGAATGTTTTAACTGGAGTGTTATATGTTAGACACCAGAGCTAACTGTTCTACTCTACTCCACACTAATGAGACCTCAGCTGGAGTACTGAGTCCAATTCTGGGCACCACAGTTCAGGAAATGTAGATAAACCAGAGCCCCAGTGAGAAAAGCAAAAGTTATTTAAGAGGAAAGGTTAAAAACAACTGAGCATGTTTAGTCTTGAGAAAGAAGATAGAAGTGGGGGAATTGATAACTGTCTTCAAACATGTTGACAGTTATAAAAAGAGTAGTGACTAATTGTTCTTCCTTGTCTACTACAGGCTGCCCAACTAGTAATGGGTTTAATCTTCAGCAAGGAAGATTTAGGATAGATTTTTAGAAAAACATTCTAATTAACTAATAGATGCAATAGGCTTCCAAGGGAGATTGTGAAATCTCTGTGTCTGGAGATTTTAAAGAACAGATTAGACAAACACAAGCATTTCAGAGAATGTTGTAGGCATCCATGGGCAGAAACCTCACTCCTGCAATATGCAGGCCTCCACCCTCTACTCCAGTCACAAATGTGTTGATCTTGGCAAAAATCAGAGAACATTAAAAACATGGTGTCTAGAAAAGCCACAAGTTAGCTTTTTTGGAGACAAGGGTTGAAATGGGTGTGATGGGATGAGGTCACAGAAGATGCATTGGAGGCTGTTTCCCGAAGTGCTGACAAAGCCATGGACAGTCACCTTCCTGCTCTCTGTGGCTTCTCCCTACCTTGGCCTGCTGGGCCAGTTCCCTGGTCTCTCCCTGCCAAGGCACAGAGCTGAGATCACTGCCCTCCCACCCACCTGTAGCAGTTCTGACACTGACACTCTTCAGATCCAAGGAAAATTCACTTTAGGGCCCAGCTTCCTAGGAGACCTCTCCCCAAATAGGATCAGAACCCCAAATGAATTATTTAGGTGAGTCCCCTTTAACAATGAAAGGAGAATGTACATACAAATTGTTTCCCCAGTTAACAATTATTTACACTGGGCTTGACAGTAAATAAAAGTGATTTTATTAAGTACAAGCAGTAGGATTTAAGAGGTTGTAAGTGAAATCAGACAGAGCAAAGTGGATTACAAATTTTAAAAACAGAAAACACTTTGCTAATTCTAACGCTAAAACCTCAGTACAAACTTACTACAAACTCACCCTAAAATTGTTCTTATTCCAGCTAAACCTCCAAACCAGGGGAGTCTCCTGTTCCCTGGGGTCTTTAATTATCCTGCTAGATGTGTCACGTCAGCTAAAGACAAAGACAATTGCTAAGCTTTTCATTGTTTTATAAATTCCACTTTTACATGGGAAGTTATCTGGCCAGTCCCTACCAGTTAAGGAGGTTACATGACTTCCTAGGACCAATCACTGCTAAGACTTAAAAGACAAAATGGTCCATTTACATATGATTGCCCAGACATTGAGGCATCCTTGCATTGGAAACACCCTTGATGGCTTTGATTTGCACATTTAAAACCATAAACCATTCCATACTCCATATAGCTAACTTTACACACAAGAACGCTGCATACACCAAAATAAGATATACAGACCCAGAGGATTAAGACATTACAATTGTTAGGTTACATGAGGCAATTTGTCCCAAACATCTTTGAGTTATACGTATTTGTGTCCATGAGTCCATTTCATAAAGCATGGGGAGGAGAGGGGGGAAGGTCCATCACAATGGGGTCCTGAAGATTACAGTGAGAGACAGGATTAGTGAGGCCCTCACTCCATTCTGAGTAGTCCCTCCCGCAATTCATCCCTTTGTTTCCCCACCCCAGTTGTGCCTGTTGCCCCACGCACTTCAGCCAGGCCTCTCCTGCCTCTGGTCAGAACCCTGTGGTGTCAGACTGAGCGTGAGAAAGGGCGGGGAGAGGTAGGGAGGGGTGGGGGGAGGAATCAGAAAACCAGACAAGCCCGATTTTAGTTGAAAGCAGGCCTTTCTGATTTTCACCAAGTATCTGTGTCCGTGAGGACAGGGTTGTGTGGTCAGATAGTCTGGTCTATGCCCCAACTTTTAACCAGGCTCCTTTGTGCTCCAGACTCCAGGGATCTGCATGTTTCCACAGGAGGCAGGCCCATGGCTTGTAGAACTCCAAAACTGGACTGCTGAATACCAGCAATCCCCATCTCTATCTGTCTCCCTTCAGCAAGTCCAGATATGCCACGCTCCTGTGGGGTGGCCATTCCTCCTCTTCAGAGCATTGTGCACTCAGAATCTGCAGCAATACTAGGAGCTTTTTCAAAATGAAGCAACAATTTATAAATCCCCTGGAATACGGCATCTGAAAGGCTTTGGGGTACCATGAGGCTTAGGATCTGGTTCAGGAACCAGAGCATTGACACACCCTGCTTCCCTGCTCCCACCCTCACCCTTTCTGTCCCCTTAGTCTTTCAGTCCTAAGAGAACTCTGTGCCTTGGTCTACAATAGAGAGTTAGTTTGAAGTAAGGCTGCTTACATCATCGATCTGACTCTGTACGTATCTGCACTAAAATGTCACTACCATTGATGTAAACTGTCCACTGTGCTGACTTAATAATTTCACTTCCACAAGAGGCCTATCAGGACACTTGTGTTATTGACACAGATTTTAGTAGCCTCCAGGAAGTGTCCCACAATGCCTCACCTTGATCACTCTGGTCACTGATTTGAACTTGGCTGCCCAGCAGTGAGGTACAGCTAAGCTGCACACCTTTGTGAAATTCCATTTCCTATTTGCCTGGCATGGAGGGCTCACCTAGCATCTCTTAAGGATGCCTAGCAACTACCCAGCTGGCCAGGTTGGCTCCAAGCTGCAGACACGCTCCTGCCTGCAGTACAGAGGAGGTGGGGATCTTGTGGGTCTATGGGGAGAAAAGGTTATGCAGGCACAGCTCCGATCCAGCCATATAAATATCAGTATCTGTGAGCAGGTCACTCCAGGCACAGAGAAGCATAGAAGAGAGACCAGCAGCAGTGCCGTGTGAAAGCCAAGGAGCTGTGGCAGACATACCAGAAGACAAAGGAGGCTAACAATCACGGAGGTGCAGAGCCACAGACATGCCACTTTTACAAAGAACTGCATGCCATCCTCACCAGAGGCCTCATCACTACCCCCAGAAAAGCCCACTGGTCACACTGTGAACAGTGATGAGGAGCAGGAATAGTATGGGGGACAGGAAACCATGTGATCCAGTGGAGCAACAAGCCAGGACCTGTTTTTGACTCCTAAAGACTCAGCCAGTCCCTACTGTCCATCATACATGAGCCTGAAGCCAAGGAAAGAATCTCTGGGAAGTAAGCAGTTTGCTTTGAAATTTCAGGGACACCTCTGTTGATTTACTCTTTTATACTTACGCTGAAAGAAGCAGTGAAACAACCAGAAGTGTTTCTAGCTGCTTCTCATACAGTTAGGCAGATGGGAACCTGCAGAACAGGTTATGTACATCACTGGGATGCCCCATGAACCCTCCTGAGAGTTCGAGGAAACTTTCCTGAAGGCAGACAACAATCCCCTGCCAAAGGTTTCTAGGGACAGCTGCCTTATTTCTTCCAACACAGTACGATACTTTATCATGCTCTTCAGCAATTACTTCACCCCGCAGGCTAGCAGCATAGGACCCAGTCTGCAGCCAGATGCCTACAGGAGGTGTTGCCTTTTCACTTCCGATACCCTCAGGAGTGAAATATCAGCTAAAGTCACCACTGCCTGTGCACAATGGTGCCAATGCTCAATTAAACTGCCCTATGTGCATATAATCATTGTTGCACTGCACCCCATATTATTTACTTATGAGAATTATAATGTGTATTATGCAAGTCAAGTCATGTCAAATGCCATTGAAAAAAGGTAATGATTTCCTGACTATGATTACCCTACATTTGTTCAAATGTATCATTTTTTATCCAAAACTGTGAATATTGACTATTGCCTGAAATATCTGTGTTTCGTAATGCCGTTACATCTGAAGAACCCCCACAAGATGCTTTACTTCTAGATAGCTGGGTAGGGAAGGGCCTATTAAGGGCAATGAAGCATTAGGAAAAAAAAACAATAGGTCTTAGGACAAGCAAATCTCCCACCTGTGGAGATTTCCTGTGAGTACTACAGATAGTGTCTGAGTAATGGCTGCTATGACTCTTCAAGGACATGTGATGAGATCACATGCCTCTAGACTCCATTTTAGGATGTCAGTATTTTTCCACAAACTACTCTGGGAGCAAAGATTTGAAACAAAGGGTTCCTGCCATATGCAAAAGCTCTATAAGGCAGAGAGTGACATCATCTGTTGTTCTTCATTCTCCCCATGAAGAGACTCCTGGAAACAGCTGGGCTGTGTCTACACTGGGCCACTTATTCCGGAAAAGCAGCCGCTTTTCCGGAATAAGCTGCGAGCTGTCTACACTGGCCCCTTGAATTTCCGGAAAAGCAGTGACGATTTACTGTAAGAAATCAGCTGCTTTTCCGGAAAAACTATGCTGCTCCCACTCGGGCAAAAGTCCTTTCTCCGGAAAACTGTTCCGGAAAAGGGCCAGTGTAGACAGCACAGTAGTCTTTTCCGCAAAAAAAGCCCCGATCGCAAAAATGGCGATCGGGGCTTTTTTCCGGAAAAGCGCGTCTACATTGGCCACGGACGCTTTTCCAGAAAAAGGGCTTTTCTGGAAAAGCATCCTGCCAATGTAGACACTCTTTTCCCGGAAATACTTATAATGGAAAACTGTTCCGTTTTAAGCATTTCCGGAAAAAGGTGCCAATGTAGACACAGCCCTGGGGAACAAAGACTGAACTGGGAGGGGTGGTAGGGGTGCTGGACCCAGACTAAAGGGATTTTTAGCCTATGAATGCAACACCAGGAGATTTCAAGCTGCAAGCAAGTGCAGCTTGCCTCTTAAGAATCTGCAGCCTGCTTCTATCATTTCTAACAGTGAGAAACTGCTATTCATTGCCAATCAACTTAGTATATTAAGCTTAGTTTCTGTGTTTTGCTAGGTAATCTGCTTTGATCTGTGAGCTAACACTTAAAATCCATCTTTGGTAGTTCGTAAACTTGATTTTGCTTTTTCTAATTCAGTGTGTGGGAGTCATATCTGGGGGCAAAAGGCAGTTGCTTAGTCCTGTCTACATTAAAGGAGGGAGTGAATTTTATGAGCTTATAATATACAGTTCCCTTTGCAGTGCAAGATGGTACCATTTTGGGTTTATTTTCTAGAGGGGGTGTGCGCCTAAAGACTGGTTGTTGCCCTAGCTCTGGGCTCCTCAGCATGCGGCCCGCGGTCTGTTTGTTTGCAACCCGCGGTGCGGTTTGGGTTTATTCAGGACTCAACATGCAGCCTGTGGATGGGATCCTTTGAACATGGCCTCCACTGGGAACATGCTCCATAATGGCAAGTCAATATAATGGTTTCCTGTTGATATGTGTTTTAGTAGGTAAATTCCTGGACTGTCATTGTTCATTAAAAGTGTTGTCATATGGGTGGAACTTGGGTAAATATTGCATTTTATTAATATCAGCAGAACTGACTTACATGGAGCCTGTGTGTTGTGTAGTCTTGCCTTAATCTTTGTACTCATGCTGTTCAGTGTGAAAGAACCTATTTGCATATATATTTGCATGTACACACAATCACACTTAAGTTGCGGCCCTCGGCATGTGCTGTGAGTGTCATTGTGGCTCCTGTGGCTTTCAAAGTTGAGTAGCACTGCCCTATCTGAAGCCTTCCTGTGCCGGGGCTGCATGTAACTGCAGCTGGGTATGTCCCTACTTGTGGTATACTGGTGAAAGTGCAGGCTGGAGGAGGCTGGCAGCTTGTCACAGCAATGCAATGTGAGTAGGAACTTAGGCAAGGAGGGTCAGGGGGCTCAATGGTGTCCCAGATCCTGGTGACACTTTAAGGAGACCCTATCACACTCATGCCCATGAGCTACCCATGACTTAGTGACTCAACTCCCCTTCCCCCGCCAGCTGTACCTACCATCACTGAGGCTGCCACCATGCTCCGTGAATCCCAAAGGGAAGTTGTGTGGGTCAAAGAGAGTGAGTTCTGTACATCACGTTTCCATTTATCATGTGAATACGCTTTTCACAATCATACCCCTGTGCTTCGTATTTTTTGCAGCTGGAAGTGTGGCCTTGAGGGTCTGGCACTCCACCATCTGCAGATGTTCTTTGTATGCTGCCAGCATCCTTGAATTGTTTCTTTCTATGTCCCACAACAATCTAGCCTTCAAAGAATTGCCATATTCCACATGGCTCCTCTGGCTGTTCTGCAAATATAGCAGAGTCAGTCACCCATGCTCACAATACTTATCCCAATGGTGCAGAATCCATGGTGCTCTGACAGATGGCGGATGTGCACTTGCAAGGATTTTGAAAAGAGATGCAAAACATTATGGGGGACTGATAAGATTATAGGATGGTGCAAACTACATTATGGGATATTGAAATCATATTCTCAGTCATCCCTATGTGCTTTGTTTGCCCCCATAAGGCAGTGCAAATCCTTCTGAAAACATCCTGTTTAAGGTGGTGGCAAATTCCACACTGAGAGAGCCACCCACAATGCACTGCTCTCTGTATCGATGCAAGTGCTGGTAGTGAGGATGTGCATCCCAGGCAAAAGTGACTTCATTATGTGGTGAATGTATGTCTTTGTAACTTAATTAACATAATTTTGTAGTGTAGACATACTCAGTACCTCTAAGCCAATTCTTAAAGGTGCATGACACCTCTATCCATTGCAAAACCATGCTAATATGTTCAGCCTGCCTGTGTCTCCTGTCATTAAGTGTGAATATTCTCGCCACGGGGGCTTCCATGGTTCCTTCTACTTTTTATTTTAATTGGTATGTATGGATTCCAGCTAGCTTTGTTAAATTCTCTGTTTCCAATTCGGACAGATGATGTGACATTCTGACAGACCCTATTCCCTTATACACTCAGATTGTAGAAGTGTAAAATATACAGGGAAACTAAGGTACACATGTGAATAAAAATATTACATTTGTCACAGGGAGTGAAGGGCCCTACTGTTTGGGGTCAGAGCTGGGTGGTTTGTACAGCTTTTCTCTTGCTTTTGGTTATTACTTTGTTAACAATTATTTTTCTTCTCACAGCTCAAAAATGGATGAATGGAGTTTATTCACTTTCCAAATCAAATCATATTTGAGCATAAACTGAAAATGGAAAACTTGAGCACCAAAAGAAGAGCGCTGTGGAAATTAAATCTGCTTTTATGCACTATTATAATGGAAAGTGTTTGCAACCTAAACTATAGCGGCTGCTACTACTGACAGCTGCAGTAATTAAGAAATACAAACCAGAACTTTCCAGGAAGTGGCATGAGGTTCAAAGCTGAGAACTGAAATAATCCTCTAGGAATCCAATGCCTGCAGAATTATGAATCAGACTGCATCAATGCAATTAAAGGAAAAAATCAAAATTTCTCCATTACATGGCAATATATCGATAGGACTTAGTCTTTACTGAGAGCCAACCCAAAATATCTGTTTTTTCAGAAATATTTCATAATGCTGTATAATAAACTCATTTATCGAGGCTATATCCAAACTAGAAACTAACTCAACCAATAGAATTACATGAGCACTTCAATTAAAGACCTTCAATAAATCAACACGAGGTTTCAGTGGAACTAAATATCCTACAGATAAACTATTTTCATAAAGCACAAGTTGCTGGATATTTAATAACTAAAACTGAACTGTAGAATATATCAGATAAAGTAACAATAGTAAAAGAATAAACATATGGGCTGCATCTAGACTGGCAAGCTGTCTACACTGGCCGCTTGAATTTCCGCAAGAACACTGACGATCTCATGTAAGATTGTCAGTGTTCTTGCGGAAATACTGTGCTCCTCCCGTTCGGGCAAAAGCCATCTTGCGCAAATGCTTTTGCGCAAGAGGGGCAGTGTAGACAATGCGGTATTGTTTTGCACAAAAAAGCCCCGATGGCAAAAATGGCAATCGGGGCTTTCTTGCGCAAAACCACGTCTAGATTAGCACGGACACTTTCCCCCAAAAAGTGCTTTTGCAGAAAAGCGTCCGTGCCAATCCAGATGCTCTTTTCCGCAAATGCTTTTAATGGAAAAACGTTTCCGTTAAAAGCATTTGCGGAAAATCATGCCAGTCTAGACGTAGCCCTAATGATTTAGCTTCATTTTTATCTGCAGCAGACCAGCCACCAGGGTTTGCAAGAGACAGAACCATTTAGCACCTTGCCCTCCCCATTGTTGCAAGTTTGACAGATTAAGCCGGATTAAGACCTTTAGAGGCCCTAAGCACCGAAAAGATTATGGTGCCCCCCATATATAATTCAAAATAAAAACAATACTATACCGTAAAAACTCATTTTTGGTGCCCCTGCTTTGCTGGTGCCCTAAGCACATGCTTAGTCTCCCTATTGGGTAATCTAGCCCTGGGGCTGGTAGGGTGCCACTGGGCTCTGCTAGTTACCAAATCTCTTTCTCAGTTACCCCTTCTCCCCACAAAATAATAGATATTAGGTCTTATGGTGTTGCCAGGGGCTTAGTGAAGCCAAGTATTTCCAAAGCCTTGGCTCCATACAATTCCATGGGTGAGCAGGGATTTGGTTAGTCCTCTTTCACCATTTCTGGAATTTTTGGCAGCCTCTGCTTGCTGCCACCAAAATTTTTAGGTCTGCAGGCAAGAGTGTGGGAAGACAATGCAATAGGAATATTATCTAGAGAGACTGTGGATTAACATTTGTTTTGCTGCCTGTCAAATAAGTGACCCCATTTTTTAAAGAAATAGGCTTGTTACTGTCCATTTCCTCCAAAAATAATATTTTGTTAAAAAGAAGACCAAAAAAAGATGCATGTCTGATGCTAAAGTAAAGCACATTAGTTCTTTTGTATGCGTTGGCTGGTCCTGTAACATTGCTGAGATCAGGGTAAAAGTCATTGGTCACCAGGAGTTGATGCAGAGAATATTTCTTAAAAATAAGTAAATGCAATTTATGACACAGCAGACCCACCACAAGGACACCGATAGACATATGGCAAAACTGTACAATTAAGTTACTCATTTCATCTCCCAATAAAGTTAATAGCAAAATTGCTACTGACCTCAAGAGGCCTCAATTAGAGGCCAGCCTTTAATTTGCAAATGCTATACTTTTCCCCTCCCATTTTTTTCTGCACATTACACCTGATTTCCCATCACTTTGTACCTTATATAACTATTTAACTGTAAAATAGCATACTGTCCACTTCCTAGTCTGTAAACCATGCTAATGTCTGTGTTATACTGGAGAATGTGAACAGATCCACAGTGATGTGAGTACAAGCAAAACTGTACTAACTTATCTGCAAAGAACCATGAAGGAAAAGCGCAACAGAAAGGCATGTGAAGAGCATTTAAACCCTTGCTACATAGCATTTTGTGTTACATTTCAATACGCTTGTACAACAATTTTAAAACTAACAACAAATGAAGAGTGGGAGCACAATTATTTTAATGCATTAGCTACATTTAATGCATTTCATTAAATGCAGCTAATGCATTTGATCCTATCAAATTTCTGTTCTGAACAATACAAGGCATGAATTGTTCGGTATTGGTTTTAATAGCTGCTTTTCAGGGTACTCAGAATATTTGCTTGTAGTAAGCATGTTTCAGTTTGCAACCATGTGCTGTTGCTGTTTTTAAAAGACTAGCAAATGTATACACAGTCTGCAAAATCACAGGCTCAAATACTTGTCAATTCTACATAGATGCAAATCTTGAAATAATTCCTTTGAATTCATGACAACTCACATCAGAATTTAGGCCATAATATGTGAATGTTACTTCCATACTTTAAAACTAAATTAAGCTTGCTAATGCTACAAATCCTCTGACTAGTGAGATCATAGGAGGAAAAGACTACAAATTTCTACAAAAATCAAGGAGAAGGCACAAGCACATTATTTTTTGATTCTCCACAACTGAGGTGAAATGGAAACAGACTACACATTTTAAAGAGACTGAATTCTGGAGGCCTGGCAGAACTATTGCTATCCAGCTTTTGTAGACTGTTCTCTTGAACACTCTGTTACTGGGAACAGCTGCTACTCAATATCCACTAAAGACATAAGGGAGGATACGAGTTTTGCACAGGGACTGTTCATTGAAACAAAAATCACACTTCACTCACAGGACTGCAGGCTGTCTTCAACTGCATCACAACAAACTGAGGGTATGTCTATACTACCCTCCTAGTTCGAACTAGGAGGGTAATGTAGGCATACCGCACTTGCAAATGAAGCCCGGGATTTGAATTTCCTGGGCTTCATTTGCATAAGCGGGGCTCTGCCATTTTTAAAACCCCGCTCGTTCGAACCTGTGCCGCGCGGCTACACGGGGCACGAACTAGGTAGTTCGAACTAGGCTTCCTAGTTCAAACTACCGTTACTCCTCATTCCACGAGGAGTAACGGTAGTTCGAACTAGGAAGCCTAGTTCGAACTACCTAGTTCGTGCCGCGTGTAGCCGCACGGCACAGGGTTCGAACAAGCGGGGTTTTAAAAAATGGAGGAGCCCCGCTTATGCAAATGAAGCCTGGGAAATTCAAATCCCGGGCTTCATTTGCAAGTGCGGTATGCCTACATTACCTCGCTAGTTCGAACTAGCGGGGTACTGTAGACATACCCTGAGTGAGTATGTGGAGGGTAACTCCCACTGGGCAAACAGGAAGTTGTAAATTAATGGTTCCATCCCATTTATATTCTGGGGAACTCAGTTAACCCTATGATGACCATTTATTATTAAAAGAAAGGCTACTAAGAGCAAGCCCCCAAGAATATAACAGAAGGTAAGGGAGCAGGAGGCATACAGATTTAAGGGAACCTAGGATGATGAGGATAGTGGTTCCATAGTTACATGATCCCTTGTTGAATTTGGGGTACGTGTTTTCAAAAGCAATAAACCCAAAACCTAGTCTGCAATAGGGGAAGATCTGGGACTCTATGCTGTGGGTGAGATTCGAATCAAATTGGCTTTTATGTGCCTTGGGTCAGGACCTAAGTGAACAGTTGAATCAACACACTATCAAACCAACATCCTGACCTCTTGTGGGTAGGGTTGCCAGGTATCCGGTTTTGAACCAGACAGTCCAGTATTTGAGTTATTTGTTCGGGCAACAAATTGAGAAAACATAAATGAGAAAATATAAATGTCTGGTATTTTCTAACTAAGATGTAGTGTCGATTGTGATGTAATGTTAAGTGTGTCCAGTATTTATGTTGAAACCATCTGGCAACCCTATTTGTGGGTAGGGTTGCCAACTTTCTGTTGGCACAAACCTGAACATCCTAGCCCTGACCCTTCCTCTTCATTCCCCTTCCCTCAATGGCTCACTGTCCTCATTTTCACTGGGCTGGGGCAGAGGGTTGTGGGGAGGGAGAGCTTTAAATGGCAGTTCAGGCCTCAAGTCCAGGAGGGGGTCAGTTAGTTGGGGTGCAAGACATGGTGAGAGCTCTGGCTGGTAATGTAGGCTCCAGAGTAGGCCTAGGGATGAGAGGTATGGGGTGCTGGGAGCTGGGCCTGACCAATGGATTCGGAATGCAAGAGGGGGTTGTGGGTTGAGGCAAGGGGTTGGGGTGCAGAAGGGGGTGAGGGCTCAGGGATGGAGTGGGAGATGGGGGGTTCGGGGTGTTGGAGGGGGCTCAGGGTTGGGACAGGGGAGTTGAAGGAGGGTTAATGGTCTGGGATGGGGATGTGGGCTCTAGGGTGGGCCTGGGGATGAGGGGTTTGGGGCTTCAGGTTTGAGGGGGCTCAGGAGTGGGGTGGGAGGGTGGAGCTCTGGCTTACTGGTCAGTGGCACTAAGTCAGGGTGTCTGCTTCTCCTCGGGGACCACACTGCACCCTGGAAACAGTCAGCAAGTCCAGCTCTGATGGTTGAGCGGAAGGCTCAGCTGAGCATCATGCAACCTGCTCTTACCCACTGTCCTAACCAGCTCTATTAGCCAGGAAGTGGCCAATGGGAGTGTGGAGCTAGTATTTAGAGTGGCAGGGGCAGCATATGGAGCCCTGTCCCTCACCGCCCGCCTTCCCCTCCAGCCTAGGTTTGTAGGCTGCTTTTGGGGCACAGTGTGATGCTGCAGGACAGATAGGAAATAGCTTGTCTCGTCTCCACTGCACTGCCAAACAGGCTGTTAATGGCCCAGGGGGTGGTATGCTGACCAGAGGCACCAAGGTATCTTTTTGACCAGGTGTTCCAGTCAAAAACTAGACACCTGGGTTACATCTACACTGGCCCCTTCTCCGGAAGAGGCATGCTAATTTACAACTTTGGAATAGGGAAATGCGCGGGGGATTTAAATATCCCTCGCGGGATTTAAATAAACATGGCCGCCGCTTTTTTTCCGGCTTCAAAGTAGGAATAAGAGATCCTCCGGAAAAGGGCTTTATTCTGGAGGATCGTGCCAGTCTAGACGCTCTTTTCTGGCTTTTCCCCAAGCTGGAAAAAAAGCGGCGGCCGTGTTTATTTAAATCCCGCGGGGGATATTTAAATCCCCCGCGCATTTCCCTATTCCAAAATTCTAAATTAGCATGCCTCTTCCGGAGAAGGGGCCAGTGTAGACGTAGCCCTGGTCATTCTGCTCGTAAGTGTGAAGAAAGGGGCTGAAGCAGGCCAGAAAATCTGACCCAGGTAGTGTAACAATCTAAAGCACAGGAATACGAGTTGTCAATTTCTTCTATATTATGAATTAGTTGAGGAAGGAGGAATTCAACCATTTTGCTATAGACAATTAATACAGCTATATTGCAGTGCTCATCCACTGAGTTCTGAGTTAACATTCTGAGGATGTACAGGTAAATGTGTTAATTAGTTTGCGTTAAAGGATGAATTTTATAATTAATTTTAGGAGACTTAGCACCCACTGTCACAGCATTTCATTCTCCTAAAAGATGCTAATAACAGAATAACGCAGATGCTTTAAACTTCCCTTAAAGTTTAATTCACTGAAATTTTGTACATTGGCTGCTGTTGAGGACATATCTGAGGATTAATAGTAATTTTTTACATTCTCCCTCATAGCTAAAAGATTCTTCAAGGGGGCAGACAATAATGTTCTACTAAAGCAGGGCGGGCAAGAGCTAGGCACTCCAAGACCTTGGATCTGGCCTGCAGGCTGCCATGCCAGGACTCTCTGAATAGTCCCATGCTGCTTTAAGTGTCTTGCTGTTGCTGCTCCCTGTGGCTTTCTGCTCTGGGCACCTGTAGCCAGACAGACCCCCCCCCCCATCCATCTTATTTGCCTCTCTGAGGTTCCTGAAGCATACAGGGCAGAGAAGGAGCAATAAAATCAGCATAGCCATTAAGCTTTGATCTGCTTTGATGCGAGATCAGGATACATGAGTTTCTCTGACTCTGAGGAAGCTGAAAACATAGATATGAGGAGAGAGAGCGATTAAGGCAATAAGCTGGCCTCGAGGCTGCGAGAACTGCCCGGCAGGCACCCATGTTGATATGAACACACAGTCCCTGGGAGAGGAATCTCCCACTGAGAAAAGAATGCCCAGTACTTCCAATTTAGTTATCTCTCTTACAAGTGTAAATTAAGTTCACAACTCCCTTGTAAGAACTGGTCTCACAAAAGACAGACCAGCACCATTTGGCATCACAGATAAGAAAGAGAAATACATGACCCCATGGGTATAAAGATGGGTCCAGCAGCACACTCACTTTGACTGTCAATCTACCCTCTACCTGCTGGTCGGGTTAGGTGTTTGACCTCCCAAGGTTCTATGGGGACGCCCACCTCGTATTTTTGTCTTTCCTAGGAATTGAGGGACCGGCCCTGGCCTGACACGCTGGAGTCGAGAGGCACAGAAGGGGGTAAAAATTGTACCTGGATGTGGTCCTCTGTCTTAAGTGTACAGATAGACTTAGAGCTCTTTAAAGATTAAGCTGTTACTTGGTACCATTATTTCTATTTTTCTATCTTTATCTTCTTTGTAACCATTTTTAAGATCTATATTTGCTAACAGTTAAGAAAGAGAGCAATAGCCATTGTAACCATATGATTTATAAGCTTCTTTAATAAACCTGTAACTGTTTAAGTTTTAACCTGACTCCTTCAGTTACTGTAACAGAACCAAGCACAATTTAAAAGAACTTCAGCCGGTCATAAGGGATAGGTATAGGGAGAGCTTGGGCATTTGGATTTGTGTCACTCCCAGGTGACAGATCCGTTGGGGCATCTCTCAGTCTTTCCCAGGCTGCCCGCTGCGAAAGGATCATGCATTCCAGCAGCTAAAATCTGAGGTGTTATAAGCTCTCCCTATAAACTTATTGGGGTGCCCGTCAACCTCCTCCAGGTTGTCCGCTGCAAGGGACCCCGGTCTCAGCAGTTGAAGTCTCAGGTGTATAACACACACACACACACACACCACACCCTGCCCTGACCGTCGGCTGACAGCACCAGAGTGAGGCTTTTTGAGCTGCCCCTGCCCCCAACACAATTTCTCAGGTCCTATTGGCTGGTTTCCACCTAAACCCTCTGCAGCTTCCTCTCCCAGGTCACAACGCCCTCCCAGACTCTGCACGCCCTATACACCTCCTCCAGGCCAGAATCCTCTCCTGCACCCATATATCTTCCGGACACTGCACCCCATCCCCTTCCCTGATCACCACTCCTTCTTCACCTAAACTCCCTCTCAGACCCCACACCATCTCCTGCAGACCCTGCACCACCTCCATAGAAAAGTGCGGCTCTTGACCACTTACCAAAATCTTGGAGTCCCCCCGCATCAAAAAGTATTGCCAATCCCTGTGCTAAAGAGAATTCCATGCAGGCGTGCCCTCTTTCAAAATAGCTGCCATCTCCCATTGTTCTCAATGAGAGTGAGCCCAGAATTTTCCCATAGGTAAGTGGCCATTTTGGGAAGGGTATTCATCTATCATTGTTTATGGGGCTGAGATTCCAGTTTTCTTTGAACAAAGCTGGCTTTTGACTTTATTTTCTTTGGTAACTATAGGAGGTTGTGGCCTTTTTGAAAACTTTAAGGGAGGCTAACTGTGATCACAAACCCACAGGGAACAATGGGAAATGGTAGCTTTTTTGTTTTTCTCTGAAGATTTTTTTTTGGTAATGAATCAGCTTTGAGTGCCAGGTTATTTTTGCAGTGAAGCTGTGGATTTTTTTGGGAAGGACATGGTTGGTTTGGAAGGAACGGTTTAAATCAACATTATGAAGGTGGTGTGTTTTAGTGTAATTCCTCTTCTCTTGCCTGCAGTGAAATTTGTTGGTTGGTTGATGTGGTGATGTTGTTTTCTTGAATTTTGTGTTTGTTGTGCAGTGGAGTTGGTTGGAACACTTGGAGTTTGTTTATGTTTTTCACACTGCAGTACCTGGTGGCGAGTACTGGAATTTTTGATGTTAGGATGGAGAAAATGAATAGGAAGCCAAACTGAGAGGAACAGGGAAAGAGACAGTGAGAAAGAGAGAGAGAGAGAGATTGGACTCGATATTCATCTGCAAATTTTGCACTTCAGCCACCATTCCAGATTATATGATTCCATGCCGATGATGCTCATTAATTAAATTTGTGACTGAACTCTTTGAGGGAGAATTGTATGACCCTGTGGTGTTGGGGGGCTTGTGGCTCTGCCATAGGTGGCAAGGCCTTTGGCAGGGAGAGCTGCATGGTCAAGGTGCTGCTCTCAGGCTGGCTTCCTGCCACAAGGCTTGTCCTGGGTGCCTACAGCTTTAAGAGGTGCCAGGAGACATGAACAATAGAGTTGTGATTACTTTGGACGGAGTGTCTACCAGGGCACCTGTGTTATTTCCTGGAAGCCTCTTCTTTCAAAGGAAAACCCTCCTCCCCATCCACACACGCCTTTTTCTGAAAGAGCTCTTTCAAAAAAGGTGTTCTTCCTCATAGAAAGAGGAGTACCGCTGTCAGAAAAACCCCTCTGTTCTTTCGACTTACTTTAGAAAGAACGTGCTTGCAGTGTGGACGTAACTCAAGTTTTGTCAGAAAAATGGCTGTTTTTCTGACAAAACTCTGTAGTGTAGACATACCGTTGGAGATCAGCTACATCCACTCCGATTTAATTAGCACTGTGGGTACTTTCCCATTTCTGTATCCTTTTTTTTTCTTCCTCTTTCTGCCTTTCTTTTTCTCTTCTTCATCTGAGGAAGTGGGTTGTAGCTCATGAAAGCTTATCTCTGATACCCTAATAAATGTATTAGTCTTTAAAGTGACACCAGACTTGTTGTTTTAATTGTAAAGTGACTCAAAACAACAACATATGCCTTTCTGCTTCTTGCTGGATATAATTAGTGACTATGCTGTCAAGTAAGAAATGATGTCAAATTTGAATAATAGCAGGTTCAGTATGACCCAGAGGCATGCACAGGAATTTAAATCCTTCCACTTTTGGAGGGGCACATTCTGTGCCTCCGCTGCCATTGTGGGACTAAAGGAGCTTTGTATCCCCATTGATTATTGAGGGTGTGTGCCCCTGTTTCACTCCCCTTTCCATTGTACATGACCCTGGTATGACTCGTCACATTAACAGCAGGAGAGGAAGGAGAATGTGAATGCTAATTGATGCTGAATCTGCATGCAGTAAAGTTAGATTGAGAAAAAAGACTCTGATGAAGGAAACAGTATGAAATGAATGCTATATTTGCATAAAGGTCCCTGGACAATATACAATGTTTATAGATAGCAGACTCTTTTCCCAGCAAACAACGACTTGATAAAGCACTGAAAGAATTAATGTAGTACTATGTACAGATTGCAAATTCAGTTCCACTAAATTGTTTATAATGAAGTTGTCTATGACTCAGAAGTTTCTGCTATTTTAGTTTCTGTGCTATGGCACATCAATAAATTCTGCATCTCGTATTCAGTACCTAATGCTTGGATTATACGCTTATCCTCTTTGTCCCAAAATAAACATTTTAAAATGAGCAATTCATTTTTTCCCATCATCTTCACATTTCACTGCCATACTGTTATGTGTGTTGTTGTTAGGTGATTCAGTCTCTGAAAATTTGTGTTGCTTATATGTTTTGTGTATCAAATATTTTTATTTCATATTTGGTGAAAAACTATATTATTGACTCCTATCTATCTATCTATCTATCTATCTATCTATCTATCTATCTATCTATCTATCTATCTATCTATCTATCTATCTATCTATCCCAGACTGTGTGGTTCAGGCCATCTGAGGTCTTGGGAGACTTAAGTCAAAGCTACTTGTCATCAGATATTAACATTCTGAAAAAATGAAATGAACATTTTTTTGCTTTATTGTTTTCTCACTTGGTTGTGTCATCTCTATAACCTCTTGCCCCGGGCTAATTTCCACATGCTTCAGCTGAGCCATTCTCTTATGCACAGACCTGCAATGACAAAAAATAATAAAAATAAAAATCAACTACCAGTGCTTCCTTTCTAGATTCAACCAAACACCCCAGAGTCCATTTCCTTTAGACCTCAGTTCAGGAAAGCACTCAAGCATGTGTTTAAATTACATTAACTGCAATGGGACATAAGCAGTCCTTAGGTGCTCTAATGAGTCAGGACCTTTGTTTATAATCCTGAGAGAATGGCAAAATGCTTGTTGACTAGAGCTGAGTAGGGCAGAGTTCTTTCAATGACAGAAATGGCCCAACACACTATAGGAAATTTTTCCACTTTGTATTTTGGGCCATTATGATAAAATATGAATGTGTGTGGGGGGGTTGGGTTGGGGAGGGAGCTTTCAGTGGAAGCTTCAAAACTAGAAATATGTGGTGTTCACAGTATATTGAAGATGGAGGTGGGGGAACCTGAGCAGTACTGTGGGTATGCTGCGTTGATTCTTCAGATTAGACATATGCAGATTTGAGACACCAAGACTGCAAGGGCACCATCTAATCTGTGTAGTAGTTTGCATTTATTCTTGTAACAACCATGCTTTCCCTGAAAGTTGGTCTATTTTTTTTTCAAGTTATTTCAGACAAACTCATTGCAGCAACCCATGAATCTTTCAAGCTTGCAGTCTCATACTGACTAGGTTTGAACCCAGGCACAATGTGATTATTGGTAAGACCTCTGTCAGATTGAGCCCAAGCTCTGTACGACAGTTTAAAAAAAATAAATTAAAGCAGGAAACAATGAAGATCTGGGCCTGCAAAGAGATACGTACAGGCTGAGCTTAGTACCATTCCAAACAATGGAACTGTTTCTCAGAGCTGAAAGTTCAGCATCATATATGCAAGTCTCTTGCAGGATTGGGCCATTCCTGGGACTCATTTTAGGGGTACTATAAACACATTTCAAATTGTGTTCTATTTTTTTCAAGATACACTTACCTTGAGGAAAGAAAGAGAAATTACTTGTCAGAAAAAACTTCATTGACAAAGCCCAAATAAAAAGGAAAACTGGAAGAAAGAAATGTGGGTTTCAAATTAATGCATTAATGCATTCTGTGAGGCCAGCAAAACCTTTGCTCCTAAGATCCTTAGCACCTACAATATTAAGCACACTTCTGATGCTTAACAAGTAGCTGATAGCAATAGGTCCAGCTCATGAATGAAGGTAGCATTGCAGAAAGATGTACCTCTTTGCGCTAGTACTGAGGACAGAGAAACTATAGTGTGTTGAGTCCCTTTTCTCCATTTCCCCTTGTAATGTGGTCAGAAAGTCAAATGGTATAGCCTTGAAAAGTTGTCTTCACTGTTCAAGTTTTAATCCTGCAGCAAGAAGTTGATTCAGGTACCTTTTTCTCCAGACATTTTTGACTTGGATCAGATATTTTTAATATAGTCTTTCTTAGATGGGTATGTTGTAGCTTAAGGAAGTACCAAGGACTTGTGTGATAGAGGATAAGAAAACTAATAAGCAAATTTACTACCCTCTACTTGCCCTACCAAAGAAATGTCAGGTTCATATCGCTGTATTGCAGTTATGAAATAGACTGTCTCTCAAGTCAATTTCCATATCTCATTTTTGCTCTGAATTCAGAAATAAAGTATAAGACTACACAAATAATATTCAATAATTTCATTGTTTTGATGGGCAGCTCTTTATGGAAACAGAGTAAACACTGCCAGCTCTGATTTGTATCTGTGATATTGCAGTTTTTACACACTGCCTTTAAATGGCTTTGAATATATCTTTGTTATCTGTCCTCTTTCAGATCTCACAATCCTTTACTTCCGTTGCATGAAGGTCCAAATTAAACATGGCACCAAATGCCTGCAGGTCTCATTGATACAAAATTGCAGAAACCATGGCTTTCTTCAAACAACAAAGAAGGAACTTTGTTAAAAAAGAGTTAAGGCTACTCTTCTTTCTCCATCCTCTTCACTTTTGTCTTTTCATAGACCTTCCTGTGTGCCCACCTGGAGTGCCTTCCTACCATACATTTAAAGAAACAGTAAATGTATACCTACATACCCCAGAGCAATCTGCTCACTGCAAGTAAGGCAAGTCATTCACGAGTCCCTGAGCATCTGGATGGTTTCAGAAAACTAGGCCAAAATAGCATAATCGTTCTATGGTTTTTTTACCCTGGATGATGTTATTCAAAGGTGCTCTGACTGACACATCATGCTTGTTGGCAAACAGAATAATGTTCTCAACGGGTAATCATTTTTGTCAATAGCCCTCAGATGATCACTCAGGAAGTCAGCATTGATAATGGACTGCCTAAAGCAGGTGCTGCCACTTTATAAGGTTCCACACACACTAACCTTGCCTGAACAAATACAAGAGCAAAAACATATTTAAAAGCAAAGGAAATATTATGTCAGTAGCATTTTCAAAAGATGTTTGGCTCAGGCTGTCTGCAAAATGCAGCACCAGTGAAATGTCTTAAAAGAACTATGTTGACAATAAAGGTTGATCAAAGTTTCTAGAGGAAAAAAGAAGCTGTGCTTTCACAGAGAACAGAGCTGAATAAATGTTAGGTACTTTTGAAAAGCAACTACTGGTATACTAGCAACTGCCAATTCCCTCTTGTGTTTCTGGTGGAGAAGACTACTGGATATCGGGGCAAGCTCTGGCAATACCAGTAGTCATTTTCATAGTAATCTGGAGGAAGACCCTTTGTAGTCAAAGTGACATCTACAACAGGTCCAGCACCAAAATCACCAAACCCTAATGTTCCATTTTGGGAGCATTTGAACACAGAGAAGTAAATTCTGTGCTCCTTTTGCATCACTCAGGTACAACAAAGGGAACTTAAACGTCTCACAGGTCTTTTGCTGGGTATATCACCATGTGGCAGAGTCCTTAGTGGCAGGAGAGCTTCTTCTAATAACTCCATTTCTACCTTGCCTGGCATAGGGAGAGAGAACAGTGTGCCAATGAAATGGCCATAGTGGTTTGGGCTCTGGTTATCACTGTCTAGCATATGTCCCTTAGGGTATCCACTTGGTGCAAATTAGAGCAGGCTAACCTATGGCAAAACTGGGGCTAGGGCAGAGAAGTGGAGACCCCTAACCAGTGCCATGTCACTTTCCCACTTGCTAGGTTCAGCAGAGAATCTGCCTCATACAATCAAAGTTTCCTTGAAGGAAATTCCTGGCTTTGAGGGGGAATTCTTTGAGAACGAGAAAGGATTGATGCCACAATTTAATATTAATGTTTCTTTTCAGTGTTCAGTTTTTATACAGTGTTTCAACATCATTGCTCACCTGTCTGAAAAGTGTATATCACTGAAAATACATGCAATAATAAATATTAAAAGGAAAATAATGTAACACAGTGCCTTGGCGGGCTCTGCTTTTCCTTACTCCTGGTGCAAGGCTTAATTTCAATTGATCTTGAATGTGGGGCAGCATTAGTAAGAAGTGTCCTTGTCTCATTTACAGCAGTGAATGGTCACTTTGATAAGAACAAGAGTCCAGTTCTGCTCATGAACATCTATTGAACTTGGTGAAAGCTGTGTGCCCAAAAGTTTAAGAACCCATTGATTACATCCTTCTCTCAAAAGGGATTGCTTAAGCAAGGCATGTGATATTACAAGGATGCACCCACTCATTTTGTTGTTTGCACAGGTCTTCCAGTCCAATCTGGGACCTGAACGTAATTAACTATATTGGTTGAATCACTGTAATCCGGACTTCTCTAGTCTGCCAACACCCCTGGTCCATGGAGTAGATTTTCCTCCCAACACTCCAGTTCGGCTCACAGCCCTCCCTCCTGGCAACCTGGCTCAGTGTAATACGCATACCCTCCTCCTCTACCACCATGGTATGCACAACAGTATGGCTGACCACCACCATATACCACTCAGTGGCAGCCGTGGGAACCACACCCCAAGAAAAGCCACCATCATGCCCATCTCCAGACCATTTGCTACTGCTTTGGTAATTGAGCCGAATTCTGCAGCTCACTCTGAAATACAGGACTCCCTTTCAGAAGGGGAAGACAGATTCCCCCTTGCATAATTCCTCATCCTCACCCGATGAGGCAGTCATAGCCGAAATCCCACCATTTGGCGACGACTCAAGAAAAGTCTCCGGTCACCGGTGCGAGGACTCACCAGCACCCAGAGTGGAGCACCCACGGGGACACATCTCAAAGAACCACTGTTACTGCACTAGGTGAGTAACTCTTTCTTCTGAAACTCATCTGTGTAGCTTCCCATTGGGAGATTCTGTGTAGTAGTAGCACTATGATAGACCCAGAGCAGCTGGCTACAAATAGTTTGGTGGAAGGCAGACATACTTGGAGGTGGGTGAATGTTTTTCTATTCCCTGAATAAACTGTCAGAGACCATGGCCATGTAATCAAGACAGGCAGGCACCTGACATTCCTTAAGAGCTTGTCTGCAGTAGCAGGCTAACCAGGCACCTGCAGCCAATTAAGGCATTCTGTGTTACTCTAAAAGTTTTCCCCTCAGGTAAGGGGGGAGAAGGAGAAGAATGAAGGATTGACATGAAGAATTGCATTGCTGGAGCACTGAGGACTGCAAAAAGGAAAGAGTCTTTGTGCTGAAGCAGGAAAGAATCACTCTGGTACCAGGGAGAAGGTGTACAAGGGGAGCATTTGGGAAAGTGGCCTAGGGAAAAGGTTGCTGTATTGGGGCTAGGGGAAAACCCCTGGCAGTTGCCACTACCTAGGGTCCCTGGGCTGGAACCTGGAGTAGTAGGTGGGCCTGGGTTTCCCCCAACCCTCCCCACACCACTGGTGAGGATGTCTCAGTAATCTGTGACTGTGGCCTGTAGAAAGTTAAGAGGGTCACAGCAAACCTCTGAGGCATACAAGAACCACTTAGAAGTACAGGACCCACTGGGGGTGGATGGAACTTTGCCACACCACCTTTTGCCCAGTAATGAATCTGGATTGTGAACACACGTTTATTTGAGTTAATTAGTAATCCTCCCAAAGACTAACTTTTCAGTGCCTATCTAGGGAATGTTTATAATCCAACACATTGCTACATGAAACTATATGACATCTTTCCCGATGAGCTGGTAAAACAGAGATCACTTACATGTTACATAGTGGCTTGTGTGCAAAGAATGTCTGTTTTATTGCCGGATTCCTTTGAAGATATTTTAGCCTTTGAGAAACAAAGTTTTGAAATATGGTTCTGAATGCTACATACAATATGATGAAGGTTTATGTGCTGGCACCCTGAGGACGATTTATTCAACTGTCATTCTTGCCCTGTACTTACCAGTTTTGGGGGAGATTTTTCAAAGGCACAAATGGATTGGTAAATGCCAAACTCCTATTGAAAATTAATAAGAGCTAGGCATCTAACTCTCTCTTGCCTGCACCAGAGGCATAGCTGCATTGACACAAAGGCTAGAAAATATAGACAAAATTCCCAATAACCTATGATTTCTACTGGTGCCATGTACCACATTCAGAAACCAGTGTAAATTTAAACTGGTGCAAATTATAGCATAGAGAGATTTGTTTGACAACAGTAGGGATTTGCACCGGTGCAGCTGCAACACCAGTGTACAATGAAGCTGTAGATGCAGTTGCTACTTATCCTAGATTCCAGGTGGATTTGTCCTCTTGGCTTTGTCTTTATCTCAAGCATCTTAAATGAAAATTCCTAATATTCAGCCGACCTTTTCTTTTGTCAGTTTCCACAAACATGTCCTTGTTGAGGCTTTAGGCGTATGATGCCATTATGATTTTATCCCACCAATTAATGTTTTCAATGCCTCTAGTCATTCATGGTTCTGTTTGTGCCCTTTGTGGGTCTCACTGTCATGCAGAGGAATCACAGATAGTAGGAGATGATCAAATCCCTCAGATTCAAAGAGACCATTTTAGTTTTTAATTCAAATCCCATCAAGATCACTTTAATGTGCATGTTTCCTTTGGGGCATGATACTGAGCAGTTATAGCCCAAAGTCAGTCCCCCGGAATATTTCATATCACATACTAGTAAAGTATGTAATTACTGTCCCAGAATTATTATAGGCTATAATACACTCTGTCCTACAATACTCATTGTTCAATAAAACATTTAATAAAACCAAATTCACTTTATACTGTCTGCTCTTATAAACCAGGTAGATGCAGGTCAGGTTACCAACACAATGCTGTTACTGTCAAATTCAGCTAAAGCAGATCCCAATTCTAAAAAGTGAAATGTGATGGATTGTTCTGCAGAATTCTTCAGAGCAGTTAGGCTAGGCTAGGAGGTGCCACTTAGGAACACAGCAGAGGACATGAGTGGATAGAGCACATCCCTGTAAGTGAAGAAAACTCAGTTCTGTCTGAGTTCTGCTATGGACCTGCTGTGTCCTTAAGCAAATCACTTCACCTTTCTGTGCGTTTTTCTGTCTTATCTTGTCTAAGTCCATGTCAACAAAAGAGTCACAGCCAGTCTCTTACTGTATGAACATAAGAATATTCTGTGTGGTTGTACAATGTCTACCACAACGGGTCATTGAGCTCAGTTGGGGCCTTTAAGCATTATATTAATAATTAGCAGTTTATAATCTACCACATTGTATGCATAACTCTGAGGAGATGGGTATAAAGGAACTGGAGGGAAGTAATCACATATTGGTCGGAAACATATAGATTACTTCTAGATCTTACAAGTTTCTAAATTAACTATATTAACATGGGAGAAGAACCTGAGTAGCACTAGCCGTGACAGCTCAATGAAGACCAGTAGTCAATGTGTAGTTGTGATAAAAAGAGCTAACACGACATTAAGCTGCTAAAGGAATGGGAAGGAGAATGATACAGAAAATATTAAAGTACTGTTATATAAATCTGTGTTGCCTCCTCATCTGGAATACTATGTGCAGTATTGGTCACCCTATCTGTAAAAGGACATTGTAGAATTACAGCAAGATCAAAGAAAGGCATGGAGAAGGGTTAGGAGCATGAGATTGTTTACTTTAGAAAAGAGATGAAAATGAGGGGATGTGATAAAAAAAATAATATAGAGAAAGTAGATTTGGAGCTTTGGTTCTCTTATTTCAGAACACAAGAATAATAGATGTTAATTCAAATGTACAAATTGGTAAATCCAAAATCGATGAAAGGAGATTAATGTTTATATGGTGTGTAAATAAACTGTGGAACACATTGCCACAGAAAGTCATTGGGGTCAAGAACTTGGCAAAACTGAAAAAGGGGCTGGACATTTATAAGGATGTCAAGAATAGGTTATAAACATTTTGGAAGGGATACTAAATCCGAGACAAACACAAGACCTAGAATAGGTGGTCATTTATCTCATATCTGCCTGCTGCAAGGTTTACACACATTCCTTTGAAGTACCCAGCATTGGCCCTTGTCAGGATACTGGATTTGATATAGGTGCAGCTTGACCCGGTATGATAACTCTTATGTTCCTAATGTAGGGGGGGTAGAATCCTTTAACAAATCAGCTTGTATTCACAGTGGACAGAGGAGGAAACCCCAAACCATATTAAATAAATGTTGGGACAAGTGAAATATGGAAGTTGTTCCTTCCTAAAATTAGACAGAGTATGTGGTACTGGAGAGTCTCAAAATCTCCTAAAATCTTTTGTTGGTCCGTACTGTTTCTGTTACTGTTGTTAAGAGGCTACGTACCGTTCAACAGGATAATAGCAAGCAACCCCAGTTTCCAAAGCCGTTAGGCAGCAGCTATAGCCTGTGCATGCTCTGTTCTTAAGCAAATGGTTCCCAGGCTATAGAGCACTCTCATAGTAGCACGTTTTCTTCGTGGTCAGGGCCCCCTTTTTCCCTCTCCCAAGATATGGTCCTGTGAATGTGTACATTGGTTAATCTGTGCTTGAGAAATCCCTCACTACCTTCACAGCTCAATAGCATTTGGATGGGACCATACTTACTAAATTATTTGTTTGTCTTTTGATGTGTAAGCACGTTAGAAGATAAAAATGTTATTCCTCTTGAAACGTATATAAATCATGCAACTGTAAATTTATGTAATGGTTCTGAGTAGGATTAGAATCAATTATTTCTCAGCAATAGAAAACCTGTACTGTTTGTGGGTGTAACACAAAGTTGTGTGTGGATTTTTTTAAATAAACAAAAAAATAAATGCTGAAAATGTCTGAGAATTCAAAAATAGGCAAGTCACAGAACACTAGTCGCTGTGTGTGGTTGATCCAGCTGATGTCCTGAACCAAGAGAGCTCTCTGCCATGTTTGTGGTTATTCTCTTCACACTGACTCAGCAGACATTTTAGCCTTCAGAGTGAAACGCAGGATGACATTCCTATAATCTTATTATATAGATGGGCTGTGATGCTGACTCATCACTCTTTATTGGCAATATGACTACAGTGAAATCAATAGTGATCAAACATCTAATTCATGACTACAGACATTATTGTGCTTAAGTTCAGATAAAACGGCCATCCTCGAGCCTGGGGTTAATATTTGGCTAGTTGTACATTAATTTGTATTTCTTGATGTTCCAAAAAGGTAAACATTGAATTTTAGTTTCTACTCACAATCATCAGTTCTCTGCTGAAGCAATGTAAAACACCTGTAGCAAGGAGAATATAATCTATTTTGAGTAATTATAATCTATTAACTCTATGCCCGAGTATTGTCTTCCTTTGGAGTTAGTGCTTAACCCTAACATAGGTCCTTATGCCCCCTAAATTCCTAACTTCCTACACCAAACAGGAAGATATGTTCAGTCTCAACTCCCGGAGTACTACAGGGACTGGATTCTTTTCATACCCCATGGGACATGCTTCCTCCAAAGGGGCAAATGTTATTTGTGGCTAAATGGCCTCCCAGGACTGTGATAATCAACAGCAATGAGGGGGTGGGGAGCAGGCAGGCAGGGTCATGTGCCTCTCCCCTGCACAATATCAGAGGTGGGGAGGGCAAGGGGCTGGTCTGGGCTTGTTGTGTGTTTGCTCAACTCTCTCAGGCAGTCTCTGGCCATGCTGCCTGAGAGAAGAGACATTGCCCAGTGCAGTGCAGTGACAGAGACCCCTCCGCTGCCCGGTAATGAGCTGGGGAAGAGAGGGGATGGAAAGGCACAGCAGCACTCTTCCAAAGCCTCCAGCCACATTGACTGAGATAGTGCAAAACAGACACTCCACCCCAGGTAATGTGGGATGGGGAAGAGATGGGATGGGAAGAGCATGTGAGCCTCAGGCAAGAGGTGGGTGGGGTTAGTGCCTATGGTCATAACTGCTCCCATCTGAGTCTTGTCATTGTCTACCACACATTTACTTGATTGCAAACAACATGGACATGCAAAAAACTAAAATTCAAGAGTGGAAAAAGAAAACAGAAAATCCCTCCCCTTACATTTTTCAGCCCTGCTGTCAGTATCCACAGGCTTTCTCTACATTAAAGACTTTCTAAAAAAATATTCCCATCACTGCTACCACCAGTTGCACCTCCACGGTGGGAGACCTAATGTAGATTGTCCATCTGTCTTTTAATCACAAAGTTGATTAAGGGGAAGTCTATTCTACAAAATTATATTGACCTAATTTGTCAGCCTACAGCCACTCCAGTTTTTAAATCACTTGTGTGTTTGCGCGCTCGAAGTCTTGTGTTGGCAATTTGTGACTTCACTGGGAATGCTTGTGTCAATTGTATTGTCAGTGAGGAGCACAGTGGTATGGCTCTGAAAGCCAGTAACAGTCGACGTAGGGAATGCAATGTCTACATCAACACTGTGATGACCTAATTATATCAACCAAGACTCTATGCCATTCATGGAGGTTGAGTTACTAAATCAGCATAGTGGGTTACTTACGTTGCCAGGAGCCAAAGTGAAATGAAGACACGTACACAGCCAAGTTGATGCAAGGCAAGTTATGCCAATCTAACTATGTAGTGTAGTCCTGATCTAATCCTGGTTGGTCTATGTTGCATCCAGGTTAAAACACCACAGGTGGCCTGCTGTGCTCTGTCTCCACTGCTTTTCCACCAGTGATGGCAATGGTGGGAAACTATAAGGAAAAAAATATTCAGCGTAGGCACAACCCAAGTCAGAAGGAATTAGATATTCCCAGACTCCTCTGAGTGCTCATTAGTGCAATAAAACATCTCATTGTTGCAACAGGGTTGTCCCCTCCACTGACCACAGAAAATATCTGAGATCTTGGCATGAAAAGTAAGACAGCTAAGAGCCTGTTAACTAAGGAGACTTAAGATTTTTGGCCTACATTATTTTATTGTAAGTGTATGGTAAGCAGTCTCTGAAGTGTTGGCGGTGGGGAGGCACTGGGGAATAGACAAATATTGTGTGGTACAATCCCAGAGTTCCCTGCAGGGCTAGGAAAACAAACTGCAGTGTTACCAGCAGTGATCCCACACAAACTTCAACTGATGTGGAGAATGTATTCACTAGCATAGACAAAGCAAACTTTTTTCAGACTATGTATGGAAGGTGTGTGGTACCTTGTGATACTGTCTTAGCTGTGCTATCTGTGATATTGATGACAATTTAGTCTTATCTGCACAAGCACTTTAACAGTTGAGGAGAAACCCATTGCTAACAGCCATTGACAGCCAGTAGGTTATTTTTTTCTAATGTACATGAGTCCTGGGAATGGAAAACATGAAATAATGTAATAAAACAGAAGACAATATTAATTCTGCCAAGTTCAGCCTAGTAATCCTCCTGCAATTGGAAACAGATATGGTATTTACTTCCCACACTAACCATATGTTTACACTGCATGCTTATTTCAAAATAAGTTGTTCCGAAAGAAATACTCAGAAATAGCTTATTTTGAAATAACACGTCTACACTACAAGGAAGCCTCAAAATTAGTCCAAGGAAGGCTTCACTAATGTGGACATACTACTTCGATTTAGAGCTCCATGAGGCACTGGGGAGTAATTAGTTTGAATGGCCCTCGAAAATATTTCTAAATAGCAGCAGTGGAGCATCCAAAATAGCTATTTCAGAATAGGATTATTCCTCATGGAATGAGGTTCACAGAAGTTGGAATAAGCCATCCATTATTTCAAAACTATTTTGAAATAACAGAATTGCTGAGTAAACACTTGGATTACTATTTTGGAATAACTGCCGTTATTCCAAAATAATGTTGCTGTGTGTTAGGGTATGTCTACACTACAATGTTAATTCGAATTAACTTAGTTCGAATTAGTTAATTCGAACTAAGCTAATTCGAATTAACGGATCCAGACTACAAAACTAGTTCGAATTAGCATTTTGCTAATTCGAACTAGCATGTCCACATTAAGTGGACCCTGAACCGGGCTTAAGGATGGCCAGAAGCAGTGCCGGCAGGGCATCAGAGGAGAACTTAGAGCATGGAGATGCTTTCTCAGGCTAGTCAAGGGCTGTGCTTAAAGGGTCCCGACACCCACCCCGGACAGACAGTTCTCAGGTGTGCCCCGTTTGCAAAGCAGTCCTGGCTTGGAGTGCCCGGACTACCCACACTGGGCACATCACACCACTCGGCCATCAGCCCGGCTGCACTTGCCACAGGCTGCCATCTGGGGAGAGGGGGCAATTGGGGGGCTGCAGGACAGCTTCCACCCCCAGAAGCCCGCAGAGCCAGCCCAGTCCTCCCCATCGGGGGCTCGTACCCCATTCCTCCCTCACCTCCTTCCACTTACCCTTCCCTAGCCCCTCTTCTTGATGTACAAAATAAAGATAACGTGTCTTCCAAAATGGAATCTGTCTTTATTGAACAAAACTGGGGGAGACTGGGAAAACGAGATGGGAGAGGGGAAGAGAGAGGCTGAGAGAGGGGAGGGCAACTAAAATGATCAGGGGTTGGGAACAGGTCCCATATGAAGAGAGGCTAAAGAGACTGGGACTTTTCAACTTAGAAAAGAGGAGACGGAGGGGGGACAGGATAGAGGTCTCTAAAAGCATGAGTGGGGTGGAGAGGGTGCATACAGAAAAGTTCTTCATTAGTTCCCATAAAGAAGGACTAGAGGACACCAAAGGAAAGGAATGAGTAGCAGGCTTCAAACTAGTAACAGAAAGTTGTTCTTCACAAAGCAAAGAATCAACCTGTGGAACTCCTTGCTGCAGGAGGCTGTGAAGGCTAGAACTAGGATAGAGTTTAAAGGGAAGTGAGATCAAGTCATGGAGGCTGGGTCCATGGAGTGGTATTAGCCAGGGGGTAGGAGTGGTGTCCCTGCCCAAGATTTGTGGAAGGCTGGAGAGGGATGGCATGAGACAAATGGCTTGGTCACTGTCTTCGGTCCATCCTCTCCAGGGTCCCTAGGGTTGGCTGGTCTAGAATGGACCTTTGGTCTGACCCAGGACGGCCATTGTAAGCTCAGGGCTCAGGGTCGGGGGTCTCACTGGACCCCCTTGATTCTCTTGCACTCCTGGTCCTGGGTGGCCAGGCTGGCAGCTCTCCTGCCCTAGCCGGCCACTTTCCTGTGCCTAGTACAGAGGTCGTGGACGAGGACCACGATGTCCGCACTAGCCCAGGTTGGCGCCCGCCTCTTGCGGTCCCGGGCAAGCTCCCAGGAGCCGCCAGCCTGGTCCCGGGAAGAGGGGGAGAGCTGGGGGGCATCGGGTGGGTGGCTCGATCCGTGCCAGGTGCAGGGTTTAACCTAGGTTTCCTACACCTGCATTGCAGCTAAACCCATATCCTAGCCTAGATTCTTTCCCTATAGCTTCCCCTATATCCAGCAGGAATAATAAGTCACCTGCCTCAGTGAGTCAACAGAGCTTGATAATTATTTTCTATCACCATCTGGTAGTAAGATGGGGTGCTCAGGCAAATATCATATGCCTATGGCTATATCTACACAGCAGCATTATTTCAGAATAACTAACAGTATTTCTAAATACAGGCAGTCCCCGACTTTCGCGGATCCGACTTATGTCGGATCCGCACTTACGAACGGGGCTTTTCTCGCCCCAGAGCTCGCGGACGGCGGGACCGCCCAGAGCGCAGCGGTCTCGCCACTGCGTCCTCCAGGCCGAGAAAAGCTGCTCCGGGTATCCCTGGTGTGCTGGGGGGGGGGGACTCCCCAGCACAGCAGGGAGACCCGAGCAAAGCCGCACAGGCGACGGGACCCCGCTGCCCGTGCAGCTTTGCTCCTTTGCCCGAGAGCAAAGCCGCACAGGCGGCGGGGTCCCCCACCTCTGCGGCTTTGCTCTTGTCTCCCTGCTGTGCGGTTGTGTGTCACGCTGCTGTGCGGCTATGTGTCTCTCCCACCTGTGCGGCTTTGCTCCGGGGCAAAGGAGCAAAGCCGCACGGGCAGCGGGGTCCAGCCGCCTGTGCGGCTTTGCTCGGGTCTCCCTGGTCTGCTGGGGTGGGAGGGGACGCAGCTAGTGCGCCCCCCCCCCCCAGCAGACCAGGCTTTTGTTGCGGGACGCCTGGGGTAGAGCAGGTGGGGTGCTGACGGGTTGGTCCTGCGGGGACCTACCCAGCAGCGCCCCAGCTGTTCTGTCCCAGGAGTCCAGATTCAGCTGCTGTTGAAACTGATCAGTGGCTGATTCCAGGAAGCCGGGGGCAGAGCAACTCTGCCTAGGGCTTCCTGTAGTCAGCCGCTGATCAGTTTCAGCAGCAGCTGAATCTGGAGCCAGTTCCGACTTACATACAAATTCAACTTAAGAACAAACCTATAGTCCCTATCTTGTACGTAACCCGGGGACTGCCTGTAACGTGTCTACACTACAAGCAGTTATTTCGACATAATGTCAAAATACTGTCAAGCTGCAGGACTTCTTACTCTGACTTCTGTAACCCTCATTTTACGAGGAATAAAGGAAGTCAGAGGAAGAGTGCTCTTCCTCGGACTTCCTGCTGTGTGGAGAGCACCAAAAGCCTAAATAAGCTATTTCAACTTAAGGTATGCAATTGACATAGCTCAAGTTGCATAACCTATTTTGACTTTAGCCCTGCTGTGTACACTTGTACTATCAGAGCACTGTTTTTTTTAAGTAAGTCCTTGTAATTAAAAAAATAGGAGGCATATTTTCAGTAACAGATGCCCCAGTAGTACTTACTTTTCTAAGTCTTTTTTTCTTGAATCTCTGCATATTCCCTGAGTAATCTTGTTCAGTCCTTCTTCTCTTCCATGAAATACTTTATCCTCATTGTACATTGCCTGAAAAGTATGCCATGAGTGCAATGTACTGTAATGACCCATGTATCTAGTTTAGGAATGTGTAGTATTGGTGCGTTGCATGATGCAGTCGTAGCTGCTGTCAATGGCTGATGGTTCCCATAAATTCACAGGAGAAAGAGCACAACACTTTCCCTGCTTAAGATTGATTGCCAAGAAAAATGTTTCTAAGAAGTATGAAGCTTTCCAGCTGACAGTCTATCGTGATGCAAAAAGAGCACATACAATGGCTTCAGATCTGTGGAGTGGTGATATATCATTGATAATATGGCAATAACAGTCTATTGGACAGCTTGCATTCAGAAGACTTTTCTGCCATGTGCTTGGGTCAGAAATAAACTACAGTATTAGGAAGCAAGAAGCATATAGTATAGATGGGTCAGAAAAAAAATCTCTACAGAATTGCAGAAGCAGTTTGGTATGTAATGGATAGGCTGTGGCCATTGCTCATCAGTGAGCTTCTGTGCTGCAGCATAAAAATGTACTGGGAGAATGGCATGTAAAATACGTCAACATGAAACCAATCAGTCAGCATTGTGCTATATCGATACTATACCAAAAAATTGTAAGATTTTATTGACAGCAAAGAGAGGTATTGCTGCCCCTAAAAACCTGTCCACAGTATAATGTGAAACAGTGAAATACTGTACTGGAATAGGTAAATGAACACACACACCTTGTGGACTTAGAGGACTGAAAATATAGTAAGTGAATGGTCCCTTTGAAGCTGACTGTGGACCACAGACTCCTTGACAAAGTGGGATGACTATGTGGACATGTACTAACAATGTATAAACATGCTGAAGATGAGGCATTCTTCATATCTGAAGAGAAGGGGAAAGCATTTTTCAGTATGCCTTTATGCCAGTGAACGGATCTTGTGAAAGGAATTTGCAACTATGAGACAGAGACTCTTTAGCTGGCATGGGCAGAGAAGAGGGGCTGACAAGTTGCTTCTTGTGGCCTTCTTTTAAGAATTCACCATGAGTGTAAATCTACAACTGCAACTTTAATGTTACCAAATTGAAAATTCTTGATCATCTCATCCTCCACACAATTAACCTCAAATACTATATAGTGCATCATCTCCCTCAGATTTTGAGTTTCAAAGATATTCTTCTTATTACATTGTTTTGTTATTTATTCTGTTGCACAGTATTCTCCTTCCTCCTTCTCTAAGTGTGCTATAAAATCAACTATTTATCATAATAATAGTAGTAGTAGTAATAATAATAATAATAATAGTTATTAATCAGGATAATCACAATGAAAATAAATACTGTGACAGGAAATGAGTAGTAATTAAGAGCAATATCTAAGTTCTTAAATTGGTAGTCATTATCATAGTGTCTCAGTGCCAGTCCTCAGTGACTTGCGGACAGTGTGGTTGTGTTTTGCAATCCTTAAGAAAAATGTATGTGGTGTGCTAATGACTGGGTTGTTGAACCGTTGAAGCAAAATATATATGCAGTAGTTCTTTGTATGCCAATGTTTTATTTTCTCTGTAACCTCTCCTTGTATCTTCTGAGCTCACAAACATGTGAATGGCAAAGCCTAAAATCTTTTTAAGATCAAAGACTTTGTGTTGATACATTCAGAGTTTATTAATGTTTATTGATGTCTTCTGTCTCATATCCTGCTTTTCTGTCAGAAAAATCTGCTAAAACCATTCTTTGGTCTGTAAAATGTTATGAATAAAAATATCTTATTCACATTATTTTTCAAATAATTAGTCACTAAATTATGGAGAAATGATTTTTTTTAAATTCAATGAATGAAAAGTAAATATTTCTGTCCATTTGTGTTCACAATGCAAGGCAAATGGCGCTTTAAAATATATGGTGCTAGCAGACTATCTAGCATTCCTGTAAGTTACTTTCTAATTATGAAATGTTGACAAACCAAGATATTTTCACAACTGATTAGTTATTTTGCGCATCTCAATTTTGGGTATCAGGTTTGACACCTTTAAAAAAGGGCCTACATTTCAGATTGCAATTTTTTCAGGTTTCTTAGGCTGCATATCCAAAAGGGAAGCACCCCAAATCATCAACACCTCTTAAAAATACAAGTCCCCAGAATAACCAAACAAACATTGACTAGTTCATCTATGATACTTAACATGTCATGTTCTCCATTGCAAGCTTTCCTTAAATTCTGCAACAAAGCCCTTAATGGGACAGAACAGAGATTCTGTAGCACCTTCTAGTTGATTTAAGTACATAGAAGGGAGGAGCTGATTGTATTAAATATGAATAATACAATTGGTCCAATGTTTCTTGTGTTATTATACAGTCTCTAATGTTTCATCTTCAATGTGCTGGCATTTTTTATACAGGCAGTCCCCGGGTTACGTACAAGATAGGGACTGTAGGTTTGTTCTTAAGTTGAATTTGTATGTAAGTCGGAACTGGTACATATTGTAGGGGAAACTCTAGCCAAACATTTCTCCAGAGCTCAGTTTTATTCTCCCACACCTCACTTCCCTCAGTCCTTTATTCTCAAGCTGAGGTGTCTGCTGAGAAAAGCCGCTCCGCATCTCCCTGGACTGCTGGGGGGGGCGGGAGGCTAGCTTCGCGTCTCCCTGGTCTGCTTGGCGGAAGCAGCTAGTGCAGGGTTGCCTCATCCCGTTTGTAGGTAGGGATCTGATGTAAGTCGGATCCATGTAACCCGGGGACTGCCTGTATTGAAAATAGATTACTGTATTAAGCATGGAAAATCAGATGCTTGAGTGGCTGGATCTTGTGTGTATGTGCTGGGAATTTTTCCACAATGGAAGGTGTGGGTAACAAATTGGAGGCTCTGGTCTGCTAAAATGAAAAGGACCACAATAGTTAACAGTGTTGTCATTTAAACTGCCATAATTTGGTTTTGAAATTAGCATTCTTTTAAAGAGGGAAACCTAGATGATCTCTTTGAAGACTTGCCTACCACTTGTAAAACAAGAGTGAAGAAGAGAAGTCTAGGAGTTTGCCTCAATACAGACTGATTAAAATCCAAGGGCCAAATTCTGCTCTCAGTTATTCTAGATTCACATTGATGTGACTTCAGGTTTTGACTAAATAAAGTAGGTGATTATCCTCATAATACTTCTGACTGCTGCCATGAAGCAGAGTTAATAAATAAATCAACTGGAGAAGAAACGGTAAGCACTCTGGGTCAGGTCCTTAGCTGGTATAAACTAGCTCAGATGGTGTAAAAAGCAGTTTCTGTGATGATTAATTTTATGCCTGGTGGTCTGTACAGTACTGTGTTTGGGGAGAAGGAAAGATTCAGACAGCAGTATCTGTCACACCATCTGGAGCGGCTCAGAACCATGAGTGCCAACCTCAGGGCAGGCTGTCAAGGAGTAGAGCAAAACCCCCAAACTGGTTGTGTATTGTATAATTAGATGTCACCAACCAAGTAACAGGTATGAACTCCTATAGAACAATGACAGTCTTACCATGGAGTCACAGACATTCCCTCAGGCATTCAGCCTATCTTGCTACCCAGGCAAGCTGGGCTATGGGATAGAAGTGGCCACTTATATGGCAAAAATCACAATATTCAGTTTGCTCCCAGGAACCAGTCCCTCACCCCAGATCAATAATATCTCAGCCTGCAAACCAAAGACAGCACCTATAGCCTATCCAGTAATTACCTAAACATTTATGAGCTAGGTAAAAGAAATAGAGTTGCTTATAAAGTTAAAGCAGGTTACACACACACGAGTTATCAGTCTTGAGTTTCAAAAGGTAATAGAAACTTCTATCACATAAGCAGACTGCATATGTCCTTTGGGTCTAACCCCAGGAAAAGAGCTGAGGGGTTTCTGTTTAAGCTTAACCATTCTTGCCCATCTGGAGTCCAAGGCTGTGTCCAGACTCAGGGTTTTTTTCGGGAAAAGTAGCCTTTTCCCGAAAAAACTTCCCCTGCGTCCAGACTCAAGCCGCGTTCTTTCGAAATAATTTCGAAAGAACGCGGCTTTTCTTTCGATGGCGGTAAACCTCGTTTCACGAGGAAGAACGCCTTCCTTCGAAAGTTCCTCTTTCGAAAGAAGGCGTTCTTTAATGTAAATAGGGCTTCCTCGAAAGAGAGCATCCAGACTCGCTGGGTGCTCTCTTTCGAAAAAGCAGATTGCTCTTTCGAAAGATCCGCCTGCAGTCTAGACGCGATCTTTCGAAAGATGCTTTCGAAAGAGCCTCTTTCGAAAGAAGCCTGCAGTCTAGACATAGCCCATGATGCTCCTTGTCAGGGATGAGTTCAAGCACAGATCTTTCCTTCCTGGAGGGGATGAGGAATGGGCTCACCAGTCTCTGTCCTTTGACACTTTGCAGTGACTTACCTGCCTTTATTAGGCCTCTTTTGTGTAGGATGAGCGCTTTATTTTAATTGTTTCCTGTTTGGTGAGTTACATAGGATACATCTAGAATGTAGCGCTTTTCCGGGATACCGGAGGTATCCCAGAAAAGCAATGCTGCATCCAAGGAATATGTCTGCTTTTTCGGAAACATTTTCAAAAAAGCGGACGTGCTCTTTTACCATCCCTGTAAATCTCATTTTACAAGGAAGAAGAGATGTGTCAAAAGAGGACTTTTTTCCAAAATTTGGCACCGTGTAAACGTGCCAAATTTTAGAAAAGCCTCTTTCAACAGTAAAGCGGAAAAAGAAATGCAATTTGAGTACCACAAATTGTGTTTCTTTTTCTGATTTATCTTTGCAGTGTATACCTAGCCATAATTACAGAGGCTTACAATGAAAACATTTGTGGTCGCTCTATAAGATGGAGTAGTGGTTCCCAATCAAGGATACACATATGACTGGGCGTATGCAGAGTTCTTCTAGGCAGTACATCCACTCATATAGAAAGTGTTTTTAACCTCTGGGTTGTGAGCCCCAGGAAAGTCATGGGAGATAAGTTTGGGGTGGTTGCAAGAGCAAGCCTGGCATTAGGGGTTGGCAGGTAAGATAATTTCCTGGGACCCTATGCTACAGGGACCCCGTCAGGGTTAGTTACATGCTTCAGCTATGGGTGGTTTGGCTTGGGCTTCAGATCTTGGAAAGGGAAACAATATTCTGGAAATGTTGAGAACCACTGACATGGGACACAGATAGGAGAGATTAATACATGCTGCATCCTACAAGCTATTCATGAGTACTGAACACATTGTTATCCATTTAACATCTATTTTAACAATGCTAATGCAGACGTGAACTGTACTGGTATCCACCTATGTATTGATCAGTATTTAGTGAGGCATAGGGCCTTAGTATGAGCTGGCACCTGGTGTGCCAGCCTTACACAGTTCTCTGGGATTTCGATATTCTGGGTGTATTGTACATAAGTAAAAACATTTTGGGGGTCACAATAAATAGTGTGGTATGGCTGGATTTTCTGGATGTTTTTATTCATTAAATTTATTATTACTGATGGGATTTACAAGTAACCATGGTCAACACAAGCAATTTATCAGAAAGCTATTTTGACACAATTCTGACATGTTCTTGTTTATAATGAAAATACGTACATATAGCTTTTTATAACATTACTGACTTCTTCTGCATTCATTCCACCCTTTCCTCCCCAACACACACACAATGTGCTCAGATTATCTAATCTAGAAGCAGAAATGTTTCTCTTTCTCCATTTTGTTATCCCAGGTCTTTGTTCATCAGGAAGCAAATAGCGAAGCAATAAAAAAAAATCTATTTACAGTTTCCAAGGAGTTTGCTGCAATTCTGTTGATGATTGCATACTTATTTAGATGCAGCTTGAAGAGTTTTGCTTTGATATATGAAAGTAACTTGGGCTGAGGAATCTATCAAAGAGGCTGTGAAAAAGCAAATAAAATAACCTGTGGGGTGAAAATGAAACATGAAAGAGGAAAATAGCCTCCATTTCCCCTATGTCCTTCTATGCAGTAACAAGGAACTCATGTGAATTAAGGAACCTAAAAACAGAAGAGGTGCAACAATTCTAATTGATTTCCTGATCATAATGTGCATATGAGTGAGAGAAGAAATCCATGAGATGGTCAGTCAGGGAGCTCTCATTAAAATATTGTGGTATGGTTGTTTTTGTAAAAGCATTCTACAGTAATGATGTTCACTAGAGTTGCCAGCTGTCTAATTGCACAAACCCAAACATGTATGCCCCTCCTCTGCCCCCGCTTATTCCATTCTCACTCCCTTCCATTGCTCGCTCTCACCCACCATCATTCACTGGGTCAGGGCAGGGGCTTGCTGTAGGAGGGGGTGCAGGCTCAGGACTGGGAAGTGAGGCCAAGGTCTTTGGGACGCAGGAGGGGGCTTTGGGATGAGCCTGTGGCATGGGATTCATTGAAGGAGCGGATGTGGGGTGCAGGCTTAGGGAGGGAGCTTGAGTGCAGGAGGGGGCTCAGGGTTTGGGCAGGGCTTAGGGTGAAGAAGGGGATGAAGTATGTGGACTCTGGCTGGATGGCGCTTATCTTGGGCAGCTCCTGGGAAGTGACCGTCATGTCTGTCTCCTAGGCTCAGGGGCAACCAGGTCGGTTTGTGTACTGCCTCTGCCTGTAGGCATCACCCCTGCAACTACCACTGTCTGTGGTTGCTGGCCAATGGGAGGTGCACAGCCAGTGTGCTAAGGATGAGGGCAGCCTGCAGAGACCCCTGACTGCCCCAGAACCTAGGAGCTGGACATGCTGGTCACTTTTGGAAGCTACGTGGAGACAGGGCAGGTAGAGAGCCTGAGTGCCCCACTGCGCCACCAGACTTTAAACCACCTAAAATCTCTTGGATTGGCTTCAGTAGCTTCTCAGGGAGGGTATGTCTACACTACCCCGCTAGTTCGAAAATAGCGGGGTAATGTATGCATACCGCACTTGCTAATGAAGCCCGGGATTTGAATTTCCCGGGCTTCATTAGCATAAGCGGGGAGCCGCCATTTTTAAATCCCCGCTGCTTCGAACCCCGTGCAGCGCGGCTACACGGGGCTCGAACTAGGTAGTTCGGACTAGGGTGCCTATTCCGAACTACCGGTACACCTCGTTTCACGAGGAGTAACGGTAGTTCGGAATAGGAACCTAGTCCGAACTACCTAGTTCGAGCCCCGTGTAGCCGCGCTGCACGGGGTTCGAAGCAGCGGGGATTTAAAAATGGCGGCTCCCCGCTTATGCTAATGAAGCCCGGGAAATTCAAATCCCGGGCTTCATTAGCAAGTGTGGTATGCATACATTACCCTCCTAGTTCGAACTAGGAGGGTAGTGTAGACATACCCAGACTGAGCCCGATTCTGGGAGACTTCCAGCCAGTCTGGAAGTGCTGGCAACCCTAAGCTCAAATGGTCAGAAATGAAGGGGCAAATTTTAGATTTGCTGTAGAGGAAGGAGTAACGGAATACAATGGCTGTGTCTAGACTGGCAAGTTTTTCCACAAAATCATCTGATTTTGTGGAAAAACTTGCCAGCTGTCTACACTGGCCGCTTGAATTTCCGGAAAAGCACTGACGATCTCATGTAAGATCGTCAGTGATTTTGCAGAAAAACTATGCTGCTCCCGTTTGGGCAAAAGTCTTTTTCTGAAAGACTTTTGCCCAAAAGGGCCAGTGTAAACAGCACAGTAGTGTTTTCCGCAAAAAAGCCCCGATAGCGAAAATGGTGATCGGGGCTTTTTTGCGGAAAACTGCGTCTAGATTGGCTGCGGACGCTTTTCCACAAAAAGTGCTTTTGCGGAAAAGCATCCTGCCAATCTAGACGTGCTTTTCCGAAAATGCTTTTAACGGAAACTTTTCCGTTAAAAGCATTTTAGGAAATTCATGCCAGTCTAGACATAGCCAATAAGTATTCAAAGGTGAAAGAGGCCAATGCTTGGATTTGTGAGCTTGGATAAGAAGAGCAATGTAGTTGTCAAGAGCCATAGAGAACTGGCCCAAAGAAGACATTGAAGGAAAGATTAAAAATTGAGAACAAGTGTGTGTGAGAGAGGGAGCGAGAGAGAGAATACTATTTTATACTATGCAAACTATACAGACATAGCATTTCACAATAAACAGAGGAGAGCCTATTCAATGATGGGGCAGGGGAAGAGAGTCCTGGTTATATTTTTTGACTCTTGCCTATACTATCAGTGGCTGTATGTATCTTATTTTAATCTCCACAGCTTGGATAGTGTGATATAGATTTTCTGGTTTGTTTGTTTTTATTCATCAGGTTCCCCCATAATACTGCGTAATGATAATTTCTTGGGTCTTTAGGTTTTTGTTAATTAATTTTCTATTAACTCATTACAAATCTTTCTCCTTTGACTGCTGAATTATTAGCATTTCCTTGAAGGAGGGAGGGTCTTATGGGGGGAAAAACCTGTATATTGTCATGTCATTTAAATACTTTATCATACCATCTTGTATACCTAAGTTTCACAGGTATATTGGCATTTCCTAACTCTTAAGTGCTTGATTTTGAACTTCACTGTTCTTTGAATGTTGGGTAGGCAGGTGACAGGTTTTAATCTATGCTGCATATCACCATATCCCTCTATAGAGTGGTTGCCATTAACTGGCCATCATTCACACTGTTACAACACAGTGTTATAGTACATACAACAATGCACGGGAATGATGCTGCTTCCCTTAACTTCTTGTGCCCACACCTGCTGAGTTTTTACTGACTGAAATCCCCACTGATGTAAATAAGTGGGAATTGCAGCATCATGCCCTTTGTGCTTAGAAGAGCTACTCTATAAGGAAGACTAATAGGTATATTTAAAAATGGAATGCCTAAGCATGTTTTGACCAAGTTGTGGTCTCTTTGCACATTTCAGGGGTGGCCAAACTTACTGACCCTCCAACTTGCTTACAACAACCTTCAGAATGTTGACAGCCAGGGCAAGAGCTTCAGCCTTACAGGGAAGAGGGTTTGGGGTCTCAGCCTCATTGGTCGTGGGAGGTGTCTGCTGGGGCTCAGGGCTTCAGACCTGCTCCTGCTGAAGCTCTAAGCCTTTGGCAGAGGCCAGGGCTGAAGCCTTGAGACCCTCTGCCCTACTGGGCAGAAGCTAGCAGCAAAGTTTGGGGGAGACACGCGGGGTCACATGATCTCCCAGATTTTTGCCAAGCTTTGCTGGTCCTGCTTGGTCTCATGAGGTATGTCTACACTACAGAGTTGTGTCAGAAAAATGGCTGTTTTTCCAACAAAACTTGAGTTACGTCCACACTGCAATTGTGTCCTTCCAAAAGTAAATCAAAAGAATAAAAGGGTTTTTCTGGCATTTTACGAGGAAGAAGCTTTTTCTGAAAAAAGGCATGTGTGGATGGGGGAGAGGGAGTTCTTTCAAAAGAAGAGGAAAGAGGAAAAAGCACAGCTGCCCTGGTAGCCACTCCGTCCACAGTAGTCACAGCTTACATGCGAGAGAGCGTCCATTTGGTGTGGATGCTATCTGTCGAAAAAACAGATGACTTTTTCGATGCACTTTTGCAGGGAGGTGTGACTAAATGTGTTGGGGAGGGGCATACCTTTAAATTGCACCCCCCTCACACTCTCAACAGGCACCAGTAGTCTCTGGCAGAAGCTCATAGCCCTACCATCTGACTGCAGAGAAGCCATGAGCTCCCACCAACATAATCTAGTAGGTGGAGAATTGGGCGGCCTGGCAGACTCTGGGAGCCGCACTTTAAATGGAAAAGAGCCACATGTGTCTCATGAGACATGGTTTGGCCACCCTTAGTATATCTGCTAATCTTACATTCCTCAGATTTTCCTATTTGCCTTGCCCTTCTCCAGCTTTATTACTAATGGCTTGTTTCATGTTGTGCAGATTTTCCCTCCAAGTCTTTTGCCACATATTTTGAAGTGTCTTCTTAAAAGAGAGGTTCCCATATGCATACCTTCTTGCCATTTAAACATTTCAAACAACACAGCAGCTAACGATTGTGTTACCATCCTCTTTGTCCTCTCCCTCCCCTCCTCCTCCATGGCACTGAAGAGAATTAGAATAGAAAGCCATGCTTGTTTGTTCTCTTTTTAAGCTCTTCAGTGATCATGCAGCTCTTTATAACAGCACTTGTGGAGACAATTTACTTGTAGAGACCTTTTTTTTTCTATCCTAATTCTCCAGGACTCTTACTGGACATTATTTCTGTGGACTTGCCCTTTTACCTTCTTAGCTTCTGCGATATTGACATCTTCCCTATTTTGTCACCTTTTCTTCTCTTTGTTGCTTCTACTATTAGATCTACATTTGATGCAGGAAACGAACATATTGTTCCACAAAATGCATTCTGTTTTCCTACCCCACTGGCTTGTTTCATCCTCTAAATTCCTTGGAAAAATAATTTGTTTATTGATACCCACTATCACTGCTGTTCTTTTAAGCCTGTCTAATTGCATCCAAAAACCCCATATTATAAGATTGCAAATTTAAACTCTCAAAAGTTACTCAATGTAATTTCATAATTGTATATATATATATATATATATATATATATATATATATATATATATATATATATAATATTGGGGAAAAAAACAAATTTAAACATCTTAGATCCCAGTAAGTCCCATTAACTGCAGAGTTCTGATGTTTAGTTCTAAAGCAAAAACTTCTGAAATTTGAATGCATGGAATAACTGGTAACAGTAGCAAGCTGTTATGTAAACCAGCTACTGGAGGGGAACAGGATGAGGACACTTCCGCCAGTGGGCTTCACAGCTATTTTAGGAATGTAAAAACTGAGGATTCTTGGGTTCAACTCCACATTCTTTAAAGGAGTGTTCTCTAGTAGTTTTAGACATTTCTACTCCTGTGTTCCTAGTGTTGATCTGCCCCCTCTTTTCCCATCCATCCTTCAGCTGCTTCCACTTCTCTCTCATCTCCTGTCTACTCTCCCCCGATGGCTCCAATTCCTGATCTTTTCTCTTCAGCTCCTTCTCATCTCCCCCTCTGTACCCATCCATCCTTTACCCAAGCTTCTGCTCCACTGTGGCTCCTTTCCACCCCTTCTCCTGTACTCCTCACTTGCTCTCTGCCTCCTACAACCCTGTCTCTGGCTGTGGACTCTTCCTCCCCCCTACCCACACACACAAGCCACATACACTCTTTTCTCCCCCTCTTCATTCAGGTGGATGCTTCTGCCTTCTCATCCTTGCTGCCAGGCCTCCAGCAGGGGGAGCATGCAGAACTCAGGGGAGAACATCTCATATTCATGGTCTCAGTTCTTATATCTGATAGCCTAGCAAAATCCTGTTCAGCCATTGCAGCTCCATATCAGAGCATGCTCATTCTGATGGAACTTTTAGAGAATTTATCTGCCAAATGCTAACATGTTTCTACTTAACATGTACAAAGGTTTTTTGTTGGATTTTTTTTTTTTGAGAGAGCTTATGACTTGGGCATTTTTCCCATGGAAAGAGTAAATGGCACATCCCTGGCACACAGGCTAACCTCCCTGCCAAATTTCAAATCACCTGCTTAACAGTGTTGGAGTGCCAGAACTCCTCTATGAAACTTCAATGAGAAATGTTTTTTTTAACATGAGCAAAACAAGCTTGTTTTCCCCTAATTTTATGTTTTTATGTCATAAGTGAAATTTTAAAAAATGGCTTAAAGCAGACACATGACATAGAAAATCCTAAACTGAACTATTGAAGTTTTGGCAAAGTTAAAAGTAACTAAAAACATATAACAAAAAGTGCTGGACTATCAGCTCCATCTATTATACTGTGTTCCATCTTGGCTTCACTTAATTTAATGCTTGTGAACATACCATAGCAAAGGTCCTGAAGACTGAAAACTTCCGTTACCTACAGAACAGTCAAAACAATCCATCAACATGTCTTAAGCTTGACCTGGAGTGACCATCTCTAGAAATGCAACAGTATTTTGATTTCCATGCTCCTTTGATATTTGGCCTTATTGTTGATGATAGGAGAGCATGCCGTTTGTGACTGTAATATGTGACTGTAATATGCATTAGGGTCCTGCTTCATCAAGATGCTGAAGTTTGTGTCTAACTTCTAGTATGTGAAATAAGCTAGACTAGTCCATGTGTGCACTTGAGCAATTTGCTGGACTGAGACCATCAGCACAGTTCACAATGGGCAGGGAACAATTATTACAAATTGTGGTCTTGTTCTGTATGACTTAATGGTGAAAGTTTTCATGTCTTATTACCAATACTGGTCCCCTGAAGAACCCAGTATTCTCTTCCATCTTCTTCCTATTTTCCGTAGCAAACTAGCAACAAGACACCAAGTAAATTCCCACCACAAGCAGCCTACTCTAATTTCTCTGAGATTTGTGCATTCAAACAAAAGTTGGAAATCAAGAGCAGATTTATTTTGACAAATGTTTTTGATATTTTTCTCTCTAGCCATTGCAACAAATAAATGCGCAGTTGAGTCACATTGTAAATGACAGACTTAAGCACAAGTGGCAATTTTCCTCTGACTTCTGTTTGCCTCTGATACGATGTACAATGTGTTGAAAATGCCTACAGCTTTTGCCAGCAACTTTGTAGTAGACAATTGCTACTTTTTGCCATTACAAAAAAACCCACCTAATGTTACCTTAGCCAGTATTCTTCCAAATTTCCTATTCATCTCTTCTTCATTTCCCATTTGCTGTTAACATTTTGGAGTGTACCTGTGAAGGAGCAGAAAGATGGCTGCCAGGCACAGCAGGGCTTAAAGAAAACCTGTGGGTTCAGCTAGCACTGCCCCATTACACCTGCAGCCAATGCCAGGCTTGGAAGGGGAGCTCTCAGTGTGTGCTTGCCTAAAGACACAGACAAACCTGCCTGTGAATGAAGGTTCTGGAGGAAAATAACCTTCCCATGCCAAAGGGAGTCTACAGATAAGCCCCAACATTGGAGAAACTGGACAAACGGGCCCACACCCCAAACTAAAGGACTATTATAGAGAGCAGGTTAGGACAACAGATCCTGAACTCCTCCTCATGGTTGGGAGCAAGACCCATCCCCAGGCCCCATTTAGGGGTGTGAGTGACCCAGGACTCTGAGCTAGGATTTGATGGAAAAAGAGGGGCGAGGTTCCCCCAACAACTCCTAAGCAATGATCTAACCACTAGGTTGCCCAGCCATTAAAGGCCCTATTGCAGTGCCATATTCATTTGGTTCCTAATGGTGGATCATCTCTACCAAGTTTCTTGATTAAGAGTAAATTACTATGGTCACTCTTTCAAGTGGCTTTCTTAGCAGTTTTATGAATAAACCAGTTTTTGACCTCATCCTAGAACTGTCTCTCACTCTCTGTACTTTACCTGTCAAAATGTGCAGAATTTTCTTTGTCAAGTTGAACTGTAGCAACATTCACCTCAGTCCCTCTAAAAAGAGGTTATGTAAAAATCACACTTTCTTCTTCAAGTATGAATTCAGTCACCTGCTTGGAGTGACATAAATATTTAAGACAAACTATATTTTTGTTTTGGATGAACCTACAGAGCCACTATAGATAACTGGATGCTGTTCCTTCTTGTGCATAATCCACATAATTGTTTTATAAATTCCAGTCACATTTGTGCAAACCCATTAATAACAAGAAGGCCGAGGTGTCACTGTTAGCATAATCTGAAAACCTAGAGCAATATGGATGGGTAAGGTCAATTTAAGTTTGCAGAACTTTTATCAGTGATGAACATGTACAAGAAGGAAAAGGCACAAACTGATTCTTAAATTTCAAACTGAATTAGTTGTATTAGTAGTGAAGGAGACATGCGATTTTTTTTTCCTTCTGATAAATTGTGTATTATTTCTGGATTCCTTCTGCATGTCGCAGGCAATATACATGGAATGCCTGACAATGCCGTTATTACAGAATGACTTTGGCAAGGTAGAACTACCTTGTATGAGCACCAGTAACAGTGAGACAAGCACTAAATAATAACAGTAAGACAAAGCATTGCCTGCTCAGTGACAACTGCAAGTTTTGGCATTTAAATTCATGATACCCTTGTGGCTTTACAAGTGAATTTCATCCTCAGGCAGAAGGCCAGTGTGAGACCTTTGTGCAACATAAATCTCCTTAAACACTCAAAGCATCAGCTGGGTGGGACTGACGTGGTGCATGCACCTTGTGTTCACTGTGGCTACGTCTAGACTGGCCCCTTCTTCGGAATAGGCATGCTAATTTCGAACTTTGGAATAGGGAAATCCGCGGGGGATTTAAATATCCCCCGCGGGATTTAAATAAACATGGCCGCCGCTTTTTTTCCGGCTTGGGGAAAAGCCGGAAAAGAGCGTCCAGACTGGCGCGATCCTCCGGAATAAAGCCCTTTTCCGGAGGATCTCTTATTCCTACTTTCAAATAGGAATAAGAGATCCTCTGGAATAGGGCTTTATTCCGGAGGATCGCGCCAGTCTGGACGCTCTTTTCCGGCTTTTCCCCAAGCCGGAAAAAAAGCGGCGGCCATGTTTATTTAAATCCCGCAGGGGATATTTAAATCCCCCATGGATTTCCCTATTCCAAAGTTCGAAATTAGCATGCCTCTTCCGAAGAAGGGGCCAATCTAGATGTAGCCTGTGTGTTCCAGGGTGAATTCCACCATAAGGTCTCAGAACTAGAGGGAGGGCCAACTCCTGCTTGCCTCTTAGTGCTACAGACATAGGCTATGTCTATACTACAATGCTACATCGGAATACTGGAGTAAACTGAAATAACTATCCCGCATCTACTCAGCAAACCTGTTATTTCAGGCTTGCTATTCTGATGTTCCTGTAAACCTCATTCTATGAGGAGTAAGGGACATGTGGAATAGCACTTTATTTTGAAATTTGGCACTGGGTGGAGAGAGCCAAATGACAAAATAAGCAATTACAAAATTGCATCGAAATAGATACGCATTTTTCATAGGTCAAATTACATATCTTATTTTGAGTTATGGTGCACTGTAGACACACCCATATTGACGACAATGACCAGAACTGGTGTGAGTAGAGAGAATAACATTTAGAAGCCTGTATGCATTGGCATCTATTAGGTAAGGCATAGGTATGAGTAGGTTTATTGCAATTTGGGTCTAACAAGCCTCCAGACCTGTAAGACAATATCTTAGCTAAACTAAACATGAGCTAATAATCCTTAGCATAAGCAGCTAACCTAGAGTAATTGTTACAAGATAATCCAAGATAGACTAAACTGCTGACAAGTAACTACAAGAAACCAGCTGATACTGACTTTGGTACATTGTCCAACCACAAAAATGTAATGGTATCTAATTGATTTATATGCTAATAAGCTTGAGATAAAAGGCTTAGGAGCCTGTGGGAGAAGGCCACCCCCAACATTACTGGAAGTTCAAATAAGAATAAGGGATTGAAGCCCCTCTTAAATACATATTGGCTGTGTCTAGACTGGCAAGTTTTTCCGCAAAAGCAGCTGCTTAGGAAAAACGTTCCAGCTGTCTACACTGGCCACTTGAATTTCCGCAAGAACACTGACGATCTCATGTAAGTAATCAGTGCTCCTTGCAGAAATACTATGCTGTTCCCATTCGGGCAAAAGTCCTTTTGCGCAAAAGGGCCAGTTTAGACAGCTCAGGTTTGTTTTGCGCAAAAAAGCCCCGATGGCAAAAATGGCGATCGGGGCTTTTTTGCACAAAAGTGCATCTAGACTGGCACGGACACTTTTCCGCAAAAATGCTTTTGCGGAAAAGCGTCCGTGCCAATCTAGTTGCTCTTTTCCACAAATGCGTTTAATGGAAAACTTTTCTGTTAAAAGCATTTGCGGAAAATCATGCCAGTGTAGACGTAGCCATTAGGTATACTGGTGACAGCAAAACACATTATAAAAGCTATACCCTTGCCTGTGTGGTGACTGCTGGTTATGGTGACGATGGTAAGGATAGTGAAGTCTTCAAGTCTTTTTGCATCGTCATACAGCTGGCATGGCTGAGGCAGCACTGGTACCCCATGTAACAAGGAGTCTTGGGAGACACTCCTGAGAGTATCAATTCCAGGTGAATTGCTTATAAAGAGTGCTAGTTACAGCTCAGAATTGAGGGTTCTCTGCTGTAAGGCGTACCACACCATTCACCAAGAGCACTTCTGTTCACCACTCTGGCTCACAAGAAGCCATACAAGCAATCCTCTTAGGTACACCTGTTCTTCTGTGCCACTGTAATGCCAACAGACCCAGTCTTCTGCCGGCAGAATTGAACCTGTGATTTCTAGTGTTTGAGCCTCTACCTCACGAGCAATAAACCAGCAAGGTATTAGCTAAGCCTGTAGAGCAGACTCATTATTCTCTCTGTATGTGGCCTAATGCCATTAGATAGGACAGTACACCACACCCAAAAAGTATGTGGGTTATACCACCGCTAGTAAGCCTCCTTACACAGAAAGGTGCCAATCAATCTCATCAAATAAAAAGGTTCTTCTAATCCCAAAGGACCAGCCACATTCTCAGGTCAATTAGTAACGTAGGGTACATCTACACTGCACCCTTACTTCAAAATAAGCTAGTCAATTTGAACTATGAAAATTGCATTTCTTATTTGGATGCTATTTTGTCATAACTTATTTCATCATTTGGTGCTGCTGTCTGTGCCAAATTACATGAAATTTAGAAATAAAATGCTATTCTGAAACGCCCCTTACTCCTTGTAAAATGAGGTTTATAGGGACATCGGAATAGTGAGCCTGAAATAATGGGCTTGATGTGAAGACGCAGGAAAGCTATTTCGGGATACTCTAGTATCTCAAAATAGTGTTGCAGTGTAGACATAACCTTAGGGTATGTCTAGACTGCATCCCTCTGTCAGCAGAGAGATGCAGATTAGGCAGGTCGACATTGCAAATGAGGCAGGGATTTAAATATCCCGTGCCTAATTGGAATAAAAATAGCTGCTGCGTTTTGCTGACTCAGCTCTTTGTCGGCAAAAAAAGGCAGTCTAGAGGGGGAATCTGTTGAGAAAGAAAGCTTTTTTTGACAGATCCTGTAAACCTCCTTGTAGGAGGCATAAGGGATCTATTGAAAAAGGCTTTCTTTCTCAACAGATCCCCCTCCAGACTGCTGCTTTTTGTGGACAAAGTGCTGAGTTGGCAAAACGCGGTGGCCATTTTTATGCACATTAGGCATGGGATATTTAAATCCCTGCCTCATTTGCAATGTCGACCTGCCTAATCTTCATCCCTCTGCCGACAGAGAGATGCAGTCTAGACATACCCTTAGAGTCTTACCTCAAAATAAAGCTGTTTCCAATCCTTTAAAATCTAAAATATAAAGGTTTATTCATAAAAGGAATGAAAGAAAGGGGGAGAGGTAAAATGATTAAAAGAATCAGATACAACAATTACAAAGTTCTAGGTGCGGGCTTGAAGCAGAAATGGAATACACTGCTGGTTTAGTACATCCGAAGTTAGGATGGGTCATTCAGTCCCTTCTTTAGTTATTATTCATAGCAAAGATCTTTCAGAGGTGAGAAGCAGGACTGACAAAAAAAAATGGAGGCATTCCCATATGGAGCCTTATATATCCTTGGCCATCCAGAGGGAGATCCCATTGTTCTTGCTATGGAAAAGTACAGCTACATGATGGAATTTGTCATGTGAACAAGTCACCTGGTCATGCATGACTCAGTTCCAGACTACAGGTTTACAGGAAAGTCCATTCAGTATAGATGGGAGTCTCCCATGCTAGCTGAATGTTTCTGGAGGAGCCAGTCAACATCAGTAGTCTGTCTCAGACATGCTGGCTAGCTATTTTGTGGGTATTACCCTGGAATGAATATCTGAAATAGAGATGTAAGGGAGTAGTCAACTAGTCGACTACTCGCATTCCTCCCCACTTTGCTTCCTCTGATACTGAGGCAGCAAAGGGAGGGGGAAGCAGAGTCGGTGCTGGGGGGAAGGGAGCTGGCTTAAAAGCTGTTTGCCCCCAGCACTGCCCCCCATCTCCTCACCCCGCCTGTTGACTGTATCAATCAGAGGCAGCGGGTGGGGGACAGGGACTGCTGCTGTTCCCCAACCTCCACAGGGACCTCCTGCACACAGGGGCTGCTGGTGGCTGGGTAGGCAGCCCAGCTCAGTCTGGGCTCATGCCAGGTGTAAGACCAAATTCCACTGCAGCTCTGCAATATAAAAGGCAGTAGGATCTGGGGGAGGGGAAGCCTTTTACATTGCAGAGCCGCAGCGGGTTTGGTCCCACACTTGGTGCGAGCCAGGACTGAGCCGGGCTGCCTATCGACTAATCATGTAGTTGATAAAAAATGTATCGACTTCTTGATTAGTTAAACACCTGTCTCAACATCACTGATTTGAAATACAAGTCCATTGCCAATACTCATACATTTAAATATCAAAATAATACAGGTATACAATCATATGTATTTGTTATACATGTGTTGGGACTACTTCACAATAGACGTAAGCTTTCCCTCAAGGTCTTGATCAGTGTTTAGTTGTTTGTTTTTTTCACCCTGACATGTTGCTTATTTTCACTGCATGCAGTATGTCAAATTATTCCTTTTGCACAATAAAGACAATACAACCTCAAGTTACCTGAGAAGAAAATGAAGGAGAGAGAAAGAAGTCTATGCACATAATAATCAAAAGTAAAAGAAAAATGAGGCAAGACAGAGGTGTAAAACCCGTGAGGAAAGACAAATCCTTCCCATATTGGTTGTTTAATGCAAAGCAGTTACTAGTCATTTTGGAAGAAGCCTGTGTGAATTTATGCAATTCAGTGATGATCCTCTACAGTCTGTGAACCTACCTTGTTAGAATTTGTGTGACCTCTGAAAAATCAAAAGAATGAGCATCTATTGAGAAAACTAAAGACCTTCAGAAACAGATGTCTAATGTCTTGCTTCTGAAGTTCACTCAATCAGATTTAGTTAAACCCCAAGGCTCTGGTTATCACAGCATTTGTAAACAGAGAAGACATACTATTTTTTACCCTCGGTAGATAGCCCTCTTAATAATTTATCAAGATGGATAGGTAATTCTGCAAAATGGTTCCCATTATGTGTGCTTAGATGGACTCTTTTTTTGGTCTAGACACGTCAACACTCTGACAATGATCCCATTGTTTAGAAATGTCAATCCCATCCATTATGCTGTGCACTGAGTTGTAGAATGCTGTGCGCTCAATATGCCATTTTCTTATTGGGTAAGTTACCACTTTGACTTTTTTTTAACCTGTGTGCTGAGTTTCTAACTTACATAATGGTGCAAGACAGCTGCTGGAATCATAAAATGTAACAACTATGCCAAGCAATCAAGCTGTCAGCTCTCAATGAAGTAAATTAAAGGAAAACAAAACAGCAGTTATTCCAATACATTTTTCCAGTGGCACAATATTCTAATGTAGTGGGCATGCTCCTACATGGCTGTCATTTATATATTAGCATAGTTGCTCTGTTTCCTCCAGCAAGTAGTCAGTCTCCTCTTTTGGCTTCTCAAATACATGAGGTTCAGGCAAGACATTCTGCTCATTGGGTCAGGTGACACATGCATCTGAAGTCCATCTCCATTTTCATCCTCATTTCTAGTATCCTCATCAAGACAAGACACTTGCTTCCAGTCCTTCTGGACTTTTTGTATATTTCAGAACACATCATCAGACTGTGAAAATGTATAACAAATTTTATCTGTGGCAAAAAAAAAAAAGAAACAAACAACCCCCCTCACCCCCCCCAACAGATTAGCTATTAAGAAAATCTTGTGGGCCTGCAGGAAGCTTTAATAGCCTGTCTTTAAAAAGTCATTTTCAAATGCTTTATCCAGATTCCTGCCTTGCTTTTAGTTCTGATTGCTAGATGGAAAATTTTAGCCTGCAGGCAAAAAGTATTACAGAATATGCCACATATTTCACTAGGTATTTGGTAGTGGCATAAAGTTTTAATTTAAAAAAATGGATGACATGTCATTCCATTTTAATTCAGCTTGTTTAAGTTAGAGAAAGTGGCCAGATAAATGTAGTGTTTCATTAAGAATCATCAGGTTCTGATCTAAAGAATTTTTGCCTTTTATTCCTCCAGAAGCAATTTCATCTCTACCTTTTATATGGTTAATCTTTCTTGGCCTCCAAAGAATATTAGAGTTTGTTTTTTCCTTATGTTTCACTTTGGCATTGTTGTTGTCTACAGTGACCAGATAGCAAATGTGAAAAATCAAGACTTTTTTTTTCCAGGGGAAGAGTATAGTTGCCCCTACTATCAGGACATCTGGGCTATGTCTACACAGCAGAGGTATTTAGGTATCCAGAAATAGCTATTCCACACCTTAAGAGCAAGCCCATTATATAGAAATAAAATGGGCTTGCTATTCTGACTTCCCTGTAAAGTTCATTGCATGAGGGTTAAGGGACACTTTGGAATAGTTCCTTACTTCAAAATAACATTGAAATAAGCTATGCAATTTGCGTAGCACAAATAGCATAGCTTATTTCAAGGTAAGGGTTCTGTGTAGACGCACCTCTGGAGCACATCTACACACAGAGGTGCAGCGAGGGTGTTATGCTCCCGGGGGCAAAAGCAAAATTTGCGCCCCCCCCCACCTTCCACCACCACATGACAGGGCCCCGAACCTGGTGCATAGCTGAGCCCAATGGGGGCGGGGAGCTTGTACAGCGTCTTTCCCCACCCCCTCCAGTTTGGGGCAGGCCCTATCCCACTGTTGAAGAGGGAGGAATGTTAGGCTGGGGGTACAGAGGCAGGGAGGAGGCTTCAGCAGGCGGTAGTGGATGGAGGAGGAGCAGGCAAGCAGAGGTATGATAGGGGAAGCAGAAGAGCAATTACCCCCCACACACACCTCCTTTGCTACGTCAGTGAACATAAGAGATTAACTTACCTGTTAAAATAACACTCAAAAAAACCTTTTAAATAAAACTAACACACAACATGAGAATCGCCCTCGCTTTCTTGAAGCAATAAGTAGCCTAAGGTTTTATGTTACAGGATCTGCTGAAGAAGGGTTCTGGGGTCAGCACATCCCCGTCTCGACTGCCGTGCTGTGCCAACAAACAGCTGATTGGCACAGTGTGGCAGCCATTTTGATTCAAATCGCTGCTTCAGTTCCCTTTGTTGAGTAAACTAATCTACATGGCTCCGTCGACGGAGCCATGTAGTTTAGACGTACCCCTTTATTCTAGGAATTGTCATTCCCCTGTCCTTCACAAAGAGTTTCCTCTGTACAGACACATGCCACATGTCTCTATCAGAAGGGCATGCAGAAGCAGGTGCCTCCACCATGACCCAATGGTTCTTTATAGAGTGGCCAACAGGAAAAAGCTGTGAATCCAGCATTTGCCAACCCCCTCAAGGACCCCAAAGGCAACAACCAAGTATAAAAAAAATGTTTCCCCCATACATCAGTGCTACTAATGTTTTTAATGTAAAGAATGGTAGCCAAATTCTGAGCTCATAGAAGCCAGTGCAGATACACAGATCTGGCCTTCTGCATTAAAAAAAGGTTTAGTTGTGTGTTTATTTCTTTCAGTGTTAGAATGTGCCATCTGTTCTTGTATTTGTGGGCTTCCCTAACAAGAGAGGAGGGTCCAAAAAAGAAGCAACATTTTGCAGTAAATAAAATAGTGCTGCGATGGCATTTAAACTCTGTCCTCTTGCCCAAATGGCGTCTCATATCTCCTCTCACATTCTTTTCTTTGTTTCAGGCAGATAGCTATGTTTAATTATCTATTGAGTGTTACAGCTCTGTTAAATGAATCTGTTTGATTGTCACATGATATTTTGAGCTGTCATATAACAGGCACTAAAGCAGACTTACAATAATTTAAGACCATTTCAGAAACTCCCTGAGTGTTTAGTGTCTTGCTTTTCTGTGGGAGGTGGAGGAAACCCTGCTTCCTACTGTCAATGATCTAGAAAGCTCACAGTGGTTTTTCTTGGTCAGAGTGCCCTAGCTTCTGCCTTCTCTACTCTGCATGCCACTCCATGTTATTTTGATGTATAAATAAGAGTTCACTGGTTTCACATGCTGAGCCTGTTAACTTATGGAAACTCTCGCTTTATTCAGATGAGTTCAATCTGTGGAAAGACCAAGATGCATAAAATAGCTACATTGCATTATGTTGGAGTCTAATATATTTAATGGACTAGCAAACAAATGGACAAGAATTATTTTCTTGCAGGAGCCATGAACACTGTATCTAACATTAATTTAGCATGGTCAGTGGAGTTCAAAAACATTATTTAAGTGGCACGACCATTCATGGGGTTGCATTGTAAGACTTGTTTTAGATGCCCAAGTGGGAATTCTATGAAAGGTTCTAAAGATTAGTGGAGAGGAACAGAAGAACGCAAGAAATGGAATGAGAGTTGGAAAGCTCTACAGGGAAAGTCCAAAACTCTGTTTGCTATATTTGTTTCATTATCAGCAAGCACCAGCTTCCTCAATGAAATGTATAGATTACTGTTAGATTTGCTGCTCTCTTTCCTTTGCTGAAGTGCTTACTTTATCTTTTCGCTGTTAATTCAATAATAGCCTAATAAAGCATTTTGTTTTGCTCTCTTTGTTTTTAGCATTTGAACTGCAAGGTACTTTTTTTCCAAATGGATTTTCAAGCTACAATTAACACTACAGATGAGCACTATGGATTTTCAGTATCATCAGAATCACGGAATGCATGTTAGGAAACCATTTAGGAAATGTTTTTCCTGTTAGGAAAAAGCATTAATTATGAGGTCAGTCGTCTCTCTCCCCCCGCCCCTGCACCAAGGAGAATTACATAACAAAAAGAGTGGAATGAAGGATTCACAGATGTGGAACTAAAAACAGCCACTTCATTTTTAAAGGCATCGTTCAAAAGCCAGCCATCAAGTTGACAAGGAGAGGAGTTCCAATGTATCGAAAACAGTGAGGTTTATCTTTTGGAGCTGTGCTTTTAATATGTCATCCTGGGTATTATATGTTCTGCTAAGGTCTGTGGAGGAGTAGTAATAGGAAAAAAAGAGCTTTCTATGTGAAGATGATTGCAGAATAAGCTGAAAAGGAAATAATTAGAGCCAAGGATGACAGGTTGACAAGCACAACTCAGAGCAAATGTACAGATAAGCAGCCGAAGCATCACTGCAACAGGACACTGCATTAGTGCACTGGGGACCTGTCCCAAATCTATGAAGCTATTGAAGGGAAGACTGGAAAAGAAGGGAGAGGGGAGGCAAAAGCCATGTCTCTTACTTTAAGAAAAATGAATGTTTTTCCTGAAATATTTTCACTTAGCTAAAATTTCTCATTGTGTAGAAGGAAGGTGTCTGTAGGGTTGTCTTATCACCGAGCTGTTGATTATATTTATGAGTATCTTAATAACTCTTGTTCCCCTAGGCTTTAAAGGTCCCCAAACATTTCAGGGTTGGCCCCCTTTGCCCCATTCACATTTCCCCTCTACCCCAAGAACCTGGGATAGGAGAGGGGCCATAGCACCTGGGAAAGGACACACATGATGGGTTCAGTTGCTGAAAATACTACTGAGCCCACCTACCTGTCTTTTGGGGTGCCCCATTATCCTATCCCGTTCAGCCAGAAGCTCTGTTTCCCCCCAGTGATGGCACAGAGTTGGGGTGACCGCTTAGAGCACTGTAACACAGACAGCGAGATCTTCTCAGTACTGAGAAGGCTCAGTAAAAAACACTTGACATAGCACCCAAGGTTATGCACAAAGAAAGCTCATATATTGTTCATCCCATTTATCAATGAAAGGGATATGCACAGCTACATCCCCAAGTAATAATTATTTACATTGGGTTTTTTGATAAACAAAAGTAATTTTATTAAATATAAAAAGTAGGATTTAAGTTGTTGCAAGTGACAGCAGACAGATCAAAGTAAGTTACTAAGCAAAATAAAACAAACACTACCAGCTAAACCTAATACACCAAGAGAAATTGTTACAAATCATAATTTCTCATTTTAATTCTAATTTCAGGAAAGATGTCCTTTCTGACCTGGGTCCCGCAGTTCTCCTCCAACCCTTCATTACAGTCCTTTTGTTTCCAGTGTTTTCATGTATCCTTTTGGAGTGGGGAGGCAGTCTGTAAAGCAAGGTGAAGAGCATTAGTGTTTACTTCACTTGCCTTATATAGAGTTTTGATTAGGTGGGAAGCCTTTGTTTGGTTCCCCCCACCTCTTTGGAAAAGTACAAAATTCAAGGTGGATTTCAGCATCAGGTAACGTGGGTACATGTCTTTGTAGCACATCTGCAGGAAGGCAGTTCTCCCCCATTCTGTTGTCCCTTGCTAATGTACTATTAACTCTGTGTCTGGCTCTTCACTTTTGTTACCGAAGGGCTGGAACAAGGCTTTCCCCCACATGAATAATAAATCTACAGTCAATATTCCTAATTTCTGATACAGAAATTATACATGCATACAATTAGAATATACACATTCAGTGGATTACAAGCTTTCCAACAATGTTACATGAAATACTTTGCATAAAGCATATTCGTGTTAGGCGTATTCATATACCTGTGCATATTTCCATAAACATTATAAAACACACCATCACAACATGGACAGAGGTAATGGGCCAAGGCTGGATCCATGAACTGTGGTTGGGGAGTGGGGGAGCCATGGCAGTGTCTGAAGGTGGGGTCAGAGCAGAGCTGGGAGTGAAGCAGGACTGGGTAGTGCTCATTCTCTGCCCCCTGCAGAGGCTGGGCTGGGTTGTTCCACACTTCCTCCTGGGGGGACAGAGTATATCACGGGCTGGAGAAGGCCCCACGTGGCCCTGTCCATTCTCTGCCCCCATATAACTCCTAATTCCCACTGGTTCTCTTCCCCCATGGCCAGGGCCTGACCTGTCACTATGGTTTCTGGGTAGCTGGAGACATGGCTCACACCATCCATTGCCCTGGAGTTGCAGGAGAGAAGGGTGAGCTGCCTACCCACCCAGCACTCAAGGCTGGAGGAGTTTGGGCAGCCTGTGGCTGGAATGGGGAGAGATCTCTGGGTTCTGGTGGAAGAAGGGGAATGAGGCAGAAGCGGCAGGCCAGGCCAGGGGCTACTCTCCTTGAGCCAGTGGGTTACCTCCCACCCATGGGCGCATGTCCCATAGTTCAGAAACTTTAGATTTTATGCTTGAGAGTCAATAGGAAAATATGGGAAGACAAGGGAAAGAGAGACTAGACCTAACCCTACAAACAATGGGCAGCATCTATAAACTTCTGCATTTTCAGTGTTTACTTTAAAAAGCCCAGAGCCTGTTTAGCTTGAATATACAAACAAAAAAAAAATTTTAAGTCATGTTAATTAGTGTACAGAAAGCAACCAGAGCAAGGAATTTATGAGTAAAGTTGTCCTTAATTCACCCTGTTGAGATGAGATATGCTGCGGCTCATCTAGCATGTAATATTGCTTTCTGTTCTGCAGCACCCTGAGTGTTTTACAACACAGGGTAAATCAAGGACAGGTTCCTACCCTTAACTCTGAGTTTTTGTCTTTGACAAGCTTTTAGTATTGCCACAAAATAGCTAAAGAGACTCCTTGAAACATATGAGAAATTCTAATCAGTCAGCAACACCCAAAAATAACCCCAATGATTTTAGTTCAAAGATTTTTATTAAAAGTAAACTCAGGTGAACATAACCAAACTCAGCTGAAATACCATGAAACACAAGTCTGGAATACTTAGGGCTCCAGATTCTAGAAGCAGCCCGAGAGCACTGACTGCACTGTGTGAATGAAAATGTGATCAAAAGACAAATGGAACCTCAACCCATTGCTTTCTTGATGTGTGGCTAAGTCACACAATTGTATACTCTGGTGCTGTCATTAGAAAGCACTTTTTATAAACAAAGGTGCATTTTTAAAGTGTGTGTGTGCAGATTTATTTAATTTTAGCAGTATCTGTATTTTAAGTGTGTGGAATTAATTAAGCGTGTCTGTCTTTTAACAGCTAACTCTTGAAAGAAAAAAGGCCATCTCTCTTTTCTGGAAAATGAATGCTTCTAGGTCCAGAGTGGCAGAATGAAACTGTGGATTGAGATTGTGAGTAACCCAACCATGCTTAGGCAAGGTTTAGACTCCCCTATACCTCTGTGCTTCCTAGTCAGGGCTACTGGGATCTTGAGGCTAGATCCTGTGCAGAGCACTGAAGCTAAACAAGGGGAATGAGAGGATTGGTGAGAACCCAGGCAGGATAAGCATTTGAGTACTTCCTAATGGAACTGGATAGACAGGCAAGGGGAAGTAAGTTGCTTCTGTCTTCCCTCCCTTTCATCTGTGCCTCGGTTTCACTTACCAGCCTCTCCTATCTCCATTTAGATTATGAACTAGTCAAAGTTGTTGCTGTCTTTTACTCTGGGACCATGTGTACATACAGTGTTCAGTCTGATGAGTCCTCAAACTTGGTGGAGACCTCTTAGCATTTCTATGTCATAAATTATAATAACAGCAGGGTATCGGAGAGCTATTGATTAAGTTAATCAGGTATCTGAATTTCTTTCTTTCTTTCCTGTGATAGAGTTTTATTATTCAATCAGCTTTGTTTTCCATATATCTTCTGAGAGCACAGCAAAAAAAAAAAAAAAAACATTAAATGACTGTGCTAGAACTGTGTGTGTTGTGTATGGCTGGAAGCTTGTTCTTGTATGGACTTTGCTAGCACATAAAGATAGTCATATTTTCTTTAGAGGTATCAACTCCTTACTACTTGCTAGATGCTGTAGGTGTTTTGGAAGGAGCTGACATAATTACTTAGGATTTGTTACACGGTCTGACTATCAGAGACACCCCAAAGCTTTCAGGTTAGTAGATTCATCGCACTCTGTGGAATAAAGAAATTTCTAGGTGTAGTGTTCTCTTTTGGGAGTGATACTACAGTATTGCTTTTTAACCAGAAGTAGTGAAAAATGCATTAGTTAGGACTGGCAATTGAATCATTGTTTCCTTGTGAGAGCTCCTTTTGCGGCAATGGTATATTTCTTCGTATACTGGATGCAGAAGAAGATGGAGGGTAATTTATGTGGCTAGAGCACAGGACTGTGAGATTGCAGATTTGTGTTCTGTTCCCTGTTCTGTAACCTTTTTGTGCTTCAGCTCCACCATCTGCAGAATGGCAATTATCACTTACAGTTTCATTGTTGCTGGGCAAAATTCATTAAAGTTTTGTATAGTACTTCCAGATTCTTGGATGAATGGCACTACAGAAGTGCAAAGAAGTTCTATCGATACATAAAAACCAGAATAAAAGGTATTTGCTGCCCATTGGCAAATGAGAGAGAAAAAAGATTGGAAATAGCTCTGTTCTGCAGTAGCTACATGCTCAGTAGATACATCTGAAAAATGTCAGCAGCTGCTTGCGGCTAAAGACCTGTGGAAATGCATATGTATCAGTGAGTCTGTGCTACAGGGTACATTACTGTACTGATCATTTGAAAATAACAGTGATACATTAATTAGCATTTGACGTATCAAGTAGCTTACAGCAGAGAAGGTATGAAGGGAAAATGGTCACTGAATAAGCCTTAATTCTAGCATGTGTGTTAAACTAAGAGCTAAGATCCTAGGGGAAAAGGAAGAAGAATAAGGTTGCAGCCCACCCGGTCAGCAAGATTCTACCGTGCTCACTTTGATTGTGCTGTGTGTGCCACTGACAGATGAAGAAAAGACTTGTTTGTTAATTACTATTGTGATCTGAGATGCACAGATGTGATGGAGAATGGAATGACAGTCACAAGCAATATTCTTGAAATCCTTGTGTATCAGCATGATCCGACTGTTCCTCTTTGTCTATATCAGCAGGTAAAAAGTCCCAGAAGAAACATACTGTAACAGGTGGGAAGGGGTAATTTAATAGGGGGCAATTAAAGAGAATGATAGCACTAATTACACATGCAATGAACAGCAAGTACAGAAACTAGCTAGGGAAGGATTTTAGTGCTATGGTGACAAGAGTTATAGTCTGCATTAGTTCTGACTGTTCAGCAAAATGAAAGGAAAACCTGTTAAGTCAGGGAATAGACTTAATGCTACAAAATCCCAGCTGGCCAATAGTCCTGTTGATACCCTCACATGACAGTGCAAATCAGACCTACTTTTGTTTACAGAACTGCATTATAGAAAATATCAGTGTATTGCCAATACAAGCATTTGAAACAATGAGAATGGAGAAGCTAGAAATGCTTTTTGATCACTTCCCAATAAGCACAATGATCCAATAAAACTAATTTGGGAGATGTTGTGCAAGGATACATGTCTTAGGTGCGGCAGGAAGCATTGGTTTACTGAGCGGTCTGTCCCATTGGGGTCCCTATTTCATGATTGGTTACTGAGACTAGAACTTTGAGAGACCCTTCCCTTTGGAGTGATGCTAAGCACTACAGTCCATATTAGTGTGGGAGCTTACAAAGCTAGAAAGGAGACCCGAATCCCTATGGCCATGATCATCAGTAAAGAAAATCCTTTATATTAATTACAGCTCTTTTAGACAAATTTATCCTTCTATAGTCATTCCTGCCTGTGTTCTTCCATGAGAGAAATGACAAGCACTGTGAGAAAGCCTAATGCACCTGTTAGGTATTGCAGAAAAGACGTGAGCCGGCATTCCTTAGAAATGTCTCTTTCCACAAGCTCCCATTTTTGGACTGGGGACTCATAGACAAAAGACAGGGCCCTAGAAAATTCATGGCCATGAAAAAGGCACTCCATCTCAGGGAAATCTGGTCTTTTGTGTGCTTTTACCCTATACTATACATATTTCATTACTAGTGTTTCTCTTATTGGGGGTCTGGACCCACAACTCTCCCCCTTGCAACTCTCGCCCTCCACATCTTTTTGGGGCAGGACATCTACAATTATAACACCATGACATTTCAAATTTAAATAGCGGAAATCACAGAATTTATTATTTTTAAAAGCCAATTGCTGTGAAATTGACCAAAACGGACCTTGAATTTGCTAGAGCTCTACACATAGAATTTAAGGTCACAGGGACCCCTCTTGATCATATATTCTGACCCTTCTGCATACTGCAAGCCACAGAACCTTACCTACCCACTCCTATAGTAGACACTTAACTGCTGGCTGAGCTACTGAAGTCCTATAATCATGGTTCAAAGACTTCAAATTACAGAGGCCAGGTCAACACTATACCTGGAAGGTCAGCTTATAGTATGCAACTCCAACTACATAGAAAACTCTCCCATCAGCTTCCCTTACTCCTTGCACCTGTGAGGAGAACGGATGCCAGCTGGAGCTTCTCTCAGCATTTGATTTATGGGTTTATAACTCACTAAATCAAATGCCACGTCAATCTCCAGCGCAGTGAGTGAAGACATGCCCAGAGAATCTACCATTTACACTAATTTAAACATGAAATGGATCCCCTGCTCAAATTGATAACTTTTCCTTTGGCATATGTACAAAACTGACATTTTTGGATACAAATATTTTGACAAAATAAGCTGACACCGTTTCTTTAAAGTTACAACTATCTGGTATACATCAGAAGACCTTTTTAATAGAGCAACAGGCAGTCCTAGTCATAAGAGTCCTATTACACTGCAAACTTGGCAAGAATCCCAGCTATAAATGAGCAAAAGAGAACAATAAAGGATAGTTAAAGTATTCAGCATGTGAGAGAGAAAATGACACAGGTCCCAAAATAATATTTTAAGTTTTGTTTTAACTAATTATTAAAAATTGTGTTGCTTTGGGAAATTTGTTTCTGATGCACCTGATGTTTCTTAGTAACTATAGCAAGTATATTACTGCAGATGAATAGAACCAAAGAAATACTATTCTGTAGAAAAAAATGTTTTAGGTCCAATATCTTTTTCAGTGTTCCAGTTCTGAATGTGCTGTGTTCCTAAATCTCTCATGTCCCAGACTAATCAAATCAGATATCATTCTGCCTACAGCTTAAATGGGATACAATTTGGCCTGTAAATTCCCCAGCAGTTTCTAGTAAGCTGCTGTAATTGTTTTTACCTCTTGTTCTTAAATATGGCTTGTTATAGTGTTAAAGAGGTGCTGCATTTTGCACCCAAAGAGGCTGCATTTCAACTGTTGGTAAAGTATCCCCTTATATGTCGTTTACTATAGCAGGCTGTTGTGAGGTTGTAATTAGTTAATGCCTATAAAGCATTTGAGATTAAGGAGTGCAAATTATTATTATTATTATTTATAAGGTGGTTAAAATATAATCAATATAATGGAAAGATCAGCACTTTCTAACACTGTGAGAAGATGCAGAGCAGCAGAAAGAAGCTGCTGGAAGTGGAGAAAGCTGTGTGAATTAGAAATGCTCCAACTATCCCTCTAGATCAGTGATTCTCAAACTTTTTGGCCTGTGGCCCACCCTGCTCACCACAAACTTTTCTGTAGACCACCAGCCAACCATCCATGATAAGGAAATGGGTGCAGGGTTGGGTTGGGATTGGGGGTCTGGACAGGATTCCAGCCAATGGGAGCAGTGGAGAAAGCCTCCAGGTGAGTGGTTTCCTGCGCTGCCATTTCCCCAGCTATGGGTGGGGGATGGGGTGACAGTGCACAGAGCCACTTCCTCTCCCTGTGGTCCACACTGTGAGAACCATTGCTCTAGATGTGTGCCAGGAGCTGTGGGCAAAGCAGCTGGTGTCTCTTTGAAATTCACCTGTCATGCTCCTGATTCCACAGTAACCCCTGATACAGTCAATTGCCAAAGCAGCTCACATGTTGCCAGTTCAGCAGCAAAGCCACACACAGGCTCCAATCTGACCCTCCTCCTACCTTTGGCCACACCGTGACTCCTGGCAGGAGGCTGCTCTACAGAGAACAGAGAACTTGAAAGGAAGCAACAAAAATGGTCAAAACTAAAAGCAGGAAAGGAAGAACAGACAGAAAAACAGAAATAAAATGAAGGGAGGGAGGAGGTAGCAGCAGCCATGCTGTAAGGAGTCAGGGAAATAGTTGCTTTTCTGCCAGTGCAATAAACAAGCTGGTTGTGGAGTGGCACCTGCCAAAAATGCACAGATTTAGTAATAATTGGTGGGGACTGGGCTGCATGAGACACTTGCATTGCTCCTTCTTCTCACTCTAAACTACAGGTTGAGCCTCCCTTGTCCGGCACGTTCCCAAACAAGGGAATTTGCTGGACCAGGGGAGGTCAGGTGTCTGGGCTCTCCTGGTGCTCCCATCCTGGCAGCTGCCCCAGGAGAACCCGGAGGCCTGAATTCCTCCAGCCCAACCTCCTGGCTCTTCTGCCCCCAGCCTGCGGCAGCTGCTCATGGAATTTCCTGCCCCTGGCCACCTGGCCCCACGTGAAGTAGCAGCTGCTCCCGGGGTCCCCCAGCCCTGCTCCAGGCAGTAGCTGCTCCAAGGGTTTCCCAGGCCTCCCCCCGTGTGAGGCAGCAGCTGCTTCTGGGGTTACCTGCCATTGGCTGACTGGCTCTGCACAAGGCAACAGCCATTTCTTGGCCTGCCTGCTCCCCAGCCAACATGCGGTGGCAGTTTCTCCTGGGGCTCTCTACCACCAGGTAATTGGTCCTGTCTGCTGCTGCTGACCAGACAGACTCTACTCCCTGCCGCTCTCAACCTCTGAGATCAGGGCTCTCTGCTCTAACAACTTTTGTAGTCCTGCCGGACCACGGATGTTCCCAGACCACAGAGTCCTGGATGAGTGAGTTTCAACCTGTAGTTATGCTTAGCAGGGGAAGAACAGCTGAAGGCATTTCATCTTAATTGAAGCTGGCTTCTCAAAATTACCTGTAGTCCTCGACTGTGTCTGTGCACCAACCTCAACTAACATTTGTTTATGTTCCTGACATCCCTGTTAATTTCATACTTTTTGTTCCCTGCAACACAGTCTACCCCTCCAGTAATTAAGTAAAGATAGGCAGAGCTACCAGGACACTCTCTGGAAAAGATTCCTGGTAGAGTGGGTCGACCTTGAAATTTAACCATCACATTAGTGATGACAGGAGCTTGACAGATAAAAAGTTTTGTGGGTTGGAACACCATAGTCATGCACCCTGCAGGGGGCTCTTTCCTGAAAATATGTGATGTGTTTAGATCTTAAATTGTTTTTTATGTGCCACAAAAAGTTGGTGAAATTTTTCTATTGGAGGGATTAACAAACATGTGGACAAGGGGGATTCAGTAGATATAGTATACTTGGATTTTCAGAAAGCCTTTGACAAGGTCCCTCACCAAAGGCTCTTGTGTAAATTACATGGCCATGGGATAAGAGGGAAGGTTCTTTCTTGGATTGAGAACTGGTTAAAAGACAGGAAACAAAGGGTAGGAATAAATGGTAAATTTTCAGATTGGAGAGGGGTAACTAGTGGTGTCCTTCAAGGGTCAGTCCTGGGACCAATCCTTTTCAACTTATTCATAAATGATCTGGAGAAAGGGGTAAGCAGTGAGGTAGTAAAGTTTGCGGATGATACCAAACTGTGCAGGATAGTCAAGACAGAAGCAGACTATGAGGGACTCCAAGAAGATCTCACCAAACTGAGTGATTGGGCAACAAAATGGCAAATGAAATTTAATGTGGATAAGTGTAAAGTAATGCATATTGGGAAAAATAACCCCAACTATACGTACAGTATGATGGGGGCTAATTTGGCTATGACAAATCAGGAAAGAGATCTTGGAGTTATCGTGGACAGTTCTCTGAAAACTTCCACACAGTGTGCAGCGGTGGTCAAAAAGGCAAATCGGATGCTAGGAATTATTAGGAAAGGGATAGAAAATAAGACCCAGAATATCTTACTGCCTCTGTATAAAACTATGATACGCCCACATCTTGAATACTGTGTACAGATGTGGTCTCCTCATCTCAAAAAAGATATTATGGCCTTGGAAAGGGTTCAGAAAAGGGCAACTAAAATGATTAGGGGTTTGGAACAGGTCCCATATGAGGAGAGGTTAAAGCAACTGGGACTTTTCAGTTTAGAAAAGAGGAGACTGAGGGGGTCTGTGCACCAACCTCAACTAATATGAAAGAGGTATATAAAATCATGAGTGGTGTGGAGAGGGCCGATAAAGAAAAGTTAGGGTATGTCTACACTACAAAGTTAATTCGAACTAAGTTAATTCGAATTAGTTAATTCGAACTAACGCATCCAGACTAAAAAACTAGTTCGAATTAGCGTTTTGCTAATTTGAACTAGCATGTCCACATTAAGTGGACCCTGAACCGGGCTTAAAGATGGCCGGAAGCAGTGCCGGCAGGGCATCAGAGGAGGACTTAGAGCGTGGAGATGCTGTCTCAGGCTAGCTGACGGCTGTGTTTAAAGGGTCCTGATCCCCAACCCGGACAGACAGTTCTCAGGTGTGCCCCACTTGCAAAGCAGTCCTGGCTTGGATTGCCCGGACTACCCACACTGGGCACATCACACCACTCAGCCATCAGCAGGGCAGCACTTGCCGCAGGCTACCATCTGGGAAGAGGGGGCAATTGGGGGGCTGCAGAAGAGCTTCCACCCCCAGAAACCCGCAGAGACAGCCCAGTCCTCCCCATCGGGGGCTCGTGCCCCATTCCTCCCTCACCTCCTTCCACTTACCCTTCCCTAGCCCCTCTTCTTGATGTACAAAATAAAGAAAACGTGTCTTCCAAAATGGAATCTGTCTTTCTTGAACAAAACTGGGGGAGACTGGGAAAAGGAGGTGGGAGAGGGGAAGAGAGAGGGTGGGAGAGGGGAGGGCAACTAAAATGATCAGGGGTTGGGAACAGGTCCCATATGAAGAGAGGCTAAAGAGACTGGGACTTTTCAGCTTAGAAAAGAGGAGACGGAGGGGGGACAGGATAGAGGTCTCTAAAAGCAGGGGTTGGGTGGAGAGGGTGCATACAGAAAAGTTCTTCATTAGTTCCCATAAAGAAGGACTAGAGGACACCAAAGGAAAGGAATGGGTAGCAGGCTTCAAACTAGTAACAGAAAGTTGTTCTTCACAAAGCAAAGAGTCAACCTGTGGAACTCCTTGCTGCCAGAGGCTGTGAAAACTAGAACTAGAACAGAGTTTAAAGGGAAGTGAGATCAAGTCATGAAGGCTGGGTCCATGGAGTGGTATTAGCCAGGGAGTAGGAGTGGTGTCCCTGCCCAAGATTTGTGGAAGGCTGGAGAGGGATGGCACGAGACAAATGGCTTGGTCACTGTCTTCGGTCCATCCCCTCCAGGGTCTCTAGGGTTGGCCGCTGTCGGCAGACAGGCTACTGGGCTAGAATGGACCTTTGGTCTGACCCAGGACGGCCATTGTAAGCTCAGGGCTCAGGATCGGGGGTCTCAGTGGACCCCTTGATTCTCTTGCACACCTGCTCCTGGGTGGCCAGGCTGGCAGCTCTCCTGCCCTAGACGGCCACTTCCCTGTGCCTAGTGCGGAGATCGTGGACAAGATCCACGAACTCCGCACTAGCCCAGGCGGGTGCCCGCCTCTTGCGGTCCCAGGCAAGCTCCCGGGAGCCGCCAGCCTGGTCCCGGGAAGAGGGGGAGGGCTGGGGGGTATCGGGTGGGTGGCTCGGTCCATGCAAGGGTCTGCTGGCTGGGTGCTGGCAGGCTTGCACCTGGCACGGGCGCTGTAGCCAGCCTGTGCCCCTTTAAGGGGTCCGGGGCCGGGAGGGGGGCAGACGAGTTTCCCTGGTGTTGGCCAGAGTGGGAAACCTGGGGAGGGCTAGCCTCCCACTAGTTCGAATTAAGGGGCTACACACCCCTTAATTCGAACTAGCTAGTTCAAACTAGGCTTAATCCTCATAAAATGAGGTTTTCCTAGATTGAACTAAGCGCTCCGCTAGTTCGATTTAAATTCGAACTAGCGGAGCGCTAGTGTAGCGCCTATTAAAGTTAATTCGAACTAACGTCCGTTAGTTCGAATTAACTTTGTAGTGTAGACATACCCTCATTTATTAGTTCCCTAAATAGAAGAACTAGAGGACCCCAAATGAAATTAATGGGTAGCAGGTTTAAAACTAATAAAAGAAAGTTCTTCTTCATACAGCGTGTAGTCATCCTGTGGAACTCCTTGCCAGAGGAGGCGGTGAAGGCTAGGACTATAATAGAGTTTAAAGAGAAGCTAGATAATTTCATGGAGGTTAGGTTCATAAAAGGCTATTAGCCAGGGGATAAAATGGTGTCCTTGGCCTCTGTCAGAGGCTGGAGAGGGATGGCAGGGGACAAATCGCTTGATCATTGTCTTCGGTCCACCCTCTCTGGGGTATCTGGTGTTGGCCACTGTCGGCAGACAGGATACTGGGCTAGATGGACCTTTGGTCTGACCCAGTACGGCCATTCTTATGTATGTTCTTATGTATGTTCCCCTATTGGATACATAAAAGAAATATTAAATTAGTCTAAAGCTGGATAATTTAATAGTTCATGGTAACATTTGATGCCCAGGCTTGCAAGCCTTCTGTATAGGGAACTCCACTGCAGCACTGACCAGGAGCTGCTCAAGATAAGCTCCTCCTGTCCTTTTCCCAAAGCCACAGATGCCTCTTACCCCCCAAACCTCTCACTGTCAGCCCCACCCCATAGCCCACGTTCTAGTCAATTATGTTGGGTAGTGGGCATCAACAATTTTTTTTTTTCAACTGGGCCACGAGAAAACAAGTTTGAAACCACTGCATTAGGTAAACCAGATTTTCCTCTTTGAGTACCAGAGTGAATATTTGGCCAGGTGCATTCTGAAGGGTTTTCACCTTTTTCTGAAGTGTTGTAGACATTGCAGACAACAACATGACAGAGATGGTGGACAAATAGCCTGATAATGTAGAGCAAGTCCTTTGCATAAAGTTTAATGACCAAATAATGCTATAAAATACAAATCAATCTTTATAACTGAGAAACAACTTCAGTATTCCTCGGCAGATGTACTTTTTCTGCGGTAAGTGAAACAAATACTGATACATTCAATTTTTTGCTGTTGAAAACAGATAGCACACATAAGATTCAGCTACCTGTTTTTACCACAATTTACAGTTCAGAGGAGACTATTCCTGGCAAGTATCTGTTATTAAAATTTCATAGCTGATGTCAAGAGTATATTGGCTATGTTCACTCAGTACAGAACTGAAGAGCATGGGGCAAAGGTATGCAATCTCTACAACCTCCATCATCTTGGGGCCATCTGGGTACTCAGTTCAAAGGAGTGTAAACTCACTATTCCTCTTTGTTGGGGGACCTTAATTTAGTGAGCTCAGGTGGTTTTGTGCCTGTACAGTAGTGCAAAGCAGCCACAGAAAGGGCGAGGATTTGGTCTGCCATGTCAAGAAGGCCTATGAAGAATATTCATTACTGGAAGAAGTTTTAAAGTGAACAAAAGGAATTGTGTCTCTTCTACTCCTTTCATTGCCTACATTATTGTTGTATAATTTATTCTACATTGGAGTAGCAAACTCGTTCACCAGAGAGAAGGGGAATAGGGATACAATGATGCGACTCCTGGATCACTTTGTATTTGTTGGAGCCTAATTCATGATGACCCCTAAGCTAAGATTTTGATACCTAACATTAGTCACGCTACTATATTTTTTCATCAAGTGATGCCCTTAAATGAATTTAGGTATGTGTCGATAGCATCAAATTCATTGGTAGAGGTGGAGAGAAATGATCACACTATAGAGATTCTTTTTCTCTAAGGAGAATGCTGCAAATACCTTCATTCTACAAGAAACAAAAGCCAGGACTATGCAGCACTTTAAAGACTAACAAAATGAATCTACCTTGCTGTGAAGATTCAAGTTCAATGAATTCCATTCACTCTGAAGGGAGCACCATCTTTTTCCTACCACGTGATAATGTATAACCCTTAAATACAGTATATTCACCTGCAATGTGCTATTGCAAGTGTAAACTAATTTGTCTACAATAAATTAACCCTTAACATACTTTTACTTACTTCTCTATCATAACTTAATAGCCCTGGAGAAGTAAGTCGGGTGAGAGAGGCTCTGTGTCTCCAGAGAGAAACCACCAGCTATGGAGAAGATGAAACCTTCAAGGGGAGAAGGCAGTGCATGGTTTTTGGGGTTGTGTGAACATCCTTCACTCTTTTTTGTGTAATGCAAGTTAAGTGATATTGAGACAGAATCCAGAGTTTTCATACAGCTCTAATTTTCACATGATTTGAAACTGTTCCCACTAAAAAACTGTCTTGCTGCTAGTGGATAACTCTACTACTGATCAGAAATACAGAGAATAATTTGGATGGAAAGACTTTTAGGTTCACCAAGTCAATCTCCTGTCCCCTTTTCAGCAGATATATCTGGAAAATGACAGCTAGTCCATCCCAGAACTTATGATCATAAACACAAAAGTCCACTCCCTCCACTGTATAGTTCTTGACACACTTTCCCACACAGTTGTAGAAAGCAGGTGGGTCTATTTAAGTGATTGTTCCTGCAAAATAATAGAAATCTGAGTGATTAAGTCATTTCTCACACACCACCAAAATTTGCCATTATACAGTTTCAGTGTATGGCTGTGCATTTTGCCCTTATTTCATAACTTGAATACAGTCTTATCTAAATCCTAGTAGGACCTCTTTCACTAGACTGAGCTGAGATATTATACTGACAAGCACCAATACAAGACCTGCTATAAAGAATAGATATCTATTAACACACACGTAATAATTTGATATGCCTGTTTGAAAAACTACAGACAGGTAGATAAGTTATTAGTACTTGCTTAATGATCATAGTCTGTAAAATCTTCTTCTGGTTGGGAAGCATCCTGGATCTTTTGTCTGGAATAGGAGAGAGAGACAAATATGAAATATGACATGGTGATGTTCTTCCCTCTGATATTTTATGACTCCAGATTGTGATGGTCAAGAAATTTCCACTCTTGAAGTGAATGATAGAGAGCGGTTTATGCAAATATTTGGGAATGTCCATTCTTGTTAGAGTGTGAAATGACTGATCTCCTGTTAGACAGCCTCTAAAATTGCACGTTACAAACCCAAGCCATGAGAGCTGATCGGACTTCGTGTGTGCCTACAGCTGGTGTTTGACCTTTGCTCTCTGGAATTGGAATCTTAACTGCTCTCTCCCAGGTCTGAGTCAGTAAGCACTGTCTAGTCATATGAAATTATTGCATGAGAAGTTGGTCTTGAAAACACAGTGCTGCCAGACAGTTTCTTGGCTTGAAACTGAATCTGAGGAGAGCAGGGTAATAAAAAACTGAACTCTCATCTTTTCCACAGAGCTCATATGTGGCAGGGTGTATCAACCTGGCACTGGGGAGGTGAGGGCTAATGAATTGCTTTAGGCCCAAGAAGCCATGGCCCTTTGCCCTTGTTGGACATGCTCCCATTGGAGAGAGTATTCAGAGCAGTTTAGCTATGTCTGGGAGGGCTGAGGAGGAGAGCAGTCATCTGCAGCAGACTCCTGCTGAGAAGCTACTGAGTCTTTGAGCTGCCAGGTCAGAAGATTCAAGCTGCACTCCAGGAAGCTGGTTGACCATGGAGATCAAAGGAGACCACTTCCTGATACCAGCAGAGAAGCTGCTGGAGACAGAGAAAAGTGTAGAAAGCAACCAAGAGGGCATGCTTCAAGATGTGGAGACCTGGTTTTGAAGGACCCTAGGTCAGAACCCAGTGGATTCCCCTACCTTCCTCACACTTGGCATTACATGATATGGCCACTAGGGATAGTGGACCATTTTGACTATCGCTGTGGGGTAATACCGCACTAAAATAAGCAGCTCCCTGAACTCTTGCCACTGGGTGATACTACCACTAGTTAAACCAGCCCTCTTGGATTCTTGCCCCTTGGATGGTGTTACCTTAAAAATATTCTCAGTGGAGACCACCCAGGGTTACACTAGTATGGGTTTATTGCCACTAGGTAAAACTAAAGAGGAGAAAGCAGCCACCAAAGGTTTAAACTAAAGAAGATAGAACTCTCTCTCTCTCTTTCTCACACACACACACACACCTCTATTCATTACAGGCAAGCAAGCACACACCCCTCCATTCATTCACTCACTTATTCACACCCATTCATTCCTGCCCGCAGGCAATCACACACTTACACAGACATATGGGTTGCAGAAGGAGCCAAGGCATGTGGATCCTGGAGGGTCTGTCTGCTCATCATGGCTGGGGAAGCTGGTCAGGAGGGACATTGGAGAAGAACTTCTCAGGAGTAGGGGAAGGAAAAAGAGAGAGTCTCATATGTGCTTCTTCTTCTTATATTGTGTCTGAATGGCCTCTGTGACTCATTCACCTTGTCATCAGGGAGCATGCCCAGACTTCCCTTTATCCAGCAAGGAGCATGCCCAGACTGTGATGACTCATTGAAATGTGCTCCATTGTTCCAAGTCTTCTTGAAACACACTCACACTCTCCATTCACTCAGGGGAGAATGCAGCTTAGAGAAAGTTATAAACCAGGTGGCTGCATGTTACAAAGATTACAAAGTTGCAGTTTACAGTAAATTTGAGAGGTACACAGATTGCAAAGATTGACAAGGATCACAATAAGTTGCAGTTTAAAACCTTAGACCTTACAGTTTGGTGTAGCTTTAGAAAATCCATGTATATAAATCTAGTGAACTCAGGCGGAGGCTTTTTTTATGCAACAGATGCAACATCTCTAGTAAGTGGAATAGCACCTTGGACTGCTGCTGATCTCTTGACAGCATGAAAGAAATTTTGACAGCAGAGAGGATGGGTAGCAAAGCTTGGTTGGCAGTACAGCTTGACTCATTAAGGGAAGCCAAAGCACCCATTATTCACCCGGTAATAACAGTTGCAAACAGTCCCAAAAGTACTACAATTTTCCCTTTACTGCTTTTCCCTGCAAATAGTTCAAATTCTAGCTCACCAAAAGGAAAAGAATTATTTGGGTATTTTTTAGTTAACAAGTTTTAGTCATTATTACTTAATAGCTTCCAACCTATCATTAGTTTCTTTCTATTCTTCTGTGCAAGAGCTCCTCATAGTTATATCATTCAAGCAAAATTTGCCCCCGCTGCTTTCAGGGATGGGATAAAATGATGTGAACAGCATGAGCAGTGACAGTTCAATTAGGAACACTGGCAGCTTGTTTGGAATGGCAACATTTGCTTGAAGCAAAGAGTTTGCTGGTGCTGGAAATCCTCTCACAAGTGAGAAATGTAGGGCCTTTGGCACATTTTTGTATAACATGAAAAGAAAGTAAAGGGGAAATGGGTAACCATGCTGGAAAGCTGAGAGCACAGTACAAAGCTTTGTTTGTATTATAGCACCATGTGCTGACAGGTTTTCCCAATAAGAATGGCAAAAGGTTGCTAAGCAATATAGGCACTATTTCCTGTTGGATCAGTAAAACATTTTAGAGAATGTCTTCTTGTTTGTTTTCATTTCATTATTTTTTGGGACCACCTGTTCCCACTGAAGAATGATTTCTTTTTTGAAAGGATAGCCTAATTTCTTGAATTGTTTGATGTAGTTGCCTTCCCTAATGCCAACATAGAGGCACTGTATTACCCTCATAACTGGTCAGTAATGCATTTGGAGTAGCAGTACTCTCATGTTGCAATCCAGAGCAAGTAAACTTCCAGAGTATGTTTTCACAGGGAAATATGGTCACAAACACTTGTCTTTTAACATAGCATTTGTATGCAGAATGTTGAAAAATGTACCCATGTATGTATGATCATAAAAAATATCTCAAGGCTCTTGTGGGAGAGGATGAAGGAAAAATGGTCTTGTGATTAAGACACTAAATGGGGAAATCAGAAAGATTCAATTTCTAATCCCAGCGTCTGCGATAGGCTCCCTCTCTGTTGCTGGTAAGCTCCATGCTTCAGTTTCTCCATTTGCTCAAATAATTTAGTGCTGCTTTATCTCATGGGGATGTTGAGAAGATACATTGGTTAATGCTTTGGAGCTGCTTAGTTATTGCATTGATAAAGGCCTATCAAGAGCCACCAAAATAGTTATAAATGACCCTAGACATTTAAAATAAATCTGTTCATTTTACAGCCCCAGTTTCTTTCCAATAGTGTGTAGGTAGTGTGGGGGAAACTAATTCACTTTGGCTGGCCCAATGAAGCACACCAACTGTGGATATCACTGCCCAATAGGCAAACAGCTACATTTTGCTCTATTACCAGAGAGTCTGATAGAACCTGTTCCTTGTTGCTTTTTGGGTGGAGTCTGTAATCCATGTCTCAGCCATCTCTACAAAATTTTATTTAATACACTACTAGTTTTAGAGAGTAGTTCTAACTACTCAATCATATTTAAACTTACTGTATATGTTTATGTTCAACAATAGCTGAATACTTTGAAATAGGCTCAATCTGTTCCTAATTCTAGGAACCCCACGCCCATACATTAACCAACACTTAAAACCTATTCCAATTAGAACACAATGTAAAATAAAAACATGATGAAAAATTGGCTCTTTCAATTAACCTTCCCAGAAAACTAAGGCATAAAGATGAAGATCAAATTAGTGCAATAAATAATACTTAAAACCATATTATAGATTTATGTTAAAATTCCATTTCTAAATTAAGAATACATGGCACCACTCATGCACAATCTCTTTGCTAGATGAGCAACCTAGAAAGCTATGTAAAATATGCAAATTTATTATAGTTGTTTCTTGCGAGATATACACAAAAGAATTAGGACACAATGGCTCCCATTAAAAAGTCAGCTTTTGCCAACAGTTATGAAGGAGTGAAATCTGAGATACTACAAGGTCCCCATGAGTTTAGAACAACAACAATAACAAAAAAAACTATGGTGACTGTCTTTGTGGATAACTGCCTTTGTGGATCAAAACTGAGAATGCAAAATTCAGGTCATACTGCTGAGAAATAGGGCAAATCTATCCCAAAATGATGGTGGTTATTACCCCTACGATATACCAGACCAGCCATAAAAGTAACTTCCATCTCACCACACTGGCTAACAAGAAGTTTTAAAAGTAGTTCCTGCGGCATTCCAGTCTTCTGATACCATCGAAAATACTGGTTTCAGAGATGAGTGGGTGCTCACAACCAGCCTTATACTTAATTTCCAGCAACCTCTTAGCCTGGAGAAAAATAAGCTTTTGATGTAACCTTCGATTTCCTAAAAATTGAGGCAATTAGCATAGTGTAATTTATCCATTGAACAGTTTAAATGCAGTTTACCACAACCTTCAAAGAGACATGTAGACAATAATACGACTTCAATCAAGTTTCATTACAAATGTTAATATTCCCTTTTGATTTTGAATTAAGGCTATAATAATAGACCAGAAATGTTTGTTTGCATCACAAAACCTGAACAAATACCTACCATTCTAATGTTCTAACTATGCAGGTTTGCATTTCTAAGTTCTGCTCTAACCTAATGTAATAGCCCCAAAACATTTATATATCTTCCTAACAAGTCTCCAGAGGTCAACCCTGGATCATTCAGTCTATGAGCTGGTTAACCCTTTCTGGCCATGAACCAGATCTTGATCAGTTAACCTCACACATTCATATACCACTCTGTGGTAACTTTTGGGAAATTCCTCTATTTTTAATGTTGACCATTGCATTTCTCCTGCAGTGATATGGATGTAAAGGACGTATATGAGAAATCTATCTGTAAGAAAAATGAGAAGATCAAGAAATCATTTCCATTGCCCTGTGGGAGTCTGTGTTCATTCCCTTTCATTAGGGGACTGTTGCACATGGAGTTTTTGAAAAGATCAATACTTTGAAAACTCAGGTAGATTTTTTTTATCATCTGTGCTGAGACTCATAAAAGATTCATTTTTTTTGCCAGCATCAGAGACAAATCAATGGTTAAGGTAATGAGATCTTACTGTTTGACAGATCATGTTATTATAAGGGTGAAATGTGGGGGTTTCACGGGCTGTAAGAACTTATTCCTATTGAACTGAGAATTCTAGGTAATGAAATATTTGTGTGTGAGAGGAGGGGGTGATCAGATTATTCACATGTTCCCGGAGGTGAAAGTAAGCAGGTGCGCCCTGGTGCACAGCTTTGGCAAGAGCTGGCTGAGTTGTGGCAAAAGCCAGCAGGGAGCAATTTAAAGAGCTGACAGAGACCTGGGTTGCAATAGGACAGTAACTGTAAGAAATTTTAAGTTACTTTAAGTGCTGCATGTTCCTGACGAAAAGAGCAGAGATGTTAAAGTGAGTGGTGATTCCTAAGCAGCCCATTGCGATTTGATTCAGATCTCACGCTGTGGTATAGCGAAGCAGATGATGTCTCAACTGCATTTCTCTTTATTACAAAGACACAATTTTAACAAAATACAGAGTTACTTGAAACACATGCCTCTAACTTTGAAACACTATGGTTAGTTGAAAGGAAAGATCTTGTTGTTAAAACACTGGACAAAGAATTAGTGGGTCGTTAGAGCCTTGCTTGGATACAAAATTGGTATCTACATCTACATTTATGATTCTATGATTCGATCAGTAGCTGCAAAAATGAGCCACAGATATCTTCATCTGCATCCACGGATGCAAATACCCAGGATATAAAGAGAATATCCATGGATTTGCAGGGCTCTAGAGATCTTGGTTTACATGACATTTCCTTACTCTCTCTGTGCTTCAACTCCTCCTTGGTAAAATGGGCATAACTATGCATCCTTGTTTGACTCGCCGATTTAAGTAATTCATATTCCCCAGAAAACCTACAGTCTCCCATTGTATAGCACCAAGCACAAAATGTAACATTGATCTTGGCTGGACATACTAGAGACACTACTAGAATAATAGTATTTTTTACCTTACCCTCAAAAAACATTAGAATTGCTGTGTTCCAAGTTAAATGTCACAAAATACTGTGTAACGATATACTGTATCATAATAACATAGTACAGCATCTGAAATTGACTTTTTGAAGCTGAGCATGAATTGGACAATCAGAGACAAAAGAATTTCTCACTTTTCATTGCTTTCACTACAATAGAGGACATTTTTATAACTTAAGCTAGCATGGGCTTTCAGGCAAAAGTGAACCATGCAGAATAGATATAGCCTTAGGCTTCAGGTGCTGCAGTCACTTTTGAGAATAAGACTATGGTTCCTAATCACATAGTGGCATATGAAAATTTTACTCAGACTGCTTTTGAAAAAGTCCTCAGGTCTGTACAACAAGAGTGTGTGTCTAACTGTTCAAAGTATTGGGCTGGATCATGTATACACTTTACCTTCTAGCAATAGACTATCAAAATTATAGTTAAATATATCTTCTAATGCAGTCACCACTTGAATTAGCACCACTTTGGCAGTCATTTGTATCTCTTGTTAGGTAGGTCTGTTAAATAAAAGACTGGAAAGTTTTCTGTTTGTATTTTGTTTTCTAGCACCAGAGAAGAATGAAGAAATGATAGTACTGGCTTTACATTGTTCTCAATAGTGTGATTTGAAAAAAGAACTACAGGGTTTTGATTGTTTAACTGGATTGGATCCACCATTATTTTTCGGCGAAAAGGCAGCCATGAGAGAAAAGTTGCTCTGGGGATCAGCAATTTAAAAAGGCCCAGGGCACCTGGCCTTTGCTGCTGCTACTGTGGCAACTGCAATGGCCAGAGCCCAAACACCTAGGCAGCACTGAAGGGATGGCTGGAGGAGGTTAGCCCTGCCCCTTCCACTTGAGGCCACACTCTTTCTGGGAGCCCAGGGCCACTCTCACCCACTGTGACCAGGGCCTAGCAAAGTTTGTCATCTGTTTTAGAAGTAGTAAAGAAGTGTCAAAGTCAGGAACTTAATTCTCAAATTAAATTTATGAACTGACTTGAGAAAACTGACAAGAATTAAATCAATAGATTTCCTGAATCTAAATACTTCAAGGGGTAGCCTAGTTAGTCTGTTAGGGTACGTCTACACTACATGGCTCCATTGACGGAGCCATGTAGATGAGCTTTGTAGATGCAAGAAAATGAAGCGGCAATTTAAATAATCGCTGCTTCATTTACATCAAAATGGCTGCTGCGCTGTGCCGATGATCAGCTGTTTGTCAGCACAGCACGGTAGTCTGGACACTCCGCGGTCGACATCAAAAGCCTTTGTCGATGAAGGATGAGGTTTACCAGGGCGGTCAACAAAGGCTTTTGATGTCGACCGCCGAGCGTCCAGACTACCCCGCTGTGCCGAAAAACAGCTGATCGGCACAGCGTGGCAGCCATTTTGATGTAAATGAAGTGGCGATTATTTAAATCACCGCTTCATTTTCCTATGTCTACAAAGCTCATCTACATGGTTCCATCAATGGAGCCATGTAGTATAGACATACCTTTACAGAAAAAAAACAGCAAGCAAATGGTCTGGTAGCACTTTATAGACTAACATGTTTTGTAAGTCTATAAAGTGCTACCAGAACATTTGCTTGCTGTTTTTTTCTGAATCTAAATGGTATTTTATGGAATGGAAGAGGCAAAGACATTTCAGTCAAAAGTATTAACTAAAGAAAGATCAGCTGTATGACTACATAGCACATAACTTTGCTGCTTATGGTCACTGAGGTCCAGTCTCTACTGTCCTTGAAATACAGTGCCTAATTTCCACCCAATTCATTGTATTGTAAGCACATAGAAGACAGTCCTCTGATGTGACATTTTATGGCAAAATTATGATAATTCATGTTCAAAACATAAATACTCTTTAGTCAAAAATGAAATTAATGGCACCTTTCATTCCTGGAATGTTGGGTAGCCTTTGTAGATGCTTCTTATGCAGTTTCAAAAATTGAACCCTCCCTAGTAATTCACTCAAGCCAGGTCAGTCTCCTGCTTTAGCAGCTGATTACCAATTATTTAAATGAATTGACTGGAGCCAGGAGTATAGCAATGATGCTAACAAACATTAGCACACTGTCTATTACAATAATGAAAGGGTCTTTAATAGCTACCCAAGCTTTTATTTCCTTTGCCAGTATAACTTTTTAAACATGCCAGATGATGGTCCCTTTTTAGTCATCTTTCAAATCCAGTGGGTTGGATGGCTGAACACTGTATGCTGAATACTCTGTAATAAGTTTTGCAAAATATGAATTATGCATTAAAATGAAGTCAGTGCTAATGACTGCAGAAGGTGAGAAATTAGTCACTGTTCAGAGTAATCTTTTGGAAGGTCAGAGATAGCTTCTGCACTCTGCTGTTTTGTAAGCAATGAAATATCCTTTCAGGGCAGAAAGAACCTATACATAAATGACAATGAAGAGATCACATGTTAAATGGGAAATAAGTGTGAAAAACAACCCAGTTTTAGTATGTGGCAAATTTCAATCTGGATTTAGCACTTCTCAGAAGGTCACAGTAAGGGATATGACAGCCTGGTATTATGTTTACCGTTGGCCTCAAAATCTTATAGATGGACATTTATCTTTCTTGATGCATGGCATTATTTTTCACTGCTATGTAATTTCTTGCCGAAATTTCCATTTTCCCTAATCATTACAAATGTCTTTTGTGTTTTAGTTCCATAAAACAATCCATTTTGTAGTATCTGAGTTACTATTAAATTATCTTAACTGTTGTATGCAATGTTGCTGTAGCCAAATTGGTCCCTGGATAGAGCAACAAGGTGGACGAAGCAATACATTTTATTTTACCAATTTCTGCTGGTGAGAGAGCGAAGCTTTTGAGCTCTACACAGAGCTCTTCTTCAGGCCTGGGAAAGGGATTCAGTGTCACAACTAAACACAAGATTGAACAAATAGTTTAGGATTAGTAGTTAGCACATATTCTGAGAGACCATCCAAGGTGAATATGCCTGTTAATGCCCCTGTACTTACAGAAGACAAAGGGAGGTTAGTGGGTTAAAGATGATTGTAATAAGCCACAAATCCAGTGTATTTATTAAGACAAGTATCAGAGGGGTAGCCGTGTTAGTCTGAATCTGCAAAAGCGACGAAGAGTCCTGTGGCACCTTATAGACTAACTGAAGTGTAGGAGCATAAGCTTTCGTGGGCAAAGACCCACTTCGTCAGATGCATGTAGTGGAAATTTCCAGAGGCAGGTATAAATATGCAGGCCAGAATCAGGCTAGAGATGACGAGGTGGATCCAATCAAGGAGGATGAGGCCCACTTCTAGTAGCTTATCTGGAGGTGTGAATTCCAAGAGAGCAGAAGCTGCTTTTGTAGTTAGCAAGCCATTCACAGTCTTTGTTTAATCCAGAGTTGATTGTGTCAAACTTGAAGATGAACTGTAGCTCAGCAGTTTCTCTTTGAAGTCTGGTCCTGAAATTTTTTTGCTGCAGGATGGCTACCTTTAAATCTGCAATTGTGTGTCCAGGAAGATTGAAGTGTTCCCCTACAGGTTTTTGTATGTTGCCATTCCTAATATCAGATTTCTGTTCATTGATTCTTTTACGTAGGGACTGTCCAGTTTGGCCGATGTATATAGCAGTGGGGCATTGTTGGCACATGATGGCATGTGTTACGTTAGTAGATGTGCAGGAGAATGTACCAGTGACAGTATGGCTGATCTGGTTAGGTCCTGTGATGGTGTTGCTGGTGTATATATACATTCTCCTGCACATCTACTAACGTAATATGTGCCAACAATGAAGTGGGCCTCATCCTCCGTGATTGGATCCATCTCGTCATCTCCAGCCAGATTCTGGTCTGCATATTTATACCTGCCTCTGGAAATTTCCACTACATGAATCTGACGAAGTGGGTCTTTGCCCACGAAAGCTTATGCTCCTACACTTCAGTTAGTCTATAAGGTGCCACAGGACTCCTCGCCGCTTTTATTAAGACAATGATTTCTACGTCTACTAGCAAAGTTATGAATTTAAGCTCCCGGCTTGTCTTTTGAAGGTGCTGTACAGATTTACTTTGAGGATTGAGGACTGGAAGGTTAGATATAGAGTGATCAAATTGCGAAAGCAATCACTCTCAAGTGATATACTTTTTGTCTTGTATCATTTTCCCATGTGAGTTCATTCAGGAGTGTGGAAATTATCTGATTTAACCCATATGCAACCGATAGGAACACTATACCAATTTTAATTTAGCTAACTGCCATTGGGCCAGACAATCTTCTGTGGGAAAAGCATGGATGGTGTGAAAATCCTCTGAATAGTACATGGAAAAAATGAAAGGGAAGATGCACTATAGCATTCCCTTTGATCCACTCAGAAACAAGTGTATCTGATATAAATGTGAGCATGTTAACTCTTCATGGCATCACGATGGATTGGAGAGAGGCCTCAGGTAGGTTCCACAAGGAGGGGTTCTGTGCCAGTGCTTAACATCTTTGTTAATGACCTGAATTTAAGAGCATACACATCAAAATTGTGGATGACACAGAGGCAGGGGGATGTTAATACTTTGGAGGCCAAAGCTAAAATTCAGTGGAATCTTGATAAATTGGAGAATTGGACAATTAACAACAAAATGAAATTCAACAAAGACAATGTAAGGAGCTACCCATAGGCAAGAAAACACAAATGCAAAATGGGGGGAAACTGGCTTGACAGCACTATTGACAAGGCTCTGGAAGTTAGGGTGGATCACACTGTCAACATATCTCAGCAGTGTGATGCTGTAGAAAAAAAAATCAAATGAAATGTTAGGTTTCATCAACAGTCACAGGAGGTGACAGTACCATTCTCCTCAGTGTTGGCTAAGCCTCAGTTGGAGCACCATGTCAAATTTTGGTCACCAATCTATAGACTGTAGATAGTCTGGAAATGATCTGGAAGGGCGCAAAAAGATAATCAAGGGAACAGAACACAAACCATATGAGCAAAAGCTGAAGGAACTGGGTATGTTTAGTTCAGAAAAGAGATTAAGGGGAGAGACATGGTAGCCAGCTTCATATACTTGAAAGGCTGCCATAAAAAGATGGAGAACAGTTGTTCTCTCTTGCCATGGAGGGCAGAACAAGATATGATGGGTTCAAACTACAACAGAACAGATTTAAATTATATCTGAGGAAAACTGTAAGAATAGTAGGAGAATGGAACAGAGTTTCTAGGGAGGTTATAGAAGCTCATTTATAGAAGGTTTTCAGAAGGAGGCTGGATCACCATCTGTCTTGGATGGTTTAGCCACAACAAATCTTGCATCTTGGCAGGGGGTTACACTAGCTGACTCTTGGGCTCCTTTCTAAACCTGTGGTTTTGTGGCTTCAAAATACAATGCTTGAGAGTCATAAACCATGACTGTCATGTTAGAAAGCAGAAGAGCTGCTACAGATACCATTCATGGAACAGGTGGTGAGGGCTTACAGATAACAATATTTAAAGCAGCCGAGTACACAGATGTCACCACACACCTTTACAGTGTATGTTAAATTGAGTCATTGGGTCCTCCTACAGTCATTAATGCCTCTAAATAAAAATGTGTGTAGAAAGTTGGCAAAGAGAAGCAGAACAGGGCAAAATCCCCTCTTTGTGCATCAACTTATTAATAGACGTTTGTTGTAGGTTAAAATGCATTGTGATTAATGCATGAAATACAAGTTACTATCTTCCTACTTTTTGTCCCATCTGCTTGCCAATTTTCATTGCATTCTTGAACCATGTTCATTATTGCCTCTTAGCTTTGGTGATATGCAGCAACACTTCCTCTGTCTAGCTTCACTATGTGCCACGTATTTATAGGTTAAAGGCCAAGATTTTCAAAAGAGCCATATGAGGATGGGAGTTTCAAATGATGCATTCTCAATTTACAAGGGCATGGAAGTGTGGTATAAAGCAAAATCAGGTCCCTATTTAAGGTGTCAAGGTGGATATCAAACAATGGAGGCACCCAAGATTACTGGTCACTTTTATTGGACATCTTGGCCACAATAGTTACACACCTCATTAACCTTTGAAAAACCTCAGTTATATCTGGCCATGGATGTTGGTGCAAACTTGTCTGATGACTATTCATATTAGTAGCCTCTAGCCCTTCTTCTCCTGCCTCCCTGTTCATCTTTCATTTCCTAGCACTATTCATAGCTGGATCCCAACAATTAGGAAAAGTGTTACATATTTATTTAAATACCAGCCACTAAAAGGTTCTGTAGTAATAGAAAATTTAATAAGGAGCTTCATTAAATGCTCCAGTGAAAGCTTGCTCACTAATCTTGGCACACAAAGATAGTGCCCATCATTGGTATCTTTTTGACTCAGCTAAGCTTTAATGTAAAAATAACACAACCCTGTAGGTGAATGGCAGGTTATATTCAACATAATTTTATTACTTTTTTTCTTAGTCTTATTTTTAGAAACCATTAAGCATTATTTAATGTGAGTGGCAGTACAGGGAAGAGAAAAACCTGCTAGTAGACAGGATACTTCCGAGCAGGATATGCATAAGGACTAGTGCTTATGGAAAATGAAAACTGTTTCCTGAATGGTAAGGTTCTGAAACGCCAGCTGGGATTAATGGGGATGGCATAAACCATTTGGATTCATTGGTTGAACAAAATCAGATCAGTTTACATGCATTTGATTTTTTTTAACTCATGCACAAGCCCTAATTCCAAATAGCAGCGTAACATGGCATTTATGCAGATCACTATCAGTCACAATAACATTAGCCAATGGCACATTGCTGAGCAGAGGTTCTGGTCAGATGTGCAATGTTTGAGAGGCTGCAGATGTTCACATGGGTGACACAAAAGGAGAAGACTGTTGTCTGGGAGTTACTTACTTTCTGAAAGTCCTGAATCCTATTAAAACTCTGTGCAATGTTTTATGCTGAGTGTCATGATTTGGGGTGGCAATGTGGCCTCATGCTACTCCCCAAGAGCCACAATGAAGTTCCAAAGAAGTCAGGCCTAGTACTAGGAAGCCATTTCTCTAGTTTAGCCACGGATAACAAGATGTGGCTGTAACCACTGATTATTCAAGTCAGAGCGAGTAGGCTGCTCTTTCTGGAAAGCATCTTAGAAGGTATCACAAAATTATTGATCCTTGGCAGAGTCTCCAGTTAGGAGAAACAAGTGAAAACTCTGGTATAAAAATGTTTTTCCTGGTAATTACATTTATAATTCAGAGCACAAGGATTCTGCAGCTTTAAAGACCAAATATTCCAGCAAGTTTCCTATAATTCTGCAGCATTGAGGACTGATTATGCATCAGGTTCTGTCCAGCAAATTATAACTCTCACACTGCCTCCAAAACCAATGCGCTCAATAAATATACAATACTTTGTACAGTGGATGAGCTCCTCAATGTACTTGCACAATAATACATTCTCATCCAAACTAGATAAGCATAGAATTTAAGCTATTGGTCAGTCTACCCTGTTAAGAAAACCAATATCTTGCATTTGGCGTAGCCCACCCATTATGCGGGTCTTTGAAACTTTGAACTGTAACTTTTTTCTTTTAATCAAACAAACATGATAGTTATTCATAGGAAAAAAATGATTTATCAAAATACAGGACTAGACCTATTTGTTTATTGAGAAGTTTGGGCAACATTTTCAAACCTGGGTAACCACTATAAAGCGTCTAAATTTGTACTTTGGCTCCTCAATTAAAGTTACTTGATTTGTTTAGAAGTGCTGAGCACATACAAATCCAGCTGACTTGACTATGGTTTCTGGTTGCTCAGCTGTTCTGAAAAATTGAGCAACTGTTCTTTAACAGCTTACAGGTGGATTAAAGAGCCTAAATACAGATCAGGTTGCAAATGTGGGTGGTTTTTTTAATTTTCAAGAGTTTAAATGTTGTGACAGTGTCCATAATATACTAATACCCAGCCCCCCCCCCAAAAAAATCCATGAAATCTATGAGATAGCAGAAAGAAAGAAAAAGTTCAAAGCATCATAATAGAAAGTATCATACATCCAATGTAATTAACAACCATGGTTTTTTTTAAGTGCAGTACAGTAAGTTAAGCACCCTGAGGAGATTGAGGTGGGAATAGGAAGTAAAAGAAGGTCAAAAGAAACATTCATATGGGATGAGTAGTGTGATGGTTTTGGAATGTATATAGATTCAGAATGGGCAATTAAAGCCTTATTTGTCATTTGGCTTGATTACGTAGGCATACACCAGGGGTCTCCAACCTTTTTACACCCAAGATCACTTTTTAAGTCTCAGAACAGGTGAAGATCTACTGCCCCACCCCTTCCTTGAAGCCCCGCCCCTTCCTTGAAGCCCCGCCTACATTACATGAGGAATTCTAATGTAAATGTACTGCGCAGGCGCACAGTTCAGAGAGGGCTCAAGAGCTACTCTTAGAGCCCCTGAGATCGACCGGTAGATAGTGATCTACTGGTTGGTGACCACGAACATACACTGCTTTATTTTAGATGAGAAAGAGGTCCCTAATTTTCATTTTCCTAAATGGAACTCAAACCTTAGTGTTCTGTTGTACAAGTGAAATTCAAATATATGAGTAAGCATGACACTTTACAAAACAAACCCTCCATCTAGGCAGAATGTTATCTATTCAGGCTGGAGAAAGATTATCACAATGCAGAGAATCAGGGCTAAGGATTTTCTCCTTCTCTGAGTAATTTACACTCATGTAAGCAGCTGAAGACTAATGGGCCTAAAGGTCTACACTGCACCCTTAGCTCAGAATAAGATACATAATTTGTGCTATTTCGGTTCTTTTTTTAAATAAAACACTATTTCTAAATATCCCTTATTCCTCATGCAATGAGGTTTACAGGGATGCCAAAATCATGTGTCTGCTATTTTTCACAATAGTGGATGCGTTCAAAAGACACGGGTAGCTATTTCAGGATACCTTTGGTATCCCAAAATAGCATTGCAATGTAGACGTACCCTAAGACTATGTTGTTCTGAAATAGGCAACAATAAGACAGACATTCAAAATAAGGCTTCTTCTTACCGTAGAAACAAGTTTAATGTTTGACACCGGAGCTGGATTGAAATCTGTTCATGTACAGAGCATACTGCAGGGGTAGAAGCATCTCAAGCTCCCCACACTGATCAGTGGCCTGACAGGTTTTAAGTCCTTAACTTCTCTACTGAAATTGCCAACAAGGGTGGGAGCCAATTATTTCCCACCTTTATTTAAAAACAACAAGACCCCTGAACAATATAGGACTGTGTTCTCTTGCAGGCGAGAAGAGATCACTGTTCTCTAACAGGATGAAACCTTGAGATCTTTAGTTGGGCCCTGTTTTTACAACAGGACCCTTGTAGGCAGACCCTGCTGTGAAATCCCTGTAGAATTCAGTGGGGCTCTGCATAAGTACAAAGCTATTGCAGGAATTGGTCTTGAGTCTAAACATTCTCCTGCTGGCTTTAGTAGAATCTGATGAAGCTTTCTTGAAAAATCAGGTCACTTATTCAGGTACCCAAATATGGGTTTAGGTGTTCCATTATGGGAATCTGGGGAAGAAAATAGCAGCCCTATTACAGTTTCCTTTCCAGTTTAAAGTAAAATATTGAAAATGAGATATCCTCAGATACCATTCAATAAGCAGATATAACAATAATTATGTCGAAATCCAAAATAATCAAGGCTGGCATGTTTAAAGGGCATTAACAGAGGTAGGTTCCCTAAATTATTCCAGCCTAAAACACAAAGGGGACTTTTTTTCAAAGCTCCTAAATCCCATTTTCAAAAGTTACTAAACTACTTAGTACAGTGTTTCTCAAACTGTGCTCCGCGGAGCCCCAGGGCTCCACAAGACCTCTCCAGGGGCTCCACCAGATTGACAAACTGGAAACATCAATAGGTACAACATATACAATCAGTGGACCACTGGGGCTCCGCATAAATTTTTATGCATGTAAAGGGCTCCGGAGCCCAAAAAGTTTGAGAACCGCTGCCTTAGTAGTTTAAAACCCAATTAATCTATTATGTAACTTTTGAAAATTGGGGGGCTCCTTCATCACTTAAGCTCCTTGATCACTTAGTCTATGTCACTTAGGCTATGCCGTTGAAAGGTATGATTTTCAGTGCAGGTAGAAACTTAGGCTAAAAATAGTAGCATGGACACTGCAGCAGGGGCTAGGCACCAGAGTCCTAGCCATTGAACTTTCTGGGTCCGAGCTCCAGAGGCTAGCCCCAGCCTCTCCCAGTGCCACAGTATGCACATTGCCATCTTTAGTGTGCCAGCCACATCTTCACTTACTGAAGGATTGATGCTCTGGCAATTGATGTTCCAGGATTTGATATAGAGGGTCTAGTAAAGACCCACTAAATCAAATGCTCAGGGCACCCCCATTGGCATCAATACTCCTTGCTGTTGTAAGGAAGAAGTGAAGTCAACAGAAACATTTCTCCTATTGACCTCCTGCTGTGGAGAGGGCACCAAGCTCAGCTTAAGGTATGTTATTTGTGTAACTGGAGTTGTTTACCTTAAGCCAACCTCCTACCCCTGCTGCAGTGTAGATCTCTGGTCCTAGCTATGCTACAACAGGTCTCTCTCAACGTGAGGGAACCACACCTCCTAGCTGCATTGCAGATATCCTCTTCCACATATGTAAAATGTTCCCCTAAAAAGTTTTACAGAGCTTTTTAGGGATAAGATGAGAATTTGATATTTGTGAAATGTGGGATTCTATAAATAACAAAACAGACTTTGGTTTAAAAAGTGTCAAAATCTGGGTTTTCATATGATGCTTCAAAACTGAATAAATTACTAAATTGTATTTCAAGGTATTAATGGTAGCATTTTAAAAGTACAATATAGTTACCAAAATTCTTATAAATGTACCCTTTGTGCTATGGTATAACATATGTTCCCTGCAAGTTTTGTAAGCTAATCTATTGTCATTTGATTATTTTACACTAGCATCTAAAGTTCACAATGGAGACTGGAGTCCTACTGTGTGTACCCTACATAACAACAGAGTCCCTAGCCTGTAGGGATTACATTTTAAGTAGACTGTACAAGCAAAAGGTAGAGGGAAGCAAGCATAATTATCCCCAATTTGTGGACATAAAGAGATGAAGTGTCTTGTCCAAGGGCACACAGGTGGTCTGTGTCAGAACTAAATCCAGATCTCATGAGTCGCAAACCAGAGCCTTACCCACAAGGCATTATTTCCTCTGCACATCCAATTGCTCTTTCCCCATGTAAAGGGTTCTTCCCTGCCCCTCCGCCTGCCCACTGCATGATTTCCTTCTGTCCAAGAAATCATGTGATGAGAGGAACATATTCCATCTGCATTCAGCAGCAGTTTTCTGGCAATGCTGATATCAAGGAGCAGGTAAACTCTTGACATTCTTCATTTCTTTGATTTATAAGGAGTTTTTAAAACTGGTTGTCAAACATCAATATTGATGTCAACATTATCATGCATTGTGATATTAACTCTGTTCATTTTCTTGAAGGGTGTCATCATGAATGGCATTGTTTCCATTGACAGATGAACAAGCCCATATGATGATGGCTTTCACTGTGTCACAGAGCACTGGGCTGTTGACTTTAATGCTGACATTAACAAAGAATGAAGTTAATAGTGATATTTGCATTAGTTAATTTCAGAGTGTTTGATAGTCATCATTCCCTCTGACATCAGCTGTGGAATGGCAAAGGAGCCAGCCATATATTAGAGGATAAAAGAGATTGCTTTTAGATAGTGTTAGCATTAATGCCACCTCCCTCCAGCAGAACAAACTGCATTGCTGTATAATCAGTTTATAAAGATACAAGCAGTCTTTTTAATCACACCAAGTGTCAGTGTTGGCATTTGACTTGATCATGTATATCCCCGAAAGATTAGAGCTTATTTTGTTCCATGGCAGAATTTCAGCATGCAGACCATGCTATAAATACTCCCTCAAAGCTAGACTGTCTAAACAAATTGCTTGGTGGTTTCAGGTGGTGCAGCATGATGTCATGGTACTTAAACAGGATGCCATGACTAGAGATTGCAAGGGAGAAAAAAAGTGAATAATTCCAGGCAAAAATTCATGATAGCAATTTTTAAAGAAATGTATCTTTTGATAAACTGGAGGGACGGAAAGAAGAAAAGTTCTCTTTTTAAAACGAGAAAAATGAATCAGGTCATCAAAATCCCATACTGAGTGAGTTAATTTCTATCTGGTGTGCTATTTTGAGCCAAATGTTGAGGTTTGTGTGCAGTTTCTGCAAATTCCTTACTCAGGGAAATTCAATAAGAGTTTTGTTTTGAGGGAAATCTGAGTAAATACTCTGAAATGTTTTGTCCAATATAAACAAAACAAAATTATGTGGATGCAAAGAAAAATCATACCGATGTGTGTAAATAATAGAAACATCCTACAACTGACTTCTCTTCACACAAACACCCATTTGTCTATTCCTGTAGTAGGCAGTGTCAAAGGCAGGTTTTGTAATTGTCAGGGATGAGCAATGAGTTATTGGTAATGGGGTGGAGAGTGAACCAGCCCTGCACTCATTTCGGCATCAGCTCTAGTTTCACGGGATTTGCACATCTTCTCTGACTGAGTGTTGTGACCTGGAACACAGACTCACAACCCCAATCAGGTGTGTACCGACCATCCCCATGTTGCAGTCCCAGAGTGGGGAACTGGGCCTACATACATGGTACTGGAGTTGCTGCTGCTGGGCAGTGCCATCTCTAGGATTTATGAGGCCTTAGGCAGTATTATTAAACTGCTGCTCCTTTGCCTAACTTGCTCTTAGCAACACAAACATAAGCTTGCAGTACCATGCGGAGACCCCCATATCCTCTCCCTCACATAGAATGTACCACATTGGTACATTTGGTTCTGTGAATATGGCCTCTGCCTAAGGAGACTGCAGCACACACTAGGTATGTGGGAGATGGGCCATGGTGGTTTAACTTTGCACAAGGCTCTATTTATACAATTGACAGACGAAGGGGTGCAATACCAGTTTTAGCAGCGGGCTAGAGAACAAGGCCTGTCCGATGCTCACCCACAAGTAGGGCTGTTCTCAGGCATACGTAGCATACACAACTGCATAGGACACCCAAAAATATGGGGCACCAATGACAAGGCCAGATTAACGTAGAGGCAGAGGTGAGGAACCTCTGGCCTGTGGGCTAGGTCAGGTCCCTTGCTTAATTTCATGGTACAGAGACTTGCAGCAGGCTGGATGAAATTAAGCAGGGGACTGGATCCAGCCCATGGGCCGGAGGTTCCCTACGTTAATCTGGGTGGGAGGCGTGGGGCTGGAGCTGTCCCGAATGGGGTGGGGTATGTCTCCCAGCCAGCCATTTTCACCTACCTGATGATTCTGTCTCTTTTCTGTATGGTTGAGAAGCAAGCCCTTTCCAGGCACATCCCACTTTCCTGGCACAACCAAACCTTTATCTTGCTTTCAATTATACTAAGAGGAACTGTAATACTGAATTTGCTGGTCCTGGCTGTTACCTTTTAGGAGGAGTTCTTGAACAGACAGAAAAAGAGAGGTACAGACAGACAAACAAACTCTCTCAAATGTATAGCAGAAGTAGCATCTGGGAAATACAAGAGTACAAATACAGACAGGTAATCAGAACTACCACATACACACATATATATGCATGTGCAATTTCCACTTTCTATAATTAGTTATCTGTGACAAGCACATCTATTGTCTGAGCATCAGAACCTTCTATGTCTGAAAATTTATCTTAATGTTTTTCTTCCATTTCTATTTTTTCTGAAGTCTCAGTAAAGTCTGCTCCTGAGTTAATAAAGTTTCCAACATGAAATGACTTTGGAGATAAAAGAGACTCATCTTGCAAGAAAAACAGAAATAGCAACAGCCAAAATCATGAAAGAGAACTGTGGCTGGGAATCGAGTGATTTTTGTTTATTAATAGTGCACTGTTACTAATGACAACTCTTCATTTTCCAAATGTCCGTGATGCCGGTGTAGCAGTTTATATCTACCAGAAAACAGAACGAACAAGATGCACGTTTCATCAAGGTGCCAGTGAAGGACAGTTGTACAATGCAGTTACACTGAAGCGGTAGTCTGAGACTCAAGATTGATGTTGCCTGTGGAGGAGAACATGTACAATAACATTCTTTGCAGTAAACTACAGATGCCTATCCTGCTATTTGGTGCCTTATCAACGTTCTCGTTAATTTTTCCTTGGTTGCTTGTACTTCAATCTTGTCCTGAACTACATGTTTCTTTAGTTTAACAGTGGCTATTGTCTAGAAGGAAATATAGAAAGAGAACAGAAACTGAAAATATTTATATGGTTCAGGAAAAGCAGAATTTTTATATAAGCAATATATCCTTTCTAAAGCATGCTTAGGAGGATTCTTTTATTCGAATAAACACAATAAATATTGGCATGAACAGTTGCCAAGAGACCTCCCCAGGTCCCAAATCTCTTTTGTCTTTGTTCTGTTTCTCCTATGCTTTGCTCATCTGTCTTTACACAGTGAGCATATATTGATATTTCTGTCTTGACAAGAGGAGGTTGCATGACTACTGCGGGGAGCACAGCTGAAGCAGCTTAAGATTTTCGCATGAATAAAAAGAATAAAAACAGTACTACTTTGGGGGTTTCTGAATTTCATGTATTGAAATTTTACATCCAAGCAAGAAAAATTCCAAGGGGGTGTCAGCAACACAACAAAGTCATGTAGGATTGGTGTATGGCACCAGTGGATTTGGTTCAGTTGAAGTGCCCCAAGTAAGAGCAAAAATACAAAGACTTCTCTCACTCTTTTCAGCTTCTAACATACCAAACCCTCCTGGCTTCATCCTGAACTGCATTGATTAAATGTCTTTTGACTGGGCTGTTTCTGACCAATTGATCGATAGCTGTTTGAATCTGCTACTCTGTAAGTTTGATGACGCTTTTTAATTTCCACTTGAGACTACTTTTTCTTGAATATGCAGCCAGAGGGAAAATCATGTTTGTCCATATCATTGTTCCTGGAAAGATCTCAGGCTATTTGCTTTACCTTTGTTTTAATGGAGAAGAAAAAGTAAAGCCAATAGGTCTGATCTCACCTATAGCAGTTTAACATCAATATAGAACCAGTGACATCAATAGAGTTGCTCTACGTTTGCACCAGGGTGAGACAGGTCAGGATCATTAAATTCAAACATGCCCTCAAGGCACAGCCTGGTCTGGTGTTGGTAAAGTGGCAAGCTCCCACCAGTGAGACCATGAGTAATGTAACTATTGTGCTGTCCTTCCCAAGGGTTCAGTGTGCAGCCCCTTCTTTGCCTGGCCAATGGCACAGGCAACTGGGGGTCCTGACTTCTCTCCCTGCTGTAACTCTCCAGCGCCTATAAATGCACAAATTTCACACAGTCCTTGTACTCAGGTTTGCTAAAAATTGCACTGTGGCTTCTGTGGAGATACAGGGTAAAGGAAAGTTACTTGTGCCTTCTCCATTGTTGTAAATGCTTGTGTAGGGCCAAGTACAATCTGACCTGTTCTTTTTGACACTGTGGCCAAAACTTTGCAGGATGTATGAAGTGATGCATGTAAGTGCCATGTTCAATTTCTCCTATCAGTAGATTTACATACATGTTATAAAGAGAAACATGAGATGCCCCCCTTTCTTGGTAGAATGAAATACACTAGGGATGGATAAACTGGGTGAGTTCACAGACTGTTCAGAACCTGTGGGTTTCTAATGTATTAGCTCAAATCCAATTCAATCCTAGCTTTACAAGCTAGGTAGGACTTTAAAAACTCTATCATGAATATACAACACAAGTTCTATTTTAGGAGGTAATTTTTTTAAAATCCATCTAAATGTAAGTTAGCTAGCACTGTTCGCTTTTTGGATTAAAACATTTAGTAGCATAGGTGCTACCGTTTTGCAAATAAGAGACGGCTACATTTTAATAGGAGGAGGAGTTTCCTGTCTGCACAGATTACATAATTTATAAAGCTGATAAAGAGCATAGAGATATTTGGATGAAAGACAAAATAAAAATAAGTTGTTACAGCAAAAGAGAATGTATCAAAAAGGCAGTTTTCTGAAAACCATAGTTTATTTACAATATTCTGTTTTAGAAAAGGAGGATTTTTGTTCTTGTTTTTAACATTCCCCACTGACTCCGTAATATATCATGCTGAGCTGTGTCTTTTCCCTATATTATGTCACACAGCAGGACTTCTGCAAGATGGTGTTATACATCACAACTTGACATATGAGCCAGCAGCCTTCATTCCTCCTTACAAGCACATGCATGTAGACTACCTTAAAAGCACTTTGAAGTCTGCAAGCATTTTGTATAATTTATGGCTATCAGTGCATGGATGGGTATAAACTTGCATTGCTTTGACAGTGATGTTCTTCCACTATATAAAGAAGAAAATAGCTCTGTTAAGACATTATTTATGTAAGACATTGTGTAATTCCTAGGGTAGATTCTCAGTTGGTGTAAAGTACTATTGATTTCAATGGAGCAATTGATATCAGCTAAGCACCTGACCCAAAGTCTAAGTTTAACTATTATAAGATAGAACTAGCAGCATGCGCACACAAAGGATGAAATGGGATTTTAAAACTGGTCATTTTGTTATTCAAATACACAACTAATGCAAGTTATTCTGACTTCTAGGTAAAACTCTAAATTCTTGCACCAGAGTAGGGCTCTAAATCCTTGACATCAAAAACCTCACGCTCTTTTCTGGTATCAAGATGGTTTATTTGATGAAGACCACTGAGATATGTACAAGATACTGTATAAAGATGCAATATAAGATAAGCCCATCTCCTCTAGGAAAGTGGCCTTTTGTGTGACAATAGTTGTCAACAACAGTTCATCTCATGACAAAGTCTGGCGTTTAAAAATGATGCAGAGGGACTTACTGCTGAGAACCATTATCAGCAATGGTCAGTTTCCTAGAGTAACTGACGCTATAGATTCTAACAATTATCATATTAATAGACTGAAAACCTTGAAAAAACACCATAATCCAAAACCTTAAAAAGGTTTAACAATTGTTACAACTTTTTAATGGAACATTAGCTGAGAAACCTGTGTAATGGCTTGTAGCAATAAAATAGGTAAATAATGACTCCTCCCCGCCTCAACAAAAGGAAGTTGGTGGTATAACAAAGGCTACAAACCATTGCCTATAATCTCTGATACACTAACTCTGCAGTGCTTGGGTCAGTTGTGCTCATGATTTTGGTTGCTGGCAGAAAACTTGAACAAACTGTGCTGAAAGGATTCTTGGTTCTTTTCAGGCTCTCCTGAATTGTGTGTTCTGATCTTGTTTTGCCTTACTTATTCAGGAGCATACTCCTAAACCTTTGTGAGTGAAAACAAATACAGAGAAAAATTACTCCATATGAGTCCACTGGCAGATTACATGAACAGTGAGGAAGTGTATATGTTCTGGTACATCATGGCAACTCACATCTCCTGGTTCTATTTGTCTCTGTCCCTCCCAAGAAGCCAAACTGTCAACTGAGACTGTCACAGGGCATATTTCTATACACCCTTTGGCCTCAAGATCAGTCAATAGCACTGAGAGACCGCGTCAGTGGCACAAAAACATACAAAGAGGTAAATAACATTCATCATAGTACTGTTTTCTGAATAGCAAATGGCATGTGATCCTCTTATTCCCTGTATGATTTAGCTTCTTTCATTAGGTAAGAAAAATGTAGAAGTAAAAGAGTCAAAATGCTCCTTAACCCATCCTCCTTCTGATATTGTAATCAAAGCATCTTTCTTTCCATCCTGTGAGGTGACAGTGCAACCTTTGAATCTGTAGCAGATGGGGCCATCAGATTTTCAGACCTTATATACCAGAGGTGGGAGAGGAAGGCATTTCTTGATATTCTGCAACAGGACTTTACATATGGGCTGCTTAGAAAAAAATATGCCACATCTTCCATTATTTCAGAGGCGCTTCCCTTAATCTCATGATACTATTCCTCCTTCATCCAATCAGACATTTTCTTATTAATTCCTATACATTAAGCTTACTTAACTAAGATAAAAGTTGCTAAACTGCATAACCTAGTATCTAGGGTTGCCAGATGGTTTAACAAAAAATACCGATCACTCCTCCCACCCCCTCCAAAAAAAACACCAGAAAAAATTCCGTTGTGCAAAAAAAAAAAAAAAAAAAAAAAAGAAAAGCTGATCAAAAGGGGAAACAATTACAGTAGCTGATCAAAAAAACCCAACTGTTTAGAAGTCTGTTCTCTTAGATCCCAGTACTCTGCATTCTTTTACATAGAGCCCTACCCGGGATGCTCCATCCTCCCCCTGCCCCAGCCAGCCCGAGCTGCATGTGTTCTGGCAGATACCCGAGCTAGGAAAATCAGAAAATACCAGACATTTCACATGTCCAGTATTTTCTGAATTTTTTTACCAGACAGAAGGCCCAAATACTGGGCTGTCAGGTTCAATACCAGACACCTGGTGACCCTACCAGCAACTAAAAAGGCCAAGAATTAAGCAGTTTGGTTATTCCATACTTTATGGTATTTATACCCCTACCTAACACATAGGCCCAGGTCCATAGAGTGATGTAGGCATAGTAACACTGAGCATTGCAACACCAAATTCTGAGGTCCTAGAAAAACTACAGGAACAACAAAGAAATCCACAAAATGTGAGTTCAACAGCACATCTTGTTATATGAACTACTACTGACATGTCATGACATAGTATAAAAAGAATAAAGCTATAAAAAAGGTTCTCTGAGATACTAGGTCCCATTTTGCAGGAAATTTCAAAAAAAAAATATGTTTGTTCTGATCTCAAAGGAAATTATGAAATGTTGACATTTCCCATGAAATGGAAAGTCTGAGTTTTAACCAACTCTACAGGAGACTGAGGTATATAAATCTCTTTGTTAAAATAGGTATACATAACTGTCAGGTGTGCAGAGCACACTCCTGTAAATGGAGTAACTTAAATAGGCATTTTTTATATGCACAAGTCAACGTGGTACAGAAAAATGTGGTAACATCAAAGCAGTTCTCCCCACTTCATAGTTTTTGAATCTTTTGAAAAGGAGGTAACATGCCATTGAAAATGGAATTGTTACGCTATAACCAGTTACAACTGTGGACACTGTGACAGCTAAAGTAAATCTCTCTCTCTCTCTGGACGTGGTCATTGCATAGCTTTCTCCTCAGGGATTGTGTTTCTGCTTTTAAGGAGCTTTTTTAGTAATTTGGATTATTTTGCAGTAGAGTACATATTTTATTATGCCAAAAGTTATTATAGTAGGCTGTCCTCTGCAGAAAAATTCTTTAGATCAAATCAGTATACAGGTGCACACTGTAGATACAAAAGTGACTATTAGAAATGTAGCTCACACACTATCCTTGCAATGCTGAAGATGATGCATGTCAATATCACCTCTAACTGGTATGTGCTGATTCCTGCTGAGGGAACAGCCATCAAAAGATGAAGTGAACCATGGAGTCACAATGCTAAAATGAGAAGAAGGAATGGATTACACTCATGCTACTTTCCATACTTGTCACATGCATTGTCATGAGGGGATTTAGATTATTATTTTCCATCATAGGATTTGTCATGAAAATGAAGCATCAAGATTTTCATTTTAATTGGTATCCTTTATGAAAGGTCGTACTTAGAGCTTTGTCAGTGTTTTTGATAGCATGTTGCTGTTAAGTCGGTCTGGAGAGAAACACACACTATATTAAAATAACCTCCACTATTAGAAGTGTTTAAGGAATGAGTATAAAGAATGCCTATGCTTGAAGACTTAAATAAAAATATAGGGGAGGATTTTCAAGCACCTCAGTGATGTAGGAGCACAAGTCCAATTAATTTTCAATGGCAGTTATGCTCCTAAATCAGTTAGATTCATCTGAAAATTCTTGAAATTGTAATGCATAAAGAAGGGACTTAGGCATTGCATCACTTAGAACTTTGTAAATCTGTTGAAAATGACTGGAATCCACAAACTCAGGGTTAGGCTTCTAGACTCTACACACTGCATTGCATGGGAGAGATATCTGAAAATGGGATCCGCAAAAGGCAGTGTGAAGGTGGGGAAATTCTTAAACTAGCCAATGGGAAATGCTGATGGAAGGATGGCTCTTAAGACCTTCCCAGTCATGTAGTTAGGTGTCTAATTCTTGGTTGAAATAAATTGATTATCTCTGCTTCACATCCTTGACCCATGGACCTAATAGGGTTATAGGAACAATGAGAGGGAAATCTGCTCAACATCTTAGATGTCTATAGAGAAATGCAAGGAGTATGAAAAGTAAACAGGAAAAACTGGAATTATTAGTCCATAAGCTAAATTATTATTTAATCGGCATCAGAGAGTTGGTGGAATAAGTCTTATGTCTGGAATATTAGCAGACAGGGAATGAGAATATCATTTGTATAGGAGAGAGAGGTAGGGTAGAAAAAAAGGTGTTGCATTATATATCGAGAATATGTTAACTTGTTCTCACATACAGAAGTAGCTAAGAAGCAGATGAGCTCAAAGTCTGTGGGTAAAGATAAAAGGGGTAAAATTAAGGGTTAGATGCTAGACATGGACCACCAAATCAGGAAGGGGTGGATGAGACACTTCAGAACAACAGAAATATCTCAAACATAAGACATGGCAATAATGGTTGCTTTAACTATTTAGACTTCAGTTGGAAAAGGAATATGACAAGACACAAAGCCCTGGTCTACACTAGGGAGTTATTTTGAAATAACTCCCCTTATTTTGAAATAACAAGTGGAGTATCCACACTACCAAGCCCGTTATTTCAAAATAACATGTCAGTTATTTTGAAATAATGAATCCTGCTTTCCACGAGGAATAATGCTTATTTCAAAATAGTTATTTTGAAATAGTGGTAGTGTGGATGCTTCACTGCTGCTATTTCAAAATAACTACTCCCCAGAGTCATTCAAAGTAATTACTCCTCAATGTTTCCTGGGGCTCTAAATCGAGGTAGTGCATCCACATTAAGGGAACCTGCCTTGGACTAATTTTGAGGCTTCCCTGTAGTGTGGACCTGCTATTTCAAAATAGTTATTTCAGGAGTTATTATTTCACACTAAGTTATTTTAAAATCATTTCCTAGTGTAGACATGACCAAAATTTCCCACAAGTTCTTGGGAGGGTGGGGGGGAGATGGGCAAGGTTTTATTTCAGAAAGTGGAGGAGACATAACCATGAGGGCAGCCATTTTAGACTTGAATCTGACCAAGAGGAAGGAATCTGTAGTTGATGGCAGCTTGGGTGAAAGCGCTTATAAAATGACAGATTTCGTGATTCTTAAGAAAAGGACAGAGTGAAAATAGCAGAATAAGGACAATGGTCTTGAAAAAAGGAGACTTTAACCAACTAGTTCGCTGATATACAAGATCCCATGGGAAGAAAATCTAATGGGATAAAGGAGATCATGAGAGCTGGCACTTTCTCAAGAAGACAGCATTAAACAACTGCGAACTTCCTCAGTGTGAAGGAAAGATAGTCAGAATAGTAAGAGGCCAACACAGCTGCATCAGAAGCTCTTCAATTACCAGAAAATAAAACGGAATCCCAAAAAAGTAAAAACATGGATAAATTGCATTGGAAGTGTACAAAAAATAGCACAGCCATTGTAGGAACAAATTCAGAAAGATTAAGGTTCAAAATGAGTTACACTTAGCAAAGGTCATTAAAGACAATAAGAATAGGTACTTTAAATATATTAGGAGCAAGAGAAAGCTGAGGGAAAGTATGACGGGGTGTCTGCCCTGCACTGGCCTACCAGGGTTAAAACCAGTCTAGGGAGGCTGAGTGGTTGCAGGTAATTAAGGGCCAGCTGGGGTTGTATAAATAAGGGCTTCTTGAGTGTAAGAACACGCTCACTCTTGCTCCATCTGTGGACCAGTAGGGACCTGGCTGCCAGGGAAGCTAGAGGCTTCTTGAGACAGAGCAGTGTTCGGGAAAGGCGGGCAAAACTGGGGAGCTCTGGTCTGACCTCATTCCCAGGCTACAAGGCCTGAAGGTACTAAGGCTACATGGACACAACCAGAGCAGTGAAAGGCAGCAAGTCCACACCCCTTTGCCAATGATAAGCAGAGGGCAATCAAAATGATTAGGGGGCTGGAGCACCTGACCTACAAAGAGAGGCTTAGGGATTTGGGCTTATTTAGTCTGCAGAAGAGATGAGTGAGGGGGGGATTTGATAGCAGCCTTCAACTACCCAAAGGGAGGTTCCAAAGAGGCTGGAGAGAGGCTGTTATCAATAGTGATGGATGGCAGAATAAGAAGCAATGGTCTCAAGTTACAGTGTGAAAAGTCTAGGCTGGATATTAGAAAAAACTATTTCACTAGGAGGGTGGTGAAGCACTGGAATGGGTTACCTAGGGAGGTGGTGGAATCTCCATCCTTAGAGGTTTTTAAGAATTGTCTTGAAAAAGCCCTGGCTGGGAAGTTTTAGTTGGGATCGGGTCTACTTTGGGCAGGGGCCTGGACTCAATAACCTCCTGAGGTCTCTTCCAGCCCTAGGATTCTATGATTTTATGATTCTATGATAAGTGGCCATTTCAGACTGCAGTTTGCCTCTGAGGCAGGGGCTAGATGACTGGCAGTGGGTAACCGAGGCAAGGTGGGTATAGAGAGTTGGGGATTCTCTGAGAGGGAGGGCCCCACAATGTGGAGGCACTGTGGCAGGGCAGTATCCAGTGGGGAGAGTGCTGTAGTCTGGGATAGATGTGGGTCCGAATGTAAAGTGACAATTATTAACATGCACACAGGTAACAGTAGGTGAGATACTGTCCAGAAGGAGGTGCTCCAGCACTGAGTGCAGCTAATTCTTGAGTGACCAGCAGGAGGCGTTACAGCTGTGAGTTGCACCTTGTTACAGAAAATGTATGTCCTCTACCTAGTGGGGAAAGGAAAACTGGTAACATGAAAAAGGCTATTTTGCTTCAGTCTTCATTTGAACGGTTAACCAGAAACTCAATGCAATTAATATGAACAATGATAAAGAAGAAACACAAGCCAAAACAGGGAAGTAATGGGGTTAATCTGCAACAGTCCCACCCCAAATCAATGATCTAAATGAACAAAAAAACAAAAATAATTTGAGTTAAGGACCTGAGCAATGCTGGATAAATCTTCTAGTAGTCCATATTTGAACTATAAAGGCGGGGTAACAGTTTGGGACTCTTACTTTTTTCTTATCTATCATTTAATAAAATAAGCCATTTAAGTACATTTCAGAATGTCCTGTTTTAAATTGTCTTATTTTTAATCATGTACAATTGTAAGAGTTGTGTTGAATTTAGCCAGTAACACAGGAGTCTGTTAATACAGAAAAAAGTTATTCCCCGGGGGGCAGGCGGGGATATCATAACTGCAATAAGGATTCCAAGACCCGAAGGGAACACTTCCTCACTCTCTGATGATGTGAGAAGAAAATGTCTTCCAGAAATCTGTCAAACCATTCAAAGCTAGTCCACAGTTGGAAAGCTATGGAGCTAAAGCACAAAGCCCTACTGCATTTTGTAATCTATATTTTACCGTTCCGAGTCAACTTTGATTTCACTATGCTGGCAGGGTCTCCTAGCACAGTGGTTGAAGCTTTTGGGTTTTAAAAGATATGCAAGTAATATATCCAAGATTTCCAGGGGAAAGTGCTTCTTATAAATCTGCACTTTTACTAGGGATTACGCTCATTTTGGCCAAATCTCTGCAGAATGGTACTTAGTTTTAAATACAGCAGCAGTTAAACTCAACTCAAAAGATTCTGAAAAGGTCTATAAATCCCACAAACACTTGGTTCTTGTATGAAAAAAATTTCTATTTATTTTCTGTTGTACAGGTAAAAACCTGACTGAAACAAGACAAAAAATGGGCTACTGGCAGTTTTCAAACTTCACCTCTTACCCACGTAGAAAGCCACTTGATGCCCTGGTATACACTAGGGAATTATTTCAAAATAACTCCCCTCAGGTCTAACTTATAAAGTCGAGCGTTTACACTACCAATCCCATTATTTTGAAATAAGGGGCTGTTTATTTTGAAATCTGTACTCCTGCTTTCCTCGGGGAATAACGTTAATTTTGAATTAGTTATTTCAAAATATAGTTACTGTGGACACTCCAGTGCCACTATTTTGAAATAACTATTCCACAGGGTTATTCGAACTAATTACTCCCCAGTGCTTCCTGGGGTTCTAAGTTGAGGTAGCGTGTCCTCATTAGGGCTGTGTCCAGACTCAGGGGTTTTTTCGGGAAAAGTAGCCTTTTTCCGAAAAAACGTCACCTGCGTCTAGACTGCAGCCGCGTTCTTTCGAAATTAAATCGAAAGAATGCGGCTTTTCTTTCGACGGCGGTAAACCTCATTTCACGAGGAAGAACGCCTTCTTTCGAAAGTGCTTCTTTCGAAAGAAGGCGTTCTTGAATGTAAATAGGGCTTCTTCGAAAGAGAGCATCCAGACTCACTGGGTGATTTCTTTCGAAAAAGCGGCTTGCTCTTTCGAAAGTTCCGCGTGCATTCTAGACGCTCTTTCGAAAGAAGCACTTGCAGTCTAGACATAGCCTAAGGGAGCCTGCCTCAGACTAATTTTGAGGCTTCCCTGCAGTGTGGACGCTCTATTTCAATTTTATAAAATTGGGAGTTATTAAGTCAAATTTCGTTATTTCAAAATAATTTCCTAGCATAAACATGTGCCATATGTTTTTCTGCAAGCCCTGCCTTTGGCTTAGATTCCCTCACATTCCTTAGGCTATGTCTACACTCGCGGCTTCTTGCGCAAGTACGGCCGTTCTTGCGCAAGAATCTGCAGAGCATCCACAGTGCCCACCCACTCTTGCGCAAGTAAATTTACCGTACGGTGTGGTAAGAGAGGGTTCCTTGTGTAAGAGCTACGCTCTTTTTTAACAGGTGTAAGCCCTCTTGCGCAGGAGCTCTTGCGCAAGAGGGCAGTGTGGATGCTCGGCAGAGATTTCTTGTGTAAGAAAGCCCTATGGCTAAAATGGCCATCAGAGCTTTCTTGTGCAAGAGAGCATCCACACTGCCATGGGCGCTCTTGCGCAAAAGCACAGCTTGCACATGGCAGTGTGGACATTTTCTTGCGCAAGATTTCTTGCACAAGAACACTTGCGTGAGGTGTTCTTGAGTAAGAAGCCACCAGTGTAGACATAGCCTAACTGTAGAGAAAAAAAAGTCAAATTGCTGCCTCAGTTCCACAAACCTGGAATATTTTATTTTCAAATTTGGCACTTTCTCCTTGTAATCCCATGATTATGTATTTTCAAGATAGGTCTCCCTGGAGTTCTGAAGGATCCCTGTGGGATAGAAAGCAGCAATTTTAAATTATTGCACTTTAAGTATTTTTAAGCAGTAAAATATTCAGAGAAACAAGAACTTTCAGGGCCGCTCTTATCAATTGTTTCTCTTACTACCAACTACTTTTTGACTGCTTCAGTCTCTGGGGTTCTTTAACATCCTGTAGGGGATATCATGACCAACACCAAGCAAAATAATTACAATTTACAGTCATGGATATTGCATGACTAAAGAGAGGAAAAGATAATCTATACTACACAAATGTCTAAAAACAAATGATAAACTAGTTACAGTCTTCTGTCTCTGTCCCATAGGCTACGTCTGCGCTTAGAACTTAGGGGTATGATTCTGAGCACAGTTAGTTAGTGCATGTTTGCACTAGCTGTCATCAAGCTACCATGCTAAAAATAGTAGAGTAGCCATGTAAGCACAGGTAGTGGTCAGTAGTATCATGGGCTAGACACCTTAGTATAAACCTATCCGGATCCCATTGGTATGTACTTGGGGTGGCTAATCATGCTGCTGCTGCTGCTGCCTCTGCTATCGTACTATACTGTGATTCTTAGCATGCTAGCCCTAGAAAAGCTAGTGCTAATATATGTCTTTTTGGTAGGAAGCATACCCTTGGTTTGAATTGTAAATATACCTTTTGTGAAGAACTTTTATCAGAGATTTACATGCTTGAGAGTGAATCACCTTAGGTGGGGAAGACCGAAGTATATTGGCCCCCCCCAAATTATTGTAAATCCATTCTTTAGTTTATTCTTAGACAACTAAAAATGTTTATAGATAAACAAAATTATTTTGCCTATGGGCAGATGGCCTTGTTGGTTATGAATAGCCAGCTAGCTTATAGTTGGGCACAGTGAATGATCTTGCCTAAATCTGTTGAAGACAATATTTAACTCCATTATTTAAAAGAAGCATTTGAGAGGCTGTTTTAAGAAGGAGGAGGAATAGCTCTGAGGTTTGAGCATTAGCCTGCTAAACCCAGCGTTGTGAGCCCTATCCTTGAGAGGGCCACTTAGGGATCTGGGGCAAATCTGTCAGGGATGGTACTTGGTCCTGCCATGAGGGCTGGGGACTGGACTAGATGACTTCTTAAGGTCCCTTCCAGTTCTATAAGATGGGTATATCTCCCTATATATTAAGACAAACCAATTATGATTTTAAGACTCTTAAATCCAATTAAACCTCACTATTTCTTCGTGCATCTAAGTTCAGCCTATTGCCTCTTGAGTCTTTTTTCTGTTTTTCTTATCTGCTTGTGACAACTTGCTTTCAGAGATGGACAGGGTGAATTATGCTTGTTGTCTAAGCAGGATGTCAGGAGTGTAGGGAGGTGACCTTACTGTCATAGTTCAAGGCAACTGCACTTAAATGCCTTCTCTATGGTCTAGGAAGAACACCCATTCTAAGTTTTCAGCTCCTCAGACATCTTTCTTGGATATGACATATGTGTCTCTCTCTCATGTGACTGGGATATTTCCAGACTGCACAGTTCCTGTCTATACTATGTTATGTTTCTACAGTAAAACCAGCCTGTCTGAGCAGGCCTGCTTTGCTTTTCTCCTCAGAGATGGTACATCTTGTAATTGGTTCTGTTAAATTATCACACAGTTCTTTCTAAGCAAGCACATTTGTTCTTAAGGAAAAAGCATTTGTGAAGAAACATATTAAAACAATAAAAGGACTCACACATATACTAATAAGCTTACCAAAGATCACCCTATTAGCCCAGTAAGGGCTTTGGCTGATGATTACTTCTTTAGGCCCACACAGAAGTTTTTCTAGTGGTCACAAATTCATCAGATCTTCAGCTGACAACAAAACATCCAGTCTTATGGGACTTCAGCAGGCCAAAATCCTTCCAACCCTTCTCTAACAGGAGTGTTGTGAACAAGAATCGCAATATAATTCTTCCACTCTACTTTGCACTGATTAGGGTTCAGGTAGAGTATTATGTCCAGTTCTGGGCACCACATTTCAAGAAAGATGTGGAGAAACTGGAGAAGGTCCAGAGAAGCGCAACAAAAATTATTAAATATATAGAAAACATGACCTATGAGGAAAGACTGAAAGAACTGGATTTGTTTAATTTAGAAAAGAGAAGAATTGGGGGGAGACATGATAGCAGCTTTCAAGAATGAGGAGGGAGAAAAATTGTTCTCCTTGACCTCTGATGATAGGACAAGAAGCAATGGGCTTAAATTGCCACAAGGGAGGTTTAGGCTGGACATTAGGAAAAGCTCTTAACCTTTAGAGTGGTTAAACACTGGAATAAATTGCCGAGGGAGGTTGTGGAATCTCCATCTCTGGAGATATTTAAGAGTAGGTTAGATAAATGTCTATCAGGGATGGTCTAGACAGTATTAGGTACTGCCATGAGAACAGGGGACTGGACTCGATGACCTCTCGAGGTCCCTTCCAGTCCTAGTATTCTATGATTCTATGAGAACCAGGGCATGTGATCTGGAAGCGTCTCTTAGTTGTCTGAAGAAAGCCTCATTTACCTCATCCACCTGATCCAGTGGTCTATAGCAGACACCAATCACAACATCACCCCTGTTGCTTCTACCTCTAAACTTAACACATAGTCTCTCAACAGGCTTTTATTCCTCTATATACTGGAGCTCTGAGCAATCATACTGCTCCCTTACATACAGTGCAACTCCTACCCTTTTCCCCCCCGCCTGTTCTTCCATGACAGTGCTTCAGTCATGTGAGTCATCCCACCAAGCCTCCATTATTCCAATCAAATAGTTCTTTGACTGGGCCAGGGCTTCTAATTCTTCCTGTTTGTTTCCCAGGCTTCTTGCATTTGTGTATAAACATGTTAGATAACCAATTGATTGCCCTACCTTCTTCATTCGAATCAGGGGTCCTCCTTTGTTGCTCGTTCCTCCTTGTGTTTCTTTCCGGTATCCGACTTCCCCACTTATCTCAGGGGTTTGGTCACCATCCCCCAACAGACCTAGTTTAAAGCCCTCCTTACTAGGTTTGAAAAGATTCTGCATGAAATTGCTATTTCTGTCACACTTACTTCAGAGCATTTTATGTACTTTTCCTTCCTATTCCTATGAATTAGAAAATCACATTTCTTTCAGGCTTGTTCAGATTCAAAGTTGGTTGATCTTACTCTTTCATAAGTTCCATGCCTTTGGGGGTAGTCCTCTAGGAGCCTCTTGATCCTATGAATATGCAGTGTGGTAATGCATATATGCATTAGGGTTGTAGTTCTTTCTTGACAGTTCAATTTTTTTTTGTGAGAGAATCTCAGAACATATTTAGATTTAGAGTTTAACGGTTCCTTTTATTCAGTCAGTTTTCAGAGATATCCCTTTAGTTCCATCAAGGTTTAATAGGAGTTGAAATTATTTTTCAAAATGAGTCCAAACACTTCTGTTCTCTCGATAAAAGTGAGCCATCAAATGAGCATTTTTAAATTAAATTCTTAAAGAGAGTCTTTAAGCTTAAATGGTCATCAAAGAAGGTATTGTCTTTTCTTTTTTATCAGTCTTTGGAGAGGTGACTTTTATCTTCCTAATGGGTGAGGGGGTTGCTTAAACATTGCCAGATAACTAATTTCCCAATTAAAATAAATATTTCTATATTCAAAAGCCCAAGTGCTCTCTTCCTACTCCTGCCACCCCTTCTATCTCTATGTTCAGGACATTTTCCACTGCTAAACCTTCCGTTGGAAGATGTCTATTTGAGCTTGAGTGATGCCTTTTGTATATTTTTCAGGGACCGCCCCCTACTACCAGAGGAGAGGCATGGTCTAGTGTTCTGTAAGCAGGACTGGGAGTAAAGAATTAGTAACTAGTTATAGCATCAAATGACCTTGCTATACTTATACTTAAAACATCTTTATCTGTGTGTATCAATATGGGGAAGTTATTATATGACCACTTGTTTTTAGATAGAAAACATTTGCAAATATAAATCTAAAAGAAGCTTATGCCTTCTTAACCATTCGAGAAACAACAAAAGATTAAAATTCTTCCAGCTACATAGATCTTTCTTGGAGACTTTTCTGGATGATGTTTTTAGAGTAATAATTCTATTCTTTTTAAGTGGGATATTTTTAGAATACTTTGTGTGCATTTACTTAGATTTATTGCTCTGTTAACATTTCAGATTCCTTTTACAACCAGGTATCTTTCTAAAACATGAATATTTCACAAAATCTGTTCTCTTGCTATAAAGAACATATCTATACCAAACTGATACCGCATACATAAGGGATTTGTCCTGTTCTTTGATAAGACTCTCTAATTGGTTTGTTTGGTTGTTTAATTAAATAGTCTAGATTTACAACCTGCCATTTGCAGTATATTTGCAACTTGTAATTACAGACTCTTATCCTATATTCTGTACAAAGCACGAATCACAACAATTAAGACTTCTATATGTCTTTCAAAGCCTAGTATAAAGGATAATAGTATTGATTAGAATGTTACAGTGAAATAGATGTTATATAGCTTCATTCCAGAGTCGGTGTAAACACACTTGGCAATAATAAACATTTTATGGCCATAAAGCCAAATTTATTTTTCCTGATATTTGCTTGTCCTTGAGAGATAAGGTACAAGCATCTGAAAATTCCATTTACTAACTTGAATATTTCACATAATTAAACACAAATATATACATGTGAAATATTTTTCTGCAAGCACCATATCATGAAAATAGTAAGTATATTGTCAGTCTTAAGGTACAGGCTAGTTTAATGGTCTACTACTAAAAATAATACATTTATTAATAACATTTTGAATCTACATTTCAGTCTCTGTTCTACATCCCCATGCATTATTCTCCTTGTCAATGTAACACTAGACTGGGATTAAAGAATGCTGAGATCTATTCCCAGTTCTGTCACTGGCCCGCTGGGTGACCTTGGGCAAGTGACTTCATTTCTCTGTGCCTCAGTTTCTCACTCTGTAAAATAGGAATCCTGTGCTCCTTTGTAAAGTGTTTTGAGACATAATGATAAAAAACAGTAGCTAAGAGTTAGGTGGTGGTTTTAGTATCATCAGCAGATTAGCCTCACCTCTGGACACACATTTCCCACTCTGTCTGCTCCATTGACTTGTGTATGCAGCTAATTAGAATACAAGAAGCACCAAAGAGGAAAATGGATCATTCATAACTAATTTGCCTAACCAAAGTGCCTGAGACTGTAAGCCATTTGTGGGAGAAGTGGCATGATGGGGCTGTAGGAAGTAGGGAGACCTATTAGAGGGTCAGAACACTAGTATGCACAACCGCATGCCCAGAAAAGCTTGCACATAGCTTGGACTGCCAATGCCTGTGCACAGATTTGAGTCTGGCAATGATCTTTAAAGACCTACATGGTCTGGGGCCTAATTATTAAACATCAGCCACATCCCTGTTTCTTCCCTATCATGGCATGTGAATGTCTCTCTCATCACAAACACAATCAAACTTCCCCACCTCCCACATCCTATTCCATCCTGCTTTTAGCTAAAACACGGTTTCATTTTTGTCAGTCGGATATTTTTCCCTGTTTTTCTCCTTTTTTATCATGATGTCTTTTTTCCAGTGTTCTGAGTTCTACAGGTGTTCTTAATAAAGAAAGCACAATACAGGAGTACTGTACGTATGGTATGCAGGTGCATTTCCAAGAAAGAAAAGAAACTCACTTCACCACTGCCTGTATGTACTAACTGTTACTTTTTGTAGCACAACATGAGGCTGAATATAGTTAGTGGGTAACCAGGGTTTAAGTAGACTTCAAGCAAGTATTCGGTCGCCTGATAAACAACCAATATGAATGAACACAGAAATGTTTCACAAGGCAAAATTCCTGCATGGAAAACAACTATCTATCTGGTTAGATGGCTATATTGCAGATATAAACAAACTGTGTAATTAAAGGAGTCTTTTTGGGCATATCTACACTAGGAATTTTTTTTCTAAATAACTTATTTTGAAATAATAACTCCTGAAATAACAATTTTGAAATAGTGTGTCCACACTACAGGGAAGATTTGAAATTAGTCCAAGACAGGCTCCCTGCATGTAGACATGCTACCTCGATTTAGAACCCCAGGAAGCACTGGGGAGCAATTACTTTGAATGGCTCTAGGGAGTAATTATTTCAAAATAGCAGCAGTGAAATAACAATTTTGAAATAACCATTATTTCTCGTGGAAAGCAGGAGTTATTTTGAAATAAAGGGCTTGGTAGTGTGGATGCTCTGCTTCTTATTTTGAAATAAGGGGAGTTATTTTGAAATAACTCCCTAGTGTAGACCAGGGCTTAGAGTCTAACACTCCTTGGGTGTGAATCAGGGCATCTCCATTGACTTTAGTTAAGCTACACCAACTCAGATCAGTTGAAGGCCAGGACATGGCATTCTCATATGTCCATTCACAAGAGTCACCTGGGTCCAGACCCAATGGAAGCTGATCAGAAAGTGGAATGTCCTGTGCTTGGTTAGCCACAGCTGGAGCACATATCCAGCCATTTGGGATGGGGGAAAATCTGGAGTAGAAACTAGTTTCTCTGGGAACTTGCTGTCATGAGAACTTCAATGATAGGGGTGAAGCACACTCATACTGGAGCTCTTTCTACACAGTGGAACTTAAAGTATATTCTTCCCCTTAAGTGTTTTCAGTACAAAGAACTAACAGTATGTGCAATAAGGAGCACTCTGGCTTGCCTCAGGCACTCTCTGAGCAACATGTGCTGCCAGGAAGGGGCGAGTCAGGCAGCTGAGAGAGGCGCTGCTTGGGAATGGGGAAGTGCTCTGGTGCACCAGCTGATGCCGCTTTGCCAAAAGCCAGGTTTTGCCAGTTGTTGTTTATTAGCTTGTTCATTTTTAATGGCTTTGGTTTCGGCCCATGTCAACAAGCCTGAATGAGCAGATGTCAGCGAGGTAGACCTGCCAGCAGGTGGGTGATGGGGCACGAGCTACAGCTGTGTTTTCCACAGCTCTCAGTTGGTTTTGAATTATTTATAAAAAGTGCTAGCAACGATTTAGTTGTTAGAAAATGACGTGCCCAATAAATGATTAGTTAATTTTCCTCATGCGCATTAGTCTGCCTGAACATTCACTAGCTAACGTGGAGATAATATTGGGCAGACAGGTGCAGAGTGCCGTTATGTTTGCTCCTGTTACCGCTTCAGCAATAGTGCGGTTTTCAATGAACTGCTCTACTAAAATGCTGATGGAATTTCCCATTTAATTGTGAGCTGTAAAGCAGCACAGCTACCAATTCCTCAGGCAGCACCACTACAGTGTGTTCCAGTTGTGCTACAAAAATTATATAAAGGGTTACCAAGAAAAAAAATGCAGCAACAGAAATAGGATGTATTATACTGGCCAAAGTGCTCCTGAATCCATTCAGAGGTTCCAGTCTTCTAGTCTGTTATATCTTAAGAATGCCTGCTGCTTGGGTCAGTCAGTGTCTTATCAGCTGAGATTCCTATAATTTCCAATGCCCTACCCATCACTATCCCATCTACAATGACTAGAATCCCACCTGCTCTCTTCCTACTTCTGCCTCCCCTTTTATCTTTATATCTGGGACATTTTCCACTGCTACGTCCTCAGCTGGGAGATGGCTATTTGAGCTTGAGTGATGCCTTAAAGATTTTACAGAGACCACCCCCTGTACTACCAGAAGAGAGACATGGTCAAGTGTTTTGCAAGCCAGACTGGGAATAAAGAATTTGTGAACCCAGCTCTACCAAAGCCAGGCTGAATCCTCCACTCCTTGCTCACAGCATAGTCTTTTACTGCAGCAGTTGTCCCCTGTGTGAATAAGCATGGAGGATCTGAGCTCTGAACCTACTTGTGCTTCGTATTCCCACATCTTATAGCAAGGACAACAAGTGGGTAGAGTGAAGATTCAATGAGTTACCACTTTTCTTATTCATTACACCACACAAATATTAAGAATTATCAGGCTTGCAGATGGGGAGGGGAGGGACAACTGCCCTGGGGTCTAGCAATTCAAAAGGGTCCAGGGCTGCTACTGCAGCAGCTAGAGCCCTTGGTTCTTTAAATTGCCACTGGAGCCCCACATGGCATGTTTCAGGCTGCCTGGGTTAGGTGTGGCATGCTTTGGGTGGTGCTTTGGAATGCCTTCAGTCCCGCCCCTTCCTCTTGAGGTCCCACCTCTTCCAGATGTGAAGCCAGCCCCACCTCCCAGCCTTACCCAGGGGCCCAGAAAGTCTGTTGGCCCCACTGAATGTACAGACTAAAATGGAGCCATACAACCTTCAGGGAGCAGCGAGAGGCATTCTCCTCTGCAGCATCATGCCTTCAGGAACTCCCTGACATGCAAATAATCTGGGGGGTGGGGAGAGAACAGAGCTGATATTTCATTCATCTGGGTGCAGCCTGCTCTCTCTTCTACTTCAGCTTTAGTACAGCTCTGGGGCTGTATTGGGGTTGGGTACCATCTTGGCTTTGCCTCTTCGTCACTCCCTTTACATCACTGTGAACCAAGGATGGAGCAGTCCCTTTCTGTCTGAGTGCAAGGACTATAATTTTGCCTGAGCCTTAACTGAGCCAGCAAGAGGCATTCTCCTTTGCTGTAGCATGATGCCTTCAGGAACTCCCTGACATGCACGCGAAGGGAGGGGCAAGCCGACCAGGTGCTACCTTGTGAGGCTCAGCCACAATCTGCCTAAATATGAGCAGAAATTGAAACATCTTCTATTGCCATTATTACTTGGTGGAGCAGTTTAGATTGCTTTACACATTGGAAAATTATGGCCTCTGCCTTTTGTGTACTCCTTTCAGCTGTCTTGCAGGCACTCACACTTTGTCTCCCACTGCAACCCCAGAGGGGAATCTATGAAAGCAGCATACAGCATTGTTATCATAGATAAATTAAGGGCTAGAAGTCACTGTCACACTCTTCACTGCAGAAACCATCTCATTCCAGATCCAGAATTGGCAAGAAGATACGATCTGATTGCAGTTTATCGGCTCTTCCCAAAGGAGTCTGAGGAGGAAGGGGACGAGAAAGACTAAAAGTAATCTGAGGACACCTACCGAGCACAAACAACGTGGCTCTCAAATGAACAAATGCTCCTTTCCCCTCTGGGACTGTCAGTGTGTCAGTGTTAACATTTACCTGTGGTGTATGAGCCATGCTGTTCAAGTCTGGAATGGTTTTGGCAGAGAATCCAGCTGTAACAATGAAAAGAGAAAGCAAGCAAGCAAGAAAAAGTAACAACCGATAAAGGAACTCTAATTTGGGGGAAATGGGACGCTTCGGCTGCCTTCTATTGGCAGGAAGTAGGTAGCTGGTGGCAGTGGAGTGGCAGTAGAGTGAATCAGGGAGGGAGAAAGAAAGGACAATTCAAGTAACACTTCAGGATGCATGAGAGGAGGAATCAGGGCCTTTCTGCAGAAAGATAGAAGCAATCCACCAGAGACTGTGCACTGGGGTCAATTCAGATGGTTTAGGGTTTCCAATAAGCAACTGAGCTTTCAGATGTTGATTCAAAACAGACTGAACTTCCAAGTCTTTAGTCATTTATTTGCTCGCTCCCCATCATGGGTAGAACCCCCAAATTTTCCTTCAGCAGAGCCCCTTTCCTTTCTCTGCCTACACTGGGGCGGTATTTCAAAATAACTCCCTTTATTTCGAAATCACAAGGCGAGCATCCACATTTCCAGGCCTGTTATTTTGAAATAATGGGTTTGTTATTTTGAAATAATAACTCCTTAGGGTTGCCAGGTGTACGTTTTTGAACCAGACAGTCCAGTATTTGAGCTTTCTGTTCGGGCAACAAATTGAGAAAATATAAATCTCCAGTATTTTCTAAATAAGATGTAATGTAGATTGTGATGTATTGTCAAGTGTGTCCAGTATTTTTTTGAAACCATCTGGCAACCCTAAAACTCCTGCTTGTGAAGAGGAATAAGCTCATTTTTAAATTGTTATTCTGGGAGTTTTTTCAAAATAATTTGTTTTGAAATAATCTGCCAGAGGTAGGCCCTAGCTCTTGGGAAACAAAGATTTGATGGATGAGCAAACCCCATGCCAAAATGAACTTCCTGATAGAAGTTCCTATTTAAAATTTCTTGCTTGAACAGACTTTGGGCAATCTCTGCCTCCCCCCACCCACTTTTCCATCCCTCCTACTCTGCAGTTTGGTCTGGTTTTCTTGGGCTGTTGTTGGAACACGGAGTTTTCTGTGCAGATTTTATATGCATCTATCCCCTTGCATATTTTCAGAATTAAATGGATCAAGCAAGAAGACTAATTAGATTCATTCAGCTGGATGCAAAAGCTAGTTCCAACACATGAGACCTGATGAAATGTTCTGGTAAGTCTTGCAAAGCCTCTGTACTCACAAAATGATTACATTAATTGTATTTCACTCCTGTACATATCTGTTTATAATCATTGGGTATTAAAAGATTTATTAATTTACCTCCAGTACCTGATGCAGTAGTCTGGATGCATCAAGGAGATGAGCTTTGGTTAGAAATGGATTTAGGGCACTATGTTTAATCCAGAAACAAAGGTTTTATTTGTCTCCCATTGTAGCATATGGGCTGTGTCTAGACTGGCCAGTTTTTCCGGAAAATCAGCCGCTTTTCCAGAAAAACTTGCCAGCTGTCTACACTGGCCACTTGAATTTCCGCAAAAGCACTGACTTCCTATTGTAAGAAATCAGTGCTTTTTGTGGAAATACTATGCTGCTTCCATTTGGGCAAAAGTCCCTTTTGCGCAAAACTTTTTGCGCAAAAGGGCCAGTGTAGACAGCTGAGATTTGTTTTGTGCAAAAAAGCCCCGATCACGAAAATGGCGATTGGAGCTTTTTTGCGCAAAAGCGCATCTAGATTGGCCATGGACACTTTTCCTCAAAAAGTGCTTTTGTGGAAAAGCGTCCGTGCCAATCTAGACACACTTTTCCAAAAATGCTTTTAACGGAAAACTTTTCCGTTAAAAACATTTCTGGAAAATCATGCCAGTCTAGATGTAGCCATGCAGTAAACAATGTAACTATGCTTCTGCTGCTTAGAAATGCAAAGGACCACTGATAGAAGAAAGTTACACACCCCTTGATTCCTGTAGCAAGTCACAGTTATTTTCAGTTGGAAGACTATTTCTATAGTTGTCTGGGTTTGTTGGTTAGAAGAGAAATCTATGGAGTTTCCTGATTCAACTTAGACTGTTGTTTTAATCCATCACATTATGGAAAACTATTTTCTGTGCTTAATAAAACTTCATTTGGGGAATTCAAATGGGTGGTGTAGAAGGGCCACCTTGGAGTCTGCACTATTGACTCATTTTATTGTGGTCCCCCCTTCACCATTATCACCCTTTTACACACCTGGCACCGTCTGCACCGAAGAAAGTCAACTTTACTCACGTTGTAGCTTCCCCGTAATCAGCACCCGCCCACATACGACGGGGTAGGCAGACCTGGGCCCACCCACTCTTCTGGGTCCTGGTCCAGGGCCCTAAGACAGGGATGGCTTCTCCCTGGCCTGGCTCATGAAGGAGTTGCCCCTAAACACGACCCTGCCCTGGGCCACTTCCTACCTCCGCATCCAGGACATCCCCTCTCTCACTTCTAGGGCGAAGGATGCCCTTTTAATCAAAAAGAAAAGGCCACGTCTTCCCGGCGCTGGTGAATCCCGGGCCTTCCTCCTCCCGCGGCAAGCCCCTGGGGCCATCTTTTATCCCCCTTTCACCATGCCGGCATGCTTATGACGTCCCCGCCAAGCCAGCGGGTGATGTCATCATCCGGAGCCCATCCCACCAGTGCATCCCGTGCTTTCTGCACCTGCGCCAGTATTCCCCAGTTGCTTCCCTGGGGTGGTCTCTGCCAGGCTGCCCCTCCTCCCTGGACTCTCAGTGCCTCAGGTCAGTGCGGGGTTGCTTTACCCTGTCACAGGTGCTTTTTAATTTTTCAGTATATATATCATCTTAAATAATACTTTTATTTGTTATAGTTATAGTATGAAAGTAGATAATTAGCAATAGTTAATCACATTATTTATTTTACCTACTTTCATTTTAATACAAACTAGTAGAAATTTAATTGCACGTCAGCTGCCTTTTGAGATCTTTGAGATATGATTACATTGAAAAGAAACAGCTATCGAAGCTCAGTTGAATCTTGTCACTTAAAATCCACTTAAGGTGCTATAGATCAAATTGAAAGCAGAAAAGACTTTTACTACTGAGTTAAAAAATAAAACAAACAAACAAAAATTCTGCACTGAATACCACCATGGCCCAAATTGTCTTTAACGCTAGTTTTACAACAAAGGTTGAAATCAGCATGTTATTTCCTTCCCCTACATATGCAATTTTGTGGATCTTGACGTGAGTGAAAAGAGGTTAATGCCAACGAGGAAGAAAGTCAGACTTGTTTTTCATTTACTCATAGCGCAAGTATAATATGTGCGTCATAGTGGAGGAGGAAGAAAACAAGAGTTCAGCTTCTTGCTGTTATTTGATCTTGAACTGAATCCTATTCAGTTGATCATCTGCAGTCAGGGTATGTCTACACTAGTCCCCTAGTTCGAACTAGGGAGGCTAATGAGGGTGACCGAAATTGCAAATGAAGCATGGGATTTAAATATCCTTCGCTTCATTAGCATGTTCCTGGGCGGTCACCATTTTGGAAATTGACTAGCCTGGAGTAACTGCCCACATCTACACGTGGCAGTGAAACGAGAGTTCGAAGTAAACCCCTTAACTCGAATTAGCTGTTAAACCTCATTCCAGGAGGAGTAAAAGCTAATTTGAGTTAAGGGGTTTACTTCGAATTCCTGTTTCACTGCCACGTGTAGAGGTGGGCAGTTACTCTGAGCTAGTCAATTTCCAAAATGGTGACCGCCTGGGAACATGCTAATGAAGCGCAGGATATTTAAATCCTGTGCTTCATTTCCAATTTCGGTAGCCCTCATTAGCCTCCCTAGTTCGAACTAAGGGGCTAGTGTAGACATATCCTCACTGTCATAACAGAAGTAGTTAGGAGGGGAAGAGAAAGCAATGTGGCTGTCAACATGGGAAAACATCATGAAAAATGTCATAATCCAATATAAAATAAATAAAGAAGACTTTTTGACATTGCTCCAGTTTGATCCGTGCAGTCCATCACTAAACAGTGAGAGCAGCCAATTAACCACGCACGTACAACCACCCTCTCATACAGCTTCATCACTGGGCAGAGAATGGGATAGTGACTGGGGGATGAATGGCTCTAACTCAATTTCTCATGGTAATAGAAAAGTGACGAAGGACCCTGGAAAAAAAATCTCGCTAAAGAGTATAGATCTACGTTTGAAAAAGAAGAGGGTAAATATGGCTGTAGTACTGCCGTCCTGTTCTTCTAGGTATGAAGATCATTACTGGGAGTGTCTGACAATGACATTGACATCAACATCTATACCGTGCCATGCCACAGGCAGGTGAAAAGAAATGGCAGAAACAAAAGTCGCAGCTGGAATACTGTAGCACTGTTGATGGTAGATAAAGTCTTCTAGGAAGAAAATCTTGGGGAAAAAGACATCCAGGACAGTTTCTCAAAGAGATGGTATTAAAGGTCCAATAGCAAACAATACTGATGTGAAGGAAAGATAGGAAGAAGGGTATGAGGCCAATCTGGCTTCACCAACAACTCTTTAATTTCCCCAAAAAATTCCTGGAGATATGGGCAGATTGCTACGGTTGAGTACAAAAAAAATCACAAATACACAGGGGCAAAATTTCAAAAGATAAGGTATAAAATGAGTTATACCTTTCAAGGCACATCATATATATAGTAGCCCATTGTCTGTGCATCTGTAACACTGACGTACACGGCCACGCTCCCTGGCCGTGTGTGTCAGTGCCCTGCCCCCTTCCTCTCCTTCCGTGGCCGTTTGGCCCAGCGCTGCACTGCTCATCTGGGCCCCGTCAGGGAAGCAAGTGGCAGCAAGTGGCCCTTTGGGCCCAGCTGAGCAGTGCAGCATGCCACGGAGGGAGGGGAAGGGGGGCGGAGCTGGGGGGGCATCGCGGGCTGTGGGGCTGGAGGGGAGGATGGGGGGACCCAGAGGAAGGGGGGAAGGAAGCAGCACTGGGGGAAGGGGAGGTGGGGGGATGTCCGGGGGGCCATGGGGCTGGCCAGCAGGAAGAGGGGGTGGGAAGCAGAGCTGGGGGGGGGGATCAGGGGCCATGGAGCTGGATGGGAGGAGGGGGCAGAAAGCAGACCTGTCGAGGGGGGAGAGTGCAGCCAGTGGCCGCAGCCGGACCCCAAACAGCTGCTTGCTGCCACTTGCTCCCCCAGCCGCGGCCCAGCTGAGTGGTGTTGGTGCTGCGCCGCTCAGCTGAGCCCCAGTGGGACAAGAAGGGGGGGCGGGGCAGTGACGTACACGGCCAGGGGGCGGGGCTGTGTATGTCATGGCCCCCCCTTCCTCCTCCTGCCGTAGTGCTGAATGGTGCGCCCCTCAGCCGGGCTGCCGCAGGATGGGGGGCAGTGACATAGACAGCCCCACCCCCTGGCCGTATACGTCACCGCCCCGCACCTCTTCCCCCGCGGTGGCCCGGCTGAGCGCGCAACACTCAGCCAAGCCACCATGGAGGGAGGGGACGGGGGTGGGGTGGTGACGTACACAGCCCGGGGGTGGGGCCATGTATGTCACTGCACTCTTCCCCTCCCACTGTGGCACTCAGCTGAGTGCTGCGCCCCTCAGCTGGGCTGCCAGGGGAGCCAGCAGCGCAAGGGGCTGTTTGGGCTCCCCTGGGATGGGAGGGGAAGAGAGGACAGTGACGTACACGGCCCCACCCCCCTCCATTGCAGTAGCCTGGCTGAGCAGGCAGCACTCAGCCAAGTGCTACGGTGGGAGGGAAGGGGAAGGGGAAGGGGGGCAGGGAGAGATGGAGGGGAGAGAGAGGTAGGAGGAGGAGGAGAAGAGAAAGGGAGAGTGAGAGGCAGTAGGGGGAGAAGAGAAAGAAAAGAGACGGAGAGAGAGGCAGGAGGCAGAGGAGAGCTGAGAGCGTGGGGGAGGCAGTAGGAGAAGAGAGAGAGAGAGACAGAGCGAGAGAGCTCAGGAAAGAAGACCTGAAAAATCCCGTCTTAGGACGAGCTAATTGGCTAGTTAAGAAGAAGGTTTATAAATATAATTAAAAGACAAAGGAAAGTATAGATTGGGGTGGGGAACCTTCATCCCCTGCTTAATTTCTGGTCTGACCTGCAGCAAGTCTCCATGCTGTGAGAAGGAAGCCCTGAGTCTCAGTGCCCCTTGTACTCCTATGTAGCTGGAACTGCCAGTGCCACCTCGCCCTACTGAGCAAAGATGGATGATCAAGGAAGCTCTGAGTCTATGCACCAAGCCTTGCAGCTCCCATTGGTGGGTAACCACGGTCAATGGGAGCTGTGGGGGCAGTGCCTGCTGGTGTGTGTAGAGTGCAACATGTAGAGCAGCCTGGACATATTGTGTCAGATTCTGGCAGCAGCATGGGGCGAGGACATGGGGAGCCTATCTTAGCCCCACTACTGGGAGTTGTCTGAGGTAAGTTGTGCTCAGCAGCAGATTGTACCTCTCCCTCCCTCCCACACCCCCACTTCCTCAGAGTCTGAACTCCCACTCCAAACTACCTGTCTCAGCCATCAGCCCCCACTGATACTCCAAACTGCTGCCCTAGTCCTGAGCCAGCTCCTACAGTCAAACTCCCTCCCAGAGCCTGAACAATATTAATTATGACTTATTAAATATATTAACATTTATTTTCCCTCAAGGAAAATTCATCACAACTGACAGGATAATTAATAAACAATAGATACCACTGCTGCTATTTCCTTTCCATGGTCCTTCTTGGTGATTCTTGAAAGTGAAGCTATTGGTCTTGTGCATCATGTTCCCGTTTCCCCAATAAGTGTACTTATGTCTATGTGCTAAATGATAACCACTTTATGCTTTTTTCCAGCAATTATATTGTTTTTTATCCTGTTATGGTGGCCTTGCTTTTTTTTTTTTAATGATTTTTTTTCAGACTGTTGTGACTTAATAAAAGGACCAGTAGCAAAAAGAGCTTGTGAAAGTAAGGCAAGCTGCCTGGGACACCCCTGATAAAATAAATTCCCCATTGCTGTGTGAAATGTATTTTTTTTAAAGATAAAGTTAAGTGAAATTTGATTTTATGGCTGCCAACTTTAAATTTTGAGTAAGCATGTGAGGAACTGAGGAAAACTAGCTGATATGCTCCAGAAAATGCATTGACCTTCAATCCTATATTCAAGGCAGTATTGCTTTGAGTATGGAGAGTTCTGCACACAATGAAGAGGCATATGCTCTAACTCTGATCCCATGTTGATTTCTCGTATTCTGTCTGAAGAATGGCCTTGTACTGTGTATAGAAAACAGATAAGATTTGCTGTCTTCCTTGCAGGATATCATGCCATACAGATCACTCATTATAGGGCAATTTGAAAGCGATGCACTGATTTCTTTTAATTTAAATTTTTTTGTTGTGTCATTGTCTGATAGTGGACAATAACCAATTAAATTCTAAAAGAATAGAGGAGCCTGTTTTCATCATTTTTCTGTTGCTGATCTATACTTACGGTACATGGGATGGGCAAATGTAATTTTAAAATGGCAATTTAAAATATTACCCTGGAGAATTCAGCGGATTAAATTACAATATCTGTTTTCTATGTTCAAGCTGACCCTTCTCTGCTAAGTATAACCGAAGAGAAACACAGGACTCCCTAGAGCAGGCCTGAGCAAAATACAGCCCATGGGCTGGATCTAGCCTGCCAAACCACTGGATCTGGCTTGCATATGCTATGGGGAGCCCTAGGCAGGTTCCCCTGCTTGTCCCGCAGCCCTGAATACTGTTCAGGATAGTGGCTGCGGAGCCATTTCTCTTTAAAAACTGCTGGGGGAAGGCTTTAGGCATAAGTCCTGCCTCCTGCACAATCCCATTGGTTGGCTTCTGGCAAGAAACTGGCCAATGGGAGCTGCCTGTTTGAATAACAGGCAGCCACAAAGCACTAGCTCCCTCCCCTCTCCTCAGTTATTCACACAAGCACATGGCCATGCAGCCTATGCAGGTGTGGGCCAAGCAGGGTGGCTGAGAAATTTTTATGCTCTTCAAGCATTTAGCTCTGCATGCAGGCAGGCCAGGCTGGTTGGGCTGCTGGCTGGTAAATCTCCTGGCCAGAGCCTGCCCCTAGTAACCCAGCCCCTCTCTTCCCCAGCCCTTTGTCCCCCTCCACACCCAACTCAACATACACAAACCCTCTGCACCCATGCCCTCTCCCAGATCTGGCACCAAATTCCTCTGTCCAGCCCGCAATCCCTTTTTACCCTAGGTTACAAACCAAACTCCTGCACCCTTGTCCCCCCCCAGGTCACAAACCAAACCTCTGCACCTCAATCTTCTGCTCTAGGTCACAGCTGCCTTTACCCAAACTCCCTCACAGTCTCCACGTTTTCTCCTGTACCTCAATCCCTTACCCCAAACTCCCTTGTACAACCAACCTCCATCTCACATCCTGCACCTCCTCCATTAATATCATGGAAGACTGTGGCCCTTGATCACTTTCCAAAATCTTGGAGTGCCCCCCCCATCAAAAATTATTGCCCATCCCTGCCCTAGTAATTTTATGTTACTAAAATTTAACGTATAAATACAAAAAAGTGGAATCCCTTCTAGCTACCACAGCAATTGTATAGTCTGATTTTAGCCTTCCATTTAGCAAAGTACTTGTCCTTAAAGCCTTTAAGAAGCACATCCTTAATTGATGTATATAGGCCTAACTCCAATGAAGTCAATGAACATTTACAACAGCCGAGGAGCTACTTCTTGCAGTTTGCACAGAATCCAGTCCCAGCACTTTTTGAGTCAAGTTTTTCTGTGCCTTGCTCACTGATAGAAATGTTCACTATCATATCTGTGCCTTGCTCACTGAGGAACTCCTCAGAGACTGTGTACCTGACCTTTTGGAGGAAAAAGAGAAAACAAACCTTTGTAAACATGGTAAAATGAAGTGGCCCCGTGATGTGCAGTTGGCCCTCATGAAAGTTATCTTAAAATGGTATGCATTTAAAGGGACATCAGCAGTGTAAGCACAGCTATAGAGGGACTTACATGAAGTAACCAGAGAATGTACAGGGCCATTCACCATCATAATTATTTAACTTCTCTGTTGGCAGCTGAAATATGCACATATGACACAGTGACTCTTTGATCGAGGGCCCCCTGTTCTTTACAAAGAAATTTCACCTCAGACTTGACAAACTCACCACACCAAATGTGTCTTTTAGGATATTTATGCTTTTAGAGTAATAGGTAATATTTCTATAGAGAGTTCAGGAGTTGTAAAGACTCATAATCACCGGGAAATGTATGTAGGCATAATATTTAAGGAATAATATATTTATATCGAAAATACAATTTATGAACTTGAAGAAAACATTAGTCACTGGGATAATACATCTTCAAACAAGAGGGACCACTTGAAACAAGAGCCCTTGTCACTGCTTCCTACTCAAACAGCAAGGTAATGCAAGATCCCATTGTCTACCATTGCCATATTCTTGAACAATCAATGGGAAACCATCAAAGATAATTACAAATGATCAAAACCACTTGGAGCCTCCAAGTTGGAGGTGAAAAGGAACATTCTAGCAAGCAAGAGATGACACTAATTATGAATAAAGAAAAAAGGTTCTTTTAGTTTTACAGGATTTAAGGAAATGCACTCTGGATCCATTCTTTGAGGATATATCTTAAGGATTAGGGGGGACTTTCATAAACATTTGGAGCCTGGTTCTTATGGCTACGTCTATACTGCACAGTTACTTTGGAATAAGTTATTCCAGAGTAGCTTATTTCGAAATAGCATGTTTACACTGCAGGGACGCCTCAAAATTAGTTCGAGGCAGGCTTTCCTAATGTAGACGTGCTCTCTTGATTTAGAATCCGAGTAGGAATAACTTAGAATGACCCTGGTGAGGGGCTTTTTTCAAAATAGCAGAAGTGGAGTATCTACACATGCCTTATTTCGAAATAGCTATTTCGGAATAGGCATTATTCTTCATAGAATGAGGTTTACAGAAGTCAGAATAAGCCATCCACTATTTCAAAATTATTTCAGAATAACAGAATTGCTGTGTAGACACTTGCATAGTTATTTCTGAATAACGGCCATCATTTGGAAATAACTTTGCTGCATACACACTATGAAATCAGCCAGTTCTGCATCAGAGTGAACTTTGGGGGGGGGGGGGAGCTTACTTTATTAGATAGGACAGGTAACTATTGATTAGTGTAGACCAAGTTTTTGTTTTATGATTTTGTTCTGTGTTATTATCAGTTGTTTCCCATCTCCTTTCATTTCTAGTTAAGTCTTTATTCTCTTTTAAATAAACCTACTTCTCTTTTTTTGGTGTAAGTGCTCACAAAAGTTTTACAGAAAGGGTGATTTAAGGTTAAACTGGAATACTGGGCATCTTGATCCTTTGGGGGCGGAGGATCTGGGATTTCTGTGGGTAGCTAGTGTCAGGGGCTGGACATCATATGGAATGATTCAAGGAGATAGGAGTATGCCTACAGTTAACCTGCAAAGGGAGGTTAGGTCTGGCATAGCTCCAAGAAGAGTGCTTGAGTGGATGACAGGCTGGTAGTCTTACGCAGCTTTGACCTCGCTACCGCACAAGAAAGACTCCCTGTCACTGAAGGCAGGGGGTAGGAGGTAACAAGGTGATTTATAGTCCTGGGTGGCCTGAAAACTGTCACAGCATGTATGCCTATGAAACCATCACTCAAAGGAATATAGCTACATTGTTTGAAAAGCTAAAGGTGTGCCATGTGTAGACACTGCATAGCTGTCAGTTTAGTAGTATATAGGGCACTGATCAAATGACTCATAGGGTATGTCTACACTGCCACCCTAGTTCAAACTAGAGTGGCTAACATAGTCATTTGAACTTGCAAATGAAGCCCAGGATTTAAATATCCCAGGCTTTATTTGCATGTTCCCGGGCACCACCATTTCTAAATGCCCCCTATTTTGAACTACCTGCCTGTGGCTACACGCGGCATGGGCTAGGTAGTTCGAATTAAAGCTCCTAATTCAAACTACCGTTACTCCTCCTGCAATGAGGCAGCAAGAGAGGGTGTAGTTTATTGTTTACTAGGGAAAGAGATTATCAGCCGTGACATTTTAAGCACTGACGAATTTTAAGACTAAGGTGTAGTGCCAGTGGAAACCTCCATTTTTCAGTGGGTATAGTGGAGAGGGTTCTTGTTGCCCTTCTTTCATTTATGCACAGTCATTCTGGAACCAGGTACTTCTGCTCAATCGCCCAAGATGTTCCTGGAATGCTAGGAGGTTGCTCTATCCCTACCCCCAGAAGGGTCTTCGAGACGTCACCCATTCTACTCCCTTGTAAGAGTGAGCAGACACTCCCATTGTCATGTCCTGGCTCTATTAACCCATGTACAGGCATGGCAGCTCTGTAAGCTGAGACATGTGTAACTCTCCACTGGAAAGGAAATGAGTAACATCTCTCATGGTAGCAGTTCCCTATGAAAAATTATCTTGTAGGCTTAGGGGCACTGACGACAAATTTGAGACCGTACAGAATCCATTATAGATACATTATGCCTTTTTTCTTGGTTTGACTCAATAGTGTTTCTTTTTAGTACTTTTCTTCCCCTCCACCCCCTTCTTTATCCATTTTTATTTGTCTTTCCTTTCTCCCACCTAGATAAAATAGATACGGTTGTAAAGTGAACTAATTGCCACTTTCAAAATAGCTTATTTTATTGGTTTTATATTTTATTCATGTAGTGCATTATCCCAGTGGTAAATTACTCCAATAGTTTCTTTTAAAATGTAGCAATTAAAGAAAAGGGACAAAGTACTTGTGTCATGGGGTAAATGGTATCTGATAAAAAGTTATGCTTATTAATTCTTACTAATTATTTATATGGCAGTAATTCCTATAAGCCATAATTAGGTATTTGTCTCCAGAAAAGAGTAGTCTATGTGACCCCTGGAATATAATTTTCATGGTATCTGGACTCAAAGAACTGTAGGGGACCTTGAGAGGTCATCTAGTCCAGCCCAGTGCACTGAGGCAGGACCAAGAAAACCTAGACCATCCCCAACAGATGTTCCTTTGTCCAATCCTTTCTAAAACCCTCTAGTAACAGGGATTCTACAGCCTCTCTTGGAGAAACCTATTCCAGAGTTTACCTACCCTTTCTCCCCTAATATCTTACCTACATTTTCCTTGCTGTAGATTAAGTTAATTACTACTTGTGTCGCCTTCAGCAGCAGACTTTACCTTCTGGTTTTCTGAGTTTGTTAATGTCTGAGAGGTTTTGAAGTCCATTGTCCTTGTGTTGCTGCTATCACTCCTTCATAACCACATTCATAAAAATTTCCTTCAACCTCTTTAGGTTCCCAAGCAATTCTTCCTTTCAGTCATAATCAATTTGCATAATGTCTTTGCTATTATGAATAATAATCTAGTTTATGATGGTAGTGCCAAAGGGCACTCTACTGACATACAGTAGTAGATGGTCCCTGCCCCTAAGAGATTAGAGTTAGATCCTCAAAGGGAGACAGGCACTTAACAGCCATTTTAAGGGCGTAAGTTGAATATTAAATCATTACCGACCTCGGCAAAATTAAGAGCATAAGAATGGCCTTACTAGGTAACACCAATGGTCCATCTAACGCACTATCCCAGCTTCCAACAGTGGCAGGTACCAGTTGATTCAGAGGGAATGAACAACACAAGACAATTATCTAGTGATCAATCATCTGTTCACCAATCTCAGGTTCTGGAAGTCAGAGATTTAGGGACATTCAGAGCTTGGGGTTGTGTCCCTTCCCATCTTGAGTAACATCATAAGAATGACCACTGGGTCACTGGGTCAGACCAAAGGTCCATCTACCTCAGTAGCCTGTCTTCTGACAGTGGCCAATGACAGATGCCCCAGAGGGAGTGAACAGAACAGGTAACAATCAAGTGATCCATTCCCTGTTGCTCATTCCCAGCTTCTGGCAGACAGAGGCTAGGGACACCATCCCTGTCCATTCTGGCTAATAATCCATTGATAGGCCTCCTCCATTGATCCTCCATTTGCTTATCTAATTCTTGTTTGAACAGAATTGTTATTTTGGCCTCCGGCATAAATTCCACAGGTTAATTTTGTGCTGCATGAAGAAGTACTTCCTTATGTTTGTTTTAAGCCTGCTGCCTAATTTCATTGGGTGATCCTTGGTTCTTTTATTAATTGAAGGAGTACATTGTACTTCTGTAGTCATATTCTTCACACCAAACATGATTTTATGGACCAGAGGTTCCCAATCTTTTTCTTTCTGAGTCCTATCCCCCCAACATGCTATTAAAAACTCCAGGCTGTAGCTGGGACCTTGAGGCAGGGGTCTTGGACATGGGTGTAGTTTGACTTCTGTTTTTGGGAGGCAGGAGTCCATGGGGCTCAAGCCAGCTCAGCATAGCAGAATCTAGGGAAGCAGTACTACCTCCCACTCTGATTCACCTCAGCAGGCCACCCAGCCTATCTGGTTTGGGGTGGGGGAGGAGGGGATGCAACTAAAAATTATAACTCAAAAGTGGGTGGCTTAGCTTAAAAATTTGGAAAACAGCTCAGGGTGAAGAGGGAAGTAGCTAGGGGTTGTATACAAACAGGGATGGCTGCGAATACAGACAGGGCATAGCTCAGGGTGAGGGGTGGGGAGGGACTGGATGCTGTGTGCAGGCAAAGGGGCTAACTCAGAGTGCAGGGAGGGCTTAGTTCAGAATATAGGGTGATGGGTACCAGGGACTGTGTGTCGGGAAGGCTTCTCTGCAGTTCCTGGTCCTGGAAGGGTCTCCCAGGATCATCCAGTGTCAAACCCAGGACCAGAGCCCAGATTTGAGGAATCCCGCCCCCTGCCTTGGATTAATTTCTCACCCACACAGCATCATCCAGTGCTGCTCCTTGGGCCAGTGCCCCTCAAAGGAGATCCCCCACCATGGGCTTCATTTCTCACTCACTCCCTGCAGGGTTGTCCAGCCCCACTTCCTTCATCCCCCTACAATCCTGCTCCCCCATTCACCCTGAATGGTCCAGACCCACCCTCCCACAATCCTGATCTCCCCCCACTTGCACCCAATGGTCCAGCCCCCCTGGACCAGCTCCCCCCAATCCTGCTCTCCTCCCACTCTCTCACAACAGTCCAGCCCCCCCTGGACCAGTCCCCTCCGATTCATTCCCCCCCCTGCTTTCACCTCTGAGGGTACATCTACACTGCACAGCTATTTCAGGATACTGGCTGTCCGTTATTGTGACATATTTTTTGAAATACGGATGTGCTATTTCACCATCCCAGTAAACCTCATTGCACGAGGGATAAGGAATGGCTTGAAATAGCGATTTATTTCAAAATTTGGTGCTGTGTAGATGCACCAAATTGCAAAATAAGCTATTTCGTAATAAAATCGAAATAAGATATGCAAATTGCATATCTTATTTTGAGTTTAGGGTGCAGTTTAAACACACCCAAAGGGTATGTCTACACTACCCCCCTAGTTCGAACTGGGGGGGGTAATGTAGTCATACAGAGTTGCAAATGAAGCCCGGGATTTGAATTTCCCGGGCTTCATTTGCATAAAGCCGGCCGGCACCATTTTTAAATGCCGGTTAGGTCGGACCCCGTGCCGCGCGGCTGCACACGGCATGGACTAGCTAGTTCGGATTAGGCTTCCTAATCCAAACTAGCTGTACGCCTCATTCCATGAGGCGTACAGCTAGTTCGGATAGGAAGCCTAATCCGAACTAGCTAGTCCGTGCCGCATGTAGCCGCGCGGCACGGGGTCCAACCTAGCCGGCATTTAAAAATGGCGCCGGCCGGTTTTATGCAAATGAAGCCCGGGAAATTCAAATCCTGGGCTTTATTTGCAACTCCGTATGACTATATTACCCCCCCTAGTTCGAACTAGGGGGGTAGTGTAGACATACCCTTAGTCTTTACAATCTCTCCTCCTATGGAAGCTCTTCCTTATGCCTAATCATTTTTGTTGCCATTCTCTGTCCTTTTTCCAATTCTGATATATATACATTTTTGAGATAGGGTGGCCAGAACTGCATGCTGGATTGATACAGTGGCATAACTTTGAGAGGGGTAGGCACAGAGTGAGACTAACAGGTGAAAAGATTGGGACAAAGAGGGAGGGCTGGAGCAAACTGTAAATCAGCATAAGGCAGAGAAAATCCAGGCAAAACTGTAGAAAGCCCCCAGGAGGTGAAAAAAGTTTATATTGATTTTATTATATTATTATTTTAATTGTTTTAAGGGGGAAATTGACGTGCCCTGTGCCGCTCGCTTCAGATCCACAGTAGACCTATTGCAGCCACTTTGGGCCAGCTAGTCCTTTGGATCAGCCCTTAAGAACCATCACTCCTGATAGTGGATACTGAACTGCCATGTGACAAGAGCAGCACTGACTGTTTTTAACCCTGATCCTAGTCAGGTGATGGACCAGGAATAAATTTCTCAACATTCTAGTGTGTACAACTTTATCACAGCGTGCTAATATAAATATCTGCAAGTGAAAAAGCACTTGCTGCAAATCATTAGTATGGGCAGTGGTGTGTCCTGTCTCCCACTCTGAAGCAACATCATTTCTTGTTTTGTCTGGTGAGACAGTTTCCCTTGCAGTCTAATTAGCAGTGACTATTGAAATAGAGCCTTCTTATTTTGCTTTTTGGGAGGATATTAATGATAAATGACAGGTAACATTCAGACTAGGAAAGAACCAACTCAAACAAACATGGCATAATAATCTGATAGCTGGGGCTCATGACTCAGCTGCTGCTTTTACAGGGGCCAAATTTATTTCAGTCAACAAAACTCAGCAAGGTACCGGTGTATATGACAGTGCAGATTTGATATCAAAACTACATAGCACTCTAATTTTTCAAAGGTTTTATAAGCTGACATTAAGCTTAAAGTTTGACAGTAAATCAATATGCTGTTGATGTTTTTACTAATCAAACTGGGACAGTTTGGGGCTTGGACAGCGGTAATTGGTCATGATGATGACCATGATAACTACAATGATGTTTAGTTATTTAGATGTAAATAATTAACTTATGCAGAGGCTTCAGGCACTTTGAAATAAATTAAAATTACAGCACAATGATACCTCCAGCATCATTAAAAAGGAAATGTTCCATTAGGAAGAAATAATTCATCCAGCCAGCTTCAAAAAGTTCCTTGCATGAACTTTTTGCTGTGGGAACCCTTTAGCCTTAAAAACAACAACAACAACAACAACAACAAGAAAAGCCTATCAAATTAATGGCTTTGCAACCTGTATAAAACTTCACAAATTCAAGCTGTTTTGGAGTAAGGTGGGGAGCAGTTTCTAAAATCCCAAGGTGTAATGACTGCAGACAGTTCCTTCCTTCTTTGCATAACAAGAGCAAGCCAGCTGTGGTGAGAGCATGCCAGGGAAAGAGAGGTGGTCTTTCAAGAAAGCAGGATCTAGGCTAATAATATAGATTTATTATCTGAAAGATAATAAGTATAATCAATGTGCTTTGCTCCTTTAAGTTTCAGTTATTATTGTAATGAAAGGCAACTCCTTGGCACTATGGATCTGATCCTTTCAGCATTTCAGAAACTGAGCTCACACTTTAGGAAATGAGGTGCCAGGACTGAACTCTTTAAATGTGTACAAAAAATCCTTTGTTTCTTGTTGGTCGGCAGTATTCCAGTTCAGGGTCTTAATAATTTCCCCTTGATTATTAGAAAGGGAGAGAGGATCTAATCTTCTGTTCTCTCCATTTGACTTCCCATTATATGGAATAGCTGATGGTTCTTGCTATTTCAGGCTTTTTTGTACCTTGAGAAGGAAGAGACATATGAATGGGCTGCCTGTTGATGAGGCTGGAGTCACTGCTGTTTTCCTCTTGTGCTTGCAGCCTGAGAGTAGAGAGCATGCATGGTGTTCCTCAGTGGCAAACTTACTGCAACATTGATTTTACTTAAAGGAGAACAAATTTTCTACACTAAATCCTTGGACTATTCATATGCACGGATCCTCTCTCACCAACCATTTTAACATTTCCTCCCTGCGTGAGAAAACATGATGGGGAGAGTATGAGCCACCATATTCTGTTAAAAAACTTAAAAAACAATGAATCAAGAACTGGAAGAGACCTCAGAAGGTCATCAAGTCCAGCCCCCTGCTCTAGACAGGACCAATCCCAACTAAATCAACCCGGCCAGGGCTTTGTCAAGCCGAGACTTAAACACCTCTAGGGATGAAGACTCCACTACTTCCCCAGGGAACCCATTCCAGTGCTTTACCACCCTCCTAGGCTGTGTCCAGTCTCAAGGGTTTTTTCGAAAAAAGTAGTCTTTTTTCAAAAAAACTTCACCTGCGTCTAGACTACAGCCGCGTTCTTTCGAAATTAAATCGAAAGAACGCGGCTTTTCTTTCGACGGCGGTAAACCTAATTGCATGAGGAAGAACACCATTTTCGATGGAGATCTGTCGAAAATAAGTCAGTGTGAACGTGGGGAGGGCTTTTTTTTTCGAAAATAATGGCCTCCAGGAAGAAGCCCTGGTGGACAATCTGCGGCATGCCTTGCATGTCTCTGGTTCCTGTCTGCAGCCATTTTTAAAAGGGACAGGCACCCTCACAGCCACTCGTGGCAGCAAAGCAGCCAGAGCACATGGCTATTTAAGTGCAGCATGTCCCAGCCCCAAGACCCTCCTGGCCCTTCTAGAGAGCCTTCTGGGGACCCAACCAGGGGCTCCAAACGCCGGGCACCAGCATGGTCTGGGCCAGAGCTGAAGACCCTTCTCGAGCTCTGGGCAGAGGAGGAGGCCTTACAAGCCCTAAAAACCAGGCGGCGAAATGTGGACATCTTTGGCCATATGGCAGAGGCCCTGGCTCAGAGAGGACACTACCCCCGCACCCAGGACCAGGTGTGCTCCAAAGTGAAGGAGCTGCGCCAAGGATATGTGAAGACCAGGGAGGAGAGCTCCCATTCTGGGGCAGCCCCCCACTCCTGCCCCTATTAATCTGAGCTGGACCAGATCCTGGGTGGTGGTGAAGCACGCACACCACTGCGTCTCGTCCAGTCAGGCTTGGGGGACTCTGTGGTGGATGCGCCAGAGCAGGAGCCAGAGCAGTTTGGAGACGGGGACATGGTGCTGGAGGAGGAGGACAGTGAGGAGACGGTGACTCTCACTCTGGAGCCAGTCACCCAGACCCCAGAGGCCTCCCAGGTGTCATCTGATGCCGTAGATGAAGCAGCAGGTGAGTGCAGAGAGGTTGTGTAACACACGGGGGGGGGGGAGGTAGGTGCACAGTGGGTGATGCACAAGGGAAACCTGTTATGCTCAGGCTGATGCCCAGGTAACACATGGTGTTACCTTCAGAATGTCTGATTCCCCTGTCTCAAGGGAGAGGGCATGCCCTTTTGGGCAGCTGTTGCACACATGACTGATTGTGATAGAAATGTAGCCGTGTTAGTCTGATCTGAGGAAGTGGGTCTGGCCCACGAAAGCTCATCCCCTAATAAATCATCTTGTTAGTATTTTAAGTGCTACATAGTCCAGTTTTTTATGATTGATTGTGTCTTCCTCTTTTCCTCCACAGCTGGACCAGCCGTGCAAGAGAGCCGCAGCACCCCAGCCCCACCTCCATCTCCATCTCGGGGACATGGGAGCCGCAGACACAGGCGTGTGTATGTGGACATCCTGAGGCAGCATGTGGCGGCCGTGCAGGAGCTCAACACCATCCTGTGAGAGAGGGCAGAGGCAGAGGCTCGGTGGCATGATCGGCTGATGGAGGAGCTTGTCCAGCAGCGCTCATCCCTGTGTGCCACTCTCAGGGAGGTCTGTGGCTTGCCTTCTCCTGTGCCTGGTCCTGCTCCTCCAGCACCCCATGACCCTGCCCCACCAAACCCCCCTTCCACAGCAGCATCCCTTTCCCCCCTTAGACCTTCCTGTCCCCCAGCCCCGCAGTCCCTGAGCCCCTCTCTCCCCCTGGTCCTCCTCTCCCCCAGGCCTCCCAGTCCCAAGAGCACCTACCCTCTGTTGTCCAGCCAACGGACAGTCACCCCACCCGATCCCGTGGCCATGGTAGACCCCAAACACGAGGCCCAAGCAGGAGACTGTGAGCAGGCAAGCACCGTGCAACCTGATCTCCTTCCCCCCTCCAGGTTTCAAGTCCCCTTCCCCCCTCCAGGTTTCAAGCACCCCCATCACCGCAGTTAAATAACAAGGATTGTGTTCAAGAAAATGTTTATTGTACATAGTTTGTCATGAAAGTATATTTTCTACATCAAAAATCAACACAAGCTTTTTTCTCTTTGCAACAGTTATACAAATTTTTCAGTGACTGATATTTATAACAGTAAAACAGAACTTATTCTTCTGAGACAAACCCTGGTGTTTATTATGTCTACAAACAGGGTCAGGAGATGGGTTGCGGACGGAAGCTTTTATTGGGCCAGGGCCCAGTCCCCAAGCAGAAGCACCTCAGTAGAGTCAGTGGCCTCCAATTGAGAATTCCTCCCGTAGGGCCTCCCGTATGCAAACAGCAGACCGGTGAGCCTGGCGGATGGCAGCTGTCTGGGGCTGGGCAAAGTGCCTCTCCTGACCATCAGCACCTGTACCCCACCCTGGTAGGAAGGCCTCCCCTTTCCTCTCCACCAGGTTATGGAGAACGCAACACGCGGCCACCACCTCAAGGATGTTGTGTTCCCCCATGTCTAGCCGTGTGAGCAAGCACCGGAATCTCCCTTTTAAACGTCTGAACGCACATTCCGAGCCCGGTTAAGGTGAGCATTAAACTGCTCCTTGCTCACATCCAGGTGACTGCTGTAGGGCTTCATCAGCCACTGCATCAGGGGGTAGGCAACATCAGCCACTATGCACACCGGCATGTGCACATCCCCAACCGCAAAGTTGTGATGCGAGAAAAATTTTCCTGCCTGAAGCCTTCGGTAGAGATACAAGTTCCTGAAGATGCGGGCATCATGTGCCCGCCCTGACCACCCAACACAAATGTCAGTAAACTGGCCACGATGGTCGACCAGGGCCTGGAGGACCATTGAAAAGTAGCCCTTTCTGTTAATGAATTGGGCTGCTGGATGGGGCGGTGCATGGATTGGAATGTGTGTCCCATCGAGCGCTCCTCCACAATTTGGGAACCCAAGGGCAGCAAAGCCGGCCATGACGCTGTCCAGATCTGCTAGACGGACGAGCCTGTTCAGCAGCTCAGAACTGATGGCCCTCACCACCTGCGGAAAGAGACAGACAACAAAATTTTAGAAGGGGTGCCTTATCTCTTAGGAGGAGAAGTCACCACCCACCTTCCCTCTCAAACACCCTGGCAATCCCCTCCTCAGAACTCCCCCCCCCCAGCAGTTCACGGTGAGTGGAGGAGCTCCTTCCCACTCACACTCCACTTTGCCCTTTCCTGACAGTCTCCCTCCCCCCCCCAAAACTGCGACTGTCCCCAGACAATGACTAACCTCCATCAGGATGGATCCAACAGTAGACCTGCCCACTCCAAAGTGGTGTCCCACGGAGCGGTAGCTGTCGGGGGTGGCCAGCTTCCAGAGGGCAATGGTGACCCTCGTTTCCAGGGGGATAGCGGGCCGCAGGTGGGTGTCTTGCCGTTGCAGAGCCAGGGCGAGCCAGGTACACAGCTCCTGGAAAGTGGTCTTTCGCATCCGGAAGATGTGTAGCCACTCTTGGTCATCCCAGATCTCCATAACGAGCCGGTCCCACCAGTCAGAGCTGGTGTCAAGCCTCCAAAAACGTCTGTACACAAAGAAGTTCGGAGGCAAGGGCAGTGGGGCTGCATGGCGGACGATCCCTTCATACCTCTGTCTGGGTCCAGATGGGGAAATAGCCTCATGACTGTGTCATGCAGATGCAGCAATATTTCCAGTATGATGGCGTGAGGCCATCGCCTGCCCAGGGGCAGCTCTGGCTCCATGCCAAAAAAAACGGGTCTAAAACAGAAAAACCTCCAAACAAAAAACCTGCTGGGGTGTCCCAGGAAGCTGAGAACTCCAAACAAGCACTACAATACCTTGCTTACCTCCTAGAGGGTCAGCAAAGGCAGCTGCAGGACCAGAGCAACGGGTGTTCAGGAGCGTCCCTTTAACCACGCATCTCTGCAAAGGGCAGGCAGCAGCACCCGGAAGGAAATGCTGCCCCCATACTCTGGCAGAAGCGGTTCCGGGTGGTTTTTACTTTCGAAAGAGTGTCCATCAGTCAGGACGCTCTTTTTAGAAAAAGCGGATCGCTTTTCCAATCCGCGTATTGTAGTCTAGACGCTCTTTTTCAAAAGAGGCTTTTTCGAAAGTATCTTTTGAAAAAGCCTCTTTCGAAAGAGGCTTGCAGTCTAGACGTAGCCCTAGTGAAATAGTTTTTCCTAATATCCAATCTGGACCTCTCCCATCACAACTTGAGACCATTGCTCCTTGTTCTACCATCTGTCACTACTGAGAACAGCCTCTCTCCATCCTCTTTGGAACCTCCCTTCAGGAAGTTGAAGGCTGCTATCAAATCCCCCCCTCACTCTTCGCTTCTGCAGACCCAAGTCCCTCAGCCTCTCCTCAAAAGTCATATGCTCCAGCCCCCTAATCATTTTGGTTGCCCTCCGCTGGACCCTCTCCAATGCGTCCACATCCTTTTTGTAGTGGGGGGCCCAGAACTGGACACAGTACTCCATATGTGGCCTCACCAAAGCCGAATAAAAGGGAATAATGACATCTCTGGATCTGCTGGCAATGCGCCTCTTAATGCAACCTAATATGCCATTAGCCTTCTTGGCTACAAGGGCACACTGTTGACTCATATCCAGCTTCTCATCCACTGTAACCCCCAGGTCCTTTTCTGCAGAACTACTACTTAACTGGTTGGTCCCCAGCTTGTAACTATGCTTGGGATTCTTCCGTCCCAAGTGCAGGACTCTACACTTGTCCTTGTTGAACCTCATCAGATTTCTTGTGGCCCAATCCTCCAATTTGTCTAAGTCATTCTGGACCCTATCTCTACCCTTAAGCGTATCTACTTCTCCCCCCAGCTTAGTGTTATCCACAAACTTGCTGAGGGAGCAATCCATCCCCTCATCCTGATCATTAATAAAGCTATTGAACAAAACCGGTCCTAGAACCAAACCTTGGGGCGCTCCACTAGAAACCGACAGCCATCCTGACATCGAGCCATTGATCACTACCTACTGGGCCTGGCCTTCTAGCCATCTTTCTATCCATCTTACCGTCCATTTATCCAATCCACATTCCCTTAACTTGCTGGCAAAAATATTGTGGGAGACCGTATCAAAAGCCTTGCTAAAGTCAAGGTATATAACATCCACTGACTTCCCCATGTCCAACGAGCCACTTACCTCATCATAGAAGCTAATCAGATTGGTCAGGCACGACTTGCCCTTTGTGAATCCATGCTGACTATTCCTAATCACTTTCCTCTCATCCAAGTGCCTCAAAATGGATTCCTTAAGGATCCCTTCCATGATTTTTCCAGGAACCGAGGTAAGACTGACCGGCCTATAGTTCCCTGGATCATCCTTCTTCCCTTTTTTGAAGATGGGCACTACATTTGTCTTTTTCCAATCATCCGAGATTTCTCCCGATCTCCATGACTTTTCAAAGATAATAGCCAAAGGCTCCTCAATGACATTTGCCAACTCCCTCAGCACCCTCGGATGCACTAAGTCCGGACTCATGGATTTATGTATGTTTAGCTTTTCTAAATAGTTCCTAACCTGTTCTTTACCCACCACAGGCTGTCCATCTTCATCCCATCTTGCGTCACTTAGCGCAGAAGTCCAGGAGCTGACCTTGTCCGTGAATACAGAGGCAAAGAAAGCATAGAGTACTTCAGCTTTCCCCACATCATCTGTCACTAGGCTAGAATAGTATAGCATCATCTTAAAGACTAACAAAACATCAGAGAAACTGTGCACTGACAACTAGGGACATGACAGCAAGAGTAGTTAATAGATACAGAGTTTTTGACATAGAAAAGGCTGAAGTCTCTTGCGCTCCAGATAGAAAGTCTAGCAATGGCCATTGGAGGCACAGAAATGACCAGAAAGACACCAAGACTTGTTTCAAAAGAGGGCTGATAAAGCCCTTTTTCTTTGTTAGCAATTCCTTTTATAAGTGATTGAAGTGAACAATCAGCCAATCAAAATATGGAACATAGTAAAGGGGAGATTAAGACAATACCCCTCTCACACTCTACGTAACACTTTACATCTTTTAAATTCTGAGCCCTTGCTGTGCCTCATAAAGACTATGAATTAATAGCAAAAACATCTATCTGCTTTTGAAACAAAAAAGGGGCTCGATTCTGCAGAAGTGACAGTGTAAGTTTGAGCACTTGACCTAAAGCCAACTACATGGACTAAGTTAATTCAGCTTTGCCTGGTACATATGCAAGAGTATAATTAAAGATGGTGCTAGAAAAGGGAAGGAAGGGAAACTAATTTGGGGCTCCTTTGTGTGCTATGTATGTATTTTTCACACTAGCACAAGAAGTCATGCTGGGACCCCCAGATTCTTTTTTCCAGGGTATCATGTCTCAGACCGCAAAGCACAGGTATTAATGTATCACAGCTATGGCTACCTGACTCGGATAATTACAGAGGAAAACACATTGCATTTGAAAAAGTGGTGTTAGACAATTAACATTCCAACTGTGGAAATGTTTTGAGAAAAACAACAATGCTTTAGATGGCTCAGACTATAGCTTTGCATGCAGCTGATGGTTTTGATCAATGCTCAGGACTAGTAAACATCTCTGTACCCTACTCAATGCTTCTGGGAGCCAGTCCAAAGTAACTAAAATATAAAACAGCTCAATCAATGCAATGAACAGAGGAGGTTCCTTTCTTCAGCATCCCTTTAGCATCTCAGTATCATCTGCTTGATTCTTTGTCAACCCCAGAGATACCAGTGAGATTCTCACTCATTGACACTGGTTTTGGTGTTAAAATATGGTGACATTCAGAGATTTAAGGTAAAGAGTTTTTGGTATTCATGGACATGCATGTTTTTTATGGTCAGTATGTCATGCTTGACATGATTATCCTCTGAAATTGTGGAAGTTTTAAACAGTTTGTTTGATATGGCTGTAATTTCTATCGAAATGTTACTGAAGGGTTTACTTGTTTGCAAACAAACAAAACCAACCCCCATAGGAAATGTATGAGATGCAGAACAAACAATTCTGAGGGCAAGCAGTGAGAGCTGAGAAGTATAACCCACACTCCCCTCCAGTCACTCCATTCTCATGACAAGCAGTGTAACATAAATGGAAAATGGCATGGGTTTAACCTTTTCTCATTGCAGCATTTCCGTTGTAAGCTTGTGTTTGTCTTTAGTTGCTGAAATATATGTGATACCTGAAGAGTCTTCAGAAAAGGATTATTTGAAGCACAATATGCATAAAGATGATTTTCCCTGTTACTGTTAAAACAGCAGTATTTCATAGTTGCAATTAATTTCAGTTAGTATTGTTTAAGATTATCGCAAGTCAAAAGCAACCCAGACTATTGTTTTTCTTTACTTTTCCCTTTAAAGCCCAACTCTCTAAATGCCAAAATCCATTTTATAATGATAGCAGAGGCATGGTGCTTCATGTCCCTGCTCTAATAACACACAGCCAGATCAATTTAGACACTCAGCGTTATCTTGCGCCCTCCTTCAACCCTGCCATGTGCTATTATTATGCCAGGAATTTGCAGCTTCATTATCACTTCAGTACAGTACCAGAACCCCACACATTATGCAGCCACACACAATGGCTTTATAGCTCTGGGTATAAAAGCTTTGCAGCCTTTTGTTGTTGGTGGATGTATATAGGCTATTTATTAATTCATCATTTTTGATAGTGAAGGAGAGTTTGCCCTAAATATTCAAAAATTGAAGGTTAAAAAAATGCCTTAGGGTCTAATCTCTGATAGGCATCCAATCTTGGTTTAAATGACAAAAATGATTGATTATAGTCTAATATCATTTTGTCTGTGAAGGTGGGGATCTTTTATTCCTATTAAAACTAATGTGTATAATTTATAATGCAATAGAGAGATTGTCTCTTTCCTCTCTATTGGCCACTATGATTTGGGTTTGAATACATATTAAAAAGGATATATTTTCCCTATACAAATAATTCATTTTTTTACCCTCCCGCAATGTTTAGATGAATTACATGGTATTTGCTCAACCTGTCACCCGCTTTGTTTGGAAAATTCAGGTGACACTAATGAATCCGATAAGTACAAGGGAGCCAAACAGTCTTATAACAAGTTGATGAAGCATCCAAGGAAAGGTTAACTTAGGGGCCAGTCTGTCTGGAAGCTAATAAGCTGCCACTTGCATTAAAAATGAGCCAGCTGAACAACTAAGTTGTTCCAATGCATTTAAGTGTTTAATCTGGTGTGTGTCCATTTTGTTAAAAAGAAAAAAAGCTGCACCAAACCTTCTGCTTTCCTGCAGCTATGAAAGAATTGCCATTGTCTGTGGATAAAGCTTAGTTTTGTACATGTGTTATAGAGTAGAAAGTTCACAAGACAAATGGGGACATAAACTATGAGAACTTTCTGCTCTCAAAACAATAATATTATGATTCATTGGAAAACTATGGGGCAAATTCTCTCTGTGTGTAGGAGATTCTAAAGTGTTCATGCCTGGCATCAGAGTCAGAATGGATTATGTATTCTTGCTGACACTCCTTTCCTTTCTAACCAAAGCCGGTTATCACTTCAACACTCTAAATTGAAAGGTCAGTTCATCTTATTAAGTTCCTGTAACCTGCAGTGTGCCCTGCAAAGAGTGAAACATCAGACTAGCATTGGCAAAACTGTAGTTAATCCAGGCATTGCTAGCAATGCACTCCATAACTTATGCTATATGTAGTGTATGATTTCCATTTTAGATAAGTTTATCCCCAGTCATCTAATAGAAACAGCCTGTTGAGTGAACTGTGGGTGACATTTGAGGATATGCAGGATGTATACATTGCTCATTGTGCTTATTATATGATTAATAGCTGGTGCATAAAACATGGAGGCTTGAAATGGGAACATGGGATGCGTGTGTGTTAATTCTTGGCTTCATCGTAAAGAAAATTTGGAACTATGCCATGTCTTCTGACAACTGGGGGAGAGGTAACTAATGAAGATCTGGATGTTGAGTGATTTAGATGACTTGGTAAGTTGAGTGCAAGAAAGCGATCCATGTTTTAATGCAGCCAATTGTAAAGGTATACAGTTAAGAACAAAGAAGGCAGGCCACAGGTGAGCAAAGCCCACAGGTAAGTGCTGAATGTGCGGGACTGGGAGATGGGTTGGAAATGGGAGGAACTACGGACTATAATGGCAAGGAGAAAGGAGAGTCAGGGCACAACAGGGAGGCAAGATCAAATCAGTATCTTAGATGCCTATATACAAATGCGAGAAGTATGGGTTATAAGCAGGAAGAACTGGAATTCCTAACAAATAAATACAACTATGACATCATTGGTATTACAGAAACCTGGTGGGATGGGACGCATGATTGGAGTGTTGGTATGGAAGGGTACGGCTTGCTCAGGAAGGACAGACAGGGAAAAAAGGGAGGAGAGGTTGCCTTGTATATTAAAAATGTACACACTTGGACTGAAGTGGAGATGAACATAGGAGATAGCTGTGTAGAGAGTCTCTGGGTTAAGCTAAAAGGGGTAAAAAATGAGGGTGATGTCATGCTAGGAGTCTACTACAGGCCACCTAGCCAGGTGGAAGAGGTGGATGATGCCTTTTTTAAACAATTAACAATACTATCCAAAGCCCAAGATTTGATGGTGATGGGGAACTTCAACTATCCAGACATATGTTGGGAAACTAACACAGCGGGGCACAGGCTGTCCAATAAGTTTCTGGACTGCATTGGAGACAACTTTCTGTTTCAGAAGGTTGAAAAAGCTACCAGAGGAGAAACTGTTCTGGATTTGATTTTAACAAATAGGGAGGAACTAGTTGAGAACTTGAAAGTGGAAGACAGTATGGGGGACAGTGATCATGAAATAATAGAGTTCATGATCTTAGGGAAAGGTAGAAGGGAGACCAGCACAATTGAGGTAATGGATTTCAGGAAGGCAGATTTTGATAAGCTCAGAGAACTTGTAGGTAAGGTCCCATGGGAAGCAAGACTGAAGGGAAAAACAACTGAGGAGAGTTGGAAGTATTTCAAAGGGACGTTGTTAAGGGCCCAAAAGCAAACAATTCCGCTGTGTAGGAAAGATAGAAAATATGGCAAAAGACCAGCTTGGCTTAACAAGGAGATCTTGCATGATCTCAAAATAAAAAAGGAGTCATATAAAAAATGGAAACTAGGACAACTAACAAAGGATGAATATAGGCAAGCAACACGGGAATGCAGGGGCAAGATTAGAAAGGCAAAGGCACAAAATAAGATCAAACTAGCTACAAGCATAAAGGGAAACAAGAAGACCTTTTATAAATACATTAGAAGCAAGAGGAAGACCAAGGACAGGATAGGCCCACTGCTCAGTGAGGAGGGAGAAGCAGTAACAGGAAACTTGGAAATGGCGGAGATGCTCAATGACTTCTTTGTTTCGGTCTTCACTGAGAAGTCTGGAGGTGTGCCTAACGTAGTGAATACAAGCAGAGAGAGGGTAAGTTTAGAAGATAGGATACACAACGAACAACTTAAAAATCACTTAGGAAAGTTAGATGTCAGCAAGTCACCAGGTCCTGATGAAATGCATCCCAGGATACTCAAGGAGCTGATAGAGGAGGTATCCGAGCCTTTAGCTATGATCTTTGAAAAATCATGGAAGACAGGGGAGATTCCAGAAGACTGGAAAAGGGCAAATATTGTGCCCATCTATAAAAAGGGGAATAAGAACAACCCAGGAAACTACAGACCGGTCAGTTTAACGTCTGTCCCAGGGAAGATAATGGAGCAGGTAATTAAGGAAATCATATGCAAATACTTGGAAGGCAATAAAGTGATAGGGAATAGCCAGCATGGGTTTGTGAAGAACAAGTCATGCCAAACTAATCTGATAGCTTTCTTTGATAGGATAACGAGCCTTGTGGAGAAGGGATAAGCGGTGGATGTCATATACCTAGACTTTAGTAAGGCATTTGATACGGTCTCGCATGATATTCTTATTGATAAACTAGGCAAATATAACTTAGATAGGGCCACGATAAGGTGGGTACATAATTGGCTGGATAACTGTAGTCAGAGAGTTTTTGTTAACGGTGCTAAATCCTGCTGGAAAGGGATAACAAGTGGAGTTCTGCAAGGGTCTGTTTTGGGAACCCGTACTGTTCAATATCTTCATCAATGATGTAGATATTGGGATAGAGAGTACGCTTATTAAGTTTGCAGATGATACCAAACTGGGTGGGATTGCAACTTCTTTGGAGGATAGGGACATAATTCAAAATGACCTTAGCAAGTTAGAGAAATGGTCAGAGGTAAACAGGATGAAGTTTAATAAAGAGAAATGCAAAGTGCTCCACTTAGGAAGGAACAATCAGTTCCATACATACAAGATGGGAAGCGACTGTCTAGGAAGGAGCATGGCGGAAAGGGATCTAGGGGTCATAGTGGACCACAAGTTGAATATGAGTCAACAGTGTGATGCTGCTACAAAAAAAGCAAATATGATTCTAGGTTGTATCAACAGGTGTGTTGTAAGCAAAACTCGTGAAATCATTCTGCCGCTGTACTCTGCACTAGTTAGGCCTCAGCTGGAGTACTGTGTCCAGTTCTGGGCGCCACATTTCAAGAAAGATGTGGAGAAATTGGAAAGGGTACAGAGAAGAGCGACAAGAATGATTAAAGGTCTAGAGAACATGACCTATGAAGCCAGGCTTCATGAACTGGGCTTGTTTAGTTTGGAACAAAGAAGATTAAGGGGGGACATGATAGCGGTTTTCAAATATCTAAAAGGGTGTCACAAGGAGGAAGGAGAAAATTTGTTCCTCTTGGTTTCTGAGGACAGGACAAGGAGTAATGGGCTTAAAGTGCAGCAGGGGAGGTTTAGATTGGACATTAGGAAAAAATTCCTAACTGTCAGGGTGATCAAATATTGGAATAAATTGCCAAGGGAGGTGGTGGAATCTCCCTCTCTGGAGATATTTAAGAACAGGTTAGATAGACATCTGTCAGGGATGGTGTAGACAGAGCTTGGTCCTGCCTTGAGGGCAGGGGGCTGGACTCGATGACCTCTTGAGGTCCCTTCCAGTCCTATGATTCTATGATTCTATGACTTGCAGGATGGGGAAGCAGTGACTCTGCCAAAGGCTTGGGGTCATGGTCATAGTGAATAATCAGTTGAATATGAGCTCCCTGTGCACTGTTGCCAAAAGGATTAATGCAATCATTGAACGCATGAATAGGATGGAGGTGAATATATTACCTCTGTATTTGGCAATAGTCCTACTGCTGCTGAAAGACTGTATCCAGTTCTGGTGTCCACAATTCAGTGAAGATGTTGCTAAATTGGAGATGAGAAGAGCCATAAAAATTATTAAAAGAACTGGAAAACATGCCTTATAGTGATACACTTAAGAAGCTCAAGCTATCTGGCTTAACAGAGAAAATGATAAGGGGTGACTTCATCAGTCTAGGGGTACGTCTACACTGTGGCACTATTTTGGTATCCCAAAATAGCCATTCCATGTCTTGACAGTGTGCCTGTTATTTCAAAATATCTTTCAAAATAATGGGCACGCTATTCCGACAACCCTGTAAACCTCATTGCATGAGGATTAAGGGACATTTTGGAATAGCGTTTAATTTTGAAATTTGGTGCTATGTAGACAGTGACAAATTACAAAATAAGCTATTTCAAAATACACTTGAAATAAGCTATGCAATTCTTATTTTGAGCTAAGGGTGCTGTGTATAAGTGCTGATTCTCACTGGTTGGCTAAGGGTTAATAACAGCCCGTTGAGCAGCTGTACAGAACCAGGCTATCTGAGGAAGTCTTAGAATCAGCCTGTCACGGCCAGGGCTAGGCCCTATAAGAAGGGTTTCAGGTCAGAGAGGGGTTCAGTCTCTCCCTGGAGTTTGAAGGAGAAGGACTGCCTGCCTGTAGACAGAGGTAACTGGGACAGAACAGTAGCGGGCAGGGGCAGGGAGCAAGAGGAGCTCCAACCTGGCTGGCTCTCAGACTGAGCCTTGACATAGGAATGTCACAATGGGCAGCTGACTGAGTCCCTGGGTCAGTGTACAGAGTAGATGATGGGCCTGCCCCTCCCTTTTGCTCCACTGGCTGCCAAAGAAAGTGGCCAGCCCAAAAACTGCAGTTTACCCCTGAGAGGGGGCTAGAGTAAGGGTTTCAGTTCACCACTGAGGCAAGAGGCTGTGCAAAGGACTGTCAGTTTTCCTGGAGGTGGGGAAACAATGGATTTGGGGTGCAGCCAGAGGGTCGTGCCCAGAAAAGGATGTTGTGATCTGGAAGCGATGGGTCCCCACAGACAGCAGAGATGGAGGAGAATCAGTGATAGAGAATGAGACACCACAAGAGGAGAGCACTTTGGTGATGGACAGAGCTAATTCCCAGAGTAACCAGAAGGAGGTGCCAGGGAGGTGGGTAAAATTCATTACGAATGCTTTAATGGAGGGAAACAATAATAATGGACTTTTAAATCTAGCAGATAAAGATCAAATGGCTGGAAGTTGAAGCTAGACACATTCAGAGCAGACATAAATTGTGACTTTTTAAGTGAGAGGTAAATAACCATTGGAACAACTTACCAAACTTCTAGGTGATCTAAAACCAACCAGTTTTAAGTCCAGTTGACATGTTTATCTAAAAGAGATGCTCCATTTCAAACAAGAACTATTTCTGGGAAGTGCTATGGTGAGTGTTACACAGAGGTCAGACTAAATAATTACAGAGGTCTCTTCTGGCCTAAGAAGCTTTGGGTCTCTTGAGCTAAAATGAACTGTAAGAGAATGAGTCATTCTGTTTTGTAAACTGTTCATGCTAACTGCACAATGTTGGCATCTCACAGGAGTGACTCAGAACCAAGTTTCACAAACAAAAAAAACTCTGTCTATGCAGGACCAAATCTGACGGCATATCTAGGGTGCTGCACTTGACAATTCCAAAAAGTCTCAGAGGGGTAGTCGTGTCAGTCTGTAACATTAAAAACAATGAGTCTCATCTGAAGAAGTAGATTTTGCCCATGAAAACTCATGGTACTATATTTATATTTTTATATTTGCTAGTCTCTAAGGTGCACAGGACTACTCTTTTTTGACAGCACCAGACAAAATAATTTTATTATATAACACAGGCTATACTTTGGCAGATAAGACACAGCCCATGCTGAAGACATGGAGCACTCTATAGGTATGTCTAGACTACATGGCTCTGTCGCCAGAGCCATGTAGATTAGTTTACTAGACATATGCAAATGAAGCAGCAATTTAAATAATTGCCACTTCATTTAAATTAAAATGTCTGCCGTGCTGAGACGATCAGCTGTTTGTCGGCTCAGCGTGCTAGTCTGGACGCTTTGCGGTCGACATCAGAGGCATTTGTCAACCACCCCGGTAAACCTCATCCCATGAGGAATAACGGGGTGGTCGACAAATGCCTTTGATGTTGACCGCGGAGCGTCCAGACTAGTGCGCTGAGCCGACAAACAGCTGATCAGCTCAGTGCGGCAGCCATTTTAATTTAAATGAAGCGGCGATTATTTAAATCGCCACTTCATTTGGGTATGTCTAGTAAACTAATCTACATGGCTCTGGCGACAGAGCCATGTAGTCTAGACATACCCCATAATTCTGGTTTTCAGTCCTTCAGGTAGACTTCCTCCAAATGGCCTGGGAGACTGCCTGTCAGAAATGGAACTGAGCCACCATTTAAAAGGTGCACTATGTACCTCTTTGTGTTCAGGACCTCCTCTGCTATCTAGCACAAAAGGGAAAAGTGTGGCTACAGCTCCATGGCTCCCTTCCCTTCTGCGACACAGAGGCCCATTGGTACCAGCTGGCAAAGGGTTCTCTGTTTTGTAACAGCAACTCCTAACTCACTGTACTTAGCATACTGCTTTCATAGATTTTGTCCATGAATGGTATCGTGAAGTCTATAATAAAAGCCTGTGTTATATTGATCTTCATAATTGTTGTGGGAGGTACATAGAGATTATATTTAAGGAGCTGCATGTATGTACTGAAAATAGGTTTTAAAATCTATGACCAAGGCAGAGCTGACATACAGATTTTGGGTCAGATATAAGATGTTGATTCATATGTTTCTCTTTTGGCCATGTGGTTTAAACATTGCAGGCCAAAACAATGGAAGCTCTATACACATATGGACTTGACAGGAAAGGAAAATACAGGAAAAAACAAGACAAACAAAAAAAGCCATGAAGGGTTAGCCTGACGGTGGGCAAATAAAATGTACTTTGGGGATATAAGTGGAAGGAGAGGAGACATCCCTTTATCTGGCACGTGGCACCCAGGAAGTTAATGGATAGCACATTTACTTTCATGAAAATGGATACATAGCAAGCCTTGGTAGGAGACACTGCAAAAAGACATTTGAGATAAGCTTCCTTTGACAAGTGTTAGACTGTGTGATGAGGCGCCATGCTCCACATGCACAGAGGACCTGGCCCCCCGCATCTGCACGCTCCCGTAGGCGCCGGGGATTCCAATCCCACCACTAAGGAAGCCATACGGGCGGGGGCGGAAGCGCCCAATCAAAAATCCGGGGAATCTGGCCCCAAGAAAAAGCTGACCGGGATGAGACGCAGAGTGACATCATTGCCCCACGACCGGAGGACACAGGGAGAGGGCCGGCAGGGGAATCAAAAGGGCAGAAGTGCCAACCAAATGAGGAGGGAGCTGTGGTCAAGGGCCCAGGGAGCTAGGGGAGTGTCGGGTGAGCTGCAGCCAAGCACCCGGGAGCTGGTGAGTGTCGGGCGAGCACACCAGCCCGGCGGCACACCCCAAGTGGCCTTCAGGGTCTGGAGTTGGGATCCCGTGCAAGGGGGGACCCCCCTCCCTTCCTGCGGTACCACCGAGCAAGTGGACCAACCACGCCAGGCAGCAGTGGGTCGTCCGGAGCATTGACTGGCTATATTGGGGCACAGAGACTTCAAGAACATAGGTGCTGGAGGGTTAACTAGGGTCAGGCAACCCCGATGATGATAGGGCTGTAAGCCTGAGGGGGAGCCCGCACCCTGACAGCCTGTTAAAGTTAAGTTTAGTCTCTAGGAATCATCATTTTTTTAATATGGAACCCTTCTGTTTGCATTATGCTTACTCACTGTCTCTTAAAACTTGATGTTTGATAAGAAACTTAGATTTAGAATGAAAACAACCATATCTGAATGCTGTAATGTTATTAGAAAGCTGACCCTGAACTGAATCAAACAAACTGATGTGTACATTGTTTCTTTGAGGCAGCAGACCTGGTATTACCTTGAGTGCTCAGTGGATAAGGGGCTCAGAGATGGGTAATCTGCAAGGCAAAGTAAGGGCCCAGCTGGCAGAGCCCAGAGGAGGTTGTTTGGGTGGCTGATAGGCTGGTGGTATCAGGGAGCTAACCCCTAGTTAGGTACTAGGAAGTTTAGGCAGTGAGGTAAGAAGTTGATTCACAGACCTGTTGGGGAAAAAATCATCACCCTCCTTTGAGGTGTCCATGATTAGTGAAGTACTTGGGATGAAGCAGGGGGAGTTGCCACAAGAACTCAGAGGGAGAGCTGGAAAATGACACTAGACATTGGTAGCAGACTAACAATATTTTGGACAAGCCTCATGTAATTATATAATTAAGATGAACTTTACTGAATTAAGTTAAGCCTGGCTGGGGCTTAATACAATCTCCAGCATTAGGGTGATTGTATTAGAGAGGTCAATTCTGTTAAAGTGCAATTGTGTGTGTGTTATTGTGGAATGAGGATGCTAATAGAATTCTGGTTATCAGCCCTTTGAAGCCACCCCCTACAAAGTTTCACGTGTACTAGAATCTAGTCACTAGATCAATGAATTCTTAGGGATTGAAGGGCAAAGAAGGGCTTTTTGGCTAGATAGCATAGTTTTAAACAAGCTCAGGGGCTTCTTCTTGATGCAACAAATAGATGGGGTGCTGGCAGACAGAGGGCCCCAATCCTCAGGCAATGTTTGGAAGGACTGAGCCAACTGAGGCCCCATAAGACTGCGTGCTTGTTCTGAGCTGAAGCTGTGTTGAACTTGAAACCATAAGGAAACTCCTTGGGTGGGGTGTTGATCTCTGGTAAACTCATTAGCATGTGTGTAGATCCTCTAACTGTTTAATGTTTTTTTATTTTTTCTTTTTCTTTGGTAGTGCTTTGACTTTAAGGATAAAATACACTTGTGAAAAAGAGCTGTTTGGTAAGTATGGCTATGTCTACACTGCACAGTTATTTCAGAATAAACTATTTTGGAATAACTATTCTGAAATAGCTTATTTCAAAATAGCATGTCTACACTGCAGGAAAGCCTCAACATTAGTCTGAGACAGACTTCCCTAATGTAGATGTGCTATCTCGATTTAGAGCCCCAGGATGAATATCTTAGAATAGTCCTGGTGAGGGACTATTTTGAAAAAGCAGAAGTGGAGCTTCTACACACACCTTAATTCAAAATAGCTATTTTGATATAGGTGTTATTCTTCTTAGAAAGAGGTTTACAGAAGTTGGAATAAGCTGTCCATTATTTCAAAATAACAGAATTGCTGTGTAGATGCTCACATAGTTTTTTCAGAATAACCGTTGTTATTGAGAAATAACTTTGTTGTATGGACACACCCAGGGGGTGCATTTACACATCAGGGCTTAACTCGATATAAGCTATGCAAATTGAGCTATGTCAATTGCTTATCTTATTTCAAAATAGCTTATTTAAAAATAGGGCGCGTCTATACAGTACTTTTTTTAAAATAGAGCACTCTTCCTCTGCCTTCCCTTATTCCTCATACAATGAGGGTTACAGAAATTGAAGTAAGAAGTCCTCCAGCTTGACAGTATTTTGACATTATTTCGAAATAACTGCCTGCTGTGTAGATGCAGACTAAGTTATTTAGGAATAGCGCTAGTTATTTTGAAATAGTGTTGCAGTATAGACATACCCTATGGCTATGTCTAGACTGCCCCCTCTTGCACAAAAAAATGCAAATGAAGTGAAGCATGGAATATTGCTGTGCCTCATTTGCATAATTAATGGAGCTCTGTTTTTGCACAAAAAACCACTCTTGCGCAAGAGCTGTTCTTCCTCTTTTTTCAGAAAGAAAGGCTCTTGTGCAAGAGGGGGTTTTGCACAAAAACGGAGTTGTGTAGATGGCTCCTTTTTGCGCAAAAGCCTCTTGTGCAAAAACAGAGCCTAATTAATTATGCAAATGAGGTGCTGTGATAGTCCATGCTTCACCTCATTTGCATATTGTTTTGTGCAAGAGGGGGCAGACTATGCTATGAAATCATTGTATAGTCAGGGGACCGGGCAGCCTGGGGGTATCTTGGTCAGGAGTGCATGAGATGAAGGGGCTCCATGCAAAAAAGGCAACAGCTGGAGATTGGGAAGCATGAGAGTGGGAGTCCTCATTGAATCATTGAGTGGAATTGTAAGTGCAGTTGCCCTGAACTGGGATACAGGGTATGGTTTTAGGGACCTAAACTAGTTGACAGCACATAGAGAATACTCACATAGATGCTCTTTTATGGAAAAACTGTGCAGGACAGGCAAAATGTAATAAAGTTCACCCAACTATTTTTGTTCAACTATCAGACTGCACAATAAATTGTGTTTGATGTTTGTGACATTTTCAAAGCACATACTGTATATTTTGGCATGAATGGGCAAACACACTTGGTTTGAACTCTTTTGTTTCTTTTAATTAATTTGTCCGCAGTTTCTGGTATTTTACTGTTGTATATAGGGAACAATATGGGAGACATCATGTGGTCAATAATTAGCAGAATCTCATTTATACTAATAATGGGAGATTCATTACTGAGGTTTACAAATGAGCAAGTAAATAAGCAACACAATTTTAAAAAGCCAGAATAATCCATCACAAAATGTGCTTTTAATTTCTTTGACTGGCTTAATGTTAATTATACATGATAATTCATAGCACATTGGTAAATATTCAGCACTGTAGGAGATATTGTAAAAGCAGTAAAATAAAGTGAAATGTCTTTACTGTACTCTGCCCCAAAATCTTTGACCAAAAGGGGAGCATTGAAAGGTTATTTTTGTATGCAGATAGTGTTGTGTACAAATTGGAAATGTGTGATTAGCAAGGTTCTGCATAAGAGGATAATAGTTCCTGTAAGGCAAATCTCATTGAATGATAACCTAATACTGGTGCTTGGTAGATAAAGTAGGATAATTTTGTGGTTCAGGAACTGGACTAGGTTGGATTACCAGCTCAGCTATAAACTGCCTGGGTGACACTGTGCAAGTCACTTCTTTTCCCTGGGTACTTGTTCACTATCTGCAAATGGGAATAATTATGGTGCTTCCCTACCTCACAAAATTGTTCTGAAGATAAATTTGTTAATATATGTGAGGTTCTCAGATATTACAGAGATGGGAGATAGGGTTTGATTTATTTCAAAGGTATTCATGTAAAAATGCAGCCAAAATAAGATGATTTTGTTTTACATTATCTTAGGGGTTTATTCATTGTGTTTGCTAACTTGCTTGCCAATTTGCAAATTTTAAGTACTCTTCAATGGGTGCACCCAAAGTGCAAATCAGAGAGATTATGTGGTAGATATATACTAAAAAATGTTTTAGAGTACAGATTTTTTTAAAGAAGCCAGCATAGTAGAATGCAACCATATAAAGATATGACAGCTATTATATAAAGACAGTTATGTTAGAAATGTATTGACCATTTTAAATGGTTGAATTGAACATGACATTTATAGAGGGATTTATTTCTCCAGCTCAACGATTCCTCATGTGGGTCTATTTATTTTGATTTGTCAAACACACCTATACTCATCTTTTTTTTTTTTTTAAGCCAACACATACAAACTCTTCAACTGAATAAAAAGACACAGAAAACATTTTCCCATCTCATCTACAAGAAAATTGTTTCCCTCAGCTCACTCATACCCACTCAACCCATACTGGGAAAGCACTGGAAAGTAAGTAGGTGTCACAGAATTTCCTGAAGATCAACAGATGCATGTTGGGCAAAGGATGGAAAAAGAGACAGAGTCAAAGACCCTTTTCAGGGGACTGTTAACCTAGACCTGAAGTCATCAAAATAACTGTGGAGCAAAGGTGGTCCATTTAGTACTTCATACTTCAAAACCAACATTTGAATTTTCACCTCTAAATAAGGGTGCTGGAACAATTTATGTAATACGGGTGCTGAGAGCCATTGAACTAAATTGTAAAGCCTGTATATAATGAAAACCTCTTCAAGCCAGAGGGTCCTACAGAACCGCTCCTCCTCCCTTCCCAGAGCCCTACTACCAGCACACAAAACTCTAAACATATTCAAACCCAATGCAGATTGCAGAGCAAAAATCAAAATCCAGGACACATTGAAGTCAATTTATTTTTACAGAGGGAAATTTCAAAATATAAGAACACGAGCAATTCTCTGTGTATTTTGCTTTGAAATGTGGGTGACATGTTCATATGTTTTGAAATTTCCCTTTGTAAATATAAACACAGGCCAGATCTTTTGCTATACAGGCAGTCCCCGGGTTACATGGATCCGACTTACATCGGATCCCTACTTACAAACGGGGTGAGGCAACCCCGCATTAGCTGCTTCCCCCCAGCAGACCAGGGAGACGCGAAGCTAGCGGCCCCCCCCAGCAGACCAGGGAGATGCAGAGCGGCTTTTCTCAGCAGACACCTCAGCTTGAGAATAAAGGACTGAGGGAAGTGAGGTGTGGGAGAATAAAACTGAGCTCTGGAGAAATGTTTGGCTAGAGTTTCCCCTACAATATGTACCAGTTCCGACTTACATACAAATTCAACTTAAGAACAAACCTACAGTCCCTATCTTGTACGTAACCCGGGGACTGCCTGTACATTGAAGTCGCTCCTCTGAAATCAAGGCAGATATTGTGCTCTTTCTCTCTCTCTCTCTTTTTCCCTCTCTATTCTTCAAGAGGAATTTGAAGTCTCTGAGTCAGAAAGAAATGCCAGTCTAATTATCTCCACAGGTAGAGCAGAATATAGAAACCCTGCTAATATGACATGGGCAGACAGGAGCCCAGTAATTCTAGTGCTAGCACTTAGTGTCATGGTATTAGTATCAAATCATGACCGTCCAACCAGATAGTTTTCTTTGACAGAGAAACAAGCCTTGTGGATGTGCAGGAGAGGCAGTAGATGTGGTATATCTTGATTTCAGTAAAGTTTTTAATACTGTCTTGCATTACCTTCTCATAAACAAACTAGGGGAATTTAACCTAGTTGGAACTTCCATAAGATGGATGCAAAACTGGCTGGAAAACCATTCTCATAAAGTAGTTATCAATGGTTTACAGTCATGCTGGAAAGGCATAATGAGTGGGGTCCTGCAGTACCAGTTCTGAGTCCAGTTTTGTTCAATATTTTCATCAGCATTTTAGACAATGGCATAGAAAGAACATGTATAAGGTTTGTAGATGATATCAAGCTGAGAGGGGCTGCAAGTGCTTTGGAGGATGGGGTCATATTCAAAATGATCTGGACAAACTGGAGAAATGGTCTGAAATAAACAGGATGAAAAAATTCAATAAAGATAAATTCAAAGAACTCCATTTAGGAAAGAGCAATCATTTGTACTAAACCGAAATTGGAAATGACTGCCTAGGAAGGAGTACTGCAGAAAGGGATTTGTGAGTCATAGTGGACCACAAACTAAATATAAGTCAACAGTGTAACACTGTTGCAAAAAAAAGTGAGCATCATCCTGGGATGTGTTAATAGGAGTGTTGTAAGCAGGCCTTGGATTTAACTTCAGGCCTCCAGGTTTGTAAATTTAGACCCATGCTACTTTTATTCCTTCAGCGAGTATCACAAAAGTTGTCCAATAGGTGCCTCTTCAGAATGTGATCTGTTCCCAGATCAGAGGCATAAGGTTTGTATTTGAATTACAAATATGACCTTTCATGAAGCTTGGGGGGAGTTTCTGATCCAGAATTTCAGTTTGTCTGCCTGTCTGCTGGTTACTGTGGCATTACCACATGAAAGATAACAACTCACAATATCTAGTGATTATCCAGTCTTTGCCCCCAGTAAGTAAAAAGAAGCATGATTGCAGGAAAATGTTAATTTGCAGATCCAGTGATATGGCTTATTTTCCCAAAGCCAGTGTGTTTCTATGGGTGTCTTAATTTCTGCTGAGCTCCATTGTGAAGATGTATTATGCCCACTAGTAAACACAGTGCATCAATATATCAATAGCACATATCTTGTTTTCTTTGTGCCTATGACTGACTAAGATTTCACTAGTAATCTACCAATTTAATAGAAAAGGATGGAAAAGGAAATCCACCTCAAGCAATTGGCATTGGTTTCTATAGAACTGTCAAAACCTGCTGCAGTGTTTTCCACATCAGCATTTCTCCAATCTCCCTTTCGCTCGTGCATTAGAAAATGTTATTACATTAAGACTGGCTAGCTTGTCTCCCCAGTCAATGTTTTTGTCACAGTCCCCATTTTAAGAAATGTGTACAGTAATATTTGCATAAACATTTAAGGCCTGATTCTTTTCTCACTTAGCCAGTTTTCAGGCTAGTGTAACTTTACCAACTTCTGTGTAATCATCCTTGACTTGCCCTGGTGAAATGCTGCAAGAAGCAGGCATTTGATTCTGGTTGAAGCCAAAATAATATACCTGAAATTCTTCTGCTCCAGCTCTTTGTTTTGTTTGTGGAAATGTACTATATGGATTCTCTTTCTCTGATTATAAAGGAACATAATTGTATAAAATGTGGGGTGATTTGTTGTGATAAAAATACAAGGTGCATTTTTAAGATATTTACAGTGTAGTTATTACCTATTTCCCTCTAATTATTCACAACTAATAATACCCAAGTATGTAGTGCTTTGTCATTAATACACATTCACAACCATGAGGGTACCAAAGTCCACAATAAAAGTGTATAGACATTAATAATATGCACTTCCAGAAACTAATTAAAATGTCTTCAGGAGGTCATGATTAATAGGAAGACTCTTCCTAAATCAATATATAGTGAAGTCACTTGACATAATATTGAGTTTCAACTGATGGAGCCATTGACCCTACACTGTACCAATAATATTACTAATGAAAAAAGTGGAGGAGGGCAACATATGCAACAAGTTGAGCAGTCAGTCAGACATATTCTTTCAAGTATCATTGGCACAATTCTCCACTCCAATGATGTGCTTCCACACTGCACTGAAGGCTGGAACACAACAGAAAGAGGAGGCCACTGGGCTCGATTTTGTGCTGCTATGGAACGTTTCTGGTGAAGCTATAGAAGAAAAGGATTAGCCCCCGTCCACCTCACTTCTTTTCAGCTGCCAAAACTTTCCCTAGAGTCAAGTTTTTTTTCATTTTTTTTCTGTTCTTTGGCTAGTAAGGACTAAGTTTATCACATAGTTAAGGTAAAGTACACATTTCTAACATTTTTTCTCAATCAGAAAATATTATTTTTGGAGTGGGAAATTTCTTGGAAGATGTAGCCAAAAAAAATCCCCAACAACTGAAAAGGGCTGCGTTTAAAGAACATCCTTCACTTATAATTGATCTGCTGATTTCTAACTCTGATGGCTGGCTGAAGGGCATTTATCTAACTGTTGCTCCATCTACCTAAAATTCACCAGTCAGACTCACAACATTGGGAGACTCTTCTGACCTGAACTGATGGAAAACATCCTTTGAAGTTCTAGCGTAATTATGAAGTTAGAACCTTCTCCACATCATCCTTAATAATCCTGACCCCATAAGGCTTCAAACTCCAATGCCATGAGATGCAAGAAAGTCAGTTTAATTATCCCCATTGCAAATGGGAGATGTAAGCTTTCAAACAGAAACTGTCTGGTAGTCTGATAAGGGAACATCTATGTCATGCCACAGAATATTCATATACCTGTACCCACTGGGGTCAGTAAGACAGGAGGAAATAAGACACCTAAGCAAAACAGGGGACTCTGGCTGGCTGTTTCTTCAGGACATCCACAATGCTATTGATGCAATATAGCTGACCCCAAATAGTCAAAACTCCTGAGTTTGCCCCCTCCTAATCATGAGATTGCCTTAAAAATTATGAGACTTTTATAATAATAAATGCTGTGTTTGAGATTTTGGAGTGCACGTGATTCATGTTTTCAAGCTTTTCCCTTTAACCATGAGAGTTAACAGCTTATTTTTCTCCAATGAAAGACGAGATTGGTAGTTGGTGCTTTAAGAAAAATGCTAAAAATCATAAACATTGCTGACAGTTCTTCTGTGCTGAAAAAAGTAGTAGTCCCCCCACCAGTCATGTATAATGAAAAATACCAGAAGCAGCAAACACAAGTTTGAGGTAGAGCATCCACCTCAGTGGCCAAATAGGTATTATTCTGAGAACAAGCAAAAGAAAGATGTGTTTTGAGAATGATTAATGGTTGCGGTAGGAGAGAGATACTGTGGTGCAAAAATGCTAGTTATTGAAGGATGTCCAATACCCTGATCTCACATCTAGATATTTCTACTTCGGTGTTTTTGTTAATTGTTTACATTAAGTAGTGAAGCTTGGTATATTTTATTTGCACTTTACAGGTAGCTATTACTCACTGTCATGTCAGAAGCACCTCTTGTGGTCATGTATCATATCGTGTGGTTGGGCTCCGAAATAAAGATCAGTATCTTTTTTATCAGCACTCCTTGTGTTATAGCTTTCTTAAAGTTGTTGTCTGTGAAATCACTAGGCTCAAAACTGCTGCTCCAGCTTTGGCTGGGAAATAGAGATTAGAGAAAGGATGTGAAAGTTGATGGAGCAGTTTCCGATGCCTGAGCAGAAGATACTCCTGCTTCAGTTGCTCTTTTGTTTTTGCTGAGAGCTCCTTAGCTTTTATTTCACAGGATCTGTCTTCTCCCAAAGCATGTGCCCATTGTCAAGCCTTGTGCCTTGGATCCACTGAAGTTGCAAGCACGTCGGCAGATTTCAGCATTCTCTGTATCATTTCATCTCACAGTCAGGCATGTTTAGAGCTGTGCTATTGGGAGATTTCTATCATGATGGGCTTTCACTTTTATGTAAGGCCAGATACTTTCCTGTGATAAACAAAGAGTTAAACCAGCTTTACACCATCTCCCCACACACCACATCCCTGTGGGAAAGGGCATGGCTGACACACTGCTGCACGCCAGTGATCCTGCATTGGCTGCTCTGATGCCAAGGGCCACTTCACCCCTGTTGAATCCTGTGGTGGGATTGGGACCTTGAAATGTGCCTAGCACTCTGTTAATACTACACTAGCAATAATAGTGGTTTTCCATATGTTTCCAGTGCATCTGTAATACCTTGTTCACTTCTGGGCAACATATAGCTATAAATATATTGGTCAAATAGAAGGAATTTAGAGAAGAATGACATAAATTACATGGGGACTAAGGGAATTTATAGAGGAAGGATTCAAAGGGCAAAACTGGCTAAGTGATGATGAAGGTGTGATAATAATCTACAGATGTGGAAGCATGCTACCACCACCAAGGAAGGAATTTTTTAGTATGGCACCAGGAGGCATAACTAAGAGCGACAGGATGAAATTCAGAGCAGAAAATTTAGGTTGCTTATCAGGAAAATCTTCCTGAAAGTAAATTCAGTTCCAATGTGAAATATTCTCCCAAGGCAATTGGCAGACGTGAGGAGATAACTATGAAGAGCAGTGACTAGTGTCAGTGGCTTCCAGAATACTAGGCTATGTGTGAAGTTTGTGGTGTCAAGAACAGTTTGCACAGAAGTCAGAGCATCACTGTAACAGAACCAGACTCTCAGAGCTGTCACTGCCAGGGCACCAATGCACAGGCAGTGGGTATAATCGGCCAGAAAGGCTAAGTCTTTCTTGGCACAGTTGCCACTGCCATGCTGCCAGATACTTGACCCATAGTAGCTCTGCCCCTTCTTTGAGGCCCCTACTGCATGCTGGTAAATCCTTCATTCCACCTCCAACCCACTCTGGAAGTTTCTGCTGCTTGCTGTGTCCTTCATCCTCTTACGTGGGGTAGTTAGGAGGGATGTGGCAAGCCAGCGGCAGGCAGATGGGAGTGTCGTATGGGTGAGTGAGGTGACTCAGCCAGGTGCTGGAGTTGGCAGCGTGGTGGAAACGGGGGGCAGCACCTCTCTCTGTCTTTAGTGTTGCCAACTTTTCATTTGCAAAAAGCCAAACACTCTTGCCCCGCCTTTGTCCTTCCCCCAAGACCCTTCCCCACCCTTTTCCTAAGGACTCTGCCCAGTTCACTTCATCCTCCCCTCCCTCTGCCATTTGCTTTCCCTCCCCTCACTCATTCATTTTCACTGGGCTGGGATAGTGGGTTGGGATGTGGGGGAGGAGCTTTAGCTGAGGGTGCTGGGTTGGGTGTGGGTCCAGGGATGAGGGCTCTGGAGTGTGAGAGGGGGCTGTGGACTAGGATGAGGGTTGGTACATGGGGAGAGTGTGAGGGCTCTGGCTGGGGGTGGGGGCTTTGGAGTGGGGCTGGGGATAATGGGTTTAGGGTACAGAAGGGTGCTCCTAGCTAAGATAAAGGGATGCAGAGGGTAGAAGGGGGGCTCAGGGCTGGGGTATGGAGCTGGGGTACAAGAGGAGTCAGGGGTGCAGGCTCTGGGTGGCACTTACCTCAAGCAGCTCCCAGAAGCAATGGCATGTCCCCCCGTCCAGTTCCTAGGCAGAGGCGTGGCTGGATGATTCTGTGCACTGCCCCATCCACAGGTGCTGCCCCTGCATCTCCCATTGTTCACAGCTCCTAGCCAACGGGAGATGCAGAGCCAATGCTTGGGTCTGGGGCAGCATGTGGAGCTCCCTGGCTGCCTTTACACATATAAGCCAGGGGGCCGGGATATGTTGCTATTTCTGGGTATGTCTACACTACAAAGTTAATTCTAACTAACAGATGTTAGTTCAAATTAACTTTGATAGGCGCTACACTAGCGATCTGCTAGTTCGAACTTAATTCGAACTAGCAGAGTGCTTAATTCGAACTAGGTAAACCTCATTCTACGAGGACTAACACCTAGTTTGAATTAAGTAGTTCGAATTAAGGGCTGTGTAGCCACTTAATTTGAACTAGTGGGAGGCTAGCCCTCCCCAGCTTGCCCTGGTGGCCACTCTGGGCACCACCAGGGAAACTCTTCTGCCCCCTCCCAGCCCCGGAGCCCTTAAAGGGCCACGGGCTGGCTACACAGTTTGTGCCAGTTGCAAGCCTGCCAGCACCCAGCCAGCAGACCCTGCACCTGCCACAACATGAGCCAGCCACCCGATGCCACCCAGCCCTCCACCTCTTCCTGGGACCAGGCTGGCGGCTCCCAGGGGCCGCAAGAGGCGGGTGCCCACTTGGCCATGTGCGGAGATCGTGGACCTCATCGAGGTTTGGGGGGAAGCCTCCAATGTCCACGATCTCCACACTAGCCACAGGACCGTGGCCATATACAGCCGCATGGCTGCCAGGCTGGCCGCCAGAGGCCACCAGCAGAGCCGGGAGCAGGTCCACTGTAAAATCAAGGACCTGCAGCAGTCCTACTCCCGGGCCTACCAGCCAGGGGCCGACCCAGAGGCCTGCCCCCACTTTCAAGCCCTGGACCGAATCCTGGGGGCTCACACCGTTCATGCCCCCCACGTGGTGATCGATCCCGGGGCAGAGGGACCCGTCCCTGACACTGAGGAGGAGGAGCCAGAGGACACCAAGAGCCAGGAGCCTGCCGGGAGCCTGCCCAGGACCCAGGACCCCCGAGGAACCCCACAGAAAACATCACTTGTGTCGTCTGAGGCCGGGGAGGGCTCCACCTGTGAGTACCATCATGCTCTCCTTATGTGTACAGGGGGTGGGGGGAGAGGGAGCCCAGGGACCGTGCGCCTGGGCCTTGCCCACCATGGAGCAGCAGCTGGGTGTCATTCAGGGGCCCTGGCCTTGCAGAGGGGGGCTGGGTTTCACCCACCTTGTCCACAGGGAGAATTGACCGCTGCTCTTGTTTCACCACAGCCGTAGCACCTGGGACTGCAGGGCACACCACCCCGCCTGCAACAGCCACCCGTGCCCGGGCGAGCAGGTGTGCCAGGAACCAGGAGGACTACCAACAGTGGCACCTCCGGTTCCTGGAGCAGCTGCTCTGCAACCAGGAGCATGGGGTCCAGTAGGACCTTCGGCTGCGCCAGCGGAGTTTGGAGGCACTGGAGGAGCAGGGCTGTGCCCTCAGAGGCCTCCTCCAGACCCTGGTCGAGCAGTTCCTGCCTCCTCCTGCTCCAGCTCCTGCGGCTGCCCCAGCTCTCGCTCCTCCTCCCACCCCTGCTGCCCCTGCTCCCCCTGCCCCTGCTCCCCCTCCCGCTTCCTCCACACCCCCTGTCCCTCCTGCCCCACCCTCCACACTCATTACCCCCCGCACCCACAGTGCTGCGAGACAGGAGAGCCAGCCCGACCCCCAACCCTGAGCTTTCCCTTCCCTTCCTCCCCTTCCACCCCCTTCCAGTTCCCTCCTCCCAGGTTTCCCCCTCCCCTCTCCCACCCTCACTCCTCCCTCCCCAGTTATGTAAAATAAAAAGAGATTTTTTTTTTGCCAAAACAGGTGTCTTTATTTGACATTAGGAAGGGGGATTAGGGAGGGGAAAGGGGAAGGGGGGGAGGGTGGAAGAAGGCCCCAGTGGGGCATGCAGGGAGAGTTCAGTCCTCCTCCTCCACATGGAAGCTCTCCCGCAGGGCTTCCCGGATCCGGACGGCCCCCCGCTGGGCTTCCCGGACAGCGGCAGTGCGGGGCTGAGCGTAGTGGCCAGCCATGCGGTCAGTCTCAGCCATCCAGGCTGACAGGAAAGCATCCCCCTTTCGCTCGCACAAACTGTGCGGCACACAACATGCTGCCACCACGGGAGGGATGTTGTGCTCTGCGAGGTCAAGACAGGTGAAGAGGCATCTAAATTGGGCTTTCAGTCACCTGAAGGCCCTGGTCAGCCAGGCTGTAGGGGGTAGGCTGCATCCCTTACCAGGCACACGGGCATGTCCACGTCCCCGACCCTGATATGGCGGTCGGGGAAGAAGTTCCCGGCCTGCAGCCTCTGGCACATGGAGGAGTTCTGGTACACCCGTGCGTCGTGTGTCTTACCGGACCAGCCCAAATTAATGTCCGTGAACTGTCCCCGGTGGTCACACACGGCCTGCAGGATCACAGAGAAGTACCCCTTTCGGTTCACGTACTGAGAGGCCTGGTGTTCCGGGGCATGGATGGGGATGTGCATCCCGTCGATGGCCTCCCGGCAGTTGGGGAAGCCGAGGGCGCCGAACCCCGGATGACGGCGTCCGGGTCGGCGAGGCAGACCACCCTGCGGAGCAGCACCCGGTTGATGGCCTTGACCACCTGCGGAGAGACACAGCAAAGCGCGAATCAGTGAGATGCCCGGATGGCGGGAGTGTTCGTACCCTGGCAGTGCCCTGCACCCCATTCCCGGAAGCAACCCCCCCGGGCAGCATGTAGTACGGCCGGGAGAGACCGGCCCCTCTGGTGCGGGGTACTTTCGCCTCCTCCTCCCATTCCCCCGTTTTCCCTGGGGCGGCCCATCCCCTCCTGGCAGCCCCCCTCGCCCCCGGCCCAGTGGCCGACAAGTGCCGTACCTGCATGAGCACTGCTCCAACGGTGGATCTCCCCATGCTGAACTGGTTCCCGACGGATCGGTAGCTGTCCGGCATGGAGAGCTTCCAGAGGGCGATGGCCACATGCTTCTGGAGGGGGATGGCGGGCCTCATGCGAGCCACTCGCACAGCTCCAGGAAGGTGTCCCTCTTCATTCTGAAGTTCTGGGTCCACTGCCTGTCTCCCCAGCGCTCCAGGACAATGCGGTCCCACCAGTCGCTGCTGGTGTCCAGACGCCAGATGTGGTGGGGCACGCTGGCGCCCGGGCGCCATTGCAGCTGCTCCATGGCCCCCAGGGTGGCCAGGCGGAGAGGCAGGGGGCTGACGTGCACCAGGTGGTGCCAGGCAGCCTCCAGCCATTGCTGGTAGGCTTGCAGCAACAAGTCCAGAAACTTCACCAGAAAGTGCAGGGTAAGCTCTGGCTCCATGTTGCCATCTGCGGCAGCGTCCCCGAAGGGAAGCACCGACATAGACGGGCACAAAGAAAAACGATTTGCTGTCCCTCGGCGAGGTAGACAAGCAAGCGGAAAAGCTGAGAACCGGCTGTCCAGGGGAGTCCCTTTAAGCACGAGCCTCAGATAGCCTCAGACAGCAGCTACACAAAGCAACTACTGACCTGATGCCCTGCCGGAACCGGTTTCAGCCGCCCTTAAGTGCTCCCCAGCGTCCAATCAGTGTGGACGCGCTAGTTCGAATTAGCAAAACGCTAATTTGAACTAGTTTTTAAGTCTAGATGTGCTAATTCGAAGCTAGGAACTTTCCAGATACCCACTGTGGGTGGGACCCTCCTTGAGTGAAGGGCAGGCCAGATTCCGGCTCACCCTGAGAGGGAATCATTCTCCTCTATTTCCTATTAACTCATTTATTTGTGTTAATTCCCTATGGTTTCTGTGTATGGACTATCCTGGAAGGGGGAGAAGTGACCTGGTTTCCGGCCAAAGTCTCAGGAAGAAGCTGGTGTGATCTTTGGCAGCAAGTACCTGAAAGGAAAAGAGCTTCTATTTCACAAGGAGGTACTAGAAGTGAGTAAACCCCTTCAGAGATACAAAGCCATATCTCATGGTGTAGGAACCTAGATTTGGAAAGGTCGTTTTAGGTACCAGAAGTAATATGGATGCTAGTAAAAACTGATTAAGGACCTGATCCAGCTCCTTTTCTTATGAATGAAAATCTTTGCTTTGGCTTCAGCATGGGTGGTGGGTGAAAGTAGGGCTGGGGGAGGCAAGCCCCCAACCCCGCCACCAACCCTGTCCCTTCTGCCCAGGCTCTGCCCCACACGGGAGCCAAGCTGCTCCCACAGCATCACAGGGAGGTAGGATGGCATGTGGCCCTAGCTTCCCTGTCCGCAGAGCACCTCTAGGATGGGCAGTGCACAGCCCCAGCCTTCCTGTCCCAGAGCATGGGGATACCGGGCAGCAGGCAGCCTCAGCCTCCCCAGCCCTCAAGAATGGGAAGGATGGAGGGCATGTGGCCCCAGCCACCCTGAAACATGAGGAGGGCAGGCGCTGAGGGGCAGCAGCGCTCCACCCCCAGTTCATCTATAGTAGATATTCTAGAGGTATGGAGGGCCAGGCTGGTGGTTTGGGAAGGCAATGCTTTGCCCCCATGTATTATGTGCACCACCAGTGGCCTTCAGTGACAGTTGCATCACTGATAGATACCTGATGATATCTGCCACTGTCAAGGCTGTTTTCCTCTCTGGCATTTTGAGTGCAGAAGGTGAAGGCCTACAAGGGTACATCTACACTGCAACACTATTTCAAAATAACCTAACGCTATTCTGAAATAACTTAGTCTGCGTTACTTCGTAATAGTGTCAAAATACTGTCAAGCTGGAGGACTTTGTACTCCGACTCCTGTAACCCTCATTGTACAAGGAATAAGGGAAGTCGGAGGAAGAGTGTTCTATTTCGAAATAAGTGCTAGGTAGATGCTCTCTATTTCGAAAAAAGATACACAGTTGACATAGCTCAATTTGCATAGCTTATATCGAATTAAACCCTGCAGTGTAGACCCATCCCAAGAGACTTTAAAATACTTTTCCACTAACGGCTTCTGTTTAAAAATCTCCTCAAGGCCACAGATTCCCTGAGCATGATGATGCTGCCACTACTCAAATACAAAATTCCCTTTGGTAACCCAGGAAGATGCATTTGAGAATGTCTTCCTGTAGGGTGCGACCAAGCTCTTTAACCTTCCTTCTGGAGAGAGCTTGAAAATAAAATCCTGTAATTCTCTTAATAGCTGACCTTGCAGTCTTAGGCACATGAACACACAACTTCCTGCTTTCTAGGACACAGGAATCAGATCATGATCTTAAAAAGGTGATTTTTTTTTTAGTAACAAAACAAAGAAAACATATTCGGTAAAGCATTACTTGGTTGCTAGGCATTACAGAGCAACCAAAAATAGTAAAATGAAAGGCACAGAGAATTGCTTTCCTGGGAATCAATTTAAGTTACAGTGCATAGGGGAGCTAACTTGGGTTCAACACAGAGAAGTCCAACAAACCCCTAAAATAAAGAAAATATTCTGATTGTGTCTGCCTAAACATTTCAGCTGTGTCTACACTGGCATGATTTTGCGCAAATACTTTTAACGGAAAAGTTTTTCAGTTAAAAGTATTTGAGCAAGAGAGCGTCTATACTGGCATATGACTTTGCACAAAAGATGCGCTTTTGCGCAAAATCATCCGTGCCAGTGTAGACGCTCTCTTGTGCAAGAAAGCTCCTATGGCCATTATAGTCATCGGGCTTTCTTGCGCAAGAAATTGACGTTGCTGTCTTGTGCAAGAGGGCTTATCCCTGAGCGGGAGCATCAGAGTATTTACGCAAGAACCACTGATTTTGTACATTACAAAGTCAGTGTTCTTGTGCAAATACTCGTGGCCAGTGTAGACAGGCGCCAAGATTTTGCGCAAAAGCAGCCAGTTTTGCGCAAAATCTTGCCAATTTAGACACAGCCTTCCTGTTCTATTCATATAGCTGTAGTTTCAAGATTTGATCCTTCTTTAGGCATGGATGTCACTGAATATGTCACATGGATGTCACTGTTGTCCTGGCTTAATTCATGTCTATCCAGCTCTTTTCTGGTCACACACAGACTGCAGCAGTAAGGTCACAACTTCCAATTCAAAGACACACTCTGTTTTCATTGGCTTTCCTGGCTTCCTGCCAGCACTTCCTGCTTTCCTAGTATTCCCAGAGATTCTCTAGGACTCAATGTCTGCAGATTTAACCCCCACAAGCAATTTAGTTAACTGAATGGCTGGGATATCCTGAAAAGGGTAGTACCCCTCCCATTGATCACAAACCCAATCATATCTGGTCAAGTTACTATGACACCTTTAAAGTTATCTGGGTCATTCTCTCGAAAGGGGAATGCCATCAACTCCGGAAGGTTACAAATTTAAATCTAGTAATTTGTAATCTTTGGTCACTACCCCCACATCTGAGTAAAATCTCTTATTCCCTGATAGTTGCACTGAAAATTGCACTTGTCCCATTTGATGGCACCTTTTTAGTGTAATGCGTGTGCTACAGAAAATGTTGATATTGCATTTCCTTTTGGGGTATAGAAATAAAGAGGGAACAAAAAAAGTATATATTTGACCTTCCAGGCTTTGTCTAATATCTGAGTATTAAGTTCTCTGCTCCATTCTGTTCAGTGTTGACTAGATATGTTATCACTTATACTCAGTAGGCTGGCATAGAAACATGAGTTGAGAGCTTTGGAGATAAAGAAAGAAATAAGAATTTGTTCAGTTTCACTTAATACATTTTTGATATAATAAAAGAAATGCTTGAGTTGAATTCTTCAGCTGCTCTATAGAAATGATTATATACCTGCCACTAGATGTAACATGGTGATAAGTCCTCAAAGATACCAGTTGTCACATGATTTCTTTTCTAAATAGGCAAAGTTCCAGGATTGTCTAGTTGGAAAACAAAGATGAGTAAGTTTTAAGTTTAATTGTTTTAGCAGCTTTCTTCCAGATTTCCAATGCAGAGGGAATTTTAATTTTCTTGGACAAAAATGACTGTGATTTAAGAAGGGGACATGACTTAGTCTGAGAAGAATAAAAGCTTCAGCGGGTAGCCAAGTTAGTCTGTACAGGATAAACTTAAAAAAACAACAGATAGTCTGGTAGCACTTTAAAGACTAACAAAACATGAAGATGGTATCATGAGCTTTCATGGGCACAGCCCATTTCTTCAGATGCATTCACTGGGCAAATGGGAGGAAAAGGATAAAAGGAGTGAATTCATTCCAAAACGTTGGATTAGCTCCCATGAAATCTCTGTGTTCTGTACAGATCAACTTATACCCTTCTGGTAAGAAAGTTCCTGAGTTGCTAGCCACCATTTGGAGCCATTGGTGATCTTTTAGATATCCTGGGCCGAGGCCATGAACAGGCTGAAAGAGCTAATTCAGTCCTAGAATAACAGAAGCAAAAGTGATTCTTCTTGCCCACAGATTTATTTTCAGCATGCAAACAGGTGTAAAAGTTAATTGTATCGTATCATATCAACTGATAAATGAAATGATTTCAAGTGGCATCTCACCACCCTGAAAATTAGGCCATTTAAGTGCCTAAATATGGAGCATTCTTAATTTTTAAATAGAATGGAGAACACAGACAGCTGCATTTACGGTAAAACAGTAAGGCTATGTCTACACTGGCACCCTTTTCCGGAAATGCTTAAGACGGAACAGTTTTCCATTATAAGTGTTTCCGGAAAAAGCGTGTCTACATTGGCAGGATGGTTTTCCGGAAAAGCACTTTTTCCGGAAAAGCGTCCATGGTCAATGTAGACGCGCTTTTCAGGAAAAAAGCCCCGATTGTCATTTTCGCGATCGGGGCTTTTTTGCAGAAAAGACTACTGTGCTGTCTACACTGGCCCTTTTCTGGAACAGTTTTTCTGGAAAAAGACTTTTGCCTGAATGGGAGCAGCATAGTTTTTCTGGAAAAACACTGACAATTTTACAGTAGATCATCATTGCTTTTCCGGAAAAGCATGCGGCCAGTGTAGACAGCTGGCAAGTTATTCTGGAAAAGCGGCTGCTTTTCCGGAATAAGTGGCCCAGTGTAGACACAGCCTAACTGTTTATACAAAAGAAGCATAATATATCAAATAATAATGTTCTAAATGGTGCAATTACTTGTCAGATATGATAGTTACTAGAGATGCTAGATATCAATTAATTTAATAATCGTGTAGCCTCATCAAATCTCAGTGGTTATATGATTATAAAATAGTCCCTGTGGGCAGGTCCGGCAGCCAGTGTATCAGAGGCAGCAGCACAGGGCAGCAGCAATCCCTGTCCATGGGAAGCCTAATCTCCCTGTGGATAGAGGCTGCACCAGAACCCCACAGAGCAGCCCACTTCAGTTTCAGTCAAATGCATGAATTCAATGTATTTCATTAAACTAGGCAGCAAAATAAGTTTGCAATGTGTCTTTAGCAGTGATAATCAATACGTTTTCTAATTCAGTCTTGTCCCATCACAAATAAATTGTTATCCTTTGCTCATGCAAACCATAAAAGGACAGTAGAATATGAATTAGGAGAATACATAAGGCAAAGGACAACCTTGAGAGAATATTCACTTAATTTGCTCAAGTATCAGAGGGGTAGCCGTGTTAGTCTGAATCTGCAAAAGCGTCGAGGAGTCCTGTGGCACCTTATAGACTAACTGAAGTGTTGGAGCATAAGCTTTCATGGGCTAAGGCACATGATGGCATATTAGTGATCTACAACCAATCCTGGACAATGATCCCTCACTTTCACAGGCCTTGGGAGGTAGGCCAGTCCTTGCCCACAGCAACCCGCCAACCTGAAGCATATTCTCACCAGCAACTACACACTGCACCATAATAACTCTAACTCAGGAACCACTCCATGCAACAAACCTCGGTGCCAACTCTGCCCACATATATACACCAGCAACAACATCAGCCATATTGTCACTGGTTCATTCTTCTGCACATCTACTAATATTATATATGCCATCATGTGCCAACAATGCCCCACTGCTATATACATTGGCCAAACTGGACAGTCCCTACGTAAAAGAATCAATGGACACAAATCAGATATTAAGAATGGCAACATACAAAAACCTGTAGGGGAACACTTCAATCTTCCTGGACACACAATTACAGATCTAAAGGTAGCCATCCTGCAGCAAAAAAACTTCAGGATCAGACTTCAAAGAGAAACTGCTGAGCTACAGTTCATCTTCAAGTTTGACACAATCAACTCTGGATTAAACAAAGACTGTGAATGGCTTGCTAACTACAAAAGCAGCTTTTCCTCTCTTGGAATTCACACCTCCAGATCAGCTACTAGAAGTGGGCCTCATCCTCCTTGATTGGATCCACCTCATCATCTCCAGCCTGATTCTGGCCTGCATATTTATACCTGCCTCTGGAAATTTCCACTACATGCATCTGACGAAGTGGGTCTTTGCCCACGAAAGCTTATGCTCCAACACTTCAGTTAGTCTATAAGGTGCCACAGGACTCCTCGCCACTTAATACGCTATAGTTCAAATCTACATAGACTATGGAGAAAGGTCTCTATCCATTTAGCTTCTCCAGAAAGTACAATGGTTTCAAATTATTTTATGGAGCTGATCTAATTTTGGGATAGTTTAATTCCAAAAATAAATAATATAGGTTTTAATCTACCAAATTTAGATTGTAATCAACTAAATGGTTACTAAGTACTCTTATATTTAAGTGGACTCATGAAAATAAAGGAACTGAGATTTAGACTTATTTATTTTAAAATCAGAAAGAATACCCAATTCTTCAAATTAATAGCGTTAGACTATTTTTTTCTATCTTTGATTGGTTCATTCATTGATTCTGCTGTACAGCACTTAACATCATTAATGTTATGGAACAGTTGTGCAAGGCGTTCCAATGAAAGTATGAGAAGTAATAGGTTTTATAGCCAGCCATGGTAAATGCCTCAAGATAAAGTAAAATTGGAAGACATCCTGCCATGAATGCTTATACTAGCCTTGGATTCACTGCATGTCGGTCATATTCATTGAGATGAGTTCCTTGCATTCCTGTTTTTAAAAGGCCATCCCTCTACTGTGAATTTTCATGAAAAGTTTCGCATTTTTATGCCACATAGCTCTAATCATTTCCACACCTCCCCTGCCAGGACCGTTGGACTGAGACTAAAACCAGATAACTAGGTCAGCCTTTGCAACTACTAGTCTGTGTTATGATTGACACTTGTGTATATTGAAAATAACATTCTCCATCTGGCTATCATTTGCTGCTGTGTTACTATATCTTCCTTCAGTAACTGGTTGTACAAATTGGGAGGGAGGGGATTAAGTACATGAAAGTAATGCCTCTTTACTGTCTTATATTTCAGATTCTTTTTTTTCACAGAGCCATTTTAATCAATAACTGTGAAAGTCGGCTCTCCGTCCATTTGCATTTGTATGATACTCTACTGTTACCATTCCAAATTGATATGTAGCTTTCTCACCCCTCAGCCTGGATGTTGTCACTTCAGATTCCACACTAGGGCTTGGGTTCATGCCCACCACTGACTCTGTAGAGTGATGGTAGATGTGATATTGGTAGAGGTCAGACCTGAATGTGTGTATTACCATGCCATTGCAAAACCTGCCCTACCTCCGCAGGCACAGAATCTTCCCGGCAGAATAACCAATATAGACTTGCTGCATAAGAGAGAGAAGGATTCTGAAGGGTGAGGGGGACATACTCATAATTTGGGGTCAGGCCATTAGAAATGAAAAAGTTCTGATTTTCATCTTTTTTAGTATAAATTTAAATGTCAAAAGAAAAGTCAATATGAAACAAAAAAGACCCCTACTTTGGTTAAACTATTTTTTTAAGTCATGAAACTTCTTGAAACTGATCCTGCTACATGGATGGTTTTGGTTTTCACACATTAGCATTTTTCAGAGAAAAATGTTTTGAGGAAAAATTCCAGACTAGCTTCACTCTGTAGCCACTTCATGGACTTCATCCCTTAGGAACAGAGGTGTGTGAAGTCTAGTATTCACTAGTCTGCTGTCCTACATTTGAACCTGGGGGCTGAATTAGCTGCTAGCACTCTCTTAATTATTACACTAGTAAGGTTATTGCTTAGAATCACCTCTCCATTATGTGCTGCACTGAGATAAATCAAGTGCTGTTCAGTACAAGAGATGCCACCTGTGGATGAGATGATCTCTGTTGTGACTTATATCTTCCTCAGCACTTCTAAAATAATTGGGTTACCTCACTCAACAGCCCACTTCTCATCAAAAGAGACATCATGTTCAAGGCTCTTGCTATGCGCATGCTGAAAGCAGAGTCACACAAGCACTCCTGGCACCTCAGGATGAGTATCCATCTAGGGTACGTCTAAACTACATGTCTCTGTCGGCAGAGGCATGTAGATTTGTTTGTTCAGCAAAGGCAAATGAAGCTGCAATTTAAATGATCGTGGCTTCATTTACATTTACATGGCTGCCGCGCTGAGCCGACAAACAGCTGATCAGCTGTTTGTCGGCTCGCGCGCTAGTCTGGACGTTCCCCCTGTCGACATCAAAGCCCTTTGTCAGCAGCCCCGGTAAACCTCATTCCACGAGGAATAACGAGGCTGCCGACAAAGGGCTTTGATGTCGACAGGGGGAACGTCCAGACTAGCGCGCGAGCCAACAAACAGCTGATCAGCTGTTTGTCAGCTCAGCGCGGCAGCCATGTAAATGTAAATGATCATTTAAATCGCGGCTTCATTTGCCTTTGCTGATCTGTCTAATCTACATGCCTCTGCCGACAGAGGCATATAGTCTAGACACAGCCCTAGACAAATTCAGATTGGAAAAGGGGTAATTTTAACAGTAAGGGTAATTAGCTCTTATGACAAGGGTCCTGGTGGTTTATCGATCACTGGCTATTTTTAAAATTAAGATTGGATTTTTTTTCTGAAAGATCTGTTCTAGGGATTACTTTGAGGAAGTTCTATGGCTTGTCACCTACAGGAGATCAGGTTAGATAACCACAATAGTCTTTTCTGGCTGTAGAATCTACAAATCTATGAACTCCCAGTAAAATGTGTTAGAATTCCTCAAACATGAAAGATGCATTTAAATCTGGCTTTTAATTTCTAACTCCATCTACTTTTAGAGACATGTTTCACCTTTACTCCCCTTTAGCTCCATCTCCCAGCAAAACCCTGCTTTGCTCGCTGCCTCCCCAAAATGTCAAAGATAAACTCCTGTAAGGGAATAGTAAGAGAGAGGTAGCTATATTAATCTGATCTTGGTAAAACAAAAGAAGTCATATAGCACTTCAAAGACTAACAAGATAGTTTATTAGGTGATGAGCTTCTTCCTGTAAGGGAAGACTTTGTGATTTCCACTCACTTTACACTCACTTTACACTTCGCCAAAGGATCAATGCCCACAAAACAGATATTAGACAGGATCACAAAGAAAAAACACTTTCTTGCCATTTCAACCAGAAAGGACATTGTCTCAATGACTTAATTACCTGCATCCTGCTTCAAAAGCCTTTTAAGACTACAGTTGAAAGAGAATCCTCTGAACTGTTATTCATGCTAAAATTCGACACTTTACACCTGAGTCTGAATAAAGGATCTAATTATCTTACCCATTACAAAGATAGCTTCCCCAATTATCACCTCTAATATCATTAGCTCACAGACATTTACCTCCCCCCCCCATCCCTGTTCTGTTCTGAAATTTGATTTGTCCTTATCATATGTGTTCATTTTTTTTAATTGTATCCTTTGGTATATATGGTTGTGACAATTTTCTTCCACTATTTGATCTGAGGAAGTGGGTCTGGCCCATGAAAACTCATCACCTAATAAACCATCTTGTTAGTCTTTAAAGTGCTACATAGTCCTGTATTTTGTTTACAAGCATAAGATCCATTGCACTTAAACCTTTTAAACAAAACAAATGTGTTTGGATTACATCATGCATCTAGTAGCATTAGCAAAGATGGTGAGAGTCAAATATGACAGTCAAATATGACAGTCAAATATGAATCTCTTTATGAGCAACTCGAACATTGCCTTTCATTTAGCTCATTCAGTACCTTAAGAGTTCATTAACATGCCTCCATAAAGCTTTTCATGTCTCTTTGACATGTAAATCTAAAAGAGGTTTCTCCCCATTTTTCTTTAAAGAGTCTTAATTTTTCTAAATATCAGAATAGCTTACCTAGCAGCCTCTTCTTACTGTCAAGATCTTAGGATATGGGACTAGCAGCAATTTAAAACCACCTTTCTATTTATGTACCTAATAATAGGGAAAGGCAGGCAATCTTCTGGTACACAGATTCACCTTTTCTCACTGCTTTTGTGTGACTCATTCACTGCTCCTTGCAAATTAAGGTTCTTTTTATTACACAGCTGAATGCATTGTTTTTTCTTTCTTCAGTTTTCTCAGAATCCGTACTGAATATCTCTTAAGTGGAATGACTGGCCTTTAAACCAGAGAAAATGACCATGTTTAGAGTTTGAACTCATTTCTATGGCAACCAGATAAAGTAAGGAAGAAAAAAGTGAGAACAACAAACAACAACAAAAACGGATCACACATTAGATCCACTTAGTGCTTGAAATATGGGTATTTCATTTCTCTAAGGGCATGTCTAGACTACATGGCTCTGTCGCCAGAGCCATGTAGATTAGTTTACTAGACATACCCAAATGAAGTGGCAATTAACATGATGAGGTGGGATGAGGTTTATCAGGGCGGTTGACAAATGCCTTTGATGTTGACCGCGGAGCTTCCAGACTAGCGTGCTAAGGTGACAAACAGCTGATTGGCTCAGCGCAGCAGCCATTTTAATTTAAATGAAGCGGCGATTATTTAAATTGCCGCTTCATGGGTATGTCTAGTAAATTAATCTACATGGCGACAGAGCCATGTAGTCTAGACATACCCTAAGTGACCCCCAACCAAAACCAACAACCAAAATTGGAACCAACTATTATAGATCACAGTAGATTAGATTATTATGTGCCTCAAGCAAAGAACAGGGGGAACTGAGGTGTACCAATGCCAGAGGCCCTGACATGGTAGTATTAGGTTGGGCCACTCTATTTGTAGAGTGCATCTATGCACACACACTGAGCTGAATTTTCAGAAATGTGGAGTGCAGGAGAGGAAATGTAGGGTATTCAGAAGCTCTGAAATCAGGTTCTATAAAATGTATCATCTAAATGATAGTGTTAAATAGAAATGCCCTTTCAAAAGAAGTCTCTGACATCCCTTTACTATAAACACTAGCTAAAAGCAAAAGTTAATATGCATCTAAATCACGCCATGGATAGCATTCCTAAACTGTTTTGCTTAGATAACATATTTTTGAGTTACAGTGCTAGTTGAGTATTAAAGCTAAGTTTTTGTTTTTCATAAAGTAAAAGTCATGGATAGTTCATGGGCAATAAAGAAACATTCATGAAAACCCATGTGACTTGTCTGTGACTTTTACTAAAAATATGTATGACAAAACGGGGAGCTGCAGAGTACACACAACAGTCTCAAGGGCCCAGCTTGGAGCTGTGGGGTTCCCCCTCCAGACATGTCTTTGAGCTCAGAGCACGCCGGTTTCCTGTGGAGCTCCACTTCCCACAGGCTACATCTACATTGGCAAGATTTTTCACAAATACTTTTAACGCAAGAGTTTTTGTGTTAAAGTATTTGAGCAAGAGAGCATCAACACTGGCATGTGCTTTTGTGCAAGAGATGTGCTTTTGCGCAAAAGCATCCGTGCCAGTGTAGACGCTTTCTTGCGCAAGGTAGCTCAGATGGCCATTTTAGCCATCGGGCTTTCTTGCGCAAGAAATTCATGTTGCCTGTCTACACTGGCCTCTTGCACAAGAACACTTGCACAAGAGGGCTTATTCCTGAGTAGGAGCGTCATAGTTCTTGCGCAAGAAGCACTGATTTCTTACATTAGAACGTCAGTGTTCTTGCGCAAGAATTCACGGCCAGTGTAGACAGGCGGCAAGTATTTGCGCAAAAGCATATGCTTTTGCACAAAATCTTGCCAATGTAGACACAGACACAGTATTTAGGAGCTCCATGGCATCTCAGACCCCCAGAGCAGCTGGGAGCTATGAGGCATCCCCACCACCTCCTGTGGCTAGAATCTTGGGGGCTCCACAGTTCCCAGGCATCACAGGCAGTGGAGGGACCCTGCACGTCCCAAGGACTGTGGGCTCAAGTGCAGAGGTCTCTGGAGGTCTTGTTTTCCATGACCTCCATGACAAAATTGTAGCCCTACTCATTAGCTAATAGTGTAAGCACAGCACACTTTTTTTAACCACACATACTGAGTGAGTGCAAGAAAAGAAACCTCACAAGCTTTATTTCTTGGAATTTGTATATCATGGCATACGTGAGCATGGCACTGGGTATAAATTATTAGAGAAAGATCAGGACCCCAGTGTGGTAGGTGTTGCATATGCACTTGTAAGAGGCTATTCCAGCTCTGATGAACTTATATTCCAAAAAAGCCAGGACAGTAAGGGATGGAAGAGAGGAAGCATTTTTATCTCCATTTTACAGACACAACTGAGATTAAGTGACTAACCCAAGACCAAGCAGGATATCTGTTACAGAGCATGGACTTAAACTCTTGTCTCCTGAGAGCCAGTTCAGTGCATTACAGTTTGAACCTCTCTAATCTGGCACTCTCAGATCTGGCAAAATCTGTGGTCTGGCATGATTTTAGTTAGCCAGATAGCTAAGTTTCCCGTGGTCTCCTAAAGCTTGTTTATAGCTACCAGTCCTGTCTTTCAGTGTTCTATGCTGTTATTTAACTCTAATATACCCCTAAATGTCTTCTAAGAGCACAGTAAGCAGTGGAATAGTAATAGAGAGGTAGACGTGTTAATCTGACCTTACAAAAACAAAAGGAAAAACTATGTAGCACTTTCAAGACTAACAAGATGGTTTAATAAGTGATAAGCTTCCATGGGCCAGACCCATATGATCTGAAGAAGTGGGTCTGGCCCACGAAAGCTCATCACCTATTAAACCAGCTTGATAGTGTTTAAAGTGCTACTGAGTAAGCAGAGGAAGTATTGATAATGCTGCTAGACAACACTGACCTCCTATGGTTTGGCAAATTCTCTGGTTTGGCACCAGTCATGTCCCAAGGGCTAGAAAGGTTCAACCTGTAATAATAAGACCATCCTTCCTCTTAATGCAAAGTAAGGATGTTAACTAGCAGTTAATTGTCTAGCTGAGTAGTCGAAGTGGAGCTCAACTAGTCCAGAGGCACTTCTGCATTCCTCCTTTGAAATGTACAGGAGCCTCTTCTGGGGCTCCTGTACAATTCAAAGGAGCAATGAAGAACTTCACATGCAGCCCAGGGCCAGCAGGAAGTCCTGTTAACTCCAGGCTCCATGTGGTGTGCCAGCTTTGAAACATACAAGAGTCCCCCTCTGACCCCGGGGTTCATGCTGTGCTGCCGCTTTGAAATGCCACTCGGAACCAGGATCAGGTAGGGACTCCCCAGCTGATCCCGGATTCTGCAGAAATGCTGCACTGGAGCATGGGATCAGTTGGGGTGTAGCTGACCCCGGGCTCCAAGCGTGGGGCAACACCTCACAGCTGATCCCAGGCTCAGCTGTGTGGCGCTGCCACTTTGAAATACCTCCCCCCCCCCCTTTGCTGCCTCTATCTGATAGAGGCAGTGGGGGGGGGGAGGGGGAGATCAACTAGTCAACTAGTCCTTAACATCCATAATACAAAGGCATAACTTCTTCATTAAAGCTAATCATAACACCAAATCCTATTATTTTTTCACCTCAATGAAAAATTAATTTAACAAATGATAAAACTACATTACATTTATTAGAAATTGATTTTGACTAATAGATTTTTTTCTAAAACCCTATTCATGATACTGTGTTCCTAATATAAACACATCACTTGTGTGAGTATGACAATTACAAGGAAATACAAAAGAAAAACCATTCAACATGAAATAGGAATTTTTACTGTATACACATTAGAGGAATGAGAAGAAATTACAAAACCAATGGAGTTATATTAATAAACATAATTTACTACATCTCTAAAAAGATTTTTAAATGAGTAAGTCATTCTGAGCAACATGCATAAGAATATTACAAACTTGCGCATGGATTTCAATTCTGAAGAATCCCAAAACAAGAACTGTAAATCTGAAAGTGCTGAGTTGAATTTATGCTGAACAGGTCCCACAAGTGCCTCTGTTGATTGCAGGAAACCTACATCAGAGTTACCTGTGGTTCTGAAGACTGATACAAACTTTGCTGTATTCATATTCTCAGTGATTGAATCTTTAATGTTTATAGGGATTGTCTGAAGTGCCTAAGATAACTTCTTTCCTGATTTCCACTGTTAACTGCCCTTAGAAGCTGCACAAGTGAAGCATTTCTGAAAATCTGACCATTTATTTTGGTGCCTCAATGCAGATTTCAGTGTTTAATTTTAGGGGCTCAAGTTTGAACAGTTTACTCATAACCATTCTCTGCAAAGTAATCCCATGCAATGACAATAGTTATTATTTCTATAAGTAAAGGGTATGTCCTCACCAGTGCTCCCTGTAACCTGGGCACTTGGGTGGCCTCCCACTAGACATTCAAATGCCACCAGCTGATTAGCAGAGAGCCCCTAGCCAGCAGCATGCGTTTCTACTGGAGGTATATCTGTGCATGCCACTGTGCACATAACACAATTTATTCCAAACACAGATAGAAATAATTAGAAGGAACATTGGTCCTGGGAGCTCCCTTCAGAGGGATGAATCCAGCAGGGCAGGGCAGGAGGGTTGGGCTGTGTCCTGGGGACCTGTGTTTTCTGTATTTTTTCCATGCATGGGCAGAATAAATATTGTTATGTGCACCAAAGCAGGTGCAGAAGTGCACCACCAGTAGAAACACATTTGCCAGCTGTGGGTGCTCTTCCAATCAATTGGGAGGCTCCTGAATCTCTCCTGGGCAGCTGCCCAAGGGCTCAGCTTATAGGGAACACTGGTCCTCAGAGTACTAAACCAGTATGGAACCTAGGTTCACACTAGATTTGCTATCTTGCTCTGAAGCCTGGTCCTGGCACACTGCTAATCTTACCAATGCCAGATGAATTCAAACTAGCTCAGGCAGGTCACCCCTGACATCCCCACAGTGTTCTATCATGTACTGGCTAGCTCCCAGAGTGCTGTGGAAAGCCACTAGCCTAGCAGAGCTCCAGGAGGGATTTTATCTCCTAGCCTTCCCTCAGTGGTGGTGGGGGACAGGCACATCTTGCACATCTAGCCCTTCAGAGGGTGCAGCACATTTCCAATCTGTGCCAGTCCCGCTCTATAAGCAAATACAGAGGGCTGGAGGGGTTCAAAGTGGTGTGATGCTGCAGGCCAAATTTATACTCTACAAATAAGAGGTTAAAATATCCAAACAGGCACATACTAGTAATGAAAATGCTTTTAAAAATAAGAAGGTGGCTTTTCTTTCTCCTCCTATCATTTAAGGTATGTCAGCACCACACACCACTGGTGACAGCCGGTTGGGTATGTGTAGCTAGAGGCTGCAGCCAAAAGCTGGTTGTGTCTATGCTGCAGTGAGGTGCTATATGGGCCATACGAACAGCCATACTGCATCACAACAATGGTCCAACTAGTCCAGTAGCCTGTCTTACAACTCTGGCCAATACCAGGTGGTTCAAAGGGATGCACAGAACAGGCAGTGAAAGGCTGTGACAGGGAAGTAGCGGGAAAAGGCTCAGACTATGGAGAGATGCTGGTGACGTTCCCTGCTGCTGCCCCTACCACAAAAGCCTTTCCCTGCTGCCATCGCTGTGCCTCACCGCCTCTCTAAGGGTATGTCTACACATCAAAGTTATTTGGAAATAACAGCTGTTATTTTGAAATAACTTTCCTAGCATCTATACAAACCAACCGCTATTTCGAAATTAAATTGAAATAGTGGAGGGCTTATTTAGAAATTGGTAAACCTCATTTCATAAGGAATAACGCCAATTTTGAAATTGCTATTTTGAAATAAGTGCTGTGTAGACACTTATTTTGAAATAGGGGGCGTCCAGCCCTTCCAGAGTGCCCTGGTGGCCACTCTGGCCTCAAACAAGAACACTCCTCTCCCTCCTCCCCCCTCCCCGGAGCCCTCAAAGGGGTTGACTCTGGCCACAGTGCCTGTGCCAGCTCCAAGCCTGCCAGCCAAGAGCCAGCAGTCACTGCCCCTGACCCAGTGGCCCCAAAACATGAGCCAACAAGCCACTGGCAGCCAGCCCTCTCCAGGAGCAGTCTGCCACCTTCCAGGAGCCTGCCAGAGCCCGGAGAAGGCGGACGCCTTTCTGGTCCAGGATGGAGATCATGGACCTTATTCAGGTTTGGGGGGATGCCCCCAACGTCCATGATCTCCGCACTAGACAGAGGAACACAGCCATCTATGGCAGGATAGCTGCCAGCCTGGCCACCAAAGGCCACATGTGAATCCAGGAGCAGGTTTGCATAAAAATCATGTTGGCCCGGCGTGACCCCCAACCCTGAGCCCTGAGCTTCCCCTCCGCCTTCCTTCCCCCTTCCAGCTCCCTCCTCCCAGGTTTCCCCCTCCCCTCTCCCACCCTCTCTTATCCCCTCTCCTGCCTCCTTTCCCCAGTCTCACCAGAGTTTCATTCTCCCCCCCTCCAGTTTTGTTAAATAAAGAGAGTTTGTGTTCCTGAAAATACATGTATTTTATTTGTCATCAGGAAGGGGTTTGGGGAGGGGTAAGTGGAAGGACATGAGGGAGGAATGAGGCACAAGCCCCCAGTGGGGCAGACCAGGGAGGCTCTTAGTGCTCCTCAGGGTGGACGCTCTCTCACAGGGCCTCCTGGATACTGACAGCCCCTCAATGGACCTCCCGGATGGCAGTCTGCAGAAAGTGCAGCCAGGCTCACAGCAACATGTCCATGAGAAGCACCAGAGTGCCCAGGGGCAGCTCTGGCTCCACGTTGCAGAGTGCTGTGGTGTCCCAAGTGAGGGCAACCAGAGCACACAGAGACAAAATGCTTTGCTGTCCCTCATTGAGGTAGGCAAGCAAGCAGGGAAACCTGAGAACTGGCTGTCCAGGGAGGGAGGACATCCCTTTAAGCACATGCCTCTGATAGCCTCAGGCAGCAGCCCCACACAGTAAGTCCTGACCTGGTGCCCTGCCGGAACCGGTTCCAGCCAGCCTTAAATACGATTCAGCATCCACTCAGTGTGGACGCGCTATTTCGAAATAGCCAAATGCTATTTCAAAATGCATTTTATGTGTAGACGCATTATTTCAAAATAACTATTTTGAAATTAGATATTTTAAATAACGCTGTAGTGTAGACATACTCTAATACAGGATCCTTACCCTGTGGAAGGGAAAGGCTCCATAAGTAGGGAGGCAATGGGACACTTTCCAGCTAAAAAATAAAAGTGTGGAAGGGGGTGGCAGTTCTTGGGCATGTAGAGTCCTGTGCAGGGCGTGGATCCTAATGATTCAGACTTGTCTTTACTCACCCTAAGCAATGCCTCACCATCTACACTGCTATTTCTACTTGTGTTGGGTGGGGTCAGGGAGGAGGAGGGGGTTTGCAGTGTATATACTCAACATGCCGCCACAAGACATATGATCATGTAGATGACGCTACATGAGGGGGGGGTAAAACTTAAACAGATTATATTCTTCATATAGAGCCTCTGGACTACTTTTTTCTAATGTAGGTTTTGTGACTAATTTACTCAGCTTTCAACACAGAAAATATCCTGGTGCCATTAGCAGAGAGCACAGATGGAGCAATACAAAGACTTCTGCCATGGAATTTGAGAAGGTTTCATGTATTTTATAACAACTATGTAAGGCAGATGAGCTGATGTGGAGAATGGACTTATAAATAGGGTTTCATGCCTGTTAGGTGAGTGTACGAATGCCTAGACTGTAGGATATTGTGATGTGAGGCTCTCTCAGGGCATATCTATACTAGGAAATTATTTTGAACTAACTTATTTTGAACTAATAATTCCCGAAATAATTATTTTGAAATAATGTATCCACACTACAGGTAAACCTCAAAATTTGTCCAAGGCAGGCTCCCTTAATGTGGATGTGCTATCTCAACTTAGAGCCCCAGGAAACACAGGGGAGTAATTACTTTGAATGACTCTGGGAGTAGTTATTTTGACATAGCAGCAGTAGAGCATCCACACTATCGCTATTTTGAAATCACAGTTCAAAATAAGCGTTATTCCTCATGAAAAGCAGGAACTATTATTTCGAAATAACCAACATGTTATTTTGAAATAGCGGGCTTGGTAGTATGGACACTTTGCTTGTTATTTTGAAGTAGCTTCCTTGTGAAACGAAGTTTACCGGAGTGGTTGACAGAGGCTTTCCTTGTCGACTGCGCCACGTCTAGACTGCCACGCTGTGCCGGATCAGCTGATTGTCGGCTCAGCATGGTGGCCATTGTTATGTTAATGAAGTGGGGATTATTTAAATCCTCGCTTCTTTGACCATGCAGAGTAAGCTACTTTACATGGTTCCGTCAATGGAGCCATGTAATCTAGATGCACCCACAGTGTAATCTTGCCCTAAGGCCCGTGTACAAATCATTCTCCAATAGCACAGAGCCAGTGTTGGTCTCTAATGCCTCTCTCCCTCCTTGCTAGTGATGTAGTAAGGAAAATAGGGTGGGACAGATGAAAATGTGCATGGCCAGTTGCCCTGAGCTATATCTCTTCAACTGCATTTCCAGACTCCCATTGCCACTGTAGCCAGTATAGATTAGATCAATCCTCATGTTGCTGTAACTTTGAGCAAGAAGACTGGCCTTTGGAAGGCTACCACAGGATCAGGGGAATGCAAAATTGGGCTTTAATCACCCTTTGTGCATCACGTCCTAGAGTACACACTATACAGCTGCACTTCGCTGCCTGTATTCTTAATGGGCTGATCCCAAACCATTGATCTCAGCAGTACAAAAGCAGCAGGGCCTGAATACAGTATTCAGGGTCTGAATACAAAGTTTAGTACATGAAAAGAATTACGTATATTTACTGCTTGCTTCCTTTGCTGTAAGACGTCGGTGGGGGGGGGGGGGGAGGATTCAAATGAACTGGCTGGGCAAATCCAGAATTTCTTATCTAGCTCAAAACACAAATGGAGACATTGACAAGAAACAAGCAGCTATTAGGAGTATTTGTTATAAAACTGTAACCAGATGGTCAGAGAGGCATCAGGCACTTGGCCATCTCTGCATCACCTGACAAACTGCATTAAAGCAGTCTAGATGTTAAACGGTCAATTTCATTTTTTATTATCAGTCCATAAAATAAAACCATTTTTATAACATAAATAAAAATAAATTGCATCAATTCTCTCTTCTTATAGGCCGATAACACATTTTTTTCTTTCTGCTCTGTGTACTTGAGTGCATCAAACTACCAAGGAATGGCATGTATGTATGAGAAAGATGGGAAAATATCCTCTTTTTCACTTTTTATGGTCAGGATATCTTAACTTTAGCCTCTTCATGGGATGGTTATCAAACACCTCTCCTTTTTCAAATCCAACCTGATGAACAACCACTGCCCAATGGCACTTATAAATAATCATTGTGGAGTGATGTGTAATGTCTGCATCTTTTATTGATATTTAATGCAACAGCTGTCTCTATAAAGTTCATTTTAAGCCTGTGATTTTTATTCCACCTGACATTCAGATGGGTCTCTTGTGGAAATACTCTTTGCATGAGGAGAAAGAGCTGGAAATATGGGAGATTGTTGCAACAAAGGCAAACTTGATTTTTTGAGTTTTATAAATATTTTCTTTTTGTGCGTGTTCAATAAATATGAAAAATATATTATTGGGTAATACACAATGAGCAAAAGCAAACCTGGAACAAAATTCCAAACTCAAATTAGCAGTAAAAACTAATAAATAAGGGTAAGTCTACACTTGCACCCTAGTTCGAACTAGGGATGCAAATGCAGGCATTCGAAATAGTCAATGAAGCGGGGATTTACATATTTTTCAGTAATCCAAAAAATGAGGAGTAACATTAGTTCCAACCAAGGTGTTTGGTTTGAACTAATGCGTCCCGGCGTTTACTTTCACTTTCGAAACAGCTGGCATTTGGAGTAACGCGCTGGTGAGATCACGCTAATGAAGCGCAGGATATTTAAATCCCCACTTCATTGACTATTTCGAAAGCCTGCATTTGCATCCCTAGTTCAAACTAGGGTGCAAGTGTAGACATACCCTAAGGCAATTAAAAAAAAACCCGATACCATCTTAACTCTCTGTCCAAGTGTCATGGCACTACTGAACTTCTAATTTTTTAAGTGTAAGCATAAATAAATCTTTAAATAATGTAAAATTTTGTAATGCTCCAGGTTTTAGCATCTCTGCCTATAAACATATACTTTAATTTAGAGAACACCAATCCATAAATATTTAAGAAGCGAAGGAGTTAAAATGTGAACAGTCATATGGTCTTATGTTAGCTCCCTGTCTAAAATATTTTTCTCTCAAGACCATGGATAAGTTTGCAGACAACAAAAGAACAGCTGACGAACTAGTGGCTGAGTTGTGGATTATAAATGCAGCATGGAGGTCTGAAAGCTTTTGTTCTGTAGTGTTTGACCTATATTTGAACTACTTTTTTCGCTTTTATGGCAGGGAGGGGGGAGAATTCAACAGTACACTTCATCACTCCTAATGCAAATTGTAAGTGACTGTTTCTTTGTCCTCATAATACACAATATGTAAGAAAAAGCCAGGCATCCTGCTTGTTTAGAAATGCTGCCAGTAGGTGAAAAATTCATTCAAATTGCTTTCTTTCTTTGATGATGATGCTGCCAGCAAGCAAGATCAACTTTCAATAGCTGTTGCTCTCTGGCCACACTTGATGTGTACAACATGCTGTCCTACAGGTAAGGAAATTGGAAGGCAGGTAGTCAGTAAAAAATAGTAAGATTCCTGAGACACATAAATGAAGGATCCTGATTATAAAATATGATGCACTACACAATCCAGTTTAGATGTGAAAGAAGCTCTCAGGCTCTGTTTAACCAATCCACCATATTCAAAAAGGTCAAATAGGGGCGGTTTTGGAAGAATACAGAATTTTTATGGATTGGAAGCAGAGACAGGCAAGCCATGGGACATCTGTGTGACCCTTTAACCTTTTATCACATACATTTAGCTGGGATCACGTATAACTTAGGCTTAGGACTTTCCAAATGTGTCCCGTGGTCAATATTTTTCTTTAAGGGCAAACTCACATGATAACTTGTGCATAGTCAGAAGAGATCGTGGTAAAAGCAAGGATACTGGAAGTCAAATGAATGGAGTTTTTAAGCTGGAGCTGATCCAGTGCTGGATTCACGAAGTTCAACACATTTGTATAGCATCATTTTGAAAGGGGGAAATTCTCTACAGTGTCTCTTGGTTTCATACCAAATAATCCAGAATCAACATAATTTCTTCTTGCTACAACCAATTAACATACAGTCTGCATTTTCAGGTAGGTAGCAGTAGATAGATACATTCCATTATTCTATAAGTTATGCTTATGGACTCTAGATTGTCTCACAATGCACAAATGAGCAGTACAAATATTATAAACACAAATTCATAAAGATGTCTTATTTTGAACAGCTTAATGAGTTTCAACACTCTACAGCCTAAATAGAAACATTTATCAGCCTCAACATTGGCAGGTGAGTTATGGATCCAATACCACAGTTTTCTACAAAAATATGAAATAAATTAGACAAGGAATTACTGAATTATGACACATTGAAAACAGAGCTGTAAATGGAATTCAAAAAGATGTCAGTTTTCCTCAAAGGCTTGAAAAAAAATATTTTTGACCTACCTACTTGAGACAGATCATCCAACATCAGCATTGTATTGATTAAAGTCCAATTGCAGAAGTTATTGTTTTGTTTTCTATCTTGAAAACATTACAATGGATTGCTGGAAACCTAAACTTTCCTTAGACAAATAGGGTAAAAACTTGTCACCATGGAATTCAGTAGCACTGTTCCCACTGATTTCAGTGGGGCCAGGAATTTACATAAAAACTTCAGCCCTTTTCCTTGCAGAGACAGATGGTAAATTGTAATTCAGTTGTTATGCAGCTATCTATTATATATTTTAGAGAGAATATGTGTCTGTCTGTCTGTCCATCTGTCTCACTGTGAGTCTGTTTGGTCAAGAACACCCTTTAAATTAATATAATGAGGAGTGCTGTGGTACCTGAGAGATTTAATAAATCTAGTGGCCTAATAAATCTAGTGGTCTCTAAGGGTACGTCTACACAGCAACATTATTTTGAAATAACTAGTGTTATTTTGAAAGAATTTAGTCCATGTCTACACAGCAGGCAGTTATTTTGAAATAATGTCGAAATACTGTCAAGCTGAAGGCCTTCTTACTCCGACTCCTGTAGCCCTTATTGTACGAGGAGTAAGGGAAGTCATAGGACGAGTGCTCTGTTTTGAAATAACGCTGGGTAGATGCTCCCAATTTCTAAATAAGCTATTTTGAAATTACTCCGCAATTGACATAGCTCAATTTGTGTAGCTTATTTTGAGTCAAGACATGCTGTGTAGATGCACCTGAGAGGGGAAAAGTTCCATCGTGCAACTTCTGGAACACACTAGAGTTTCTAAAGACATGTGTGTCATGTGCCTTCCCTGACCACTCGACAGAGATGTTGGTGAACTGGCCCCCGTGGTCCATAATGGCCTGCAGGACATCGAGAAGTATTCCTTCTGTTTGATGAAGAGAAATGCCCACCCAGTGGTCGGGGGCCCAGATAGGGATGTGGGTGTTGTCAATAGAGGAAACCCATGTCAGCAAAGCCAGCAATGATGGCATCCACATCGCTGAAATGGATGACCCTGCGCAGCAGGCAGGTGTTCACAGCCCTCATGAGCTGTAGAAGGAGACAAACAGAGATTTGCAGGGGTGCCCGGGCCCTTGGGAGTTCCCCCAGCTCACCCCCTGTATCCTCTCCCCCCCACACACACCAGGAGCAATCCCCCCACTCACCTCAACCCCCAACAGGGCTTTGTGAGGGCGGGACTGAAAAAATCTCCCAGGGAGGAGGCTTGCACCACCACTCCAACCCCTAATCCCTAGGGAAACCCATTCCAGCAGTCGTCCCCCCCACTCCCTCACCACCCGGAACAGTAGCTCGAGAGCACCACACCTGCATGAGACAGCCCCAACAGTCGATCTCCCAACACAGAACTGGTTCCCGATGGATCGGTAGCTATCTGGCATGGCAAGCTTCCAGAGGGCGATGGTGACACACTTCTGGAGTGGTATGGCAGATCTCATGTGAGTGTCCCATCACCTGAAGGCAGGGGCAAGCCACTCACAGAGCTCCAGAAATGTATCCTTCCTCATTCTGAAGTTCTGGAGCCATTGTGGTGGGTCTCCCCACCGCGCCATAATGATCCGGTCCCATCAGTCTGCATGGTGTTCAGGGGAGGGCGGGCAGGTGGGAGGGATCTAACTGCATGAGTCATAGGCAGAGGTCCAAGTAGGGTCTCCCAGAGGAGCTAGGGGTTGGGTTCCTGCAGGGCCTGGGCTGCAGCCTGCAGAAACTGCTGCATGAGTTGCAACACAAGCTGCAACAGTCATAGACTGCCCAGCATCTGTATAGGGAAAGTGATGGAACTCACCTGAAGTGCTTTTCCTGGGATTGTATGAGCCCTGGGAGACCTTCTGGGAGCAGGGGACTGGCTCTGGGCTGAGGTTCAGGTCCTGGCTAGTGGGCATGGTGTCCTGCCTAGCCTGTTCCTCCTCCTCTTCCTCATGGTCATCCTCCTCCACAACCCCACCCTTGTTGAGGCTGGAGTCACTGAAGATGTGGGAGAGGTGATCAGCCCTACTCCCAGGAGAGTATCCAGGAGCAGCAGGTATGCACTGCTACCCCAGAGCAGGAATTTTGCTCCCTGGCCTTTGTGTAGCCCTTTAGGTGTTCTTTAATTTTCATTCAGACCTGTTCCAGAGTCCTGGTGTGCCCTTTCTCCTCTAGGCTGCTGGCTATTCAGCCATAGAGATTGGCATTCCACTTCTTGGAAGTTGGTCTCTTCCCCCCAGACCTTGAAGAGATCCAGGACCAGTCCAGGCTGGTGCCCTCTTTTGCTCCTGGCCAGGGGCATTGGAGGGTGCTGCAGGCATACTGGCAGCTGAGGGGGGCACAGAGGGAGTGCTGGGGTCACTCATGGCTCCAATGCAGGGTGCTGTGTGGCGCAGGGCTAGCAGGGCTCTCCTGGTGCCACAAGCCTTTTCCTTTCTGCCTGCAGTTTTAAACTCTGCAGGAGAATGGGAGCATCAGAGTTGTCAGGGGTGTGGCCAAAGTGGCCACAAGGGCAGTTGTGAGAACCCTCTGGAGGCAACTGAGCATCCACACTAATGCTATTTTGAAATAACGATTTAGAAATAAGTGTTATTCCTCATGACAAGCAGGAGTTGTTATTTCAAAATAACCTGGCCTTTATTTCAAAATAACAGGCTTGGTAGTGCGGATGCTCTGCTTGATATTTCAAAATAAGGAGAGTTATTTAGAAATAACTCCCTAGTGTAGACCAGTAGACTCCTCGTTTTTGCAGAGGCAGACTAACATAGCTACGACTCTAAGACATTCTCCTAAATGGTAAGAGTTAGGATAATCACATTTCGTATACAGCTTCCTCTTATCATAACTTAAAACAAGGTCTGGATTTGGTTGTGCCAGAACAATGGGATGTGCCTGGAATGTGATTATTTTCTTACAAAACAGAAAAAGGAGAGGTCTGCTAGCAGGGACAGTAATAGTGTATAATGGCCACAGGGGGACCAGCAAAGGGCCAGAGATGGGGACTAGGATAGCTATAACCCCTTTGGGGCACAAGGGCAAGAGTGGAGAAAGGGACAGCAATCTACTATCATATATCTAAAAGTTTGTTTGTGTGTCTGTCCCGCAGCTGGGGGATTTCCACCCTTCCCCAGCAGTGCCTGTTGCACCCACAGCAACCATGGACAACCATTTTTCACCTGGCCCCAAGCTGCTGAGGTAAGAGGGGCCAGGGTAGTCCATTCTCATCTCCAGCCCCACATCTGAGAAATTATTTAAATGAAGAAAAATTAAAATTATTTCAATTAAGGATCTGAGCAATACCAGTTAAATCTTCTAGTTTTATTATAAAAAGAATAAACACATCATTGTCTTGCAAGGTGGACTGATGAGATTCTTAAGTCTGGTGTGGCATTCAGAGCCCAGCAAGTGTCCTAAGGCTTCCTAATAAGGTTCACAGGAAGTGAGGGAAGAAATGTCTCTCCAGTATTCTTTCTTGGTTGCTCTGATACTCTGTGATTTGCAGCAGTAAGGCTTCCGGTGAAGAAACAGTATATAATGAAGATGAGAAGGCATTTTACATTGTGTAGGCATGGATAAAATGTAACTCCTGTGGATGGATAAGATAGCATGCTTTTCTGATATTTTCCCACAGTCTGTTAAGGTTATTTAAAAAGTGTAACCTTCACCCCATTTTAAACATCTCTGGGTTGTTTGCAACTCTAATATATTTGAAAAGCAATATGCACTGGATCACTGGTATGTGCCTGCAACAAGAACTTCATTTTAAAGATGTAGTTTATGGAGGAATATACAGTTGCATTATATAGACTGTAAAAAACCAATACTTTGCTTATTGAAAATGCATTTAGGAGGAGAGATTTCAAATGCACAAATGCTGGTTAAGCAACCAACTCCCATTGACTTTTAATGTTGAATGCCTATGGCCTTTTGTGCCTTTTAAAAACCTCCCCCTACATTCTTATGAATAGCTGCTCATGCATGTAAATATAAATCTGAGATTAGGAAAAGTCTTTTTAAAAAAACACATTAAGTAGAACCTTACTCAAACTTCAAAATACCAAAGCTCAGCATCCTGTCTACTCCCTGTAAACATGCTTAGAGCAAAAGAGGAAATGGATAACCCTTAGTAAGGGGGGATAGGAAAATAACAATAGTGTGAAGAAAGTAGATAATAATGAAAAGATATTTTGTTTTCTATAGATTGATAGGACCACATCCTAAAGTCTGACCGTCTTTCTTTTGTTCCTTCACTGCTGTTTTTCTTCTTCACGTTGTTCCTAATTACTCTGTATTGTTTCTATAATCTAGGTTTATTAGTTCAGTAGTTCAAGTCTTAATATTCATTCACAGCTTTAAAAATGAATCGTGTTATGCAAATACTAATTATTAGTATAGTGCCACAAATTCTATGCTGAACTTTAGCTGTTGTTATATTCCAACATAAACATGACATAATTTACCCTAAGGGTCCACATTAAGGCTGGTAATTTGATTACTTTTATTGGAACACCAAAAATATATAAGCTTTCAGGATGAAAATGTTCATTTTTCAGCTGTTAGCACTAATATAACAAGTAGATACGTATACTAAATGAGCTGTATTGTCCAATATACTACAAACTTAATGTATTAAAAGCTTTCTGTTGCACAATATAAAAGTGTATATGGATTTTGAAGGCATTGTCCATTTCATAGCAGGGAAAGCCTTTCATGTAACTGCCAGCATTTAAAAGATACCCTTATGTATTCAAATTAATAGGTCCAAAAAAGAAGAACAACAACAACAACAAGATTTGCCCCATCTTCTGAACTGGGTGCAAAGTCTCAAAAGTTCACACAGATAAAAGTATTTTCCTCCCTTATATAAGCTTGTGATTCCACCTAAGCATATTGATGACTTTACTGTTATTTTACAGCTGCTCTAGCTCCCTAGGAAAAACAAAAAGCAGAAAAAAAAAACCAAATACAACAAACCAAAAAAAAATCCCACCAAACTCTCTCAAGCAGAGTTTTGATCCTGAAAAGAAAGAAGAGCCAAAGACTCTGCAAAGTCCACTAGGGAGCACTTCTATTGATTTTTAAGTGAAAGAGGCTCAGATAATACCATGATGGGGAGCAGTATAAAGCCCTAAGATATGAAGATAGGTAAACATTGAACAGGAGCATCATTGGTTTACATTATTCATATATATTTTTTCAGCACTTGAGGGCATGATGGACATACTAATTTTAATGGACCAGATTGTTCTTTCCTATTTGAAAGAGAGAATTTGGAGTGAAAAATCTCTAAGGGTATATCAACACTGTACAGCCATTATTCTCCCAACACTATTGTATGGGTCTGAAACTTGGACAACCTAAAGTTATCACTTAAAAGTCCTTGAGAGATATCACTAATGCTGCCTCTGCAAGATCTTGAAGATCAAATGGGAAGACACTAACATCAGTGTTCTAGAAGAGGCTAAGACCCCCAGTATTTAGACAGTGATTATCCATCAGCAGCTTTGCTGGAATGGTCATGCTGTTTGGATGTCAGACCATCGCCTTCCAAAACAGGTCCTGTTTTCTCAGCTGAAAGAAGGATACCATAACATGGGAGGACAAAGGAAATGTTATAAGGACTTGCTAGCTAATGGATAACTTAAAGAAGTGCAGCATTGATGTTGACACTTGGGAGACACTCGGCCAGGATTGCTCAAACTGAAGACCAGTCCTACCCAATGACCCCCTGCATTTTGAACTTGCCCGCTGACAAGCTGAGGAGGAGAAGCGGTGCAGGAGGAAGAGGAGACTGGCTTCTAGTCATGGTCAATAGCCTCCTGCTGTACCTGGAAACATCTGTCCTCACTGTAACGGAACTTGTGGTTTAAGGATTGGCCTTATCAGCAACCTGAGGGTCCACAACACTCATCACAAACAGAATAAGACAAAATCCAGGTGCACAAGAGCTAATGCAGTAAATATGATGGGTGAAGTAGAGGAAAAAAGAGTTGAAGTGACTAACTAAAGGACTCACAGGAAGTCAATGGTTGGATCAAGAACAGCATTCAGGTCTTATAGCTTCCAATCTAGTGCCCAGGTTGGTAGACCACATGAAAATAAGCTGAAAACAGGAAGTAATGGTATGAGCCAAGCCAAGAGAAATTTCTTAAAAACTAAAACGGGAGAAAGATAATTAGAGCAATAAAAGAATTTGAAGGGAATGGAGTCAAGGAATGGACTGATCTAATGGAACTGGGGTGATTGAGAACTAAGTCAGGATGTCTTTTGAACATACCAAGAGACCAGACTTATTCTGAGGTCAGCTCAGAAGACACAGACTATATAAGTAAAAGCCAAACGCTATATAGTTCTTACATGTCACCAATGAGTTTCTTTACCTTGTATTTCAGCCTTCCTAGTCTGTTTGGGTATATCTACACTACAGTGTTATTTCGAAATATCTTGTTTCAAAACAGTTATTTTGAAATAGCTTATTTTGAAATAATGCTTCTATACACAAAATGCATTTCAAAATAGTGTTTTGCTATTTCAAAAAAATGCGTGCACACTAAGTGGATGCTGAATCTCATTTAAGGCTGGCCAGAACCAGTTCCAGCCGGGCACCAGGTCAGGACTTACTGTGTGGGGCTGCTGCCTGAGGCTATCTGAGGCATGTGCTTAAAGGGATGCCCTCCCTCCCTGGACGGCCAGTTCTCAGGTTTCCCTGTTTGCTTGCCTACCTCGATGAGGGACAGTAAAGCATTTTGTTTCTGTGTGTTCTGATTGCCCTCACTCGAGATACCACAGCAATCTGCAACATGGAGCCAGAGCTGTCTCTGGACACTCTGGTGCTTCTCTTGGATGCATTGTTGCAAGTCTGACTGCACTTTCTGCAGGCTGCCATCCGGGAGGTCCATTGAGGGGCTGTCAATATCCAGGAGGCCCTGTGGGAGAGCTTCCACCCTGAGGAGCACTAAGAGTTTCCCAGGTCTGCCCCACTGGGGGCTTGTCCCTCATTCCTACCTCACGTCCTTCCTCTTATAACCCCCTAACCCCTCTTCATGATGTCAAATAAAATACACGTATTTTCATGAACACAAACTCTCTTTATTTAATAAACCTGGGGGGGAGGGAATGAAACTCTGGTAAGACTGGGGAAAGGAGGCGGGAGAGGGGGGAAGAGAGGGTGGGAGAGGGGAGGGGGAAACCTGGGAGGAGGGAGCTGGAAGGGGGAAGAAGGGGGAGGGGAAGCTCAGGGCTCAGAGTTGTGGGTCTCGCTGGACCAACTTGATTGTCATGTGAACCTGCTCCTGGGTTCACATGTGACCTGTCGTGGCCAGGCTGGCAGCTATCTTGCCATAGACAGCCGCATTCCTCCATCTAGTTCGTACATCATGGCTGTTGGGGGCATGCCCCCAAACCTGAGTAAGGTCCATGATTTCCACCCTGGACCAGGAAGATGCCCGCCTTCTCTGGGCCCTGGCAGGTTCCTGGAAGCTGGAAGACTGCTCCTGGGGAGTGGTGGAGGGCTGGCTGCCAGTGGCTTGCTGGCTTATATTTTGGGACCACTGGGTCAGGGGCAGTGACTGCTGGCACTGGGCTGGCAGGCTTGGAGTTGGCACAGGCACTGTGGCCAGAGTCAACCCCTTTAAGGGCTCCTTAAGGGAGAGGAGTGTTCTTGGTTGAGGCTTGAGTGGCCACCAGGGCACCCTGGGAAGGCTGGAGGCCCCCTATTTCGAAATAAGTGTTTACACAGCACCTCGAGGTGTAACGGTAGTTCGGAATAGGAAGCCTAATCTGAACTATCTAGTTTGAGCCGCGTGTAGCCACGGGCACGGAGTCCGAACTAGTGGACATTTAAAAATGGCCGCGCCCGGCAATATGCAAATGAAGCCTGGGAAATTCAAATCCCGGGCTTCATTTGCAACTTCGGTTGCCTACATTAACCACCCTAGTTCGAACTAGGGTGTAGACATACCCTTTGCTGTGTAGAGATACCCTTTCAGAGTTAATCTGATTCTATATGATTCTCCACCATTTTATAAGCTATCAAATAAGAATATATGTACGTCGATAGCACTAAAGAGTTACCATACCAGGACATCAACTCCTTTGAGTTTCAGTAAAGGGGAAGCATGAATTTCTAATACAAATGCAGCTTTCTCTAACAAAGACTAACCTGCACTTTAAGCTCCTTTGTTTTAAATCCCCCACATTCTTTCAGTTTATTTTCAAGAAGCAGTTTTTAATGATTTTACTGTAGTATATCACTATGATCATTAAAGGTCAGAGCCAGCTTTCTCTGAGGCCAATGGGATTTTTGCAATTGGTTTTTACTGGGAGCAACTTCAGGTCATATGTATGAGAGATGGATATCACTTTTATAGGAAAAAAAATGTAGAATGTTTTCAGTACAAAAAGTTCCAGGTATTTCATGAATTTAACAAGTAACTCCCTTGGATTAAATAAGGCCCCATCGGGAGAGAGGAGACAAAAGCAGCGGAAAGTTCCTGAAGTTGAGAATGAGACAAAGTACAGATATTGGAATGAATAATGGTGATGGAGCAGATCCAAGTCTTAAAATCAGAGGAGAGCAGATTGAGTTGGAGACTAAGGGTGACTCAGAGAAATTAGGGAAAAATGATCTTGGAAAACAAAGGATTGTAGAGATTAAATAACAAGGTAGAGTTGTAGAAAGGGTATTCAAATCTCATAGTAAAAGGGATCTTAAAGATACTATTTCAATCCAAAGAGGAGACAGAAATTTCATACGCTAATAATCAGGGCTCGCCAGCCACGGTGTCCGGCAATCTGCGCATGCATAGATCGCCAGAACCCGGCTCTTCCTGGTTACAATCTACTTGCCATGGGCTGTTGCACCAGCTGCTGTTGCAGTATGGAGGGCACAACAGAACAATTTGGCATATAAGCCACAAGGTCACATCTAGGCCAAAATCATTATAACCTGAGGCTGGGGCTAAAGCGATCACTGAAATGTCTGTTCTATACTATCACCATGTAATATAATGGCTCGGAGGGCATCACTGAGAGGGTCAAATCAGGGTGAATTGCTTAGAAACAGGGTTACTTACAGCCTAAGACTGGGTGTTCTCCACTATAAGACATCAAACCAGACACTAAGAGCACTTCAACTGCCACTCTGGACAGCAAGAAATAACAAAAGCAATTTGCTCAGCACTCCAGATTTTCCTGTGCCGCAATCAGTACTGCACCTTGCTTAGATGAGAGGTTATGAAAACCATTCTCACCAAATCTTAACACATTCTTCCGATCCCAAATGACCAAATCAATTTATACCTTATATCTTACTCAAAATTGCACACTGTGACTGATCTTCAGAATCTAAAATCTAAAGATTTATTATTAAAAAGAAAGAAAAGGTGAGAGTAGAATTGTTAAAGAAATTACATTCCGTACACCAATCACAAAGTTCCTGGTGCAGGCTCTTAGAAGAGATGGAACAAACTGCCATCTTCAAAGACTTTGGAATATAAATCCTTCCTTCAAAGCAAAGCTGCGTCTGAAGTGATGAGCCGGAGTGAAGACAAAGATGGAGGATACTCTAGGGTCCTTTTTATAATTTTGCCCACATGGACGAAATTTTGTTGTTCTTGCCCAAAAGGGAGTTTGTCCCAGGAGCAAGTCATATGTCCATATGCTTTTTAGGCAAGTGGCCACGGGTTGCATGTTTGACTGCATGTTTGCTGCAGAATTCCTCAAAAGTTGTATTGGCAACAATTAAGGTTCATTGTTTGCCAAGTACTGCTATTCACTTGAGTAGACACTCTTCATAGTAGGTGGGTAAGGCTTGTTGTTGACTCCCAGAGGTAAATAATTGAAATACCAGTACATAGTCAATACTTATTACTTGAAATACAAAAATCATATGTGCACATGGACAGTGCAAACATACTCATCAAAGCATAAGCTTTCAAAAGACACTTCATTTGAGCCACTTTGTACAAAATTTGAGGAAAACATAACATAGTAGGTGCAACAATGAACTGCATGTTCACACTAAAAATCCAATAATGTCACTCACCACTGCCTAGAATCCTAGGAATATAGAGCTAGAAGAGACCTGGTTATTTTATTAATATTCCAGTTAGCTTGCCTCTTAGGTCCATTTGCTCATCATCTCTCGGTTCAGCAATAAACTTAAGCACATGCTCAAATTTAAGCATGCACACTGTGCTCAAGGGGACAACTGACACACTTTTAGTGTTCAAAAGCTTCAGAGGGATAACTGTATTAGTCTGTAACTGGAAAAACTTAAAAAACAATGAATAGTCTTGCAGAACCTTAAAGATTAACAAAACATATAGATGGTATCATGAGCTTTCGTGGGTACAACCCACTTCTTCAGATGAATAGAGTAATTAAGGTCCAGATTCTAAATGTATAGGGTATGGGGTGGGGAGAGAAGGAAAAAATAAGGGAAAAAGGGAGAGGGGGAAATAGTCAATTAGAGTGTCTATGCTACATGAAGCTGATAGAGAAGGTGCACTTTTAGTGCAACATGCTTAAACCTCTTGCTGAATTAGGGCCTATAAACTTGATATATAAGTGCAAAACTCCTTGGGCAATTAAGTTTCTCTGCATTTACACTACTGTATTGAGAGAAGACTATAGCCCTTTATTGCCAGTTGGTTTTAGTCCTAGTTATAATGTCTAATCTTATACACTCATCCTGTCAAAGGATAATGCAGAAGTGAATGAATGTGTATTTAATAGGAGAATGCATTCTCAGCTACTATACTTTGGAATATCCATTTTAGAGACGGGCAGTGGAACCCTGTTCTACTATAAAGGTGAAATCATTGTAAACCCTGATTCAGAAGTAACATTTACAGTGTCATAGATTAGTGAGCAAACTTCGTCCTGGTCTATAGTACAGAGTTATTTTGAAATAACTCCTATTTTGAAATAACAAGCAGTGTTCACACTGCCAAGCCCGCTATTTCTTAATAAGGCACTGGTTATTTTGAAATAACTCCTGCTTTCCACAAGAATAAAGCTAATTCCGAAATAGTTATTAAAAAATAGTGGTAGTGTGGATGCTCTGCAGCTGTTATTTTGGAATAACTACTCCCCAGAATAATTCAAACTAATTGCTCCCCAGTACTTCCTGGGGCTCTAAGTTGAGGTAGTACATCCACATTAATTGACCCTGCCTTAGACTAATTTTGAGGCTTCCCGATAGCGTGGATATGGTATTTCAAAATTATTATTTTGGGAGTCATTATTTCAAAATAAGTTATTTCAAAATAATTTCCTAGTGTAAACATGTTCTTCATGTTGATATTGATGATAGGAAGGATGCTGCTATCAAAGATCTGGGGTAAGCATCACCTCCTTTTGCGCTATGTGAATAAGGCTGATGTGTTAGCTAGAGGGGAGGGATATCTGAGGGTATGTCTACACTACCGCCCTAGTTCAAACTAGGGTGGTTAATGTAGGCAACCGAAGTTGCAAATGAAGCCCGGGATTTGAATTTCCCAGGCTTCATTTGCATATTGCCGGGCGCCGCCATTTTTAAAGCCCTGCTAGTTCAGACTCTGTGCCCGCGGCTACATGCGGCACGGACTAGGTAGTTCGGATTAGACTTCCTATTCCGAACTACCGGTACACCTCGTTCCACAGGGAGTAACGGTAGTTCAGAATAGGAAGCCTAATCCGAACTACCTAGTCCGTGCCGCATGTAGCCGCGGGCACAGAGTCCAAATTAGCAGGGCTTTAAAAATGGCAGCGCCCGGCAATATGCAAATGAAGCCCGGGAAATTCAAATCCCGGGCTTCATTTGCAACTTCGGTTGCCTACATTAACCACCCTAGTTCGAGCTAGGGTGGTAGTGTAGACATACCCTCAGTGGTTTGAGCATTGGCCTGCTAAATCCAGGCTTGTGAGTTCAATCCTTGAGGAGGCCATTTAGGGATCTGGGGCAAAAATCTGTCAGGGATGGTACTTGGTCCTGCTATAGAAGCAGGGGACTGGACTTGATGATCTTTCCAAGATCCCTTCTGACTCTAGGAGATAGGCATCTCCAGTCATATAGTTTGACCACATTGCTCTTCTGTTTAGGTTTGTATGCTGCTCTTATTCCCAAGTGTTTCCAGAGTTAAAACAAACAAAATGAACAAGAACTTAATGATCTAATAGCATCTCAGTTCATATTTGTCAGAGAGTAAAAGGTGGCTAGAGTCTCATAAAAATTGTGTGTTATTTTCAATTATTATTACAACTGTGGTTATTCCTTTGCCCTCCTGCTGCTCTATATACTCCAGTTTATACATGGTTTACACTAGTCCTTTGAACTTCAATTTTGCAGTGGAAGTTCGTGTCCAATTTCATGTCAATAAGGTGTTTTCAGAGTTCCTGCTTTCCTGAATACAAGTTTCCATACTTTAACTATGGCCTTCATTAAATATGGGTATGTCTACACTATCCCGCTAGTTCGAACTAGCGGGGGTAATGTAGTCATCCGCAATTGCAAATGAAGCCCGGGATTTGAATTTCCCGGGCTTCATTTGCATAAAGCCGGCCGGTGCCATTTTTAAATGCCGGCTAGTTCGAACCCCTCGTGGAATGAGGAGTACAGCTAGTTCGGATTAGAAGCCTAATCCGAACTAGCTACTCCGTGCCGCGTGTAGCCGCGCGGCACGGGGTTCGAACTAGCCGGCATTTAAAAATGGCGCCAGCCGGATTTATGCAAATGAAGCCCAGGAAATTCAAATCCTGGGCTTCATTTGCAATTGCAGATGACTACATTACCCCCGCTAGTTCGAACTAGCGGGGTAGTGTAGACATACCCTGACTCACCTTGCACTTAGCTGTATATTGCATATTGTTTGACTGACTGTGCCCAATTTAAAGATACCTCTGTAGAAATAATCTGATTTAATCATTAATTATTGCACTAATTCTTTGTGTCCAACTGCAGTCTTTACCAGCAACAATTTAATATTTTTTCCTAGATCATATGTAATCATATTTCTCCCTGAAATAAATAAGAAGTGAGGCATAAAGGCAGAGAATTTTGTTCCCAAACTAAATTCATTCATCATTTTGTTACTGCTAAATCTATTGCTCCTGGTAGAAATCAGTCAAGATGAATGAATATAGTTGAAGAAATTTGTAAAGTTTTGAGTGCCTTGTTGTGTATGACATGCAGGAGATAGACATTATATTTTCAATATGTTTGACCTAGTCTCTGCTTCTCTTTAAAACTGTCCCTCTTCTTCCTTCATGAAGCAATTGGAGTACTTTTGAAGATAAATGGCACACAGCAGTTCAAAATTCCCATCTACTTCAGCAACTTCTGTTCATTAAATATCCCTTAACAAGGGTAGCTAGGACAACACTTAGGCCAATATCCAGCAAAGCATTTATGCAGATGCTTAATTTTAAGTACCTGAATACTCCAGTGATTCCATGTTAATATGCCTTGCTGGACTGGGGCCATTTTGGAATATAGCATTGATAGACAATTTACTTCATCTGTTCTTAAAATTACATTTAGCTTGATCCTCTTCAGTTTGTGCAGTTTTTCACTTTCTATGTTCTTAATAGGGTACCAAATAATAATAATAATAATAATAATAAAAATATTTCAGGCACACTGTGAAGCGATATCAAAACAGAACTTATCTTTTCCCAGATGGGCTAGCTATCCAGGTTCCAGGCTAGCCATGGCTTAGGGCACATTTAAGTTTCACAGCACAGATGGAGCCACAGACTCTGAGACCTCACAGACTCAGAGATCTTGGCGGAAAAAAAGAAGTACAGGGTCAATCTATCAAGTGGTGTTATTCTACCAAATGCCTCAGGTAACTGTCCTGGTGAAGGGAAGCATTTTGCGCAGATTGCTGCAGTATCATAGATGTAATGTTCACATTTATTTAGGGTTTTCCACATTTGTTAAGGATGAGAGTCCTTAAGTATCTTTTTAAAGAAAAAACAAACATTGCTGACAATAATTAGTTCTAATAATTTAAAAGAGGAGGCGGGGGCTGAATACAGGGATTTGTTGATTTACTTCTCAGCTCAAGCTACGTGCTTGTTTTCTGAGCTGGAATTGCCATCTGGGTGTAATTAAATGTGTACCTACGCCTCTTGGAGTGACAAGCTCCACGCTTCAGTGTGATATGCTGAAATAGCCATATATATCATCTCCACTTCTTTCAACAAAATGCTCAGGGGCTTGCAAAGATGTGACGAAATCAGTCTGCCCACTTCTTTCTCTTTATTGCTTACTTTCCATTTTAAAGAGCTCAATTCCATGAAGATTCACCTTTGCAGCTGCTGGCACTGACACATACCTTGTTAACAGTCTCAGACATTTTTCCCTTCTGCCTCTGCACAATGTAAACAATTGCCATAAGCTACCACCCCATTCCCAAGTCAGGAGTCCTTGATTGTGCTCTCCCAGATGTCATGGGAATTAGCTCAGGATACTCTTATTTTCAGGGAGTCCCCTCTTGGTTGAAAAGTGGCAATGATGCTATTAGGGCCATTCCTCACTCTGGCACACCGAGTGCAGAAACAAAATACTTTAAAGACTACATAGTCCTGTATTTTGCTTCAGCTACACCAGACTAACACGGCTACATTTCTATCACGAGTGCAGAAAGTGAGGGCCTGCAAGAGAGCTTAAAACTTTGCCTCTACAAGCACTGATTACAAAAAGCTTCCCCGCAGAATCATAATACACAGATTTGGGGGAATTGCTGCCACCATCAAATGCTTTTCTCTCTCTAAAAACCAGGGGTGAACACTTGAAATCATCCCCAGGGGCTCCCAAAGAGCTTGAAAAAAGAAAACAGAAAAACAAGCTGTAGGCTCTGGTAGCTGGCCCCTCAGTCAGAGGCATGCAGATACACACAGACAGACCTTCCAGGATACAAGAAGCAAATCATCACTTTAAAAGAAGTGATTTTTATTACAAAACAAAAGGTAAACTTGATAAAGCATACTTGGTTGCTAGATGATACAGAGCAACAAAGGAAAACAAATTAAAACACAGAAAAAAGTCTCTAGGCACAATACAAGGTAGTAAATGAGGAGCAGAGGCATAGAATCACACAGAGCAGTTCAAACCAAACCACAAAAGAAAGAAAAATTACCCTGAACCTGACTGGATTCACTTTCCCCTTTAATTACTCATAATTTTCTTTGTTCAGTCCAAATTCCTTGGAGACATGGTTGTCCTGCCTGGATTTAAATTATTCTGTGTCTCTCAACTCCTGGTTTCTCTCTCCCACACAAAAAAAGCAGGCAGGGAACCTATATCCAATTCAAATTTCAACCCTCTATCGGGATTGGTTCTCCCGGCCCCCTGGCCAACACCTTTGCTAACTACCTGAATTTAACCCCTTAATCACCGGGTGCTAATCATCACTACTTCTGTGCATTACAGATGCTAATCATGAAGAGGTGTAAAGAGACAATAGTAGTACTGTACCATGTCCTCCAGGCAGATAAAAAAAGAATCTATGGAGCTGTATAGGGGTGGGAAGCGTTTGTAAAAGGAAGTAGGAGTACATACCAGACAACTGAAATGCAGGCATGCCTGATTTTCTGACCCTAATCATGCATCCCTCTTTGTTATCTAAACTTTGTCTCTGGTCAAATCCTGGTATCTAAATTTGTTCTCCAACCTCAAATTATAAAATGCAAAAGTCCATTCAATTCCCTACTCCCCAATGCCTACATGCAGTTTTATAGTGTCCCAGAGCTGGATTAACTCATGTCCTTTGAGGCCATTGATGGCCATTGATGGGGAATTTATTAAATGTGAGTGTCACAGTGAAGGACTGACGGAGTCATGGGCAGATCTGCAATCTGCTGCTCCAAAATGTAGGCTTCTTTGGAAAGTCAGCTATAGACAGCATCAGTGATCCTCAGTGGGTACTAAATGAGAAAGACTGTGAATTCCAATCCAAAAGCTTTCAGCAAGTATCAACCAGATTTTGACTGAAGCAGGGAAGATTCTCATAGACTCATAGACTTTAAGGTCAGAAGGGACCATTATGATCATCTAGTCTGACCCCCTGCACAGTGCAGGCCACAGAATCTCGCCCACCCCTCTTAGAATAATCCTCTCACCTATGTCTCAGATATTGAAGCCCTCAAATACTTTGAAGGCCCCAACATGCAGAGAGTCCTTCAGCTGTGATCTGTGCCCAATGCTACAGAGGAAGGCGAAAAACCTCCAGGGCCTCTGCCAATCTACCCTGGAGGAAAATTCCTTCCTGACCCCAAATATGGCAATCAGCTAAACCCTGAGCATGTGGGCAAGACTCACCAGCCAGACACCCAGAAAGTTCCCTATAGCAACTCCTATCATCCCTCCATTGACCTATTTCCAACTGATAATGAATGGTCAATTAGTTACCAAGATCCTGTTATTTCATCCAACCATCCCCTTATCATAGAATCATAGAACTGGAAGAGACCTCAGAAGGTCGTCAAGTCCAGCCCCCCACTCTAGGCAGGACCAATCCCATCTAAATCAACCCGGCCAGGGCTTTGTCAAGCCGAGACTTAAACACCTCTAGGGATGGAGACTCCACTACCTCCCTAGGTAACCCATTCCAATGCTTCACTACCCTCCTAGTAAAATAGTTTTTCCTAATATCCAATCTGGACCTCTCCCACCACAACTTGAGACCATTGCTCCTTGTTCTGCCATCTGTCACTACTGAGAACAGCCTCTCTCCATCCTCTTTGGAACCTCCCTTCAGGAAGTTGAAGGCTGCTATCAAGTCCCCCCTCACTCTTCGCTTCTGCAGACTAAACAGACCCAAGTCCCTCAGCCTCTCCTCGTAGGTCATATGCTCCAGACCCCTAATCATTTTGGTTGCCCTCCGCTGGACCCTCTCCAATGCATCCGCATCCTTTTTGTAGTGGGGGGCCCAGAACTGGACACAATACTCCAGATGTGGCCTCACCAAAGCCGAATAAAGGGGAATAATGACATCTCTGGATCTGCTGGCAATGCTCCTCTTAATGCATCCTAATATGCCATTAGCCTTCTTGGCTGCAAGGGCACACTGTTGACTCATATCTAGCTTCTCATCCACTGTAACCCCCAGGTCCTTTTCTGCAGAACTACTACTTAACTGGTTGGTCCCCAGCCTGTAACTATGCTTGGGATTCTTCCGTCCCAAGTGCAGGACTCTACACTTGTCTTTGTTGAATCTCATGAGATTTCTAGTGGCCCAATCCTCCAATTTGTCTAAGTCACTCTGGACCCTATCTCTGCCCTTAAGCGTATCTACCTCTCCCCCTAGCTTAGTGTCATCTGCAAACTTGCTGAGGGTGCAATCTATCCCCTCATCCAGGTCATTAATAAAGATATTGAACAAAACCGGTCCTAGAACCGAACCTTGGGGCACTCCACTAGAAACCGACCGCCATCCTGACATCGAACCGTTGATCACTACCCGCTGGGCCCGGCCTTCTAGCCATCTTTCTATCCATCTTACCGTCCATTTATCCAATCCGCATTCCCTTAACTTGCTGGCAAGAATATTGTGGGAGACCGTATCAAAAGCCTTGCTAAAGTCAAGGTATATAACATCCACTGACTTTCCCATGTCCACTGAGCCAGTTACCTCATCATAGAAGCTAATCAGATTGGTCAAGCACGACTTGCCCTTTGTGAATCCATGCTGACTATTCCTGATCACTTTCCTCTCATTCAAGTGTCTCAAAATGGATTCCTTTAGGATCCCTTCCATGATTTTTCCAGGAACCGAGGTAAGACTGACCGGCCTATAGTTCCCTGGATCGTCCTTCTTCCCTTTTTTGAAGATGGGCACTACATTTGCCTTTTTCCAATCATCCGGGATTTCGCCCGATCTCCACGACTTTTCAAAGATAATGGCCAAAGGCTCCTCAATGACATTTGCCAACTCCTTCAGTACCCTTGGGTGCATTAAGTCTGGACCCATGGATTTGTGTATGTTTAGTTTTTCTAAATAGTTCCTAACCTGTTCTTTACCCACCAAGAGCTGTCCATCTTCTTCCTGTCTTGTGTCGCTTAGCACAGAAGTCCAGGAGCCGACCTTGTCCGTGAATACAGAGGCAAAGAAAGCATTGAGTACTTCAGCTTTCCCCACATCCTCTGTCACTAGGTTACCTCCTTCATCCATTAGGGACTGCACACCCTCTCTGATCACCTTCTTCTTGTTGACATGCCTGTAGAAACCTTTCTTGTTATCCTTCACATCCTTAGCCAGTCGCAACTCCATTTGCGCTTTCGCCTTCCTGATAACCCCCCGGCATTCTCGAACTATACATTTAAACTCCTTCCTAGTCATTTGTCCAAGTTTCCACTTTCTGTAAGCTTCCTTTTTGTGCTTAAGTACACCAAGGATTTCCCCTGTAAGCCAATCCGGTCTCCTACCAGGTTTGCCTCTCTTGCTACGCGTCAGGATGGTTTCTTTCTGTGCCTTCAATAAGGCTTCTTTAAAATACTGCCAGCTGTCCTGGACTCCTTTCCCCTTCATGTTAGCATCCCAGGGGATTCTGCCCATCAGATCCCTGAGGGAGTCAAAATCTGCTTTTTTGAAGTCCAAGGTGTGTATTTTACTACTCTCTTTCCTTCCTTTGGTCAGGATCCTGAAATCTACCATCTCATGATCACTGCTTCCCAGGTTGTCACCCACCTCTACGTCCCCTATTAGTTCCTCCCTGTTTGTGAGGAGAAGGTCAAGCTGTGCACGGCCCCTGGTCGGATCCTTCAGCACTTGTACCAAGAAGTTATCCCCAACATTCTCCAAAAACTTCCTGGATTGCCTGTGTACTGCCATATTGGTTTCCCAACAGATGTCAGGGTGATTAAAGTCCCCCATGAGAACCAGGGCCTGCGATCTGGAAGCTTCGCTCAGTTGTCCGAAGAAAGCCTCATCTACCTCATCCACCTGGTTCGGTGGCCTGTAGCAGACACCAACCACAACATCACTGCTGTTTGCTCCTTTAAACCTGACCCATAGACTTTCAACAAGTTTTTCCTCCCTCTTTATACTGGAGTTCAGAGCAATCATAGTGCTCTCTTACATATAGTGCAACTCCTCCTCCTTTTCTCCCCTGCCTATTCTTCCTGAACAATCTATACCCTTCCATGACAGCGCTCCAGTCATGTGAGTCATCCCACCAAGTCTCTGTTATCCCAATTAAATCATATTTCTTGGTCTGGGCCAGGGCCTCCAGTTCTTCCTGCTTGTTGCCCAGGCTTCTCGCATTAGTGTACAAACACTTCAGGTAACCAGTTGATTGCACTATCTTCTCCATTCGAAACTGGGGTCCTCCTTTCTCGCTCCTTGCTCTATGCATTTCTTCCTGGTATCTGACTTTCCCACTCCCCTCAGGGTTTTGGTCACCGTCCCCCGACGAACCTAGTTTAAAGCCCTCCTCACTAGGTTTGCAAGCCTGCCCGCGAAGATGCTCCTTCCTCTCTTCGTTAGGTGGATCCCATCTCTTCCTAAAAATCCTTGCGCCCGGAACAGAGTCCCATGGTCGAAGAAACCAAAGCCCTCTCTGCGACACCACCTGCGCAACCACGCATTTACGTCCTCAATTCGACGATCCCTGCCCAGTCCTTTCCCTTCAACAGGGAGGATGGACGAGAACACCACTTGCGCTCCAAATTCTTGGATCCTTCTTCCCAGTGCTACATAATCGGCAGCAACCCGCTCAAGGTCATTCTTGGCCGTATCATTCGTTCCTACATGGAGAAGCAGGAAGGGGTAGCGATCTGAAGGTTTGATCAGCTTACTAAGCCTTTCAGTGACATCCCGAATGCGAGCTCCCGGTAAGCAGCACACCTCTCGAGATTCCAGGTCCGGACGGCAGAGGGATGGCTCAGTCCCTCTTAGGAGGGAGTCCCCGACCACCACCACCCGTCGTTTCCTTTTGGGGGTGGTGGCCGTGGAACCCCCATCCCTAGGACTACGCATCCCATGCCTTTCAGTAGATGGTGCTCCCTTCTGGTTTCTACCTTGTGAGGTCCCTTCCAGAGCTTTCAGCACTGCAGAGCCTGTGGAGAGAGCTTGAAAGTGATTGCTTACCTCTATAGCATCGGGAGAATCCCGTGCTGGCCTTTTTCCCCTTCTAGAAGTTACATGCTGCCAGTTCTCTTCTTGGTCACGTACTGCCCTCACTGGCTCCTCTGCCTGCCATGCTTGAAGGATCAATTGCTGCCTTCTATCGAGAAAGTCTTCATCCTCTCTGATCAAGCGTAAGGTCGACACTTGGGCCTCCAGTCCTCTAATTTTTTCTTCCAAAATCTCGACCAGCTTGCACTTGGTGCAGATGAAATCCGTTCTTCCTTCCGGGAGGAAGACAAACATGGCACACGCCGTGCAGGTAACAACAGCAGCAGACGCATCATCAACCATCGCTGCTGTCCTGGAGAAGGGATTTAAAAAGAAAGACAAGAGAACCTCCCGCCCTTCCCTCTCCCTCTCAAAACTCCCTGTTAGCAATCACCTGTTCGCAAGCTCCTTGGTCGCTTGCCCACTGCCTTATAAAGCCCCTCCCCCTACCAAGGCTCAGCCAATCAGCAGAGGCTTCTAGAATTCAAACTTTAGTTAGAAGCCAACAGTTTCCACCTGCCAATCACAGCCCCTACCAATCACAGCACAAACTCTATCAAGGGGAGGGGGGAAGGGAAAAAAAAAACCCTCACTCTCAAACACAGGGGGAAAATAAATAAATAAACAAACAAACAAACAAAAAAGAACACACACAACCCTCACTCACAAACACAAGCTCAGCATACAGCAAGAAAGCCCCAAGCACAACACCCACTTCTCCCAAGACTCCTGTATCTACTTCTCCTCTACCTGGAGAACTCCCCCTCTAAAGCCTCACTCAAACGGGGGGGGGGGGGGGGGGGGGGGGGGAGGGAAAGGGAAAAAAAAACCCAACACACACCAAACAAACACAAGCTCTGCACACACTAAGAAAGCCCCAATAACAAAACACACTTCCCTCAAGAGTCCTGTATCTGCTTCTCCTTCACCTGGAGAACTCCCTCTCAAAACTCCCTGTTAGCAATCACCTGTTCGCAAGATTCATGATTTTGGATGGAAATCCTAGACATGGCTTATGATTTTGATCCAAACCAGTGGTTGTTTTACCTTGCGTTTCAGATTTGAGTTTCAGCTTAGTTTGATGTTCAGTCCATGCTTTCATAAGCATCAGAACCAAACCTAACAGTAGAGCCTGGCCTGGATCCTGGGAAGTGTGGAGAAAGCCCTAAATTCTGTGATAGCCAGTGGGAATGGCAACTAGTCAGTACCTGTCAGTCATGTAGCATGTGCCAGTTCCCCAAACTGAAACTATTGAATGTGGTATGGCTTAAGAAGCCCACGTAAGTAACTGAATTCAGCATTAAGCAAACAACCGCTGATTCTCCATCCATCCTTCTGTGCCATTCTACCTTTTTGTAGAATCAGGCCAAAGATCCATTGTAATATCTCTTTCCCCCCTCCCCCATCAGCTGATGCAATAGCTGAGAAAAGGCTGCACAGGTTCCTAAGACTCATCAGCCAAAGGCAAAGTGCAAGTGGAAATTATTAATATCTCCAATATCTACTATGCAAAGTTATAAGAAGGAACCATTTAGATTTAACAAGAATTTTACGGTTACATTAATTTAATTTTATGTTTCTTATAATGATACAATATTAATTAGCAACATGAGTAAAATGTAAAGTATGACTATGTGGCAGGCCAGGAATATTGCTGATCACAAAGAGGAGTGATACAGACAGAGCTATATACATAATTAAATGTGATTGTTAAAATACACAGGCTGATTATTAAAAACTAATCTGAGCAATAACTTTCATTATTTAGGATTTAATCTGAGGCTTCTGAAATGATCGTGGTAAATGGCCAATGTTAGCGCTCTTAGCTTTTAGCAATGACACTAGCAGCATTAAATGAGAATGAGTGTGGCATCAAGAGCTGGGGATGCTAAGAGTCAACACCATGAAATAATACAATTAAAGGGGAAAAGCCCATCAAAATATTTTAATAAGAAACCCTGCAGCTGACTCTACATTCTCAAATCTGTTATCCAGTCATGGGTTCTTATCATAGGCATTGTAGACAGTTCCCAGCTTTGCAACTCTATAAGAAAAAGAAAAGCTTTAGAAAACACTAGAATGTTTAAAGGTGCCTTCAAAGGTAACTCGTATGTTCACTTAAAAAGGAAAGAGCCCATCCAGCCTCACCGCAGTAGAGACCAACTGAAAAGGAAGGAGGAAGGAGAGGTAGAGGAGTAAATTAATTCATTGTCAGAAAAAGCAGGGGAGAAAAGGAGAGAGGCAAATCAGGAGACAAGAACAGGGTGGATAAAAAAAAAAGAGCAGCAGTAGAGGAGGAAGTGAGAAGGAAGATAGCAGACCAAGTTAATGCTTTTTTAAAGCATTCTTTTTCCAAAATGTACTTGTCAAACAGACTGATGTATGCCTGACATTTAGTCACTGAAAAATTACAAAAATAGCCACAGGAACCAGCATTTGCCTAAAAGCTCAATGTTCCTTTTAATAACTATTATTAATGGATAATCGACCTAAACACAAACTACACTTGATTTATAAGCCAATTAGATTGTTACTACTTTGGAGCAGTTTCTTACCACACCCTCAGATGCTGCTTCACAGAAACCCCACTAAAGTCTAGTGACTGACTCCATATTAACACTGGAATAACTGAGGAAATTGCCTTAGACAAGAACTTCAGGGTTCCATATGTGTACTGTGCAGTGAGCATAACCCATGCTACAAAATCTCAAGGCCAAAAGTTAAGGAATTTATAGTAAATATACCTTTGGCCAGAATTTGGAAAGTTTTTAGATCCAGGCAGCAGTTATGAGGAAGAAAGTGAACCTGAACCTAGGTAGCATTACTCCCAGGAATATGCCACAGAATTTATGTTTGGGCTGTATATATTAATAGGATGTTCTGAGGAAAGTTTAATTAGGGAATCAAATTATTTGTACTAGAATAAATGAGAAATCTTTGCACAATCACTGCACAGGTATGAGGAAATAACCACAGAGTGTTAATGGAAAATATCTGCCCTCTTGCTGAAGTTCTAATCTGGGAGTCAGATTGGGGGCCTAATTTGCATAATCAAAGTGCAGTTATTTCTTAGTTAGCCTACAGTGACGATTATGCAAATATTTCTCAGCAACCACTCCATCATTATGCAATTAGAATCTCTCAGCCAATCAGAATGCAAGGAATTGCACAGTTTAGATCCAAAAGCCTGATCTTGCACTACTGCAGTCCATGGACGTTTGGCTGTTGGTTGCAATGAGCTTAGGATCAAGCTGTAAATGCACAGGTAAGTCATGGTACAGCATCTCTGTTCTCTGTGACAATTCTTTTTTTCATATAATTACACTGAACATTCCTTTGAAATCTATAATAGAATGACCACACCAATAAGAGTCATTTAGAATAACAGAAGTAAAGTCATCATGTTATACGATTGATATTTTCTGCTTTGAAATTAAATCTTTTGGATTCACTTCAACATGCTTTATATAAAATAAAAGTTAATAAATAAATAAAATAAGGGTTGTGGCATTTTCACTGCAACAGAAGACCACTATTCTGTGACAATCCGCTCTGTCATCATAGCATAATAATAAATTACTTGGTGACTTTGACAAGCTACAGCCCCAAAAATTCTGCACTATGATTTTTCTCCTGACTGTGCATGTGGAGCGCACACTAATGCTAGGGGGAATTGCAAATGTGCTGGATCCATGTTACCTTGTTAGAATACAATAACAAATCTATGTTATAAATGAGCATCGGGACAATAAAATTACATAAAAAAGAGCAACCTCAAATAGAACTGGATTGGGGGAAAGGCTTCTGAGATGAGAAATGGAATGCGTGAAGGTCAGGCATAAAAGAGCACTGTAGTAGTTGAGATAAGGGATGGCTACTACTATGAATAAGACCCAGTTTTAAACTCCACACAATACTGGAATCAAACAATCTTTGAGGTTCAAAATTGTTCCCTCTTTTTTATTTTTTCTTGCCCTCATTTATTTACATCATATCTAATCCAAATTCATTTAATTTATCTCAAATGAGGTGCTCTGGACTGGCATGGACACATATGACAGAAGAATTTGGCCATGTGTCTCCCTCTTATTCCCTCTCTGCTCACCATTTGTCCTGCACTGACTTCCTCTCTGTGGCTATGTCTAGACTACAGAGTTTTTTCGGGGGGAAGAAAGTGGCCTTTTTTTGAAAAAATGTCACCTGCATCTAGACTGCCGCCATGTTCTTTTGAAATTAAATTGAAAGAATGTGGTGGTTTTTTCGACAGTGGTAAACCACATTCTATGAGGAAGAATGCCTTTTTTGAAAGAGTTCTTTCGAAAAAGGCATTCTTGACCGCAAACAGGGCTTTTTCAAAAGAGAGCATCCAGATTGTCTGGATGCTCTCTTTTGAAAAAGCGGATCGCTTTTTTGAAAAAGTTGTGGCTGCCTAGATGATCTCTTTTGAAAGAAGCTTTTTTGAAAGATTATTTCAAAAAAGCTTCTTTCAAAAGAAGTGTGTAATCTAGATGTACCCTGTCTTTCCAAGAAGTCTTATCACACATGGGGCAATAATTTTCTCTTCTGCTGATAGCAATACCTTTCCTATATCTCTTCAGTACATCAGATCTTTGTTCCTTTCAACTCTCCACTGAAATATATATGTCATACCTAATTTCTCTCCCATTCTGATGTTAGGTTTTGCTTTTAAGTTTGTAAATGTGTGCTTTCATGTGGCAAAGCATTTTGTGAACAGGAGAACTGATTTGTATTGAAGATATGAATCTTCAAAGCCCATGTATTTTGGAAGTAAGGATGATTGCAAAACTGAGAGCCAAATTTGGATTTTCAGTATCTCAGAAACTAGGTCTACACTACAAAGTTTTTGCACCCACACCTCAAGCGCGTTTTTGTGCAAGTAAAATGAAAGAACAGAGGGGGTTTTCTGGTGTAAGTGTTCCTCTTTCGACAAGGAATAACTCCTTTTTGTGCAAGAGCTCTTCTGCAAAAAGATGTGTGTGGACAGGAAACAGGGTTTTTTTTAGCAAAAAGAGGCAATTAGAATCATAGAATAATAGGACTGGAAGGGACCTCGAGAGGTCATCGAGTCCAGCCCCCCGCCCTCAAGGCAGGACCAAGCTCCGTCTACACCATCCCTGACAGATGTCTATCTAACCTGTTCTTAAATATCTCCAGAGAGGGAGATTCCACCACCTCCCTTGGCAATTTATTCCAATATTTGATCACCCTGACAGTTAGGAATTTTTTCCTAATGTCCAATCTAAACCTCCCCTGCTGCACTTTAAGCCCATTACTCCTTGTCCTGTCCTCAGAAACCAAGAGGAACAAATTTTCTCCTTCCTCCTTGTGACACCCTTTTAGATATTTGAAAACCGCTATCATGTCCCCCCTTAATCTTCTTTTTTCCAAACTAAACAAGCCCAGTTCATGAAGCCTGGCTTCATAGGTCATGTTCTCTAGGCCTTTAATCATTCTTGTCGCTCTTCTCTGTACCCTTTCCAATTTCTCTACATCTTTCTTGAAATGTGGCGCCCAGAACTGGACACAGTACTCCAGCTGAGGCCTAACTAGTGCAGAGTAGAGCGGCAGAATGACTTCACGAGTTTTGCTTATAACACACCTGTTGATACAACCTAGAATCATGCAAAAGCGACGAGGAGTCCTGTGGCACCTTATAGACTAACTGAAGTGTAGGAGCATAAACTTTCGTGGGCAAAGGCCCACTTCGTCAGATGCATGTAGTGGAAATTTCCAGAGGCAGGAATAAATATGCAGGCCAGGATCAGGCTGGAGATGACTAGGTGGATCCAATCAAGGAGGATGAGGCCCACTTCTAGCAGCTGATCTGGAGGTGTGAATTCCAAGAGAACAGAAGCTGCTTTTGTAGTTAGCAAGCCATTCACAGTCTTTGTTTAATCCAGAGTTGATTGTGTCAAACTTAAAGATGAACTGTAGCTCAGCAGTTTCTCTTTGAAGTCTGGTCCTGAAGTTTTTTTTGCTGCAGGATGGCTACTTTTAGATCTGTAATTGTGTGTCCAGGAAGATTGAAGTGTTCCCCTACAGGTTTTTGTATGTTGCCATTCCTAATATCAGATTTGTGTCCATTGATTCTTTTACGTAGGGACTGTCCTGTTTGGCCGATGTATATAGCAGTGGGGCATTGTTGGCACATGATGGCATATATTACGTTGGTGGATGTGCAGGAGAATGTACCAGTGACAGTATGGCTGATCTGGTTAGGTCCTGTGATGGTGTTGCTCGTGTATATATGTGGGCAGAGTTGGCACCGAGGTTTGTTGCAAGGATTGGTTCCTGAGTTCGAGTTATTATGGTGCGGTGTGTAGTTGCTGGTGAGAATATGCTTCAGGTTGGCGGGTTGTCTGTGGGCAAGGACCGGCCTACCTCCCAAGGCCTGTGAAAGCAAGGGATCATTGTCCAGGATGGGCTGAAGATCACTAATGATGCGTTGGAGAGGTTTTAGCTGGGGACTGTAGGTGATGGCCAGTGGTGTTCTGTTGGTTTCTTTCTTGGGCTTTTCCCGTAGCAGGAGGCTTCTGGGTACACGTCTGGCTCTGTCAATCTGTCTCCTCACTTCCTCGTGTGGGTATCGCAGTTTACAGAATGCTTGTTGAAGGTCTTGTAGGTGTAGGTCTCTGTCTGAGGGGTTGGAGTATATGCGGTTGTACCTCAGTGCTTGGCTGTAAACAATGGATCGTGTGGTGTGTCCGGGATGGAAACTGGAGGCATGCAGGTAAGTATAGCGGTCGGTAGGTTTTCGGTATAGGGTGGTATTGATATGACCGTCACTTATTTGTATCGTGGTGTCCAGGAAATGGACCTCCCGTGTAGATTGGTCCATGCTGAGGTTGATGGTGGGGTGGAAGCTGTTGAAATCATGGTGAAATTCTTCCAGAGTCTCCTTCCCATGGGCCCAGTTACCTTCGTGACACTACGGATTTCCTGAGAAAACTACAATGCATAGGTGATCTTCCAGAAAACACCATCCTAGCCACCATGGATGTAGAGGCTCTCTACACAAACATCCCACATGCAGATGGAGTACAAGCTGTCAGGAACAGTATTCCTGATGATGCCACAGCACAACTGGTGGCTGAACTCTGTGAATTTATCCTCACACACAACTATTTCAGATTTGGTGACAACATATACCTCCAGACCAGTGGCACTGCTATGGGCACCCGCATGGCCCCACAATACGCCAACATTTTTATGGCTGACCTGGAACAACGCTTCCTCAGCTCTCGTCGACTTACACCCCTTCTCTACCTACGCTACATCGATGACATCTTCATCATCTGGACCCATGGGAAGGAGACTCTGGAAGAATTTCACCATGATTTCAACAGCTTCCACCCCACCATCAACCTCAGCATGGACCAATCTACACGGGAGGTCCATTTCCTGGACACCACGATACAAATAAGTGACGGTCATATCAATACCACCCTATACCGAAAACCTACCGACCGCTATACTTACCTGCATGCCTCCAGTTTCCATCCCGGACACACCACACGATCCATTGTTTACAGCCAAGCACTGAGGTACAACCGCATATGCTCCAACCCCTCAGACAGAGACCTACACCTACAAGACCTTCAACAAGCATTCTGTAAACTGCGATACCCACACGAGGAAGTGAGGAGACAGATTGACAGAGCCAGACGTGTACCCAGAAGCCTCCTGCTACGGGAAAAGCCCAAGAAAGAAACCAACAGAACACCACTGGCCATCACCTACAGTCCCCAGCTAAAACCTCTCCAACGCATCATTAGTGATCTTCAGCCCATCCTGGACAATGATCCCCTGCTTTCACAGGCCTTGGGAGGTAGGCCGGTCCTTGCCCACAGACAACCCGCCAACCTGAAGCATATTCTCACCAGCAACTACACACCGCACCATAATAACTCGAACTCAGGAACCAATCCTTGCAACAAACCTCGGTGCCAACTCTGCCCACATATATACACCAGCAACACCATCACAGGACCTAACCAGATCAGCCATACTGTCACTGGTACATTCTCCTGCACATCCACCAACGTAATATATGCCATCATGTGCCAACAATGCCCCACTGCTATATACATCGGCCAAACAGGACAGTCCCTACGTAAAAGCATCAATGGACACAAATCTGATATTAGGAATGGCAACATACAAAAACCTGTAGGGGAACACTTCAATCTTCCTGGACACACAATTACAGATCTAAAAGTAGCCATCCTGCAGCAAAAAAACTTCAGGACCAGACTTCAAAGAGAAACTGCTGAGCTACAGTTCATCTTTAAGTTTGACACAATCAACTCTGGATTAAACAAAGACTGTGAATGGCTTGCTAACTACAAAAGCAGCTTCTGTTCTCTTGGAATTCACACCTCCAGATCAGCTGCTAGAAGTGGGCCTCATCCTCCTTGATTGGATCTACCTGGTCATCTCCAGCCTGATCCTGGCCTGCATATTTATTCCTGCCTCTGGAAATTTCCACTACATGCATCTGACGAAGTGGGCCTTTGCCCACGAAAGCTTATGCTCCTACACTTCAGTTAGTCTATAAGGTGCCACAGGACTCCTCGTCGCTTTTGCAGATTCAGACTAACACGGCTACCCCTCTGATACTTGAAACCTATAATCATATTTGCTTTTTTTGCAACAGCATCACACTGTTGACTCATATTCAACTTGTGGTCCACTATGACCCCTAAATCCCTTTCCGCCATGCTCCTTCCTAGACAGTCGCTTCCCATCTTGTATGTATGGAACTGATTGTTCCTTCCTAAGTGGAGCACTTTGCATTTCTCTTTATTAAACCTCATCCTGTTTACCTCTGACCATTTCTCTAACTTGCTAAGGTCATTTTGAATTATGTCCCTATCCTCCAAAGAAGTTGCAACCCCACCCAGTTTGGTGTCATCTGCAACCTTAATAAGCGTACTCTCTATCCCAATATCTACATCATTGATGAAGATATTGAACAGTACGGGTCCCAAAACAGACCCTTGCGGAACTCCACTTGTTATCCCTTTCCAGCAGGGTAATCCAGCAGGATTTAGCACCGTTAACAACAACTCTCTGACTATGGTTATCCAGCCAATTATGCACCCACCTTATCGTGGCCCTATCTAAGTTATATTTGCCTAGTTTATCAATAAGAATATCATGCGAGACCATATCAAATGCCTTACTAAAGTCTAGGTATATGACATCCACCGCTTCTCCCTTATCCACAAGGCTCGTTATCCTATCAAAGAAAGCTATCAGATTAGTTTGGCATGACATGTTCTTCACAAACCCATGCTGGCTATTCCCTATCACTTTATTACCTTCCAAGTGTTTGCACATGATTTCCTTAATTACCTGCTCCAACCTTAATTACCAACCTCCTTAATTACCTGCTCCAATTGAGAAAAGCCCAGGTGTCCTGGTGGTCATTCTATAAATAGCAATCAGAGTTTCCATTTGAGAGAGTGTCCATGCAGTCTGGATGCTTTCTTGTGCAAAAGCGCATTACTTTTTTGATGTGGTTTTGCAGTGTGGATGCTCTCTTGCGCAAGAAACCTGTAGTGTAGACATAGCCAGAGCATGTGCCACTTGCTTGACCCTTTCCCCAAACTCAAGCCAGAAGGGACTTATTATATATTCAAAGTTTTGGAGTAAATAATTCCCAACTCACAAACCCTTTGCATCACCATTGCATCAACATAGCAGTGGATGGTGATGATCTCAAAACGGGGGAGCTCATTGTGAGGTGTTTCAGTGTGTTGCAGCCCAGCAAAACCCCACTACTAATAAAATACAGAATACAAACCTCTAAAAATGTCTCTTTGCTTCTGGTTGGTAAGGTCTTTTTTAATCATAAGAACTGTTTTTGTGCCACCTCTCCTTTAACTTGGCAGGGGATTAGACTAGATGACCCTCACAGTCCCTTCTAACACTATGATTCTATTAATCTAAGATAGTTAAAACCTTCTGACACCTCTGCATTGCCAGTGGGATTTACTACTTTGTATTGTTAGGAACAGGCAGCATTTGCACTGAGCCTGGTTGGCATGCCCCTTATGATGTCTGGAAAGCTGTGAATATAAAAAGGAAAGGTAGATTTGATGAAGCTGTGTGCAAATAGTTGAAGTGCTATGCAGGGGATGAAAAGACAGAAACTACACCTTCTAAAATGTCCTATGGCAGGAAATACTGCAATTTAGATTTGAGAAGAGAATCTACTACATATAATCAAGTTTGAATTCTCCTTGATTATCTTAGAAATAATTAGGGAGTGTTTTCTTCAGCTAATCAGAGCTATCCGGAAAGAAATCATTTGCATAACTTCAAGTCAGACTATGTCATGAGGACAGCTGAGTTAATGTAAACTGGCATTGACTGTAAAATTAAAATGTATTGCATTGAAACAGGGAAACAAAGGGGCAATGAAAACCTACCTCTTAGAGACCAGGAAAAGTGATGTTAATTGATGGGATGCAGTACTTGTGCTTCATGAAGCATATCAATGTATGAAGCATAAGGAATGTAAATATGTAAAGGCCAGAGCACACTCACAGCAAGGGACTAAACTGACAGAGCTGTAAATATCTGGTTGCTGGGCTGCCATTTTACCTCCTTTCTTAGTCATGGTTCATAATGCAATATTTCCCAATAAAGGGCACTATCTTAACGTGGTACCTTTCAGCAAATTGTTCCTGATTAAATGGGGTAGAATCTCGCAAACTGGCTCCTAAGCTGGGATTTCAGGAGGCCTAGAAAGCAAAGCAACAGGCCTTCATTGTATGTATTTCTTTAACAAAAGGCATAGCTAGTGGGAGTCCTATTCTCTTGGTTCCACACAAAAAATTATTCTGAATTTAATTTTCATTTCTGGGGAGCAAAGGGATAGGCTGACGGTTCACCTCCTATCCCTTTTTGCTTTACCACACCTCTTTGCCTGCCTCAGTTTATGAATTGCCACATTAAGGCCTTGGTCCTGACATGAGTTCCATGTGGGCAAATCTCCAAGTAGATAAGGAGCCCTAGGGAACGACAAAGGGAGATTAACATTTTACTGTCCTTTTTGGCACTCAAATCCAATATTTAGGCATGGCTGAGCATCCAGAAAGCTGCTGCTCAATTGTTGCCTAAATGTGCAAGCACCTAAACTCCTTAGCCACCTACATTTCCAATGGTGTCTACATTTCAGAGTGCATACATTTCAGTGGCTGGGCATAGGCTCAGCCACCAGACTCATGACACTGACAGTTCCTCAGCACCTAAATCCCAGTGGGATTCACACATGACATGTTCTCTCACCTGTCTTGTCTTCCAGGCCTGATCTTGTAGGGATCTCAGAGCATGCCTAAATTCACACAAAAGCATAGGCATGCACAGCACATTTCATTAGGGTGTGCACCCAAAGAAGTTTTTTAAATGTACTCTTTGACCCCCATTAGCCACACCTCTGGTGGTAACATTCTCAGGACAAGATGGACACATGACCAGAAGTAAAAGGTGTCATGTGATCCCCCTCTAAGGACTTTTCCCACCATCCTCCTACCAATAGGGATTAGTTTGTCCCCCACCAAACCTCCCTCATGCAACTATCCTGCAGTTGCATTAACCCAATGTGTGTGACACTAACTTGGGGGCGGAGAGGCTGGGGGAAGTGTTCACTCTAAGGGTATGTCTACACTACCCTCCTAGTTCGAACTAGGAGGGTAATGTAGGCATACCGCACTTGCAAATGAAGCCCGGGATTTGAATTTCCCGGGCTTCATTTGCATAAGTGGGGAGCCGCCATTTTTAAAACCCCGCTGGTTCCACGAGGTGTACCGGTAGTTCGGAATAGGAATCCTAGTTCGAACTACCTAGTTCGAGCCCCGTGTAGCCGCGCTGCACGGGGTTCGAACCACGAGGAGTAACGGTAGTTCGAATTAGAGAGCCTAATTCGAACTACCTACTCCATGCCGCGTGTAGCCATGGGCACGGAGTCCGCACTAATGGGGATTTAAAAATGTCGGCGCCCGGCAAGATGCAAATGAAGCCCGGCATATTTAAATCCCAGGCTTCATTTGCAACTTCGAATGCCTACATTAGCCACCCTACTTCAAACTAGGGTGGCAGTGTAGACATACCCCAAGAGACACGTGAGACCGTAGTAATCACAGAGCCCCAACGCTCTGAGGAGGACCCACACACAGAGTCACCAGAAGCCACATTTATCCTCCAGGTTCAACATCCCACCTGCCCGGGAAATGTAGCTCCCCAGAGCAAGCTGTGTGGGGCCGAATTGTTGATTCCTGGTTGAGTCTGATGCCTTGGGGTGGAGGAGAAGCCCTGTCCCATCCCCTGAGCATGATGTGGAGCCACAGCCGGACTCACTTGCGCTTCGCCAGGACCATGCGCGGGACTGACAGTGTCCCAGGATCAGCATGTGCCGGGGTCAGTCCTGCTCCCCGCCGGACAATTTGCTCCCCCCCCACCACTTTCCCCGACGCTTCCCAACCAGCACTGCTGCCCCCGACACCATCCCAGCCACCCCTGCTTCCTGCACCCAGTTCTCCTCCTCCCAATCTCCCCTGGCCAGCCCCACTGCCCCCAACATCCCCCCATCTTTTCTAGTCAACCTCACTGCCCCGCCCCCCATCTCCCCAGGCTAGCTACACTGCTCCTGCCTGCCAGCCCCGCCTCCATCTCCCTTGCCCCACCAGCCCCACCCCTCCCCTCTCCCAGCCAGCCCTGTCCCCATCCCAGCAGGTATTTTTTCCCTGGGTGGGCTCTGAGCGGGGCGGGAAAACAGGCTTGCCCGGTCACACCCCTCATCCTCCAGCAGCCTCCAGCCAGCCAGTCTGCTAGTCCGCCCCACATTAGGGTGTGCCCAGACACACCCGGCACATCCTGTGTGCACACCAATGTGACAAAGGTAGTGAAAATGGTACCCCTCTCTTCTAACCTTTAGTGTAGTTGGTAGAACACTCAGCCAAGATGGAGGGACCAGATTCAAATCTCCTGTCTGTTTGATGTGGATCAGCGATTACAATTGGTGTCTCCCATCTCCTATATGTTTGCCTTACCCACACACGTACAGATCTGGTCTCTTTCAGTCCCCACTATTGGAGCTGTTCCACTGTCCATAAATACTCAACTATTTACAGAGTGCTAGACTGGGAATGATCGACTGAGCTATAGAGTCATTCTCCTAAAAGAAGGGAGACTCAAACCCTGCTTCACATCAGGCAGTGGAGGTATTTAAACCTGGGTCTCCTGCATCCTCAGTGAGTGCCCAAATCCTGTGATAAAGGTTACAGAGGAAGGTGAGAAATTCCTCTTCATTTTTTCCAAGCAAAATCACTGACCTGTCACCTAACTCCAGGAGGGGGTTTCCAGCTGTAAATCCTAGGTGAAAATAGGCACCTCCCTTTTGCATGGAGTTGGATCCCAAATCCATTTGAGGGATGGGGATTGGGCCACACCACTCTCCTCAGCATTCTTATTGACTAATTTAGGCAGTTACCCACTTAATATGTTGGTTTTTGTGACTTTCACTCTTAGCTACCTATCTCTTTCCATTGCATAGTATAGGGAGCCTGAATACATAGTTGTCAGTTTTGCTAGGTGGCAGGACATCTAGAAATGCACTGTGTGAATCCTACCCCATATGACTTAAATTAGGCACCAAGTGGGCAAATCCTCTGCCTCCATGGATCTCCACTGAAATCAGTTGGACTTCTTTTGGGCGCAGGAATCCAGCCACAAAGGACCAAAGCCTAAGTTAGAAACTGATTCGTTGTAGGAATGTGAGACAGAAAATCACACTTAAGGTAAATATCCATTTACAAGAAACCATACACATTAGTACCTTTTTGAAACAATGGCTATTGCAAGGATAAATAAATTGGCATTGAAGTTGACTACAGCTGGACCCCAAGTTGCGAACGTTCGACTTAAGACCGTTCGCATTTACGACCAAAGCTCCCATGGAGTGGTCGTAAAGGTGGTCCCCGAGTTACAAACACGACCCACGCTTATGAACAGTGCGGTCGCTATATAACTCAATGGGGTCCAAGTTAGGAGCAAATCAAGTTACGGCCAAGTGTTTGGTTTGTAACTCGTTCATAACTCGGGGAGAGGCTGTATAGCAATTAGATAGGATTAACCCATGATAATTAATAATTGATATTAAAGTAGTGGCCCTCTACAGTATGTACTTTTTCATAATTACAGCACTAGATAACGTTAACCTTAATTAGTATCCCCCATCTCACAAAGATTTGGTGCATAGCATCTGGTGTTCAGCTCTATTGTAGATTCTGGTGGAAGAGGCAGGTTAACTAGTTGGTTCAAAATTTAGATACTAGGTAGTTCTGGCTGGGATTTGCATATCTGAAATATTATTTCATCTTGGATAAATATTGATTCACTAGCATTTAGATGACCAAATTCAATCTAGTTTGGACTTACTGACTCACTTATCTCTTCATTTTAAAAGTGCTTCCAATTAACTTGGTCTTTGTACAAATTGATTTTGCAGTTCTAGTTAAGAGAAGCCACTTGTAGTCATTCTTTGGTCTGTTCATACTGAATCATTAATAAGATTTTAAGCAAATAATTTATTAAATAAATGATGTAACATCCCGTATTTGCTTACACATATTTTTTATCCTCATTTTCTGTAAGTCATGATCTAAATTCTAATTTCTACAATTTCATGTGGATGAAGTTTTGACTGATGTGTGGCCAATGAATTAGGAAAGGAAATACATATGTGCATCAACACCCCATTTGGATGATGATTAAGCTCTAGATGTTACCACTTCCAAAGTATGCATTTCTACTTTTCTCTTAAATTTAATCTCCCATCTAAAAAAGTTTGTGTGACCTGTACTTAGTGGGATTTGTATTTAATAGTTTCTCCCTTTCTCTTGTCCCATAAGCAGCTTTCTTTATTGGAATACAACATCTGTACCTAACACAGCTATGCCAGGGTTACTCTGGCATAAATTGTAGTAGTTTGCAGCATATTTAAGAACACATAAAGAATGTCTGAAATGGAAAATGCTGTGTGGCCTTATTATTTTTCCTCCCTGTTTTGTCATTGGATTCTTAATCTCATCTTTTCTTTCCATAATAATGTCATAATAATGTAGCAAGTACAGCTGCCTCTGCAGCTGCCAGCTATGCTGTTCCTTGGCCAGCCACCAGGGAATGCTTCTTCCTTCTCTGAAAACATGAGAAATTTCAGCCAGCTTCCACCAGAAAAGAAAAATAAATCACTCGAATCTACATAAAGACTACTTTCATTCACCAGGTCTGTAGAGCAAATGCTCCCTCACTATCAACAAGCCAACTGCAGATTAGGATGGGAGGGTTGGTCTTCTTTATGAATTGGGAAGATGCTAATTAATAAAGTACAAATCTATTTACTACACTTGCCTTGTTTTCTATAGACATCAGCCAGGAAAATGTAGTGTTGTCTCTTCTAAAATGAAGACAGTCTAAGAAAGAATGCTAATTAGGGTGGCCAATTTTGCTTAGACTACTCCTAATGGTTACATCACACAATGTAGTTTTTAATTAAAGTTTAATCTTTAATTCTTGGAGATGCCAGGACAATCCTGGAGGGTTGGCAACCCAATGCTAAACATAGAAGTCCAGTAGCAAATGATGATAATTTTCAAAATGAGCTCTGTGTGTTTGTTTTAATTGGGCTAACTACACAGTAGAGGGCCAAATAATATACAAATCACATACAAGCACACTTCTACAACCTTGTAGGGCTTCCTTTTGGGTTACAGAAGTATGTCTGAGAACAAAATTTGATCCATAAAGTAGTCAAGCTTTTAAGAACTGCATTCTAAATGCCTAAGTGAAAAGAATGCAACTTTCCCATCCTTATCTGCTGTAAGAAAAAAGGATTGGTCCAAAAATGATGAGAGTATGAAGTTGTGGTTGTGGAAAAATTAACAGATCACTTATGTATCCAGGGAAATATAAACAGCACAGCTAGATACTGAGCTATTTGATTATCATTTATTCAATAATCAAAGTATATTAATGTGAAAAAACCACAACATGCCTGTCTCATTTGTTTAATATTAATACTCGATAAATATGATACAGATGTGGAGAAATTGGAGAGGGTCCAGAGAAGAGCAACGAGAATGATTAAAGGTCTAGGGAACATGATTTATGAGGGAAAGCTGGAGGAATTGGGTTTGTTTAGTTTAGAAAATAGAAGACTGAGGGGGGACATGATAGCAGTTTTCAGATATCTAAAAGAGTGTCATAAGGAGGAGGGAGTAAACTTGTTCATCTTGGCCTCTGGGGCTAGAACAAGAAGCAATGGGCTTAAACTGCAGCAAGGGAGGTTTAGGTTGGACATTAGGAAAAAGTTCCTAACTGTCAGGGTAGTCAAACACTGGAATAAATTGCCCAGGGAGGTTGTGGAATCTCCATCTCTGGAGATATTTAAGAGTAGGTTAGATAAATGTCAATGGTCTAGACAGTATTTGGTCCTGCCATGAGGACAGGGGACTGTACTTGATGACCTCTTGAGGTCCCTTCCAGTCCTAGTATTCTATGATTCTGTGATTCTATGACTGGATTGGTAAATTTGTATACAGAGATTTCATTCATTGTAATAAATTAGTTAGAAATGGCATAGTTATTGTTGTATATATTCTGACTTGATAACACTCATAAATTCTAAGATCAGAAAGGACCATTGTGATCATCAGGTTGACCTGTATAACACAAGCCTTACAACTTCCCCAAAATAATTCCTAGAGTGTATCTTTTAGAAAAACGGACAGATTTGATTTAAAAAATTGCCAGTGATGGAATTCACCACAACCCTTGATAAATTGTTGCCTTAGTTAATAATTCTCACTATTAAAAATTACATCATATTACCAACTATGAATATGTCTAGTTTCAATTTCCAGTCATTTGAGTGTTACTCCTTTCTCTGCTAGATTAAAGAGCCCGTAATTAAATATTTGTTCTCCCTGTAGGTACTTATAGACTGTAGTCAATTTACCCTTTAACCTTTTCTTTGTTAAACTAAATAGATTGAGCTCCTTTGAGCCCATTACTACAGGGCATGGTAGCATCCTGTTATACAGAAAAATCTGAGGACTGTATTCCTGTATAATATCACTTTAAACAAAAGCTCACTTTTGTAATGATTGTTTTATTTCTGACATTTACTTGGAAAGGATTTATAAACTTGTTTCAACTTTCTAAAGAAATGAATAGTTAAACTATCAATCAAAAAGCAACGTTTGTTATTACATAACAGCCCTAAAGCAATAAAAGGGCTTCATCTACTTTCTGTCTTTGGGGAGTGGGCTAATCACATTTGGTCATTAAAATAGTTAAAGTGCTAGGAATGTTTTGTCACATTTACTCCTTGCTAAACTGTTTTAAGCTTTTTAATGGCCCAAGAGTACCACTACGCTATTTCAGTAACAGACTAGGAACATTAAACTCACATTGTTTTCACAATGGAACTTAATAGCTCTACAAGATATCACAGGTTTCTTACAATAGTTTTATCTAATGGTGCAGGAGGACAGAGGGAAGAAAAAAGCAGTTTTAAAGACTTTTCCCATCAAGTAAAACTGTAGAGTAGGTTACAGTTAGTGAAAAGAGTTAAGTTACAGAGCTCGTGTTGATTGTTTTTCCAACTTGTGATGCTCATTTGGTAAAAAAACTTTTGGCCTGTTCATAAATATCTGTAATAAACCAGACATTTAGTTGCAGCTAATCTGGTAATTAGTGCAGGTTCATAATCAATGCCATGCCAGGCCTTCTTGGTTCTGAAAACAACTGCATCCTATAGAGACAGTTTGGGAAAGCATGTTACACAGTAACCCAATAGTTGTAAAACTACTCATTAGAAAACATAATTCTAGAAAGAATTGGTCTGGTGGATTAATGCTGGCTATCTCTGGGTTTAGTTCCCAACTCGGTGAAAACATTGTGCTGGCCTCGAGCTGCCAGCTAGACAGCTGCAGCATGAATCAGCTTTGTACCACAGTCGGGGGTCTGTGCATGCTGAGGCAGGTCTCAGGTTTAGAATTCCCGGGTGCACAGCAGGTCAGGCACGAAGTGAATAGGTAGAGCTGTGCAGCTGAACCCATCTAGTGTGCTGAATTTTTAAAACCTAGCCCATCCTTCTTGTGTGTGCCTCTGAGGGAGGAGAAAACAAATCCATAATGAAGCCAGTCAAATGCTGTACACATCAGGATAAAGCCTTCCTGTCTCTCAAATGTCAGCTGTGAAATATGAGATTTTATTAACCTTATCGTATTCCTAGCTTCCTTAGTGAGAGGTATTATTAAGGTCACTACATTATCCAGCCTTCTTTTGCAATCTAGAAAAAGTATCTGACTCAAAACCTTGTAGCAGTGACTTACACCAAGAAATTAGGTAGAATATTTATTTCTATTGATTTTAAAATTACTGCTCTTTCATCAAGTGTCCTCTGTATGCTATAATAGGATATTATAAAAGGGAGGGCTTGTCATAATGGCTCTGGTGGTGTTCAAATTAAGTCTTGCTCCTAAAAATAAATCCATATAAGTGGATCTGTGCAGGCCATTGGCAGAGAGGTCCCTGCATAAGGAAACAATTGCAGGATGGAGCCTACCTTTGGATCCCCAAATGGCCTTGTTTGGGAATGGCAAACTGGAAATTTATGCTTGATTTTAGAATGTTATTGCACTGGTCGTGCATAATTTAAAACCTGTCCTTTCATGGTTTACATTCTCTGAGGCTTTACTTAAGCCATGCAACCACTGAGGATGATCCAAAGGCCATTGAAGTCTTTCAGAAGACTCCCACTGTCTTCAGCAGGCAATTGTGCAGAGTGCTTACCTTACAAAATAATTCAAACAGCTGGATTTGAGGTCCTGTGGCAAATATTTACTTGTCTGGAGTTCTGAGTATTATATTCCCCAGTTCATCTCTCCACTTAAATAATGAATGGTGGCTTATGACTCAGAAAGCCTTCATCACTAGTTCCATGTTTGCTGAGGAGTCAGCATGCATGCTTTCTATTTATTCTGTGACCTCTGTTTTGAGAAAGTGGCTTGTTTGTGTCCTGTGATGATCTTCAAATAGATACTTTAATTTTTCAGTGAATGGAATGGTCATGAAAATGTCTGATAGATGGCATTGGAAAATGAAGTTCTCTCTTAAATTCATAGCAAGGATAGTTTTAGCTTTTTCCTGCAAATAGGACTTGGCCATCTTTAGACTTCTGAGTAGTGGGCACTAGTCTGTAGAGGTTTGGGATCAAAGAGGGGAGGAAAGTAGACTCCTTATTGCCTGTATGTGCTTCTTCAGAGATTGTCAACAAGAATGAAAATGAGGATGATTTTCTCAATATCCATCGGTAACGGAACTGTACCCACCCAATATAAGGCACAAAAGCTGTCTGATGGCACTGGACCTGTGATGTAGATGGGGAGAAGACACCACCAAGCATGGGGTGAGGGTGCCCATCTCACTTCTGGTATTCTCATAAATTCTCTACTTTTGCTCCCCAGGCCTGTTTCTATAACTCTGCCCACAATTCTATGCCTGATTGGCCTGCCCCTCCCCCAAAGTAGGTAACCTCCTCGGGTATGTCTACACTACCCCGCTAGTTCGAACTAGTGGGGTAATGTAGGCATACCGCACTTGCAAATGAAGCCCGGGATTTGAATTTCCCGGGCTTCATTTGCATAAGCGGGGAGCCGCCATTTTTAAAACCCCGCTGGTTCGAACCCCGTGCAGCGCGGCTACACGGGGCACGAACTAGGTAGTTCGGACTAGGCTTCCTAGTTTGAACTACCGTTACTCCTCGTGAAATGAGGAGTAATGGTAGTTCGAACTAGGAAGCCTAGTTTGAACTACCTAGTTCGTGCCCCGTGTAGCCGCGCTGCACGGGGTTCGAACCAGCGGGGTTTTAAAAATGGCGGCTCCCCGCTTATGCAAATGAAGCCCGGGAAATTCAAATCCCGGGCTTTATTTGCAAGTGCGGTATGCCTACATTACCCTCCTAGTTCGAACTAGGAGGGTAGTGTAGACATACCCCTCTTTAGTCCACAGAGTATCGTAGCCTAATGATCAGTGTCCATAACTTGCCACTACTGTGAGGTAGTGTGGCCCAATGGCTACAGTCAATGATTCACCTCTATTTGCAGGGCAGGGCAGTTCAATAGCCAAGTCAATAACTTGTCACTCCTCATGAGTCAGTGAGGTCCCTTTAAGGGACAAGCAATGGGGAAGGGTTTACATCCCCCAGCAGGGGGGTTCAGATCCTTCCTCTCCACTGGACCCCCAGCTGAGGGCCCTGTTAATGGCTTTTTCTAGCCACTGAGTCAGCAGAGAAAAGCACCATCTGAAACACACTGACTCCCTGTCTTCAACTCACTCACCATGTAGCTGTCGCTTTTCCTGGTCTGCTTCCTGCTACAGTCTCCTCAGCTCCATCATGGATCTCTGTCTCCTCTCCCTTGTTTGGGATCTGGGTGCTCCTGATTAGCTCTGGAACCCATGAGGTCCCTGGGAGTACCTGGCCTCCAGACTGCATGGTAGTGTAATCTACACACCCATGGGGTGTGGTTCACTGTCCCATGTAGTGGCACTTAGACCATCTACAGTGAGAGATAAGAATGAGGAGCTCTACAGCCTAAGGTGAGAGCCAGCTGGCTTTATAGCTCAAGCTGTAGAGGCTTCTACGCTAAGCTCCAGAGGGCCCAGGTTTCAGTCTGTCTGCAGGTGGTTATATGTGGTGAGCCAGCCAGCAGCTCACTCATTCTTATCTCTCACTGTAGATGGTCTAAGTGCCATTACATGGGACAGTGAACCACAACCCATAGGTGTGTGGGTTAAAGTAGTGCCTCATAGCTGGCAGTGCACATCCTCCCCCTCTGGCCACCAGCCTGAGCTGAGCTGCTCCCTTTTATAGCAGTGCAGCATGAGCATGCCCAGTTGAGCAGAGGGGGTGTGGCTTTCTCAGCCCTCAGGTCTGGGTTACCCTCTTCTATTCAATGCAGGGAGAGTGTGCCCAAAGTCACTGGGTGTGAGATGAATTCCCATCTATGTTGACTCTTTCTATGTAGGGGTATGTCTACACTACCCCGCTAGTTTGAACTAGCGGGGTAATGTAGGCATACTGCACTTGCAAATAAAGCCCGGGATTTGAATTTCCCGGGCTTCATTTGCATAAGCGGGGAGCCGCCATTTTTAAAACCCCGCTGGTTCGAACCCCATGCAGCGCGGCTACACGGGGCACGAACTAGGTAGTTCGAACTAGGCTTCCTAGTTTGAACTACCGTTACTCCTCATGGAACGAGGTGTACTGGTAGTTCAGAATAGGAAGCCTAATCCGAACTACCTAGTTCGTGCTGCGTGTAGCCGCAGGCACGGAGTCCGAACTAGCGGACATTTAAAAATGGCGGCGCCCGGCAATATGCAAATGAAGCCCGGGAAATTCAAATCCCAGGCTTCATTTGTAACTCCGGTTGCCTACGTTAACCACCCTAGTTCGAACTAGGGTGGTAGTGTAGACATACCCTATGTGTCCCTGAAAGTTCTATAGTCTAGTGAAGACATTATGATCTTTGAAGCTCTGCCTTCTAAAGATGTTCTCAGGCCGGACAGTAAACTGTTGTTCATCCTATCCTATTTAATACTACACAAAGTGCTGGCCTCTCAAGGGATTTGAGAATGAAATCAACTTGTGGCAAATACACATTGGCTATGTCTACACTGGTGTGATCTTGTACCAGAGATATGCAAATGAGGCTAAGCGTGGAATATCGCCGAGCCTCATTTGCGTACCTAATGAGCCGCCATTTTGCGGAAGAGGCTGTTGTGCTAGAAGGAGCTGTCTACACTGCCCCTTTTTGTGAAAGAACCTCCCCCGCAAAAAGGGCAGCTCATTAGGTATGCAAATGAGGCTCGGCAATATTCCACGCTTAGCCTCATTTGCATATCTCTGGCGCAAGATTGCACCAGTGTAGACATAGCCTAGATGTCTTCATCAATGTGATGCTGTCAGATCAGTGGGACAGGAATAATTTTTGGAGTGAGAGTGCTGAGCTGTACCACCCCTTACCTCTGTCTGTGCCCCTCATTACCCTTTTGAACTGACGCCAGCAGCTAGGATCCCGCTTGTGGGGCCAGTGGCCAGGATTTTGGGCCTACCAGCAGGGCAGGAACCTGCATGTGGGACCTGGCAGCAGGGCCAGCAGCCGAACAGAACCCTGGGCCAGCCATTGAGACCCATTGTATGGGGACAGCAGCCAAATGGGACCCAGAGCCAGAAGTGGAGCCCCGGGCTGAAAGGGGAGCCAGCACCCAAGCTTTTGCATACTGAGACAGCAGCTGAGCAGGACCCAAGGCTGGAAGCAGAGCTCCTGGGGAAGAGTAGGCCTGGCGGATGGGACACTGAGCTACAGGGGCTGGTGGTCAGGTACCTGGGCAACAGAGACATGTGGTTGGGATGCCCAAAACCTGGGGTGCTGCAACACTCCCCCCACCCATACTTCCCAGTACTACAGTATCTATAAAGGAAAAACAGCCCAGTGGCTAGACTGCTGGCCTAGAACCTGGAATATCTGGGTTCCTTTTGGCACAGACTTCCTTTATGTGACCTTGAGCAAATCATTTAGGGCATGTCTAGACTAAAGGTTTTTTTCAAAAAAAAATTCCCTTCCTCTAGACTGCCACTGCATTCTTTTGAAAGTAAATCAAAAGAATGGGGCATTTTTTTTTACCACAGTAAAGCTCATTTTGTGAGGAAGTGAAACTAACGCTGTGGCGGGTTTTAAGGATGCGAGCTCCACACCCCGCTACTCCCGCCCGCGCCCCGGGCCGGGGCCGGCGGAGTGGGGTGGGGCTCCGCGAACCCACCGCCTTCGAGAGCCTCGTAGTCCCGATATCCGGGGTCTGTAAGTGAGCCCAGGACTGGGTGCGATCACCCCTCGCCCTGTAAGGGGACGAGGGGGCTCGGCGGACCCTGTCCGGTGCCTTCCCGGGCGGCCCCCGGCCGGGGCTCTTGAGCCGTCCCTCTAGTCTTGATCCCTTCCTCTCGCACCCTCTCGGCGGGGGGGAGGTTGGGTAGTGTGTTCAGCTATTACAGCCTGTAAGACCTGCGCTGAGGTCAGGGTGTGGGGAGTGGGGGACCCGGGCCCACCCTCGCCACCGGGTCCCAGCCCGAGGCCCTAAGTGGGGCGGGTGCCTAAAAGCGATCCCCCCACAGCAGGCGGGGCAGCTGCCCGAAACTCGCCTGCCCACGGGCGCCAAAATGGTCCCGCCTCAGACTCCTTCCACTCCCATGCCGTCGGCCCCCTGGGCCGGTGCAAGGTTAAGTCACTTACCCCGTCACAGACGCCGTGCCCATCCCAGGGCGAGTCGCCAGCTGCCGGTGTCGTCTCCCTTCGTTGCCCGGAATGCCGGGTGCTTGGGATGCCGGGAAGCCAGGGTGGCTGCCCTCTCGCTCCCCCCCTTCTGAGCGTCCCCGAGCCCCTGTTATGGGCGCGGGCGGGTGAAGTCAGGGGCGTAAGCCCCGCCCCCTCCAGGGCTCTCTAGTCCGGCTCCCGCCGGAGCGCGCCCGGGGCTCCGCCCCGGGGCGCAAACCGTGGCACCCTAGCCAGGCGTTCCGCGGCTGCCCGGGGTTTCCCCCGCTTTCCCCGGCGCACGCCCGCCCCCGCTTTCTGCCGCGGCGGGGCCGGCGGCGCAGCGCCGAGTGGCTTTCGGCCGTCCACGGCCACCGCTTCCCGCTCGAGAGGGGGGGCCTCCCCCGCTCCTAGTGCGGACCCCGCTGGGTCCGTCACAAACGCCTTTGAAAAAAGGTGTTATTGAATGCAAACAGGGCTTTTTCGAAAGAGAGCATCCAGACTGCCTGGGTGCTCTCTTTCGAAAAAGCAGCTTGCTTTTATGAAAGTACTGATTGTAGTCAAGTCTCTTTTTCGAAAGAGAGAGGAGGAGGAGGTGGCAGAGGACAGCAGCCAGACCTCACCATCCTGGCCCAACAGCAGTCAGGATGTGTCCCGGGCATCCTCCGAAGCCGGTGAGGGATTGTCTGGTGAGTGCAGTGGCTACCATTCGCAAGTGTGCTGGAGAAGTGGGGGGGGAGGGCCACAGGTTGGGGGAGAGGTAGCAGCACATGGCACAGCCTGGCCACATGCTACACAGAGGCATGCAGCATGTGCAACCTCGTGCAGCTAGGGTTGCCAGGTGTCCAGTTTAGAACCAGACAGTCCAGTCTTTGAGCTTTCTGTTCGGGAAACAAATTGAGAGGATATAAATGAGAGAATATACATGTCTGGTATTTTTTAACTAAGATATAATGTAGACTGCCATGTAATGTCAAGTGTGTCCGGTATTTTTGTTGAAACCATCTGACAACCCTACGTACAGCCAGACCAAGTGGCACAGAGAAGCGGCAGCTAGCTCCAGCACATGCTTAGGACCTTCCAGCCCCATCCTGCTGGTGCAAAGGATCCAGGGCCCGTCGCAGCGCTCCCAGGACTGCCACCACCTGCTCCGCTGCCACATCTGCGCGATTGAGCGCATGGAGCACACTCTGACAGAGAAGATCCGCACAGATGCAGTGGCGGGAGCGGGTGTGGGGCCAGTACCTGGAGCACTGTGACCGTGTCTGAACCCTCCTAGGCACCATTGCCAACCGGATGGGCCCTGTGCAGCAGCCCAATGCTGCCAGCCCCCCTCTGCCACCTCCAGCTCTCCGCCTAGTAGGCTGCATCCCCCAAGATGCAGACTGGCACCCTGACATTCACAATGGTGAATTCCCGCTGGGGGAAGTAGGTGCCTTCCTCCAGCCTGTGGCACAGACCTGAGTGCCTGAAGATGCGAGCATTGTGGGCCCGCCCAAACCACCTCACATAAATGTCCTGGAACCAGCCCTGGTGGTCCACTAGCGCCTGGAGCACCACGGAGCAGTAGCCCTTCCGGTTTATGAACCAGGCCGCTTGGTGCTCTGACGCCCAGATGGGGATGTGGATCTCCCTCCCCCCCCACCAGTGGGGCTGTGTGCAGGAGGGATAGCGTGACCCTCTGTGTGCGGGGCTTCCCCCTGCCCCTACAGCCTCCCCCGCTCGGTCTGGCCCCTTTCCTCCCCCAGGACGAGCCTGTGGTCCACGGAGGGCCTTACTTGCTGGACGACCGTGCCAACGGTGGACCTGCTCACTCCAAACTGGTTCTCCACGGAGCGGTAGCTGTCCGGGGTGGCCAGTTTCCAGAGGGCAATCGCAACCCTCTTCTCCACGGGGATGGTGGGGTGCAGGCGGGTGTCCTGCTTCCGGAGCGCAGGGGTGAGCCAGGTGCAGAGCTTATGAAATGTCCCCCTGCGCATCCGAAAATTCTGCACCCATTGCTGGTCTCCCCATTGTCCCAGCACCAGGCGCTCCCACCAGTCCCCACTGGTGTCGTAGCTCCAGAGGCGCCTGCCAGTGGTGGGGTGCAGGTGCCCGAGCCCAGCTGCAGCTGGGTCCCTTTAAGTACATTTCCCTGTGGGGGTCCGGCGCATGCCCACAGACGCTGCTGGTGACCTCTTGACATGGCCAATTTCCTTCTGGAGACATGTTCTTGCGCAAGGGCTTCCCGCCAGTGTGGACGTTTTCTTGTGCAAGAGCTCAGTGTTCTTACTATGTGGTTCTGGTCAGTGTGGATGTTTTTTTGAGCAAGATATTCCTGCTCAAGAACCCGCCAGTGTAGACATAGCCCTAGAGAGGTCATCAAGTCTAATCCCCTGCCCTCATGGCAGGACCAAGCACCATCTAGATCATCCCTGATAGATATTTATCTAACCTGCTCTTAACTATGTCCAAGTATGGAGATTTCACAACCTCCCTCTTCAATTTATTCCATTATGTAGCCACCTGACAGTTAGGAATTGTTTCCTAAAGTCCAACCTAAACCTCCCTTCTTGCAATTTGAGCCCATTGCTTCTTGTCCTATCATCAGAGGCCAAGGAGATTTTTTCCCCCTCCTTCCTCCTTGTAACACCCTTTTAGAAACTTGTTACTCTTCTCAGGACCTTCTCCAATTTCTCCACAACTTTCTTGAACTGTGGTGCCCAGAACTGGACACAATACTCCAATTAAGGCCTAATCAGCACACAGTAGCGGGGAAGAATGACTTCTTGTGTCTTTCTCACAATACTCCTGTTAATGCAGGGTTCGATTTCTCTCTCTCTCTCTCTCTCTGTATCTCTCTCTCTGCTGATGGGACATAAATGAAAGTATTACTGCTAAAATCATTGATATGTCCTACCTGAGACGAGCTGCCCACTTGTAAATATAACATAGCTCTGTCTGTTCTGGTGATGGCCATTCCTTTTTTTAAAGCAGAATTCCTCTACCATTCTGCAGGTATGATTCTCTATTATCTTGTGCCTTGCACCAACTGGGTGTAAAATGCTACTGTTCAGATTTGGTTGCATTTTATACTCATTGAGGATTTACTTTGGGCAGATGCAAAAAAACAACAACAACAACAAACAAAAAAAAAACAACTCAAGAAGTTGCAGGGTAGGTTAAAATCAGGATTTCCATCTGCATCAAGGACTTTCCTGTATTCAATTTTTAACTAACTTTGGGTTTTGCTGCAGTAGCAGACATGGGAAGGTTGGATCAGAGCCACTGTGTGTTGAGGGTTCAATTCTATCAAGGTGAGTGATAGTGATATTCAAAATGAATGAGCTTATTCTTCCTAATGGACAACCTGGCTCTTCTTGATGCCTTATTCATTAACAGGCATAGGCCCAGATCTCAACTGGTATCAAAAATATAACTTCCTTAATCTCAATACAGTTCTGCCAATTTATAACTGCTGAAGATCAGACATATAATATAAAAAAAACCCAATGTCAGTATTATACCACAAACAACTATCAATTCAGAACCTTACTTTTTAAGACTGAACCTGTATTGTAGGTACTCAAAAGAAAATAACGTTTTTATCTGCTTTCTTTTCGAAGAAATTGAAATTGGAATTGTTCCCCTTTGAAACTGATTATAAAAAGTATGCCCTCAGACCAGTTTATGACAATATTTTCAAACATAATTTTATGATATTGAAAGTTACCATAAATATTCCAATTAGTGAGAGTACTGAATTATTAATTAACATATTCTTGTATTTAACAAACGACCTTTTACAAATGAAATTAATGTCAAATAATGGAGAGACTAAGAAGAAGGAAGACAAATGCAAGAGAAAAAAAATCGGACATTTCTTATTTTTAAACTGATTCAGCTGCAAGAAATAAAAATATTATCATTAATTGTATGGGATCTAAACTAGAAAGGCAACTTTAGAAAGGCATATAGAAAAGGGATATATTAACCCTATTAAAAGTGAAGGGGACACAGAATAATAAAAGTGTGCATCTTGTACAGCACTGTAATAAAAAAACAATATGGTGATTTACAAAGATTATCAATAGCTAATGTATTGTCTTTGAGAGCCCTTGTAGTCTAATATCACTCTCTGGAATTGTGTTACTTTTATACTGCTGTGCTGGGATTCTGTCACACTTCAGTGAGCTACATAGAATGTAAATACAATGTCAGAGATTACAGAAAACCACAGGGGAAATTAAGAGCAGTTTCTTATACGGTGTTATAGGATTTAAGCCATTGTGTTCTGGGTTTTGTGTCATTATTGTTTCATATTTAGGTCTTTGATAGCAATGAAAGATATTCTAAAGGTAGGCATCATTTTTGTACAATTCTATCAGGACACAAAAGATTTTGTTTTTTTTAAAGACCTGCAAAATTATGGAGTAGTAATTATGGATCAGTCCTTGGCTTTTTAAATGTGCGTGTGACTGCACCACATTATGAAGATGAACCTTCTCCTGTTGAAGTCAATTGCAAATTCTCCTTGGAGTTCAATGGAAGCAAAACTGTGATTTTTGTTTCTGCTTTTGTGAGAACACATTATCAGTATGGTTTTATGTTTGTCATAGTCATGATTTCTGTGATGGGGCATGTCAGGATCTCTTACGTTGGCATTATTTGTTGTCCAGCAAGCATGGGAGGGATGAATCCTGATATAGTAGTCATCAGCACTAACAAACTGACAGTTGAATATAAAGGGGATCACCACTCTTATATGTGATATTCTTGCTGCTTATATGTTCATGTACATTTTAATACTGTAAGACACCCATTCCATCAAGGATTCTCAATTACAAGCTACTGAGGCATCATCATTTCTTGTTTTCTTCTCTTTAGATGCTCCATTTCCCATGTCTGAGTATATCTGAAGATTCACAGTTCTGTTAATGGCAATCATGACTACTGTAAGTGGGTGAGCCCCACGCCCTATGGGTGCCGCTCCGGGGTCCTGGTCTGGGTCCTATTGCCCACCCAAGCCCGACTATTTCCCACAAACCAGTACAACGGCCTCCTTAAGGAGAGATCAGTGTCTTTAATGAAGTCACTAGTTCTCCAGATAATACAATAGTCGCCCCTTTCTGTGTCCCGCTTCACGCCAGCAAGACTGGAGGTAGGGGGACCTGGGCCCGCCCACTCCTCTGGGTCCCATGGGTCGTGGAATGAAGAGTACAGCTAGTTCAGATTAGGAAGCCTAATCTGAACTAGCTACTCCGTGCTGCGTGTAGCCGCGCAGCACAGGGTTCGAACTGCCGGCATTTAAAAATGGCGCCGGCCGGCTTTATGCAAATGAAGCCCGGGAAATTCAAATCCCGGGCTTCATTTGCAAGTGCGGTATGCCTACATTACCCTCCTAGTTCGAATTAGGAGGGTAGTGTAGACATACCCTAAAAGGGCAGTTGCCTGAGCCAGCGATTCAAAAAGTCCTGCATCTCCCAGCCACTGCCATCACCACTACCACAGGAGTGGCAGTGGCCAGAGCCCACTGCCTTTTAAATTGTTCCCAGAGCACTATGCAGTATACTCTGGGTGGTGCTGAGCACAGGCTACCCCAGTCCTCCCATTTTTCCCAAGGCCCTGCCCCTTCCTGAAGCAAGGAGCTGTCCCCCACCCCACCTGGGGGCCTGGTGAGTCTTTTGGCCCCCCCGATGGTAATAGTAGGGCTAGAGATCATGGTGGCTGAAGAAAACACATGCAAGAGATGGAACTTCCAGCATACCAACTGGAACAGGTTCAGAGAAAAAATGGACAGACTCCTTCTAGTCATAAGAACATAAGGACATAAAATGGCCTTCCTAGGTCAGACCAATGCTCCATCTAGCCCAGTATCCTGTCTTCTGACAGTGACCAATGCTAACTAATTTCAAGAGAGTGAAAAAGAACAGGGAATCATCAAGCCATTCAGTCTCTGTCATCCATTGCTAGCTTCTAGAAAACAGAGACTAGGGATGCCACCCTTGCCCATGGTGGTGTGGTGTATGGATGATGATGTGAACCTGGCTTACAAAATCTTCCGTGACGTTTTCCTAAGGGCAGCTAGAAAGTCGATTCTATGTGATTTCCATAGGGCATATATATCCCCTGTTGGGATGATGTCTGTAACAACAATCTCTATCAAAAAGTCAAGAGTGCTTTGCCTGAGGGGACAAAAAGCCATTAATATGCTAATGGAATATCTGAGCAGTAGGAAACAGGAAAGGCACAAATACGTTGAAACTTTGGAATTCATGGACTCAAGCTATAAGATCTTTGGCCTTCTTGCTTGTCTTTATGCAGAGGACACCCCTGAATGTCCCAAACATGTCTCAGCAAATGTTGTGGCAGCTCACCTTATGGCCAGCAGCCAACCGACCAATAATTACAGTTGTCATAGCTATTGTCTTCTCTCAGAAACATATGGGCAACCCCCTGAGCTGAATCTAGCTTCTCACAGCAGTTCAGTAGGGAGGAACTGGAATCATTGATTACTTTCTCAAAGCCTTACAAGGTTCCTGGACTTGACCACATCCACGAGGATTTTCTGCAGCATGTAAGCTAATATTGTTGTGACTTTCTGCAAAGACATTACAGTTCTTGTCTGGAATGTTAAACAGTTCCAAATGTCCAGGGAAGATTATATATAGAAGCCCTTCTCAAGCTTGGAATGAAGGTGGATGACATGAAGAACTATCATGCAAATGCTTTGATCAACGTCACTTCAGTGTTTCCCCGTCCGCTCCCTGTGCAATTTAAAAGGCCCAGGGCTCTGGCTATTGCTGTTGCTGCTGTACTTGTGGCAGTAGCCAAGAGCCCCTAGCCCTTTTAAATCACCAAGACCCAGGGATGCAACCCTCTTGCCCCTTCCTTTTGCAGATCTGCAGACAAGAAACTTGTAGAATTTATTATGCAGATGATCTCTAAGAGTACATCTACACTGCACTGGAGGTATCCCGAAATAGTTACACTGTGTCTACATAAGCCTCCCGTTATTTTGAAATATTTTTTGAAATAACGGGCATGCTATTTCACCATCCCGGTAAACCTTGTTACATGAAGATTAAGAGATGGCTCGAAATAACATGTTATTTAGAAATTTGTCACTGTGTAGACACGCCAAATTTTAAAATAAGCAATCCTGAAATAGATTCGAAATAAGATATGCAATTGTAGAGAAGTGATCATCAAATGTGATGAGGGTTCAAATCGCTCACTTCACCTGAACAATGGACTTCTGCAGGGATCTCTACTTACTCAGATGCTATTTAACATATACCTGACCGACATACTACCCTTCACAGAAATAAAGTTCATGTTTGCTGATGACATTTGTCTCACAATAGCCATAAAAAGCTTTGACGGGTTGGAGTCTTGCTTGTTATCTTACCTTTGCACCTTGGCCAAGTATTTTGCTTTGATGTGGCAACTTAAACCAAATGCACCAATGACTCTATCATCTTATTTAAATTTTGCTAACTGGTTAGTTCTTTGATAGCTATAGGACCTTCTGAACAATCAGCCAATTGTTTTTGAAATGTACACTACTTATTTAGGTGTAACTTTCAGCCATTCACTGGTACCCTATTGAGAAGACATCCATCTACATCTAATTGAGATTTGCGCTCCTCTGAGGGCTTGCTGGAAACTCATGGGGCACTAGTGTTTCAACCTTACCCCGATTATTGCATCCGCTCAATACTGTGCAGCAGCACTGGGCTTCAGTCATCATTGCAGCAAGTTGGACTCAACAATCAACTCTGTCCTTCGTATTACCACTGGTGCATCCAGGACAGCTGAAAAACTAACAGCATGCTGTTTTTATGGGACTGCTTCCTTTATCATATTGATGGTGGAAGGATGCATGTGAGACCTCCAGATGCTGCTGCTGTGATAGAGTGGCTACATTCACTTACCCGACATCTAATTCATTGTTTGTGACACCAGAAGCCATGCACCAGAAGATTTCTGAGACAAAAACCATGACTCAGAGGACATTTTTTAATAAAATGTTGGCTTGGGGATTTTTCACCCCATTCTCTTAACTACTGAGATTGACTGTTCTGTGAATTTAATATATCTGATCCCTTTTTGGAGGGAAGACGTGCTTTCCACAGATATGTGCTTTTAAGCTATTGATGAGAACCATTTCACACCTTTCTAGTGAAAAATTAGCTATTAAAATATGGTGTTCTGTGTGTTCTGGCCATTCACAGCCATTCCACCTTCCTTTTTTTGGGGGAGGTGGGAGTGGGGGAATGAGTGCAATTAAAGATCTCTAAGTTCTATATTGTTATCTTGTATTCAAAGTACATGTGAGAATGGTAGGAGAGTGGGATGAGATGTGGGTCCATTAGCCAGTCATCGATCCAGGCAAGATAATGGAGCAGCTAAGTGAGATTTGATTAATAAAGAATTAAAGGAGGGCAATGTAATTGATGCAAATCAGCATCAGTGTATATAGCAAATAAATCCTGTCAGACTAACTTCATATTTTTAATGAGATTATAAATGTGGTTGATCAAGGTCACTGTTGATGTAATATACTTACATTTCTTAAGGTATTTGACATATCACATGATATTTTGATTCAATAACTAGAACAATAGAAAATAAATAAGATACACATTACATCTATTAAAAATGGCTCATTGATATATCTCAAAAATAATTGAAACCAGGCAATTGGCACCAACTGGGTGTGTTTCCAGGCAAGTCCCACAGGGGCTGGTTCTTGGCCATATGTTATTTAACATTTTTATCCATTAACTGAAAGAAAACATAAAATCATCATTGATACAGTGTGCAGATGTCACAAAAATTGGGGAATTATGAAGAGGTCAGGTCCTTGATACAGAGTAATCTGGATGACTTGGAAATACGAGTGAAGACAATATTCATTTTAGTAAATCAAATCTAAATATATACATTCATGAACAAAGAATGTATGTCATATTTATAGGAAGGAGAACTCTAACCTCAAGAAATAGTGACACTGAATTTGAGCTCCCAGTGAAACAATGTCACCAAAAGGGTTGGGGCAATCTTTGATGCATAAACAAAGAAGTCTTGATTGGCTGATGGATGATAAATATTATTACCTCTGTATTTGGCACTAGTGCCACTGCTGCTGGAAGACTGTGTGTCCAGTTCTGATATTTGTATAGAATTTAAGTATCCACAAATGTGTGTATTTGTTTATCCTATCGATGAATAACTTACAAAAGCTATCTCAAGCTAACTCAGAAACCAATAATAAATTAAAGCCAAAAAATAAACTAAATTTCAATACTGCTGTGAAAAAACTTTATGCACAAAATTTTAGCCCAGAACAAAATTTTCAAATATTAGTGTATTGCCATCTGTAAAAACATAGAGGGCTTTTAACACAGGGATGCTGACAAAAGGCAGCTGTAGGAATATGAGAGGGAGCAGCTATAATTACATTTTACAATAGTGCACACCATACAAGGACCCTCTGAGAATAACTTCAGTTTCAGTAGCCAAGATGGTACCTGCACTGTATCTTAACACAATAAGTGTGGGTATAGTTCAGAGTGAATTGTTGTTCCTTTTTATTAAAGTCCAATCAATAAATACGAATGTGGAACACTCTTGTTAGTCAGGCACAATACTTCTGGAATTAGTAAAAAAACTGACCACAGAAGTATAGCTTATTTGGACTTCATATTGTTAGCTGAAATTATGTTTTCATAATATATTAATTTGTTTCTTCCAGTGGCTTTGCCAATGGATGATCAGAACCAGATAAGTGAAAATCCTCCAGACAAGTAGCAAAATATAATTATTCTTCCTCTCCACATCTTCTAAATTAAGATTCCCCTCAAAAGGACTGTATGGCTCAAATTAAAGTTTTTGTTTGCTGTGTAAATTCACAGTACACACAGTTTTGCATGTTCTGCAGCTGTCTATATGTTACTTGAAGATAACTATTTGGTTCATGAAATACAGTATAAAAGTATAGCAGCAAAAGGTTTAGACCCTCAAAAATATTTTATTGACTTTTTCTTATGACTCAGGTTGGGGGTGGGAGTGACCCTGTGCTATTATTATTTTTTATATGTCTGACATAGCTTTGCCTCTGGTGATGGTGGCTCACTAAAATATGGGCTTTTTAATGTTCATCTCTAACAGTCGATATCAATGGTTAAACATTTGCTTATAGTGCCTGGAAATGGATGTCCGGGGTATATTAGCAGAGCCATTTTTGGCAAAGCCTTCGGCTGTGGAATAGTTTTCCTCTGTTGTTAATGAGCTAGGAGTGGCATTAGCTGGTCTTAGTTACATAATCCCATAGTATTTGTCAGGTAATGCAACATGTGCTTTAAAGTATCTTGCCCAGATGGTTTTGAAAATATAGTTCTTAATGCAGAATTTGCATAGCTATAAGAGCTAGCTTTGAACAATATTAAGCTGGTAGTTTCAGATGAGCCTAAATTAGTTAGGTACCCAAATCCGATTAAATTTCAGTTGAAACTGTGCACCTGATTCCCTTAAGAATCTTTGAAACTCTCACCCATACAGGTGCAAATTATTTGATTCACTGTAAAATGGTTACTTTAGCCTGTGGTGGGGCTGCTTGTTCTTTTAAGTTAGCTTTCCAAGATTTCTTTTCACTTCAAAGTTGACTTCATTGAGGCTACTCCCATGCTTAATAATGTGCTTTTCTGGGACAGGGTTGGCAGGCTCAGAACCTTGCGTCTTTGAAATTGGAATGCTGGTGCAGGATTGAGGACTGGCAAATGAAGTCTTCTATCCACAGAACAGTCACAGCCACAGGCACGCCCACAGAAACATCTCCCCCATCATTCCCCATTCCTTATTTAGGAATTAGAGGATAGTAGAGTCTCCTTGAACATTTAATTCTCAACCTCTCTTCTGAGACCATCAGCAAAGGTGCTTATTACTGCTCGCTGTGATGATGCTTTTAGGAATGCCACCAGTTTCTTACACACTGACCACCAAATTGATGCCAGATAGTATTTCAGCAACTACCGAGATGACTTCATTTGAACTTCGGATTTAAAGCTGAAAGGACCCATTATTAGTTTCCCTGTTGATCATTTTCTACTTATGTATTATTAGAAAACACAGTGGGAATGAAAATTTACATCCTGCTTTGAATGTGATGATCCTGAGTGAAAATACACTGTAGTTATACTTCTTGATAAAACCTTATATGCATACAGACTATAGAAATATACACTCTGGTTTCTCTTTAATACTTTTCCCAGGAGCCAGTGAAATATGTCGATAATGAGTGTTAGTTTTATAACAAAGAAAGGTAACCAGGCACTACTTGTAATATCATACAATAGGTCTACTACACTGTACAGAGAAATTTTGCTCTAAGACTGGACTTCTACATCAGTGTGAGACGAACAATGAGATTTGACCTGAATTCTATATGACACAAAATACAAGGGCTGCTGAGTAGGATTATCAAAGTAAATAAAAAGGTGTTTTTTTTCTTGCACAAATCCCTTCCAATCTGCATGATTCCCGGAATACTGAATGCATAAGAATCAATACAGCCACCAAACTGTAGGTTTTTCTGCACAGTAGCAAGTCCTTTTTTAAAAAAAAATATTTGCACTGGTCACATTACAGTAGCAGCCAAAATATACAATGTGCTGTACAGGAACATAAAAAACTTGAGGTTCCTGTCGCAAGAGCTTAAAGTATAAATTGGCAAAAAGCTGATGAAAGAGATACAGCATAAAAGCAAAGTGGTCAGAGGGATGACTGGTATGTGTTTTACTAGTTCCAGGGATTGTTTGGCATTACTTGTTTTATTTATTGTACAATGTCCTTTCCGTTGCCTATTTTGGCCCATTTATGATGCCTAACCAGTGTGTTTTAGTTTACTGAGCTCATAGCCCTGTGATTACTGTTTAGTATATAGTATTTATCTCAATTGATTATTTCAATTTAAAACCAAATGTAAATAAAAAATAATATTTAAAAAACAGAGCAAACTATTTAAGAAAAAAACTGAAAATAGAAATGACTGTCAGGGGCTGAGGGAAAATATTTTAACTTTTCCTATTTGTAGTCCTATCTCATTTTAACATATATTTGATTCTGTTACTTTATTCTGGTTCATTGATTTGCATTTTATTTTATTCTTATTTATTTTATTAAAATATTCAGTCAATTCTTCACTTATATTCTCTCTTTTCTGTCTGCTCCTTCCCATAGATACAACCATTTCACTTTCCAATAGCAGTTATATTTCCTTTAAGAAAAACAAAAACCATTTGGTCAATTAAAATACCCTCCAAGTTAGTTTACAGTAGCTATGAAACATGGGATGTAATTTTAACGAGCCTTTTTGTCACCTTCCACCCCACTCTTGCCCAGCCCTGTTCCCTCACAATCTCTAGTAAAGTGAGTTTGATTTAACTAGCGTATCAGCTCCACTTGTAAGTTCCTGCCTCATCTTAATTAAGGCAATTACACTACATTTTTCCAAAGTGGCTTCTGCTTATATGGACCTGAGTTTGAGATAGCATGGACCTGCTTTTCAGAGATATGGGAGTTGTGATCTCCCACAACTCCCATTGACTTCCTTTTGTTGTAGTAGGTATTCAGCCCCTTGGAAGATTGGCCAAAAGATGGATGGGCATTCAAACTCAATTTAACTTTGAAAAATTTGCTCTATCTCATTAAAGTCCATCTCTCTTAAGATAATAATACTTATCCACCTTGGTAAAGCCTTCAGAGATCTATGAATGAAAAGTGTGGTATAAGTACTAATTCCACCAGCAATTGCAACAGTTTACTCTGAGTACTGGAGGGGTTAAAGCCTGCTGTACTTTCTAGACTTTGAAAGTGAATGAGTATCATATTACTGCTCCAGACCCCAGTGGATCCATTTCTTCAGTAATTGCATATTTGTTTTTTGTTGGTTGTTTTATATGTCTTGGCTGGTATGTTTGCTTCACTCACCGAGTATATTGTCTTTTTCGTGGTCGGTGATTAAATTTGTGGTTCGTAAATGTTTTAGTTACATGGTTAAATCAGAATTGAATGAAAATCAAGGAAAGGTTGCTGCAAATATAGTTTTAAAGGATGACCTCAGACTCAAGGCTAGAATTTGCTAAGCCTTGGTTTTTGTATGACTACACTCTGGGTTTGCTTTATAACACACAGTACTTAATGGAAATTTTATATGAATCTTGACCTACAGAGAAAATGAAGAGTTCTGTAGGTGATGATATACAGACAGAGTAGATTAATCTGAAATCTCTTTTTGGAAAATCTTACCTATTTCCTCATGCCCAATTCTTTATGAAAGATGAAGGCTTGATAATATAGGCAAATAACATTTGATTTATTTAAAGAAACTATTTAGCACAAGCAGCAGCAGGACTTTCTTCCATGTTCTTCACAAATATTCCTCAACCTTGGGAATAACACTTCTAGACAAGAGTGTCATTGCCATTCAAGTCAGGGCATCTCTGCTGAGATTGCCAAAAAGGGGTATCAATTGTGACGTATGTTTTAACAATATGATCATTTCACTACTGTGAAATGGACTAAACCCACCAACTCATATTACCAAGTGAATGAAGAACCATCAGATTCTAATAACTTCCTTTTGTGTCTTGGACACCACAAATCTTGCATTTTTGCAAGGGGTTAGACTAGGTGACCCTTATGGTTCCTTCTAACCCTGTGGTTCAATGACTATTAATCTAAGCTACATTTGAATTGGTGACTTATAGGAAAAAATCTCCTTATGTCTTCACCATTTTCCTGACTCATTTACCCAATTTTCTTTCTTCATCTTGGGAAAGTTTATTCTGCCACTGAGTATCCAGAAATCTATAACACACAGTTACATATTATATAACAAGAACAGAGCATTTGATCAAGGTGCTGAGCATCTCCTGAACGATGCTGACTTCCTAGGTTCTCATATTAAGCCTTAATTTAGCAAAGCATTTAGGTACATGCTTAACTTCAGGCATGTGCTGAAATCTGTTGTTTTCTACCTCAGCTCTGAAATTTTTTTAAAATCCCATTGAAATAATGGGATTGTGTATGTCTCTAAAGTTAGGCACATACTTATGTATCTTACTAGAGTCTTAGGCTATGTCTAGACTACAGGTTTTTTTTTTAAAAAACTTCACTTGAGTCTAGACTGCTGCTGAGTTCTTTCAAAATTAAATTGAAAGAACGCAGTGTTATTTCCACAGCAGTAAACCTCATTTTATGAGGAAGAAAGCCTTTTTCCGAAAGAGCTCTTTCGAAAAAAGGCGTTCTTGAATGCAAATAGGGCTTTTTAGAAGGAACGCATCCAGATTGCCTGGGTGTTCTCTTTCAAAAAAGCGGATCGCTTTTTTGAAAAAAGTGGTGGCTATTTAGATGATCTCTTTCAAAAGAAGCTTTTTTGAAAGATTATTTCAAAAAAGCTTCTTTTGAAAGAAGCGTGTAGTCTAGATGTACCCTTACAAGAGAATTTATCAGGCAGGGGTATCACAGTTTCTATGTTTGGTTTAGTAGTTTAAAGTTTTAAACCTGGAGGAAATGGAAACAAAGTAAAGCTTGGCTTGTGAATTTGTTTGCCTGCTTGAAGGGTATGTCAAGGAATAATCACCATCTGCTCAGTGGTCTAGATAATTTGATTTCTTATTATTGGAGAGGCACTGGAGTGTGAAATGAAACCCACTATGGAGGCAAAAAAGAGACTAGCTTAGCTTGGGGAAAAGAGTGGCAAGCTCTTGACTTATATTAGTAATGGCTCCCAAGGAAGAGTTACCGAAAGAACAACCACTGGGACAGGAGCAGAGTATGCTTGTGTTAGCAAGGCTATAACTCAAATAGCAGCTCCACAATCATAATCAGAAACAGCACTGACTTGTTGGGTCTGAAGAAAAGACCAGGAGAATTTGGGGGTTTTCATAAAGTCAACATTCCACCTGTTTCCAAACTTTGTAAATATTTTATCACTTTTTCCAGAAACAGATTGAATCTGAGGTGTCCATGTGAAGGAGAGAAGAAACAAGGTTTGTAGCTTCGTATTCTTTTATCTTTAAAACCGTATGTAATGTCTTTACTGTGCACAATGTGTAAGTGGTATAGGATGCCAACAGGCTGTTAGTAGTTGGCCAACTGACATCACCCCTACCAGGGAGCTCTTAACTAGGATAAAGCTGACAGCCAACAGCTGTGTTAACATGTCCTGCTCTTCCATTCTGACATAGCGGGTATATCAAGGGCAGGGCATAGCAGGGTGTGGCAGAACACAGCGGTACTCAGATAATTCTTACCTGGTTTATGAGCCCTAAGCTGGAGATGCAACTAGGCACAGACTAGCCCACAGGAAACCATAATTGCATCATTCCCCTCATTTCTTCTCCTCTGACAAGTGCCCAGGACAAATTCTGCCCTAAATGTTCTAAACTGGAAAGGAGACATTACATTAGCTTTAGTTATGTCATATTTAACTCAAACATTGTAACAACTAACTCCTATCTACAATCCAAGTGCTTTTGGAAATACTAATCTGAATTTGGCTCTCTTCTCTTGTAACTCCATTGACTTCGGCTGACTTAAGACAAATTAACCTTGTAATTCTGAGCAGAATTTGCTCCTGTAACTTTTTAAGTGAACTAATGTTTATTTAAACTTTGCTTTTTTTAAAAAAATACATGAATTGTTCTGGGTCAGATGTTATTGATATATACATAACTGGGATATATCACTGAGACTGTAACATTCTGTGGAGCAAGGACTTTCTTTCTATTCGCTCTGGGTGTGTCTACACTGAAGCGTTATTTCATAATAACAGCTGTTATTCTGAAATAATGCAAGCGTCTACACAGCAATTCCATTCTTTCAAATTTATTTTGAAATAACGGGTGGCTTATTCTGACTTCTGTAAACCTCATTCCACAAGGAATAGTGCCTATTCCAAAATACAGTAAAACTCCAATAATCCGGCACCCAATTTTCCGGCACTCCTGATATTCTGGTATCAAAATGGCAAGCGCTCCTGACGGAACCAGGGCGGAACCGGGGCGGAACTGGGACGGAACCCGGAACCACTCTGGTCAGACACTCTCACTTGAGTTACAGCAGGGAGGAGAGTTGTTTGGCTCTGGGAAAGGGGAGGGAAGGAGAGGGGGATTGGATTACACATGGCATCCTGGCCAGCTCATTAAAAAGCCGGCTGCGCAGTGAACGTGCCCCAGTGCCTGGAGGGAGACATGAGTCTGTACTGGCGGCTCTGGGACCCAAGTATAAGGTTGCAGGGGGAAGGGGGATTGGGTTGGGAGTATGCAGTACCTCCTGGTACTCTAGCATATCCGATAATCTGGCAGCACCTAGGTCCCAAAGGTGACTGATTATCAGAAGTCTACTGTAGTTATTTTGGAAGAGCAGTAGTGTAGACACTCCACTGCTGCTATTTCGAAATAGCTCCTCCTCAGGACAATTCAAATTAATTACTCCCCAGTGCCTTCTGGTGCTTTAAATGGAGATAGCACATCCACATTAGGGAAGCCTGCCTCGGACCAATTTTGAGGCTTCCCTGTAGTATAGACGTACTATTTCAAAATAAGTGTGCTGTGTAGACATACCCTCTGTGAACAGCACATAGCATGTTGGGGTCCTGGTCAGTAACTAGAGCTCTGAAAGGCTATACAAATACAAATACTAAATATTAATCACATTTCAAAGATTCACATGAATATGTACTTTTGAGTCACTTTTTGCGGGAAAAAATATGGAAAATTAATTGTAGGAACAATACTCCTCCACTGAAAGGGAGGGACTAGATAGTGTAATAGATTTTTTCCACTTTTATTTTTTTGCCACCCTATGCTTATTTCTGACCACCTGAGGGAGCTGGTATTGTTTGAGGAATCGGATAGAGGCATATTGGGAATTACATAGAATGATTATTTTAAAATTAAATATTTTGGGTATGGAGTCTCAACAAAGCACAAGGATTTATTATACTAGATGTAAATAAACATTTGGTTACAAGAACAATTACCAGGAACTCTACCACTTGGGATACAATTTTCAAAAGCATTTAATTGACTTAGGTTTTCCTAGCCCTATTTTCAAAAGATATTTAAACTCTTTGACCCAGATTTTTAAAGATATTTAAGTGTCTAATTCTCATTCAGATCAATTAGCATTAAGTGTCTAAACACATTTAAAAATCTGGGCTTTAGACATTTGAAATTCAATAGGATTTAATCTTCTAAATCAGTTAAGTGCTTGTGAAAAGGTAATCCGTAATTACAGATTTTTTTAACAGGATAGAGCAAAATATTACTTGAAAATGTTCTCTCATAAATAATAGAAATCCTTTAACAATCTTAGGATATAACACAGAAGCAACAGGCATAAGCCACTCAGGCATCATTTCTGTGATTTCATATCTTCACATCACATCCCCCACTTCTTGCTTGGCAACTAAAACTGTTATTTTGTTGGTGCCATCATGAGGGGAGTCTATTTTTGGAAGATGAACTCCAGGTAGGAATTACTGGAAGACTAACTCCAGGTAGGAATTATATGTGTATAGGCATTTGTGGGTTTGGTAGTGTTGCTAACTCTCAGAGCAGTGTATCTGAAGGCACAGTGTGGGCCAAACAAATGTAAAAGCAGTTGCAAATCAGTGTCCTGCTCTGGCTGTTTTTTTAAAAAATGTAAACAGCTGAATTCTCCTCTCTTGTGCACTAATGCAATCTCAGATAGGAGAATTTGGCTCAACATGTCAATATGTAAATATATAATTGGTAAAAATATGTATCATGCCGAGCAGCCATTTACATGACTTTTCTTTCAGAGCAAGAGATGGAAACCACCACTGTTATACCTGTTTGCTAAATAGAATGCTAAATAGACTGTTCTAGTCTTGCATTTGATGTAGGAATCTTTATTGTTATTCATGTTACAGTAGGGCTAAGAGGACCCAAATGAGATGAGGTCCCCATTGTGCTAGGTGCTGTATATACACATAATAAGAAACAGCCCCATTCCTGAAGATCTTATTATCCAAATAATCAAGTCAGTTAACAGATGAGAGGGAAAACAAAGTGGCAGATACATGAAATTACTTGCCCACAGTAAAGGAGTGGGTCAGCAGCAGACATAGGAATAGAAGCCAGGTTTCTTGATCTCAGACCAATGTCCTCTGCTCTTGAATTTGCAATCCCTATAATAGTAAAAGCTCAGTACCTTTGGAAGACAAAGACATTAACTAAAACCCCACAACTGCATTATTTATTATAGATTATTCACCCAATTCTCAGTCTATTTGCCCTGAGTTGAATTTTACCATGTATGTGTGACGGATAGTTTATATATATATCAATGGGATGATTAAATACTCAGAAGTATTATTTTTTACTCCCAACCTATTTTGTGCAAAAAGTTTTGACTTTTTATGGGGAAAAAGGTTTCCAGCCAAATAGTTTTGGTTTTTTTTCTAAACCCATTATTTGACCAGCTCTAATCTGTCTCAGAAAGGGTGATGCCGGGGTCAGTTGCTTTCTATCAAAATCCAGTGCTGGTGGCTTTACAGTGCTCTTTACTCAACACAACTTCCCTGGCCCTGCTGACATTATGAAAATTCACAGTGGTGGTGCGACAGCTAGGTAACGCATAGAGGTAAGTTATACGTCACTTGAGCTAAGCCTCCACAATTCAGAGAAAGGATAGTGTTGGTGGTAAAACACAGGTTTGGGATTTAGAATATCTGAGATCAGTTCCTTGCTCTGTTACCTAACATATTGTTTGACACAAATCAGTCTCTCTGAGCCTCAGTTTCCCATCTGTAAAAGGGAGGTAAAACTGGTTTAGAATATAATCTCTTTGGGGAATGTAATGTTTCTTATATCATATATGTGCAATGCCTTGTACGGTGGGGTCCTGATCTGAGATATCCTCAGGACCTACTCTCATCAGATATTAATAATCCCTATGTCACCATGGAAACTGGCGCCGACCAGAACAGGGAGAGGTTATGGTCAAAGTTCCAGAGAAGTGCACTCATTAGAAAGCTCTGGTCAGACACCGCTATCTTCTCCCCAGGCTGACACCCCACCCCCCTTTGGGGGTAGTTACCACTTCTTCTGCAGGAAGAGAAAATTGCAACCACCCTATTTTGGCAAGGGGGAAATTGATCTCAAAAGTTTTTAAAGATGATCACAAAAAATATTGATATCCTTAAAATACTTTTCTGGTTAGGGATATGGAACAGAGATTAATAAGACCTGGATTTTTTAGCTTGGAAAAGAGACGACTTGGGATATGATTGAGTTCTATAAAATCATGATTGATGTAGAGTAAGTACTATGTAATCCTTATAACACAAGGGATAGGGATCACCAAATTAAATTAACAGGCAGTAGATTTCAAACAAACAAAAGGAAGTATTTCTTTACACACACAGGAAACGTGTGGAACTCCTTGCCAGAAGAAGCTGTACATACTAAGATGACAACAGGGTTCAAAAAAGAACTAGATAAGTTCATGGAGGTTAGGTCCATCAATGACTATTAGCCAAGATGGGCAAGGATAGTATCCCTAGCCTCTGTTTGCCTGAAACTGGGAATGGGCAATACAGAATGGATACAATGTTCCCTGTAAGCTGAGTGCTTGGGTGCCCACCCAAAAGAAATACAGGTGCTGCCTAGTTGATTAGCAGAGCACCCACTGCCACTTACAGCCAACAGTTTGTTTTTTTCTGGTGGTATACATCTGCACATGCCTTGGTGAACATAACAAAATGTATTCTGCACATGAAAATGTAGAGGGAACATTGGACGGATCACTTGATGATTACCTGTTCTGTTCATTCCCTCTGACGTGTCAGGATCTTGGGCTAGATGGACCTTTGGTCTGACACAGTATGGCCATTCTTATGTTCATTTGTTGCTCACATGCTGACGTTCTGCTGTCCTTTTTATTCATCCCCAAAATGATATAAAAATAATATTAATCTACCAGATTGGCAGCTGTTACTCTATATAGTTACTAACTTGAGGGCAAGTTTTCATTTTCTTTCTCTTTAAAGTCCATCTGCCTCCCCTTTCGACCCACTTCTAGACCCTTAATGCAGGCAAAACTCCCATAAGACTTTCACTAAGTTCAGTATCTTTTGTCTGCCTTAGAATTACAGCCTATGGACCTAAGTCTGCATGTATGACAGTACTGAAACAAGAAGACACATCAAAACAGTGAATTACTTTAGGTGGTGTAAAGCTAATTCACATTCAGTTATGGCCTTAGGGACCATCAAATCTGTGTTGAAGATTTGCTAAGTTAAGAGGAGCTCCAAAATGTGATGACTGTAGATGTTTGTGTTTTTGATTTTAGGTCTATAAAGCAATCTAGGAGAAAACAATTCTGACAAGTTTCCAGTAAACAGTGCTTACAAAAACATTTCCTCCCAGAGATAACATGTCAATAAAATCAAGCTAGAAACATCATAATGATGTGCATTCTTGGCTCAAGAGCCTCATGGGGACCTTCATAACCTAAATGTGACTCTGTACATATTATCTTAGTAAAATGAGGCATGACAGTGACTACAGAAGATCAGATTTGCAAAGTGACTAAATTGTACTTGCAAAGCAGGCGCTGATGAGCACATGTAAGCACAGGGTACAATATGCAGTTCTTCAGAAAACATCTAAATGAACATACAGTTACCAAACTATCTCTTTGGTATGTACAATCATACATTTTGCTTGTGCATCTACTTGGTGACACCTGTATTGTGTTTATTTTGCTGGTGAGTGTCTCTTTAAAATTCTGTTCTTATATTAAGCCCAGATACTTAATCTACAGTGCAACTATACCATAGTGGTAACTATCACAGTGAATAGAAAGTTTCCAGACCTCTAAATCCTGCTAAACAAATTTATTTTCTGCAAAAATAGAAGTGAAGAGACTCCTCACAATTCATATAAACAAGAGTGTTATCTGATGGGATGTTCATGTTTTTAATTGGGTATGTAAGTGTTTCATGGAGTTATCAGTTTCCTTACCCATTCCTACCACCTTCATCTGTATCCTCTGAAATCTAATCAGCTTCCTTACTTTAATGTTTATGCTTTCTCCTATAAATGGAAATTCACCATTAATGGAAGCCCATTTTGTTCTTTGAGATATAGAGCTGCCTGACAGTTCAGTTGAGCCTTAGTTTAAAGTCTTAATTGTTGGGTTCTTACAAGTATCTTATATTATCCTTAAATCAGATATTTATCGGCTTTATTAACATACAAACACCAGACTCTATTGAGCTAAGGCAGAATTTGTAAGAAAGTTTCAAGGTGACTTAAACTATAGTCCCTTCTATATTAACAAAACAATAAAATCTAATCAACCACACAAAAAAGCTCTAAATAACCCTCAAAACTTGACCCACTCAAGCAATTTGAGATTTTCTTCACCCTCAGCCACGCTTGCTCTAAAATTCTTACCATGTTTTTCACTGCAACATATCTCGGCACAATCTAGACAAGTGGCCAGGCTGTATCACCTCTATCCTGCAACCTTGGGTGCCTTGTAATGCCTTTCCAACAGGGCTACTCACAATCATCTAGACTATGTCTAGACTGCAGGCTTCTTTCGGAAGAAGCTTTTCTGGAAGAGATCTTCTGAAAAAAACTTCTTCCGAAAGAAAGTGTCCTCACTGCCAAAGTGCATCTAAAAAGCAATCTGGTTTTTTTTTTTTTGAAAGATAGCATCCATGCTGAATGGACGCTATCTCATGTTTAAGCTGTGATTACCATCGATGGAGTGGCCACCAGGGCACCTGTGCTTTTTCCTCTTCTTTTGAAAGAACTTCCTCTTCCCTGTCCACACATGCCTTTTTCCAAAAGCGTTCTTTCGGAAAATGGCTTCTTCTTCATAGAAAGAGGTTTACCAATGTTGGAAAAACCCTTCTGTTCTTTTGGGGGGGGGGAGGGGTTTCCCCGAAAGAACTCAATTGCAGTGTGGACGTAAATGACATTTTTCAAAAATACCCTCTGCAGTGTAGATGTATCCCTAGTATGCAAGCCATTCCGAGTGTCTGTGTAGAACTGCAGCATGCCAGTTATACCCTGGCCTCACTAGCCTTTGTTATGCTACAACAGTGGTCACCAACCAGCAGATCAGGATCTACTGATAGATCTTGGAGCCTCTGACAGGTGATCCTAACTGGTTTGGCTGGGAGGCTATCAAGTGCCTGCACTTCAGCTGCTCCTACACAGGGCCTCAGAGCTACCCCTGGGAGCCATAACTGAATGTGAATTAGTTTTACAGAGTGGGGGAGACAGGCAGGGGGGCATTGATCTCACTCTGTCCCCCTCCCCCATACCTCATCTTCACAGAGTGAAGAGGGTGGGGCCTCTGACAAGGAGTGGGGTAAGGGCATTTGTGTTTGAGGTAGATCCTGGACTGACAAATTAAAAACATGATCTTGTGCTTAAAAAGGTTGGAGACCCCTGTACTACAAGATGACCCCCAACACATCCTCTGTCCTAGATTTCCCTACGGAAATCTATATGCTACACTGCCCAGCTTTTTCCTGCATGATGCAAATTAGGAACTAACATGCCAATTTATTATCTTAAGTAAAGTTACTCAGACATTTCCGCTTCAACACTGAATTAGATAAAACAATAAAACAAGCTTATTAATTACAATGAGAGAAATTACCAATGAGTATAAGTAATGAGGCATAAAATCAGAAATGGTTACAAGAAAAATAAATGCTTACTAGCATCTGCATAGGAGACTATTTTAGTTGCAAAGTAGACTTTCTCACATGTTTTCAGCAAGGTTACTGACCAAACTTTCAGGCCAGGACCATTTCTCTAGAGACCAATTGCTGTTTCCCTTTGTCTTCTCTGGGGTGGAGAATGATTTGGCCACAGAGGGGAAAGGGGTGCCTTTGTATGTATGTCTCTGCTTTTTAGAACTCCGATCTCTCTTTTGAAAAACATTTCCAGCTGAGAACTGAGATACAATATAACAAGACTTTATGGAAGGATATTCTCTGCTGTTTTACTTCATCTTTTTTTCCTGTTTCTCTTCCCGCTTGATGACTATTTGCTGCTTAAATGCAGATTAAGGCAAGCACTCATTCCTTTGTTTAGGACAGACCTGCTTGACCATTTCTGTTTGGGCAGGACTGTGCCATTTGGAACACGTTTTAATAACATCACAGCAAGAAATCATATAACTTCATATACAGTGTTACCATGCATACTTTATGAAGACAATACTGACTAACAAATTATAGTTTCAAATAATACCTTACAAGGTATATCTTGTACAAGGACTATTATTAGTGTGTGAATGCTGGGGTGCATTTATCACACACATCATTTGTTCTTGTCTTAACATAGGCCCTGATCCTCCACAAGGGGGTCCTTATCCCTTTGTGGCACCCCATGGAAGACATTCAGAGCTGTGCAGGTTCCTTTGGAGAACAGGGACTTTAGACCCACTCCAGCTCCACTAGAAGTCCATGGCAGGACTCCAGTGGAGTTGAATCAGGTCCCTTGCTTGAAGCAGGGCCTTGATCTTTATAACTTTTGTTAAATGCCATGTACATCTGTGGACCTAAAGAAGTGATAGATTAGTATGGTAAAACGAGAGCAGATCAGGAAAAAGAAAACATAAAACCTTGGGGGGAGGCGGGCAGCATCAGCATCCCAGTAATGAGTTTAATAAGATATTGCAGCAAATTAGTTCATTATGCATGAGTGCATGATTAAGATGATAAACTACTAGGCTTGGCCTTAGAATATGTAAGTTAGTCTGAAAATATATATTCAGGCCTGAGGGATAGAGTTCATTATCTTTCTGGATTGAGCACTGTTTATGTGCATTCTGAAAGTAGCAACGTGACGTCTGTGTGTATTTTAGTTTGTTTATTTTTAGGAAATCTGGTAGTTATTCCTCTCACATATACATGGATGGGAGTATTAAAACCTTTGTGCATATCTACAGTCTATTGACACCATTTTATTTAATGTGATGTCTTAGTTTTAGGATGTTGGGGACAGCAGTTTATGTTGCACAGAAGTAGCTTTAATAGGGAGTAAGGCATACAGCTTGATTAGACCAAAGAAGCCATTGCCAAATAATAGCTGTCTTAATGACACCAACTGAGCTTTGTGGCAATCTTGCAGGCTGTTTCCCAGACGACAACAAAAGTCAGGACATTTTCAGCTACTTACCATATATGATGTTTGCAAATAAATATGTTGGAACATTTTTTTCCATTCTCCAATGAAGTATGTACCACACTGCTTAGCTTCAAAAGAATCAGTACTTCAAATATGTTAAATATAGGTGGAGGAGTTTATTCTGATCCTAACATTAAAATTAAGACCAGGAGTTAAGAGTACTATTTTACAAATACACTCCATAAAGCATTTAAGAGGGATAGCCATGTTAGTCTATAACTTTAAAAACAAGTAGCCCTGTGGCATGTAAACACTGGTCTACACTAGGGAGTTATTTCAAAATAACAAGTGGAGCATACACACTACCAAGCCCGTTATTTTGAAATAATGTGTTAGTTATTTTAAAATAATAACGCCTGCTTTCCATGAGGAATAATGCTTATTTCAAAATAGTTATAGCAAAATAGTGTTAGTGTGGATGCGTCACTACTGCTATTTCAAAATAACTACTCCCCAGAGTCATTCAGAATAATTACTCCCCAGTGCTGCCTGGGGTTCTAAGTTGAGATAGCGTGTCCACATTAAGGTAGCCTGCCTTGGACTAATTTCGAGGCCTCCCTATAGTGTGGACTCACTATTTTGAAATAGTTATTTTGGGAGTTATTATTTCAAAATACATTATTTTGAAATATTTTCCTATTGTAGACAAGACTTTAGAGATGAACCAAATATATAGGATCATGAGCTTTTGTGGGTATGACCCACACATGATCCTATATGTTTTTGTCAGACTCTAAGGTGCCACAGGACCTTCCGTTATTGTATAAGGAGTTTTTGATCACTACTCTTCTGACCCTTTGTCCCTCTTGTTGAAGAAACATGTAATGCTTGTTCCATGGCGAAAATAAATTCTGTCAGATTAAGCCAAATAGACCAAAATCTCTGTCATCAGTTGTGTCATAGTAAATTGGAGTTACTAATTTAGCTTCAATGGAATTATTCTGTAGCTTGACTAACTATACTTAGGCCTGGAGTACAGAGGATCTTTGACAGGATACAATATTAAAGTCAGCCCATCTATCAATTTTGCTATGCAGTTGTATTATGTAACTATTCAGATTTTTAAAAGTTAAAACAAAGACAATTTTTTCCAGTAAGTTTTTCTTCTATTTCTAAGAATACATCTGTACGATGATTATAGGTTCATCGCCTTCAAATGTTTTCTTCTCCTGTTCACCCAGAATTATCCAATGTTCTTTCTAAGCATTTTCATAGCTGACTATTGTAATGTCCACAGACTATTTTGACCTTACTTTACAAAGGGTTAAGAGAAGAAATGGAAAGAATGTTACAAAAATATCCTCTGAACTCCCAGGCAACAAGGAGGCTTAATGAATTGGGCGGGGTTAGAGTTCAATTGCATGATGCTGCCAAGGGATATGAATTGTGACAGAGGAGTTTAGATTAGCCTAAGAATCCGGAGACTGAGTTAATTAGTTTATGGGAAACTGCCTGTGCATTGTTAATATTTCAGTGAAAACTAATAAATGGAAACATTAAAATAAGATTTTGTTTCTATAAACACACACAGCCAGAAGTGCCAACATCATTCTGTAGTGAGGACCAAATTATATATTCAGTTAAGTTTGACAAATAGCATGGTGAGTGCCTATCTTGAATTTTGAGAAATGTCTCTTATTTGGTGCTTTATTATTTATTTAACATTTTTCATCATATGTATTGGACTAGATACTTCACTATGTCAGCAGTTCACCTGCAGATAGCCTTGATATTTAGGCTTTATGTGGGTGGAGTATAAGGCGCCTGGAAAGATAGCATTCATTCCCCCACAACATAGGAGTAGGATGTGGAGTTGGAATAGTGGGGCATAGGGTAATATCCCTTCAAATAATCTGTGAATCTTATCCTGACACTCATGTTCTGTGTTTCAGAAAAGTAGTGCATTCATAGCTAGGTATTGCATCGTGTATATTTACTAAACATGGTTATTTAGGATCCATCCATTCCAATGTGGTTTCTTCACATTGTAATGGTTGTGCGAAGAACGAAAGATACAACACAATGGACAGCTGATGTATAAAATTAGCAGATACAATATGGAGAGTATAATAGGGCACATTCATCTGATGTGAGCACACTTTTGGCCAAGTGCATGTACCTGCATGCTAGCTTTCAAATTATCCCTCCTCTAGGTCATAGCCATGCCCCAGGGTTCTCTCCCTGGAGGGAATGTGATCACCTTCTTAAGCAGGGCTACTAAACTTTGGAAGTCACGGGAGCCACAGTACATGCCGAGGGCCACAACTTGAGTGTGGTTGCATATACATGCAAATATATATGCAAATATATGCAAATAGATTTTTACACTGATGGGCATGAATACAAAGATTAAGGCAAGATATGCAACACACAGGCCCCATTTAAGTCAGTGCTGCTAATATTATTAAAATGCAATATTCACCTGATTTCCACCCATGTGACAGCACTTTCAATAAGCAATGACAGTCTGGGAATTTAACTACTAAAATGCATATGAACAGAAGACCATTATATTGACTTGCCATTTATGGTGTGTGTTCCCAGTGGAGGCCATGTTCAAAGGATCTCACCCGTGGGCCACGTTTTGAATCCCATGTAAACCCTAACTGCACCGTGGGCCACAAATAAATAGGTGGTGGGCCACATAGGGTATGTCTACACTACCCTCCTAGTTCGAACTAGGAGGGTAATGTAGGCATACCGCACTTGCAAATGAAGCTCGGGATTTGAATTTCCCGGGCTTCATTTGCATAAGCGGGGAGCCGCCATTTTTAAATCCCCGCTGGTTCAAACCCCATGCAGCGCGGCTACACGCGGCTCGAACTAGGTAGTTCGGACTAGGATGCCTAGTTTGAGCCCCGTGTAGTTCGGACTAGGTAGTTCGGACGAGGTGTACCGGTAGTTCGGAATAGGCATGCTAGTCCGAACTACCTAGTTCGAGCCCCATGTAGCCGCGCTGCACGGGGTTCGAACCAGCGGGGATTTAAAAATGGCGGCTCCCCGCTTATGCAAATGAAGCCCAGGAAATTCAAATCCCGGGCTTCATTTGCAAGTGCGGTATGCCTACATTACCCTCCTAGTTCGAACTAGTGGGGTAGTGTAGACATACCCATAGTGAGTAGCCCTGCTCTTAGGCTTTCTGGCTACAGACCTCCAGCTTGACCACTATAGTTCAGTTCTCCTCTGGGATGCTTCAATGTCTAGGCCATTTCTCTGAAGTGGCTAATGAGGTGGCTTGTACACTACTCTGGCTCCCAGCCTGGGAATTTTAATACTAAATGGAGATATACCCTATCTCATAGAACTCAAAGGGACTTTGAGAGATCAGCAAGTCTAGTGCCCTGCCCTTATGGCAGGACCAATCCCTGAGGGTATGTCTACGCTACTAACAGCCATTAGTTCGAATTAACTTTGATAGCCGCTACACATACAAACCGCTAGTTCGAACTTAATTCGAACTAGCGGAGCGCTTAATTCGAACTAGGTAAACCTCATTCTACGAGAACTAACGCCTAGTTCGAATTAGCTAGTTCGAATTAAAGGCTATGTAGCCACTTAATTCGAACTAGTGGGAGGCTAACCCTTCACAGCTTGCCCTGGTGGCCACTCTGGCCAACATCAGGGAAACTCTTCTGCCCCCCTCCCGGACCCGGAGCCCTTAAAGGGCTACGGGCTGGCTACACAGTTTGTGCCAGTTGCAAGCCTGCCAGCATCCAGCCAGCAGACCCTGCACCTGGCACGCCATGAGCCAGCCACCCGATGCCACCCAGCCCTCCGCCTCTTCCTGGGACCAGCCTGGCGGCTCCCATGAGCCTGCCCGGGGCCGCAAGAGGCGGCGCCCGCTTGGTCAAGTGTGGAGATCGTGGACCTCATCGAGGTTTGGGGGAAAGCCTCCAATATCCACGATCTCCGCACTAGCCACAGGAACGTGGCCATGTATGGCCGCATGGCTGACAGCCTGGCCGCCAGAGGCCACCAGCGGACCCGGGAGCAGATCCGCTGTAAAATAAAGGACCTGCGGTAGTCCTACTCCCAGGCCTGCCTGCCAGGGGCCAACCCAGAGGCCTGCCCCCACTTTCAGGCCCTGGACCACATCCTGGGGGCTCACGCCATCCATGCCCCCCGGGTGGTCATCAACCCCAGGGCAGAGGGACCCATCCTGGACACCGAGGAGGAGGAGCCGGAGGATGCAGAGAGCTAGGAGCCTGCTGGGAGCCTGCCCAGGACCCAGGACCCCCGAGGAATCCCACAGACCACATCTCCTGTGTCGTCCAAGGCCAGGGAGGCCTCCACCTGTGAGTACCATCATGCTCCTCTTATGTGTACGGGCGGGTGTGGGGGAGGGAGCCCAGGGACAGTGCGCCTGGGCCTTGCCCACCATGGAGCAGCAGCTGGGTGTCATTCAGGGGCCCTGGCCTTGCAGAGGGGGGCTGGGTTTCACCCACCTTGTCCCCAGGGAGAATTGACCACTGCTCTTGTTTCACCACAGCCACAGCACCTGGGACTGCAGTGCGCACCACCCCGCCTGCAACAGCCACCTGCGCCCGGGCCAGGAGGCATGCCAGGAATGAGGAGGACTACCAGCGGCGGCACCTCTGGTTCATGGAGCTGCTGCTCCGCAACCAGGAGCACTGGGTCCAGGAGGACCTTCAGCTGCACCAGCAGAGTGTGGATGCACTGGAGGAGCAGGGCCGTGCCCTTAGAGGCCACCTCCAGACCCTAGTGGACCGGTTCCTACCTCCTCCTGCTCCGCCTCCTGCGGCTGCCCCAGCTCTTGCTCCTCCTCCCACCCCTGCTCCCTCTGCTGCCCCTGCTCCCTCTCCCGCTTCCTCCACACCCCCCCATCCCTCCTGCCCCACCCTCCACACTCATTCCCCCCCGAGACCCCGCACCCGCAGTGTTGCGAGACGGGAGAGCCAAATGGACACCCAAGCCTGAGCTTTCCCTTCCCTTCCTCCCCTTCCACCCCCTTTCAGTTCCCTCCTCCCAGGTTTCCCCCTCCCTTCTCTCACCCTCACTCCTCCCCCCCACCCCAGTTATGTAAAATAAAGAGAGGGTTTTTTTCGCCAAAACAGGTGTCTTTATTTGACATTAGGAAGGGAGGTTAGGGAGGGAAATGGGAAGGGGGGAGGGTGGAAGAAGGCCCCAGTGGGGCATGCAGGGAGAGGTCAGTCCTCTTCCTCCACATGGAAGCTCTCCCGCAGGGCTTCCCGGATCCAGACGGCCCCCCGCTGGGCTTCCCAGACAGCGGCGGTGCGGGGCTGAGCGTACTGTCCAGCCATGCGGTCAGCCTCAGCCATTCAGGCTGGCAGGAAAGCCTCCCCCTTTCGCTCGCACAAATTGTGCAGCACACAACATGCTGCCACCATGGGAGGGATGTTGTGCGCGGCGAGGTTGAGGTGGGTGAGGAGGCACCTAAATCGGGCTTTCAGTCGCCCGAAGGCCCCCTCAATCATGATGCGGGCCCTGGTCAGACTCGCATTGAAGGCATGGCGGGAGGGGTTGAGGTGCCCCGTTTAGGGCTTCATGAGCCAGGGCTGTAGGGGATAGGCCACATCCCCCACCAGGCACACGGGCATGTCCACGTCCCCGACCCTGATGTGGCGGATGGGGAAGAAGGTCCCGGCGTGCAGCCTCTGGCACACGGAGGAGTTCCGGTAAACCCTTACGTCATGTGCCTTGCTGGACCAGCCCACATTAATGTCCGTGAACTGTCCCCAGTGGTCACACATGGCCTGCAGGAGGACGGAGAAGTACCCCTTGCGGTTGACATACTGGGAGGCCTGGTGTTCCGGGGAACGGATTGGGATGTGCATCCCGTCGATGGATCCCCCGCAGTTGGGGAAGCTGCGGGCGCCGAACCCCCGGAGGACGGCGTCCGGGTCGGCGAGGCTCACCACCCTGCGGAGCAGCACCCAGTTGATGGCCTTGACCACCTGCGGAGAGACACAGCAAAGCGCGAATCAGTGGGGCACCCGGGTGGCTGGGAGTGTTCATGCCCTGGCAGTGTCCCATGCCCCACTCCCGGGAGCAACCCCCCCGGGCGGCGTGTAGTACAGCTGGGAGAGACCGGCGCCTCCGGTGCGGGGCACTTTCGCCTCCTCCTCCCCCATCCCCCTGTTTTCCCTGGGGAGGCCCATCCCCTCCTTGCAGCATCCTTCCCCCCCGGCCCAGTGGCTGGCGAGTGCCGTACCTGCATGAGCACTGCTACAACGGTGGATCTCCCCATGCTGAACTGGTTCCCGATGGATCGGTAGCTGTCTGGCGTAGAGAGCTTCCAGAGGGTGATGGCCACACACTTCTGGAGGGGGATGGTGGGTCTCATGCAAGTGTCCCTTCTGCGCAGAGCAGGGGCGAGCCACTCGCAGAGCTCCAGGAAGGTGTCCCTCCTCATCCTGAAGTTCTGGGTCCACTGTTGGTCTCCCCAGCGCTCCAGGACGATGCAGTACCACTAGTCGCTGATGGTGTCCAGACGCCAGATGCGGCGGGGCACGCCGGCACCTGGGCGCCGCTGCAGCTGGGCCATGGCCCCCAGGGTGTCCAGGCAGAGAGGCAGGAGGCTGACGCGCACCAAGTGCAGCCAGGAAGCCTCCAGCCATTGCTGGCAGGCTTGCAGCAGCAAGTCCATAAACTGCACCAGAAAGTGCAGGGCGAGCTCTGGCTCCATGTTGCCACCTGTGGTGGCGTCCCCGAAGGGAAGAACCGACACACACGGGTGCAGAGAAAAACGCTTTTCTGTCCCTCGGCGAGGTAGGCAAGCAAGCGGAAAAGCTGAGAACCGGCTGTCCAGGGGGGTCCCTTTAAGCACGAGCCTCAGATAGCCTCAGACAGCAGCCACACAAAGCACCTACTGACCTGATGCCCTGCCAGAACCGGTTTCAGCTGCCCTTAAATGCCCCCCTGCGTCCAATCAGTGTGGACGCGCTAGTTCGAATTAGCAAAACGCTAATTCGAACTAGTTTTTAAGTCTAGATGCGCTAGTTTGAATTAGCTTAGTTTGATTTAACTAATTCGTACTAAGTTAGTTCGAATTAACGCTGTAGTGTAGACATACCCTGACAGATTTTGCCCCAGATCCCTAAATGGCTCCCTGAAGGATTGAATTCACAACTCTTGGTTTAGTAGACCAAAAAAATGCTCAAACCACTGAGCTATCCCTCCCTTGTAGATAACAGCCCTCTGATGTTTCCCTTTCACTGTGTCACATGGCTTCTCTAATTCCCTAGGCCACTTCCAAACACTGACTTCACCATTACATCAGGGCCTTGTCCTAAAGGAGTCCTAGGATGTGTCTACACAGCAAAATTATTTCAGAATAATGATCATTATTCCGAAATAACTATGTGAGCGTCTACACAGAAATTTATTCTTTTGAAATAATTTTGGGTGGCTTATTCCAACTTCCGAAAACCTCATTCTATGAAGAATAATGACTATTCCAAAATAGCTATTTCAAAATAAGGCGTGTGTAGATGTTCCATTTCTGCTATTCCAAAATAGCCACTCACCAGGGCCATTCAAAGCTATTCCTCCTGGGATAGCACATCTACATTAGGGAAGTCTCGGACTAATTTTGAGGCTTCCCTGCAGTGTAGACTTGCTCTTTCAAAATAAGCTATTTTGGAATAACTATTCCTGAATAGCTTATTCCAAAATAACTGCAGTGTAGACGAAGCCATTTATTAATAAACCTTTAGATTATAAATTCTAAAGGATTGGCCCAGAGTGATCTTCTGGGTAAGATCCTAAGTGTAAACTGACTGGGAACTGTGGCTGGTTCTTTGGGACCGGAAAGACCCATTCGGGGTAGGTGAGATTGGGTTCTATAACCCCTCACATGTGTTCAGGCCTAGGGCTGATTGTGGCACAAGGAAAGCTGGGATGCGTGAGGAGTTTTGGTCGTGAGGCTTCCTGCTGGCCGGATTGGCATCTGAAGTGCTCGGTGTGACTGGGTTGTGGCCTATTGGGAAAGGTCTCTAGTCTTGGGCTTTAAGGAGCCCTGATTTTGAGCAATTCGCCCTGAGCGGACACACACAGCAGTGACCAGACCTGGCCTGACCCGTCACAGTAGTATATACTACTGCTATTTTGAAATAACTCCCAAGTGTAGACCAGGTCTCACCCAGGCCTACCCCATCCATACTCTTGCAGCTCCAGCATGGAACTCAACTCTCTCTTGTCCTGAAGCTCTTCTTATACTAGGCTGGTGCGCCCTGGTTGCCTATGTCCCACACGGTCACTCTAGGCAGCTTGGAGGACTCTATCCACTGCCCTTTTGGGGGTCAGGGTGTGACAGGATCACAAGACCTCCAGCAGGGGTCTCAGAGGGTCTGGTGTACTCAGAGGGATTTATGATAGCACTGAAACACAATCCAGAATACAAATCCAGAATAAAAGATGAGGAAGGTATCAACTTTGGAGGAGGGGAAAAGGTTTTGAGTCAACTGAAATGTTTCATTTTGAGGTTTTTGAAAATATTTCATTTCAAGGTCGATATTTTATTTAAAAACACCTAGTTCATTTCAATTTTGAAACAAAAAGTCTTTTCAAACCAACCTCCCCCAACCATGTTCATTTTGAAAATGACAATGCCTTCATTCTGTAATTTATAAACTTTTCTCTAACTTTTTTTTTTCAAAATGGGAGGTTTGTTGAAACTGACCATTTCCCACTAGCATTTTGATTTCGGCAAACTGATCTGTTCCTGTAGGAAAATGTTGTGTTGAAAATTTCCCAACCCGTGCTAGCAGGTATTACTAAATAAAGAGCGAACATTGGATTAAGGAGAAGCCAAGAGCTTGCCTGGCCTAACCTTGCATCTACTCTGCAAAGATATTACCTCTCCTTTTCTTTTTCTTCTCCTTTCATACCAAGAATAATGCCTCCTCCCTATTCTGTTGTCCCTTCCCCTTTCCATACCTTTTTCTTTGTTCCTTCAATCTCTACTTTGTCCTCCTACCTACCCCCTTAGAATAATATGCTTATTTATCTGCCTCCTTTTTTATTCTCCTCTCCTTGCTCTGTTACCTTTTTCCCCTTTCCTTTGTGCTCTTCTCTCTATTCACTCCTGTTGTTCCACTCCTTTGTGATGTCCAATTAAATATATAGAAGAGAGCTTTTTGTCAGGTTTTTATTTGATCCACCTAAGTATGGAGATTTTATGTTTCTATAGAAGTATATTTGATTAGGTATATTTTATATGTTTTAAAGTCACTTTGTAGAATATAATGCAAGCACAGCACAAAGGGACAATTGCAAAGAGAAATATACTAAAAAACTCTTCATAAGCTCTATTTAAAAGTCTCCTTTTCAGCCAGCCCAGCAGGATGTCCAGGCTAGATCAAAACATCTGTCAGGCTGCATGTTAGACACCTCAGCACTAAAAAGAGCTTACCTTACATTTCACAAGCACAAAATGGATTATGTTGTGTCACCTATGAAACATGGTGCTGAGTAAAAGTATGGTTATAAGCTATTATAAACCTTACTTTCAAAAGTCAGTGTTATGACTGGTGCATTAGCATTTCTTATTTCATAGAAATAGGACCATTAACATAAAAAGAAAGTCATTCTTAACTGATTTTATACTGCAGGGACAAGGCTGTGGGGAAATAGGTGTCTTTTTTGATACAATTAACCTATCCTTTATTAGAACTAATACCAGAATGTATAGGAAAGCAACAAAACGTTTCATACCAAACCATTGCAATTGGAGGAAAACCAGTTAAGTTAAAACTTCAAGAAAATGGTATTTTACTTTTGTTTAGTATCAGAGGGGTAGCCATATTAGTCTGGATCTGCAAAAGTGACAAGGAGTCCTGTGGCACCTTATAGACTAACAAATGTATTGGATCATAAGCTTTTGTGGGCAAAGACGTAGTGGGCCTTTGCCCACGAAAGCTTATGCTCCAATACATCTGTTAGTCTATAAGGTGCCAAAGAACTCCTTGTTGTTTTTACTTTTGTTTGTAATTTAAAGGTGTAGAATGATAAAGCACTCAAGGTTTCAGTGAGCATGTGGTTTCCAATTGATGGGCAAACCTGGACTGTATGACTTTTGAATAAATAGTTATCTAGTAAATTATATCCCTCTTGACAGTATGTAGAAATGGCTAGACTCATCAGTGCTACTGTGTTGTATTAAGTATAGGAACTTTCAGAGATTCCTCATGTACCCAACACATTCTTTTATGTTCTTCTGGATCCACTAGAAAGAAAGGTTTTGATGGACTCTTAACAGTAAAAAACTAGCAAATCTGAGTACAGGTTGAAACTCTCTTAACTGGGATTCTCTGGTCTGGCAACATCCATGGTCCAGCATGTATGTTGCAGGACCAGAGAGTCCCAGTGGAGGGCCAGTGGCAAGGATCCCTGTGGAGTTGGCAGGTCAGTGGGCTGCCTGCTGCGAGTTGATGGTGGGGCCTTCCAGTGCATGGCATGGCTATCCTGCAGGTCCCAGAGCTCCAGTGTGGGGCTGTCCAGTAGGTAAGTCTCGGAGCTCCAGTGTGGGGCTGTCCAGCAGGTCCCAGAGGCATGGCAGCGATGGCTGCTCAGTGGGGTTGGCAGGGTGGAGAGGCCAGCAGGAAACGGGGAGCCAGCCTGGAGGCTAGGCCAGGGAGGCTGGTAGCAGGAGTCCAAAATGACCTCCTCTGGTCCAGCAAAATCCCTCATTCAGGACCAGTCAGGTCCTGACCATGCCATACCAGGAAGGTCCAACTTGTATCATCCTGCAAATTCTTTTTCATGTAAGTTGTTCCATTGATCAGTCTCTGGTGCAGTAATGGTGAACTCGTGTTTTGCACAAGAGACAATAGAAATAGCACATACATGCAGAAGATTCTTATTACTTTGCATGGCTGATGTCCTTTCTGACCACTCTGGGAGGGAGAATGATAGATAATACCCAAAGAAAAAGTTGTGCAATGTCTTCAGAAGAACTCTGTGACTTGTGTGCAGAGCAGAAACTTTCAGAGTTTGTTATGTCAGTGATCTGTGAGCAAAACTGGAAATTGTGGCACCAGAGGCAGTTAGGAGGACATAATCAAAGCAGGGCTAAAACTAGATATTGTTATAGGCTGGGGACCAACTGGCTAGGTAGCAGTTCATCAGAAAAGAACCTGGGGATTACAGTGGATGAAAGCTGGATATGAGTCAACAGTGTGCCCTTGTAGCCAAGAAGGCTAATGGCATATTAGGGTGCATTAGGAGGAGCATTGGCAGCAGATCCAGAGATGTGATTATTCCTCTTTATTTGGAACTAGTGAGACCACATTTGGCATATTGCGTCCAATTCTGGGCCCCCCACTACAGAAACGATGTGGACGCATTGCAGAGGGTCCAGCAGAGGGGCAACCAAAATGATTAGGGGGCTGAAGCACTTGGCCTACGAGGAGAGGCTGAGGAATTTGGGCTCATTTAATCTGCAGAAGAGAAGCATGGGGGGGGGTTGATAGCAGCCTTTAATGTCCTGAAGGGAGGTTCCAAAGAGGATGGAGAGAGGCTGTTCTCAGTAGTGACGGAAGGCAGAACAAGGAACAATGGTCTGAAGTTACAGTGGGGGAGGTCTAGGTTGGATATTAGGAAAAACTATTTCACTAGGAGGCTGGTGAATCACTGGAATGGGTTACCCATGTAGGTGGTGGACTCTCCATCCCTCGAGGTTTTTAAGCCTCGGCTTCACAAAACACTGGCTGGGATGATTTAGTTGGGGTTGGTCCTGCTTTGGGCAGGGGGCTAGACTCGATGACCTCCCAAGGTCTCTTCCACCCCTATGATTCTAGAAGAGTCTGGGGGAAGAAAGAAGAACTAAGGAAGTATTTGCATCAGGGCAAAAAGGAGGCAGAAAAGGTAGAGTGACCTGGGCTATGTCTAGACTCTTCTCCTGGGCTATGTCTAGACTGCAAGCCTCTTTCGAAAGAGGCTTTTTCGAAAGTATCTTTCAAAAAAGCTTCTTTCGAAAAAGAGCGTCTAGACTGCAAGCAGTACTTTCAAAAAAGCAAGCTGCTTTTTCGAAAGAAAGCAGCGAGTGAGTCTGGATGCTCTCTTTCTAAAAAGCCCTGTTGGCATTCAAGAACGCCTTTTTTCGAAAGAGCTCTTTCGAAAAAAGGCATTCTTCCTCATGAAATGAGGTTTACCGCCGTCGAAAGAAAAGCCGTGTTCTTTCGATTTAATTTCGAAAGAACACGGTTGCAGTCTACTTTTAAGGCTACTTTTTTCGAAAAAACCCCTGAGTCTGGACACAGCCCTGCAGTTTAAGGCAGTTGTTCTCAGTGTTTTCCCACACTGATTTAATTTAAAAAAAAATACAAAATTTACAATGATGTTTAGCATTTCAGCCAATGACCTCAAAGTTCTGAATGTGTCTTCTTCCAGGGTTTTTACATCTTTGTTTTGTACAGCTAGTACCATGAACCTATCCCCAGGGTTTTTCCTTCCACCCTCCATAACTGCTTCTCTCTACTACTTAAGAGAAACACACATGGACTGCTGTCACTGGGCATGGGACATAGTCCATTATCACAGGAAATGGCTGAGCTGAAAAAGAGAAATATAAACATGGAGAAGAGGAGTACTTTTCATTTTCTTGCCAAGATATGGATTGCTCAACAAAATAAGGACCATTAAAATGGCTGCGTGCCCTACTGAGAACACTTTAATTATGTCTAGCATTTAGCACATTATCATTTGTGGCTTCAGGAAGACAATAGTCTTTTTTAAATAAAATAAATTTTGAGACACATAAGCTATTCAGAAATCTTAGAGAGTTTAGGTTAGATGTTAGATTCAACTCAGCTATGAACTAAATCTGCAGTACTTTCTCTAGTGGATGCTTAAAGTATGTACACGTAGGTATTCTTTCAGAAACATGTTTTCCTATATAAACAATGCTAGTTTATGATTAGTTAAGCTGTGATATTTACTTCAAGTGATAGCTATTTGATTAATCATTTCATCCTAAACAGGAGCTAATAAATTGGCCTAATGCAATTGTTTGGAAGTGCTGTGTAATTTACACAATAATTTCTGATGGAAAGCTTCCTGCACAGTTTTATTAACCTTAAATTTGAAATGTTCAGAATGCAATCAAAAGAATTTTATGGCATTTAAAGGAATATAAAGTTGGCTAGATTACTAGCTCATTTATACAAATCCTTTTTCCTTTAATACTAGGACCAAATTTTAGCTTTCTCAGAAGTATAAAGCTCACAATATTTCATTTTCAAGCACTTCAGGATGGTTCCAACAGGCGAGCATCAAGGTCATGTGAAATCCCCATAACACTGATACCAGGCCCTGCCATTCTCCACAAGATCATGAAAATGGCCTCTCCTTATGTAGCCAGACAGGAACCCCCTTGTAACATCCATTTTTGCTTGCCTGGAGCATACAGGGCACACAGAGCAGAAGGCCCAGGCTGTGTGACCGTGAATGGCTATAAACAGAGATATGCCAATTGCTGACCAAGAGGCTGCCAAGGAGTGCCCTTGACTGAAACCCATATTGATACAAACACACATCCATCCGCGGGGGGAGGAATCTCTCGCCCAGTAAAAAAATGTCTAGTGCTCACAATTTAGTTATCTCTCTTGCAAGTGTAAATTAACTTGAAACTTGCTTGTAAGAACTGGCGCCACAAAACGGACCAGTAGAATTCGGCATCTTAGATAAGAAAGAGAATACGGGCCCCCAGGGGTATAAAGATAGGTCCAGCAGCGCATTCTCTTTGAGTGTCAATCTACCATCTATCTGCTGGTCGGGTTAGGTGTTTGATCTCCCGAGGTTCCAAGGGGACGCCCACCTCGTATTCGTCTTTCCTAGGAATTGAGAGACCGGCCCTGGCCTGACACGCTGGAGTCGAGAGGCACAGAAAGGGGTAAAAATTGTACCTGGATGTGGTCCTTTGTTTAAGTATATATATACATAAACTTAGAGCTCTTTAAAGATTAAGCTGTCACTTGGTACCATTATTTCTATTTTCTATCTTTATTTTCTTTGTAACCATTTTTAAAATCTGTATTTGTTAGCATTTAAGAAATAGAGCAATAGCCATTGTAACCATATGCTTTTTATAAGTCTTTTAATAAACCTGTAACTGTTTAAGCTTTAACCTGACTCCTTCAGTTGCTGTAACAGAACCAAGCACAATTTAAAAGAACTTCAGCCGGTCATAAAAGGACAGACATAGGGAGAGCTTGGGCGTTTGGATCTGTGTCACTCCCAGGTGACAAGATCCGTTGGGGCACCTTTCCAGCCTTTCCCAGGCTGCCCGCTGCGAAGGAACCCCTGTGTTCTAGCAGTTAAAATCTAAGGTGTAATAAGCTCTTTCTATATAACGGGGCATCTGTTGGCCTGCTGGCCACCCTCTGCGACAGGACCCCGGTCCTAGCAGTAAAAACACGGACGTTAAACCTTTTCTCGGAAGCATACACACACACACTGCCCTGACCGTCGGCTGACACCTTAAAAAGTTCTTTTGCTCTAGAGTAGCCTTTGAGGTCATTGGCAGTTCTTAGGGTAGCCCTGTTGACTTGAAACTTTTAACTATTAGCTGCTTGATATTGATGAAGAGTTTCTTGATATTCTGCATTTGGCAGGTGTTTGAAATCTGATTTGAGCCTTATGAAATCACCTGCAATTGTTGACTTTGATTCTAATTCAGTGAAGCCCTTGTACACAGTTAATTTTGAGCCTGTGTCAGTAGCTCTGTTGACTCCTAATGACAAGTCTGGCCTTTGGTGTAGAGCTGGAAATTTAAATATATATATATATTTAAGAAAATCATGTTGAAAATGTCATTAAAAATCAACATTATTCAGATAGTTGGAAATACTCCATTTAAGTGCTATAATTGATGAAGGGGGAATTTGTATGTCAGAGAGGTGCACTGGCACACTGATATTCTTAGACAATACTTGTCACATTTGTGATATGTTGACCCTGCTTTTAGGGTGAGAGCCATTCACCCAGCTTCCTTGAGGACAGTGAAAGGAGCTCTTAGGAACAACTCTTGTCAGCAACATAGGCTCTTCCATTAAACCCTACTTTTTATTTACAGTAGGACAGTCTCAGAGCATGAATGTGCCTTTGTGTGAAGCATTCTCAGTACCAGAAGTCTTTGAAATTACAGGGTTTTTCTTTGTCAGTGTAAGGAGTCTAGACCAACAACATAGTCTCCCTCTGACTCAGAAGAGGAAGGGCTCTCTAAGAACCCTTGGTGGGTGGACCCAGCCTCACCCAGCCCCGCCCACTGGAAGCAGGGAGGCGGGACCCAGAGTATAAGAGCTCAGTGCTCATTTGGAGCCCAGTGGCTGAACAGGCCAGATACTTGATCCCAGCTCCCACAGTGAAGGATCCCAGCCATGCTGTGCCTGATGGGAGGACTGGGTTGGAGCACCAGACTCTGGTAACTGGCCAGACTCTGTTAACTGTCCCAGACCATGGAGAGGCCTCCAAGATCCCCATTGGGACCTGATGATTGGACTGGAGCAGCCGGGTCCTAGCTGGAGCTGGAGCCAATGGACAAACTGCCAGCACCTCTGTTCCCAGCTGACCCTGAGGAGCAGGGCCAGAGGCAAGTAGGCCCCCAGGGGGAACTGGGAAGCAGCCCAGGGATAGCTGACCCTGGGGTGGCTGAGAAAATCGAGGTCAGGTGGGCAGCACATTGCAGCTTGGATCCTCACTGACCCACAGACATGACCAGCAAGTTGTGATCCGGATCCCTGCCAACCCAATGGCTGCTGTGCTGCTGTGCTGCCACTGCCATCCTGGGCTGGGACGCAGTGGAGTGGGTGTGCCTGCGTCCCCCTTACCAGCCCTCACCTCAGATGGGAGGTTTTCCCTGGGGGGCGAGGGGGGAATCCCCTGCACTTGTCAGCTCTCTACCAGCTAGGAGACATGACCCCCACCTGGCTGGAACCCAAATGGAGCCTTAAACTGCTATCGAACCACCCCTAGTAAACTTTTGTGTTGCTGCCCTGCCCTGACCCAGGACTGGGCCTTATAAACTGCTTGGTTATACACTGTGACATTGCAATTCCCCCTTTAATGGGCAATAGCAGGAGTCAGCACTGCCTCCTGCTGACATGGACCCTTTAAAGTCAGGCTTTACACAAATAAATTTGCTTTCTGGCATTCTATGATGAGATCCCCAAGCTGCAACCTGGAACTGTAGCTTGGGGATCTCAAACCTGGGCTGTCGCACCCATTGCTTTATAAGTGACAAGCTGCAGTCCCCTCCGGGTGCTGTTATCACTTAGCCCAACAGCCTTTAGAGCCCCACATCCAGCTAAATTGCATAAATACTCCCTGAGCCAGCCACAAATTTCACACAGAGAAAGGCACTAGCAAATTTGCCAAGCCCCCAGCCTTGCAGGCTGATTTGTATCATTCTTGCCCTAGGCAGAGGCCTGACCAGTGTAAGTTCATTACCCAGTATACCCATTTCTTGTTATGGTGAGGATGTACATTATTCTTTGTATCCTGAGCTGAGATTTCCCAGGCACTTCAACCAAAACACTCTGTTTTAGATGAAATATAAAACAGATTTATTAACTACAGAAAGAAGGATATTAGGGGATTATAAATCAGAGGTGAGCAAAGCAATAAACGGCCTGCAGGCCTGACATGGTTCTCCAGGTCTAGCCTCTATCAGGGTGCTTTATTTAACTGCGGGTCTTGCAGCTCCTGTTGGCCGTGGATCACTGTTCCCAGCCAATAAGAGCTGTGGAAAGCGGTGTCCTGGTCAGTACTATTTCATGCAGCTCCACTTGGCTAGGAATGGGCACTGAAAGAGGCCATTCCTGTGGATGTACACGTATATAAAGCACTGGTGGCTCTCCAGGGGCAACTCTGATAAACTGTCACAAGCTCATTGCCCACCCCTGTTATAAGTTGTAAGCACAAAAGGTTAAAGTTACCAAAGTAAATAAAAGTTAAGCACACAATCTAAATTCTGAACCTTATTAGACTGAGCAATATTTGCCTCAAGCACTGGATATTGTAGATTACTGTCCTTAATACTCAGACTTTCTCTTTAAGCCTGGGGGCAGCCTCCTTAGTTCACATCTTTGTCTTCCCAGAATTCCTGTTGCTTTCAGCATAGGTGAAGGAAGAGAAAGGCAATCACGTGATGCTACTATCCCTTGTCTTGTACCTTTAGTCCATGTGCCTCAAAAATGGAAAATAATAACACAGACGTATCCTGGTTGGCTTTGCTGAGTCGCTGATATACGTAATCCCCCATTGTATGATGGTTGTACAATTCTCTTACAGAATTGAAAACCCCTTGTTTACAACTCTCTAGCTGATGAGTAGTTGTGATGATCTTTGAATGACTGCCATAGTGCTGACCACTTCCTTTTTTGGATGACTCCCAGATTTACAACATATTTCAATAACAACCCTACTGCAAAATTTGTAACTCCTTTTATTCATATTTTGTCAGAATGAAAGGTTTCAGCAGAGCATGACCTTGTGTGAGATCTTACATCACAGGCTTTGTATGAAATATCATAACACTACATGATGAAAAATATGGGGATGACAGGGTGCTATTTTGAGGTATAATGAATCACACATTCATATACAGATACAATCCCGTCAAACTCACCGTAAAAGCAAACTGATTTTTCAAAAATATGTATGAACATAGCTCTTTCTGATTGTGGAACAGAAGAATGGTGGGTGGAGATCTGTGGGAGCTTGGAGAAGATGTATAATTATATTCAATACATGGTGCAACGAAGAATACACACGAAGTATCATCCACGTCACCCAGGGAAACCAGATTATTAGGGTCCCATCTGAATACCTCATATCATGACTGCAGCTAAGGGGTAGAAACATCTTTCCATGAGGATAACGTGGACAGTTTATTGCTTATGATAACATAAAAGTCAGAGGGTGCATCTACACAGTGGTGCTATTTTGGGATACTTTCAGTGTCCCAAAACAGCTATTCTGCAACTTTTAAGCAAGCCTGTTACTTCAAAATATAACAGGCTCGCTATTCTGATGTCCCTGTAAACCTAGTTCCACAAGGATTAAGGAATGTTTCAGAATAGTGGTTTATTTCAAAATTAACTTGAAATAAGAAACAATTTGCATAGCTCAAATTACATAGCTTATTTTGAGCTAAGGGTGCCATGTAGACACACCCTCAGAGAGGCTAGAAGGTACATGAAGCTTAATGGAACCAAACATATTACAGAAGAAAAAAGTTGAGTCCAATCTAACTTTATAGTCATAGCAATAAACCAAAAAGAAATTACTTTGCCCCCTGTGATGGAGGCTCATAAAAAACTGTCTATATTAGAGACTCAAGCCTGATATGAAGTACATTGTCATTAGAAACATATTGGTCATATTAATTCAATGAGGGAGAAACCACAAATGTGTCTCAGTGGACTTAAAGGAAATCATCATAATTAGAGAACCATGTCAGATGTTGTTAACTGCTTCTTAGATTACTAGAAAAGAACAGCATTGTTAAATTTCACAATGCGTACCTATGCTGCAGGTATTGAACATAAGGATAATTTAATGACCAATTGCACGGGAAACAATGGGGAATTGCAAACTGTGTAACTGACACCCATTTAAAAAAAACATGCCCTTAATGTTTACTATTTGAATAATGTGCTTTTATTGTTCACAGAGTACACTTCTGATACTGAAATAATATCAAAGCAATATGGGAGCTATTTCAGATGTGATCGATGGCATCATGAAATATTTCATAGGAGACTAGCATTGCTCAGTGCTCACATTAGGCTCAGAAGTGCTAGTTTTATGATTTTTAAAACATCAATTCCCTATACAATGAAAACTTTATGTGCACCAAAAGTAGATTTGTAGGTGAACTTTCAGACTGCTGGGCTATTCAAAATGGATGCAGGCTTCTTATAAGCTGCACTTACTTACAGAGAAAGTTAAATTTTATACTACTCCAGACCAACCTGATAGTCACATTCATGTCCATTTCAAAAGTCTGGGATTATAAAGAAGATAAAGTGATTTTTTTTAAAAACAAAACAATTCAGCTTAAGTTAAAGAGAATAAACACTGTTCACATTTTATTTGTACGTAAGTATTATATGCAGTTTGGAGTTAAGTCTAGTCTCCTCACCAATCCCTACAATGTTTTTATCCTTGTTTTTTACATGAGTATAAACTTTATATCCATGGCATAAACTCTGCAGCCGTGCCCCCAGGAAAATCAATGTCTCCTCTCCCCTCTTGTGAGTGTACATCAGAAATGGAATGGGGGTGGGGAGCACTCTTATTTGGGAGGAAGTGGAACTTCAAGGGAGATTTCTTTTTTTCTGGAGGGGAGGGAACGGAACAGGTGCACTTAGAACCTTCCAGAAAGTGAATTGATGTACTGGAAGCAGTCCTGATCTTGTAGAAATGGGAATACTAGGGACTGGTGGCAATCACCGGAGCATTCATGGTAGATGGCAACATTCTGAGGTGACCAAGAGCCTATGGAGAGCTCTTGTGCCTGGGAACTGGGAGCCTGAATAGGGTAGGATTGCTGGTAACCTCTAAGAGCAAGGTTGGGAAGTTAGTCAGTTCTGAGGTAAAGAAGCTGTGGACAGGGCTTTATCCAGAGACTAGACTGGTGGGCTGTGTCTAGACTGGCAAGTTTTTCTGGAAAATCAACTGCTTTTCCAGAAAAACTTGCCAGCTGTCTACACTGGCCGCTTGAATTTCCGGAAAAGCACTGACGATCTCATGTAAAATCATCAGTGCTTTTCCGGAAAAACTATGCTGCTCCCGTTTGGGCAAAAGTCTTTTTCCAAAAGACTTTTGTCCAAAAGGGCCAGTGTAGACAGCATAGTACTGTTTTCCGCAAAAAAGCCCCGATCGTGAAAAAGGCGATCGGGGCTTTTTTGCAGAAAACCGCATCTAGATTGGCCACGGACGCTTTTCCGCAAAAAGTGCCTTTGCGGAAAAACATCCTGCCAATCTAGACGCGCTTTTCCAAAAATGCTTTTAACGGAAAACTTTTCCGTTAAAAGCATTTCCGGAAATTCGTGCCAGTGTAGATGTAGCCGTGGTGTAGTGTCACAGCAGGCCTGTGGGTGAGTCTGTTCTTTAAGAGACATAGAAAAAACATTCCTTTAGAGATACATCCCCACAGTTTAGTAAAACAAGGCCCTAGGAAAGCAGAGAAGGAAGCTGGGGGCAGAAGGCGCTGCTTCAGAGACTGGAGTATAAGATACAACTTAGCCTATGATGGGGTCCATTGCATGTGTGCTTCAGCTGCACTTACACAAAAGGGCAGCAGGAGCTTTTTGGAAGAGGGAGATGAGGCTACTGCTCTGCATAAAGACACAGGGTAATTATCCATCTCCTATCTCCTGCAGCCAGAGTTGGATCAGACTTTAGAAGGGGCCAGACATGATCCATCTCCAGTCTCCTTGAGCCAGACTTTAATGAGGTTCCAGAAGGGACCAGTTTGCTATGAAGCAAGAACACAATCAGGGATGTCACTGGGCAGCTCACTTAAAGGAAGACAAGATCTGGAGCAGAGGCCAAGATACGTAAGTCAGACAACTGGGGAAGACAAGGAGGGCCTAACATTTGGAAGGTCTAAACAGAGGCTTGAGATGGTTTGGTGAAACTTCACCAATGGGCTTTAAAATATTTGTAACATCGCCTTTTAGTGTTTGATTACATGGAGGAAAGAAAGGTGTAGCAGGGCCATGTGTATATTATCTCATGAGGGGCATGGTCCTGAAGTCCTTGCTCATCTTCTACTCCATCAAAATTCCAAATGAAAACAATAGCATGTGCAGATTTATTAAATAACTGCATGGCTCTTTCTAGCTTCTAAATCTGAATGCTTTTTACATGATAATTATTTTTGAACTTTTGTCAGTGTAACTGCTAATTATTGTTAATCTTCAGTCTATTGTATCTGCAAAAGAGTAGGCAAAAGCACTGTTTTTTTTAACTCTTTACTCCACCTTGTTCTATACTTTGCTTTTTATACTCTTTACTCCACCTAGTTCTGTCAAAAAGCTGCATTCTTCTGTTGTACTTCATATTAAGCATGGTGCAGTGAGTGGTTGAACGTTAATTAGGCTACATCTACACCGGCAGCTTCTTGCACAAGAACTCTTTTGCGGAAGAGCTCTTGTGCAAAAACTCTTCCAGAAGAGAACGTCTACACTGGCATGTGCTTTTGTGCAGGAGCATCCTTGTCAGTGTAGACGCTCTCTTGTGCAAGAAAGCTCTGATGGCCATTTTAACCTTAGGGTTTTCTTACACAAGAAATTCATGTTGCCTGTCTACACTGGCCTCTTGCGCAAGAACAGTTGTGCAAAAGGGCTTATTCCTGAGTGGGAACATCAGAGTTCTGGTGCAAGAAGCCCTGATTTCATACATTAGAACATCAGTTTACTTGCGCAAGAACACGTGGCCAGTGTAGACAGGCAGCAAGTTTTTGCACAAGAGTGGCCGCTTTTGCGCAAAATCGTGCCAGTGAAGACACAGCCTAAGACTAGAAGCCAGCTAGTTCTGAGTGCTTTAATCCTAACTCTGACTCTGTTTTGTTGTGTGACTTTGGGCAAATTGTTTAATTCCTCTGTTGGTTTGTTTTTCCTTTCTGTGCAAGGAAGACAATAGTGCTTACTGCTCTGTCTCACAAAGGTGTTATGAAGTACAAGTGGCTAACACACTGAAAGCAGCAAGCAAGATAGCGGTGGCTGTACCACTTTTACATCCACTAAATTGCTTCTTTCTAAGCAAGTAATCCCATTAGAACAAAAGGGACTGTTTGCCTAGTAAGATTCTGTTCCATGTGAATAAAGGTAGCATAAAAGGGGGATATGATAGAGGTCTATAAAATCATGACTGGCATAGAAAAAGTGAAAAAAGAGAAGTTATTTTTCTTATTCCCACAGTATAAGAACCAGGGGTCCCCAAATGAAATTAATAGGCAGCAGGTTTTAAACAAAGAGAGGGAAGTTTTTCTTCACTCAGCATACAGTCAATCTCTGGAACTCCTTGCCAGAGGATACGGTGCAGGCTAGGATTTTAACAGGGTTCCAAAAAAGAGTTAGATAGGTTCATGGAGGTTAGGTCCATCAATGGCTATTATCAATGGCTATTATCCAGGATGGGTGGGAATGGTATTCCTAGCCTCTGTTGTGTCCCCTCCTTCTGGGACATCTGGGGCATCTGGTATTGGCCATTGTTGGCAGACAGGATACTGGGCTGAATGGACCATTGGTCAGACCCAGTATGGATTGTGACAGAGTCAGGCCAGGGAGCTGCTGGAGAGAGGGGAAAAGGCAGCCCCAACGGGTAAAAACCCCTGTGAGAAGCAGAGAACTGCAGCCCAATTAGATACAGCTGGGAGGGAGCTTGCTCAAGCAGATTGGGCCCAGCTGACTTCTCTGCTGGCTGACTGAGGGCCTTTAAAAGCCTCAGCAGTTGACGGCTGGGGGGGCTGGAAGGGTGAGAGGACAAAAGGAAGGTGGTGGAGAGACAGAGGAAGAAATTGGAGAGAATAATCTGGATCAGCACTAGGTGAAGGCAACTAGGGAGGAAGCCTGAGGGTGCGTGGCTGGGCTCCCTACCATTGAGACCTGCTGCAAAACCCAACCCTTTGGGCTAGGAGGAAGAGGCCTACCCAGTGGTGGCTTGGGGAAGAGGGGCCCTTGCCACAGGGCATTCTTATCTTATGTTCTTATGAATGTGGTCCTCTATAAAGTGCTATGTTATCAATAAATATTAGAGGGGTAGCTGTGTTAGTCTGAATCTGCAGAAGCAGCGAGGAGTCCTATGGTACCTTGTAGACTAACCGAAGTGTTGGAGCATAAGCTTTCGTGGGCAAAGATTCACTTCGTCAGGTGACTCCTTGCCGCTTCAATAAATATTGAGTTTCTTCATCGAGTTCTTGCGCAGAAAGGTGTGTGGATGCTCAACAGGGGTTTCTTGCGCAAAAAGAGCCTATCACAAAAAGCACAGGTGCTCTGATGGCCATTCTGTGAATGGCCATCAGAGCTTTCTTGTGCAAAAGTGTCCATGCAGTGTGGACACTCTCTTGCACAAAAGCACATCACTTTTGCGATGCGCTTTTGAGGTGTGGATGTGCTTTTGCACAAGAAGCTTTAGTGGAAGATCTCCTCTGCAAAAAGCTTCTTGTGCAAAAACCCTGCATTGTCGACAAAGCCCTAGAGACTACCTGGGTGACCAAAATGGTACTTTTACTTTATACATCATCTTGCTTGGCAAGCTCTTCTTTCGTGCTATAGTTTCTCTACCCAATGGATGAATATACATGAACTGAACTTTCTGAATATACCCTGGCCTGAAACTTGTGCATTGTGACATCTTTCTGTGACAATGCAACTGTTTGATTTATTGCGTTGTCAGAAGTCAAATATGATGTGTGTCCGATGATTTATCTGGTCAAATAGAAACAGATACTCTGATCTCATTCCCAGCTTTTGTATAATTTGGCTGTTCCTTGAATATAACGGGACTGGTTTATGTTTCATAGCATTTAATGTACTGAAATTACCAGAAATAACAGTCATAGTAAACGTCAAACTAATGACAGTTCTCCTTATCACTGTGGAAAAGACCACTTCAGTCTTTGGGCTTAGTCTTATAGTCTAGGACTACCTCTATGTCTACACTGCAGCTCTATTTTGGGATCCTGAAATAGCTATCCCACATCTTAACGGGGCACCCATTATTTCGAAATATAACAGGCTCACTATTTTGACGTCCCTGTAAACCTCATTCCACAAGGAGTAAGGGATGTTTCGGATTAATGGGTTATTTCAAAATGTGGAAAATAAGCTATTTTGAAATCAACTTGAAATAAGCTATGCAATTCCTAGCTAATCTCCGGTGAAGAGCAGACTTTAGATAAATATTTCCTCTAACTCTTGGATTTTTCATTAAATACATGCAGTTTTTGGTGTGTAAAATGCCCTCTCACAATGTGGAAAAAACACATGATAATGGTACCACCTTGCATACCCCATAGAACATGATGTTACATTATACAATATTTATGTAACTGCTGTTTTCCAACCCTCAGTTTACAGAGCATCACAGACAATGTTTTACAAGCTTGGCCTACAGATTGACTGGTAGCCTGTTTAGCAATATATTGCTACAAGATTTGGGTCTAAGCTAGTCAAATTATTCATTATAAAAAAGTTCTTGTACAAATTGAGCCCTTTCTTACCTGAGAGCACATTGTTCACATACTGACTGAATTTCACAACTGTATCTGTTGCTTATAACCACTCAAACAGCTTACACATTTCAACCGGTATTTTCAACTTGTATTTCGTGTATTGTGTGCTGGTAAAGAAAATTAGAGGACTCCGTTAATATTAAATTAAACTGGCTCTTCACTAACAATGATTGTTTACAGAGCTGCTCCAACTGCAGGTTAGCATTTTAGCCATGTGTACAAAGACTGACTATCTGTGCTGCTCTAAACTTTCCTCTTGTACAACCTGTGATTCAACTCCTATACAAGTTGCTACATTCTATTAGCAAACTGATCGTTGTTTTTTAAATTGACTGCTCACTGCACAAGAAACTTTCTACTTACAGTCCTGCAGACTGGAAATATGCTGCTTTATTCAGCGGCATAACAGGGAGGAGAAACATCAGCTAACTAAAGAGAAAGAAAGAGAGGAATAGAGCATGACTGTAACCTGTGATAAATTGAATAACCAACTAAACTCTCGGTGACCACTTTATAGCTTGACTATTTGCTGTTCATATGATTGGTTGCTTAAGACACATGACTAGATTTTTCTCCGTGGATGATATTCTTTCTTTTAATAGAAGAATAAAAATCAATGAATTCTAAGCACTTATATTCAGTATTTTTGTATGCGTATCCGTATTTCCATATGGAAGAGTCAATTCCCTAAACATGTATGACAAAAAAACTTGGGTGAACATTTGCAAACAGTGATTAACAGGGCATGACAAAGCTGGTTGGGCCAAATGGACACTGTAAAGTCAAATGAATAGTTGTTTGTGTCATTACACTACTCTATTTTATTTAGACTTTCAGAAGTTGTTTGACAAAATCCCACACAAGAAGCTACTAAAAAAAAATAAAGTCGTAATGGAGTAAGAGGCAAAGAATGATCATGGATCAAAAAGAAACAAAAAAAATGAGTAGGGATAAATTATCAGTTTTTATCATAGCACAAATTACTAGCTGGGTACTTAAGATTCCACACTAAATCCAGTGTTTAATGCATGTATTAATGATCTGGAAGAGGATGAGACAATGAGGCAAAATTTGCTGATGACTCAAAGTTATTGTGGTTAGTAAGAAAGAGCTGATAGTACATAACTAGTTTATTAATTTAAATATTTGCATATGTTTCAGGCCTTCTGTTAACACTGCCCAGTCAACCTGACACTTCTTAATTTGAATTATTTATTATTCCAGTGTTCTGTTTCTTTTATCATGAAAAGATATAATCTGATCCTCTCTTCACTTCGGGTATGTCTACACTACCCCCCTAGTTCGAACTAGGGGGGTAATGTATGCATACCGAACTTGCTAATGAAGCCCGGGATTTGAATTTCCCGGGCTTCATTAGCATAAAGCCGGCACCGCCATTTTTAAAAGCCGGCTAGTGCGAACCCCGTGCCGCGCAGCTACACGCGGCACGGACTAGATAGTTCGGATTAGGCTACTAATCCGAACTATCTGTACGCCTCGTGGAATGAGGTGTACAGATAGTTCGGATTAGGCTTCCTAATCCGAACTATCTAGTCCGTGCCGCGTGTAGCTGCGCGGCACGGGGTTCGCACTAGCCGGCTTTTAAAAATGGCGGCGCCGGCTTTATGCTAATGAAGCCCGGGAAATTCAAATCCCGGGCTCATTAGCAAGTTCGGTATGCATACATTACCCCCCTAGTTCGAACTAGGGGGGTAGTGTAGACATACCCTTCGGGATCTGAGCCAAGAGAGAGACACAAACTCATGACACTTGGCCTTTTATAACTATATTGACTCAGTCATTTAAACTGTACTGAGTTCTGGTCCCAATTGTGATTTAAATTTGTTAAATCAGGCTATCATTTCAGGGTTTCAAGGCAAGAAAGGGTATATTACCTTGTCATTGAGATACAATTTCCTTTTGGAAAAGACTTCTTTTTTAAAAGGCAACTGACCTTATTTTTGGTACTGGAAATAAAACATTCCCAGTACTGAGATGTAAACTTGCTGCCTTACTAACACAATGCTGTTGCACTTAGTTCTCGGATACAGTGATTTAGAATCTGAGCTGTTACAACTTGGTATAGCTTCACTGAAACAGATGTGTACCTTTCTGTTCCAATAATTTGATTTTGGACAGCTTTGCACTGTAAGTGTAAAAGTCTTTTTAAACAAAGAAAAGTTACTACAGCTTCTAATTTTCTTAGGGGGCTTTTTTGTCATGTTTTGGTAATTTGTGTCATTCTCCATGGTTTCTCCCCTTGCTCTGCCTTTGTCATTTCACCTTACACATTAGCATAAGTTTTCTCCAGTGTTGGACATAGCTGAAGCTAGATGGGAAGTTCAGTTGCATTCGCAGAAATCATACAGTAGAATGACCAGTCATATATTTTACCATCTTTCTGTGATGCAGTGTTGTAACCCGTCACAAAATCCAGCTCTCAGATGAGTAATTAATTGTCCTTTTAAACTTCAGTTCATATATTTTATCTGAGATTACGAAATTGATGTTTGTTAAAAATCTTCATTATAAACTGTGGGTATTTTAGGGAGGCATGGGAACAATCATTAGCTTGATATCATAGCACTGTCACAACCTATCAGCTAAATTCTTCTCTTAGGCTATGTCTAGACTGCAGGCTTCTTTCGAAAGAGCCTCTTTCGAAAGATCGCGTCTAGACTGCAGGTGGATCTTTCGAAAGAGAAATCCGCTTTTTCGAAAGAGAGCACCCAGCGAGTCTGGATGCTCTCTTTCGAAGACGGCCTCTTTACATTGAAGAACGCCTTCTTTCGAAAGAGGAACTTTCAAAAGAAGGCGTTCTTCCTCGTGAAATGAGGTTTACCGCCATCGAAAGAAAAGCCGCGTTCTTTCGAAATTATTTCGAAAGAACGCGGCTTGAGTCTGGACGCAGGGGAAGTTTTTTCGGGAAAAGGCTACTTTTCCCAAAAAAACCCCTGAGTCTGGACACGGCCTTACAGTGGAACTGAGTCATAGGTTGAGGGACCACATGATGCCTCTGACTGGCTGAAATCCCAAGACACAAGGCTAATAGTATGTCTGTAAGTCTGGTTATAGCCCACTGTACAAAGCCAAATGTCACTGATTTTACCTGAGTTCACCACTAACCACAAAAGGAAGGTGGCAGTTCTGACTCAAAGGGAGCATAGCAACTTCACTGCAGCCAGGAATGAGCCTCCCAGTCCACACAGACTGACCTGCTAGAGCCACTTAAAAGAGGAGTGTGGACTTTGTGGTAGCTCAAGCTAGCTACCTGAGTCCAAGCCCAGCCCAATCTCCCTGATCCATTCTTGGATAGCTAGTTCAAGCTGCTTCCTCTGTCACACTGTCTATACTAGCTCAAGCAGAGCTTATGCAAGTCTGTCTTCCCCAGGCTGGGAGGCATGCTTCCAGTGGCAATGAAGGCATGTCCTTGAGATTATGGCAAGCACTATGGAAAAGAAAACTCTCCAGGGCAGAGATTGTCTCATAGGGTATGTCTACACTATGGCACTAATTCAAACTAACTTAATTCGAATTAGTTAATTCGACCTAAGCTAATTCGAATTAGTGCATCTAGACCTAAAAACTAGTTTGAATTAGCATTTTGCTAATTCGAACTAGCATGTCCACATTTAGTGGACCCTGAACTGAGGTTAAGGATGGCCGGAAGCAGTGCTGGCAGGGCATCAGATTAGGACTTAGAGTGTGGAGCTGCTGTCTCAGGCTAGCCGAGGGCTGTGCTTAAAGGGACCCGACCCCCACCCTGGACAGACAGTTCTCAGGGGTTCCCCACTTGCAAAGCAGTCCTGGCTTGGAGTGCCCTGAATGCCCACACACGGCACATCACAGCACTCAGCCATCAGCCCGGCTGCACTTGCTGCAGGCTGCCATCGGGGGGAGGGGTCAATCGGGGGGCTGCAGGAGAGCTTCCACCCTGAGGACCCCGCAGAGCCACCCCAGTCCTCCCCATTGGGGGCTTGTACCCCATTCCTCCCTCACCCCTTTCCACTTACCCCTCCCTAGCACCCCTTCCTGATGTACAAAATAAAGGACAATTGTGTTCAAAAATAGAAACTCTCTTTATTGAACAAAACTCGGGGAGACTGGGAAAAGGAGGTGGGAGAGGGGAAGAGAGAGGGTGGGAGAGGGGAGGGCAACTAAAATGATCAGGGGTTTGGAACAGGTCCCATATGAAGAGAGGCTAAAGAGACTGGGACTTTTCAGCTTAGACAAGAGGAGACTGAGGGGGGATATGATAGAGGTCTATAAAAGCATGAGTGGTGTGGAGAGGGTGCATAAAGAACAGTTCTTCTTTAGTTCCCATAATAGAAGGACTAGAGGACACCAAATGAAATGAATGGGTAGCAGGGTTCAAACTAATAACAGAAAGTTCTTCTTCACAAAGCAAATAGTCAACCTGTGGAACTCCTTGCTGCAGGAGGCTGTGAAGACTAGAACTAGAACAGAGTTTAAAGAGAAGTTACATAAATTCATGGAGGTTGGGTCCATGGAGTGGTATCCAGGGGGTAGGAATGGTGTCCCTGGCCTCTGTTTGGGGAAGGCTGGAGATGGATGGCACGAGACAAATGGCTTGGTCATTGTTTCGGTCCATCCCCTCCAGGGTCCCTAGTGTTGGCCGCTGGCAGCAGACAGGCTACTGGGCTAGATGGACCTTTGGTCTGACCCAATACGGCCATTGTAAGCTCAGGGCTCAGGGTCGGGGGCCTCACTGGACCACCCTGATTTTCATGCACTCCTGCTCCTGGGTGGCCAGGCTGGCAGCTCTCCTGCCCTAGACAGACACTTTCCTGTGCCTAGTGCAGAGGTCTTGGATGAGGTCCACGATCTCCGCACTAGACCAGGTGGGCGCCCACCTCTTGCGGACATGGGCAGGCTCCCGGGAGCCGCCAGCCTGGTCCCAGGAAGAGGCAGAGGGCTGGGTGGCAGCGGGTGGCTGGTTCATGCCGTGCCAGGTGCAGGGTCTGCTGGCTGGGTGCTGGCAGGCTTGCACCTGGCACGGGCACCGTAGCCAGCCCGTGCCCCTTTAAGGGCTCTGGAGGGGGGCAGACGAGTTTCCCTGGTGGTGCCCAGAGTGGCCACCAGGGAAAGCTGGGGAGGGCTAGCCTCCCACTAGTTCGAATTAAGTGGCTAAACAGCCCTTAATTCGAACTAGTTAATTCGAACTAAGCATTAGTCCTCGTAGAATGAGGTTTACCTAGTTCGAATTAAGCGCTCCTCTAGTTTGAATTAAGTTCGAACTAGCGGTTTGCCTGTGTAGCACCTATCAAAGTTAATTCGAACTAACATCTGTTAGTTCAAATTAATTTTTTTGTAGTGTAGACATACGCTTATTGTATGGCAAATAGCCCTGATCCATTATGGGCTGTGTGCACAATACAGCTGATAAATAAATAAGAAAAGTATGGGAGACTTTTCTTTTCAATATGTTGTACAATTCATTATGGCTGTGTCTAGATTGGCCAGTTTTTCCGGAAAATCAGCCACTTTTCCGGAAAAACTTGCCAGCTGTCTACACTGGCCGCTTGAATTTCCACAAAAGCACTGACTTCCTACTGTAAGAAATCCGTGCTTTTTGTGGAAATACTACGCTGCTCCCGTTCGGGCAAAAGTCCCTTTTGCGCAAAAGGGCCAGTGTAGACAGCAGAGATTTGTTTTGCGCAAAAAAGCATCTAGATTGGCCACGGCTGCTTTTCTGCAAAAAGTGCTTTTGAAGAAAAGTGTCCGTGCCAATCTAGACACTCTTTTCTGACAATGCTTTTAACGGAAAACTTTTCCGTTAAAAGCATTTCCGGAAAATCATGCCAGTCTAGACATAGCCTATCAGTGTGTGAATACTATTATTGTTGCTACCTTCAATAATGGAGCTTTCCTCTGTTCTTATTATAGTTCCTTTCTTCTCTTTTTGTAATTCCTAGTCTGTCCCATTTTTGTATGTCAGTTTGAAGAATACCTTTAGCTGTGAACAAAGCTCACTTTGTGACTCTAGGGCCTGTTCATGCTCTTAATGAATGAAAAGGGCTGATGTTGAGACCTGTGAAATGGATTCGGATAACATAAGCTCCCAGAGAGATTTAGTTTGTTAGCAGTTTAAATTCCCCTAAAAGGCAGTCTAGATGTTTATCAATATGACTTGCATCGGAAAGCACACATCCCCACGAAGTCTGCTAGCAACAACATTGTGGCAAGCACTTATTCCACAAAAGTTATGTTTTTATTGAAGGACTTTTCTTCTATTAAATCTGCTGCAAATAGGTAATAAAGCATAGCTCCTTGGGCAATATGTTTTACCTTGGCACTTCATTTCCTTGGTTTCTGGATTCTTAGGGAAGGATTACAGGTCCTCATCCACTGGGGCTCATCACACCGCATATGTGGTAAAGATAATAAAAGGCAAATCTTTTTCTCCCTTGAAATGTTTAGAATAGAGAGTAGCTATTGCTCCTCCTTGGTCTTTATATAACATTGTGCCCTAGCTGTCTCACATGGCCTTTAGAATAGCAGATGAGTCGAGGGACCCTGGAATGGGCATTAATAGGCATTTAATTGATCAGTGACATAATTAGGCCATTTCATTCTAACAAGAGTCTGCAAAAGCAAACAGCAAAACCTTAATCATGAGGTTCTCAAAATGAGCTTGTGGGTGTATTGTAAGCTCCTTCAATACAAATAAATGAGCATCGTGACAGGAAAACACAGCTGAATTTTTCAATGAGAATGAGGACAGAGGCTACAAGTTTGTCTTTCTTTTGCCAAGGTCTTTTGAGGCATAAAATGTGACTTGTGAAAATTGACATCCATATGTGTGAGATGATGGTACTATCTATCAGTTAATTTTTTTTTTGTCACATTTCTAAGGGGGGCTGCCATTTTGGGTTAGGCTCTAAAATGAGACTCAGGCGACCTGGCCTCGCTTTCCAGCCTCTGACACAGTCTTACTGCGTAACAGTGGGAAAGTCATTTAAATTCTTTCTGTGTCTTAGTTCTCCATCTGTCCAAAGGGGATAACATTTCCTTTTTCCTACCATTTATCTATTATGTCCTGTTTAAATTATAATCTCTTTGTGGCTAAACCTGCCTCTTACTCTGTGTATGTATGCCCTTAAAACGTTGGAGCCCGAGGTGGGCAAGGGAGAAGAGGGGGGCTCTGTGTTACTGCAATACAAATAATAAATACTTAATATATCAGAAAAACAAATAAATAATTACTTTAAGATACAGAATGGATGAGGATTAAGAGTGGGAATGTTTTTGTAATGAGATGTACTGGCCCTTTCAGTTTTGGGGGCTCTATTATCCCAGTTCCAGGAACTTATTACCTGCACACATCTGCTGACAGATTAGGAAGCAATCCTGCTTCAGCAATTTGAAATTTGAATAGAATCTGTGTTACTAACTAACAATGCAGGAGAGGCAGTCAAATGCCCTTGTGTCTGTCAGACAGAAGGATTCCTGGGAAGAAGAATTCCAGGCCTCTCCAACTGTAGCATGCAGGGAAACAGAGGCAAGATATAAACAGTCTCTTAGAAGAGGAGAAATTTCAGGGAGTAAGAGCTGTTGAGCAGGTCCTAAAGATAATCAGTTCAGTGGTTTGACCTCTGGGTAGAGTCTCTTTCCTGTAATTTGAACTTTAACATTATCCTTTTAAGTTTTCTAGATTTCTGGCAAGTGTCTGAGTTCCAAACAGGGACTCTGGAGAGAAAGAATCCCCAGGCCGGCAATGGTCCTTTTACTTTGAACTTGGATCACAGACTTTTTTGGTTTGCTGTCAGGAGCCCAGGCTATACTACAGAGTGCACAGCTCTCCTGCGAGCAGCAGTAACTATGGCAATCGGAGAATCACTCCTGAAAACATAGTGCTGCTTACACTGGCACTTATGTAGGTTTAACTTATATCACTCGGGAGAGGAGGGATATTCACACTCCTGAGTCAGACCAGTTATGCTGACATAAATTGTGGTGTAGACATAACCTGGAGATTCCCTACCAGATATCTGGAGACTATCTTCCCCTAGAGTCAAAACATGCTCATTGGCAAAATGAAAGTACTTGGAGAACTAATGTAATAGCATCATTTGGTGATTCCTGCTTTAACAATAGTATGCCCAGCTTATCTTTCAGTTCCAGTTCAAAACTCCCCAGTTCTAGCTGATAGGTTACCTGCTAATTGTGAAGTTGTACTATACGGACTCTCCTATATAGACAATACTGACATAGTTTGGAATTCACACAGTGAGACTCATCTTAAATGATAAAATAGTCTTTTAAAAGCACACATTATCAAATAATTTGACTGTGGTACGCATCGTGAAGCAAAACCAAAGGTACTTAATACATAAACAAGGTCAACAGCCGATAATAGTCACTTTTAATTGTCTAAAACAGTGATGGGCAACCTGCTACCTGCAGGAAGGCAGCATGCAGCCATCAGGGTTCTATGTATGGCCCACGAGACATTTTGTTTACCATTGCCCACACATAAGGACACCAGATTCCACTGGTTTCCGTCCATATAGTTTTACTAAAGTGGTAGGCACATAAAGCAATAACACATGAAGTGAGGAGCGTGCTAATTGCATACAACATTGACTGTGAGAACAGTGTGCTTCCTCTGCAGCCAATTAAAGCACTGATATGATTCAATTAGCACATCCTGCAAATTCTAGGTATACAAGTGCAATTAGCGAAACTAACTTATCCTGGAAAACCATTTTGGTTACACCAATTTTGTAGCCCACTGAGATGAAGGAAGGCCACTCGGGCAACTCACTCATTAGCCTTGGTTGCCCATTGCTGATCTAAGAGGGCCAGAGAATGGTTTTGGTGCTAAGACCCTAAGTGCTTGCTTACCTATTTTGTTTCTAACTTTGGAGTTTCACAAATCAAGGAGATAAACAAAGGATACGAGATGGATCAAACTGATGGAAATGTGAGAAAAAGTAACCTGGTGCATTACTGGGTGTAATCATATACAGCTAACAAGCCAGTGGGAATGCCTAAATGTGGAGTGGTTCTGCCAATTATACATTACAATGGGGGTATTTTATAATTGCAAGAAGATAAATCTTCAGTTATTTACATCCAATTCAGATTGTGAAGGACAATTTCTCTACAAAGTGTTACATCTCCGTACTTAATAATGGGGAAAAGAAGCAGCAGGACTCCCTACTTTCTATTACATACACTTAGTTAATATTTAGCACAAAAAATAACATTACACAAATTAAGAATAGAGTTTCAGCTGCTACCTAGTTTCCTGAGTTCCCCTGCCAATTTTTGTGATATTAACAATCATATTCTCCTGTTTTGAATTTTTCCTCACTCCAGCTACTACCTGAAATACTTTTCCAAGTGGGAGAGACTTCTACTCTGACTACACCTTGGATCTGTGGCTACAGGTATCAGATGTAGCCTTTTGTAGAAATGGTGGAATGTACTGTTTGAAAACTAGACTGCCTTAAGTAACAAAGCAACTCAACAGGATACATAACTTCTTGGACTGCATCAATTTTTTTCTGGAGTTTAGGAATCACAGGAAGAAGTGAACTAGACCTGTATTGGGTCAAGCTTGATTTACTTCCACTTCGACACAAAAATGTGATACTGGCACACTTCCAGTTCAGTTCATCCATCTCAAGGAAAGGTTAAATAAAGAGGAAATAACTTTGGCAACAGATCTGGCTGCTAAAAGAAGTAGTATACATTTTATATTGCGAGCTCCAGCACATTTAATAATATTAATATGCAGGAGCATCTCACGAGACTCTTCACAAGTGACAGGGGGAAATTAAAATCATTCAGGCCATCATGATTAAAAGACAAGTGCTCTGAGTGGTCAAGTGTTTGTCAGGATGGACTCAATAAAAAAAAATTAAGCCAGTGAAATGACTGTCACATTCATTAGCAATGTTTGAAAGTTCATTGAGAAGGTTGCCAGAAAAGAAATTAGTTTGTGTGCTACTTACCAAGCTAGTTTTAAATTCCTGAGCAAACCTTTCAAGCTAAGATCCAGATTTTCAAAGAGAATTAGGGTATGTCTAAACTACATGCCTCCGTCGACGGAGGCATGTAGATTAGCCAGATTGGCAGAGGGAAATGAAGCCGCGATTAAAATAATCGCGGCTTCATTTAAATTTAAATGGCTGCCCCGTTCTGCCGATCAGCTGTTTGTCGGCAGATCGGGGCAGTCTGGACGCGACGCGCCGACAAAGAAGTCTTTCTTGATCGGCACAGGTAAACCTGGTTTCACGAGGCATACCTGTGCCGATCAAGAAAGGCTTCTTTGTCGGCGCGTCGCGTCCAGACTGCCCCGATCTGCCGACAAACAGCTGATCGGCAGAGCGGGGCAGCCATTTAAATTTAAATGAAGCCGCAATGATTTTAATCGCGGCTTCATTTCCCTCTGCCGATCTGGCTAATCTACATGCCTCCGTCGACGGAGGCATGTAGTCTAGACACACCCTTAGACATTTAGCTCCCATTGCAATAGGATTTATGGGATTAACTACCTTTGAGGAACTGGATCTAACTGTTTATATCATCTCCTTCTCCCCATTGTTAAGAGGTAGATTTGTAGCTTAGTACTTCTTGCATCTCACTGGGTTTGATTTCAGAACAATCTATAATAATGGATCACTCTTGGGGAAAAAAAAAATCAAGCAAACATCAGTAAAATGCTCCCTTTTTAGACCTGTCCCAGACAGTGTCTCACAAAATGAAACTCAGCAAGTTGTTGGAGTTATTATGAATGGATTAAGCACTCTGTGCATGTCAGGTGCTTGCACTGGGAGGACGTCAAACAGGACAAACAACATGAAATTAAATCTTGTAAGTTGCATTTCAAAAGAAATGGTACAAAGACTAAATGGAAGGGAATCCATCTATTTTAGAGGCAAATAGCATTCATACACCAAATGCCGCTGTTCCTGGAAGTTACACTGGTGGCACTGAAAGCAAAGACTATAATTCAGAATGCAATGGATGAACAGCTACATAAAGTTTCATGATGTCACATAGGTAAGAGTCCTTATCCTGCAGTGTTTTAGGAGGAGCCACTCAATTCATATGTTAGCTAAATGGTGGTGTAAATTGCATTTTTGGTGTAAGAGTGTAAGCCCCAGAAAGTAGTCTAAATTGAATCAGTTAGGGATTCATGGTTCATGGCAAAAAGAATTCTACTCCATCTAGGCTATGTCTAGACTGCAAGCCTCTTTCGAAAGAGGCTCTTTCGAAAGATACTTTCGAAAGAGCCTCTTTCAAAAGAGAGCATCTAGACTGCACGTGAAACTTTCGAAAGAGCAAGCCGCTTTTTCGAAAGAAAGCATCCAGTGAGTCTGGATGCTCTCTTTTGAAGAAGCCCTATTTACATTGAAGAACGCCTTTTTTCGAAAGAGGAACTTTCGAAAGAAGGCGTTCTTCCTCGTGAAATGAGGTTTACCGCCATCGAAAGAAAAGCCGTGTTCTTTCGATTTAATTTCGAAAGAACGCGGCTTGAGTCTGGACGCAGGGGAAGTTTTTTCGGAAAAAGGCTACTTTTCCTGAAAAAAACCCTGAGTCTGGACACAGCCCTAGTGGTCATGGGGTAGAGTATATAATTAGGGGAAAAAAGCTGTGCTCAGTCTGAGAGAGGACATTCCAGATGCACACTAGAGAAATTCTCACAGAGGCAACTGAATGATGGTGGAAACAGTGAAAAGTGACTGGAAATCAATACCATCTATTTTTTAAAAACTCTATTTACAAGAGTGATCAAGTTTAACCAAAGAGTGTGGTAACAAATCCATGGCTTTCTACAAACAATAGCCAACTACCTTAAGTAAACTACACAAATATTGCAATAAGATACAAACTCAGGGCCTTAAATTTGAAAAAAACACCATGGCCAACAATCATGAGGAAAATCATGCATACTCGAGGAGCTCTGACATTCTGCCAAAAAGAGGTAGTACTAAATATATACACGGAGTCAATATATTTCACAAGCATCCGCATAGGTAATGTTTTAATGTGATAGCCTTCTGAGAAGACAGTGATATCAGGCTGGCAAAAATACATATGAAAGGAAGTGGCTGAGCTAACTTTGGAAGAAATCTAGACCGATTAATATAGTCTGGGTTAAATTCAGTCCCCGTGTAGGCAACAGACTTCTGCTGGCCCATATCAGGATTGAACACAGTACTTTTTCTTGAATAGTTTATTTTGCTTATATAGCAACAACTTCCAGCAATTGACTATCAGCTTTTTTGTGCACCTGTACCATTTAAGCAGGCTAGGAGCTTGGCCGAGTTAAACAATATCCAACGCCTCCTACCGATGCACAGATGTCAGAGATGAGTGTAGTAGAGCAGAAATTAGATAAAACAGCAAGCACACTGCTATACATTGGACCTTTGAACAGAATCACAAGAGCAGGGATTTGCTCAACTCAAACTTTATTGTGGATCTTAATGTAAGCAGTTGCATTGGAGATGGGCAATGCCCAAATGACTGGTCCCTAATGAACTGGGAAATGAAGCAGATTAGGGTATCATTTACAAACCCTGCGGTATTAGTGCATATTATAGCCCCAATCCTGTAAACACTTACAAAATAGCTGGCATTTATTTTATTGCAGCAGAGTCAGCTCACCAGAAGATCAAATTGCATGAACACATGAATTTCTCACCCTAAAGCAATACAATAGCTCTAGCTGCAGTGTCCATGTAAGAATCACTGCTTTTTAGTGCTGTAGACCACTAGCTATATTTTTAATATTAAGCAAGCAAAACAGTCTTCTTCAACGTTTTCTTTCTTTTTGTTTAACCCTTAAAAACCACAGCTCATTCTTTTCAAATCACAGGGATTCCAAATTAGGTAAAAGATTTATAGTCCAGTTAGCAGGAAAGTCTAAGCAGAGCCCCATCTGTTTTTATGGTTTAGAGATTAATTTCCCATAAATATTGTTGATCCAGTTATGTAGCTCCCACACAGAGTAAGGAATGATATTGCTTTGCAACAAAGGGTCTGATTCATCACTGTGATGCTCCCTCTACATCTCCGTATTACTCCAGCTCGGTGATATCAGAGTCTATGCACCAGTGTAAAACTGGAGTAACAGAGCAGGGAGTGACTTAGGCATAGATGTCCTAGGCAGAAACATAAAATGAACAAGTCTGGGAATGTGTGACAGGGACTGGATCACTGGATGATTCCCTGTTCTGTTCACTCCCTCTGAAGCACCTGGAATTGGCTGCTCTCAGAAGACAGGATACTGGGCTAGACGGACCAGTATAGATATTTTTATATTCTAACGCCTGGAACAGGAGCCTCTTCCAGCTAGAACCACTCTGATACATTTCTCTAAGCAATGAACTGTTGCTAATACTGGTTGAACCTGTCTTTTCCGCAACTCCCTGGTTTGGCATCATCCTTGGTCCGGCAGAATCACAGACATTGCTAGACTAGAGAGCCCAGCTAAAGAGGTTCAGAGTGGCTGAGAGCGGAGCTGGTTTGGTCAGCGGCAGCCTGCAGGGGCAGTGCCCTGGGGGTAGAGGCAGGGCCGGTTTAAGGGGGGGGGCTAGCCGGGCAGCTGGGCAGGGCACCAACCTATAGGGGGTGCCTGATTGAAGTGGTAAGGGGCGCCGTGCGCCTGGGATCAGGGCCGCACATGCGCTGCATGCCCACTGCCCGGGGCTCAACGATGGCTTGTTCCGGCACTAAGTAGAGAGCCTGGGAGCAGATGTTGCTCAGCTGCTTCCAGGATTATGGGGAACTCTGGGAGCAAATTACACAGGGATGGGGAACCTCGGGAGCAGCTGCCATGGTGCATGGAGCCAGAGCTGGGGAACCCCGAGAGCAGCTGCTGCCCCATGCAGGGCTGAGGGCAGGAAGCAGAGCCCCATGCGCGGGCTGGTGGCAGCAGACTGAGGCAGGTGGACAGGAGAAGATCCGGTCTTTGGGTTCTTCCAGGGAGGCTGCTAGGAAGGGAGCCCCAGAAGAGCCCAGACGCCTGACCTCCCCTGATCTGGCAAATTCCCTTGTTCAGGACCATTCTGGTCCCAGAGGTGCTGGACAAGAGAGGTTCAACCTGTAGGTGCCTTTTCTGTATGTGGGGCCAGATCTTCAGTGCAAATGGCATAGTTCCATTGATGTCAATGAGGCTATGGCAGATTACATGAGCCTTCTCCAGACAGCCCTCAGCACCATCTGGAATATGCCACATGGGGCTCCAGCAGCAGTTTAAAGGGCCCAGGATCAGCCACTGAGGTGGTTGTGGTGGTAGCAGCTGGGAGTCACTGGCCCTTTAAAATCTCCAGGGCCCAGGGCAATTGCCTGTTCCCTCCTCCCCTGCCACTATTGGGGGGCCTGAATATAGACCTATGCAACTCATTTAAAAAAAAAGAGTTCCAAAATTAAATTTTAGTTCTTCCCCACCTGCCTCTCAAGACAATTTTCAGTGATTGGCCAGGCTTTTCCGAGGCATTGCAGAAGAAAGGCCTCAAGGAGAGCTGTACATGAACACCTTTGTTCACCAATTTGTTCACTGACATTTTTCCAGGTGTATTTTAGAAGTTGGGAAGTTAGGCCTGGTCAGTGATTTGAATGAGAATTGCAGGGAGTCCCTCCACTAGGAGGTGGAAGGTTGGAAGGCAGCACTTGGGTTTGGGGCAAAGATAACATGACAACTCTGCAACAAAGGGCAGTATAGCAGCTCTTGGGGCATTTACCTGGAGGGTCCAATAGCTTGTAGGGATAGGACTGTTGGGCTTTTCCTGCTGCATGAGGGGAAGAAAGTATCCAAACTTGCTCCCTGCTCAACTTCCCTAAAAGACTGTCAGGCTACGTCTAGACTGGCCCCTTCTTCGGAAGAGGCATGCTAATTTCTAACTTTGGAATAGGGAAATCCGCGGGGGATTTAAATATCCCCTGTGGGATTTAAATAAACATGGCCGCCACTTTTTTTCCGGCTTGGGGAAAAGCCGGAAAAGAGCATCCAGACTGGCGCGATCCTCCGGAATAAAGCCCTGAAGTAGGAATAAGAGATCCTCCGGAAAAGGGCTTTATTCCGGAGGATCGCGCCAGTCTGGATGCTCTTTTCCGGCTTTTCCCCAAGCCGGAAAAAAAGCGGCGGCCGTGTTTATTTAAATCCCACGGGGGATATTTAAATCCTCCGCGGATTTCCCTATTCCAAAGTTAGAAATTAGCATGCCTCTTCCGAAGAAGGGGCCAGTGTAGACACAGCCTCATTGTATACTCAGGGAAATAATTGTGGAATCTTTGCTATTTTTTCTATAAGAACTACTGTGACTGATGCACTGTAGGCTTTTAGGCCCTCATAGGGTTGCCAGATGGTTTCAACAAAAATACTGGACACACTTGACATTACATCACAATCTACATTCCATCTTATTTAGAAAATACCGGACATTTATATGTTCTCATTTATATTTTCTCAGTTTGTTTCCTGAACAGAAAGCTCAAATTCTGGAATGTGCAGTTTAAAACCAGACACCTGGCAACCCGAGGCCCTGGTCTTACAGACCTCTCAGTCCCTGGGCACAGCACAGGTCTATCCACCAAGAGCAGGATCAGTTTACTTTGACTATTTTTTGTGTGTTATGGTAGAACCCTTGAAGTCCCATTTGGTGATTAAGACCCCATGGTGCTCTGTACACACATCATGAGATGTCCCCTGCCTTAAAGAACTTACAATATAAAGAGGAAGGAATTCAGAGGAATAACAAGGTTGTACTCTGATGAGGTTCAGATAACTCCTTAAATGATTTTAGATCTTCTAACATACCCTCTACTTTACCAAACTCAGCTGTCGAGAACTGGATTTGGGAAACAGACATAAATTACGCTGGCATGATCAGAATTGGCACTTTTTGCTAGCTGATAGGATTGCAATCACCAGCAGAGGCGGGAATCAGATTTGTCACAACCAGCAGACAGATAATGTGATTATTTACACATAAATTGAAGCTGGAAAATTTTGGAGCTGAAGATTTGTCTCCTTCTCTTTTTAAAAGAATAGGATTCCACTGCCATTGTTTCAACTTTTCTATTTCTGGCCCAAAGGATTAATAACTGTTTTTCCAGTCAGAGTCAAAGGAGTTTATTTAAGGGATTTTCCACTCTATGAAAAAATCCTGCCTACTGCTATATGCCATACATAAATATACAATGCAAACACTAGAGTCAGTCTTTTGGTCTGTCCCTCTGACTGTCCTCTTTTCACCTAAGCAGAGGAGAATCTTGTGTTCTAAGACTTGCTGATCACTTTTGATTGGTGAACTTGAAAACAATGAGCATTTTGTTGCCTTCTCTCCATGTATGATGATCAGCAGCTACCTAGACAGAGAGGCCAGACGACTCTGTGCTGTGCACACCCACCATGACACGGGCTCTGTCCTTTGGCTCTCGTTAGCCAGAAATCCTAGCCGATGGGAGCTGCAGAGCTGGTTTTGGGGACAGAGTGAGCATGCAGAGCTGCACTGCTTGCCCCTCTGCATAGGGGCTGCAGAGACATAACAGTGAGCTAGTGCTCATGGCTCCAGCATTGCAGAGGGGCACTGAGGCTCAGGGTTTCTGATGGAGACTTGAATCAGCTTCCCAAATTTAGAGTCAGGGACTTGGGTGGGCTTGAGAAGCCAGTGCTGCAATCTTTAGCATAGCACTATTATTTTTGGAATGCTAGCTTCAGCCATGCTCACACAAGTCTGTCTACCTGGGCTAGGAGGCTCACTCCCAGCTCTGTGTATACATACCTCAGATGTTAGGGCAGTACAAATAATAGATCACGCTAATAGTCTCAGTGGCATTTTGGCTGAAAGGCAGCAGGGGACTGTCTTATAAACTGACCGTGTCCCTCACTCTTGTGGAGCACTAATTGCCTCACATTTCAAAACTACTTCATAGTAAAGGCAGAAAATTGACTTAACCCCTATGTTGTCTCTCCATGTCTGTCACATAGTGTATTTGCAAGATCTCTGTTTCTTTAAGTAATCTATGTGTATGTGCATAGAATTTCCTTTGGAAATATAGAAATACACTGTTATGTTGTCTTTCTTCAGATGTTTAAATCTTCCCCCATTGTCCATACCTTCCCTTTGTCACAGGATTTCTCATACACCAAAGGTTGTCCTCCCCACAGAAATTTCAATTCATCCAGGGAGGCTCAGTCTAACGCAGGGAAAATGAAAGAGAAAAATAATCTTTTATTGCACAGTCACTCCTAGTGAAGACTTGGGCAAAGCAGCACCTTTTGTTGCACACTGAATACTGAATAGACCGCTCTGTTTTTGTGTGGAATCTCAAGTGGAAATAAATCCAAAGGAAAATTAAAGCCATCAGGGTGTCCCTGTCCACCTGTTTAAAATAATGAGCAACATTAAAATGTTCCGTGTCTTAAAAGGAATATTCCCCTTCACATTTGCTTTTTAAAAATATTTCTGATGGGAAGGCCTATATTTTATACCGTAAAGGGAGTGGAGGAAGTGATATGACAAAAACCTAAACAACTCAACACCTCTGATCCTACGTAATAAGTTCATAGTAGAGTACCATTGTACAAAACCTCACTTTAGGGTGATTCATAAAATAAATTAATTTTTAGAAGAAAATAAAAAAATTTCACTTTAAATTTAGGCCCTGCTACATCCTCTTTAATCTCCTTGCTTCATGAACTAAAGCTGATGGAGGTTTATTATTAAAAGGTTCATTTAATCTCAGACAGGTAACCTGGTGCTGCTACATTCTGCTGCTTGCTAAACCCACTTCAATAAGCTAGGATCAAGGGAGACTGAGGATGAGCTTGAAGTCGGTCACTGTTCCTTGTATGATTAAAAATCTGTACTAAAGAAAAAAGGTATATTTTAATGATTTAAAACTTTCATAGAAAAGGGGCTAATACTCTGATTCAGCAAAACTATTTAGGTCCCTGAACAGTTCCACTTAAGTCAATCAACCTTGTCAGGTACTTAAAAGTTAAGCATGTGCTTAAGTGCTTTATTGAATCAGAGCCTAAACACATAAGGAGACTAAACTCAAACATGTAGGATTTTTATAGCATTCTTTGCATCAGCACTGATCTCTGATTGGAGCAGAATAAAAATCTTGCTGTCTTCCTGTGCTTGCTCTCTCAGCTATATTTGTTCTTTATTTGTTACAATTAGACTAAGATCTTCAGGGCAGTGACTGTTTATTTGTGGATACGATGCCTATCATAATGGGAATCAAATCTCCAGGTACTACCCCTGTATAACGATTAATACTTTTGAAAGCTTTAGATCATGGAACCTTGGCTGAACAAGGAATAAGGGAGCAAGGCTCTGGTTTGTCAGAATCCTGTTCCTCGGGGAATGCAACACCACTCTACCTCCCACAGCCTCTATCTCCACTCTACCGCAACCACCCTACTTCCTGGAATTATGTTGTAGGAGCTTCACAGCAACTGGAATCTGCAAATTTCACATGTTCTCTCCCTGAAAGAAACAAGAGTTCAGCCTTGCAACCTGAAGATTGAATACTCTCTGCAGAAGAATGGGCTAACTGTATGCAGTCCCTATGCTTCTTCTAGGACTCCTGGTCTCTCTGTTCTCCCGCTAGCCCCTTTCAACATAGCTCCTACAGGAATTCTTCAGACACTGTAGTCTGTGAATCCCAAAGGGGGATCATGATGTGAGTGGAAATGTTAACAAAGTGTGCTGTTATCTGATTGAAATATTAGACATCTGATTAAAATGTGGCACATGGCCAGAATGGGTTGACTGGCTCATGGGCTGACTGATTCAGGCTTGATTTTTGAAGACTTGTGGGGAAGATGCATAAGTGGTATGTGGGCACTTAGGGTATGTCTAGACTACAGGGTTTTGTCGACAGAAGTTTTGTCGACAGATACTGTCGACAAAGCTTCTGTCGACAAAGAGCATCTAGACTACATCCAGTTCTGTCGACAAAGCAAGCCGCTTTGTTGACATAACAGTGTGGATGCAAAGGACAGTGTAGATGCAATAATGTCTTCTCTCGACAGAACTCTGTTGATAAAAGGCGTCATTCCTCGTAGAATGAGGTTTACATACGTCGACAAAACTGCTGAGTTTTGTCGACGTTATGTCGACATAACTCAAAGGCAGTGTGGACGCAGGTATAGTTTTGTCGACAAAACCCTGTAGTCTAGACACACCCTTAGAGAAGAACTTTGAGATGCAAACTTGCATTGTCGGAGCAGTAGAATATTAGCTCTTTTGTCAGGTCTTGTGATGTGAACAAACAGCCCTTATCTGTTACTATGACTTTGATTCAAGATCAGAAGGGGATCTTTACATTTATGATGAAACTTGACTGAAGTAATATTATTGTTTATATGTCTCTTTAACTGTTGTGGTAAATTATATACGAACTGTTTAATATATAAATTACCTTGTGCTAATTGCCACAATGTATGGGAGACAGAAGGTTACATCAAAAGCCTATTGTGTTCTCTCAGGCCAAGAGGATGCTACAAAGGTATAACATCCCTTGGACAGGATCTTTTTCTCATATTTGCTTAAGGTTTCACATTGGAGAAGCCTAAGCCATAAGGAGTTTGTCATAAGCTGCTACAACCTGAATATGATGGTGGACATTGGACTATAACCATGGACTAAATTCTAAAAGAACTTTTTGCAACTCCAAGGTCACCATCTCTATTATGGAACACTTTATCCTTCCAGAACAAACACTTACTGGCTTGCAAGTTGCCATTCTCAGGAAAAAACAAAAACAAACAAAAAACAACCTTTAAAAACAGACTGCAAGGAGAAACTGCTGAGCTGGAATTCATATGCAAACTCCATCAAAGGAGGTTTAAATATAAACATGGAATGGCTCTCACATTACAATAGATAATTTCCCCTTCAGGTACTCTCACTGTCTCATTACTGGTGGAGGTGAGCCACAGCCACTCTGATTTAAATAGCACTGATGTCACACTCCCATCTCTGTATTCTCTTCTCTTCTCTTCTCTTCTCTTCTCTTCTCTTCTCTGCAAACATCTGAAGAAGTGAGTTGTATCTCATGAAAGGTTATGCCCTAATACATTTGGTAATGTTCAAAATGCCACCAGACTTCCTGCTGTTTCTGCTTAAATAGACTAACACGACTACCCCTCTGAAACCCCATTGCTATTGAATTGAACTCATGTCTGTATGTATATTGAACTTTTAACCAACACTCTCTTTTCTTTTTTTAAAACTAAATTTTAGTTTAGTTAATTAGAAATGGCTACAAGTGTGCATTTGGGATAAAGTCTGAAATGTTCAACGACTAAGGAGGTTATGTGTCTGATCCTTTGGGACTGGTAGAACTTTATTTGACTTGGTTATCTATCTGGGTGGAAGGCTGAGGCTGGCTGGGTACTTTAGGATAACTGTGTTATTTGGACTTCTGATTGATCAGTAAGGTAATGCGGAAGCTGTTTTGTGCTGGCTTGGTAAATATTAATATTGGCATGACCACCAGATTTTTGGATTGACTGTCCCAATTTTTGCAGTGAACTCTAATTGAGTGACCTCACCTGGCACCCTGGGAACCTTGGTTATTACACAAAGCAATGCTGATTAGGGGCTACATCCAAACAAATCAATGGTAAAGCTTCCATTGACTTCAATGGGACACAATCAGTCAGCTGTAGCTAGTTTGTATTGTTATAGCACAATACAGCCATAGCTGGTCTTTTGCCAAGTGATCTAGACAAAGCATGTGGACCAAACAGTTACTTTCTTTTGAGCCCAATAAAAATATCCTGGTCACAGTCATTCCTCAATTAGTGCTTCAGGCACAGCAATGACAGTGGGCTGCCTTGCTAAAAGAAATAAACAGCGAGGTGAGAACAGCGAGTGAACAGGCAGGACATGCCATTTACCCACCCCCGCAGCTAATCTTGTTACAGTGCAGACTATGAGAGAGAGAATGCCACACTGCTTCCCAACTGAACCTCCTTGTTATGCGTGATGGACCCAAGTGCCTCAAGGCAGAGATGTTTTGATTATTTAATTTGTACTTGTAGTGCCAAGTGATCCCAGCTGGGAACTGGGACCCCATGGTGCCAGGCACTCTACAGGCTTATGAAAAGATGGGTTCTTCTCCAAAGAAGAATATCTTCCCAAGTCAAGGATGCTGACTTCCCAAATTTGTTCTCCTGTCTATAATTACAGGGAAAATGTCACATTTAGTAAAATGACCCTTAAAGCATTTGAATTGTGAACGTAAGCAGAGAGTACTCCGGCAATGGTGGGTAGCATTCCTACAGCCCTGTACATCAGGGAACTATTCCTTTCCTACTTATGTACAGTTACTCAAGGAAAATCACTAGCAAGGGGAAAGCATTACAAGAGACTTATTCCTGCTGTATGAAGAAACAGCATCACTGATGTAGTAAATCTATTTTAACTCCTATATATGCCTATGAAGATTAAAGAAGTAGGATGGGAATTGGTCGTCAGCCAAACTGCAGTCACCCATAGTTGTGGCCTTGACTGAAAGCAATGCTGTTAAAGTAAGTTCATTCTGTTACCGAATATAAATAGATGTGTGTAGATGAGAGCACAGCTAAAGCATTTAGCAACTTGGCAGAGGGGAAGTAGGGAGGAACGTGAAAGTTCTTTGTTCTTCGTGTTCTTAGAGTTCTCAGACTGATAATAGCTAGAAGTTTCAGTTACTTGGTTTTCCTAAACACCAGTATTAGGAATTATTTAAAAAAAACATTCATTTTAAACAAGAAGACACCCACTGCAGCTGTGACACAAAGGAAAATATGCCTCTGAAAAGCTTAGTGTGTAAATACTAGCAGTTCTGTCCAATGATTGCAATAAGAACATACTGTATTGCCCATAATTACAACCATATTAGGAGAAAAAAATTAGCTCTGCTGTTCTGTTTCTTGCCAAAACTACTTCCTGAAGAATATTTATTTTGACTAATGCTAGGGTAAAAAATGTAACAAATCTGGCCTCATTTAAAGCTTCTGTTTTTTTCTTTTATGTTTGCTGGAAAGTAACAAAGCCAAACCAAAGAATGATATAAAGCTCTTGCCAGGTTTTAGAGGGTGTTTTGAATTTCTGCCCATTAGCATAGATGAGGAATTTATAAATGCAAAAAGAAGTAAGTTTACGGTTTTCAGATTTTTTCCCCACTTTTTACAGCAGCACTGTTCTGTGTTTTGACACAATGCCAGCATTCATGGTGACAAAATCCTATCTCCTCAATTACCAACTGCTGTTTAGCTCTGGGTATTTGGAAATATGTCCTTGTTGCAACAGTGATCTCAATATAAAAATCCATTTTCTTGCCCTCTTTCTTTTTTTGTTGTTTTTGTTTTCTCTTTTTAATACAGCCTAATATATAAACATTATTTTTACCTGAAAAGGAAACAAGTCATAACTATGCATCCTTATGACAGAGGCAAATGTCTACTAACAAACTGTGGGGGTTGATTGCATCCCAAGTTGCTGCAGTGTCTTAAAATCTTTGTCATCGAGTTTCACTTTGCATTAGTGAGAGGCTTTCACTGAGCTATAAATGCTTGTACAAACCACCATTTTGGCAGATCATGGTTCAGGCTCAGTTCTGGCAGCCACCATCACTGGATGCTCAACTCTGCCTGATGACTTCTTTCCAGAAATACTATCTTACAAAAAAACAAACAAAAAACAAAAACAAAAAAAAAAATCCAGCAACTCATAAACCCTTATTTTGTCAAATGTGAAACCAGGGATCTAAAATGTTTTTATTGGCTTTTACCAGTTACATGTCTGCATAATTGCAATAGATTTTGTAATCTGGCCTGTAAATAGTTTGTAACTGCAGAATGTTAAAACAGTTTGGGGTAGGAGTTAGGATTAGAATCTGGTAAAATGATGGGGGAGAACTAATCAAAATTTGGGAGACAATTTTATATAAGAAACAGGCATGTTACATCATAGCTCAGGAAGCAGGTATTCAAATGCCCACACTTAGATGATTTATTTTCTATTTTCTGATAATGAAGTCCACCCTCACTACAACATACCTCATTATATGTATCACTTCCTTCATCTAAATGCAGCAGTGTCATGATTCTCTCCTTCTCTCTATTCCCCTCTGATAAGAATTTGAACAGCTCGTGGTTAGGATGACATTCAGAAAAAGATGTAGGTTAGGAAAAAACTATTCAAACTGCTTTTTTAAAAATATTGTGATTTAACTGTTTCTTTGGGAAAGTGAAACTGCCTTTCACTTAGGTCTGAACATTCAAAGCAAGGAACAGCCAGCAGGTTAGATTAAATATGAACCACCTCCTTCCACAATATTTGTCCCAATACCCACCAAGTATTCCAGCAGTCTTGAAAACATGTGTTATGCGTGAACTTTTTTTGCCCCTACTGCTACAGATTAAGCCCATTACTTTTTGTTCTACCTTCAGTGGACATGGGGAACAACTGATCACTGTGGGAATGCCTACACAGCAGAATTATTTTGAATAACTAGAACATAATGGCTACGTCTACACTGGCCCCTTCTTCAGAAGGGGCATGCTAATTTTGAACTTGGGAATAGGGAAATCCGCCGGGGATTTAAATATCCCCCGCGGGATTTAAATAAACATGGCCGCCGCTTTTTTTCCGGCTTGGGGAAAAGCCAGAAAAAAGCGTCTAGACTGGCGCGATCCTCCGGAATAAAGCCCTTTTCCGGAGGATCTCTTATTCTTACTTCAAAGTAGGAATAAGAGAGTCTCCGGAAAAGGGCTTTATTCCGGAGGATCGCGCCAGTCTAGACCCTTTTTTCCGGCTTTTCCCAAGCCGTAAAAAAAGCGGCGGCCATGTTTATTTAAATCCCACGGGGGATATTTAAATCCCCATCAGATTTTCCTATTCCCAAGTCCCAAATTAGCATGCCCCTTCCGAAGAAGGGGCCAGTGTAGACATAGCCAATAAGAACGGCCATACTGGGTCAGGCCAAAGGTCCAACTAGCCCAGTATCCTGTCTGCCGATGGTGGCCAATACCAGATGCGCCAGAGGGAGGGATCACAACAGGTAATCCTCACATGATCCCGCCCCTGTCACCCACCTCCAGACAAACAGAGTCTAGGGACACCAGTCCTATCCATCCTGGCTAATAGCCATTGATGGACCTAACCTCCATGAATCTATCTAGCTCTTTATTGAACCCTGTTAAAGTTCTAGCCTTCACTACATTCTCTGGCAAGGAGTTCCACAGGTTTACTGTGCGCTGAGTGAAGAAAAACTTCCTTTTGTTTGTTTTAAACCTGCTGCCTGTTAATTTCATTTGGTGACCCCTCATTTTTTTATTGTGGAATAAGTAAATAACTTTTCCTTATTCACTTTTCCCATACCAGTCATGATTTTATAGACCTCTATTATATCCCTTCTTAGGGTATGTCTAGACTGCATCCCTCTGTTGGCAGAGGGGTAGAGATTAGGCAGGTTGACATTGCAAATGAGGAAGGGGTTTAAATATCCCACACCTAATTTGCATAAAAATGGCTGCCACATTTTGCCATCTCAGCACTTTGTCGGTAAAAAGCAGCAGTCTAGAGGGGTACCTGTCGAGAAAGAAAGCCTTTTTCGACAGATCCCTTATGCCTCCTGCAAGGAGGTTTACAGGATCTGTCGAAAAAGGCTTTCTTTCTCAACAGATCCCCCTCTAGATTGCTTCTTTTTGCCGACAAAATGCTGAGTCGGCAAAACGCAGCAGCCATTTTAATGCAAATTAGGCACCGAATATTTAAATCCCTGCCTCATTTGCAGTGTCGACCTGCCTAATCTGCATCCCTCTGCCAACAGAGGGATGCAGTCTAGATATACCCTTAGTCTCCTCTTTTCTAAACTGAAAGTCCAAGTCTTTTTAATCTCTCTTCATATGAGACCTGTTCCAAACCCCTAATTATTTTTGTTGCTTTTTTCTGAAACTTTTCCAATGCCAGTGTATCTTTTTTGAGATGGTGACCACATCTATATGCAGTATTCAATATGTGGATGTACAATAGTTTTATATAGAGGCAATAAGATATTTTCTGTCTTATGCTCTATCCCTTTTTAATGACTCCTAACATTCTATTTTCTTTTTTCACTGCCACTGCACACTGAGTGGATGTTTTCCGAGAACTCTCCACAATGACTCCAAGATCTCTCTCTGGAGTAGTTTTAGCCAAATTAGTCCCCATCATATTGTATGTATAGTCTGGATTATTTTTTCCAATGTGCATTACTTTACATTTGTCAACATTAAATTCTATTTGCCATTTTGTTGCCCAATCACTTTGTTTGGTGAGATCTTTTTGAAGCTTTTCACAGTATGCTTTGGTCTTAACTATCTTGAGCAATTTGGTATCATCTACAAATTTTGCCACCTCACTGTTTACCCCTTTATCTAGATCATTTATGAATAAGTTGAATAGGATGGGTCCCAGGACAGATCCTTGAGGGACCCCACTAGTTACCTCTCTTCACTTGGAAAACTTTCCATTTATTCCTACCCTTTGTTTCCTGTCTTTTAACCAGTTATCAATCCACAAAAGGACCTTCCCTCTTATCCCATGACAGCTTACTTTTCTTAAGAGCCTTCGGTAAGGGACCATGTCAAAGGCTTTCTGGAAATCTAAGTATACTATATCCACTGAATACCCCTTGTCCACATGTTTGTTGACCCCCTCAAAGAACTGTAGCAGATTAGTAAGGCATGATTTCCCTTTACAGGAACCATGTTGACTTTCCCCCAAACAAATTATATTCATCCACGTGTCTGACAATTTTATTCTTTACTACAGTTTCAACTAATTTTCCCAGTACTAACATTAGACTTACCAGTCTGTAATTGCCAGGATAACCTCCAGAGCTCTTTTTAAATATTGGTGTCATGTTAGCTATCTTCCAATCATTAGGCATGGAAGCCGATTTAAAGGGTAGGTTACAAACCACAGTTGTTAGTTCCACAATTTTCCATTTGAGTTCTTTCAGAACTCTTGGGCGAATAACATCTGGTCCTAGTGACTTGTTACTGTTAAGTTTATCAATTCATTCCAAAACCTCCTCTAATGACACCTCAATCTGCGACACTTCCTCAGATTTGTAACCTAAAAAGAATGGCTCAGGTATGGGAATCTCTCCAATAGCCTCAGCCATGAAGACTGAAGCAAAGAATTCATTTAGCTTCTCCTCAATGACTTTATCATCTTTGAGTGCTCCTTTAGCATCTCTATCATCCAACGGCCCCACTGATTGTTTAGCTGGCTTCCTGCTTCTGATGTACTTAAACATTTTACTATTACTTTTTAAGTTTTTGGCTAGCTGGTCTTCAAACTCCTTTTTGGCTTTTCTTATTATATTTTATGGTCCTTTCTATTTTCCTCACTTGCACTTAGCTTCCACTTTTTAAAAGATATCTTTTTATCTGTCTCTCCTTCTTTTACCTGGTTGTTAAGCCACAGTGGCACTTTTTTAGTTCTCCTACTGTGTTTTTTAATTTGGGGTATACATTTAAGATAACTGACGTGTGCATCTATGCAGCAAGCCGCTATTTTGAAATCATTTTGAGATATAGGACTTCTTACTCCAATTCGTGTAACCCTCATTTCACGAGGAGTAAGGGAAGTCAAAGGAAAAGTGTTCTTCCTTTGACTTCCTGCTGTGTACACAGTGCCAAAAGCTGAATTAAGCAATTTCAACTTAAGCTACGCAATTGATGTAGCTGAAGTTATATATCTTAATTCAACTTTTGCCCTGCAGTGAAGATGTGCCTTGTCCTTTTATAACAGCCTGTAACATATTTGGAGACTATCATTAGATTCCCTCCCACCCAAGTCGTCTTTTCTCAATGTGACACATGTTCAGTTTTTTAAACTTTTATTATTTTTGTTGTCCACCTGTAAACTTCTCTCCACATCTTTCCTAAAGGGTGGTACTGAGAACTGTCAGAGGACTCCAGCTGAGGCCTCAACATTGTCGAGTAGAGGGGAGATGTACCTCTCATGACTTACATAATACACTTCTTTTAAAACATCCCAGAATTATATTAGCCCTTTTTTGCAACTGTATCTCATAAGTGACTCCTGTTCAATTTGTGACCCATTATAATCCCACAATCCTTTTCAGCAATGCTTACCACCTGTGGTGAATTTGATTTTTCCTTCCAGTATAGTACTTTATACCTGTCTTTGCTGAATTCCATCTTGTTGATTTCAGAGCAGTTCTCCAGTTTGTCAAAGTCCTTTTAAATTCTAATCTTGTCCTCCAAAATGCTTGCAACCCTTCCCATTTTAGTGTGATTCACAAATTTTATAATCTCCACTCCATTATTCAAGTCATTTAATGAAGATATGGAACAGTAGCAGATCTAGGACTAACCTCTATGAGACCCTACTAGATATGTCTTCCCAGTTTGACAGTTAACCACTGATAACTACCCTTTGAGTATGATCTTTCAATGAGTTGTACACCCATTTTATAGTAGATACATGTATACAGCATTTTTCTAGTTTGCTTGCAAGACTGTCATTTGAGACTATGTCAAAATCATGCTGTACACCCAAAATGTGCTGGGGAATAAGTTCTTGGGTGACCTTTATTTCTTAAGTGGCAGAGGAGTTGGACCCAGCATGGACTTACTGGATTCTGCTGGACCTGCTCCTCTGACCCAGAGAGGACGAGGACATGTGCATAGATTGGCAGCAGAAGTAAGACTAGTTGGCTTGCTGAAGGTGTAGATTTCAGAGTGATATGTGTGGTGTTCAAATATTGTCATTCCCAGGGATACAAGGCTGTCCAGAAGAAAACAGAATAGAGAGAACTACGATAGAAAAGGAGGCTGTTGTGGGGTTCAAGAAGAGATTCAGGGCCTTATGGAAGAGTGAGGTGAAAGGAAAGGAAGACTCAGTGTTCTGAATGGTTTGGATAATCTTTAGGTAGGTTTGAAAACCTTGGCTGAATCAAATGCAGACTTAGCCCCCCTGACTTTGGCCCATCACTAAATGGGGCTTAGACCTGCCTGGGGGAAGAGGAGCTTGTGGTCTGTTGGATGTTGAATTCTGTTGTCTGTCAAGGCATAATCTTCTATTAAATTTTATTTTTGCGCTCGTAATTTGAAGCAGAGGCATATAAATCCAAATAAAGAAAGACACGTGCCAGAATGCACAAACTGTTCTGAAGGACAATTGTTATGTTATGGCTGCAGCCCTTCTTGGCCCAGGCCTTCCCCTGCCTCTTGCCTGTGACCCAGGGTGGCTGTTAGCTCTCCTGAGCAGTTCTTAGTCCCACAGACACAAATTAAGACAGGATTTCCAATTTTCTGTCAAGCTACTCCTTCCAAGATTAAGCCAAATTTCTTCCTTATTGTTTTTCTCTGCCCCTACTATCTTTTTTTCTTTACTAAAATCAATGCTAGTTGGGTGCACTTTCTATGTAAACCACCTTAGCATGAAGGAACCAGAGATCTCTCTTATTATCCAGTGTTAATGGCTCTATTTGTAATAAACAGAAATTATGTTGACATGCTTGGGTTCACTGTACTACAGTAATAGCCAGTCTACTGAGGCAACACTGATGTCATTCAGTGTGGTTCTACATATGTGCATTAAATATTCCAAATACTAGATCTAAACTTGGGCCATTGGCTGCAGCTTCTTTGGAAGTTCTGAAACAGAGACAAAAAATGTGTTTGACCTTGAACGCTACCAAAATGTGTTGGAAAAGCTCAAATTACAAGGTTACAAGAGGTAGCTGGTACATTGCTGTCTTCATCTCTTTGGTATATGTAACCAGAGATGGGGACTTTTGGCCATGTGTCACATTTTATTTATTCAGTCTATTTACATATTTGTTATAAATGTCTCTATTTGCCCATGATTTCTTAAGCAAAGATAAAATTACCTCAAGCTACTTCAGCTGTTCCTTTCTTGATTATCACATCTTATAAGAGGCGCCAATATAAAAAAGCCTGCTCAGATGGAATTCCACCCTCTCAGTAACTGTTCAAAGCCATTGCTGACTCTGCAGTGCTGTTCCAAGAATTCTGGTATGTGTTGCAAGTGGGAGATGGGAAGAAACCATATGTCTGCTCATCTGTGTTCCAAGACGGGGTGGAATTTTGTAGGGTGCATATAAACAATCACTTCATCATTAATGATCTCCTAGCTGCTACGTTGCTTGTCTCAACATCTTCATTCATCCAGTTGCTTGCCAAATAATTACATGCCAATAAAATGCACCGAAGGATACTTGAAATAGCATTTGATGGACTATCAGGGTTGAAAATGACTTCCCCCCCCCCCCCAAAAATCCAAGAGAACATCATTGCAATATTTTGCGATCCTAAATTCCAAGGCAGCATGCTTCACTTTATTCTTTGCAAGGTGAGAGTCACTTAGAACATAGACAGAATCTGTTAGATTAGGTTGCCAAATATGTGTCACAAAACAAAAGATTAATGGGAAAAGACTCCCATCTACTCCTATTAAAGAGCATCGGAGAAGAGTGCATTTCTTCGTCATGGTCTTAATCTAGTTTTTTTTCCTTTTTCATAAATTTTATTGCTTCCAAGAATTCCTGTGCACAGCCAGTATGAAATTTTCATTTCCTGTTTCCCAATATTATATTCATGTTCAGTGTTCTGGGTAGAAACTGGCCCAATCTCCTTGCAGCCCCTCTCCAATCCAAGCAGCTTCACATTTAGACCATTTTAATAATTCAAAACCAATATTTGCAACTATCTACATAAATATATTTATTAATAGCTTGAACCAAATTCCTGGATCCAAACAGCTATGCAATTCAGGATTTTCAATATCTGGATCCATCTCCATGTTCAGACTTTGACTTGGTCCAGCTCTTGTGTTTAGTGCTGCCAAGTACAGCTGTGTAAACTGTTTGACCCATGCTATAAATTTACTGTGAACAAACTCACATTCTTAAACCAGCAGTGATTTCCGTAAACAATCTCTCTGTATGCAATGTCCACGGATGCTTTGTGTGACCTTTTTTACTCTGTTTCTCTCTCTGCCTCTTAATTTTATCAGCCTTCTGTTTATTGGCAGCCTGGTACACTGGAAAATGTCACAAGGGGCAACTCACATTGTACGCCTCCTGTGCCCCTGATTGCAAGACCAATTCCATATAATCAGGAGAGACACCAGCAGGAACAGTTTTCACTTGGTTTTTCAGACACACAATGATTTAGATGAACATTCTGAAAGAGACAATATACAAACCCATGTTTCTCCTAACCTCTACATCAGGCTTTGGCAGGCAGTGTGACATGGGGGCTTAACTAGAAATAAGCTATGCAAATTGAGCTACGTCAATTGCATAGCTTATTTTGAAATTGGGAGCATCTACACAGCACTTATTTTGATATAAAGCACTCTTCCTCTGACTTCCCTTATTCCTCTTACAATGAGGGTTACAGGAGTCAGAGTAAGAAGTCATCCAGCTTCACAGTATTTTGACATTATTTCGAAATAACTTTATCTGCATCTACACTGCAGGCAGTTATTTCAAAATAATGTTGCTGTGTAGACCTACTCTATGGGTACGTCTAGACCACATGCCTCTGGCGACAGATGCATGTAGATTAGACTACCCGGCATAGGAAAATGAAGTGGCGATTGAAATAATCTCCGCTTCATTTAAATTTAAATGGCTGCCGCGCTGAGCCGATCAGCTGTTTGTCAGCTCACTGCGGTAGTCTGGACACTCCCCGATCGACATCAAAGGCATTCGTCTACCTCCCAGGTATGCCTCCTGTGCAGGCATTTGTCGACCTCCTGGGATGAGGCATACCTGGGAGGTTGACAAATGCCTTTGATGTTGACCGGGGAGCGTCCAGACTACCGCGCTGAGCCGACAAACAGCTGATCAGCTCAGCACGGCAGCCATTAAAATTTAAATGAAGTGGCGATTATTTAAATTGCCACTTCATTTTCCTATGCCGGGTAGTCTAATCTACATGCCTCTGTCGCCAGAGGCAAGTAGTCTAGACGTACTCTATGGCTGTGTTTAGACTGGCAAGTTTTTCCGAAAAAGCAGCTGCTTTTGCGGAAAAACTTGCCAGCTGTCTACACTGTCCGCTTGAATTTCTGCAAGAACACCGACTTCCTACTGTCTGAAATCAGTGCTTTTTGCGGAAATACTGTGCTGCTCCCGTTCGGGCAAAAGTCCCTTTTGCACAAAGCTTTTGCGCAAAAGGGCCAGTGTAGACAGCTCAGATTTGTTTTGCGCAAAAAAGCCCTGATCATGAAAATGGTGATCGGGGCTTTTTTGCGCAAAAGCACATCTAGATTGGCATGGACGCTTTTCCGCAAAAAATGCTTTTGAGGAAAAGCATCCGTGCCAATCTAGACACTCTTTTCCGCAAATGCTTTTAATGGAAAACTTTTCTGTTGAAAGCATTTGCGGAAAATCATGCCAGTCTAGACATAGCCTATGTGTTTCAGGTTGGGGGGGCTGTACATAAGTGAGGACTGGCCTGCTTCCCAAATTCTGTGGGGGCAAGGGATCGTCATCTAGGATAGGTTGTAGATCCCTGATAATTTGCTGAAGAATTTTTAACTGGGAGCTGTAGGTAATGGCAAGTAGCATTCTGGAGCTTTCTGTATGGGGTCTAACCTGTAGTAAATGACATAAAGCTTATGCCATAATAGAATGCTTAGTGATTAAGGTGCCTCCGGACTCCTTATTGTTTTTGCTGAAACAGACTAACATGACTACCTATGAAACCTGTCATATGCAGTAAACAGAGAGTAACCCTTTCCTGCTCTTTGCCTGATTTATTTGTGATTTATTTGATATAATATACTCTTGGCATTGAATGTGAGAGCACAGCTGTCCATACCAGTGCAGCAGGCTGAAGAGGCAATCTGCAGTGTTTTCACAGCTTTCCTTGTAAGCACACAGCTGATTTCCAAAGTAGCTGTGTCTATGAGAAGGACAAGAGCTTTTACAAATGGTGCAAACACAAAGGCTAGCTCATAAATATTAGAAAGGAGACAGACCACTTTATAAAAATGTGGGCACACTATTCAAACATCTATGAAGGTAGGGCTAATAATGTTATACCAGCTGAGAAGACATACCCTTGCAATGGTAACCAAGAAATATTAGACTAAATCTAGTGTATAAAATGGATCTGTGCCATTTGACCCATCTGATTAATCTGGGCTATTGTGTGCAGCATTGTATGCTCACATTCCCCACTCCCAGAAATAGTTCTTTCTAGAATGGCATGAGAATGTGGTAACATCCCTATGTTTTCTTTGGGCACTACTTGGTTGGCAGGGGGTATTTTCCAATTCGTTTTTGTAAATGCCAAATGTTGCTATAGTGTTTCTAACCATGTATCAAAATACAGCTATACAATATGCCCACTCTGCTGAACTAGGAACCATTTATTATAATGACATTACTACTAAATTACAATGTAGAATGGTCACATTAATAGCAAATGAATTCATTATGATCAATATTGTTCTGAATACTAAACAATTTCATAAGGCTAAGATATTCTTTTTAATGATATGTTTAATTAATGCTGAGTTGTAATAGAAGTCTCATGAGATTGTATATGACAGGCACATGGATATCAAATAAATTAATAATGATAAAGGCAATGATAGTGAATACAAAATAATTCATAGTGATCAAGCACCTAAAGAGTTTCAGCAATAAATTGCAAGTCATTATTACTTTGTTGCATCAACATTTATCATAGTGGGTTTTTGAAGTGAAGAATTAATAGGAATTCTACTTGGAACAATTTAAGAAAACTGTTGCTGACTCACCCACATGATCATCTCTCAGTAAGAAAATTAGACAAAAACACATACCAGTGGCAGTGGTCAAAAGCAATCCATCCCGTCTCTACCTCTATTCTGACCACATGAACTGGAAAATCATCAGAAAACAACAGCATGATGTGAAGTTGCAATCAGCAGCAGCAGCCCAATTCTGCAAAGTACTTAAGTATGTTTCAGTTTAAGCACCAGCTTAAAATCCATTGATTTCAATGAGACCATAGCTCATGCTAAACTTTGATTACTTTCAGTGATGTCAATTTGGCATTCACCTGGGGAGCACAGGTGTGGGTGGATTTGAGTCTTGTCCCCCTTTGGCAGCTCAAGTCCTGCCCCCCCATCCACAAACTCTGGAAGTGACCAGTCCACACACCCTTGGAGTGATCAGCCGCACACAGGACAGGTGCTAAGAGTAGCAGCATTTCATGGGGATTGCACTGATGAAGTTCTTCTGTGAGCAGCAGTCCCAGGTAGTTAGGATCAACTGGTCAGTCCATTACTGATAATCATTTAGACTGGTGCAAGCTAGAGGATAAGTTCATGGTTATCTTGCAATCTATTATCCATTTCTAAGGAAAGTTGGAAGGGACAGTGACAGTATATTCAAAATAAGTCTGGTGAAGGCAGAAGAGAGGAAGGACAGGCATCCTCTATTATGGCCTCTAGTCAAGAAATATCAAGGCTACATGCTTCTTTCTAGGCTCCTGTACATAGGAGCCTGTCAAGTCAATGAAGCGGTTGTACGCTTATCACATGATTTATTTGCCTTTCGGCTTCCTCTCCTATGTTTGCCATTGTAATGTTCAATAAAATCTATGTGTAATATATTCACCACATCTCAAGTGCATATGCAGGGCTTAAGGGCAAATAGCATTCGACTTTCAATCTAAAGCTGATTGCAGTCATTCAGGTGTTTCTAGCAAAAAATATTACTCGTGATCTTTAATGGGTACTGGAAGAGATGTGATGTAAGATCTTAATTGAAATGCCAGGAATAGTTGAGCATATGTGTTCTTCACATCCATTGACTTGTCAGCTAACCAATAATATATTATGTTTATAGGAAAAATATTATTCTGGTGACATAAACATAACATGTAAAATTAAAGTTGAAAGCATCACTTTAAAGGATTTACATGATTTATTGTAGTGAATGTTTGCTACAATGACTATTAATACAGCTTTATAGATATGCATTGTGCTTTAGACAAATAACATGAAAGAATAGAAATCAGATGCTGATCTCTGTTATGTAATATAAATATGGGAGTCACTTATTTGATGTTCTCTGAACTAGTGTAATTAACTCTATAAATTCTTGATTTATAGCCATGTTAAGGGTATATATCTTGTAACTTATAATTTCTAAGGCTTCAGTTTACAGCCTTAATGCAGATGTTTGCATTGGACATTAATATATTTGGGAAGACAGAGAAATAGAAAATAATATTCAAAGAAGTGAAGGGTTGTGCCCATTTGCAAGTGCTTTGAGAAGAGAGTTTGCCCATTATCCATGATCAATGGTAACAGAAAATATCTATAGCAACCATAATTGCAATAGCAGAACCGTACTAACTCTTGCTTCTGTCATCTGCAAACTAGTTAATTCACTCAAACTTGAAGGTTTTATGCTATTACTAAACACAGATATAATAGCACAGTGGTGTGGACAGAACTAAGATTACATTACTTTTACAATAGGTACTACTCTACATTTGCTAGTATAATATAAAGCGTGTATAATGCATTCATTAAAATAAATGGCACTTGTAAAAAAAATAGTATTACAGAATACTGTGGGCTCACTAAAACACTCTCCTCATGCCCATAGCACTTAGAATAGCTTATTAGTGGTTTGCAGATTCTGTGCCGGGCAGTGAGGAATCTCAATAGCATGACTAGTCATAAGTCATTTGTACAGGTTTTGCCATTATTCTGATTGTACAAAAATTTCTTGTTTTTATTACAGTTATACCAGCTGAAGGTGGCTTGTCCTATGGGGGTACCTACCTTACATTAGGCCCAAAGGGGATACAGAGAGCTGTTAGGCTTTCTTGCTCTATTACACTTGCAGTAGGCATCAGTTCTAAAGAGAGAACTTAAAAATGGCTGAACCCAGCTCAGGTGGGGGCTGACTAAGGGGAGAACAGATCTCTAGTACTCTTTCAACTAGAGAAACTTGACTGCAGTCAGGGAGCTGCGCTGGACTGCCGGCAGACAAGACCATTCCTGGAAGATATGTCTGTGAGAGGGAGCCCAAAGCAATTGGGAATGAAAGTGGCAGCATATGAGTCCATTCAAATTTCTGTTCACTGGCAGAGGGGATTTGTAGGAGCAGAAACACTCCTGCTGAGAGACTGGCCTGTGAGAGAATAGTAAAGAAAGTTCACTTCCAGCAGAAGTAGCTGGATAGCAGAAAGTGCTTACATACTCTTCATGGAGCCTGTGGAAGAGGGTTGGGGGGAGTTGAATTTGTACACTAGGAGCCCAGAAAGAGACTGAGGCAAAAGCCCAAGTCAGGGCAAAGTAGAAAGTGATCCAGAAAGGTAGCAAGAGGTCTGTGTTGTTAGGCCTTGACTAGTCAAGGGTCCCTGGATCAGAACCAAGTGGAGAGGGAAGGTCAGGGACTCCTACCAATTCACAAAGAAAGGTGGTGTAGAATCTCCTGCCAAGGAGTAAAGGTTAATGAGCTGGGAGTGAGACTGATGATCCAATGTGAAATGGACAGACTATTACTTGTGGAACTCTTGATCCCTAAAAATGGTGGGACCCTGACCTAGCCAGAAGCTGAGCTGCAAGAAGTAACAGATGCTTACTGAGCAGAATAGTTATCAGCAAGGAGAGCTAAAGGAGAAGAGCATGCCTGCCATGCTTGGCTACCAGGGAATGTGCCAGCTGGTGAGTTGCATGCTTAAAATTCACTTGTTCAATATTTATGAAGCATGGCTCTACTTTACAGACATTCTTTCTGTGATATAGTAAAAAAAATCAAGCATAATTATGTATATTCACTAATTCACAAAACTCAGTAAGAACCATTAGATATTGCAGTCATAGTGCAAAATTGCAAGATCATACTGTGAGTAGTATCACAGTAGTATAATAAATGATCAGTTGCATTCAAGTTCTGTTCCTTTACCATTTAAGTCAAAGACAGTTTTTTCACTGACTTCAATGGCAGTAGGATTTGAGGCAGAATAAATGTATTATTCCCATTGTTCTGCATGCTAGACCAACAGTCCATGAAAGACAAGCTTGTAAAGAACCATGCAGTAAAATACTTTAACAATCTACCACAAATTAAACATAAGACCTGAATATAATAGTGAATATTTGTCCACCGCAAAGTTAGATCTATATATGCCAAAATTGGCTTCATAGTTAATTCACTCTTCTTTTGAATTTCTCATAAGGCTATCTGTGTCTAGTTAATTGCTGGTGGGTAAATTCCTTGCCTTTGTCTATATAGTCATAAATGATAGGCAACATGTTCCTGGTCTAAGAGTTATTCCCCCTTTGACTCCCAAAAGCTCTATGTAACACCAACAGGTGGAATCAAACCCGGGACCCCTGGGGCGTAGTGCATGAGCCTCTTAGCTAAGGCTGTATAGCAGGCTCCTTATTCTCCTCATAAGTGGTCTCAGTGCCACTAGAGGGCATGATACAGAAGGTCTGTGGGTTACACCTATATACCCTGACATTGAGAAATGGCATTTTCTTACTTGATTTGATTTGATTTGCTATGTTTTTCCAAATCATGTCTGCTTAATTTATGTAACATAAATCAAGTCTTACAATTCCTCATTCCTGTTAAGGCTGTAGACCCAAAGCAGCCATGAATTTTAGATCAGTATTGTCTTCTGGCTCATGCATAAATATGAACTAAATTACAGTGGCAGAATTTCTATTACTGATGCCAAAGTCTGAAAAACACAGCTTGTCTTTCAGATTCTAGACTTGTTTGCAGAGTTAATTATGGAGGTATACGGGGTGGGAAAAATACTTATATTGGAAGTTAGTGTATGTCTACAAGACCAAGTTTTGACAACAAAGCTTATGAGTCAATACCCAAAAGTCAACCACACAAAAATCACCAGAGGTGTTCACACTTGCTCCCTCTGTTGACAGATCCTGTCCACACTGGGGGCACCATCATCAACAATGTGAGCAATGCATGTATCCCACAGTGCTGTGTTGTGAGAAGGCAGAGCTGATCCCTGTGCATTTTGGGATTCCCTCTGAGTTCTCCTGCAGCCTACTCGGTTGCTGGGAGTGGCATAATGAGTAGGTCTGTGAGCACTCCATGCTGAGGAATGCCAAAGCAGCACAGCAGCCTGTCCCTCTCCCCCTGCAGCAGCAGTCTGCCTGCTGCTGTGCTCCTGGTTCAGGGCAGAATAGGAGCAGCCCAATAATTTGCTCTTTGTTTGTTCCACAAATGGAGCGGCTCAGTCAGCTGTCAGACACATCCCAGAGCTTTGAAAGGAGAGGGGTGCATGCCTGAAGGCCTCAGCGATGAAAGCTCAGCATAGCCATCAGGGCAGACATTGTGGGACACTGGTGGAAGCCAGTTCTGTTGACAAACAATAGAGTCTACACTGGCTCTTTGTCAAAAACAAAGGGAGGGGAAAAGAAAAAAGTCCTTGTGGGGGTAGAAGTTTTTGCTCTCTGAAAGGGGACATTTTCCTCATTGCAGTGTGAACATTCTCACTGTTTGTTGCCGAAAGGCAGATTTTGACAACAAAACTTTATTGTGTATTTAAACACGTAGAAAAAATGATCTGGAACCACCAAGCCAATAATCCTGGAATCCCACTCTATAAAGAGTCACTCTTTGGAATATGCAGTGGTTGTCCTCACCCTAATGTCTATGCTAAGACTAAGGGCTATAAACTGCAAACTGAAGTGATTTGTTTATAAAACATAAGACAGGAAATGTCCAGGGTGACTTCTGAAACTCTGCTTTAAGACACTTTCATATAACTCTGGTTGACATTATCAGTTATGTCTGAACAGCAAATGAAAACCTGAAGGAGATCATTTTTCACAAAGTATATAAATTCCAGCAGGATTTGTATATGAATAATACATAGTGTAAATACTAGCACATTTTTCAAATACTAAAAAGATTCCACATGAACAGTTAAATGGTTTTCTTTGAATGTTAGGGTGGAAAAAAATATCTGAGGCATTGGACAGAAAATGCAGAGCCATCAATATAACTAACTCAAATGATTCTGTGTGTGTATATAAAGGTAATAAAACATATTAGTATCCTTGCAGAAAATGAACTGGTTCCTCACTTGGGGCTCTGATTTTGTAAACTTTGCTGATGACTTCAGTGGGAAGAGAGTGTGGAGACCTTGCAGAATTGGGTCCTTCCGAAACAAGAGAATCACTATTCTAACCAAGAATATGTTGTAGGAATCATGTGTCAATGCTGTGTGAATTTAGGGATCTCTTCTCCATATATTTTCCAATCCTTGCATCTCCTTGCTTTTTTCCAGTCATATATTAATGTATTGAGTCGATTTAGGTACAGCAAGAAAATTAGTATATTATAAACTTTGTTATGTTTACAAATTTAGTTTAAAAAAATACATAGATCATCAGTTGTAGATGCTAAGGGCTAGGATTAGAAGATATCTTGGCATTGAAGTGTAGGATAGAGTGTATAAACCCCACACAGGGTCAATTCTGGGCCCAGATGGCCCTACTGTATTGCACCTGCAGGGTCTGCTGTAGTTGGAGGAAAGGCTTAAAAGAGAGCCAGATAGTCCTGTCTACCCATCTATTTGTGGCTTTATTTTGCTTTCTGCGTTGCTTTAGTATTTACTTTTATTGTTTTATGTTTGTGCACTATTCATCACATTAAGAGTTGACATCCCAGAGAAACTGTATAAGCCTTTTTTTCTCCTTTCCACTGTAAGTAAATATTGTATTAATATTTGCAAGGAGAGAATGACTGTTTTCAGTTGACTCATAGATTGCTTTAGCATCTTAAAGCTGAACTATGTGTGGATAATACACATTTTGCTGTGTTTACTAGCTTGAGTTGTTAGGAAGGATGATAAAATACATGTAGTCCCGAAGTAGTGTTAATTTTCTTTTTATTTCATATTAAATAAAAAATCATAAGCATCACTCCTCATTAATTATCCCTTGTTTTAAAATTTTGTCTTTCATACCTATGAGCTGTATAAAATATATATTTATATCTAGGTTTTTTGTTTGTACTGGTGGTACACATAAGAAAATTCAACCCGTCCAAGGACGGAAAATGTTAGAGGGAGCACTGCTTATTACTACAGTGTTTGTATTTCAGAAATCCTAGGCTATTATTAGACACTGGTTTTGGCATAAATGTATGGCCAGCATCAGTCAGTATACTGTTATTTAGTAAATGATGTTGAGCGATCTTGAGACACAATTTTGCCAAGTTATCCGCTCTGCAGAGCCATGCATTGTTCTGTGGATTTTACAATCATAGCAGCGGCAACATCATTTTACTTTTCTCCTTATCGGCCAATTAACTATCAGGTGAATCCTAAGTATAATTGTAGTACACAACAAAATGGCTGTTATTTTAGAATGAAGTGCCATAAATTTCTCACAAGGTGCACCACTTTCAGGAGCAAAATTCAAGTGGGTGATATTAGGTGTATAGGTGATAGGGCATTTCTCCCTTATATATTTCCATATACTCTAATTTAAGGGCCTACAGTTATGAGAGTGTGTAGGGCCTATGAAAAGCTTAATCTAGCTCTGGAGCAGACTTGATATATATATATATATATATATAGACATGTTGTCCCAAAAATGGTAGGACTCAGCTGGTGACTTGGATGGAGGGCCAAGGTTTTATCTGGTAGAACAGGGGTTTTCAGAGTTCAGTAGTGGGTCTGCCAGGGTAAGCCATTGGTGGGCTATGAAATGCTTTGTTTATTTAAGTGTCCATAGGCAATGAGCCTCACAGCGCCCATTGGCTGCTTTTCACTACTTTCAGCCAAGGGGAGCTGTGGGAAGCAACATGGGCAGAGCTGCCACTTCCTACAGTTTCTCTTGGCTAGAAACAGTGAACTGCAGCCAATGGGAGTGTCATGATCATGAGGGTTAGCCAGCAGCCTGGGGACTAAGGGGTTAACATACCTAACCCAGGTAGAGTTGACCAATAGGAACGTAGGTAGGAATTTCAAACTGGGACAAGAATGTTTGGTTTTTCCCTCCTTGGTCCTGGGCAGTTTCTCTCCAGCTATTGAGGGAGTCAGACAGAATGTCTCCCTCCAAGAAAATGCTCTTCTGTAAATAGGGTAAAGTTTAGATAAATCTGTTTTTTATTATTTTATAGTTTGGGAAATGGGATCTGATGTCTGTGCATTTAAAAATGGGTTTTGCTCTTCTTTGTAACTAAGCTCCTGTCCCGTGGTGGGTTTCCCCTCCATGGGTATATTACTTTGTTACTGTTCCATCTAGTCATTATGCTCACAACAGGAATATTGTGGTGATAATAAAAGTTTTCTCCTTTTCTTTCTTTGTATTAACCTGGTATTGGTTAATTTTTGTGTCCTGTATATCTACTGTGGCTCTGTTACTGGCTGGCTCCTTCAGTTCTAGATCCATAGCAGTATGATAGCATTGGAATCACTCTAACAAATCTCCCTCTTAGATCTAGGCGGGGATAAAGGAGAAGACTCCATGAGGACTGGATTATTCCTTTTCCAAGATCACTCAATCTTCATATCCTCATCCAGCATAGATCCCTGTTAATTTCAAGATTTTTTTTCTCTCCAGTTATTTTTGTCTCCATAAACTTGCAGAAATGTTCATTAACTCAGTCTGATTTTTCCCCTACTCTTATCTCTTCCTGACAATCCCTCAGTCACTATAGCTACATCTACACTGCAAGGTTTTTGCGTAAAAACCTGTGGGGCGTCCACACCTCAAATGTACTTTTGCGCAAGGAAATCAAGAGTAAAACGGCAGAACAGAGGGCTTTTTCTGCCGTAGGTAAATCTCCTTTTATGAGGCATAACTCCCTTTTATATGAGAATTCTTGTGCAAAAAGGCAAGTGTGGACACTCCAGAGTGGTTTCTTGCGCAAGAAACCCCTATGGGAAAAAACACAGGTGCTCTGATGGCCATTCTGCGAATGGCCATCAGAGCTTTCTTGCGCAAGAGCATCCATGCAGTGTGGACGCTGTCTTGCACAAAAGCACATTGCTTTTATGATGTGCTTTGAGGTGAGGACGTGCTCTTGCACAAGAAGTTTTTGTGCAAAAACTCTTGCACAAAAGGCTTTTTGCGCAAGAAGCATGCAGTGTAAATGTAGCCTATGAGTGTTAGGCTATGTCTACATTAGCAATATTTTGCACAAATACTTTTAACGCAAGAGTTTTTGTGTTAAAGTATTTGCGCAAGAGAGCGTCTACACTGGCATGTGCCTTTGCGCAAGAGATGTGCTTTTGCGCAAAAGCATCCATGCCAGTGTAGACACTCTCTTGTGCAAGAAAGCTCCAATGGCCATTTTAGCCATCGGGCTTTCTTTGCACAAGAAATTAATGTTGCGCAAGAGGGCTTATCCCTGAGCAGAAGCGACAGAGTATTTGCGCAAGAAGCACTGATTTTATACATTAGAACGTCAGTGTTCTTGTGCAAGTACTCACAGCCAGTGTAGACAGGTGGCAAGATTTTGTGCAAAAGCTACCGCTTTTGCACAAAATCTTGCCAGTGTAGACACAGCCTTGGTGTTTGATTTTTCTTCCCCGTTTTCTAATTCTTTTTCTTAACCTCAGATCTTTGAAAAGTTTCTTGTGAAATTACATTGGCTGCTACTGTTCTGCCCTCTTCCTCCTGAAAAACAAACCCCAAACAACCAAAAACTGATCTTTGGCATCTTTTCTACAACATATTGAATTAATCTCAGTTGTAAGCTCTTTGAAGTCTCTAGGCTTTCAACTGAGAGGATTTTGATCTAGTAACTTTTAGTATTTCCCTAGCCTATATTTCACAAACAACAGTGGTAGATTTTAATACTTCCTCTGGTTCTAATGTTCTCAATAATCTTCCAGTTCCAAAAATTTGTTTTTCTGTGATCAGATAAACTAGTATTAATTCTGTCTTTAAACCCATTGTTATTGTCCTGAGTTAAATTAGTTAATTATTGTTTCCTAGCTCAATAAGTAGATCCAAGATGACTTCTCTGATTAGGGCCTCAGCAGGTTTCCCCTCACACACTTGTTTTATAACATTAATTTATGGTGATTCTACCCCATAACTCCTCAGTTGAGGCACTTCCACTTTGTGTACGTGTAAAAAAAAATGCAGCAACTGGTTATTACAGTTGTATAAATATTTCCCAGACCTCCTGTGCACCTTGGAATGGATTCCTAGAGCCACAGATTTTTACAGACCCTAGTTTTGAGCAATCTCTGCAGAGCACTCCACTGCCACACCAGAGTCAGCATCCCATGTGGTTCCCTAGTGTCCAGACCAATTATACCTTTCAGCTTCACCAGATGATGTTGTAGAATAAATTTCATTTTGACAAGATGGAAATGTAACCTTGGATAATTGTTTAAGGTTGTTCTCTTTTTGATAGTTGGGTATTTGTTCATTTAAATTGTACCTGTGTCTATTTAAAATGAAAAATTAGATAATCAAAAGCATTTTACATGTGATATAAAGAAGGAATTTCACAGGAAGAGGACTAAAGAGAGAGTTTGATCAGCCAGTCAGAATAATTTGATGAGTACCCCTTCAGTTACATGGCAAAAGCACAAAACATCTATGATTTGGGGCTGTAGAACAAAAACAGAAAACACAATGGGAAACTCTCTAGAACCTGGAAGTTAAAACAACCTGGGTTGTGCTATGTTTTCATTTAGCTTCAAAGTGTTGATTGAGCCCTTTGCTAAAACTTGGAGACTAGAATTACAAATATCTGCATTTCACGAGGCATTCTAAAACACTTGAAACGTACTCCAAGGTAAAGGTCTATTTTTACATTTGTCTATTTTACCATGGTTAAAGTTCAAGGATGAAAACTTGCCTGTGGTTAAGTCTATGGCATTAGCCCTCTTTGACTTCAATGGGCCAGGGTTTTATCCCTGTTTGTATTGTGGATAACACAGGATTAAATCCTAAAGAAAAAAAGTAGAACTAGGCTGTGGGGCCTTCCTTCAGAAAAGATCTGACAAATCGTCACATTCTATAGTTACCCTGAGCCAATCCAGCCTGGTAGGGATCTACTGGGTGTTTCCTCAAGGTCTTGGATAGAAGGCAAAGTCATCTCAACAGCACTGTTCCCTGATCATGGACTTGAGGTTGGGGACTCTCAGAGAGCATGGCCTATGGGACAAGATGAGGAAGGATGTGCAGTGCCATTAGTCTGCTGAGAATGGGCAATTTAAGGTCAACAGCCAGTGGTGGAGGCCCTGACAGCAGTGCTCCAAAGAAGAAAAGGAGAGTGATATGGAGTCTGATGCAGGTGATTGTGGGAAGAACAGAGATAGACACAGAAAATTTTCATTAGCTGGTATCCAGAATATTGGATTTTAAAATGTGACTTGTCAACCTGTGATAGCCTTTAGCTGAAGTGAGTGTTTAATTCTTTGAAAGTTTTTTTTTTTAATTACACCATTTTGTGGTCAGATGAATTGAAAAAAAATTTTTTTTCCAAATGGAAACTGGCTTGTGAGGGATCAATAAGTGTAAAGAATTCCTAGATATGTAAGTCTAAAATGCCAAATTGCTGGGTGGGTTTTCCGGTCAGAATCCAAGCTGAGGCCATGTATTCCAGGTTTCAATCTGAAGAGAACGTTTACAACTGAGATATAAACCCTTGAACATAAATGAGTTCTATAATTAAAATGATAGTCTTAACTCTGGCATCATGATTGCATGGTTCTTAAACAAACACAGACCTTTTGCTTTTCTATCACATAGTTTTACTGGTTCCTACTGTTTGCCCCTTTAAGAAACTCACTTTGAGCAGGTCCTTGTCCCACTTTACAAAATATTTTAGGAGTTCCCAGGGGAGTGAAACAGTAAAGGACAGTGAAAAGCTAGTTTTCAACACAATAAAGAGCTGTGGAGGAGTACTTAAAGAGCTGTATTCCATGCTGTAGTCTGGTAGTGTACATATTTTCCATAGTGGGACGTAGTTCATATTCATATACTCCTAACAAATTCCTGTATAGATTTGTCAGTCTAGCAAAACTACCACTTAAACTCAGAATGAGAGGGAGACTTCAAACATGAGAGGCTGGTAGAGGAGCCTACACTAGATTATAAATCCAAATCCATCGCTGGTATAACTCCACAAAAATGGATGATATTAGGTCAGTGCTGAATTTACCTATATTTGTAGTCTACTAAATTCATCCCTGTAAGGAAAACTCAAGAATATTTTTAACTTTTTAATTTTGAAAAAGATCCTATCTAGTCCTGTGGAAGGTATTAACTGGATTACACAAAATGCTGTATGTACTGACCACGTGAAATGGGATTTGGAATTTCACCTGCATGTGAGAACTGGGCTAGGATGCTGTTGGCATTGGGGAAGATGTGGCTAAAGAGATTAAGAAAAATGAGAACAAATAGGAAAGTAACTGAGGATCTAGAGTTAGTGAAAGACAGTGACCTAAATTAAATCAAATCCCTAGATCTTGCCAAATGCCACTAGATCAATGATTTAATGGCATGTACTTGGAAAATAGCTTCCAAACACTGGAAATAGTCTCTCCAGGATCTCAGGGCAGTGCAGTGGTAAAATATTTCATTACTACTGTCTATCTTGTACCTATCCTCTGGCCCAAGAACAGAGCAGTTGCTTCCAAGTCAATATATTTCATAAGCACTGATGTTTACTCACTTTTTTTTTTAACAGAGGGAGAAAAATTCCACCCATTTTTATATAAAGCTAGAATGTATAATAGTTCATTTAACAACATTCATCACTTTCTCTCTAGATATTTCTAACATTTTAAGAAAATACTATTTAAGTTTCATGCAACTGTCCATACATCTAGAATCCTTTTCATTTGCTTATCATGAACATTCATAGGAGAGAATTATTTTTTGTTCAGTGTTTGCAAGACTGTGGAATGAAGGGATCATGCAGACATCTGTGTGTATTTGGATTCCATGAGTATTTGCACCAGAAATCTCTCAACTACTCCTGAGAATGCGTTGATGTCACAAATCACATACTCAAGCCCTCCTCCTTCTTATTAAAGCTTTGGTCATGCAGCAGAAACTATATCATGTGACTTAGGAGAGGAATGGGAATAGCAAATTATGGCTGGTAAAAACTTGCACAATGGCTGAGTGACTGGTTTCAGAGCAACCCAAATACATTTGCACAAAGCATTTGCGAACCAATTTGGATAACAAATGAGTTAATAAAACAAACCTGTTCATAGATAACAGGCTAACAGAAAAAAATAATGAGTCAGAAATTATTTGCTGTAAATTGTCTGCCCTGTGTTAATGATAACTCTGCATGCTTCAAAAATCTAAAGAAAAGGGTCACATTCCAATACGAAGCTTTGGTGAAAAGTTTCAGATGTCCCAGATCCATGTTTCTGGCTCTGTGATGAAAAGCCTTAAAATCAGTTTTACGCTTGTCCGGTGGTGTCTCAGGAAAGACTAATATGAACATTAGACTGTCTAGAGCAACAGGTTTACTTACACCCACCCTTTGGAAAATCTTACTCATTTAGCCTCTGTCTTTAGTGCCTTACGGGAGACCAAGAGAGCACTAAACAATTAGTCAGTTGTTGTGCCCAGAAGGTGATTCAGTCAATGATTTTATGCTACTTTTTTGTGAGGTCTCTATCCTTTCCAGTGTTAGATGGGGGCACTTATTTAGTTCAAAAGAGTATTTATGCAAAATGTGACATGGAATTCTTTCTTGTGCTCTTGCCAGCAAACCCAGGGGATTTCAGCCTGCTGGGGTCCCATTTGCTTTTTCTTCATTATTATTTTGATGTAGCATTGCTAATGGTTGTGAAATTTCTTGTGCTGAGTATTCAGTGCCTTTACCACATTCCTGCATATGGCAGTTGTGAGAGAGAGTTACTACAGAACTGCGTGATGGCATCTGGATGGTTTTCTTTTCATTGGCTCTGCAGGGATTGTAAATCTTTACTTGTCATTTTCAAAGGCTTAACAAAGGAATTAAGGGGTCCCTTAGCATTGGAGAAGGAAAGCAGTTCAGCCGCTGGGCTTACATACTTAGGACTTTGAGAGGATTTTGTCCCCATGGAGTTGAGACAGCCAGGATCCAAGCTAAAGACTAAATTGAAGCAGGCTGTGTAGGCGGAGAAAATTACCTTAAGGGTACACAGGCATTATTAAAAAATTGGAAGACAGTATGTGATACTTGCATATATATAAGCTAGAGGGGAGCAGAGAGTAGTTTGGGGGAAAAAACAGTTTAATATGTTGGTCACTGTTTTACCAAAATGTTAATGACACATCCCATAGCTTTGTTCTATAATCAAATTTTGGAATGAACTATGTCTTTGATACAATTAAGATTTACTGAAATCTTGGCTATATGTTGTAAACTTTTTCCTAATCACAAATTCTAGACTATGAAGGCATGCCAACTTAAATGATTACACACACACACACAAAATTATGTTAAAAGGACACTAGGGGGCTGTGCTCCCTGCTCGCTGTGCTTGCCAACCCTCGTCTCTGTGGCCAGGCTTGGATACGCTGGTCACCCTGCATGCAATACTCCTCAGCTGGTGAGCCGCATGTGTTGGTGGCCAACACAGTCACTCTGAAGGCAGCGTTCATGAATTCAGGCATGTGGTGCTTTACCTCCTGCTTTGCCTCCTCCGCATACTCGTCCATGACAACAGTGCAGCAACCAGCTAGTTCCAGCAGCAGCAAGGGCAGCGCCCCATGACCCATCCTCAGCAGGCACCAAATGCCACCCATACATGGTGTGAGATGTGGCAGCTGTTGCCCAAGTGGCTCGCACTGAGAGCAGGCCGGGGGTGTGATACCCAGTTGTGGTTGGCGCTGGTGGGTGGATGGACACGTAATGAGAGGCAACCAAGGGCAGCAAATACTTGGGCAGCTCCCACTACTCCATGGCTGTTTGAGCAGAGGGGAGCAGGCCCAGGCATAGGAGGAGTAGGAGGCACAAGGGGGTGGGGGTAGGCATGTGGTGCATGCTGGGAAGCAGACAGGGCAGGGGGACTTGGGTCTCAGCAGCACATGGGTGTTTCTGAGGTGACCTCCCCACCCCCGGAATGCTTCAGACTTGCAGGAGGCACAATGAGATAGGAGCTATGCGGGGGCTGCAGCTTGTGGAGTCCGTATGACTGTCTGGGGTAGGGCTGCACTCCTCATTCAGGACATGGCAGCGGGCCCACTCCTAGCCCATGGTAAGGTCACCCCAGCAGTGTTACTGCCCAGGGTATTCAAACCGCATTCGAACTCCAGCTGGGTAAGAAATTCTCTCCCTGTGCTGCACCCCGTGGGGTTTGCCCTCTGCTTGCTGCAGCCACATGAAACACAAGTCACTCCATGGGGATTCCAGGCTTCTGGATAGCCCCCACTCCACCTCAACCAGGACTTTGCAATCAACCATCCTCTTCCTGTGTTTGATTAGCAAGGCAGTCTCTGGTCTCAGAGTCCCCCTCTGGCATAGCTTGTTGAGTCTGAGATGTGGTGAGGTCATTCTGTCCTTTGGCAAGAAAATTTGTATTTACAGTAAAACTCCAAGGCTGCATCTAGACTGGCAAGTTTTTCTGCAAAAGCAGTAGCTTTTGCGGAATAACTTGCCAGCTGTCTACACTGAACGCTTGAATTTCCGCAAGAACACTGACGATCTCAGGTAAGATTGTCAGTGTTCTTGCGGAAATGCTATGCTGCTCCCATTCGGGCAAAAGCCCTCCAGTGTAGACAACGCAGTATTGTTTTGCGCAAAAAAGCCCCAATCGCGAAAATGACGATTTGGGCTTTCTTGCGCAAAACCATGTCTAGATTGACACAGACGCTTTTCCGCAAAAAGTTCTTTTGCGGAAAAGCATCCGTGCCAATCTAGACGCTCTTTTCCGCAAATGCTTTTAATGGAAAAAAATTTCCGTTAAAAGCATTTGTGGAAAATCATGCCAGTCTAGACGTAGCCCGATAGTCCAGCAATCAATTGTATGGCACTCCCAATACTCCGGCATCAAAATGGCAAGAGCCTAGTGGTTTTTTTCGTGTTTAAGTGAATAATTTACAGGCTGTATTAGTATTGAAGTGTATAATTTTTGTGTTTACATGAATAAAGTGCTGTATTAAGTGTTTGAAGTTACTGTATTAGTAGTTTAAGTGATTAATAGCGTAAGTGATTAGCCAGAGCTGCACACTACTGTACATAGTATCCTCTGCGTTCTGTATTCAAAGGCTTCACAACAATAATGGCGAGAATTGTACTGTACATTTATTCTTTCATTCTTTGACTAAATTTATGCATTACAGTATGTATAATAAAAAGAGTTTTAAAACACTTTATATACAGTATATACTGTGTGTGTGTGTGTCTGTGTGTGTATATAGATAGATAGATAGATAGATAGATAGATAGATATAACCAGTTTATAGTACCTCCTGATAGTCTGGCATATTTGATAATCTGGCACATTTAGGTCCCAAAGGTTCCGGATTATCAGAAGTCTACTGTATATATAGAGAGATTATTAAGCTTGTAAAGTCAAACAGTTAGGCCTGGTCTACGCTAAAGGGGAAAGTTGACTTAAGATATGCAACTCCAGCTACATGAATTACATAGCTGAGGTCAACATATCTTAAATCATGTTTTCAGGCCATCCACACAGTGGGAGGTTGATGGGAGCAAATGCTCCCATCGACTTCCCTTACTCCTTGTGAGGAACAAGCCTACCAGTGCCAATGGTGGCATCCTCTCAGTTCATATTAGTGGGTTTTCACTAGACCCACTAATTCAAATCCTGGAAGATTGACTGTAGCAATCCTGTAAACGTGGCCTCAGAAACTAGAAAATACCAAAATTAGGGTGGTCTGTGCAACCTTGATTCAGCTCCCATGTGTACATGCATTATGCTGTGAAGGATCACATGATCACACTTTTATTTCTGGACTCTTGCCTCATTCAGTGTGTAGAAGGAAGGATGCTCACTTAATGAGCAATTATTCAATATTTTGTTTTCTAATCATTATTCAGTATGTGACTCCACTGACTTATACACACTCTATTACTTTATTTATGGGTTTTTCTATTTCTCATCACCAAGTATCTGAATGCTTCAGAAATATTAATTTATCTTCACAATACCTGTGTGAAAGGCATAGTCATTAATTGTTTTATAGATGTAAAGAGCTGAGGCACAGAGAGAATGCATTATTTTTGGGTGCCAATTTTTGGACACTTTGGACCTGTTTTTTTTTTTTGGAGTACTGTAGTTAGCATTGTAATAGCACTTTATGTATTCAGGTAAAGCTCCAATTAACTTCACATGCAGCTGTGAGTGCTCAGCATTTGTAGAACTCAAACACCAAGCTCTAGAATTTGGCACTTGAAAAATTAGAGCACAGTTAGTGACTGCCTGTGAAATGTCTAGTTTAAGTAACTTGTCCAGTACTACACAAGTACACTATGGCAGAAGCCAGGATGGAAGTCAATGCTCAAGGGTATTATTCCCGTTTCATTCACTACATGCCTTCCAATTGAGCATACTGACGTATTTTCTTTCTCTGCTTTTGAAAACAATCAGTATGACCAGATACTCTTTTATCGCCTCGCAAGTTTCAGGTCTTCCTACAAGGCTCAGCTTTCTTGCTGTACTGTGTTCATAAAGATGCTATTATGCTGACAAGAGACTTTTTCCCATTGGCTTAGTTAATCCACTTGATCAAAAGGTGGTAGCTGTACTGGTGGGAGACACTCTCTGCCTGGGGGGGTTAGGTCATTTTAAGGATGTCATGCAGGGATGTGTATTTCTCATCTGAGCAATGTAGTTATACCAATTATAGGTCTGTAATGTAGACCTGGCCTCAAGGAAGATGGAATCTTTTGGGATTTTAGCTGCTAAATTCTAGGAAATCTCTGAGCATGGGCAAACTGATTTTTTTTCCCCAAAGGTTTCAGACTGGCACAAATTTATGTGCCTTTTCAGGGGAGGCAGGCAAAAGGGCACAAAAAGCATTCTACTTCCCCTGCCAATTTTTAACTCCCTTCTCCAAAGCATGAATTTACTAGAACTGCTCACTGAAAGTCACTAGAACTTTTTAACATGGGCAAAACAATGCATTTTTTTGTCTCCCAACTTTATCTTCAGTAATGGCTGAACTGTTAGGACAGAAAGTCTCCAAAAACAAAAATCAGTCTGAGATAGACACCCACCATGAAGAATGTCATCTCTAATGGTTAAACGTGGGCTAAGTTATAAGCAACTCATAGCAGTGTTTTATAATGGGAAGCCTTGAGAAGCCTTAATATTATAGTCAGTGCTACTAGCCCTGTATGTAGTGAGACTAGGGTCAATTATGGTAGATGCCATATGAGCTTATCAAAAGAGAGATCCCACCAAGAATCTAAGAAAGTCTCACTTTCTAATTTATAACATTTTACAAAAAAAATATATATATATATATCCAAAACAAACAAAAAAATCCACATTTGAACTGTGATGGCTTTTTTTTTTCTTTTTCATTTCTGTATGCTGGCATGTTATTATGATGTATATTCAGACATAAGAACATTTTCCTTTGTAGTCAGTCAACTGCTATTCACCAATTGGGACAGAAGTGAGTCTCATGTCACATGCACAGATCATGGTGTCAACTAGATGAATCTGCCAGGAAAAGAAGGAAGGAGAAAAGTTCTATTTCTACATGGATACCATGTTGAACAGTTACGAAGGACTGTTCATACATGGAAAAAATGTGACAGGTAAATGGGGTTTTGGTCAAATAATCTTTAAAATTTTCCTGAGAATTTTTTATTTCATGTAACTAAGCAGTGCATTTTCCTTGCTTGAATTGTACACTTCTGTTGAATTTCTTGCAGCTTGAGTCTGCTCCTGCTCCCAGCAGAGCTATTGACTTCAGTAGACGGAGGGTCAGGCCCCATACTGAGGCCATGTCTACATTATGCGAAGATTGATGCTGCCACAGCTGATCTTCTGGGTTTCAAATTAGTCTAGTGAAGACCCACTAATTCAAACTGAGAGGGCATCACCATCAGCACCAGTAGCCTTTCTTCTCACAAAGAGTAAGGGAAATAGACAAGAGTGTTTGCTCCCACTGTGTGGATGGCCTCCCACTGTGCGGATGGCCCAAAAACACAATTTAAGATAAGTTACCTCCAGCTATGTAATTAACGTAGCTGTAGTTGCGTATCTTCAGTTGACTTTCCCCTTTAGTGTAGACCAGGCCTAACAGATCATTTAATAATTGCCGCCTAACTTATAAATCTAATTCTTTGGGGAAAAAATGTTATAGAGATCTTGTGGTTTTTAAAAGGCTTTGGTGGATCACATTTTTACCATTTTCTGTTCATTGGTTTGGGACTCTAGGGGTATGTCTAGACTACAGGGTTTTGTCGACAGAAGTTTTGTTGACAGATACTGTTGACAAAGCTTCTGTCGACAAAGAGCATCTAGACTACAGCCAGTTCTGTCGACAAAGCAAGCCGCTTTGTCGACATAACAGTGTGGACGCAAAGGACAGTGTAGATGCAATAATGCCTTCTATCGACAGAACTCTGTCGACAAAAGGCATTATTCTTCGTAGAATGAGGTTTACATACGTCGACAAAACTGCTGAGTTTTGTCAACGTTATGTCGACATAACTCAAAGGCAGTGTGGATGCAGGTATAGTTTTGTCGACAAAAGTCCACTTTTGTCGACAAAACCCTGTAGTCTAGATACACCGTAGATGCCTAACTCAGATTTTGTGGATCAGTGTTGTTTCTGTGATTTTTGAGGTGCCTCAGAGTTAGGCATTGCAGTGCTCAGTGACACAATGTCCTAGTCCCTTTGTGGAGGCAAGCCTCAGAAACTACAGTGCTGAACACCATATGAAGTACTTTGATGTCCTCCATGACACTTGTGAGGTTAAGGAAAGCAAAACAACTCTTGATCATGATTTTTTTAACATTATTGTATCCCTTTTTCTAAATTAGCTACTACTTCAAGGTTCAGTTCTTGAGCTCATTAGAATCAATGGCAAAACTCCCTAACAGAATAAAAGCTTCAGAGGAGTAGCTGAGTTAGTCTGTAACAGGAAAAACTTAAAAAAGAACAAATAGACTAGTAGCACCTTAAAGACTAACAAAACCATCTACATTTTGTTAGTCTTTAAGGTGCTATTAGTCTGTTGTTTTTTTACGTTTTTCCTAACAGAATAGATAGCTGTATGGCACTTCTCCCTATCTCTACCAGTGACCAAGCTTAAAAGTTAAAACAAAGTTTCCCACAAAAAATGGGTAGTAGGGAACTACCTCAATAAAGAGGAATGTTAGATAAAAATAAACAAAAAGGATCAGCTACATTTTGTATAATATTTATGAGAACCATGAAATCCCTTTGCTGAGCACACGGGGCCCTGAGAGATCATTATTTTCCTAGGCTAATTCCTGTCCAAGGCTTTCTGACCCTTTGGCAATGAATGCCTCTCCAAGAGGGCAGTAACTCAGCACTCAATAGGTGAGAGCCATAGAACTGATAAACATAAATCTTGCAGCAGTTTGTCAGAGAATTAAAAACTTCAGCAGATATATAATTAACAGTCTGTCCTACAAGTGTCTGAACTTTCCAAGCTGCACTTCAAGTCCAAATACACATCAGTGTTTCCCAGTGGATGAAAAATACACATGGAAGATAAAGCTGGATTCAAATCAAATCAGACATTTTCCCCTCCCCCTGTCTTCAAGGAGCTCAACACATTCTAATTCTAATACTAGGAAACCAAGTCATAAAACTGGTGAAATTTCTCTCGGAGTCATTTGCAAATACTAAAATAAAGACTAGAAATGGTCCAAATTTTTGTTTTTAGTTTGGCTGCAAAATTGTATGAAACTCTATGCCTCTGAGAATTATTTTTAGTCACAAAGTAACCACGGCTTTTTTTTTTTACACATAGTTCAGAGACTTTTTTGAATTTTGTAAATTTTAACCCATACAGTTTATAAATCAGGACTCTGTGGTAACAAATGATCAGACATAGCTATATGTCAAAAAGATAAATCAGAACTTAATGACCAGGAAAGAAGATATTTTCTGATCAGACAGCTAGAGAACTAATTAATATTAGCATTGGTTAACCAACAAATAAGCTACAGCTGTGTTCTTAGTAAAACAGCATAAATCTGACAGCAAGGTTAACATCAATCAGTTGGAACTTTGTATTTAATATTTATGTCAGTACATTAATTTAAATTTGAGGAGGGTCTATAAATTAACACACTACATTAGAAGTGTGTGCTTTCTAGTGTCTAAATCAGGGGTGGGCAATAATTTTTGATGTGTGGGTGGCACTCCAAGATTGTGGAAAGTGGTTGAGGGCTGCACTATTCCATGATATTAATAGAGGAGATATGGGGTCTGGGATGGTGGTTGGGTACGGAAGGGAGCTTGGGGTAAGGGACTGGGGTGCAGGAGGGAGAATGGAGTCTGGGAGGGAGCTTGGGTAAAGGAGAAGGTTGTGACCTAGGGCAGGGGACATGAGTGCAGGGGTTTGGGATGTGACCTAGGGTAGGGGGGATTGTGATCTGGGGCAGAAGATTCGGGTGCCAGATCTGGGAGGAGGTATGGGTGCAAGCTGGGGGCACAGGGTTTGGGTATGTTAAATGTAGGAGCAGAGGGTTGGGGAAAGGAGGGGCTGAGGTGCCAGAGGCAGGGGCTCTGGCCAGGAGACTTACTAGCCTGCAGAGCTAAAGGTTTGCAGAGCTTAAATGTTTCCCTCCCACCCATCTTGCCTGCTTGTCTGGCCATGTGCTTGTGTGACTAACTGAACCAAGGGGAGGGTGTGTGGTTCTTCTTGGCTGCCTGTTATTCAAACAGGCAGTTCCCACTGGCCAGTTTCAGGCTAGAAACTGGCCAATGGGATTGTGCTGGGGGGCTGAGGCAGTTCCTGAAGCCTTCTCCCCTCCCCCCAGATTATAATTTTGAAACAGAAACAGGACTCTGCAGCTGCATTTCTGAGCAGGGGAGCAGGGGAGCCAGTGGTTTGGTGGGCTCGATGCGGCCCATGGACCATATTTTGCTCAGGCCTGGTCTAAATAAACACAAGTTTTATATGCATCCAAACAGACAACTGATTTGCATTTCTAAATCAAATGCAAATATATAATAAACCATGGTTATAAATAACGTTTATTTCAACTCATGGTCATGTTTGAAAAAGTCCATTACAATGGGACAGAGCAATGCTATGGATTTGAAATCAATCTCATCTTCAGATACATTCCCCTCATGTCTAAAGCGAATCTAGCATAGACTGGGGAAGTATCTGAAGATTCTCCCTACTAAAGCAATCGCAATATTAGCTTTTGACAGAGTTGTTACCTTTTATTCTCTTCTTCCTTCAGATTCATGTTAGAAATGGATAACCAATGTCTTAAGTGAAGCTCTAGTGCTCCCCAAAATGTGTGTGGCTTTTTTATTAATTAATGCAGGCCCTAAGTTTGGACAAAAGCTGGTTTATCTCAATCTATTAAAAGTAGAAAAATATATTCAAGGTATACAAAAGTACTCAACAATTTTATATTTAACTCTAGTGCTGACCTCTTTCTCCCCCACTCCAAAATGTTTGTCCATTTCCCTGAGTTTGCATGTAATTTTATGGCATTTGCCTCAAAATAACTCCATGCAGTTCATAATATAGGTTGCATCTGAAAAAATCAGACTCTTTCCCTTCCGTCTCTCAATAGAGTGACTAATAGCAAGTGTGAAAAATCAGGACACATGTTTTTTTCCCGAGGTGGTGGGGGAATAACTGTCTAAATAAGACACAACTACTAATATTGGGACATCTGGTCACACTACCCTGAAGTGAACACCACCTGACAAGGCATAAGACTAACAGACCCCTTCCGTAATTCTTACCTCTCCTCCCCGACCACCTATTTAAATAAATAAAAGGTAAAGACATCTCATGCCAGGAGGCAGCAGGTTACATGTCCTATTTACGTAAGAAATCTGCTTTACAACATATGGCCTTTGGGAACCTTCCTCGCCTCCTAGCTGTGTGTGAATTAATTTTTTTTTTTTACCATGAAATGACCTTCAGGGGATTGTACAGAACCTCATTGGAAAAGTGCCATAGAATTACATTTGGGCAAAGCAATTCCAACAGGTGAGCAACACTCAGATAACCCTAAACTTCAAAGAGCTTTACCAGCACTAAACAATGGATAACTGTGACGCATTAAATATTATCTTTATCAGCAGAAGGAACTTGAGTCACAGAGAAGTTGAGGTCAAAACCTTCAAAAGGAGATGCAGTGTTTCAAATCGGGTACCAAAATACTGAGGCATTTAAAATCAGTGGCCCTTTTTAAAAGTAAGCTGTGATTTGACTGAGGCTGGAGAGTATATCAGTGTTAGGATTAAAAACTCAGTACTTCCTGCCTTCTGGTCCTGTACTCAAACCCCACATCCCCACTAGGATCACTTGAACAGTCCCACTGAAGTAAGTGGTGAGAGAGATGCAGCCGTGTTAGTCTGGCGTAGCTGAAACAAAAGACAGGACTATGTAGCACTTTAAAGACTAAGAAGATGGTTTATTAGGTGATGAGCTTTCGTGGGCCAGACCCACTTCCTCAGATCAATATGTGGAAGAAAATTGGCACAACCATCTATACCAAAGTGATACAATAAAAAAAAAGTGAATGCATGTGAAATTGACAAATCAAATTTCAGAACAGAGTGGGGGTGAGGGGGGAAGGTAAGTTTCTGTGAGGAAGTGACATAGGGGTGACAACAGGGGAAGTTTCTGTGAGGTAATGACATTAGGGGGTGATAATTGGGGAAGCTATCTTTGTAATGGGTGAAATAATTAGAGTCTTTGTTTAAACCCATATATAAAGTGTCAAATTTAAGCATGAATGACAATTCTGAAGCTTCTCATTGAAGTCTGGAGTTAAAGTCTCTTTGAAGCAATAAAATACAGGACTATGTAGCACTTTAAAGACTAACAAGATGGTTTATTAGATGATGAGCTTTCCTGGGCCAGACCCACTTCTTCAGATCAAATAGTGGAAGAAAATAGTCACAACCATGTATACCAAAGGATACAATTAAAAAAAAGAACACATATGAAAAGGACAAATCAAATTTCAGAACAGAAGGGGGATGCGGGCGGGGGGGAGGTAAATGTCTGTGAGCTAATGATATTAGAGGTGATAATTGGGGAAGCTATCTTTCTAATGGGTAAGATAACTAGAGTCTTTGTTGAGACCCCGGCATAAAGTGTTGAATTTTAGCATGAATAACAGTTCAGAGGATTCCCTTTCAAGTGCAGTTTTAAAAAGCTTTTGAAGCAGGATGCAGGTAATTAAGTCGTTGAGACAATGTCCTTAGTTTCTTGCCATTTCAACCACAGTTTTTTCTTTGTGATCCTGTCTAATATCTGTTTTGTGGGCATTGATCCTTTGGTGAAGTGTCTGAGACGTTTGTCCAATGTACATAGCAGACGGACACTTTCGGCACATGATGGCATAAATTATATTTCTGGATGAACAGGAATATGTGTTCTTGATCTTGTAACTGGCATGGTTAGGTCCAATAATGGTATTAGCAGAGCAAATATGTAGACAAAGCTGGCATCGTGGTTTGTTGCAAGGGAAAGTTCCAGGGTTAGTATTAGTGTGATATGTCCTGTGGTTGTTGGTAAGAATCATCCTGAGGTTAGGTGGTTGTTTATAGGACACTATGGGTCTGTCTCCCAGAGCCTTTCGGAGTGTAGTATCATGTTCCAGTATAGGTTGTAGTTTATTGATAATGCGTTGGACGGGTTTAGACGATGGATCGTATAGCCAAGCCCTAAGATACAATCGTATCTGCTCTAATCCCACTGACAGAGACCAGAAACTTCAGGATCTCTACCAAGCATTTATAAACCTCAATTACCCACCCGGAGAAATAAAAAAATAAATTGAAAGAGCCAAACGAATACCCAGAAACCATCTACTTCAAGACAGACCCAGGAAAACCAACAATAGAACACCACATGTCATCACCTAGAGCCCCCAACTTAAACCCGTCCAACACCCAGATAGTATAAGTTCTCTGGGGGCAAGGTCAGTAAACTTTCTCTATATAGCATCTAGCTTAATGGTACTTAATTGGCAAGGTACTAATACTAATTTCAATCATAATGTTACTCTATCGTGACCTCCTCTGACAGATGAAAGTGTCAACATCAACACAATTAGCAGAAGACAAATTGGACAAGTCTACAGAGATTTTTGAGGGAAGAGAAATATTGGATAAACTAAGGGTTGTCGTGAAAATAATGTGCTAAAGTATATTTAATACAAGCTACTTTTACTGGTTTTAAAAGGTTAATTTTGAAAACAAGTTTATGGGCTATATGTGTTTTTTCTAAAACAAATACATTTTAATTTTAATAATGTAAAAGAAAAAATAAATATCTAGAAGATATGCGTGATACTTAGATTTTTCATGACAATTAATTCACATTGCGATAAAATAACACAATTGTACTATAGATGGGATTTTTCCTCAGTTTCCTAGGGGTTAATCTATTCCCATTGATATAAATGATCGTTCTCACTTGAAATTGATTGGTTACTTATTTTGAAGGTCTTTGGGTATCCATATATGAAGAAGTATATTTACATTTACATTACCAACAAACATGGATAATCATCTCTCCATATTAAGGTGGCAGGTGACATCCCATGTACAGCTCTATTAACCTTGCTTCAGTGAGAAAATCAGGCATTCCTAATTTAGCAAGATGATGGAAACATTACTAATCTATATTTCTCACTGAGTGAGGTGACAATGCATATGGTGATGAGAGATTGTCAGAATATTTTATTGGTGCTGTTTAATCTGTAGGGATGTCAGCATCTGAGCATTTATGAAGCTTCTCTAATACAGGCAATCCAAGTGAAAATACAGCTTTTAGAAAGATACTCTCCTTTCTGGCTCATGCATGGCAGAGGCTGATGGGTTTGTAGTTGAGAGGGGGAATTAGGAAATTAAACATCCACAGCTGTCACTACACTATTTAACATTTCAAACAAAAAATGAGTAGAAAGATTCCCGCTTCTAGCAATCTGTTAACTGGTTGCAAAATCTGCATTTGAGTATTTACTACCTGAAGGGACAGCTGTCATGAAATACACTGTTTTATGTACTGCTGATAGACTTGTAACTCTTCCTTTCCCAGTGAGGGGTGGCAAAATATCCTGATACCAATTTGAAATAACTAATAAACAGGGGTATGTCTACACTACCACCCTAGTTCGAACTAGGGTGGTAATGTAGGCAACCGGAGTTGCAAATGAAGCCCGGGATTTGAATTTCCCGGGCTTCATTTGCATCTCGCCGGGCGCTGCCATTTTTAAATGTCTGCTAGTGCGGACTCTGTGCCCGCGGCTAGATGCGGCACGGACTAGGTAGTTCGGATTAGGCTTCCTAATCCGTACCGTACCGTAGTGAATGAGGAGTAACGGTAGTTCGGAATAGGAAGCCTAGTCCGAACTACCTAGTCCGTGCCGTGTGTAGCCGCGCGGCACGGAGTCCGCACTAGCGGACATTTAAAAATGGCAGCGCCCGGCGAGATGCAAATGAAGCCCGGGAAATTCAAATCCCGGGCTTCATTTGCAACTCCGGTTGCCTACAATACCACCCTAGTTCGAACTAGGGTGGTAGTGTAGACATACCCCAGAGGAGTAACCAACATGCTTCAACTAATTTGTGGTCAGATTCTGCCCTTTACCAATATTGAGCACTATTTACTCAACAAGTATTCCCATTTCAATCAATATAATTGAGGTATTATTTGCTGTTATTAATGCTGGAATATTATGGTCTTTACAATCTTTTTCTACTGGGCTACAGTGAAGGTATACCAGTAAACCTCTTTATATTCATAATGAAACATGTTCCACATAATATTAAAGTGCTTTTCTCCCTCTCTGTCTCTCTCTCTTAAGGTGTCTGAAATAATGTGTTCACAGAGGGTAAAATATTCATCTCCACCTAAGGCAGAGGTCCACCTCATGCCATTCATTGTTAAGCCAATTTCCCCATTTATGTCAGTGTCCTGCTTAAAAATCAGTGGCCTGTTACACCCTGGAACTGTCAGTGTACCGAGGAAGCCAAATCACCAGTGGGTGTGGTTCTGTGTCCCTTTGATTTTTTTCTCAGTTTGTAATGCAGTGCACAGCACTGGGCTACACAGTGTCATACAACATTAAATCACTTTACATCTGACATGATGCAACTTGACATAACATGTATGGAGGATTGAAATAATGCTATCTTTTGACTGTGGGCATTGAACACGCAAGCTACAAAGCCTAGGCAGGGAGTCAGTGAACAGAGGTTTATTTGTTTTCTAAGGCAGAATAATTCTAGAGTATTTCCTATAGCAGAAAAATCCCTCTTTTTCAAAGGCCAGTGTTCACAAATAAGTTTTCACTCATTTCATATTTTAAGTAATACTAAGAGATCAAATTTTAAGCATTTAAATGTAATTTGCATCTCATGCAAGTGAAAAATCCTGCAACCTAACCCCAGAACCAAACTGTAGTTTTAGAACAAAGCATATTTAGATACTAAGCTGAAGGAAAAACCTGAATCTGAAATATGAGGGTTTAAATACAGATGTTAATCCAAATGCCCTTTAAATTGCCACCAGAGTGTTGTGCTGTGTGTTTTAGGTTGCTTCTGCCTGAAGCCCTCTCTCTTCCTGGAGTGCATAACCAAATCCCCTCCCGCCACCCCGCACAGGGCCTGGCAAGACTGTTGGCCCCACTGTTCATGGATCTGATGTTAAGATATGCACCATTAACGAGAGATTCATGCTGAAAATCTAGATCCAAAACTAGCTGTTGTTTAGCTAGAGGACTCTGGTTTGGCTAAAAAGCTCTGGTTTTGCTAGAGGGCTTTCCTTGGCTCATCCATAGCTCTCTCCACTTGTTCTTGGATTTCTCTGGGGTTTAGATGGGAGCTAAGTGTCCAAATACCTATAGAGAGGCAGCAGTGCAGATGCCATGAATCAGAAACATAGCCACCTAAGGTACTTTTTCTGCAAAATCTTAGGCTCTGTGTGAATATAGGTATCTACAGGGCTTAGCAGATGTCTCATGGTTTTCTGGACCATAGTGATGCCTAAAAATGGGATTTGGGCACCTAAAACTGGGCTTAGGTGCCTAAATTCCTTTTGTAAGTTTATGCCCATGAGCCTGACACAAATCAACAGATGTAAGGGAAGAATGTATCCTATTTCAGGGAGCCGAGAGGCAAGAGAAACACCGACGATAAAGAAATATGTAAAAAATTAATAGCGGTCTGGGAGGCGCAGCCACAGCAGGCATTGCCCTTTAAGCATAATTTCCCCTTTTGTCCTTGTAGCTTAGAAAGATAGTTACACTGAACAGTGCCTTGTTTTGATTTCTCATTTGCTCTGTAAAAATATTTTCAGTGTCACAGCTCTTTCCCCCTCTCTGTAAGCTGCTGAGTAAGGCAGTATGTAATGATGATTCATCTAAAAACCAGTAAACAAAAAACAGGGGCGGGTAGAATTGTATTAATCATCTACTTATTAATATTCAGTGTATGGGAGTTAACTTTGCTGAATAAGGGTTATGGGGAGAGATGTGTGAATTAACAAAGGAGTGTAACTCGTGCCAAATTTTTGCCACTGGGGACATTGTGTCGGATGTCCAAGGTAAATGTGCATCAGCAGTAAAGCAGTTTGTTTACTCTATCTGCTCTTGGGTCTCCTGTTTCTTCTTCTAGAACAGCAGTGTGCAACCTGTGGTGGGTCAGAGTCTGATGGAGGTGGGGGGAGTGGCAGGGGAGCAGATCGGTGCTTTAAATCAAAAGCGCCACAAAATGTTCCCAGTGCTTTTTTTTTTTTTTTTTTTTTTGCTTAACTAAAGTGATTCTGGTCTTGGGGATCATGAATTAAAAAAGATTAAGCACCACTGGTATAGAATATCAGAATAGATGCTCACAATGGTCCTTTCTGGTCTTGAGACCAACAGTCTCCATGGACTACTTTAAGTGTCGGCTTGGGCAATTGTTTTGGTCATGAGTTTTGTGTTTTGAACAGTAAGTCATGCCCTAATGTATGGTCTTGAAATAGAATTAAGTGGTGTGCACATTATTTCCTAATCCGAGGAGAAAGTCTAAAGCAATTTATATATAAAAAAATTAATGTAGAACCCAACATTTCATACACAATAGTTTGGATTATTCCTATAAGTGTTCATTACCTTGCACATGAAAACAATTATTACCTGCCGTCATGATATTTATTTGTTGTCCCCTCTGGAGTTCTTTATAGTCTTCTTGAGTCTTGGCTTTCCTGAATAATACTGAGTTATTTGCAAACAACTCATTATTCAAACTCTCTCACTTCCCCCATCCTATCTCACAAATGAGTATATTACATTTCATAGCCCTGGCACCTTTGCTTCGAGTGCCCTATTGCTAACTTTATGCCATATTGAAAATTGACTGCTTATTTCTACATAGCCTTCACAAACCCCAGTCTAAGAACTAAATCAAAACAAAATATTGCTTCCTGGAGAGTTTCTGAGTTTCTCTTGGAATATTCCATTCCAAGTATGGACCCAGTCTGCTCTGTTTAGTTTGTGAGATCACAAGTGATCACATTCTCAAGTGATAAACAGATGTTGAGTCTGAGTCCTTTCCCACCTATGCCAGTTTGATATCACTGTGCCTCCACTGACTGCAGTGGAATCTCATCTAACTATGCCACTGTGAATAAGAAGAGAATCAGGGCACGTGTTTGAGTACAATGTTGCAGCCCAGAATTTCCACTGGGGAGTTCTCACATTTGCAAAATACTTACATTTGTGTGGCCTCAAAGGCTCAAGTATCTATTTCTCTCTAGTGGCCAGGACAAACAACAAAGGCTGCATTGAATGAAGCACCATTTATGATAAGACACTCCCCATAGATGTAACATTGTTCTCTGCAACTAGACCTGGGAAGGCATTTTAAAGAAGAGATCTTGGGGTTCAGTGTGAATTAGTTATATGTTGGTGCAGTTTTAGTCATGATGAAAATCAAAACTCTCACAGGAAAAATGTTAGAATACTAATGAATCGAGTCACAACAATGCACATGCACAGTATTCCTATTTAATTTTTATCATGTAAACTAATCCATTTTGAAGGTTGATACATATTGGTTTAGTACAAGATATAGAGAGAGAGATATTTTTGATCTTTTTATAACTAGTTCTATTTATAATATAAAGAAATGCATTCATTCACAAGCTCATTAATTTAACGGTGATTAATTGGAAGAGGAAGATGTCTCTCATTACATAGCCTCATGCATACCTCCCGGTTACTCATCTAGTGAGAAAAATGGAATTATATTATATTCTTCAAAAGCTTAAGAAACTTAATATATTCTGACATCACACAGCTAGTACTGTCATGCTGAAACTGGAGCTACCACGTATTTTGCAAATCTGCATTTCTGTAAGCTACAGCTCTAAGGCAACCTTTATAAATAGTAACAGTAAGGCCACGGTAAGGACACCACTTATAACACATTAGTCCTGTTACTGTCCTCATTGGCAGAGATCTCACACTTAGAGGAAATAGCAGTGGAAGCAACCTTTTCTTTTATTTGTTTCTCTCAGAGCTTGATTTTTCAGAGCGCTCACAACTTCCATTAAAACTAATGGGAGCTGCAGATATCGAGCACCTCTCACAGCCAGGCCCTTGACGTCCACAAGTAAGTGCTTTTGCAGGGAGGGGAGTTAAAAAGGAGGCGGGAAGAAATGAAGACAAGCTCCAATATATCAAGCCAGGTTTTTTCAGCTTCCTGCCATCTATTGCTAGATGAGAAGTCACATTCATAAAAGGTGAACTATAGTTCTTATAAACTTTTTAACAGGGAAGACAGGAGGTGCAATAGCTGTTAGACTACATGTTAACCTAACTTAGAAGCAAAATGAATAGCACATTACTGAAGCAGTACAGGGAAACAAAATACAAATCCTTAACCCCTCCTCCTAGACAATTAGCAAGTCACCCAACTCTACTCTCTTTGTAAATGTTGCATTAAATAGATGCATGAAATTCTGTCTAAAATTTAGATGAATGCCAACATTTCTTTCCATTTGTATTTGCTTTGGAAAGATTTCTGCTTTCAATCTGTACCTAATATCTGTCATGGTAGTTTTCTGCAATTATTTTAAATGGAGTGACGCTAAGCTGGTGTTGTCATCTGAGAGATTTGATTTCAAACTCTGTTTAATGGTATCTTCATATTTAAAAAAATATATAACAAAGAAACACAAGCAATCAACATATAGTTGTAAAAGTACCAGACCATGTCCCACCTTGTGAATTGAAAACAATTAGTTTCCAAACATTCCAAACAGTTAATTGTCAGGAAACAACCAATTTACCAAGGGAACTGATCCAGACTCACTACACATTTTTAAATATGCTATTGATGTTTTCAACTGTTGAGTGTGGTTTATAATCTCAATAACCTACATGGAAAGCAGTTATTGCATCAGTTAACAATTGGTTTATTAGAACATTAACTTTTGTTTCAGGCAGCTAATTGAAAAACTAAAATGTAGGGTTTTTTTCCCCTTTTAAAAAAAATGACTTTGGTGGCTGATAATGAGCAATTATGAGGTGATGATAATGTAAGTACTTTTTGAAAGACTTTGAATGGAGTGTAGTTATAAGGGATGAGCTTTAATCACTCCTTCTCTTTTCTATAAGGCTTTAATGAGCCAGCTGCATTAAAAATGTAACTGAGGCTATTTTAGGCCCCAATTCAGGAAAATATTTAATTGTGTATTTAAATCCTATCAAAAGTTGCAGGTGCCTAAAGTTAAGCATGTACTTAGGTGCTTTGCTGGATAAGAATGGACTGTCCTCTTCTACTGTACATAAGTTCCTACAATGGACTCATTTGAGTGTCTTCCAGTATGGAATTCAACAACATAACTATACATCTGTCACTTGTTGTTTGTTTCTTTACTTCCCAAGGGGAAGAAATGTGCACAGTGGAGTGTCTTGTTTTGTTTTTTAATATACTTGTTTCTATGTGTGTGCTACAGAAGGCAAAGTCAAAGAAATGTGCCTTGCACTTGGAGTGAAAAGTGGTGAAGTTAGTGATGGTCCTTTGATCCTGGGGACATTCATTCCCCTGTCTCAGACCACCTCTGGAGAACATTTTTGAACTGAAGTTTCATCTCTTGCACTGATCACTGGCTGAAGATTATTTTCTGGTGTGTTGACTGGGGAAAATTAATTTCCCCTAACATGCAATAGACTACTGCCTTACTTTTTGTTAGATGCAAATAATTGGGTTTTCTGTTCAATTCCAAGATCTAGTCACATTTTAAGGATGTTATTGTAAACTGAAAAAAGGATATAGATTTTTAAAGTGACATAGTACTGCACTTAAAAGTATTTTAAACATTCCATCACAGGGGAATGTTGCACTCATCCTGTCATGTTCTCATTTCTGCTTTGCAGCAGGAATTGTGGGTTCCATTTTCATTCCTCAGTTTTCTTTTTTTGTAATAAGTGTCTCCCTTAGTATGCAAGTTCAGTGAAATGGTCAAGTTAGTTATTGATGGTTGCAGCTAATGCATTATTATCAATCTTGTTATGGTAAGTAAATGCCAATTTTTAAATATCCTGTTATCAGAGAAGCCATTTGTGCTGTATGAACTATTGAACTGAAATCTAATCTATTTCCACAGTGTTCTGAAATATGTCAGAGTCAACTTATTACATTTTTAATTACATTTTAAATTTGTCTGAGTTACTTCACTTTAAGACATATGCATTAGTGTTGACAAACTTTGATAATACAAGTTCAGCCACACATTAAAGCATCTATACTTTTTGGGGGGCTGCCACCTTGATGTGGTGGAGAAACCTGCATATACTAAAGACTCTAAGAGCAATATTGTCTGGAATTCTGTATTCCTGTGGGATATCCCATGGCAGTAAGGTCAAAGGTGAAGTGCCAGACAAAATGCAATATAAGACCTCTGGGATGGATGGATGGATGGATGAAGGAAGATCATCTCTCAATAGCAGCAAAGGCCAATGAAGGCTGCAACAGAGGAGAAACCCTGGTCATCACAAGCTCCTTGTCACAAGAACAAGGCACCTCTTCTGCCAAGAGTTGTGCAGCTGCTAGTGTGCAACAGCTTACACCCATTAAATTACTCACATGCAGGCTTCTTTCAAGGAAGTGAGTGAGTGGTGAGTGAAACCCCTCACACACCCCCACAAATAAAATCCTATGGCAATGGGAGAGCAGGTACAACATTGATATCGCCACTCAGAGTAAAACAAGATATGCAGATGAAGGCCACTTGAGGGAAGAAGCTGGTGGTTACATTTTCCTTTGGAAAAGAAAACTGGCAAACAATAGGTAAATATACTACAGTCAAGAAACTTTTAGTCTACCACCTAAGTTCCCTGTTAGCCTCAGCAATCACCTAATGGCCTTCTGCATCCAATTGGTCAATATTTTATTTACCACTATCATCAGTGCACATGCACCAACACTTGATGATGAAGAACAGAAATGTTAATAAATGTTCATCTGTTCCACAAACAGATTAGATAATCCTTTTAGGGGACTTAGGGGACTTCAAGTACTGAAAGTGGGGGGAAATACATGGTCTAACAAGCTTTATTTGCTGCCCCTTAAAAACTGGTCCACCGAAGACATTCCTGCTCACTTACGTAACACTAACATCATCACTGTTTTCAAAAAGGGAGACAGGGTTGACTGTGGCAACTATCAAGGCATTGCCTTCCTATCCATTGTGGGGAACATTCTTGCTAGAATCTTAGGGCATGTCTACACTACAAAAAAGATGGAAGCTGCCCCAATCGATCTTCCAGGATTAGAATTAGCAGGTCTAGTGAAGATATGCTGATTCAAACGGATTGGGTGCTCCTGTTGGCATTGGTAGTCCTGTTCCTACGAGAAGTAAAGAAAGTTGAAGGGAGAGTGTGCTCCTGTTGACCTCCTATGGTGTGGACCGTGCCAAAATGTGATTTAAGATCCTTGGACTCTCGCTACATAATTAATGTAGCTGGAGCTGTGTATTTTAATTCAAACTTATCCCCTAGTGTAGACCTTGCCTTATTGAATTGCCTGCTCCCTTTTGCAGAGGAAGTACTTCCAGAATCCCACTGCACCCACAGACCAACACAAAGCAATTCCAAGATGATTTTCACAGCCAGCAGATGCAGGAAAAATGTCAAGAACTCTGTCAGATATGAGGCTCTGTGGAAAATCATGTTAAATTTTGGCCCCGAAGCAAATTCATCACCATTGTAAGAACTCTTCCATGATTAGAGGACTGCCTCTATTCTGTGCAGTGGCTCTACCTCTGAGCTTTTTGTCATCCAAACTAGTGTAAACAAGCCCACCAACGGGAGTGGGGGGTATGGGAGAAGGGCAAAGGGGTAACTGCCCTGGAGTCCAGTGATATAAAAGGGCCCAGGGCTCCCGGCCACCACTGCTGCTACTGTGGCAGTTGTGGCAACCAGATCCCCAAACCTTTTAAATTGCTTCTGGAGTGCCACGTGTCATATTCCATGTGGCTCTGAGAGCTGCTTGCTCTGAGAGCTCTCTGGGTAGTACTGAGGGCTGCCTATTCCCAGGCCCATGCCTTTGACCAAAGTCCCCCATCTCTTCTAGGGTCACAGAGCAGGGCCTCCCCCATCTTGCCCAGCACCCCAATGAGTCCATCAGCCCCACTGAGTGGAAAACAAGTTTGCATACTGGCATCCACCCTTTTTCTCCGTTTTCTTAGCACCTATGAAAACATTAATCTAAGACCAACTACAATAGGGAATTGACATCCAATACTGGACTGACAGCAACCTCTTCAACCTTTCTCATCCCCGTGAACTAAATTAATATCGGCAACAACAACCACACTCCAGTATGCAGATGATTGTGCTGTAGTTCCAGTCTCAGGGGGGATTTATAAACAGCCCTTAATTGCTTCTCTGAAGCTTATAAAAGCATAAGGCTTAACACCAGCAAAACAAAAGTTCTCCACCTGCCAATCCCCAGCCAGTCATCAGATCCAGCAAGGAAAATCTACAGTGTCAAAGTGAACTGGACAACATAGAATACTTTACCTACCTTGGCAGCTCTCTCTCACAGAGGGAGACATAAATGTTGAGATTCAACATAAAATCTGCTGTGCCAGCCTTACCTTTGGCAGACTGTCTCTTCAGGTGTTCAACAATCACATCAGAACAAATCCTGGACTTTTAGTTTATAAAGCACTGGTAATCTGTACTCTCCTCTACAGCTCTGAGACTGGGGTGACCTATAAAAAACACCTGAAAAACCTGGAATGCCAGAACTAGCACTTTCTTTGGAAGATCTTCAACCTAAAATTAAACCTGTGAAAAAGATCATCTATGACCTCGAGTGACTGTCAATGCTAGAATCTATAGCCAAATCGTTAATATCAGTTTTATTTATAAAGGAGTTCAAGCAGAAAAATGCATATATGTATACAGATTATGAACACTTTGAAGTTTGAATACTTTCAGATTGGTAGGTTTGAAACACTCCACTATAAAACTAGAAGTCACATGCAAAATGTGGATCTCATTATGGGGGTATGTATAATCTGTAGAGGTTTTTTAGAAAAATGACTGTTTTTCCGAAAAAACTTTACTTACATCCGCACTGCAATCACGTTCTTTAAATCAAAAAAATTGGAAGAAAAGAGGGGTTTTTCTGACATTGGTAAACCTCTTTTTATGAGGAAGAAGCCTTTTTCTGAAAGAGCTCTTTTGGAAAAAGGTGTGTGTGGATGGGGAAGAGAGAGTTCTTTCAAAAGAAAGGGCTTCCAGGAAAAAGCACAGGTGCCCTGGAGGCTACTCCATCCATAATAATCACAGCTTAAATGCGAGAGAGCATCCACACTGAAGGGACTCTATATCTTTCAGAAAAGCAGATTTGTTTTTTCAATGTGCTTCTGGTGTGTAGATGCTCTCTTTTGAAAGATTTTTTTTTTGGAAGATCTCTTCTGGAAAAGCTTCTTCTGAAAGAAACCTGTCGTCGAGACATAGCCTGGGTTTTGATCTGAGGTTTTTGTCTGAACCTCTCTAATTTCATTGTTTTACTTTCATTTTTTTTCTCTGGTATGTATAGAATCCTCTTAGGAGCTCAAAAATTGTACTGTCTTCAATGGTGGCTAGCAATTATGAAATGGAAATGTATTTTTCCCCCCCCCAAAAAAACTTCGATCATGAAGAACAAGTAATCGTCCTCTAGCACTTTTTTTTTTTTAAAACATCCTCACTTGGGTATATGAAAACAAACTATGAAAACAAAATAGCTTCGCTTGGAATAAGTTTAATAACTTGTCCTCCTTTTGCTGACTTAACAAAGGATAAACCCTTTTATTTTGTAACCTCAATGATATTTTGGTGGCGTTTTTAAAAATATTTGAAGTCCAAATAACAAAATCCAAGTAAAAGTTGCAAGACAGATAGAATTTTTGGCTCCAAATTAATAGATAAGTTCTACAACTTGGATAAAGGATAAATTGTTTATTATGACATCTCAGAGTCTGTATTTGGGTGAACTTGATGAAGCTATTAATTACTTTCTATACTTAGTGTTAATAACACTGTCACTATAACCTTTGTTATTAAAAATGTAAATAGGATACTTAAGCAGCATTAGTACTCAAGTTTAAATGAAACAAGGCTTATCACATTCATAGTTTCAATGACCTTTAAAGGACATAAAACAGTGGAAACTGGCAAAAATCATAGATTTTATGCCAACGCAGTTAATTCTATTGTATATTAAGGTTTAACACAGAAATAGCTTTTTTCCACGTACAGGTTAGACTTCCACGATCTAGCACCCTCAGAACCTGACCTGTCCAAAGAAGGGAGTTTGCTGAACCAGTGGAGATCAGCCCCTCCACTGACAGGCTCTCCCAGGATCTGTCAGCAAATTGTCAGGCTCCCCTGTCCATGGGCCATTGGGCTCCCAGCTCCTCAGCCAGCCCCAGGGCTGCTGGAGCTCCACTGCCCAAGGCTGCCTGACTCATCTGCTCCAGGCCACTGGGGTTCAGTTGTTCTGGGTCTGCCAGAGCACCATGGTTCCTCAGTCCCAAAGTCTTTGGTGCTCCTCAGCTCCAAAGCTGCCCCAGGGTACCAGGAATTTTCTGCCCTCAGCTGGGGTTCTCTGGTCCAGGGGCTCTCTTGGCCAGCAATATCTGTGGTCCTGCCCAACCATGGGTATTGCTGGACCAGAAAGTCCCAAACCACAGATGTTCGTCCTGTACAGTATTAATTTTGTGGTGTGGTCCATGTTGGTGCATTTCAGATGGAAATGTAAATATACCGGTATTAGGAAATAGATACATTTAAGCAGTTTATATTAAGGGCAAATCCCTTGTATTCTATTTTAAATTTAAGATGAAGGCAATGTGAATGAAAATAGGGGAAAAGATGACACATAAGAGCAGAAGAGGATAGAAAGCACAGAATAGAGGAAACAAAAGTCAAATTCATCTGTTTAAACCTTTACGTGCAGTATTGATCAAAATCATATTCATGTTTGGATTGAGTTTATATATTATCGTTCTTCATATTGATGTAGCTATTTTTTTTTAAAACATATTGTTTCTTTTTTAAAATTCCAGACTTTCAAGGTTTATATAACCTGTCTTTAAAAAGGAACACAACAGCAATAACAATGTAGTTTGAAATTTGGCCCCAGTTCAAGAATGAGTTCTGCTGGCATGGACTCCAGCCCCTTTTGAGTTCCACAGGAGTGTTCCTGGCCTCAGAGGCCTGCCTGTGCATGGCTCATTTTAGGATCAGGGTTTAAAATAGGAAGGAGAGATTTGAGGGATTTTTTTCTTTAAAAACAAACAATTCCTGAACCCACTACAATTCAATAGCTCCTATTTCATTTTCAGACTCAGTTTTTGCCACCCATAATCCAAGAAACGAGAGCAGTTGGGTAATTTGAATACATTTTAATTTCTCTATAATTGGCACTAATGCATTTGGGTAATTTAGAATGCTGTAACAAATCTGTGCCCTATCACAACATTGTCATTATAATGTACACTGTATCTCCTTGGAACATCATTGTGGGCTAGATTGGAATAATCTGCACTAAGTGGTTGCATGTAGGTTGCAGGACAGGGTTTGAATTGTGATTGAGTCGCTGTCTGGTCCCTGCTTTCTCCTTTGTGTTGTGGGGGGACTCATTTTGCAGCCCCTATTCTTGGCACAGGTTATTTCCTCCTTCATGTAAGCTCAGCTGTGCCAGCCAGGATGTTCTGGGGCAGAGGATAAAGCTAAATTTTGTCTTTTCCCTACTCCCACCCCACCTGCTTCCCTGCCCTTCTATAGATAGGTAAGGAGCAGCCCTGATGAAACTGCTCTGTTACTCACAATATTAATAGCAAAATGTTCTTCCCTTCATGAAGGATCATATTCCTGCCTAGTTGTCTGTCAAAATAGACCTCTACAACTTAAGCTGATGTAGAATCTCCATTAGCAATATAGGGTGATGGCACACATTTGAGAAGCCCTTGAAGTTGTGACCAGAGGTGCCCATACCTGCAAGTTAGTAAACTTCAGTATTCTTTTGAAAGCAATAGTTCATGCATAGCAATAGCTGCATTTGTGTATCACTTCATAGCAACAAGCATCATCTTTGCACTATGGTTCTGATTATTGATGCAACAGTAGTGAGGAAGGAATTGAATAGAAACGTTACTAGCCCACAACTTTATGCACTCTTTCCCCTGCACATGAACACTGTAACAGTGGAGTTATCAGTTCTACACTGGGTCTCTTCTTGTTTTAGTCATGCTCAGTAAAAAAGTGTGAATTACTAATTGCACTTCTAAGAACTGTCAGAAGCTGATACATAAATGTACCCAACTCTCTCCCTATGGCTACATCTACACTGTCTGGTTTTTTTGGAAGAGGAAATGCAAATGAAGCACTCATTTGCAAATCTCACACTCTCATTTGCATATTCTCTTCCGATCCTTTTTGCAGAAGAGGTTTTGCGGAAAAAAACCCTTTTGCACAAGATCACTTATTCCTCAAAAAGAGGTTTACAGGAACTTGCACAAAAGTTTTTTTCTGACAAATAGCCCCATCTGCACTGCAGTTTTTTTCACAAAAACCTCTTCCACAAAAGGGATCGAAAGAGAATATGCAAATGAGAGTGAGATTTGCAAACGAGTGCTTCATTTGCATTTCCTCTTCCAAAAAAAAAACAGACAGTGTAGATGTAGCCTTTCAGAGCACACAGAGCAAAAGTGTAAGCCACTGTGTGTGTCTGTTTTACGGATCCACTTCTGTGCCCAGTCCCTGAAAGGTCATGAATTTGTTGCAGCCTCAGCTAGGAGAGCCTTGTCATTCTAGTAGCCATTTCATTTAGCTCTGCAAGTTCCTTCAGTTCTATCTCTGCTGTGTCAGCCACATTAAGTGAGGGACCATCTGGAATGCAAGGAAGGGGTCAGGCCACATCTCACCGTTTGGGGTGGCACAGCCTCCTCCAGCTTTCCCTAACCAGCTCACTCTGCAATTTCCCTTCCCCAGGGCTGCGTCTAGACTGGCAAGATTTTCCGCAAAAGCAGAAAAACTTGTCAGCTGTCTACACTGGCCACTTTGAATTTGAGCAAGAACACTGATGATCTAATGCAGGCATATCCAAAGTCCGGCCCACGGGCCAATTGCGGCCCGTGTTCCGGTTTAATACGGCCCCACAGGTAATTTGGCAATATCTATCTTTTATGACCCCCAACGAATCCATATGTATTGAGATGAATACATTGTAAAATCTCAGTTAATGTCAGTTGGTATAAATCAGTTATAAATATATTTGGACACAACATGTATACTTGGTGTTATGTTCCTGTTCATATTTTTTTAACTTAAAAGTTGACCGACAACCTTTATTACCAATAATATGTAATGTACTTTACAATGTTCCTGACATATATTTCAGCTTCTTGGATTTTTTTTTTCATCTGGCCTTCAGATATGAAAGGCAGAGTGGTTTAACACCTGTTTAGATTTGTCATCCATGTGACGAAATGAAAAGTATGCCGTTTGCAATAAACTTTGCATAAAATAGTTAATTTGCATTTAATTTTAATGGTTCAAAGAATGTCAGGCAAAATGGTCGGCCCTCACGCATGTTCACTTCATCAAATCTGGCCCTCTTTGAAAAAAGTTTGGACACCCCTGATCTAATGTAAGATTGTCAGTGTTCTTCCGCAAATACAATGACTCTCCTGATCGGGAAAAAGCCCTCTTGCGCAAATGCTTTTGCTCAAGAGGGCCAGTGTAGACAACTGAGAACCGTTTTGCGCAAAAAAGCCCCGATGGCAAAAATGGCGATCGGGGCTTTCTTGCGCAAAACCGTGTCTAGATTGGTACGGACACTTTTCCACAAAAAGTGCTTTTGCGCAAAAGCATCTGTGCCAATCTAGATGCTCTTTTCCACAAATGCTTTTAACGGAAAAACTTTTCCGTTAAAAGCATTTGCGGAAAATCATGCCAGTCTAGAGGTAGCCCACGTGTCCCTCAGGACAAAAAAGTTTGCCTATTCCTGCTTTACGCTCTGGGTTGAAAGTTATTAGATAGGCACCTCCACCTCCTCCTCTGGCTAAATTTTGAATGGGGTATGATACAGTATGTTTACTCTGGATTAGGCCCCTCAGGGAATACAAGCATTTGGTTGCCTATCTTCTCCCAATTTCTGTATCAAACTGGGGCTGAGGGACAGATAGGTATTTGGATACCTGGTGTAAATACCTGGTGTAAGACTACAGTGCACATGCCCAAAGACAAACTTACATAACTAGGAAACTATTACAGCAAAAAGTAGGTACCTTGTGAATTCAGGTGTGTACAGAGTTAGGTGGAAGCTGAAAAGGAGTTTTCTGGGTTGCAAAACCCCTCACTTCAGCTGTCACTTAAGGCTGTAGGACTCTAAATTCCCTAGTTGCTTAAGTTTCTGCCAGTGGGCATGGACAAAGCCAGAATTGCTGACAGATGGTGGGGGAGGAGGGCAATAAGAGAAGTTGTCCCAGGGCCAGGTGATTCAAAGGGGTCCTGGGCTCCTGGCCACCAGAGTCCTATGCCCTTTAGAACCTTATGGCATGCTTCTGATGAAGTGGGTCTTTGCCCACAATAGCTTATGCTCCAATACATCTGTTAGTCTATAAGGTGCCACAGGACTCCTTGTCGCTTTTGCAGATCCAGATTAACACGGCTACCCCTCTGATAAATATTTGATAATTATAGTTTGTAATCAACTCACCCCATAACTTCTCTTTGTTAAATAAATAGGTTAAGCTCTTCAAGCCTATCAATATGAGGAAGGTTTTCTAATCTTTTAATCATTCTCCTGGATCTTTTCCGAACCCTCTCAAAGTTATCAATGTGACTTTTAAATTGCATTTTAGCAGTGGTCTCACCGGTGCCCAAAACACAAGTAAAATAAACTCCTTATGCCTTTTTGAGATTTCTTTATGTATCTAAGGATCCCATTAGTTTCTTTGGCCACCGCCTCAGTTAAGAACCTCATCCTCTGCTGATTATCCACCCTACAATCCCCAAATCTCTTAAAGTATCACTGCTTCCCAAGAAAGAGTCCCCCATTGTGTGAGTTTAGTCTATGCTCTTTATTCCTAAAGGCATGCATATACATTTAGCTGTTTTTAAAATGCATATTTATTGCTTGCACCAAGCTTGCCAAGTGATCCAGATTCTTCAGAATCAGAAACTTACCTTCTTTTTATTATTTACCACTCTCCTAATCTCTGTGTCATCTGCAAACTTTATCCAGGAGGATAAAATATTTTCTTCCAGATCATAGATAAATATATTAAATAAAAAATGGCCAAGAACTTATCCCTGGCAGAACCCAAATAGAAACACTTGGTGATTATGACTCATTTACAATAACACCTTTAAACCTATCGTTGAGCCAACTTTTTATCCATTTCATGAGTCCCATGTCAATTTTGTATCATTCTAGGGTTTTTAAAATCACAATATTGTTTGGTACCAAAATAAATGCCTTACAAATGTCTTTGTAAATTACATCAATATTATTTCCTTTGTCAACCAACCTTCTAATCTCTTCAAAAAATATTAATTTTTTTGACAGGATCTATTTTCCATAAACCCATGTTGATTGGCATTAATTACATTACTCTCCTTTAATGGCATTCATGTCTGCTGCTCCATTACCTTGCCTGGGATCAATGTCAGACAGATAGCCCTATAATAACCTAGATTACCCCAGGTAAGTAAAGGGGGACACTGATGTTGGCTCATCAGTTTTTTGTGAACAACCAGCTGACTTGGCTTAGGCACCTTTTTCCAGCCCAGAGTTGGATGCCTATCTCCCTTTTCAGGAGCTGGGGCTTAAGACACATCCTTTTCTCCTCTTCATTTCCTTTCGGCTCACTTGAGAAATTCCTCTCTTAGCCCTGGTATACACTAGGGCTACGTCTACACTGGCATGATTTTCCGGAAATGCTTTTAACGGAAAAGTTTTCCGTTAAAAGCATTTTTGGAAAAGCACGTCTAGATTGGCAGGACGCTTTTCCGGAAAGGCACTTTTTCCGGAAAAGCGTCCGTGGCCAATCTAGATGCGCTTTTCCGCAAAAAAGCCCCGATCGTCATTTTCGCGATCGGGGCTTTTTTGCGGAAAACATTACTGTGCTGTCTACACTCACCCTTTTCCAGAACAGTTTTCCGGAAAAAGACTTTTGCCCAAATGGGAGCAGCATAGTTTTTTCCGGAAAAGCACTGATGATTTTACATTAGATCATCAGTGCTTTTCCAGAAATTCAAGCGGCCAGTGGAGACAGCTGGCAAGCTTTTCCGGAAAAGCGGTTGATTTTCCGGAATAACTTGCCAGTGTAGACACAGCCTAGGAGTTATTTCAAAATAACTCCCCTTATTTCAAAATAATGAGAGCATCCACACTGTCAAGCCTGTTATTTTAGAATCTGAAATGAGCAGATTATTTCAAAATCCATATTCCCACTTTTCTCAAGGAATAATGCATATTTCAAAATAGTTATTTATAAATAGCAGTAGTATGGATGCGCCGCTACTACTATTTCAAAATAACAACTCCCCAGCGTAATTTGAAGTAATTACTCCCCAGTGCTTCCTGAGGCTCTAAGTTAAGGTAGCGCATCCACATTAATGAAGTGTGCCTTGGACATGCTATTTTAATTTTGTTATTTTAGGAGTTATTTCGAATTTAGTTATTTCAAAATAATTTCTTAGTGTAAACGTGCCTTTAATGTGCTGGCTTCCGTGAATCTCTTTATTAGGCACCTAAGTCTCTCATATATTCAATAGGGAAGCTAGGTGCCTAACTCAGGATTGTGAGTTCCACTCACCAGTAGAGATTGGCAAAGCTTAAAACCATCTGGTGAGTCTAGCCCCATCAAACTAATCTCATCATTGCACATATAATGTAAGATACAGATATATTAAAAATTCAAGAGGTTGCTTTCATGGCTCAAAGATTAGCAGTCTAAACTGGACTAAGAGATATGCACCTTGATGCTCCATCTCCATGGATGGGCATTAATAATACTTCAGGGTTTGCATGCTCAGCTGCCCCCCCCCCCCCAAAAAAAAGAAAAATACCCTACATTGCTCTGCTGTGACCATTCTGAGGTTTATGGGGAGTGTTACAATGAAAGCCTAGTAGATCCAGCACAATACAGATTACCTCAGAAGTGAGGAAAATGGAAATATGCATGGGTAAATAATTTAAAATAATGTTAAGATTGTGGTACAAAATAACACAAACCACTGGACATTTAGGCTGTGTCTTCACTAGAAATGCTGTAGCATCATAGCTGTAGCGTTTCAGTTAGACACTCCCCATGCTGATGCGAGAGGTTCTCCCAATGCTGTAGTTCAGCGTTTCCCAAACTATGAGCCGTTATTTTCCCGGTACAAGGACACGGGAAAAAAATACCAGGCCTCAGCGTGGCTGCTGAGAGGGGAACTGACCAGGGCAGGGCTGGGAGGAGGGTGTGTGTGTGTGTGTGTGTGAGAGAGAGAGAAAAAACTGGCCGCTGAGAAGCCGGGTTGGGGGCAGTGGGGCTGTCTGGTGGAGATGGGGGGAAGGGGTGGGCAGCCAGCCGGCAGCAGCGGGGGGGGGGGGGGGGGGCAGGAGGGGAGAGATTGGGAGAAGGAGGACAGGAAAACCAACCTCCAGAAACAGGGTTGGACAGGGGCAATGGGGGAGGAGGGGAGGAAATGACCCTGGCACAGGGATTCCATTTTGCTCCTCCCCCCTCCATTACCTCCCTCGAGTAGTTGCGAACTGCCTGACTGGTAGACATACTCATGCAGCGTGAGCTCATCTACCAGCCAGGCAGTTCCCAGCTAAGGACTGATACACCTAATAATAATAAAACTTACCTAATTAGAAAATACCAGACAAAAATGTCTGGAATTTTCTCCATTTGTTTCCTGGACAGAACTCTCAAATACTAGACTGTCCGGTACAAAACCAGATACCTGGCAACCCTAACCCTCCTTGCACCCTCCCTCCTAGCCAGATACCCTACCCCCAATCTGCTCCTGCTCCCGCCTCCTGGAGTGCCCATGCTGCGCTAGGCCTCCCCAAGCCCTGGCCCAGGCTGGGCGGAGAATGCAGCTGGGTGAAACACTGAAAATGTATTCATTTTTAATTCTTTTTTTATATGCATTTATATTTTTGGGCTGCAAAAAACAGTATTAAAAAAAACGGGTTCCAACTAAATCAAAAATTTGGGAAACCCTGATCTAGCCAGCTTTCTATCCATCTTACAGTCCATTTATCCAATCCACATTCCCTTAATTTGCTGGCAAGAATATTGTGGGTGACTGTATCAAAAGCTTTGCTAACGCTGGCACTGGAGGCTTTGGGAGGACCAGAAACAACTTATCTGAATATTCATCATTTGCTTAATGAATATGCAAATGAACGGTCCTACAAAAGCTTGTGAACTGATTTAGTGGTCCCGGTGTCAAAAAGTTTGGGAACCCCTTCTGTAGTTAATCTACCTCCATGAGAGGCAATAGCTAGGTTATTGGAAGAATTCTTCCATCAAGCCAGAGGTGTAGCGAGGATGTTATGCGCCGGGGCAAAGGCAAAATTTATTCTCCCCGAACCTAGTGCACATTTTCCCCCATCCCCTCCAGTTTGGGGCCAGGCCCCCACACGCCGTAACCTGCCAGCGGAGATGTAGGAGGGTCGGGCTTGAGGGTGGAGAGGTGGATCAAGCCGACAGCAGCGGATGGAGGAGGAGCTGGCGAGGCAAGAGATGACAGGGGGAATGGAGGGGGACTAAATTGGTGCCCCTCCCAGCGTGGCACCCAGGGCAATACCCCCACCCCCAGTTCTCCCTTTCGCTACTGGATCAAGCTAGGGTTCTCTACGCTTTAGGCTAGGTTGGCTTAACATCATTGCACAGGAGTGTGAATTTTTCACACCTTTGAGTGATGTAATTGAGTCAACCTCATTTTTAGTCTTAAGAATTAAAATTTACAGTATCTAAGAACATCTCAGCACCCCTATAGTTATGTTCTTAAGTTGTGCTTAGGTGTTGCTGGTCCAGATTTAACTACAGGTTGGACTGCCCCAAATAAAAGAATTTGCTGGAGCAGGGGAGGCCCCTGCCACTGGTACCCAAACTCATCGCTCAGTGAGCACTGCCAGCTGACTACATGTTCTGGCCTTGGCCTGCATTGCTGCAGGCTGCCTGGGACCTCGATCCTGGTCCTGTGGTGTGCCTGGCTGCTGGGTCCTGCTGCTGCGGGGCTCGGGGCCTGGTCCTGCATGCTGTGGGGAGTTACACCACCACTCTAGACCTAGCCCCATGTTGCTACAGGCCCCAGCCCTACTCTGCCAGGGGCTCCAGCTCTGGCCCCAATACCATGGGCTGCTGGGGTCTTTGGCCCCAGCCTGGAGCTGTTGGGGACTGGTGCAGGGCCCTCCTCCCATGAGGCTCCTGGGCTCTCTGGTCCAAGAGCATCTGTGGTCCTGCTGGATCATGGATGTTGCTGGACCAGAGAGTGCCAGTTTTCAGAGGGGCAATCTGTATCAATTTCCTTTATTTTTATTGTGTGTCTTTTTCCCCTGCGTGAATAATAATAAGTCAACATCAACCATCTGTTGTACATTAACAATTTTAATCTTAATGCATCCAGGGCTGCCTGACTTAATGGCCTTTCGGACTTGATTGCCAATATCAGCAGGATGAGCCTGATAATTGACAAGGATACATAATTGATTGTCACAGGTGGAAAAGCACCAATTACAGCATACGCGGGGAGAAGTGCTTTCAGAAGCTGAGGCTTTTGAGCTGCACAAATGTAAATTTTCTTTGCTTTGAAGGATACAATTGGGTCCTTAAGACAATATCAAAGAGTAGCTGAAGGAGGAGAATAAGAGTCAAATTAGGAAAATCAAATCAGAGCTGTACGCTTGTAACAAAGTGTGGGAAAATTAGCACTTGTCCAATCCCAGTTCTCAGCTGCAGCTTTGACAGAGTGCAATGAACAATGCAAGAGACTCAAGTGGGGGCAGGTGCATCTAGTAATGTGTGCTGTCACTGTCCAAGCGTAGTGAAAAGGCTCGTGCAGCCACTGAGAGCTGAAAATCAAACACTGTAAAAGAGTCTTGTCAGGATTGAGCCTTTCCCTGAAGCTCAAGGCTTAGCTTATTTCACAAGGTGAGGGAAAGCCGGGAAGGACTTCTCCTTCTGTCCTAACTTGAGACACTTGGAATAGGAGTGCATGTGCACTTTCCTTCTGCCACAGTCCACTCAAAACAGAAGTGCAAAAGGCAATTTCATAGTAAAACATTTCTGTTTTTTTCCTATCTCCTGCTCTGTATCTGCACTGCCACTACAGCAGTAGTACCCAGTCCAGGAAACATCCACAAATTATGATCAAACCTTGCGGAATGTATTATTTCAGACAAATGACACCATTTTGAGAGATGCTACCTGTCACTGCCTTATGGCTACCTGAAATTTCCCCTCACATGGCACCACAGCATTCTCACTACAAAAGGCAAACCCAATAAATTGCCACAGAGGAGAGAAACAAAGTTGCCAGAGGGTCATACATTCTGCAGTTAGGAATAAGATATGATTGCTATCTCTTTCGTGAATGGTATATCAGTTAATAAGAATAGAGAAACAATACAAAGGTACATCTTGGGCTATACACGCAGAAAACTGCAACCTGAATCTTTGCACATTGCAGGAAACCTTGGAAATCAGTTACATTTTTTTTATTCTTAGAGTCAGGATACATCTCACCAGCTCATGGTACTGGGCCCAAACTTATAATAATAGTAGGAACATAATAATAATTAATAATACAAATATTCTCGTAGAGCTGTATAAATACAGCCGACTATTTATGAACATTCTCTATTCTGGGGTTTTATATAAGACAGTAACTCCTTGCTTAACATTATAGTTATGTTCCTGAAAAAATATACTTTAAGTGAAATGATGTTAAGTAAATCCAATTTCCTCATAAGAATTAATGTCAATGGTGGGGGAGGGAAGTAAGTTAGGTTCCAGGAACTTTTTTTCAGCAGACAAAAGACAGTATATACATACAGACTATGTCTAGACTGGCATGATTTTCTGCAAATGCTTTTAACAGAAAAGTTTTCCGTTAAAAGCATTTGCGGAAAAGAGCATCAAGATTGGCATGGACGCTTTTTTGCGGAAAAGCTTCCATGCCAATCTAGACACGCTTTTCCACAAAAAAGCCCCAATTGCCATTTTCGTGATCGGGGCTTTTTTGCGCAAAACAAATCTGAGCTGTCTACACTGGCCCTTTTGCGCAAAAGCTTTGCACAAAAGGACTTTTGCCTAAACGGGAGCAGCATAGTATTTCCGCAAGAAGCACTGATTTCAGACAGTAGGAAGTCAGTGTTCTTGCGGAAATTCAAGTGGCCAGTGTAGACAGTGGGCAAGTTTTTCCGCAAAAGCAGGTGCTTTTGCAGAAAAACTTGCCATTCTAGACACAGTCACAGTATAAGTCTTAAACAGTTTTAAACAGTCTAATACTGTACACAGCAATGATAATTGTGAAGCTTGATTGAGGTGGTAGATTTAGAGGGTGAAATATTCCCCAGGGAATGTCTTGCTACTAAATGATGAGCTAGCACTTAGCTGAACACTCAAGGGTTAAATATGTTGTTAATGTAGCCTCTGACTGAAGAGGCAACATGCAGTGAGGCAGGAGGGAGGAAGCTAGACACACAGCAGTGGCTGCAAACACGTCTCTGACAGGAACTGAACATGATGATGAACCAACACTATTCCACTGGAGTACATCACTTTCTCCTCTGGATGGTGCATACAGGACTGCACAGTGACAAGAGAGACAGAGAGGTGGTGGGAAGGGGCAAACAGAGACAGGTATTTCCTTTTTTAAGTACACTGCCCCCACTTCAAGAACACTGCCCTTGTACATCGACCAGAAAGTCCAGACTCTGCAGCTGTGATATTCTGATTTATGGAGATGGGGTACAGAGTGGAGGCCTTATTTGGGGGAGAGCAGGCAGGACATCCTGAAGTCAGTATCCCTTTCCCCATTCCCCCATCCCCGCACAGCAAGCAAGAGGCTCCTAGGAGTAGCTCCAAGGCAGAGAGCAAGAGCAGCAGCCATGTTGTGAGGGAAGGGCATGTGAACTGCAGCTGCCTAGCTTCATACCTTACAGGGAACCTAGGCGATCTGATGGGGGTCTGGTTCCACACCCCCACGAGGACAGGCTGCTTCTCCAGAAAATCCTGCAAGTAGTGGACATAAGAAGGCAGCCAAACAAAGTTATAAGGGAGCACTGCACAACTTTACATGATAATGTGTTCTAACAGATAAGCAATGTAACAACGAAACATTAACCAAGACAATATTAAGTGAGGGGTTACTGTATTCATCACTGAAATTTCTAAGCACTCGGGTTAATTACTTCTCTAGAATAAGTTTCTTAATGATCTTCGTGAGTCTTCTCTTTTTCCCCTCTTCCTAATTGTCGAGGAGTAGACTATGTTGAGATTGCAGGTGGCTACTTCCTACATGAGCAGTTGCCTCCTCTGTGTTACTTTCACCTTCAAATCAGATACACCAAGTTAGAGTTATCCAATGTGGAGATGAAAATGCCAGATTTTCTGTTGCTAGATCCTTGTCCGAGGTGAAGGGTTTAGCATCTCCCATCTTCAGTGTGCTAAGGGACAATTGTCTTGATGCATTAGGTGAAATGCTAAACCTAATAAGATGCTAAAACTTTGTACAACTTTGCATTCCACAGCAGGGAAGAGAGTGATAAAGCTAGCTCTTAAAAAATGTTCACTTGTCCAACCAGTAACACTTCTGTATCCTTCAGATTTTTTAAAATATTATATAGCTTCTTATCTCATCCTCGAGTTATCTACTTTTTACTCAGATAGGGCACATCTACACAGCAGGACAAAAGCTGAATTAAGCTACGCAACTTCAGCTATGTCAACTGTGTAGCTGAAGTTGAAATAGTTTAATTCAGCTTTTGGTGCTGCCTACACAGCAGGAAGTCGAAGAAAGAACACTCTTCCTTCGACTTCCCTTATTCTTTGTAAAATGAGGGTTATAGGAGTCAGAGTAAAAAGTCCTCCAGCTCACGATTATTTTGAAATAATGGCTTATAGTGTAGACTCGCTCTTTGTTATTCCAAAATAATGTTACTGTGTGTAGACATAGCCATGCTGATTTTTCTAGATGCTGTCATATCTTGCCAATATTGCTTGACAGTTTATTTATTTATTTATTTATTTAAAATATTTTTACCCCGCCTATTTAAAATATTCAAGGTGGTTTACACATTTTTTTAAAAAACACTATATATATATTCCACAGCAAGGAAGAAAGTGATAAAGCTAGCTCTTAAAAAATGGTCACTTGTCCAACCACTATCACTTCTGGTTGGTGCCAGGCGCATATCCCACAGGAGAGAATTCCATAGCCTAGAGGCAAAGGCCGTGTAAATGTCAGCCTTATCTCCATAAGTGGAGGAACATGGAGCAGAGCCTCCACAGCCGACCTCAATCCCTGGACAGGTTCATATAGGAGGAGACGGTCCTAAGCCATTTAGGGCTTTATAAGTTATAACCAAGACCTTGAATTGTGCCCGGAAACATACCGGAAGCCAATGCAGCTGCCAGAGCACCAGCATGATGTGCTTCGTATAGCTAGTGTTAGTTAAAACTTGAGCAGCTGCATTCTGAACCAGTTGAAGCTTCCGAAGACTCTTCAAAGGCAGCCACACATAGAGCGCTTTACAATAATCCAAACGGGATGTGACAAGAGCTTGAATCACCGTAACCAAGTTGTTCTTATTCAGGAAGGGTTGCAGCTGGCGGATCAGCTGAAGCCACACAAAAGTACTCCTGGCCACTGAGAAAATCTGATTTTCAAATGTTAATAAAAAGGGTCCAGGAGGACTCCCAAGCTGTGTATCTGTTCTTTCAGGAGGAGTATGACCCCGTCCAGAACAGATGATACACCACATTCCGGGACAGATGGCTTCCTGATCCACAGGACCGTGGTCTTATCTGGATTCTTCTTCAGCCTGTTCCACTTCATCCAGTTCATCACTGCCTCCAGATACTGGTTGAGATTGATTGCCACTATACCTGGATCCGATTGCATAGAGAAATAGAGTTGGGTGTCCTCTGCATACTGATGGCACTGTCCTCTAAATCTCCTTACAATCTCTCCCTGTGGTTTCATGTATGTTAAACAGCAGAGGGGACAAGATGGACCTTGTGGCACCCCATAGCAAAATCGCCACAGGGTCAAGCAGCAGCCCCCTAGCTCCACCTTCTGAAAGCATCCTGACAGGTAGGACCAGAACCACTGCAAGACAGAGCCTCCAACACCCAGATCCACCAGGTGCTTCAGAAGGATATTATGATCGATAGCATCAAAAGCTGCCGAGATGTCCAAGAGAATCAACAGGGATCCACACCCCTTGTCTCTCTACAGGAGTAGGCCATCTACCAAGACAACTAAGGCAGTTTCTGTTCCAAAACTAGGCCTGAAGCCAGACTAAAATGGATCTAAATAATAATATTAGAGACTGGGCGACAGTTATTCACATCGTGTGGGTCCAGGAAAGGCTTCTTAAGGAATGGCTTTATCGCTGCCTCTTTCAAGGTGGTAGAAATTGTCCCAGATCTAAAAGACACGTTAATAATTCCCTGGATCCAAACAGACGTCCTTTCTTAGCTCAATTTAATAAGCTACGAAGGGCAGGGGTCAAGCGAGCACATGGTTGGTCGCACTCCTTCAAACACCTTATCCACATCCTCGGTCTGCAGAAGCTGAAACAGATCCAAAGAAAAACAACTGGGTGGTGAGATCAACACATTCCGTACCCTGCTTACATGACAGCCAGAGTCCAAATCAGACTGGATGAGAGCAATTTTATCTGCAAAGTGCTTTGCAAACAAGTCACAGTGATTTGCTGAGGACTCCTCAAGTTCATCACGAGGGCCAGGCTGTAAAAAGCCCCACACCACTCAAAACAATTCTGTCGGATTTCACTACGCAGACGCGATGACAGTTTGCTTTGCTGGTGGTATCTGCAGATCTGGTGATTTGCTTATTGGCTTACATCATGTGAGAATGTATTTATTCAAAGGAATATTCACTGGAAGCAAGATAGTTCAGTACAGACATCAGTATTCATTTATGATACAAGTATTCATGCTGGAAGTGCTTTCACAATTTTAATAATTCTTATCTGTGGATAATTTTGTGAATGGAAGGGGAATAATAGGAGTCCTTTTCTCTTATGTAACGAGTCACATAAAGTGACATATGCTAAAATGTATTTATATAAAGTAACTGAAAAATAATTTCAACTAATGAGCAAATGAAGGTCATGACCTGTTTTGGATAATTTTTGAACAGTGAGAACTACTATATTTGTTTGGTATGTTATGTGCAAAGGACAATTCTACCAGTTATATAGCCTGGATCGATCTTAGAAGTACTTTTTGTCAAAGCAAAGACAAATTGGACATGTTCAAATTTCTTTTCAGCACATTGGATGCAAATCAAATCCTGGAATGTTTACTGAATGGAGAGGATTTTCTGTGAGTTTATTTTTATTCTTTTTCTTACTCAGGTGTATTGAAAGATCCTATAATTATCTTTAGTGGTGATTTACTTGGGGAAGATTGATTAGTACAATCAGTCATTGTAAAGCAATTTTCATCACCAAATACTAGATGGTTTCTTTTCTCACTTGATTAGCAGTCCTTCTGTAGATTACATGATCAATACAATAATCATTAAATATATATGTGCAATAAGTGTGTATGTGTATTATAAAGAAATGAAATGAAGATCTGGAACTGTGAATTAAGTTTCATATGTGAAGTTAAAGATTTGGAACTGAAGATTAGATCTTTCTCTCTCTCTTTTCTCTAATCTTTTTGCTTGATCTTATCCATCTCCAGAATAATCAGAAAAGAATGCTTAGCTATGAACATAAACTAATTTACACTGGCAATACAACCAGTTTAATCCATTTTAATTTAGGAATTGTCTCTTAGATTGGTATTTTATTTGGAATATTTGTGTATCTGACTCACCTTACATGCACTGATGCTCTAGCTGAAGAACCCATTTAGTATCCCTACCTTACTATCCACCCTCAAAGTGAAAACAAAACCCTGTTTGACTGTATTTCAACATATTTGGCACCACAATGGTAAGTTCAATTCATAGCTCATTCATGCTAAAATCAATAAATAATAAATATAATTGAAAACAAAACTTTTTTAAAAGAATGTTAAGTTTGGCCAAGTAAAAACACATGAGAAAATACCAAAGTTAAATTTATAATCTTAACTCTGCTTCTTTGTGGTTTTGCATTTTACCAAATAGTCTTTAATTAACATCTCCCATATAACATCATATAGCTACAAAGCTAGTGTGGTGACATTCTCATGCACCATAGAGCTTTCTATTGGTGGAATTCAGGGACTAGCTAATTTGCCCGACAAATTTCACTATCAGGTGATATAAACTGTTAACAGAGGAAAAGGTTGGAGGAGCATTTAGGAAAATGACAAAGGAGAAAACATCTGGGCTAGATGAAGTACCAGTGGGTGCTCTGGAGTCACTGGGAAGAGAAGGCATCAAGTATCTTACAAGTCTGTTCAATTGTATTCTTTAGAAAGAGGAAAAACTGGATGAATGCTTTGTGATGCCTGGTTTTAAACATAAAGAGGATATTATACAGTGTGTTATTTATAGTCCCCTTAAACTGAACAAACACCTTTGGTGTTGGCTCAGAAATTAGGACTAGGCTTCCTAGATAGTCTCCTGGGATGACTATGCTTGCAACTTTTCTTCATAGCTGGCCCAGCTGTGAGTGTAGTGCGTCCACCACCTCCCACGTCATCTTCCCAGCTCTGCGGAATCTGTCGGAGGACGAGAACTTGAAAAGACCTGTTGCATGAGCAGATGGCCTGCCTCCAGTCCTTCACCAATTGGTGAGCCAGCACAAGGCCATATGCTCCTCTCTCACCTCAGTGATGGAGTGCATGGCCTCATGCATGGAATGGGCTACCAGCTACTGCTCTGCCCCCACTTTTCCCCAGGTTTACCTCCTGGCACCCCTAGGGATCTTGAGGCAGCCAAATTTGCACACAGCCGCATCCCTGAGACCTCCTTTGCCCTCCTTTCCCCGTCCTCCATTCCAGGTTCTTTCCTCAGTCCCTTCCTTGTGTTATATTCCCCAAATAAACAGACTCGTTTGACAAAAAAAAAGGCTTTTTTTATTTGCTCTACAGGGGAGGGGGAAAGGTGGGAAAGGAATTCAGGGGAAGTGAGGGGTGGGAGAGGAAAGACGCATAGGGGAAATGCAGGGGCCCCTTGTGAAGAGGCCCAAGGGAGAGTCTCACAGCTGGCTTTGGCTGAAACTCTCCCTCAAGGCCTCCCTGATGAACATAGCCCCTTGATGTGCTCTCCGTAAGGCACTAGTGTTGCTTGTGAGCCCTGGCCAGCTATTTAGACTCTGCCCCCCTCCCCTTGGTAGGAAAGTCTCCCACTTTCTTTCACACAGGTTGTGGAGCACACAGCAGGCCTCCACCACAAAGGGGATGTTGCACTCACTGAGGTCTAGGCAGATGTGAAGACTTCTGAACCTTGCCTTCAAGAGGCTGATCGCACACTCCACCACCATGCAGCACCTGCTCAACCTGGCATTGAAGTTCTCCTTGGTGGGCTCTGGGCTGCAAATGTAGGGCTTCATGAGCCAGGGGAGCAAGGGGTAGGATGTGTCATCTAGGATGCACATGGACATGTCCAACTTCCTGCCCTTGATGGTGCAGTCAGGGAAAAAAAGTGCCGGCGTGTATCTTCTGGAACAGGCATGAGTTGTGCACCTTCCCCGACCAGCTGACATTGATTCCAGGAAGCATCCCTTGTGGTCCACAATGGCCCGCAGCACCATCCAGAAATACCCCTTCCTGTTTATATAGTCTGAGGCATGGTGCTCAAGGGACAAGATGGGGGTGTGCGTGCTGTCTGTGCCCCCCTCGGCAGCTGGGGAAGCCCATGGCAGCAAAGCCATCCACAATGATGATGATGTTGTCCAGAGTGATGACCTCTCTAGCAAGATGTTGTTGATGGCCTTGGATATCTACAAGAACGTGGTTCCAAATGTGGATTTCCCCAACCCAACCTGGCTCCCGATGGAGTGGTAGCTGTCTGGTGTGGCGAGCTTCCAAAGGGCAATGGCAACACACTTCAGTAGAGAAATAGCGGGTCGCAGTTGAGTGCCCTTTCACCTAAGGTCAGGGGCGAGTCACTCAAAGAGCTCAAGGAAGGTGGTCTTCACATGCAGAAGTTCTGGAGCCACGCTGGTTATTCCATCACTGCAGGATGATGTAGTCCCACCAGTCGAAATTGGTCTCCTTCCTCCAGAAGTGGTGTTCCACAGTGTGCAGAAGGTTTTAGGGGCATTTGCAACAGCAAGAGTGCCAGGACCTGGGTGAAGAGGTCCTCCAGTTTAGGTTGGTCATCATCCTGCTAGAGCAGCATGTGGGCAGTCTGGACGAACTGTGCCATGAGATACAACACGAGGCCCGTGAGCCCGGGACTGCTTTGCAGCAGCTATGGCTCCATGGTGTCAGTGCGCCTGCAAGGGCAACCAGAGCATACTGCATGCATTTGGTGTCCCACGAGGAGGGAGGCAGTGTAGGACTGGTGTGTGAGACACAGCCATAAAGAGGAGCCTCTGAAAGCACATGTTTCATCTTGCCTGACCAAGTAGCCACAGGAAGTGTCTGCCGTTCTGATGCCCTCCCAGAGTGCTTCCAGTGGCTCTAAATCCAAGGCAGGTTCCTATTAGTGTGGATGAGCTATTTCAAAATAATTCCGAGCTATTTCCATGCTCCCCCATAGTGTGGACATGCTATTTTGGTTTTGTTATTTCTGGAGTTATTTTGATTTTACTTATTTTGAAATAATTTCCTAGTGTAGACATGCCCTAGGAATGGTGATAAGATTGAGACTATAATATTGAGGAAGGAGGACTTACAATAAAGGATTTTGCAGACAAAGAACTTAGGAGGTTGATTTTTACTCTATTAGGTACAATGGTTGATGATGATGATGTGCTAAAACAATGCTGAAAAAGTTAAAAGGTAGAGTATATAAAACTATAATTTGACCAACCCTAGTATCCAGAACAGAGACTTGGCAAGCTACTAGAAAAGACATCAGTATGCTTTCCACCATGAAAATGGCAATATTGAGATGGTCAAATGGCTGGACACTCTTTGACAGGAAACAAAGTGAGTTTGGTAAGAGGCTTAACGAGGGTTGCTTCAGTTGAAGACAAGGTGAGGGAGGCTAAGCTATATTGTTACAGATATATCCTGTGGATACTTGTGAGATATATCGGAATACAGGCATTGCACTAATTGTGGTTGGAAGACAACCAAAAGAGAGACCAAAGATTCAGTAGACAGACTGGATATCAGCAGCTGTCATAGAGTGTGTCTATGCAGCAGGGCTTAACTCAAAATAAGCTATGCAAATTGAACTACGTCAATTGCGTAGCTTATTTTGAAATTGGGAGCATCTACACAACACTTACTTCGAAACAGAGCACTCTTCCCCCAACTTCCCTTACTCCTCATATAATGAGTGTTACAGGAGTCATGGTAAGAAGTCCTCCAGCTTGACAGTATTTCAACATTATTTTGAAATAGCTGCCTGCTGTGTAGACGTGGACTAAGTTATTTCAAAATAATGTTGCTGTGTAGACATACCCATAAAGATCAGTCTTCAAAACAGCCCCACATCTGATTAAACATTTTGGAAGAAGGCCATAAAAGTAACCAATTCTGATTAAGAAAGTGGCAAGAAAGAAGATATAATATCTAAGGTGGTACTTGCATCTATCTATCTATCTATCTATCTATCTATCTATCTATCTATCTATCTATCTATCTATCTATCTATCTATGAAAAGCTAGAGTAAACCTACTTGTTTAAAAAATTGCTGGGATGGCTCAAGTGTTATGTTATGCTTGCTTTATATATATATATATATATATATATATATATATATATATATATATATATATATATATATATATATAACCAGACACTTTTATGCAATTGTATTAAAGTCATTAAAAAAATAAAGTAATAGGTACAATATAAAATTCAGAAGACTAAAAGTCTTAACACAACTGCTATAGAAATCAAGTTCAGTTACATGATTAGCTTTTTACATTTTACAGGCATTGAATATTAGTGCATTACTAACTTCATACTCAAAATGTATGCAAAAATTTGGATTGGGCAATGCAAGCTAATTAAAATCAAAACTGTAGTGGAAAACTAATATTTCAGGATCTGTGATATCACGAATAAAGTAGGACTTAAATAACATCCTTAATTTCAGTGAATCCATAAGTGCTGCTATTACCTATTATTTCTTTGTGTGTCAGTCACGATCGCATAATTATATTGCATTTTGACATTGCTTTTAATATCTTTCACTATAAAATATAGCCATACTTTCATAAAGCTCAGGAGAACCTTAGTAATTTGCACTAATGTCTGAGATGAAATTTATATAACCAGATTACTTGGAAATGCAACAATCAAATGAATAGTATGAAAGAATAGAGCTTCACAAAAGATACATTATTCAATTATTTATCAGAAATGTGATTACTAATTTTTTTTAAAAAACCCTTAGTTGTAAAAATAAGATACATAAATTATGCACACGCACACACACTGAATTTTCTAAAAGAAGGTCTCTTATTTTGAAGGCACAATTGGCACCTGAAAAATGTATATATGCAATTAGATTGCAAATGAAACTCTGAATTGCTGCACCTCTACCTGATTGTGTGCACATATCAGTTACTTAGAGGCACAAGCATTTAGAGTTGCAGGCAATAAGCTTGATGGGCATAAAATAGGCTTGAGAAAAGGGGGTTAGGTTTTCTGAAAAATTAACACTTTCTATTAATATATCGTTAACAATAGTAAGGCAAAATCGTCTTTCAAGCATGCATTTACTATTTATGTCATTCAGATTTTTAAATTTCTGAGATAGTCTTCAATCTGTTATAGTGGAGTGTAAACTAACAATAAGAATAGGACCCCTTAGTATGTCCACGGTATTCAATATTTTCTTTTATGTTGAAATTTTTTTTTCATTTTTATTTGTAGTAGTACTGAAAGCCTGCTAGAAAATATCCTGTAGTACCATTTTCAAAATTAATGAAGTTTTAGTATTAGGAACCTCCACTATAGCACTTTTCTTGTTAAATGCTAAGAAATAAGGTGAGACCAGTGAGCCCCTATATAAGAATGATCAAATTTCTGAATCAGAAAAATGAAAACTGGTGAGATTCTGTTAAACTGTATCTGTTGCAGTTACAATATAGCTCAGTCAAACAATAATTAAGAGAGTTCACTGTTCAGTCATGCTTTGTGTTACTTACAAAATCTTTTGATTAGTGGGTTATATTAATCACAGATATTACAGTCCAACCTCTGTGTGGAGCATGATCTTCCTATACACTAAGCCAACTAGGAATTTATCTGTCTTAGTTTTGAACATCACTAATGAGGGTGACTCTGTTCCTTTAGTAGACAGTTTTATTTTTCCATTCACTAATTTACTTTTTTCTGGTAAGAAATGTTTTCTTATGTCTAACTTGAATATTCCCACTTTTAATTTCAGGACATTAGTCCTGATTTTATCCCTGTAAAAAACAGAAAAATAGCCACTTAATCTTCTATTTGGAAATAAAAACCTATATGATTTTCAAATGTGATTAGTTATTTTGCATGCCCAACTTGAGACACCTTAATATGTCATGATATTCAGAGAGTGAATGCTCCACAATTTCTGAAAATCAGGCCCCTTCACGGTGTCTCATATCAGACACTCAGAAAATGATACACCCCCTAAAAATCATCAGTCATTGAAAGTGTTCCCTCTAAGACTTTCCATCCATGAGCAGAGTGAGTTTTGTCTTATGCACCAAAATTGACGTCATGGGCACTTGTTCAGATGTGTGCCCCTGTGGCACCCAAGATATTAATATATAAATAATAAAAATGTTATAGAAGAAAGAATACTAAAACAAGATATAATTGACAAGGTTCATGATTTTAAATGTTTATTTAATATGAATTAAAATAAAAAAATAATACTGCAGAGTTTTCAGTATGTTAGATTAGCCTCAAGGCTGCTCTAAATCTGCACTGTCCATGGTTCCATAGAAGTCATAGGAGGCCAAGATAAGCTCACTGCAGCACAGCTCATACTGTGGCAGCAGCAGCCGAAATCTGAGGCCCTCTAGAATCACTGAAACTGCCCTCTTTGCCCCCCTCCTTGATGGGCCCCGCAGGGCACTAGCTCCTGGGATCGGTGGCAACACATACATGCTGCTAAATGTCAGGTGGTGCAGCTACTGTTTATCTGCTCTTTTGCTGACAAAATACTTGCACCCCAATGAGCAGCATTCACATTGTCACCAGGAGAGGGCTCCTGCACACCACATACTGGTCACACTGGTACTTGCCATGGCAAACCTTTTGTCTTGGGAGGCAAGGGGTAATGCCTCTGAAGGACATAGGATTTATTGTTCAGTAGCCAGTGCAGACATAGCCAAGCCTGCTGACAAGACAACTAATCCTTTCAGAACCCTGTGCGCACACACTGACAATAACAAAATTACATGTACCTGAGCTATCATTGGGTAAATTCATGCTCGATATTTAGACAAATGTCTTCAGTATACAGTTAAAGACACTATTACAGTATCCTAACCAGATAAATCACCAGCTGGGGAGAACTATTTATTATCCGTGTGCATCTACAGTTAATTAATTGGGTCTTCCAAAGGAACATGCACATTCAAAATTACACTAATGTAATATAGGACTTCTTTTACTTACTATATCTATAGAGGAGAGTGGAATATGTCTTCTGGACTGCATTGGGAAGAGTAACCAGAAATGGGTACGATTTATGACACATGTAATTTATGGCAAAAGCACAAGAAGCTTATGGTAAGCTTGTAAATAATATTTGCACCAGCGCTGGGAGATGAATAATGCATTTGACAACAGTTTTAGTTGCATTTAGTAGTAAAAATTTCACTGTCAGTAGTTTCAGAGAGAGCACCAAGCAAGTAATAATATCAGATTAATAATGTTTCAAGGAAGAATACAAAGGAAGTGTTGCACAGCATTCCTCCTACCTGTGCAGTTATTGTTACTGTTAGAAGCACAACCAGCAGCTTTTCATTTTTGGTTCAAAATCAGATCTTTACCCTCACCCCAACATTCTTTTTAAAACTAAGAGTAATGCATGTATTAGACGGACCAGGACTTTGCTTTGTGCAATACAGAAGAAGAATTCTTAGATTTCCATATTCCACTGTTTATGCTTACTGCAGCAAATCTCTTTTTCCTTCCATTTTTAAGGATTATTTTATTTCAGTACAAGTATGGAAGAATGAAGTCTAATATTAAATACATTAAGCATACCACCAATAGCTGTAAAAACCCTACATTTTAGTCTTCAAGGACAGTTCAAAACAGAGTAGTTCCATTTCTAATGCATCAGATAATTTTACAGAGTAAGCTCCAAAACTAGAGCTGTAATAAAACAGCTCCCAAAACATTATTTTGTGTGCCTCTGCTCTTTTTTTAAAGAAGTGTAAACATTTATTCACATACCTGTTTTCTCACTCTTGCTGATTTACAGCTGTGTGAGAGAGAATCAGTCCCACTCAAGACTGAAGAAATGCTGATTTTGCTCCCACTTTATCTGATTCTGTCTTTTCTACCCTCCACTCCCACTCCAGTGTTTGAGCCACTCAGCCCTGCCCCAGAGCAGCCCCCTGCCTGCCACACGACTGCTGCGTGAAGCCCTGGGCAGCAACCCTCCCACTGCCAACCCCTGGCAGCAGCAATCTGCCCATCACATGGCTGCAAACCCCAATTTGCAGCAACTTGCTCGCCCATCCACAGCTCCAAACCCTTGCAGCAGCCACCCACCCACCTATCTGCTTACTTGCCTTGAATACAAACCTGCCTGGACATGTTATAGGTATGTAGTCAGGAAAACTAGTCCATGCCACTGCCCATGCTACCATGTCTACATTATTATTTTTTCAATTGATAGCTCAATGAGAGCTAGTGAGTGTGTGTCTAAGTAAGCTGGGAAACAGCCCTACCTTCAAGTGTAGACATATCCTTACAAGAACAACTAGTCAATCAGAGCTTAAAGCTTTGGACAGGGAACAATTTTAGCACTGTTGTGTATGTATGCCTGTCTTCTGGTCTTCAACAGGGATGAGTGAATTCTTCCAAAACAGGTGGGGTGTTTTTTTAAATAGTCATATAAAATCATCTGTTTTCTTCTGACAGACATGCTGTTTCACTAACTTCAAAACACATGTAAACAAAACACATCATTTCAGCTTGCATATTACCTAAGATCACATTTCACAAAAGCAGGCGTTTTTTATTGCATGACTAACCATCAGCTAAAATGCTGAACAGCAAATTTTATTGTGCAATATAAAATGCGTGCAGTGTATAATTAGTTGCAGCAGGCATCCAGTCAAAGAACAATAACTGTCTCTCTCACTTGACCATGGGATGAGTTCAAACTTTTGCAACAAACTTTCTGAACAATTGGCAGAACATGAAAGCTTGTTTGCTAAAGATGTTCTGAATAAGCACATATGAGAATTTAACAATAAATTAGTTGATTTTACTGGTGGCAGGAAAAGATCCTGTCCATCTTCAGCCTTAGTCAGTGCCCTTCAGTTGTTAAACACCACTGTGTAATTTATTTGCATAGCTCTTCCCACCACCTTTAGTGATCCATGCTCCATTCCATTTACAGCATCCACCGTTCCTCAGCCCTTTCCCAAGGAGCAGAAAGAGAGAGAGATCTCCAACCAGAGATCATTCTCAGTTCTGGATTTGCTCCCATTAGCACTTCCTTCCTGGACTGTCTTCTAACATCTGTGTTGATGAGCTATTAGCTCCTCGTACTTAATCTGTTCATTAGGCATAGTCAGGTCCATAGGAGGGAGGAAAGTAATTGGTGTTCCAGTGATCATAATGTTGGCTTAGCCGATAGTTCCCAGCCCTTAGCATGTTCATCCCTCTCCCTGACACTTTGCCATTTTGTGGCATAAGGGAGACCTTTGGCACAGATCTATCTTGAGTGTGCCAGGTTGCAGTCTCTTTTCTAGCTCATCTAGAATTTTCTCCTTAGGTTCTTCTTAGCTGCCCTGCACCTTCCAATTTATGCATCCCCTATCCATAGACCAACAATGATGCAAGATTTCCTGATCAACCTATTACTGGCGAAGGCCAAGGTGAGCATTCATTGCACCTAAAGGAGGATGTTGGACAGGAACGTGCTCTTCAGCTACTGGTTCTATTTTTGTTCCTCTCAACTCAAAGCAGAATTCCTGACTGAAAACAGGACACATCTAAGCAGGGACATTTCAGTCCTAGGCTCAGTATCTCCTCCCCTTAGACTGAGGGAGGGACCTTCAGGTGTAGGTATGCTTATGCCTGCCCACCCATCTTTGGCACTCACTAGGTGATGGTTCCCAACTCTGTTACAATATTTCACTCTACTCCTCTCAGCCTCTAAAACATATCACAGTATAATGTTTTTAAAAAGACTATCAATTGGTTTTAAAATATATGGATAAATCTCAACAGCTTTTCCACCAACTTTTCTGGCCTCCCAAATCATGGAAACTTTTGTTACTTTAAATGATGTCATATTTTAAAATAACTGTATTCTACACTATTAACGTAGCGGAGAAGAAAATGCCTCCTCTGGTCTGTGAATAAGTGATGTTCTGAAGAAAATAGAAACACTTGAACTAGACATCAAAATTGTAAGCAATAATACATAAGCCACCTGAGCTGGGTTTGAGTGTTTAAAGGCTCTTTCTGGTGTTTAGATAAAGGACAGTGGTTTGTTACATAGCAAGAGTGAAATTCCAGCAAATAATAGTAAAAATGTTCACCTAAGAATATTGGGGTTTACTGAAAGAATAGGAAGTGGATATAGTTTTGAAAAATATTCCATATAATAGTCTGGACACTCTCTTGAGCGTTAAACAATACCCTCCTTTCAAAGGGGCAAAAGCACTACATAGTCCCATGATGGGGGTAGATTGTATGCCTCTTGACTCATTTCAGTGAAACTGATGTGACTGCTTATATAAGTCTTCACCACTGTGAGTCAGGGTAGCATCATAGATTCATAGGACTAGAAAGAACTTCAAGAGGTCTTCTGATCTTGTCCTTTGCTCTCAAGGCAAGAGTAAGTATTATTTTACGAAATTCTGTGAGGCACACCAAAGAACCTAAGTAAGAAGAGGCAGCTTCAGCATGGTCAAAGATAGATTTACACCACTTTTGTGTCCGCCAAATTTTGTTCCAGGCTAGAGGCCTCCTCAGCCACCAGTACAATTTAGAACATCGCCAGAGGTTACTATATGTTATAGCTGCCTTTTGTGGCTGGCTATGGACTATTCCATTCTGCAATATACTGTATGGTCCTTCTCACCCTCCCTTTCCCAGAAGACCATACCTGACTCTTCTTCCATTGAAATTATTTGGAGTTTTGCCATTTTTTAGTTAGAGCAGGCTTAGACCCTTTGTTACCCTTACCTAGATCCACAATGGGGACCATAGTTCAGCACTCCACCATCTAATTTTTAGGTGGCCTGCCATCTATTAGGTACCCAGGCTCTTCATGTAATAGCTGGTATTCACAGCCATGAATCCTCTCCTGGAGTTAGATATCTATGGCAGACTATCATTTTTTTGCAAAAATGGTGGTAATGGCTGTGCCCTGACTTATACCCAGTTCAAATTCCCACTCTACCAGATGTGAAACAGGGACTAGAATCCAGGTTTCTGCCTCTGAGATGGGTACCTTAATATCTGGACTGTGGAGTATTTGGAGCATCTCTATTTTTTTTAATCTCTCCTGTTGAAAAAATTCCACATTGTGTATCTAATTAAATATTCATTGGTCCATGGAGACAGTGGACAGCCTACTGAGGGGCATGGGAGAGCAATCACTGTGCTTTGTGCAGGGCACAATCCATTTGATGTGCTCCAAGATTCTCAGAGCACATCCACTGGATGAGGCCATGCAGGAGATGAAGGCAGGGAATGCCTCATTTGAAAATCCTGTCAGAGCCCTGCATGTCAGGATGTATATGGCTATGTGCATGCCTGATAGCAGAATTTAGGTGTCTACCAGACTTTGGAAGCAGTAAGGGTATGTCTACACTACCCCGCTAGTTTGAACTAGCGGGGTAATGTATGCATACCGAACTTGCTAATGAAGCCCGGGATTTGAATTTCCCGGGCTTCATTAGCATAAAGCCGGCGCCGCCATTTTTAAAAGCCGGCTTGTTCGAACCCCGTGCCGCGTGTAGCCGCGCGGCACGGGGTTCGAACAAGCCGGCTTTTAAAAATGGCGGCGCCGGCTTTATGCTAATGAAGCCCGGGAAATTCAAATCCCGGGCTTCATTAGCAAGTTCGGTATGCATACATTACCCCGCTAGTTCGAACTAGCGGGGTAGTGTAGACATACCCTAATGTAGATGCTTAGGGAATTTACATGCATCCAGGGTTAAGCAGCAGTTAAGCATGGATTATTAGCGTCCACATTTGACATTTAGATTTGGTTTTAATGTGTAAGATCATGGGAGTTCCTAGAACAAGAAAACAAGGTCCATTGATTCATTTGGAAACCAGAAGTCATTTTTCTCCATTGGTATATATCCCCCACTTCTATCCATGAATGGTTAGACTTTAGACCTGCCTCTGATGTAGGACTCATCGCCCACTTTGGGTCTTAGATAAGATAAATGTTACTTGTGATATTTGTGAGGGGGGAAAAAAAGATTTCTCTAGTATGTAGGTTTTGTTCTTGATTTTAATGGAAGCTGTTTATATGTGCTCAAAGATTTATAATGTTTTAACAAACCTTGTGGAAATGGATGAAAATAGGCTTACTGATGAGCTATAGTTTGACTGAGAGATTTACAGTAGTGCCACCAAGAAAAAAAACAACCACCAAAACCTAATGTCGATGCCAACGCAAGAGGCCTCATTCCCACAAATGCTAGGTTTTTTTTAAAAGGAAACACTTACCATTGGATTCCAAATGTGAGACAGCAAGTCTTTTAACATTGATCATTTTTAGAGACATAACAATCAACAGAAGAATTTTTTTAAAGGGTCAATTTTTAAAAATATTTGTCATGACTAAGCATTTCTGATGCAATTGTTGACCATAAATTTATAGCAGATATCAGTGCACTGAAGTTAAAATCAAGTTAAACATTAGCAACAACCTTTCCATAAGTGTTGACAGGAAAAGCTTGACGTGGTGTAACAATATTAGGATCCCTTGACATTAACTATACTTCGAGGGTAGCCAAGTTAGTCTGTACAGAAAAAACAATGAATGGTCTATAACAGGCATGTCCAAAGTCCGGCCCGCAGGCCAATTGCGGCCCGTGTTCCGGTTTAATACGGCCCCCCAGGTAATTTGCCAATATCTATCTTTTATGGCCCCCAACGAATCCATATGTATTGAGATGAATACATTGTAAAATCTCAGTTAATGTCAGTTGGTCTAAATCAGTTATAAATATATTTGGACACAACATGTATACTTGGTGTTATGTTCCTGTTCATATTTTTTGAACTTAAAAGTTGACAGACAACCTTTATTACCAATAATATGCAATGTACTTTACAATGTTCCTGACATATATTTCAGCTTCCTGGATTTTTTTTTTTTCATCTGGCCTTCAGATATGAAAGGCAGAGTGATTTAACACCTGTTTAGATGTGTCATCCATGTGACGAAATGAAAAGTATGCTGTTTGCAATTAACTTTGCATAAAATAGTTAATTTGCATTTAATTGTAATGGTTCAAAGAATGTCAGGCAAAATGGTCGGCCCTCACGCATGTTCACTTCATCAAATCTGGCCCTCTTTGAAAAAAGTTTGGACACCCCTGGTCTATAAAGTGCTACCAGATCATTAACTCTACTGGTACTCAGGTTAAGTTTGCTTTTTGAGGACCTATTAACACCTTTCCACACAAAGTATTTTAATAATTGCTCATTTAAGGCACAACAGTTCTCTTCAGTGATGTACAATTGCCCCTTATTAGATCCAGTTAACATTCTTCAAATGAGTAGGACTAAGTATGGTAGCAACCCACTCCTAGTGCCACTCACAGAGACTAGAGATAGATGAATTTTTGTATCAGATTCAGGTAATCTGAAATAGTGCATGAATTCATATCAACTCTGGTAGTGTCCTTCCCCAGCCTGGTAATTAGAACAATCTTATGGGACATGGGAGACACCAGGCTCAAATCACTTCTTTAGATCAGGCATGTTAACCCGGATAACATAATCACAGGTGAGTACACTAGCCACCAGACTACAGAGTGTCATGGGTTGGGTGTCTCTCAGGACACTACAGAGAAGAGCGAAGCTGCCACAGTCAATCTTTTGGAGATTGGATTAGAGGGTCTAGTGAAGACATGTTAATTTGAACTGAGAGGGCACTCCCATCAGCACTGATAGCCCTACTCTTATGAGGAATAAGGGAAGTCAAAGGGATAGCGTGCTTCTGTTGACCTCCTGCAGCGTGGATGGTGTTAAAATGCGATTTAAGATATTTTGACTCCAGTTACGTAATTAACATAGCTGGAGTTGCTTATCTTAATTCGAATTTATCCCCTAGTGTAGACCTAGCTTCAGTGTGTCCTGTTGAAGCTGTTCCACTTTGAATAAATAATGAAATATTCACTGGTGCAGAGACTGGGACATAGCTGCCCTCCCTTTTCCATGAGTGGCCTAGACATCAGGTCATAGTGATTTTTCACTCTCTCTCTGGCCCAGTGAATAATTAATACTTCATACAAAATAGAATAGCTTTAACAGGAGCACTTGAGAGACCCTGCCTATACAGCCTGGGAACTGGGGCACCTACCCAGCATATAAAAGAGCAAGGATCAAATCCTAACTTCAAATGGGGAATCAGAACCCCGTTGTCTTGTATCATAGGTGAGTGCCAATGGGCAGTAACTCCATTCCAACCAAAATTGAGATGAAATGTTTTTGGTCAAGCAAAACTTTTCCTTTGACCCAAAAGGAAATTTCCCCCAATTCTCTGATTTGCCAAAAATTCCAAAAAGATTCAGTTCTGGGCTGATCTGAAATGAGATTTCCTCTCTCCTCTCCCACAATTGCCAGCATACAAAAAACAAAAAAAACAAAAAAAACAAACAAACCAGTTATTCACATGCACATCTTAAACAGGGACAATGAGATTCCAATAAAGTTCACTCATTTTCCATTATTCTCACATTTCAGTCTGCCTGAGCTATTTAGTTTACTTGCCTTTACATGTTCCAAATTAACATACCAAGTAGTATTTGTATTCAAACAAACAATGTTGCACGATATACTGTGATGGGGCGTCTGCCCTGCACTGGCCCTTTAAGGGTTAAAACTCAGCCCAGAGAAAGGGCTGGTGCTGTGGAGCAAGCAGCTGTAGTAGACAGCAGCCAATTAGGGCCCAGTTGAGGGCCGTATAAATAAAGGGAAGGAGATACACTTACCCTTGAGGGGGGAGCAGGAAGGACCTAGCTACCAGGGAAGCTAGAGGCTTCCTGGCTTAGAGTAGAGCTGGGGAAGCTCTGGCCAGGCAAGCTCCCAGGCTGCAGGGTCTGAAAGAAGGCCTGAGGGTACTAAGGATATGTCTTCACTGCCACCCTACTCCTGTGGAGTAACAATAGTTTGAATTAGGAGCTTTAATTCTAACTACCTAGTCCATGTCACGTGTAGCCGCGGGCAGGTAGTTCGAACTATGGGGCATTTAAAAATGGCGGCGGGAACATGCAAATAAATATTTAAATCCCGGGCTTCATTTGCAAGTTCAAATGCAAGTTTGAACTAGGGTGGCAGTGTAGACATACCCTATGGGACCTAGCCAGAATAGCAGAATGCAGCAGGTCCATACCCCCTTAACAAAGATGAGTGGCCATTTCATACTGCAATTTGCCCCTGTGGCAGGGACTAGATGAAGATTGGTAGTAGAGTCGCTGAGGCAAGGTTGGCATAGGGGGTTGTGGTTTTCCAGAGGGGGAGGATCCCAGAGTGTTGAGGCACTGTGATAGGACAGTACCCAGGAGTGAAGGGTGCCACAGTCTAGGAGGGACATGGCTCTTAACACAAAATGGTTCAGAATAACAGGTAAGGGTATGTCTACACTACCACCCTAGTTCAAACTAGGGTGGTTAATGTAGTCAATCGAAGTTGCAAATGAAGCCCAGGATTTAAATATCCCAGGCTTCATTTGCATCTTGCCGGACGCCGCCATTTTTAAAGCCCTGCTAGTTCGGACTCCGTGCCCATGGCTACACGCGGCACGGAGTAGGTAGTTCGAATTAGAAAGCCTAATTCGAACTACCTACTCCGTGCCGCGTGTAGCTGCGGGCACGGAGTCCGAACTACCGGGGATTTAAAAATGGCGGCGCCTGGCAAGATGCAAATGAAGCCTGGGATATTTAAATCTTGGGCTTCATTTGCAACTTCGATTGACTACGTTAACCACCCTAGTTCGAACTATGGTGGTAGTGTAGACATACCCTAAGAGTGGATGTGACACTAGCCAAAAGGGGGTACTCCTGAGTTGAAAAGCTAGTCTTCAGAGTGTCCAGCAGGAGGTGCCCATAGCACCACTCACCACTATGTTACATGTATACATCTTATAATTTATTGATCCTGAACTGTATCAAGGCCAACAGAGCTATGGTAAATCCTGTTACCTGTGGCTATAATTATGAAAAAAAAATAACTCCCGACATGCACTGTTTAACAGGAGCCTACAGAAGATACCTGTTCTCATAAGAGAGCTGTCCCACTCAGGTATAACTGTTAATCTTTATCAGATGGAAAAAGAAACATACACTTGATGCTGAAACACAGCAGAGCTAATAGAAGGGGAAATGGTGGAAATAATTTTAATATAATCATATTGATAGTGTGTTATGGAAATAATATTAAGCTCCATAGCACTACGTGTGTGCTTAGCTTTACAAAAAAAATACAAATGAAGTGAGCATACATTCTAAATTAAGACAAGACCAAGAAGGAGAGAAACTCCTTCCATATGCACTGCACTCCATGACAAGTAGGCAAGTGATGGAGTGTGTCACAGGGCAGACTCACTACCACAGTGCCTCCTGCCAGTAACCCTGGGATTAGCTCGTTAGCCCACAGGGCACCTCCTTTTAGCTGGTGTCTCCCCGTGGCCTCACGCTACACTCTCCATTCTGGACCCATGTCACTTCCATACCACAGCATCCCCTTCAGGACACTGTCCTCCCGCAGTGTCACTCCAGGGTGTCTCAGTCCCCTTCCTAGGAGGGGGGGGGGGGTGTTTATCAGTCTCTGGAGTCCTCCCCTTCCAGGGAACCCCCAATTCCTCTGTACCTACCTTGCCTCAGTGATCCCCTGCCAATTTTCATCTAGCCCCTGCCACAGAGGTAAACTACAGTGTGCCATGGCCACTCTTCAAGGGGGTGTGGACTTGCTGCCTTTTACTATCCTGGCTGCCCCCCTACAGCCCTGGTACCCTCAGGCCTTGCAGCCCAGGAGTGAAGTCAGGCCAGAGCTCCCCAGCTCTGCCTGCCTTTCCCCAGAACTACTTTCTCAGGAAGCCCCCAGCTTCCCTGGTAGGTAGGTCCCCCCTTCTTCTCCACCCCAGCAAGAATATCTTTCTCCCTCCTGGAACCCTTATTTATACAGCCCACAGCTGGGCAATATCAGCCTCAGCTGTTACCTCTCCCAGGGCTGGGTTTTAGCCTTAAAGGGCCACTGTGGGGTGGACGTCCCTATCACAGAGTGCTTTAAAAACATAGATCAACATAGCTCAAAAGACTACTGTTTTGTAATATCTGTCTTCCTGAGAGAATAGATTCCCTTTTTTAAAGGATGAAGATCTTAGCCTTATGACCCAGCTAATCATATCCTAACATTGAAAAAAGGCATATCAGGAACTGATTTATTGAGTGTAATTATTCAATACACCTACAGATGATGAACATGAGCCTCCTAAAGAGTGCAGTTAAGAAGAAATGCTTGATTTACTGTGAGTTTTTAGACATCTCCTGTAGAGACCCAGAATCTACTGCTAGCACTCAGGAGCAGTGAAAATTTGTGGCCATCTGTGGAGAAAACTTTGGGTACAAAAACCAACAGAGTACGTATCCTTTTACTTGTGTAACAGTAGTAAGATGGACAACGGAACATCAGTGCCATACTTTTAGGGTGTAAACCTCTTAATTTGGTTCCTATCTGTTACTTCTGACTTTAAAGATGTTTTGTGCATATAAAATTGGACCAGTGTATATAAAACTGGACCAGTGTAGAATCATATTGGATCGTTGCACATTTCCAGCCTTCGAATATTTTTTTAATAATAATGGCAGTTGTTTCAAATGCCAGTTTCATTCATGTAGATTAATTTATGTGTACCTGCCCCTCTTTTTTCCTGTTTTTATGAGGATATCTGCCCTAGAAATATGGAACTCTCCTGACAACTCTTCTGGCGAGGGTTCATAGGGTATGTCTACACTGCACACTTATTTTGAAATAAGCTATTATTGAATAGTTATTCCAAAATAGCTTGTTCTAAAATAGCATGTCTACACTGCAGAGAAGCCTCAAAATTAGTCCGAGGCAGGCTTCCCTAATGGAGACATGCTATCTTGATTTAGAGTTCCAGGAGGCACTGGGGAGGAATAACTTTGGCCCCGGTGAGGGGATCTTTCAAAACAGCAGCACTGGAGCATCTACACAAGCCTTATTTTGAAATAGCTATTTCGGAATAGGTGTTATTCCTCATAGAATAAGGTTTACAGATTGTGGAATAAGCTGTCCATTATTTCAAAATTATTTCCAAATAATGAAATGGCTGTGTAGACACTCACGTTGTTATTTCAGAATAATGCTAGTTATCTTGAAATAATGGTTCCTTGTAGACAAACTCATTGTGATCTGTAGGCTAATGCAACATGAAGTTTTTTGTGTGGCATAGTCTACACCTTACCCCTTTTCCATCACATCCAGGTGAAGTTGGGTGTCTTGCTACATCTTCCACAGTGGTTGCTTGGTTGTTTGTCCTCCCATTTTTTAGTTCTGGATGATTTCTATGTTATGAGCTAATTCTTATGGCTCTTTTCATTTCTTGTTCTCATCTTTCCTGCATCAATGTTATCTGATATGCTGCTTCCTGCTGCTAGCATATAAATTGTAGTACTCTTCCTCTACGGTTTCTTGTGCTCTGACTTGTGTTATAGCTTTGACTAGTATCAGATCTGGGTTTATTGAAGATGCTCTGACAACTTATTATTATCCCTTCTGTGTACAACTATCCTATCTCTTATTAGTGCTTATTTTAAGGCCCCCTATTTGCAATGTTCAGCAAGTCTGTGAACTGCTGTTATGAAAACTTCACTGTTTCCTCTCATTCCTGCCACCTCATATTAAGTTTGCCCCTTTTCTATAATGATGTTATGTCTACTTATAAATCAGATATCAAATACCTCATTCACCAGGGTACAATCTATCTTTTTCATGTCAGTGAGAAGTAACAAATATAGAATATCATCTGCAGCATTTATCTGTCTTTCTTCTGACATGTCTATTATGCCATATAGAATTTTTTCAAGTCTTTGAATCCAGTTAACCCAGCCATATGAGTTTTTACAATTGAATATTCTGGTGCAGTCTTTTGGAATATGAGGTCCATTGTTGCAATTTGTTTTGAAGGCAGTTTCTCTGTCCTTATGTTTGCTATGGAAATATGTCTTATCCTTATTTTTTTTACTTTGAAGACAGTTCTGGGGTTTCATTTATTTCTCTATACAGCTTCTGTTCAGACTCCTTCTTCATTCTTTAGAGCTGATATGTGGCTTTCCTTTCCTTTCAGTTCCCACAGTTAATCCTAGAACTGGAAGGGACCTCAAGAGATCATCAAGTTCAGTCCCCCACCCTCACGGCAGGACCAAGCACTGTCTAGATCATCCTGATAGATGTCTAGCCAATCCTAGGCAATTTATTCCAGTGTTTAACCACCCTTACAGGAAGTGTTTCCTAATGTCTAACCTAAACCTGCCCATTGCTTCTTGTCCTATCATCAGAGGCCAAGAAAAACAATTTTTCTTCCTCCTCTTTGTAACACCCTTTTAGATAGCATCTTTCTCTTCTCTTTCTGCTTGAGTTCTCCGTTTTACCTTCCCTGGCTTTCAAACTTTCCCAACTGGCATACTCACCTGACAGATAGGATAGTTCTTTTCTTCTCCATACTCTCTTTTTTGAGAGAGGGATTTAATCAGTCCTGGCACCATATAGCTGAAGAACCCTCACATAGGTACAGTGCATCTAGGAGAGAAACATTCTCTTGCTTCAGAAGATCCACAAGTCTTTATAGAAAGTTCCCCTTTTTCCTAGTCTTTTCTTATGATTTGGACACCAAGAACTTTATAGTTTCAGGATTGGGTCAGTATCCATTTATCATAATGGCTACTCTGATGCATTCCTTATTTTATTTATATAGCAAACAGAGCCAGTACTGACTGAGCAATTATTTGGGGCCCAGAGCAGCTCAAGGGAGCAGGGATGTCCTGTTCATTGTTTATTATAAGAATGTACCTCTTTTAGTCTGGGGAAAATATTCTTGCTTAAGGCCCCAAATGGGCTAGTGCCATAAGCTCAAATATCAAATGCAAATACAATATAATCTCAACCAAAGACAAATGAATACAGCCAATTAAAACACACAAATGAAGATGTTTATAGTGAAAACCACAGACATCTGGGACAGACAGGAGGATTATTTTGCTGTTTCTTAGCTATCTGTATGCAATCACCTCTGAACCTCATTGCCACTTCCAGTCCTTACAAGAATCCCATCCTACACTGGAAAGCATTGTTCTAGTCCTTTCTTTCTCAAAAGGTCTGAGTGAGTTTCTCTATCAACTATAAAAGGATAGGAATTAAATGAGGGTTTTTTTAATATCAGTGCAAAGTACTGTCACTAGCCTAGTTCCTTCTGTTTTCAGTAAAATTAATAATTACAGTTACAAAATTAAAAGCTTTTTTTTCTAAATTAGAAATGATGTTGAAACAAACTAAGTACATTTTGAAACACATCAGCTTTTTCTTAACCCAGAGTGTACATAGCAAATAAATTTAATATAACAAAGTTTAATTTTCATAGTTTTGGAGCTATGGACTTAGAGTGATTTCAGGTTAATACGAAGATGTTAATTTCTTATATCCATTTACCTTTGTTCAAATACAGCACCATGTGATGTTCATGTGCTAAACAGAAATATTGGCACTAAGCTAAAGTTTTCTTACAGCTCACTGCGGTTTTAAGATAATTATGGCACACCCAAGGATTTGATCCCAAGCCTCATAACATATGAAAGGGTTATTCATTTTTCATAAAGTGAAACTTTTTAAAAAGTTTACAAGGCTTCATAAATTAAAAACTTGGGATTGCTTTAGATATCGATATTAGATACCATGTCATTCTTAAGCATGTTAATTAAGAATTATGGAAAACTACTTTGAAATTTAGGTTTATTTTCATTAGTGATTATAAGGCTATATTCTGAAGTTCTATATTTGTGTACTCTATTGTTTGGTTCCCATAATGTTCTCTTGCAAATTGATATTTGCTCAACCAAAGTAACCTGCATTTATCTGATTCCTTAGTTCACCAAGGCATTTAAGACTGTCAAACTTCAAGCATGTGACTAGTCCCACTAATTTTCCTGTGATTACTTTTGCTTAATTTAGGCATGTTCTTATAGATGTAAGCAGGATCTGAAGGAATGATTTTCTTACAGGTAACTGGAATAGAGGAGAGACCCTGGGTGTGTCTATGTAAATACAGTTTATTCCTTCTTTGCTTAGATTTGTTAGATATTCAGTAAATGGAGTAGTATTTTGCTCATTGTAATCAACTTAATTTGTGAACCAACACCAGCTGGCTGTGTCTACACTGGGCCACTTATTCCGGAAAATCAGCCGCTTTTCCGGAATAAGCTGCGAGCTGTCTACACTGGCCCTTGAATTTCCGGAATAGCAACGATGCTCTACTGTACAAAATCAGCCGCTATTCCGGAAAAACTATTCTGCTCCCGCTCGGGCATAAGTCCTTATTCCGGAACACTGTTCCGGAAAAGGGCCAGTGTAGACAGCCCAGTAGTCTTATCCGGAAAAAAGCCCCGATCGCGAAAATGATGATAGGGCTCTTTTCCGGAAAAGCGTGTCTACATTGGCCACAGATGCTTTTCCGGAAAAAGGGCTTTTCCGGAAAAGCAGCCTGCCAATGTAGACGCTCCTTTTCCGGAAATACTTATAACTAAAACTATTCTGTTTTAAGCATTTCCGGAAATTCATGCCAGTGTAGACACAGCCGCTATGTTTGTATTAGATGCAGGAATAGCTCAAATATGGTTACCAATTTTTGTAATTTTGTGGAAATACAGAAAAGTAGGAAAGTGCAAATTGTTTCAAAGGGAAGGGCTCAGCATTAGAAGAATGAACCTTGCTAAGCAGGGGCTCAACTTTCAGAACTCAATGAGTGTATATCTACACTGCAACCCTACTGCGGGATACCGGAGTATCTCGAAATAGCTATCCCGCATCTTCACAGCAAGTTCATTATTTTAGGCTCGCTATTCCGATGTCCCTGTAAACCTCATTCTACAAAGAGTAAGGGGTGTTTTGGAATAGTGCTTTATTTTGAAATTTGATGCTGTGTAGACAGCGCCAAATGATGAAGTAAGCTATTTCAAAATAGCTTCAAAAGAAGAGACGCAATTTGCGTAGCTCAAATTACATATCTTATTTTGAGTTACAGTGCTATGTAGACGCACCCTGAGAGAGAAGGAAGGTTATTCTGGTCAGGAGGCTTTATGTTCTCCCTGGTTTGGATTGGACTGGTTTGTTTCTCTTCCCATTGTTCAAAGAACAGAGCTAAATAGGTATCAAGAGCTTCTTTCTTATACTACTTGAGTTGGAGTTTGTGTTTCTTCTGTCCTTCTTGCTAAGAGATTAAATTACTGGGAGCTGAAATCACTTGGGACAACCAACAGGTGGATGGCAGCAGATGTTGACTGACAACCAGTAGGGTTTCCATTAAGATGCAGAAGAGCAGTGGCAGCCCAATGAGTGAACAGCAGGGTGGCAGCAGAGAGCAGTGAGTAGGCAGATGGTAAGTGACCAGCAGACTGAGTAAGATGCCTCTTTATCTCCCCTTCCATTCTGAATGGGAGATGAACTCAGCAGATGTACCTCTGAACTCTGGGTCTGCACTGACCAAAGGCAGCAACTGTGAGTGAAGTTCAGAGAAGGTTGGGCATGTGAAGGGGACATTCACATTGATGTATTTAAGAACCTGAGAGGAAAAGGACATTGTCCAACCTACTTGGAGTGGGACTTTTACTCATGCTTTATGTTTATGTACCCTATTTGTGGTGTTTTCCCAAATTAATGCCAAGTTACTCCCCTCCCTTTTATTAAAAGTTTCTTTTCTACGCTCAGTCTCTATGCTTGTGAATGGGGAAGTATTGCCTCTTAGAGGTGCTTGGGGTGGAGTATGAATTTTCCACGTTACTGGGTGGAGGTTTGAGCTGGTTTTGTGTTTGATGGTTGAAGAGGAACTCCTACTGAACCTGGCCCTAGTTGCTACTGGAGCCACCTTGCAGAATGGTTATATAAATATCTTGCTGAACTGAAACAAAAAACAGGACTGTGTAGCATTTTAAAGACTAACAAGATGGTTTAATAGGTGATGAGCTTTCATGGACCAGGCCCACTTCCTCAGATCAAATAGTGGAAAAAAATTGTTACAACCATATATACCAAAGGATACAATTAAAAAAAAATGAACACATATGAAAAGGACAAATCAAATTTCAGAACAGAAGGGGGATGGAGGAGGTGGGGAAAGGGAGGGTGGTAAATGTCTGTGAGCTTATGATATTAGAGGTGATAATTGGAGAAGCTATCTTTGTAATGGGTAAGATAATTAGCATCTTTATTCAAATTTGCGTATAAAGTGTGGAATTTAAGCATGAATGACAGTTCAGAGGATTCTCATTGAAGTGCTGTCTTAAAAGGTCTTTGAAGCAGGATGCAGGTAATCAAGTCGTTGAGACAATGTCCTTTCTACCACTTGCTGAACTGAGGCATACATGTTCAACCGTTTTCTACTAGCTGTGGTAACTATACAAATGTTATCCCCAAACCCCAAAGGGTGGGGTTGCCATTCACAGGAGACACTGGACTTGATTCCCATTTCTATTAAGGCTTTATTGATAGCAGGTAGGGTATATATAGTTTCAAGCCACAGTTAAAGCAGGCTGTGTCCACACTGCAGTGTGTTGCTACCTAAGGCAGCAGAAAGCTCAGGTGGGAGAAGGCAGTGGGGAAAGGATCCGGTTACATGGAGACAGTAGGATGCTATACTGCTATAGATGGGGGAAGTACTAGGGAATGCAGATTACCATGTAGGGTACATACCTAAAGTTCTGGCATGGCTGATCTCTGCTCACCTAAGCAGTGCCTCATCATCTACACTGATATTTATGCCCATGCTGAAGGGTGGGGTGTAGTGCCTGGACTCTAAATGCTTCTGTAAGTGTAGACACCTTAATGCCACTGTATGCTGTCACAGTGCTGTAAAGTCACCTGGGTGTAAATAAGAATGCAACCCTATGTTCTTTAAGAGTTTTTTATATCTGTGCAGAAATAAAACTTAACGATCTATTACTTTTTTAATTCTGAAGGGCCCCATATAAAATGGCTTCTACTTTCCCCACCACACGCTTGTACAGCAGACAGCTTTTAAACCAAGTAGTGTGGTTGTACTGAAGCAAAGAACAAGAGATCAATAACCAAGGTTAATTTCAAAATGAACGTATTACCTTAGGCATCTGTTCTTAGCATGCCTCTGCATTCACTGCCTCTGGCCAAGACGTGAGAGGTAGTGCAAAACCAGCAATGCTGATGCCAACAGCTGGCCATGGTCCCAGTGCAATCCCATAAGAATATACAATTTTAAGGATTAAAAATACATTATTTCTGTAAGTGATAAAGGAAAGGGAGCAAACTCAATACTTCCACGGCAGACGGAAATTAAAAGAGAATATCCGATTATATTAAAAAACTACATTTGGAGTCAAAAGTAAAAAAATGCAATAATACTGCAGAAATCTTTTCACAGTCTCTTCAGTCTATGCTATAGGCCTGATCCTGTATTCCATGCATTCTCAGAGCTGTTTAAATCGGTAAGAAAGGAATACAGAATTGGTCTCTGTAGAGGGCGCGTCTAGACAGCAAAGCTTAACTCAAAATAAGCTATGCAAATTGAACTATGTCAATTGCGTAGCTTATTTTGAAATCGCTTATTTTTAATTTAGGAGCTTCTACACAGCACTTATTTCAAAATAGAGCACTCTTCCCCCAACTTCCCTTATTCCTCGTTACAATGAGGGTTACAGGAGTCAGAGTAAGAAGTCCTCCAGCTTGACAGTATTTTGACATTATTTCGAAATAACTGCCTGCTGTGTAGACACAGACTAAGTTATTTCTAAATAACGTTAGTTATTTCGAAATAATGTGACTGTGTGGGCACACCCTCTCTGTGAACTTTAATTTCCATGCTACTCATAGTGATTTCTCTTCAATCTATCATATATTCTATGTGACTCATAACTTTTCTTTCAGCCAATGACTGCCATAAACCATCTTTACCTAGTGTCACCTTTGAAAGTAGATTAGTTACACTGCCTTTGTCTTGTGATACATATGTGCACTGGAGCATAGCAATTTCCCTTTTTAAGTTGGTTTGTACTAAAATTAGTCATTTCATTTCAGATTCATTGCTAATTGTGTGGACTAGTTCTGTAAAAATCAGCTAATTGTTCACTTCAACAAATGTACAATGATGTAAAACAGGGGTTTCAAACTCCCAGCCTGGGACTCTCAGCAGGCCAGAGGGGAGGGCCTATCTGTTACTGGCCCACAAGCCCTGCCCCTTCCCACCATTGCCCCGCTCTTTGCCCAGCACGGTGTCCCATTGTCAAGCACGAGGCTTTGGGGATCACTGGGAAGACGTGGTGCCATGCAGCAGCAGTTATCCCTCCCTTTCATTTCCCACAGCAGATCAAGTGTGTCCACCCAGTGTACTCTGCTTCTCCCACAGCTCCTGCCACCATTGGGAGTGCAAGGGTGAGGGTAGCTAGCTAGAGTTGCAAGATGTCTGGTTTTGAACCGAACGGTCCAGTATTTGAGTTTTCTGTTCAGGAAACAAATTGAGAAACTATAAATGAGAAACTATAAATGTCCGGTATTTTCTAAATAAGATATAATATAGATTGTGATGTAATGTCAAGTGTGTCCGGTATTTTTGTTGAAACCATCTGGCAACCCTGTTGCTATCCCAGAGATTGGTAAGATGTGAGTTGAGGCATGGGCACTATCAGTTACTACTGCTTTTCAGTACCTCCTGTTTGCCATTACTTGGACTGCATTCCATGCAGATTTGGGATGGCACTAACTAGCCCCCCCTCCCAAACAAATTAAGTGGGTTCCTGCAGCCTACCCGCAAAACTCAGTCTTTTTCAGATCTGGCTGGCTTCCCGAGAACCAGCAACAATCTTTCATGAAAAACACCCACACTCTAGAAGATGTTTCCTCAGTGAACAGCTAAGAGTGCCTATTGCCATTCTATATTACACTGAAACAGTCTTTTATCTGTATTCATAGACAGGGCAATCCCCTATCTCTTGTAATTTCTGGGGGTATTTTTCACATCCAAATGATTTGATGTTTTGCAGTTATCTCTGATGGTTTTCCACTGATAGTCTGGGATTGAACAAAGCTAGGCAACTGAGCCTTGCAGTATATCACTGGTGAACCAGAGCAAAATAACAAATCCCTCCTGCATGAAAGGGCTGTCACTGAGACATAGGCCCTGTGACTAACTTTTGCATCCAAGGCCATAAAACATAGCCATGGTGTTCCTTAAATATCTTGCAATGACTGAGTCTTGACAAATTACAAGCTTTCTGTAGATACCTCCCTTGTTACCTTTTACGGTAACTACAGTGAAAGATATGTTTTGTGTAGTGATTTTGCTTGGTCTCAGATGGAGAGTTGCTTGATCTCCGCCCTGGACCAGGAAGGCGCCCGCCTTCTCCAGCCCCTATCAGGCTCCTGGGAACTGGCAGACTGCTCCTGGGGAGAGATAGAGGGCTGGCTGCCAGTGGCTTGCGGGCTCATGTTTTGGGGCCACTAGGTCAGGGGCCCCGGTGGCCACTGCTGGCTCTGGGCTGGCAGGCTTAGAGCTGGCACAAGCACTGTGGCCAGGGTCTAACCCTTTAATGGCTCTGGGGCTGGGGGAGACGAGAGTAAGTTTTCCTGGTTGTGCCCAGAGTGGCCACCAGGGCTCCCTGGGAAGGGCTGGAGGCCCCCTATTTCGAATTAAGTGTCTACACAGCACTTAATTCAAAATAGCTATTTCGAATTTGGCGTTACTCCTCGTAGAATGAAGTTTACCAAATTCAAATTAAGCGTTTCGCTATTTTGAATTAATTTCAAAATAGCGGCTTGCATGTATAGACGCTATTAAAGTTAATTCAAAATAATGGCTGTTATTTCAAATTAACTTTGCAGTGTAGACATACCCTAAGATTGGGTGCATGTCATTTAATCCCATTTTACAGATGAGAAGGCTAAGATACAGATGTGTGAGGGACTTGCCCAAAGCTATACAACGAGTTAGCTGGCAGAGCCAGTAAAAACACTCTCCGTCTACACTAAAAGGCTTTTGCGCAAAAACGGCCCTTTTTGAGCAAAAACAGGCAGAGCGTCCACACCTCAACCGCGTTTTTGCACCAAAAAATCCACAGAACAGAGGGCTTTTGCTGGTAATGTTATTCCTCTCCCCACAAGAAATAACTCCTTTTTGCACTACAGCTCTTGTGCAAAAAGGCAGGTGTGGACGCTCCAAAGGGGGTTTTGTGCAAGGAAACCCTATGGGAAAAAGCACAGGTGCTATGATGGCCATTCACAGAAAGGGATCACAGAATGGCCATGAGAGTTTTCTTGCGCAAGAGTGTCCATGCAGTGTGGACGCTCTCTTGAGCTTTTGCGATGCGTTTTGAGGTCTGGACATGTTTTCGTGCAAGGCTTCTGCGCAAAAACCCTGCAGTGTAGACTAAGCCATATTGGTTGTTCTCTCCCTTTCTGGTGTTGACCAACAATTCAATGTTACCTTAAAAAATCATGACCATCTCTACTTCTGAGTCCTCATATAGTACTTTCTTTAAGTTGTTATTTTTTTCTCATTTACTTTTATTAGACCAGTCCTAAGCTTGCAGACTTGAAGGCATGATTTTATATAAACAAAACAATAAACAACCATGCTGTTTTTAAAGATTGTGCCATCTCTAGTAGCAGGCGAATACCAGAAAATAACTGTATTATAGGCAAAAAAAAGAGCAACATCAATTCAGCCAATGAAAAATAATTTTTGTTTCTGCTTACGGGCACATGAGAAGTGCTGATATATGAGTGAAGAAATGTGCTCAGTCAGAAATACAAATGACAACAATTTAGGGGAGATTTAAGACATTGTGAAAAGAAATTCTAACAGGGATCAAAAAGCAGAACAAATGCTCTTTTTAAAATGTGCTGACTAGAAGGATACATGGTAATGTACTTGAAGATAAGGGGTGTCTGGAGAAAACTGACTCTTCATAAGCACAGCCTCTGCAGAACAAAGACATCGTAATGTATAGCAGTACTGCCTATCATCCCCATTATGGATTAACAATGGATATTTGCTTTGCAGTATGTGTCCTATGACATTCTAGGGTTCAATCCATACCAGTGAAGGGCTGGATAACCCCTACTCTGCAATTTTGTGTACCTCATATCATAACTCTTTGTTGCTGTAGCTCTCTGCTGGGCCACTCACAGTCTTCCAGCATGCAAGTCACTCTGAGGCTGTGTCTAGACTGGCAAGTTTTTCCGCAAAATCATCTGCTTTTGCGGAAAAGCTTGCCAGCTGTCTACACTGGCCGCTTGAATTTCTTCAAAAACACTGACGATCTCATGTAAGATTGCCAGTGCTTTTGCGGAAATACTATGCTGCTCCTGTTCGGGCAAAAGTCTTTTTCCAAAAAACTTTTGCGCAAAAGGGCCAGTGTAGACAGCAGAGATTTGTTTTCCGCAAGAAAGCCCCGATCGCGAAAATGGCGATCGGGGCTTTTTTGCGGAAAAGCGCATCTAGATTGGCCACGGACGCTTTTCCTCAAAAAGTACTTTTGCGGAAAAGCGTCCTGCCAATCTAGATGCTCTTTTCCGAAAATGCTTTTAACGGAAAACTTTTCCGTTAAAAGCATTTCCAGAAAATCATGCCAGTGTAGACGTAGCCTAAGTATCTGGAACCTCCCAGCCACTCTTTAGTCACATTCTGGCTTCAATCAGCCTTAGTTACCACAGGTAGGGTGACACCAACACACACACAGTCCTGGATTCCTGGTCCCCTCCAAATGAGTATTCTGTGCTACTCTGTATATTACTTCCTTGGACTGATAACGATGGTTCATTGTTCTTGTAAGGGAACAATATACAACTTGCTGCATCTTTTCTATCAGCCTCATGTAGCATGAACACTCTAATTGACTTTTTTTCCCCTTCTCCCTCCTCCCCCCATTTATTTTGGAACTGGACCTTTAATAAATCCATTCATCTGAAGAAGTGGGCTGATGATACCATGATACCATCTACATGTTTTGCTAGTCTTTAAAGTGCTGCTAGATTGTTGGTTTTTAAGTTTTTCCACCTTATATGGAGTAATCCCCATAGCTCACAACACTGGATTAATTTTGATTGAAGAACAACAAAAAATGTATTTGATGACAAAAAATTTGATTTTGGGTATAGGCAAGGAGGCTTTGAAATGAGAAGTGGTTACAAGAAAATATACAGCTAAAACTCGAACTTAACTTTAAACTAAGTCTAATTTAAATCCCCTTATAATCTGGTTTTAGTACATTGCTGAATAAACTCTTAGGCAAGAAAAGAGAAAGAGATGGGTGCAGAGAGAAAGAGAATGAACTTGGGATGTTTTTGTACCTCCTTTTTATAGTTCAGTTATTCTCTGAAATGCATTTCCCTGAGAGAGACTATAGATAAAGTTCTTTCCAGCTAAGAGCAAAGAAACATGGAGAATCCTGTAAGGGAGAGGTTTCAAGCTATTCCTTTTCTTCCCTCTAGCTGCTGAGATGCAGATTTTCTTTGTCTTCATCCCTCTTCCCCCTATTGTCTGAGGACTCTCTTTACCACTTAAATGCAAACTGAGGTAAACACACATTCCTTTGTTCAAGAGCCACTTAACCCAACTTGATACCAAGTTGCAGTGGGGGAGGCCTAGGTTGGATATTAGGAAAAACTATTTCACTAGGAGGGTGATGAATCACTGGAAGGGGTTACCTAGTGTAAGGGGACTGTTACCCCTTACTAAAACTCTGTGGGAGTTTTTTGGTTTACCAGCTTCAGAAGGGGAAGGGTTCATGAGACTGACAGACCCCAGAGACAATGGAAAGCAGTCAACACTCCAGCTCAGCCTGACTGACAGGTTGTAAGTGGGGATTGTTCTGGCTCTGGCTCTGAACAAACAAGCTGTGTGCAGAAGAGGTCCTGCAAAGACAGAGAGCTGAAAGAGGAGTACAAGAAGAAGTCCTGCAGCGACAGAACCAGACACAGACAGGCCAAGCAGTGCAGACCCTGGTGTTGAGCAGCAGACTGGCAGTGCTCAGAAAGCCAAAAGGAACAGAGAAACAACACAAGAAGCTGGAACTGGCCAAGCAGCACAGCCTGCAGCTGGATGTGGTGAGCTACTGGGACCTGCAAAGTGTGGGGAAAGGCTCTGGACTGGGAGAGGGGTCTGGCCACTTAGAGACTGAGGCTGTGTGGTCACTGCCAGTGCAAGCGTGTCCAGCCTGCAGCCCCTTGCAGCACATCCAGGGCTTCTAAGGAAGAGACTGTGAACTGTCCTTACACTCTGCAGACTGCTGTGTTGATGTCCCTGTGCTACAGAGCACGGCTGTGTGTTCTCATTTAACCATTCTCATTGTTTCTTATTCTATTCTCTTTAATCAGTTGATGTTTAATAAATTGTATTTGCTTTGAACCTTATGAAGTGATCACTGGGCCAAGAAGGCCTGCAGTAAAGAGAGCACCTCGGAGTGGGGACACCCTAACTCCTGCCCCTAGTGACTACAAGGTCAGGGATTAAGCCCCAGGAAACCTGGGCCCAGCCTTGTTGGGGTTTCAAGGGCTCTGCTACTCAGGAGAGTGGAGGGGGAGCCCTCAGGATCAGGGAGCCGTGGGGTAAAGGAAGTGGGAGCGGGGACTCAGATCCTTTCGCTGGTTCATTTCACCGGGGTGTATAGAAACCAGGAAAGTTCCCCACAAGAGCGGGACAATTCCCCCGCTTACACTAGGGAGGTGGTGGAATCTCCATTCCTAGAGTTTTTTAAGTCCAGGCTTGACAAAGCCCTGGCTAGGATGATTTATTTGGGGTTGGTCCTGCTTTGGGCATGGGACTGGACTAATCTGGGCTATGTGAGTTTGAACTCATGCCTTTTAACATCATACAGGGGAGATACCATAACTTTACAAACAGTGTTGCTACTTACATTTCAACATATCATTAACCAGTGAATTATTAGCTTTCAAATGAAACCTTACAAGGCATATTTTGTGCAAAGATTTAACAATAGTATGTACAGTGTGCATAGAAGGGTGCATTCTATCACAGACACCAATTTAACCATTTCCTTTCCTTGCTACAACTTCTACCTACTGCATTCATAGGATAGTTCAAACTCCATCTCTTCTTTTCACAAGATAGCCATACTTTGGCCTCATTGTAGTCTTCAAGTTACAGTTCATCTAATGCAGTGATAGATTTACCGTGGGTAAAAAAAAAAGTGCCACTCCTCTATTTCATAGCACACTTCCTGTTTGGATGCGTCTTGGCTTTTGGGTTACCAGATGATTTAAAAAAAATATCGGACACACTTGATCACAGATGGGGGTGGGGACCAGTCAGGAGGGGAACGGGGCTGGCTGTGAGGAGGTTGGGGGAGCGGAGCTGGCCAGGGGAGATGGGCGGTGGGGGAGAGGGAGGAACGGCCGGCAGGAAGCAGGGCTGTCTGGGAGGGTATTGGAGGGAACAGGGCTGGCCAGGGTGGAACTGGCCAGCAGGAAGCAGGGCTGGCCAGGAGGGGGTCAAGGGAAGTGGGGCTGGCTGGGGAAGATCAGGGGAAGGAACTGGCCGGCAACAAGCAGGGCTGGCCGGGAGAGGATTGGGGGGAGTGGGGCTGGCCGGGGGGGCAGCAGAGGGAGAGCGGGTATGGGGGGGAAACCAGCTGGCGGGGAGCGGGGCTGTCCGGGAGGGAATGGAGGGGGGGACCGGCCGATGGGGAACAGGGCTAGCCTGGGTGCATGCAGATCCCTGGGTTCTGCCCATCTTGCGCATGGTCTGGGCGGGGCGCACGGGCAAGTCCGGCCCCGAAGATTCCATCTTGTCCCAGCCCCGCCCCCACCCCCTTCTTCTCTATGCAGTGTGAGCATGTCTACCAGCCAGGCAGTACGCAACTACGTACTGATACTCATGATAATAATAAAACTTAATTAGAAAATACTGGACATTTATATGTCCGGTAATTTCTCAATTTGTTTCCTGGACAGAAAGTTCAAATACCGGACTGTCTGGTTCAAAACCGGACACCTGGCAACCCTACTTGGCTTAAAAATCTAATGTGGTATAAAAAGGACTAACAAGCAACATCTATCACAAATAGTGTGTAATTGAAACAAAAAGGCTCTTCACACATGGCACCAGGTGCAGAGGAAAACTGAACATAACTATTACTTTCACTATTGCTGTCATCTTAGGATCCAATCCTGCAATCCTTGTGAATTTGTGCCGTTCTTATGCTAATAGCTTTTCTGGAGTTAACAGATCTATTTGCATGAGCAATACTTGTGGAAAAGTTGCAAGTCTGGACCCTTAGCAGGACTTCTCCTTACTCACAGTCATTATCTTACACACTGTTGATCAGAGGGAGTGGAGGGCACTTAGCACCTTACTGGAGTGCACCCTATGGTGGCAAGTGCTGCTCTCCTGAAGTAAAGATAAGTTTTGCTTATGACTTTGGTGGGAAAAGAATACATCTGTTTCATTAGTTTCTCTCTGCAATGTACGTACAGTTAAATCACATCAGCTCTTTGCTGACAGTGGAGGAATATAGACTCAGGATTCCTGGGCTCAATTACAGGTTCTGGTGGGAGTTTGATACAGTCTTCCTTCCTTTCTTCCACTCCCCTTCCCAACTCTACTTACTAGGTATGTAAGCAACTAGTCTACTATCTGATAAGCAAAAGCTCTTACTACATTTAAAAGGCAGAGCCGCAGCAGAGTTTGCTCCCAGGGCCAGGAGCACTTCTCTTGGGCACTTCAGGTGAATCACACAAGGGGTACAGGAAAGACAGTTTTCCAACTCTCCATTTCAGTGCACAAGAAGAGCAACTGCAGGAAAAGGAGAACTCCTGCAGCCCTGGGATGGAGCATGTTCAGTTGTTCATGCACAACAATACAATTCAGTCACAGAGAGGAGTTGTGAGGATATGGAGCAGTCACTGCATATGGAATCTTCAGAGAATTTAGCTATCCAACACCATCAAATTTCTATGTAACATGTACAAACAGACTTTTCAAAATCTTCCTGCTTAGCCATATTTTCATGGGGATGAAAAAAGCACATTCTTGGGAGACCCCCTCTTCAAAATTTCAAGTCCTGCACACACATGGAGGTGGAAGTGCTTTTCAAAGAACAGGTATAAGAATTGTTTTTTAACATGGATAAAACAAATCCCCCCCCCCCTCCAAACTCAGTCATTGAAAAGGCTGAATCAATTTAACATAAACTTTTCCTTTAAAAAAATAAGTCTGAGACAGACATCTAACATGGAAAACTAAGTAAAACTAAAGTTTGGTAAAGTTATAAGCTACTCAAAATGATAAGCACCAGGCAACCTTAACTAAAGAAAGTGCTCCCATCTCCACCCGTAATAGCAGCACAGAGTAATTGTGTATAAAAGTCTGATGACATGTACCCTTATTCTCATGAAATTGGGGGGGGGGGGGAGGGAGGAGAGAGGGACACTGTGCTGTGATTCTTCATCTCATCTTGGTTTGGAACAATTTGTCTAGCTTGGCCTCAAGTACACTCTCTATCAATTTTTAATCCTGTTCTCATTTTCTAATTATATTTCTCATATTCTCCTAATTAATAATTATTATAAGATGAATGTAATGCTGAGGTTCAAGGAATCTAATTGGCTAATGTATAAATGACTTTTACCTACTAATTGAAACTGTCCCAGTCATTAGAAAAATCCATACACCTATTTCACACTCCCTTTCAACTCCATCTTAAAATAGCAAAATGATTCACAACAGGGTATTTCCTTTCGATTAATGACTAGCTGAGAATAATGGATTTCAGATGTACTTTACAAGGACACAAATTTTATACTACATCAAACATTTAGAAATAAAAATTTTCACAATCTGCTAAAACCCCTTTTTAATTCTACTGTCATGATTTAGTTTTCATCTTTAGCATTTTGAAATTTTCCCCTGTGACATAAAAGAAATTCTAGAGATGCAGTCCATGGATGTCCTTGAAAATTAGAAATGTTTGCAAAATATAACAAGTATATGTATTGCAATGGCAGCTACAGATCCTCAGTCGAGGGCAAGACTCCAATGTGCTAAGCCTTGTTTACAACCACACCTAAAATGGAAAGACTGTTTATGCCCCCCAAAGTTTACAATCTAAGTAATATGTTTCTCCCTCTCTCATTCCCTCGCTCTCAGAACACCTATAGGAACACCTAATTCATAGCACATCGGGGCGTAAATCTAATTGGGTATGTCTACACTACCCATGTAATGTAATGAAGGCATACCGCACTTGCAAATGAAGCCCGGGATTTGAATTTCCCGGGCTTCATTTGCATAAGCGGGGAGCCGCCATTTTTAAAACCCCGCTGGTTCGAACCCCGTGCAGCGCGGCTACACGGGGCTCGAACTAGGTAGTTCGGACTAGGATTCCTATTCCGAACTACCGGTACACCTCGTTCCGGTACACCTCATTCCGAACTACCTAGTTCGAGCCCCGTGTAGCCGCGCTGCACGGGGTTCGAACCAGCTGGGTTTTAAAAATGGCGGCTCCCCGCTTATGCAAATGAAGCCCGGGAAATTCAAATCCCGGGCTTCATTTGCAAGTGCGGTATGCCTACATTACCCCACTAGTTCGAACTAGCGGGGTAGTGTAGACATACCCATTCATACTAGTCTGCCATGAACTACGTGCAATGTGGACCCTACTGCTATGTCCACACTACAAGGTTTTGCAGCAGAGATTATGCTAATGACTGACTCATTAGCATGAGTTGCAGTGTCACTAGTATAATTTGTGCCGATGCTTTTTGCACTTCCGTTTTGCACAAAACCCCCCTTTTGCACAAGATCCTTATGCCTCTCCCGGAGGAATAAGGGTTTTTTTTGAACAAAATGGAAATGGCTACACTACTTCTTTTTACGCAAAAACCCCTTGTGCAAAAAGCATTGGCACAAAATATGCTAATGACATCATGACTCATGCTAATGAGTCTGTCATTAGCATACTCTCTGACGCAAAAACTTGTAGTGTAGACTAAAAGTTTAGTAATGGACTTTGATCTCGTCTGTTTCTGAGACATCTGAAGAGGCTCTTTACTGAAAAAAATAGGAATATGGAGAATTTTTAGGTTGTCATTTAGGATCTGATCTTTTATTAAGCCAATAGCAAAATTCCTACAGAGTACAAAAGAAGCAGGAGTCTTTAGGGAAAAAAAAACTATGAAGAAAGATGGATAACATACATGGAAAAAAATTATTATGGCTTAGGGAACAGTTACTTGTATTTAGAGAGCATGATTCCCTGAGATGCTTTCTCCCACTTACTCATTTCATAGTCTCAGCTCAAATATAAGAATACAGATAATCATTAGACATAAGAACAACCATACTGGGTCTGACCAAAAGTCCATCTAGCCCAGTATCCTGTCTGCTGACAGTTGCCAATGCCAGATGCCCCAAAGGGAATAAACAGTGATCCATCCCTTTATCAGGAGTGGCTCGAGGCCGGCTGCAGCAGCTGGCGCCCCATGCAGAACGTATGATCGGCACCCCTGCCTGCAGGGCCGTCAATAGTCTGACGTCATCATCGGGCACCCCGGGCGGCAGCGTCCAAGGTGGCGGCCAAGTCCGCCTATAGCCACAGGCCGCCCATGCCCTTATCATTCATTCCCAGATTCTGACTAACAGAGGCTAAGGACCCCATTCCTGCCCACTAATCACAATAGAATGTTTTAAAATATCTGGGACTTTGGTTGGTTTATTAGAAAATATGCTTTGCTGGACAGCAGAAATGTTTCCAGTCTGTTTCCATCTTTCTTCTGTGTGAGTTGCTTTGGAAAGTGAAGTGAATAGGACCAGTATCGATGTTTAGCAATGACCCTAAAACATATGTCCTCGGCATTCAGAGCAATGCAGTGCTGATTAAACAAAAAGGGAAACAAAAGCCCGGCACAGCACCTATCATTTAAAACTAAATTAGATTCAGTTAAGGAAAGGGAAATAGAAAACCCAAGCCTACATTTGCAAGGAAAGATTTAGTTTCTGTTTTTTGAAAGCCACACACACTCATCCTTTGGGGTTTAGAAGTGGCAGAGGGTTTCATCCTTAAAAGAATGAATTATAGTTGACACACTTCGCTGCTAATCCTGAACCAGAAGTGTTCTTTCATTTCTTTGTTAATGTAGTTTGCAAAATAATTGTTTGAAGTAGGCCTACCAGTTGGGACTGTTAGCCTTTCTTGCAAACATAGATTCAAAGGCATTCCTTCTTTGCATTTTGTTTTCCTTTCTGCTGGATTCCGAATCCTTTTCCTACCCATCCAAAAGTGATTCAAACTAGGATCCAAGAGTCATAAAATCTGAACCGGCCTGTGACAAACCCCAGCATTCTTTTACAAAAACAACAACAAAACCACCTACATGGTATCTTTTCAAGTGTGGTTTTGGTGGATTAGTTCTCACGGTAACTAATTTGTGATTAAACCAATGTAGAAGACAACCAACAGCATAATCCACTTTCACGCATCCCAGATGCTTGAGGTCATAGGTGTAAAATTGGAGTAGGGAACCTCAGTCCTCCGGGGCCGAATGTGGCTCCTGGCTTGCCTGGATCCAGCCCCCAGCTTGCCTGGATCCAGCCTCCGAGTGTCAGCCCAACCCCCTGCATTGGGGAGCCTGTGCTGGCATTCCAGCCCCCTGCTGCCCCACAGGGCTGGAGCACACAAAATCTACTATGCTGGGCCCTGCTGGACTCTGGTGTGAGAAGGAAATTGGGGTATGGATGTGAACGACTAGTCTACTATCCGATAAGCAAATGCGTATCAGATAGTCGAGACAACTAGTCACTCCCCTGTCCTTGGTGCCTCTATCAGAAAGAGGCAGTAGCAGGGGGAGGAAAGGAGAGGGTACTTCAAAGCAGCAGCACTGCAGCTTTGAAACACTGTGTGCAGCCTGGGGCCAGCTGGAATGTCCCCAGGCTGCATGCAGCGTTTCAAAGTGGTAGCACCATGTGGAGCCCGGGATCAGCTGAGGACTCCCCAGCTAACTCTGGGCTCTGTATGGCATTGCCACTTTGAAATGCCGTGAGGAGTCTGACGTGGGTTCCCCACGGTGTTTCAAAGTGGCCGCGCCACATGGAGCCTGGGGTCAGCAGGCGAGCCCCCCACTGATCCTGGGCTATGCGCAGCGCTGCTGCTTTGAAATGCCGTGAAAAACATGAGGCCAGCAGGGGATTGCCCCGCTGACCCCATGCTCCCAGCAGCACTTTCAGATTTGAAGTGTAGCAACAGTAAATTGCATCGACTATTCGATTACAGCCTGTCTCCGACTTACGAACTGGTTACGGACCAAGCAATTGGTCGTAACTCGGTTTGTTCATAAGTTGGACCCCATTGAGTTACACACGACCGCACTGTTCGTAAGCGCGGATTGCGTTCGTAACTCAGGGTCCGCTATTTACGGCATTTTGGTCGTAACTGTGAACGGTCGTAAGTCAACGGTTCGCAACTCAGGGACCGGCTGTAGTCAGTTACTCAAAATTGAACATCCCTAATGTGGGAGCGTTTTTCTCGTTCTTAGGTGCCAAGTCAGGGAGGATTTTTGCCTGCAGCCCCTATGGATTTTTTCTGTAGGTCTGTGTCCCGTGACCCAAAAAAGGTTCCTCACCCCTGTGGTAAAGCAAGGTCATCTTCCCTCCCATCCAAACTATAGTCCTGACAGTTCCCTGTAAAGGATGCCGCCTCCTGGATGGTATGCGAAGCTAGATCTTGTCTGAATGGTGCTGTACTTCCTTACATGCTCAGCGTGGCTGCAATCCTTCCCCTGAGAAACCTACTGTATAATGATCCCTTAAGGCTTTTGTTTTGTGTCTGAACAGATTGCTAGAGAAATGAATCCGGCCAAATTAAAACGAGAGAAAGAAAACCCCTAGGTGGCGTAAATTGGAAAACAGGATTGATTTGGAAACTGCGCGAACTGATTTCCAAACTGCTCAAGAGGTTCAAACAGTCCCCGGGAGCAGAGATCTGCAGGGGCTGCCAGGCGCAAGGGGGAAGAAAGGCGGGGGGGGGGGGGGGGGGAGGGACTCAAAGGGGACGCAGAGCAGGAGCGAGGGCTGAGCGGGGAGGCCGCCCGGGTTGGAGAAGAGCTAAAAGTTCCTAAAAACTTTGTCCCGGGGGGAGGGAAGGAGACGACCGCTGCGAGCCCAGGGCAGGCAGGGGGGGCGTAGGCTGCGATCACAGCCTTGCTCAGCCGCCCCCTTCCCCAGCGCGGCTGTCTCAGGAGCCAGGCAAGAGGCTGGGGCCGCGCTCCCCACCACGGACCAGGGCGCGGCAGCGGCCGAGCAGCTGTTCCCTGCCTTTCCTTCCCCCGCTCCCCGGAGGAAGCCCTGGGCGTGACGTGCGTGGCTCGGAGGGGGGCCCCCGATGCAAGCTCCCCCCCCGCCCCCAGTCAGGGGGAGGGGAGAGGGGAGGAGTGAGCTGGGCAGAGCCGGAGCTGGGCTGTGCGCGCTGCCTCAGAGCCCGGGGACAGGCGGGAGCGGCGGCTGCACCTGGTGCGCTGCCTGCCACGAGGGAGGGCTCGGAGCCGCTGCCTCAGCCTCCAGCCCGGCGCCGCGCTCCGCCGCGGGGCTGAGGGGCAGCTGCAGTTCCCCGGCGCCCCCCTTCCTGCGCTTGCCGGGGTCGGCGGCGGCGGCGGCTCTTCCCCGGCCCCCATGGCTTCAGCCGGCAGCGGGATGGAGGAGGTGCGCGTGTCGGTGCTGACCCCGCTCAAGCTGGTGGGGCTGGTGTGCATCTTCCTGGCGCTGTGCCTGGACCTGGGAGCCGTGCTGAGCCCGGCCTGGGTCACGGCCGACCACCAGTATTACCTGTCCCTCTGGGAGTCCTGCCGCAAGCCCGGCAACTTGGACAGCTGGCTCTGCGAGTCCACCCTGCACAGCGGTGAGCTACATCCCCGCCCCCCGGCCTGTCGCTTCGCCTGCCCTACCACCTCTCCAGTCCCCGTCCCTATTGGCTCTCCTCCCCCCAGCACCTCTCCTGCCCCCAGACCCTATTGTCTCCCCTGCTCCCATCACCTCTCCTGCCCTCTACCCCTATCACCCCCCCACCCGTGTCCTGCCGCTGCCCACAGCCATCCCTCCTCAGCAGCTCCCCCAGCCAGACCACCCCTAATCCGCCCATGTCCACCCTGACCCAGCGGTTCTCCCCCACCACACTCCGACCTAATCGCCCTATTATTCGGCTACCCATATCCACCCCTCCCCTATCTAGCACCCTGCACTTCAGCTGACCATAACATCCACCCATTGCCAGCTCTCCTACCCATTAGCTTCCAGCCATTCCACTCCCTTACTCCTGACTAGCCCTACATTCCACTCCTAGTCCTTCCACCCATCACACAGCCCTGTCCTCTAACCTTCTATCCTGCACTTTCTAGCCTGATCTGCCAGCATTGCCTCCAGATCCCATCCCCCTCCATCCCCAGACTGTATCCCAGTCTCCTTATCTGCTGCCTCTCCTCCTCAGGTCTGCATCCCAATCCCCGTCCTCTCCTCTATCTAGTAAAGCAGTCCAGTCTCCTTTGCCTCCTCCTTTAGTACTGCATTCCAGGTTCCACTCTGCTATACCGCATCCCAGTCCTGCACCTCTGCTTCTATTTCTCCATCTCGCTAACTCCAAATGGATAGATAAGTGATATGGATAACATTCATCTGTGCAGAGCGTTCCACAATTCTATGTACCAAAATGCCCTTTCTCTGTTTTGTGGTCAGGAAGGCAGGAGAGATTTAAGAATGTTTCTGAAAGTCAGCTAGGTGGCTGTGTTAGTCTTTTATTATGCCAAAAGGCCCTGAGTTTTGGTTGGCTATGTTTTCTGAGTGGTGGTTCACCAAGAATGAGCATTTCTTGGTGAATAAGGGTTATATCACTTCTCCTCTCCAAAATGATCAACCTGTAAAGTTGTGGGTTCTCAGGCCCAGTGATCTGCAGGTCGTCCTACTCAATAAATAGTATTTCTTTTTTTTCTTTGTCCTGAGCAGATACACTCTGAATTCTGCCATCCTTTTGCTCCTTTCTGCCTCCCCCTGCTTATGTATTTCCTTTCTTTCAAGTGCATGTCCTTTCTTCTCCTTTCAAGCTCATTTTGCCCTACTGTCCCTTCCCTCGTTTTGGTTTATTGTGTTTCTAAAGCTTTTTTGTCTCTTTTGTTCGTGAACTGGGGAAGAGGGGACACCTTTCCTATTTAAAAATGGCTTGGGATACTCAGCAACTGTCAATGAATGAAACAAATAAGCTGTTTGAAAAAATCTAATTTTGTAGGGGTTTTTTCTAGGCTTCATTGCAAAAACTTCTGGTGTCCCAATGGAAACATTAACAAATTAAAATAAAAACCCACACAGAAAAAAACGTGCTAATGCACCCATTTCAGTCAGTCTTTGCCCTCAGAATGTTGGTAACCCTGCAGGGAAAATATCATTAGCTATTTGCCTGGTTTTATATTGTATGTTTTTAGTACATTGTTTTATTATTTGCCTGGCTTCTGTGAAATCATTTTATACTTCTCAGACTCCATCTAAGCTCTGCTTGAAAACACTATTATAGGATTCCCCATGTTGATTGTTTTAAATTATCGTATTAATTGTCAGTGTGTAGGGGTAACATTTGATGGGCTTTAGTGTGATTTATTTTAGGCTTAATAATGCATAAATTACTCTTAAAATTGTCATCTTGGTTCAGTTTCCAGGGAATTTAAACAAACTTTGGAGAACAGCTTTCTTTTCCTTCTTCAGTATAAATGTAAATTTATGTAGGAATGTCAGCTTCAAAGTGTCTCCTTAGCAACGTGAATCCTTTGCCCCTTTTCTGTCTCCTGAAATAATATCCCCTTGATTGCATAAAGACTTTTCAGATGGTTTCACCTCCCCCTTTTCTTTCACTGTGTATTTGCCCCTTCCCCCCAAAAGAATGTGGAGAATTAAAAGAAGCTGGACAGTGCAGATTTGAGGATTGTTAATCTGTCCCTAATTGCGTTGTCAGTCATCTACCTTTTCTATTTTGATGGGAGGCAGGTGGGTGGAGAAAGGGGAATGGGCTAGGTAGGATTTCAAATGCAGTCTTGCTGGATGGTGTGTGTTAAAAATCAGAGCAGATCTGCTATCCTCCTCTGAGCCTTTCTCCACCCCTTACAGAAATTCTTGATTATTCAATTCTGTTCCAGTTCTTTGAAACAGATTTTCTTATTTTCCTTTAAGGAGAGCCAGGTTTCACAAGCTACTGGGGAAGAAGTGCATGATTGTTTTACTTGAGGTGACTAGAACAAGACCTTTACTTTCCTCATGTTTGGCACATGATCCAGCTCTCAAAGGGAACCTGAAATATGAGAAACTGTGCTGTTCTTTCTGCCACTCTTCTCTTTAGAGCCAGAAATAACTCATTAAAGTCCATGGAAAGGCTCCTGCTGAATTCAGTCATGTGTTCTTGCTTAATATTTGAAGTGCAATTTCTTACTCCATGAAGAATATAGTAAGCAGTATATTTTGGAAGCCTTTCTCATAACTAGTCTTATGGTTCCCAGTTGCTATCAAAAGAGAAACTTGGTTGTGTTTGTAGCAAGGAATTTACTGAGGGTGATTGCATGGGCTATAGCCAAAAATAATCCCTTTTGGCTGTTTTAATTTCTGCCAGTACTTCCAGTGCTTGGCATTTAGTATACCTTTTTTCTCAAAGATTCTTTTTTAAATTTTAACCAAGCACCTTGTGTCTTTCTTAGCATTATTATACTTAGAAGTACAGTATAGTGTGAGCACTTGTGAGTATTGTCATCTCAAAAATCATGAGATTAGCTTAAAAAGCATGAGATTTTTAAAATGTAAGTACATTTTGGGGTTTTTTGTGTTTTTTTGTCTTATTTGCTCCTAGCTTTTGAGTTTTTAGGGTTCACTTGGATCACATTTTCAAACTTTGCTCTGCAAGTCTGAGGGCTAGAACCTTTAATTTAGTTTTCAAATGAAAGCTGAGATTCTTACATAATCACACATTTACAAAAGCTTGGTCTTTAAGGAAAAGTTACAAAGATCACAAGACTTGCAATAAAATTGCAAGAGTTGATTATACCAATTTAGTATTTAGGGAGCTGTGCTGCAATACACATTTTGTCTGGGGCAAAAACTTAACATGCCTGTGTGCAGATCTGACGCAAATTTTAAAAAAAAGTCAAGCTGCTGATTTTTATATCAGTGGGACTGAAACTGAGGATTTACAGGATTTGGGTGATTGCTTTGACTTGGTTTTTAAACAAAATCCTGCAGATTATTATTATGATGTGTGTTAGGTCCTTCCTAAATGTTAATATATTCAAACAAAACAAATTCATGTTTAAAATAGGGATTACTGAACATACACACTTAATTTCTCATGAAATTTCTATATAATTAAATGAATTTAATATACCAAGGTATGGCATGTCTATAGCTTGTTCTGAGGGCCCATGCTCCAGGACCATATACTTGTTTGTTTGTTTATTTTTTTACAATATACCATAGACAATATAGTCTATCAAATTAAAAAATACATAAATATGAACTGGCAAACATCAGTTCTGAAGGAACCATTTATGTCAGGTAAACATTTTGTGTTGTGTGTATTAAATATAATACTATGTATTTCATAGACCAAAATGGCTCCTCGGGGAGCATGACAGCTTATTGTATCAATAATGCCGATACATTTTTTTATTATATGAATGAATGTAGTTAACAAGCATGAAGCCTTTCTGGTTTATAAGAAAAATATATATTCTTTTTAGTAAACCTCTTAATACATGCATTTGCAATTTTTAATTCCCTGAAATGGAATGGCTAGACAACAAATTTTTGTCGGAAAAAGGTACGCAAAATTTTTTTTGAATCTTTTGTCAGAAGAGGCTTTTCCGACATTTGGCCCATCTAAATTGGGCCAAATGTTGGAAAAAACCCTCTTTCGAAAGCCCCCTTTCTTCCTCGTAGAACAAGGAATACTGGGGTTTCCGAAAGAGCGCGTGTGCTCTTCCGCAAAAAAACGTGGAAGACCAAACGCATTCCCTGGACGCGGCAGAGTTTTATCCCCAATCCCCCTCCCCCCACAGTTTAGCCGTACCCTAAGAGAATTATACTCTTTACACCCTTCCATGAAGGTTTAAAAGAAAAAACAAACCCACCAAGGGAATAAATACAAGAAGGTCTTTATAGATCTTTAAGAACATGTTGAACCTCTCAAGGTCAGCTCTCTCTCGTCTGGCAACATCTGGTATGATTTTAATTGCTGAATGTGCACTTATCATGGGAGTGGCCAAGTTTCCTGTGGTCCCATAATGTGGGGTTTACAGCTACCAGTCCTGGCTCTTTCAGTGTTCCATGCTGTTGTATAGCTCTAATTTACCCCAAGGCTGTGTCTAGACTGGCATGATTTTTTCCGTTAAAAGTATTTCCGCAAAAGCGTGTCTAGATTGGCAAGGATGCTTTTGCGCAAAAGCATCCGTGGCCAGTCTAGACGTGATTTTGCGCAAGAAAGCCCCAATCGCCATTTTAGCTATCGGGGCTTTTTTGCGCAAAACAATTCTTCCCGGTCTATACTGGCCCTCTTGAGCAAGTATTCTTGTGCAAGAGGGCTTTTTCCCGAGCGGGAGTGTGAAAGTATTTGCTCAAGAAGCACTGATTTTGTACATTACAAAGTCAGTGCTCTTGCGCAAATTCAAGCGGCCGGTGTAGACAGCTGGCAAGTTTTTGCACAAAATCTTGCCAGTCTAGACACATCCCAAATGTCTTCTAAGAGCCTAGTAAGCAGTGGAAGTGTTGGTAATCCTGCTAGACAATATTGACCTCCCGTGGTCCAGCAAATTCTCTGGTTTGATACTGGCAAGATCCTGAGGGTGCTGGACTAGAGAGGTTCAGCCTGTAGTCAAAAGACATTGAAGGTGAGACGATAATCTATCCTTAATTGGAACATAGCACATATTTAAAAAAAAATAACTGTAGTTTTATGCTTCAAATCCTATCCTAGTGTAATAAACTGTTCATAAACAATAAAGTAGCACTGACTGTCCTTGTTTGGTGTCATGTTACTTTATGAGTTTAACCTAAATTATAAACTAGGACTATGTCTACACTGCAGGCTTTTTGTGCAAGAACGGCCATTCTTGTGCAAAAACTTGTGGAGCATCTACCCTGCATGCACGTTCTGGCACAAGTAAATTTATAGTAAAGTGTCTGAAAAGAGGGCTTCTTGTGCAAGAGTTATTCCTCTCCCCACAAGGAATAAGCCCTCTTGCGCAAGAGCTCTTGCACAAGAAGGCAGTGTGGACACACTAAAATGGCTATCAGAGCTTTCTTGCGCAAGAGAGCATCCACACTGCCATGGACGTTCTTGCGCAAAAGCACATGTCATGCACAAAAGCACATGGCAGTGTGGTCACACTCTTGCACAAGAATTTTTGTGCAAGAACTCTTGCGCAAAACAGTTTTTGTGCAAGAAGCCTGCAGTGTACACATAGTCTAAATGAAAAATTCTCAATTATCGTGGTCAATAGTCTTGGATGACGTACTTGCTTATTTTGAATCTGAGCAGTTGTTCCAAAGCAAAGTTGCTAGCTCAAAAGTGACTTTGTTCTGGGAAGATCTGGATCTTTACTCTAAATGAGTATTTCATATTTATGGAAAGCTCAGCAAAATATGTAGGCATTGCACTACAGGCAGTCCCCGGGTTACGTACAAGATAGGGACTGTAGGTTTGTTCTTAAGTTGAATCTGTATGTAAGTCGGAACTGGCGTCCAGATTCAGCCGCTGCTGAAACTAACCAGCGGCTGACTACAGGAAGCCGGAGGCAGAGTTGCTCTGCCCCGGGCTTCCTGGAATCAGCCTCTGATCAGTTTCAACAGGCTGAATCTGGCCGCCAGTTCCGACTTACATACAGATTCAACTTAAGAACCCCAGGCGTCCCCAAGTCAGCTGCTGCTGAAACTGATCAGCGGCTGATTCCAGGAAGCCCGGGGCAGAGCAACTCTGCCTCGGGCTTCCTGAAGTCAGCGCTGGTCAGTTTCAGCAGCGGCTGACTTGGGGACGCCTGGGGCAGAGCAGCTGGGGTGCTGCTGCGTTGCTCCAGTAGCGCCACTCCTCGGACCAGCACCCCAGCTGCTCTGCCCCAGCCGTCCTGATTCAGCCGCTGCTGAAACTGACCAGCAGCGGCTGAATTAGGACGCCTGGGGCAGAGCAGCTGGGGTGCTGCCGGGTTGGTCCAGTAGCGCCCAGAGCGGCGCTGCGGGACCAACCGACAGCGCCACAGCTGCTGTACCACAGGCGTCCGGAGAAAAGCCTGGACTGCTGGGGGGGGGGGGGGCGTACTAGCTGCGCCCCTCCCCCCCAGCAGACCAGGGAGACGTGGGCGGGGGACCGAGACGCACCGTGGTCCCACCGCCCGGGTCCTCCACGGCTTTGCTCTGCGTCTCCCTGGTTTGCTGGAAGCAAAGCCTCTGAGGACGCTGGCAGCGGGACAGCCGTGGCACATCTGGGCTGTTCGCTGCCCGCGTGCTCCCCGGCTTTGCTCCCCATCTCCCTGGTCTGGGGAGACGTGGAGCAAAGCCGCGGAGCACGCGGGCAGCGGACAGCCCAGACGTGCCGCGGCTGTCCCACTGCCGGCGTCCTCAGAGGCTTTGCTTCCTGTCTCCCTGGTCTGCTGGTCTCCAGCAGACCAGGGAGACGGGCAGCAAACCCCGTTCGTAACTGCGGATCCGACATAAGTCGAATCCGCGTAACTCGGGGACTGCCTGTACCCTTTTCTGACTTGCTGTAAAGTACCATAAGAAGAACTAATGTAATGTTATTAAGTCTGAGAAAAAGGTAGTTACACAGGAGTAGAAAATTAATACTCAGTCCTATAGATAACATGAAAAAGCTTGTACTTTACTGATGTATCCAAAACAAAGTTATATGTCAAACTAAAAAAAGTGTAAGTGCAGCATATTTCTCTTCTGCCTTGACAGAAAATGTATTTTTAGTTATTTTTCTTTGCAGATTCCCATAATTCTAGAGTAATGCTGACTCATATGGATACAAACATTTTCAGAATTCTTATCTGTCAGTAGTAGAGAACCATTGATCTTCCTACAGTAATTTGAGATACCAGGTAGGAACTAAGGGCCCGTTGTGTTATTTAATCGTCCCCCTCCCCTGCTTCAACAAACTCACCTATTTTAAATTGACAGTTTATGTGAACTCAGTAGAAAAGTAAAAAGCTTACATCAAACATGCCACCTATGAAATTCTATTAATAATAATTATCAGGGCTCAACAAATTATACAGTCTACTCGCCTTTGGCGAGTAGATTGTAACCTGGAAGAGTCGGGTTCCGGCGATCTGTGCATGCGCAGATCGCTGGACACTGGCGAGCCCTGATAATTATCATTTATATAACATATGAAACATATTCAGAGAGTCACTAACTAATTAATCATTCCAATAGCCTCAAGGTGTAAATGTGTTCCTCGTTTTATTGGTAGGAAAACTGAGACAAAGTGACCTGTCCAAGACCATACTAATAGAACCAATATTAGAGTTCAAGTCCAGGATCTTTTCATGCCAAATTCTATGCTCATTCTGCCAGGCATGCTCCCAGCATACTATGAAACATGCTGCTTCTGGCCTTTCAAAGTGACTAAGGCAAACAAGTTCAGAAGTAATTTAAGTGCTAAATGTACATGGAACCCAGCAATACACACAAGGTGTGTGTGTACATATATGCAAATAATTAAGACACCCAACAGTTTTTTAAGAGAAGAAAGATATTTTCAATATTTCCTAACCATCTTCAAATTACTGTAGTTGCTTTTGTGTATTATCACTTTTAAAATTTAAGATGCTCTTAATGTCAGTGATAATAGATGAGTTAAATATTTGATGAGACTTATATTTAGAACCAAGTGGACTATAACCTTGGCCAAAGATGATCAAACAGGATTCAATCTAACAAACAGAAGGGGGGTAGGTGTAGACTGTATTGCTTCATATATATTTTTTCTTGCTCCAGATTAGTAATATAAAGGCCATCATTTTGATGGAAAATTCTCTTTGAGCAATTTTGAACTGCTAATAGATTTTTGCAAGGTACATTGGAATGAGTTTTGCAACTGTTAGGAAAAAAAATGTTCCTTAGCTTTAAGCACTCTGGTAATTCTGGTAAATAATGATAATTCTGTCAAATAATGACATTCATATTGCAGTGTGAATTCTATTCTCTCTCCCCTACCCCATTTCTAGTTGTTGAAATATTACAAGCCAAATTCAGTGGTGTATATGTAGGAGCTCAGAAAAGGATAGATTAGATTCTTTTAACCTTGAAAAGTATGCCTTGCGTCTTTGTCTCCTTCCATTTCTTGCCACTAGCTACATATAATTCTAACTTTCTAAGGTTTTTAGGTTTCTGTAATTATTGAAATGAATGCCCAGCAATTAGTTTTAACACAGTAAACATTCTATATGAGTCTCAGAACAAGGTCATGTATCCAGTGCAGAAAATTCTTAGGCATACATTACAGGGTGAATAAATTATAGATTACACAATTTCCTGTACTACCATGCTTGTCTTGTGGTAGATTTAAGAGTAGCGAGCTGAAGTGATGTCTAATTTGTAGCATCTTTTAAAAAAAGCTAAAAAATGGTGACTGGTCCTGTAGCACCTCAGAGACTAACAAAAAAATGTAGACGGTATCATGAGCTTTAGTGGGCACAACCCACTTCTTCAGATTAATGGAGTTAAGGGGTCCAGGATACAAATAAATAGCAGAAAAAGAGAGGAGCTGGGGAGGGAAAAGAGAAGGGTGAAAAATGGGGAAAAAATTGTCAATTAGCGCATCCATTCTAAATGAGGCTAATAAAGTGCGCTCTAAGTATTCTATGTACCTGGTGCTTAGCTTTTTATGTCATTAGGATGTGGAATGCAGTGGCCTGTCTACATCCATACCGTCTCACTCTTCAGTTCCCCTCCCCCTACACCAGCCCAGGTTCCTTCTCCCTCCCTCCCTCCCTCCCAGACAGGTCAGTGTGGCGGCTTCCCCGGGCGGCTTGGGGGTGGTCTGGCAACTGCGGTAAGTGCAGCCGCTGGGGAGGGGGTGAATCTCCACAGGGGCAGCTGGTCTCTGGGTGGTTGGGCTTTGCACTCCAGCTCCTCAAGAGCTTGGCGGTGTGGGAGCCCCCAAGAGCCTGCTACTGGCACACAACCCTGGTTGGGAGCCCCACTCCTAACGCCTGTCCCATGACTGCTGTCCCGAGCACCACACCCTTTACTCCCCTCCCCCGGGCTGTCCTGGTTGTGATGTGGGGGCTGTTGGCTACTATGCCATGTTTCTTGGCGTTGAAAGCCCTGTGGGGTGGGTGTGAAGGAAGGGAAGCAGGGGCTTGGATTAAAATAGCAATCCAAGTGACGAAGGGAAGCAGCAAGGTCGGTCTCATGCTGGAAGAGGGGAGAGCAAGAAGAGAGGGAAGAGGCAGGCAGGACGCAGAGTGACTGCGATGTAGTGGGCAGGCAGTACACTCTGTTTGGGCATTCACTGGTTGCTGTGTTTGGGCTGTGGGTGAACCCTACTGGCCTGTATCTGTAAGCACAGCCCAGCATGCGGGGCCACCTGAGGAGCCTGAGGGCATGTAGACAGTGACCCAACCGGATTCTACCTGTTGAGGGAAGGGACTGAAGGAAGGAAGGAAGGAAGTGTTTGGGGGAAGGTTCAGTTTTTTCAGGTGAGGAAACCATGAAGGGAAGAGACTAAGCAGAGGGTTGGGAGTTTAGGGGCCTACGCACCCCATCCCAAGGGGTCTGAGACATCCTGGCCCTGACTCCTGTAGCCACATCACGTCTATGCTGTTCTGTATCCTGGAGAAGCAATAAACCCTCTCTATTCCACTGGCTGGCAGAGTTTGTTCTTGCTGCTACGGGGGTACAGGATCAGGGGGAACCCCAGCGCGCTGTCGCAGTGACATCATGACATCACTCTGTCATCCCGCAGGAAAGCATTTTTTTAATATATAGAGAGAAAAGTTTTACTTTCCTTGGGAGCAATACCTTGATGGCCAAATGATCAAGGGCATGATACAGCTCAAGTTGTTCATGCATCTGTAAACATATGCATCCTGTCGCCATTGTTTTTTCATGCAAATCTGTATTATTTACAGAGTACTAAATGTTAATATCTCTTGGATAGATAGGTTAAATGATCAGAGCTAGTTTGGATATATCCACACAGGCAGGAATCACACTCCATGATTTCATTGTAGACCAGCGCCGGGCAGTAATTAGCCTGCAGGCCGGATGCAGTTCACCACGGTTAGCCTCCGGCAGGCCTCCACTGCTGTATTTACCACAGGTACAGGTGCTCTCACCTCTCGTTGGCCGTGGATTGCTCTTCCCAGCCAAAGGGAGTTGTGGGAAGCAACATGGACCAGGACACCAATTCCTGCAGCTCCCATTAGCTGGGAACAGTGAACTGCAGCCACTAGAAGCTGTGAGTGGCTGTACCTGTGGACACACAGGTAAAGAAAGTGTCGGGCAGTCTGTCAGGGGCTAACTGTGGTAAACAGCATCTGGTTGGTCTAATCACATAAACAAAACAGCCTTGCCCAGCCCCTGCCCTGCTTGTTCTTCAAGGTCCCACCCACACTCACTTTATTCCCCTCTCCCTCCATCATTTGCTCTCCCCCATGATCTCTCACTTTCACTGGTTCCTGGACAATGGGAGCTGAAGGGGAGGGCAGAGCCTGTCCGTGAGAGCAGCATGCAGAGCCTCTAGACCCTTCCTCCTCTCTGCCTATGTGCTGGACCTGCTGGCTCCCTTCCAGGGAGCAGCATGGAGCCACAACAGGCAGGAAGCCTGCCTTTGTCTCATTGCACCACTAACTAGGAGCTGCCCAAGGTAAGCCTGCGCCGCAGCTCTAGCCCCTCTGGAACTCCCTGCTGCAACTTAAACCCTGGCCCCACACCAGAGGTCTCATTGTCTCATGCACCCCTGTCACGTTATTGGATTGTGAGGGGAGCAGCCGGGTCACTGCTGCACCCATGGGGGGTGTTCGCCCCAAAAGTGGGACAAAGGGGGCCATGTGAGGGGTCAAACAAAAGCTTACTTTCTTCTGATTCTGTATCTGCTCTTCATATATCTGTATAATGTCTGTGTGTGGAGTTAGGAATCTGCACTCTGTATGGAGACTGGAAGTCTCTGAATGTGCTTGAGTAATGGGCTAGGAATGTTTGCCTATGGACATGCTAATGAGCGAAGCTCCAGGGAACAATGGGCCTCTGAAGGCCAAAGATACACCTGGCCACTGGCCATGTGACTCCATCCAGCTTGGAAGAAGCCAAGAGGGGGCATAAGTAGCCATGTGGCTGACTCCATGTGGTCTTCAGATCTGCTTCTAACCCCAGATGCGGCCTCGCAGGGAATCATGAGCCGGGAAGAACTGTGGACCCATCCTGCTATAGGATGTGCAACAAGGACTTTTAAGCCAGCAGCTATAACATCTCTGCTAGAGCCTGCATCGAGAACTGAGAGATTTGATGCATGTAATGTATGATAATTTAACAACCTTACTCCCATGCTTTTCTTTCTTGTAGTAATAAACCTTTAGATTGTAGATTCTAAAGGATTGGCTCAGCATGATTTGTGGGTAAGGTCCAGAGTGTACATTGACCTGGGAACTGTGGCTGGTTTCTTGGAACTGGACAGAACTTGTTCGGGGAAGGTGAGATTGGGTTCTAAAACCCCTCACCTGTGTATGAGGCCCAGGGCCATCTGGGGCACGGAGATGGCTGGGGTATCGGAGGGGTTTTGCTCGTGAGGCTTCAGGCAGGCAGCTGAAGTGCTTTGTGGGACTGATTTGTGGCCTGTTTGGAAAGGTCTCCAGTCTGGGGGCTGTGAGGAGCCCCGAATTTGAGCAATTCGCCCTGAGCGGACACCCTCAGCTGTGCCCAGACCGGCCCGGTCCGTCACAACCCCAATCTCCTGTCTTAATTCACAGCCCTCTCCTGCATTCCATAACCTTCAGCCCTACCCCCTAACTCACTCCTGCACCCCAAACCCTTCATCCCTGGCTCCATGCCAGAGCCTGTAGCCCCAGGCCAGAGCTCTCACCCCCTCCCATCCCTGTGCCTCAGCTCACAGACTCCTCTTGCATTACAAATCCCTCAGTCCCATCCAGAGCCACCTCCTTGACCCTCTACCCCTGATTTCTGGCCCCACCCCAGAACCTATATTTTCAGTTAAAACCCTCATTCATCCCTTCCTTTACCCCAACCCGTTATCCCAGTCCAGTAAAAGTGAGAGAATTTAGAGGAAAGCAAGCTACCAAGGGAGGTGAAATTTAGTGAACGGGGGACAAGGCTTCATTGTGTCCTATTTCGTGTGATTAGAAATTTGGCAATCCTAGCAGGGAGTTCAGGGCTGGGGCAGGAGGTTGTACTGCAAGAAGGGTGAGGCGTGCAGGCTCTGGGACGGAGTTTGGGTCGGGGGGGAGAGGGGAGCTTAGGGGTGATGTAGGGTGATGCAGGAGAAGTTCAGGGTATGGGAGGGGTATGGCATACTGATTCTGGGAGGGGGTTATGTGTGGTCCTTGACCTGGTAGTACTTACCTTGGGCTTTGAGTTCTGGTTGGTAGTACAACAGGGCTGAAGCAGACCCCATGCTGCTCCCAGAAGTGCCATCACCATGTCTATATAGACCCTAGATGCGGGGGGCAGAGGGGAGAGCAGGTGGCTTAGTATACTGCCCCAGCCTGCAGTCACTGTCCCCTCAGCTTCAACTGACTGTAGCTCCTGGCCAATGGGAGCTGCAGAGTCCTTGCTCAGGGCAGGAGCAGTACGTGAAAATCCCATTTCCTCCCCCCCCCCCCATAGGTATGTTCTGGCTGTTTCTGGGAGCAGTGTGGGGGCCTGGCAGGCAGTGATCTTGCCTTAACCCCCTTCCACTGTGAGACTTTTAGTAGCTGATCTCCCAGTTTGGTTTTAGGAATTTCAAGGAGATGGGGTTCAATTCTGGGAGACCCTTGAAGGACTGGGAGGGTTAGCAGATGTAGCTGTAGTCCATATGAGGTCCTCAGGGCCATACCTGTAATATATCTATTGTGTGAGTGCAGCCCAGATAACACATAAAGAGATGCATACACAGTCCACAATGGTAAATAGGTTAAGAACCACTATGAAAGAAGAAATCAGTTAAAATGGGCTGAAGCTGATGTAATTCCTACAGTCCAATCCCATGTCATTCCAGGTGGTGTTTAGGATTAAGCTGGAGCCAGTAGAGGTGCAATATCATCTGGGTTCCACTTTCTGGCCCAGCCTGTTTGGGACATCTCTCAGAATTAGGATGAAGAACATCGGGAATCACAGGAAATGATGAGATGACAGTAAGATCACTCCAGGAGCCTCCATCTGTTATTCCATATTTCTCCCGTAAAGTCAATTTGTTTAAGAAACTATCAAAGGAATGATGGATGGACTAGCCTATCTGCTCATTATTTTGTCCATCAATTAAATTTAGTCTCTGATATAACCATTTTGGTTCACTGATTTTTGAGTTTTCACTTTTTTCTCATTAAGATTTTAGTTCTTGCTTTCTCATTTACCATGATTTTAACAGAGTCTTGAATTATATCAATAGATCTTTTTGTTTGGATTAATTCAGTTTTTTTGTCTCCCTTCCACAGCTGTTCCCATCAAAATTTATTATAGGTTAGTGTTGCATTTTATAAACTTTTACAGTTGAGCTCACAATGAACATAAAGTTGTAGGTCCAACTATCACAACAGCAGTTTAAAACAAGGGCCTCACCTGGCATTTTATGTGAGTAAAACAAGTAATATTTGGACCTTTGTGTATAAGATGGTAACTCTCCACCCCTTAGTTGTGAGTCCTAGGTATAAAAACATATTCTGGGATATAGTGTTCAATTAATTAATAATTACATTTTTTCTTTTCATATACCTTATTTGGTATTTGATATTTGATCAAATAGTTATTGCCTCCAAGTTTTCTTGTTGTAAAACAGCAGCAGAATTGTTTTGTTTTATAAAAATATTTCTTTATATTCCCATGAATGGCTGCTTTCAGTGCATTTGTTGACTTAGATAACTGTACTGAGTGCCAAAATTCAGTTTCATGTCACAAACAGAATGTTGATTTGACAAAATATTTGTATTGAACTCTAAGATAACTGTTTTTACAGCCACAATAGTGCTGGTTCGCAGATAGTGGCTTTAGGTAAAATATTCCCAAGTGAGTAAGAACCCGCTACAACATGCAAAGATCACGGGGGGCAGCACCAGTTATTCATGATGATGGGAACAGTACGAGCACCTAAATAGCACAGAACAATATGGAGTGCAAGGGGCTACTATGGAGGTCTGTTGATACTGATTTCACAGAGGTATCTGCACACCTCTGCATTGTTTGCAAAGAATCTCTGGGACAATAGCCATAAGGCGAGAGGCTGCAGATCCATCATTATTTTGATCTTGGTGGCCCCAGTACTTTGCACTCATATCTGGGGCAAGTGACTGTATAGCACACAATGGCCTGGCTCTGGCTTGGTGGGATGATGGCAAGAGAATTTCACATCCTTAACAGCTCTGCACTCTGCCTGCAAAGAGTCCAAATAACTTTTCCTAAAAGTTCTTTGTACGTGCTGTGCTCCACCCATATAGAGCTCAAATACTTGATCTATATAGGGGCGGAATAATTTCACCACAAGAGCTTTGTGGTGATCATGATATTTGTTTTATACCACTTAACTCCACTGACCTCAGTGGAGTTACTCCTAATTTACATGAGTATAAAATGAATGGAGATGCCTATTTCATAGAGCTGGAAGGGACCTTGAGAGGTCATTGAGTCCAGTCCCCTGCCTTCACAGCAGGACCAAGTACCATCCCTGACAGATTTTGCCCCAGATCCCTAAATGGCCTCCTCAAGGATTGAATTCACAACCCTGGGTTTAGCAGGCCAATGCGCAAACCACTGAGCTATCCCTCCCCCCAAAGGGATACTCACTTGGGCATGAGAAGAGAATCAGACCTAGCATCTTTGGGTGTGTCTAGACAATACCATAATGTCAGAATAAGCTATGCAATTTGCACTATGCAAATTGCATAGCTTATTCTGAGTCTAAATCAAAAGAGCTTAATATGAAATTTGGCTCTGTCTACACAGCACCAAATTTCAAACTAAAGTACTATTCTGAAAAAATCCCTTAACCCTCTTGGAATGAGGGTTACCGGGATGCCGGGATAGTGCTCCCGCTATTTCCTGAAATATATTTCAGGAAATAGCGGTGCTTTTAAAGACGCAACGTTGCTATTTCGGGATACTTCCGGTATCTCAAAAGAGCAAAACAGTCTAGATGTACCCCCAAGTCTTTGAATATGCAAAAGAGGTGATGAGTTTTCTGGTCAGGTAACTTTTTACAATGTATACTCTACCTTACGCTTTAATGATGATTTATGTTTTTTATGGTTAATTAGTTTTTGAAGATTTATGAATGTATCAAAAGAAGAAGTGTAAAGCTATTTATAACTGCACAAATCACTTTTTGAAATTTTAAAGTAATTAGAAATGTTTCATCTTATTTGCTTTATTAGTTAATTACTATAATACGTAGTGGCCTATACTTAATTTCTTTTGAATCTTCAGTAGGTATGTCAATAATTTTTCTATATTTCACATGACATATTCTTCAGGTTCATCATTCTTTGACCTAAATTTTGTATTCTAAGTTCTGTATTAGAAACACTGAGAGTACATCCTGTTGTTTTAAACCTATAGTAGGGTGCTAAACAGAAAGAGGCTGGTATGTGTCCTACGTAGAAGCTCTACAAAGAAGCTTTTTCAAAACAGCGTTAGGGAAAATACTGTTTTCCTTATTCTAATAAAATTTCTTGTTCAGCATTAGAAGAAAGGAATTCTTCCTATGTTTCCTTACCACTGTCACACACATAATTTCTCTTATTTCATTCTTTAAAAGGAGAAGGCTCAATGGAGAACTTTTGTACAAATCAAAGGAACCATTCTTGTCTTTATCTTGTTTTCCAAAAGAATTAACTAAGTTTACTTACAGTATATGAAAGAGCTATCATATATTGATATTCAATATATTATGTATTTTCACAACCACTTTTACTTCCTAATCCTGTGGCGAGGAAAATATTTTTTCTTTTTCAGGAATGCATCAAAACATTAAAGCACTGATAACATAAAGCATTTTCATGGCTTTTTCACATATGGAAAATTAATGGCCTATTTAATTAAAAGGAAATGCTTTTTTATTTTTGGAACTTTGAGACATTTTATTATTCTTTTATGATTTGTACTGATATTACTCTAATAATGAAGTATTATTTTGGCAAAGAAATAGAGAAGATAAAGCTATTTTTAATTACGAATGAAGATATAGCTGAGTGCTTATTCATTCTTCTTTATGGACTAACAGGGAGGAGAGTGATACTTTTCAAGGTTGAATTAACACTATGTTTATAAATAGCTAAGAAACTGACAGAATTTCTAAAGAGATATGAAACCGAAGCTATACTCAGATAGCAAAAGGCAAAGATTTATGAGTTGCAAATAAGTGACTAACTTAAAAGGGGCCAGGACTCTTTATTTTTATTTTATTTAACTAAGAAGAACATTTGTACACTAAAAACTCATTTTGTGTTTTATATGGCACATTCTGGATGCTGAAAATATTTATGAAATTCTTCTGATTAAAAAACACATAGACTTTGCAAATTTTATGATAACCCTAAAATAATAAAATTATTTATTATATTTGGTTTAAAAAACAAAACAAAACATCGGGATCGGCATAGTGCTGATTTTTTTTAATGGCATATATAGTATGTCCCCTTTAAGGGCATGAATCAACCTTTAGATTTTCATATACTTTAGTAACTGTGCACTGAAAAGATGTAATTATTGGGACTGCTCAGTATACCAAAGTAAATGACTGCACCACCACATGGAGGTAAGCAGTTCATAGAATCATAGAACTGGAAGAAACCTCAGGAGGTCATCAAGTCCAGCCCCCTGCCCAAGGCAGGACCAATCCCAACTAAATCAACCCAGCCAGGGCTTTGTCAAGCAGAGACTTAAAAACCTCTAGGGATGGAAATTCCACCACCTCCCTAGATAGCCCATTCTAGTGCTTCACCACCCTCCTAGTGAAATAGTTTTTCTTAATATCCAACCTAGACCTCTCCCACTGTAACTTGAGACCATTGTTCCTCGTTCTGACATCTATCACTACTGTGAACAGCCTCTCTCCATCCTCTTTGGAACCTCCCTTCAGGAAGTTGAAGGCTGCTATCAAATCCCCCTTCACTCTTCTCTTCTGCAGACTGAACAAACCTAAATCCCTCAGTCTTTCCTCATAGGTCATGCACTCCAGCCCCCTAAACATTTTGGTCACCCTCTGCTGGACCCTCTCCAATGTGTCCACATCCTTCCTATAGTGGGGGCCCCTGAACTGGACACAATACTACAGATGTGGCCTCACCAGAGCCTAATAAAAGGGAATTATCACTTCTCTAGATGTGCTGGCAATGCTCCTCCTAATGCGACCTAATATGCCATTGGCCTTCTTGGCTACAAAGGCACACTGTTGACTCATGTCCAGCTTCTCATCCATTGTAATCCCCGGGTCCTTTTCTGCAGTACTGCCACTTAGCCAATCGGTCCCCAGCCTGTAACAATGCTTGGGATTCTTCCATCCCAAGTGCAAGACTCTACACTTGTCCTTGTTGAATCTCATCAGATTTCTTTTGGCCCAATCCTCTAATCTATCTAGGTCACTCTGGACCCTATCCCTGCCCTCCAGCGTATCTACCTCTCCCCCTAGATTAGTGTCATCTGCAAACTTGCTGAGGGTGCAATCCATCCCCTCATCCAGATCATTAATAAAGATGTTGAACAAAACCAGTCCTAGAACAGATCCTTGGGGCACTCCTCTAGTAACCGACCATAAACCTGACATCAAGGCGTTGATCACTACCTGTTGGGCCAAACAGTCTTACCAGCTTTCTATCCATCTTACAGTCCATTTATCCAATCCATATTCCCTTACCTTGCTGGAAAGAATATTGTGGGAGACTGTATCAAAAGCTTTGCTAAAGTCAAGGTATATCACATCCACTGACTTTCCCATATCCACAGTGTCAGTTACCTCATCATAGAAGCTAATAAGTTGGTGCTTCAGTAGATAGCCTTCTAGGTGCTGGCCGTGGCAGATTCCAATAAGTACTAGGATGTGCAGGAAAGGAAAAGCTTGCAGATATCTGAGGCACACAGCCTAGGGGCTAATCTACATTATTGTGCAAAATTCTTTCAAAATCTTAGTATCTAAGTTTATGTTCAAATTTAAGGTGACCATACTTTTAAATCCCAAATTATGTAATATGTCTACCCTTTAGTCATATTGAAAAGAGTTGAACAATTTTTTGTAGTCACCAAAAGAGTTGAACAATTTTTTGTAGTCACCAAAGTCTTGCTCTATAGCTATGTAGTATAGCATAACTTTCTATGTTGTGCTATACTATAACAATATAAGTGGATCATGTTTCAGAACCAATAAAATTAATATTGGTCAATAAGGCCCCAATTTTCAAAATTTCAGTGACATACTTCACTTTATACATGTGAGTAATAATACTGAATTTAAGAATCAACTCATATATATAAAGTAACTCCTGTGAATGTTTGCATGATTGGATCTTAAGTCTTTGAGGAAGCATATTTTTCACATCTCTAAAATAGATTTTGTAATACAATATAGGGTCACCACTCTTTATCATTTCAAATATATATCATTTCAAATATATAATGAAGTCTTAAAAGAAGCAATTTTATTCCGTTTTATTTTCTAGTGACAATGCATTCATATGACATCAACTCTTTATGTACCAGATATAGATAGAGGAAACAGAGAATAAATCTTACTTTTAACTACCATTCTTGCTTTGCTGCCATTTATTATACATTTCACTGCAATTCCATAGCTACAATTAATGTAAAAAAGTTTAAACTCTCCTTTTCCACGGCATCCATGCCACCATTGTTTTTCTGCATAAAAGAGGTTCAACAGTCTGCATGTTCCTTTTAAAAGTCATTATTGTTATGAATTTAGGATGAAATTTCTTTCTGTACAGAGAACTCTGAGGTCTGGTCTACACTGGAGCAGAAGGTCAACCTAAGATATGCAACACCAGCTATGTTAATTGCATAGCTGGAGTCGACTTATCTTAAAACGCCATACTCACGCAGCAGGAGGCCAACGGGAGCACAAGTTCCTGTTGGCTTCATTTACTCCTCGCAGAATGAGGAGTACCAGATGCTGATGGGGACTGCCCTCAGCATTCGATTTAGGGGGTCTACATTAGACCCACAGAATCGAATGCTAGAAGATCAATCTCCAGAGGGTTGGTATTCTCGCTAGTGTATACATGCCCTGAATGCCCATGCTCACTGAAGTCCCATTTCAGGCCCATACTCGGGAATTTCTGCGGTGGGATGCTTTTTTTGTAAATGTGGACCACAATTTTTTTTAAATATAAAGGAGCTCAAAATTGTCATGCAGTGGGTGTGCACAGGAGAGATTAATGGAAAATTTGAGTGGAAGCAATGATTAGTAAATTGATTATGTTATAACATTCTAACAATTTATACAGTAATAAAGATTTTATAGAAATTACCTTCTGGGATCATGGTGGGTAGCACAACCACCATGGTCCCCCACTCACTTGGCAGCCTCTGTCTGCTGCTGCTCTACCTGCTCGGTGAGGCCAGTGCCGCGTGAGTGCATGTGGGGCTTCCTGCCAATGGGGTTGGGATTGGGCCATTCCTCGTCGGTGGGGGGCACTATTGCACTGGCCCTGCTGCACTGCCACCAGCCCCGCCCTCCCATCTTCCCCCAAAACAGCACTTTCCCATCCCCTAACAGAGCCCCCTCACACTTACTTGGAGGACCATTGGGGGATGGGTTCACACCCTTCGCACCTCCCCTTGCATACTGGCCTGTAGAGCCCACTTCATCAGATGCATGATGCAGTGGTCTCCTGCCCATGAAAGCTTATGCCCTAATAAATGTATTTGTCTTTATGGTACAATAGGACTCCTCATTCTTGCAGATACAGATACAGACTAACAGGGCCACCCCTTTGAAATATATTCAGAGGAGCTCAGGTACATTGTTGTACCACTAAAAAAATTGTATTCCCTCTTTCTGCCTCACTGAGTTTTGCACCTTGGATTTCAGATGTTGTATACCAATGACCTTACACACTAGGTCTGATACTTCAGACCAGGGATGAGGAACCTCAGTCCTGGGGGCCAGATGCAGCCCATGGCTTGCCTGAATCTGCCCCCTGAAGCTCAGGACTCACCCCCAGCATTGAGTAGCCTGTGCTGACTCTCCGGTCCTCCCAACCCTCCTGCAGGGCTGGAGCACATAAAATCCGTCCACCCTAGGCTCTAGTGTATGAAGGTAATGCGAGAAGTGTCTTTCTCCTTCTCAGTTAAGGGCTTCTCACTTTGCTTCTCACTTGTATATGGCCCCCAACTGATTTTTCTGTGGGTCTGTGGCCCCCAGCTCCAAAAAGTTTCCCTACCCCCTGCTTCAGACAAAGCGGGGAATTTACTGCCTTACACCTAGCAGCTGATCTGAAGAACAGCTCTGTGTGGCTCCAAAGCTTGTCTTTCACACACACAACTTGACCCAAGGAAAGATAATGCCTCACACCCACCTAGTCTCTCTAAACATAGAGCCCTATTTCTACCTGGGACAGCAACCTCTGCTGTAAACTTTGCTCCTCGCTAGAGGTGAAAGTAAGTGGGTTCACCCTGGTGCACAGCTTCCTCAAGAGCTGGCTAAGCTGCACCAGAAGCCAGCAGGGAGCTATTTAAAGAGCTGTCAGGGACTCATTGCAATTGGACAATACCCGTAAGAAATTTTAAGCTACTTTCACTGCTGCTCCTCACCCACTGTTCTTACAAACTCATGCAACTGATGCAAAGATTTCAGTGGAGAGCGCTGAGAGGATGGAAAGACATCCCTGCCGCAGCAGTGGCACTGCTGTCCTCACACATTGCAGCAGCCCCACGCTGCACTCAGGGTTTCCAGGCACAGCTGCAGATTGGCAGCACACTTTACTCAAATTGGCTGGCCACGATGGGCCTGAGCCTGGGAGCTCTCACGCCGTTCTCACTTTGGGGCAAACTCCTGTGGAAGTCACCCAGGGCTGCAGGATTGGTTGTCCAGGGGGTGCCTGCAGAATAACGCAGCACTCCCGTGCAGAACAAGCTCTGGGATGACCGGGCGGGAGGGAGTGAGAAGCGGCCATATTGAACTGTCTGTGTGGTGGCAGGAGCCAGTCCGCATGCTCTAGCATTGAGCAACAATGCTGCATGCCCTTTCTGCACTCTCAGCTCTCCCCATCCACCCCTGGGTGCCACGCTCCACACCCAGCTGCAGTCCCCATGCATGGCCCATCTATGCCCAACTGCCCACCAGGCACAACTTGCTCCCTCGCCGCAGCGCTCACTCCCCTTATCTCGCTCCTAGAGGAGAGAGGGGGAAATCAGCCCCAGCCTTCCCCCAGCTGGCCAGGGGAGGGAGGCTGGGGCAATGGGCTGCAACTGCCTTCTCCCCATTGGCCACAGCACAGGCAAGAGAGACTGGAGCAACGCGCCACCCCAACCTTCCTCAGCCTGGCCAGAATCAGGACCATAGAGGACCGTGGTGGTGGTGCAGGGGGGAAGGGGAAGGTGGGGGTGCCTTCACACCCTTCGCAACCCCATGCATACGGGTCTGCATTTAAATTCTCCTTTGTCTCTAATTTCAATAAGCCTTCAAAACTTGAGGACTGAGATTTTTCTAAGGAGACTCTGATGCCGTCTCTCGTGTTTAGTCATCTATGCAAATCTCAATCTAAGATTATTTTGTGCACTGCATATAGTGTGACCATGTTTCATATTGTGTCATCAAGGTTTTTGGTTTATTAAACGCCCTATTGAGTCCAATGAGGAGTTTTGTTTCAAAACTATGAGCATATGAACCAAAAAAAGGTAGCCCCTTTGGAAATTCCCAGTTTAGCCCAGTACATTTAAGTCTGGTATACTGCTTGTAGATAAAATAACTGTCCATCAACTAATATTTGGGAACAAATAAACAAAACTCAAGTTTTGTTGTTCTGAGCTGATTGTTAACAACATGTTCTGAGTCCCCATGTCCTGGAAGTCAATTTACTTGACTAATCCAGATATTTAAGTAGGAAAATGAGTGTGTATCAATATTGAATTGTCTGTTTACCATCCCAACAGAAATTAAACTTGGTAGTATCACTGTTTTTAACCTTTCAAAAATCCATAAAGTGGCTTAGATCCATAAAGTTAGCCCAAATTCACGTCTTTTGCTTGGACTGTTGTTACAACTTGATCATCCTTCCTGTAACTATTTACAATTCCTTTGCAGTAGCATTCTTAACTTTCTCATCACCTTGTAGCTCCAGTGTCATACTAATTTATATAAGGAAACATAGTGGCTTCTCTTCAACCTGAAAATCACATGGAATCTCTTATTATTTGTAAGCATGTAAAATTTACATTCCTTAGCTTCTCCATGCATTTCTAATTCAGTTTATACTTGCACTCTTGGGAAGGCTTTCCCTTCTGGATTAGATGAATTGTTTTTGTCTGTGTACCTGTGCAATTTCTAAGCGTAGTGTTTTCTCTGATATGAATCTATGCTGGTGTGTTGCCCCTCCATTGGATATTTGTGGGTGTTGCAATATTTATATATTCATTTTCCATGGTACTCTATTAGTGGGAAAGTGTCTTATGAATCTGCAATATAATAATCTAACCGAAATTATACTTATTTGAAATAGGGACATAAAGGGGTAACCAGTTAACCAGTTACCCAATAAGCATTGCCTTACTGGCATGCTTACTGGGTAACTGGTTAACTGGTACCTGGCTGGGTCTAGCCGGAGCAGCCCCCATCCTCGGCATAACATGGTGGACCAGTTAATTAAAAATATAGTTTAACCAGTTAACATTTTACATGGTATTTTATATCCCTAATTTAAAATTTTCATCGTCATATCAGCATTAGCCAGTTAGTCCTTGTAACACTCCTGTGGGTAGATAAGAGAGTATTTCCATTTCATTAACAGTAACACAGAGAGAGTTAGAATAAGTGACTTCTTTAACTGTATATTGAGTCAGGGCAGGAGACTTGAAGAGTTCCTGGTTCCCAGGCCAATAGACAGTCCAATATCTTGAACCTCAGTCACTGAGGACCTGTCTATATTGTTGCACATTTCTGTAATGTAACTCCATCCTACCAAATTCATGGTCCATTTTAGTCAATTTCATGGTCATAGGATTAAAAAAAATATATTTTAGCTATTTCAATAAAAATTTCAATGTAATTGTAGAGGTCCTGTCCCTAAAAGGAGTTGTGTGCGTGTGCGCATTTGTGTGTGTATAGGAGGGAATTGTAGTACTGCCATCCTTACTTCTGCACAGCTGCTGTCTTTAGAGCTGGGCAGCTGGAGAGCAGTGGCTGCTGGCTGGGATCCCAGCTTGGAAGGCAGAGTTGCCACTGGCAGCAGCTCAGAAGCAAAAATAGCATGGGTATGTCGTTGTCACCCTTACTTTTGCACTTCCTCTGGCAGATGCTGCCTTCAGAGCTAAGTGCCTACCTGGCCGGCAGCGCTGTTCTCCAGTTGTCCATCTCTGAAGGCAGTGGAAAAATAAGGGTGGCAATACTGCAACGCCCCCTTCAACTCCCTTTTGAGTCAAGACCCCCAGTTTGAGAAATGCTGATCTCCTTCATGAAATCTATATACTATCAGGTAAAGCACATAAAAGATCAGATTTCACTGTCTTCAATGCATTTTTCATACACTTGAATTTGCTAGATTCCTATTTATATAATTACACTGGCACAAACCCATTAGTATAAAGATGGTCAACGCATACACAGATTACTGGTAATTTACTGGGTTGAATCATGCGGTGGTAGCTCATCTTTAGGATATTGCAGAATGTTTACTTTATGGAGTTTGAACTAGCTGTATACTATGTATATATTGCATTTAGAGGATATGTATTTACATGGGCATAGTGCATCAGTGTAGTTACAGTAGTGCAGTGGTCCCCAACCTTTTCAGGTTGTCGGGCGCCAGGGGGCGTGGCCGTTCGCCCGCCGGGCGCCAGGGGGCGGGGACACTTGCCCGCCCGGGGGCGGCCCCTCCCAGCGGCATGCCCGGGGCCCCCCCCATAGCCACGCGCCCGGGGCCGGCGCCCCCCCCGTAAGCGCCGCGGGGCTAAGGCCGGGGCCGGGGCCGGGGCCAGGGCACGCACGGCGCCCCCGGGGGCGGGGCCAAGGCCGGGGCCGGCGTCGGGGCCAGGGCATGCGCGGCGCACCCGGGGGCGTGTGTCAGGGTCGGCACCGGCACGCGCGGCGCACCCGGGGCCGGGACCAGCCATGCGCCCGGGGCTGGCACCTGCCAGCCCAGATTGCTTCGCGGGCGCATGTAAAGAGCCCGGCGGGTGCCATGGCGCCTGCGGGCACCGGGTTGGAGACCACGGCAGTAGTGTATGTAGCTGGGATCTAAGGTGCAGATCCTTTTTGCTGATTTTATGTGCAGGGAAATCAAATTCACAGTATCACCTGAGCATATGTCTTCCTAATGATTGCTTTTCTAAGAAAACAAAGAATAAATAAAGATTAAAACATTTTTGGATATTTTTCAGTAATTAAAATGACAACATATATTCATAAACATTTAAGTAGCATAAAAATAAAACACATACACACACAAATATGCCTTTCAGAAGACAATATCACTTTCATTTAGAAATGAATTCACAGACTTCTTTCTCCATAGTTTCTTCTTCCTCTCTTTCATCCATCATCCATACTGCAAGCATCCATCTAATTAACTAATTGTTGGAACCCAAGTGTGCTTAATTTCTAACATACTTTGCTTGCCTTTTTAAAACAAGTTAAGAATTCTGAGAAATTTATTCCTGTTGACTTGCGCTTATTCTGGTAAAGTTTGATCTCTAAATCCATGTTGAGAATGGGATCCTACAGCAGTTCTCTATTAACACTGAACGAGTCATACACTTTGCTGTTCCATCCCAAGTGAATTATCAGTATTAGACATGCCAAGCAGTGAGAGATCCAAAGAATTCATAGCTCTTTCTGTCCCCAATAATCGAAGGTGGGGATTTCTGTTAGTGAATATTTCTCCTTCAGTTCTGAATGACTGAAGTTGTTTCTATGATCTTCTTGCTTGATCCAGTGTTGAAATGGAACTAGGGTTGAAATCTGCTTCTTTGCAGACGATCAGCACAAGGCTCCTCAAATCCAGATTAAACCATCAAATTAAGATTGGCTGGCCCTCTGCCGAAGGGTTGATTTTACAGTTACAGAAGTGCTTGATTCCAGAAAGCCAAGATGTTTGTGAATTGTCACTGGGCCAATTCCTGAACTTGTATCTAAGCAAAACTGCCATTAACTTCATTAGGAGTTTTGCCAAAGTAAGGACTTGAGTAAGGACTTCAGGATTTGGTCCATCCAGTTTATTATGCTAATTACTGTGGCCCATGGAAGTTTCTGGATTTTTATTTGTTTTTAGTTCAAAATTAATTCTTGCTTGTAATGTGTCCTGCCACTTTTCCTTGTAAGATGTGTGCTTTTGCAGCCATTCAGGAGAAATTCAAATGCTGTCCAGCAGATTTGCAGAAATCCAAATGCTGCCACAGATAGGTTTTGTGTTCTGTTGGTGGTGCACATTCACATACACATTGATGCGCATAAACATTTATTTTGCATGTGAACAGAAAAAATCCAGAGATGAATAGAAAAGATTAAAGGGAATATTGTATCCCTCCCTTACTCTGAGTTTTCTGATTCAGGTTATTGAATGTGTATTTTTTCTCCAAGAGAAAAAGTTGGGGCTATGGGACTTCCCATTTCATAGTCAGAAACTAGGTGATCATATCCCAGGGGTGGGCAATAATTTTTGAAGAGGAGGCACACCAAGATTTTGGAACATGGTCATGGGCTGCACTCTTCCATGATATTAATGGAGGGGGGGGGGGTCTGAGATGGAGGCTGAGTGCAGAAGGAAACTTGGGGTAAGGGGTTGGGGTGAAAGAGGGTGTGTGGGATCTGGGAGTTTGGGTGAAGGAGGCAGTTATGACATGGGGCACAGAACTGGGGTGCATGAGGAAGTGCAGAAGTTTGGGTTGTGACCTAGGGCAGGAGGGGGTTGTGACCTGGAGCAAGGGATTGGGGTGCAGGGGTTTGGGTTGTGACCTAGGACAGGAAGGGGTTGTAATCTAGTGCAGGGGTTTGGGTTGTGACCTAGGGAAGAGGATTGGGATATAGGACCTGGGAGAGGGTGTGGGTTCAGGAGTGGGGCAAAGGGTTTGGTTTATGTGTGGTGGCAGTTCGTTGTGGAAAGGGCAGAAGGGAATGGGATGCCAGAGGCAGGCTCTGACCAGGAGACTTACTGGGGTAACTCCCAGCCAGCAGCTCATCAGGTTTTTCAGGCAGAGTCCCTGCCTGCCCTGCCCATGCACAGGCTGCAGGGGCCATTTGCATCTGTGAATAAGAGCCTGAGGAGAGAGGTGCTTTGTGCACTGCTTGTTCTTGAAACAGGACGCTCCCATTGGCAAGAAACCAGCCAATGGGATTGTGCTTGGGCGGGGACAGTGCATGAAGCCTTTCCTCCGTCCTCCCCCACAGGTGAGAAATTCAAATGACTGGGCAGCCATTTTTCTCAGCAGTGTGTGTGGGGGGGGGTGCCGGGGCGGGGCTTTCCGCTGTGTTTGCAGGCTGGATCTGGTGGCTTGGCGGGCCGGATGTGGTCCGCTGGCCCTGTTTTGCCCAGGCCTGCTCATGAGGGTCAGCCTTGGCCTGCTCAAGCAAGTTAAGGTATTAACCTTTATTCTATAGTAGGAGAAAGTTGTGATTTAGATTGGGTTAAGCTAACACATGTTAACAAACCCGGACATAAACTTGTCCTTTCTTCCTAAACTGGGCAAAAACAAGACTCAGCTCCTACAGTTGTTACTCAGACAAAACTCATAGTGAGATCAATTGAACTTCGAGGGATGATTGCACGATTTGGCTTTTAAATTGAATCTATCATGTGAATCATTTAAAAATCCCTGAAGGATTTGCACTCATGAAAAAAAAAAGGTTGTTTATTTCTTCCGGTTTTGATATGCTTTGTCTTCTTCATAGTTCTCCTTTTCTTCTGTAGAGCAAGTGGTTATTGTTTTGCCGCAATTGTTTTTATTTCTTTTTCATTCTAGACTGGCAGATAGCGACTCTTGCTTTGCTTTTGGGTGGTGCTGCCATCATTCTGATAGCTTTCCTGGTTGGTTTGATCTCTATCTGTGTGGGATCTCGGAGACGATTCTACAGACCAGTTGCAGTCATGCTCTTTGCAGCAGGTAAATAAATTAAACACTTCCAGAACTCTGTTTAAAATTTTATGAGTACAGCTTTACTTTCATGCAGAAGTTATCATTGTAGTCATAATAGTTCAGAGACATTTGGTTTGTCTTATGCTAAGTAGTATTAAGCATTGTTGGAATATCAATTTTGTAATATGTTAATCATTTGTACACTTGCACTGTTGCAGCTTCTAAATCCAAGGCAAAGAAATAATTATTGTCTGAAGTACGTGCTGCATCAGGGACTGCAGGGGATAACTCTCCAAGTGCCAGCTTTTTGAGTAGGTTATTTTGTGTTGCTTCATGTTCCCCTTTATTCTTCTTGAAGCCATTTCTGATAAGTTTTAATGTTCTTTTTTACAATTTGAGATTGAAAAAATTCACAAGGGTAAACCCTTGAAGCCTAAGTATGAAAATAAATAGGAACAAATTATAAAAGTGTTTATTTCTGCTGCTGCTGCACCACCAGAGGAGGTAACTCTTAGGCTATGTCTACACTACAGAGCTTTTTTCAGAAAAACATCCATTTTTCTGAAAAACTTCACTTACATCCACACTGCAATCGTGTTCTTAAAAAAAAAATCTAAAGAACAGAGGGGGTTTCCTGACATTGATAAAACTCTTTCTATGAGGAAGAAGCGTTTTTCCAAAAGATCTCTTTCAGAAAAAGACGTGTGTGGACAGGGAAGAGGGAGTTCTTTTGATAGAAGAGGAAAGAGGAAAAAGCACAGGTACCCTGGCGGCCACTCCATCCTTAGTAATCACAACTTAAATTTGAGTTACCATCCATTCAGTGTGGACACTAACTTTCGAAAAAGCAGATCACTTTTTCGATGTGCTTTGGCAGTGTGGACGTTCTCTCTCAGAAGAAGTTTTTTCGGAAGATCTCTTCTGAAAGAAACCTGCAGTCTAGAGGTAGCATCAGTTATTAATTTTAACAGTTGTCATATACTGTAAATCTCTTCTTTGATTTTCAGAGTGTCATAGTGGAACATCTTATGCACAAATACAGAAAGACCTTTGAAAACAAGTAGACCACAAGAATTCTGTAATACAGTATACAATTGCCCTACCAAATTGTGTCCTATTATACATTCTGGTGTTTTTCGACTTAGCCAGTAAACACTATATTTTCCCCTCCTGAGATCCACCAAGCATGGATTCCCTTCATCCTGTAAGTCATATCTGTGCTGGAGCCAACAGATTAAGCCTCTCTGATAGCCCATAATGAAGAGACTGACAGAAACATCTCATCTGCTAGATGGATTTTTTAAAAAGCCATATGAAAAGATAGGCCTTCAGAATTTGGAGGGTAGTTAGAGCTGAAACAAAGCTCTGGGGAAGGATCCTGCTGCCCCCTGCTGTATGTATTAATACAAATGACCCGCTTCAGTTCAACAGGGATATAATGATAAATTTTTATGCATGCATGTCATATTACTGTTTTCTGTCTCATTTGTTTTTACTAAGAAAATGCAAAATAGATTCAGAATTCTGGAGTCGAAATAGATCTTTTTTGATCTCTGTGTGAATTAACTGATGTATGCCTACTAAATGAGTGCACTTCTCTCTTCCTTTTTTTTTAACTCACCTTCAACTGTAACATAACAATATACTCCAGGTAGTTAATTTCTAGAGAAATGGGATTATTGTACGTCTCTGGTGGTTTCTCATTTGGCCTTTGACCCCCTGTTTCATAACACTGTGTGGTAATTGCCCAGAAATATACTGCCTATCATAAGTTATAGCTTAATTAATATATTAAATGTGTAGCTTTTTCTTTAAAAGACACTGCTTTCTCTTTTCAGAGAGAGAGAAAGAGAGAGGGAGAGAGAGGAAGATAGTGTTCCAATGTTATTAAAATAAGATTGCTTTTTTATTAGAACGATTTTGTTCTTCACACTTACCTACACCAGTATGACTATATTAATGGTCTAAATGATCTTGTGAAAAATCATTTACCTATTTTCTTTAACGTAGGTTGTTTGTATTTAAGAATCCTGGCCCAAAATGTGTTAAAGGGTGGGTTATGGTAAGGCTGAGAAGAACTGCCCTGTGCAGCAGCTTTACATGGCAAATCTGTGGGGAATGGCTTTGGGATTTAATGGTGACATTGTTGTCATTTGTTCCTAAGGATCACAGCTCTGCTTTCAACTATCTTTGGAGTTGGATGGGGGCCAGCCATCACCTGAGAGATCTGTGATGCTATTAGAGGCATCTAGGCTGCAGCACAGAGGAGTTTGCCCTCTATGCAGATGTCTTTAGATTCAGATTATCTTTGTAGATTTCAGAATATTTTAGAAGTTACAGAATCCCAGTTCCAGGAACCTATGTGACTGTGCTTAAGAATTTATTCCTTCCCTCCCACTTTAGATGGAGATATTGACTCCAGGTGGAAAAGTAATTTTCCCTCTTTTGGTATTTACATCTTCTCATCAACTGTTGCGAATGGGCCACATCCACCCTGAGTGAATTGACCTCATTAGCACTGGTTCGCCGCATTGTAATATAACACATACATGTGATGAAATGGATTCCGGCATAGGAAAGCCTATGCCCAAATAAATTTAGTAGCCTTTAAGGTGCCACAGGAGTCCTCGTTTTTTGCTGAAACAGTCTAACATGGCTACCCCTATGATACATGTCTGAACATGGGCTTCCAGATTCCTTTTTAGTAAACCATAATCTGATAACTTTATAAAACTGCATATTGGTTGTGAAATTGAAAAAATAATAACATTCAAATGTTATTTTAGTTCTTATCTAAGACATTTATTGTAATCGTGTTGAATGTAAGGATTTAACATTGGATAGAAATATCATTAAATGTTGTGTTACTGTTCTTTTAGTGAGAGTGATTATCAGCTCATGTATGTAGTTGGTATATTCTAAAGTCATCAGTTGCAGAGCATACTCACAAACCTTGTGTTGTACCACTTGAAAGGCTTTTTTTTTTTTAGCAATATTTCCAATTTGTTGTATAGGAACTGTCTTTCATTACTGGTAAAATCTTTCCATTTGGTAGAAACTATCAGGGTCAGGTTGTAGGCAGCTATACCTAGTGGTCAGAACCAAAGTCCTCAATTGGGAATAAGTTGAACTGGATGTCAGAAGCAGGGGACATACTGGGGATCACTACCACAAGGTGGTAATCACAAAGGGTGTGTGTACACAGCACCCTAAACTCAAAATGAGTTATGCAACTTGTGCTATGCAGATTGCATATCTTACTTTGATTGTATTTTGAAATAGCTTATTTCGAAATTCAGCGCATCTGTACAGTCAGATTTTGAAATAACGCGCTATTTCAAGACATCCCTTAACTCTTGTGGAAAGAGGGTTACAGGGATGCTGGAATAGTGTGCTTGTTATCTCAAAAAATATTTTGAAATAATGGGAACGTTTCAAAGATGCAAGGTAGCTATTAAGGGAGACCTCTGGTATCCCAAAATAGCCCCACTGTCTAGATATACCCAAAGTGATTACCAAGGAGATTAGAAGTAAGAGACAAGCCAGAGAGCAGAACTGCAAGTCAGAGGGCTGGAGTCCAACTAGGTCACAATGTCAGGAGATCAGACCTGGGGAACAAGAGCAGGAGCAGGGTAGATCTCAGGTGTTTGGAAGGCTGATTGTACCTGGCTTACATAAGGCTGTGGGAAGGGGAGTGACCAGTCAGCCATTCTGGGACTTTGTGTCTCAAATTGGGGCTGGGCTTTGTGGGTCCTGGGTCAGAAGTTGTCTGAAGGCAACTAGGTGGAGGGCAAAAGTGTGACTGCTCTTGGTCTTCCTGTGGACCTGGGTTTGAGACTTGTGAGCCATGACTGAAACTTTACTAAGTGTCCTAGTTGTAAGCTTAGGGAAACAACCCAAATTCATACACCAAGACAATCTTTAAATCAAGAGAGCCGCAACACCCCTCTGGAAACACAGGAGCCAAAGTCAGAGGGAGCTGCTGGACACTCAGCACTTCTCCAAATTAGTCCACTTTTGTCATGGTCTGAAGATGGTTTAATAAACCTACCTTTAAACTGCTATTTTTAGAGTTGTAGCCATGGGGCCTGATGTTTAACTCCCAGAAGAACTCATCAAGGCAACTTAATAAGTGGGTGAAGTTACACCAATTTAAAACAAGAGAGAGATTAGAATTAGACCCAAGAATAGCAAACCGGAGAAGAGTGAGAACACAAAAATTAAAGCTAAGACCATGATTATGATAATCCTGCTCATGCTGTGTAGTACCCTACTTCACTCATGCTCTTATTGAGTTCATTGTAATCTAGGTCATAATAACTCAGTGTGAGTAGCAGCATCACAATCAAGTCCTAAATGTTGAGAGACCAGTTGTTTCAAGAAATAGTGTAGATCTTTCATTTCTTTCAGTGTTTTCAATTAAGAACCAGATCCAGCAACTCTATCTACATGCATGGACTATTCTGTCTATACAGCATTCCAGTGGTTTGGGAACAGAAGTAGGGGGGGACTACCTGTCCTGAATTGGGTGTGACTCTCCTGAAATGCAGAATTCAAGTCCCACTCCCAGTCCCACGCTGAATGCAACAGCATTTGTCCTAGATTCCTTGTGGTGTTGCTCTGTGCTCAGGGGCAATACTAGCCTCTTTCTAGTAGAGGGGAAGAGAGGGAGTAGAGGTGAGCCTGTGGTCCTTCTTGCTAGGGAAAAAGCCAGCAGAGTTGAAAACAGCTAAGATACGGGAACAGGAAAGAATCCACTGATTGTCCTTTGTAGGAACATATGACACAACTGAATTCTCACTAGAATGCATCTAGGGAAACAAGGTGAAGCTGAGGAAGATGCTTGAAAAAATGGAGATTCAGAGGATAGTCAGTGAGATTCTTATAGGATGAGAATGAAGTCAAGAAAAATCATGCTAATCAACATATTACTCACACAGTGGTGCTATAAGGAGGACTTTGGGATGTTCAGCCACTGAGGGGCATTCATGGACAAAGGACAGTTCTCAAGGGTTGGACTCCACCTGAATAAGGAGGGAAATAGATTCCTGAGATGGAAGTGGGTACAGCTCTAAATGAGGAATTCAGGGGAGATGGCTGGGAGATGTTCTTGCAGTCTCCCTGCCTGATTCTAATATTGAGTGGGAGAAAATCAAATAAGTGGAAATAGCAGTGGAAAAAGGAACAATACAGGGTAGGAGAAAGATGACAAGAAAAAAGAAAGTGCCAGTACCAATGACACGAACAGGTAGGAGATTCTGGGATTAGATTTAACTGTATCTTAACAGGTGAGGAATCTGGATGAAGCCAAGTAGATATACCTAAGACATCTGTAAGCCAATGCAAAGATCCTCTGTAACAAAAGTGATGCAGAAGACAAACCAGATACTGTAGGGATAACAGAAACTTGGTAAAACACTAATTATGACTGGAATACAGGTATTGAAGGATATGCACTGTTCAGAAAAGACAAAAAATAAAGGTATAAAGTAGTGGCATAGCATTGAATATTAATGACAAGGTAGACTGTTAAGAAATTAATAGAACAGATAAAATAGAATATATTTCAGTCAAAATTAGGGATGTTAATGTGTAACGGTTTAACCGATTACCCAGTAAGCATCATCCTTAGCGGAATCCTAATTAAACATTTAAATAGGATGCTTAACATTCTGTTTAACCAGTTAGCATTTTAACTGGGATATTACATCCCTAGTCAAAATCACTTTGAGAAAAGAAGGTTACAGAGGTTCCACTGAAAGCACTTGGGGTTTTCTACCAATCCAGTATCTGTTTTGGATAATATTTTTAATTAAATAAATACAGTTGGGAATTGCAAGATTATAGGAAGTTTTAATTTTCCAGCTATAGATTGGAGGACAAGTGCTGCTAATAATGGTAGGGACAAATATTCCTGGAATGTGATAACTGACAGATTTCTTCACCAAATAATCATTGAACCAAGAAGAAGTGATGCTATTTTAGATTTAACATGGTTAAGTAGCAAAGACTTCAGAGGAATGGATGTAGAGGACAGCCTTGGTTTGAGTGATCAGGAGATAATTCAGTTTAAATTAAATGGAAGGATAAACAAAAATAGATCTACAACAAGGACTCTTGATTCAAAAGAACCATCTTTTTAAAAAAATAATGGAATTAGTTAGGAAGTGGAGTGGATCCAAGAAGTCAAGTATCTGAATGTGGAGTGGGCTTTAAGTCAAAGTTGCTGAAACTATCTGAAAACTGCATCCAGAGCAAAGAGGGAAAGTTCATAGGGAAGGATGGCAGACCAAGCTAGATGAGAAGCATCTAAAACAGGTAATTGAAAGAAAGCAGAAAGACTACCTTGGAATGGAAGATGGGAAGGATCAGCAAGGAAAGCTATCTCATAGGGGTCAGAAGATGAAGGAAAAAAAATGAGAACTGCCAAAAGCTAAGCAGATTTGGACTTTGCTAAGGAAATTAAAACCATTGTGAAGGATTCTGTAGCCATGTAAATAACAAGAAACATGTCCTCACCCACAACTACTTCCAATTAAGAGACAATTTCTATCTCCAAGTCAGCGCACAGCCATGCGCACCCACATGGCACCACAATATGCCAACATCTTTATGGCTGACCTAGTTGGTGGTTTCACTTTCGAAATACCTATTTTTGAAAGAACGTGTGTCCGCCATTATGCAAATGAAGCACAGGAAATTCAAATCCCGGCTTCATTTGCAATTTTGATCTGTCTAATTTACATCCCTCTTTCAAAAGAGGAATGTAGTCAAGACATAGCCTGAGTGTCTCTCAAGTGTCAACATCAATGTGGCACTTCTTTAAGTTATCCTGTAGCACATCCTTATAAATCGTCCATTGCCCTCCCACGTTACGGTATCCTTCTTTCATCTGAGAAAACAGAACCTGTTTTGGGAGGCAATGGTTTGGCATCTGAACAACGTAACCAATCCATCGAAGTTGCTGATGGATGATCACTTTCTCAATGCTGGTGGTCTTTGCCTCTTCCAGAGCACTGATGTTATTGTGCCTGACTTCCCGTTTGATCTTCAGTATCTTGCGGCAGCAGCACTGGTGATACCTCTCAAGTACTTTCAAGTGATGTATGTAGGTTGCCCAGTTTTAAGACCCATACAATGGTGTTGGGAGAATGACGGCTTGATAGACAAGAAGTTTGGTGTCTGTTCAAATGTCATAATCTTCAAAAACCCTGTGCCATAAATGAGCAAATGCTGCACTGGCATAGCTCAGAGTGTTGGATTTCTACATCAATATCTGCCTTGGATGAAATGTAACTTCCAAAGTAGAGAAAATGATAGACATTCTCCAGTGCCTCTCCACTGGTTTTAATAGATGGGACACATGGTGCCTCATTTGGAGAGGGCTGATGGAGCACTTTGGTTTTTCTATGCCAATATCTAAATCGTTGATTAAGTTATTGAACAGAACCAGTCCCAAAACAGACCCCTGTGGAATCCCACTTGTTATACCTTTCCAGCAGGATTGTGAACTGTTAATAACTATTCTCTGAATATGGTTATCCAGCCAGTTATGCACCCACTTTATAGTAGCCCCATCTAAGTGGTATTTGCCTAGTTTATTGATAATATCATGCGAGACCATATCAAATGCCTTACTAAAATCTAGGTATACCACATCCACCGCTTCTCCCTTATCCACAAGACTCGTTATCCTATCAAAGAAAGCTATCCGATTTGTCTGACATGATTTATTCTTTACAAATCCATGCTGGCTGTTCCCTATCACCTTGCCACCTTCCAAGTATTTATAGATGATTTCCTTAATTACTTGCTCCATTATCTTCCCTGGCACAGAAGTTAAACTAACTGGTCTGTAGTTTCCTAGATTGTTCTTATTTCTCTTTTTATAAATTGGCGCTATATTTGCCCTTTTCCAGTCTTCTGGAATCTCTCCTGTCTCCCATGATTTTCCAAAGATGATAGCTAGAGGCTCAGATACCTCCTCTATCAGCTCTTTGAATATTCTAGGATGCATTTCATCAGGCCCTGGTGACTTGCAGGCATCTAACTTTTCTAGGTGATTTTTAGCTTGTTCTTTTTTTATTTTATCTTCTAAACCTACCCCCTTCCCACTAGCATTCACTATGTTAGGCATTCCTTCAGACTTCTCGGTGAAGACCAAAACAAAGAAGTCATTAAGCATCTCTGCCATTTCCAAGTTTCCTGTTACTGTTTCTCCCTCCTCACTGACCAGTGGGCCTACCTTGTCCTTGGTCTTCCTCTTGCTTCTAATATATTTATAAAAAGTCTTCTTGTTTCCCTTTATTCCCGTAGTTAATCTGAGCTCATTTTCTGCCTTTGCCTTTCTAATCTTGCCCCTGCATTCCTGTGTTGTTTGCCTATATTCATCCTTTGTAATTTGTTCTACTTTCCATTTTTATATGACTCCTTTTCAATGATGCAATAAAGACGGCAAACGTGGTGGGGCAATGATACAGCTTTTTTGACTCCTGTTTGTACTTTGAAAGGTTCAGACTTGGAGCCAGTGCTGCTCAGAACAGTCGCTTTCATGTTGTCATGAAGCAGCTTTAGGTCACTGATGTATTTATCAGGACATCCAATCTTTCAAAGTTCAATCCAAAGGGCACAGCAATTCACTGAGTCAGAGGCTTTAGTTAAATCAATAAAAGCCATTTATAGTGGTCGGTTTTGCTCCCTACACTTCCTTTGCAGCTGCTGTGCAATGAAGATAATATCCACAGTTCTGAGAAATGGGTCGGAAGTTACTCTGTGACTCTGGTAAAATTTCTTCTGACAGGGAGGAAACTGGTTGCAAGGACCCATGCCAGAATGCCTGCAACAGCAAGGAGGGAGATACCATGATAGTTTCCACAGTCTACTTTATCCCCTTTATAAAGAGGATAATAATCAAGGCTTCCCTCATTTCACTGGCAATCTCCTCCTTCATCCGGATTTTAAGAATAAGCAGGCTACGCTGCTGAATTAATTCTGGTCCACCATCTTTAAAGATTTCAGCGGGGATTCCATCTGGACCTGCTGCCTTATTCTTCTTCCTCAGCTTAATGGCATTGGATACCTCATGCAAATTGGGAGGGTCTCCAATCTCATCCCTATATAGTTGTTGGGGGATTTGCTCAAGAACTTCATCTGCAATCATGAAATTACAATTAAGAAGGTCTTCAAAATGTTCTTTCCAGTGAAAATTAATGGCTTCCTTGTCCTTCAAAAGTGTGGTTACATCCTTTGAGCAAAGGGGGATCATGACATGACATGACATGACAAGCTGCCCACAAACAGCCTTAATAGCACTAAAGAAACCACGTGTATTATGGGTATCCACAAAATGTTGGCGTTCTTGTCCTTTCTCAGTCCACCATTTGTTCTTGAGTTCTCTGGTTTTATGTTGGACTTCTGTCTTTGCCTTAGCTTGGGCTTCTCTCATTGTCTTGCAGTTTATATCGTTCTGCCAAACATGAAATGGCATTCTTATTGATGAGCTGCTTGATTTCAACATCATTCTTATCAAACCAGTCCTGATGCTGTCTGGTGTCACAGCCAATGGTTTCCTCAATGGCATTAATGATTACTGCTTCCAGCTGGCTCCAGTGTTCCTCAATTTCTTCCGGAAACTCTGATGGAAACTTTTCTTCTAAAACTGCTAGGAAGTGGTCACACTTAATGAGGTGCTTCAGATCCTGAACCTTCAGCTTGTGCCAGGTCTGTTTCTTTTGCAGCCTCCATTTGGGGGTGATCTTAATTTTCATTGTTGATCGAGTGAGGTGATGATCAAGCCAGCAGTCATCAGCATTTGTCATTGCTCTTGTGAGAAATACTTCACTATGATTTTGAGCACGAACTATGACATAGTCAAGGAGATGCCAGTGCTTTGAACTTGGGTGTCTCCAAGATGTTTTGAACTTGTCCTTTTGTTGAAAAATGGTGTTCATGATGATAAGTTCATATTCAGCACACTTAGTCAGGAGCATAATTCCATTGGAGTTGCTTTTGCCAACTCCTTCTTTCCTGATTGTTCCTTTCCACAGGTCTGAGTCTTGTCCAGTACATGCATTGAAATCCCCCAGAAGAATTCTCTTATCTTTTTTAGGGGTCTCTGATAAAATGGTTTCAGCTCAGAGTAGAAATCTTCCTTTATATCCTCATTGGTGCCCATTGTTGGTGCATAGGTGATCACAATAGTTACCTGTTGGTTTTTAGTGAGCCTCAATCGGAGTGTCATAAGCTGCTCATTGATGCCTACTGGCAGCTCAGAGAGGCACTTTATGAGCTTGTTCTTAATAGCAAAGCCTACTCCATACAATTGAGTTTCATCTAAAGATTTTCTCTTCCAGAAGTATGTGTATCCTCCTTTATCCTCCCCTCCCATCCCCCCCATCCTTCATCAGCTGTTCTAGTTTTGGAGAAGGCAGCAATATTATTGTTAAACAGATTCAATTCATGAGCAATGATAGCTGTATGTTGCTCTGGTTGGTCACTGTCTGAGTTGTCCATCAGGGTATGTACATTCCAGGTCCAAAGTTGAAAAGTTTCTCACATTTTCGACTGCTTGGTTGCCAGACGGTTTCAACAAAAATACCGGACACGACTGACATTACATCACAATCTACATTCCATCTTATTCAGAAAATACGGACATTTATATTTTCTCAATTTGTTTCCCGAGCAGAAAGCTCAAATACTGGACTGTCCGGTTCAAAGCCGGACACCTGCCAGCCCTACTGCTGGGGTGGTGATCCTGCTGGATGCGGCTATCCAGCAAGGAGGAAAAGAGGTATTTTAGGGTACTTTTTCTAGCCCCCTCCCCATGTGGGGTGAGCAGAGTGGGTCCCAAAGAGGATTGTTCAGTCATGGGTGCAGCAGCCAAGATGGTCGACCTGCCTCAGTCCTCAAGCAAGATGACTGAATCACACACCCACTGCCTGTGTGTCAGTCTGTGACGAGGAACTTCTGGATTTCACTGTCCTGTTCCTATCGCCATTCGGCAATCGTCACTGGACTTTTGACTTGTTTGGTGTTGTTTTCTCAAAAACTGGAAGATGCTGTTGCATAAAAGCCTCTCCCAAGCTATTACTCTTTTTTTTTTTTAACACATGGATTTTCTGGAAATACACTAAACAGTAAGGTCCTGCCAACACATGACTTTCAGACTGATAAAAACCTCCTGCTGACTGCATTGCTTTGTGTTTGTGTGTGGGGGAGGAGCAGTTGTCTTCTAAGTCACTTTGTTACTGATGATTTGTAAATGATTCTCTGAAGCTTTGTAATTGTTTCAGCTGCTTTGCCTTTTAAATGCAACTCATTGTAATCTTTGTAAAACCTTAGAACTTTGTAGGTCTCAGCAACTTTGCTTTATAAGTTCAGAAATTTACTGTAAGCTTGGAAATTGTTGAGCCTTGCAACTTTGTAATCTTTGTAACTCTCAGCCACTTTGCTTGTGATTTGCTCTAAACTGCAGTCTCCCCTGAGATATGAATGTGCATGTGTGAGTGGAGACTATTGTGTGTTTGGGATTAGAAATTGCAAGGCTGAGCACATGGATCCAGGTGATGAGTCATCAGACCAATTAGGGAGACTGTTGCTCTGCTGGATCAAGGGAATGATCTGAGCATGCTCCCTGGTGACCAATGTGGATGAGTCACAGGGATTGTACAAAGGCAATAAAAGAGCCAGTTGGCAGAAACCCTCTCTCTGAGAAGATCCTCTTTCTGCAGCCAGTTTCTTTCCTAACCAACTCCCCAGCCACAATCAGCAGACAGACCCTCCAGAATCTACATGCCTTGGCTCCTTCTGCAACCTTTATATATGCCTGTGTAAGTGCCTGAGGGCAGGAATGAATGTGTGTGGATGAGTGAATGAATGTGTGTGTGTTTGTTTTTGTGTGAGAGAGAGATAGCTGGTTCCCCTTTTGTTTAAACCTTTAGTGGCAGCTCTACCCTCTTTAGTTTAACCATATAGTGCATCTAGTGGAGTGTTAATTCCTCAATCAATAAACCCATTGGGTGGTCTGGGTAACCCTGGGTGGTCTCAAGTGGGAATTTTTTGAATAACAGATGCCCTGTGCAGAACTTCTTTAAAATGGGGGTACTGGTGCCACCAGTCCTTGTCAGATAGAGGGCTTGAAACCAATGGCATGGACACCATGATGATTGGAGATCCTCTAACTGCTGCAGCCTTCATCCACCTTCACAGTTGCAGTAACATTACACAACAGTTTTACCTCCATTGGGCAAGTTATCCTCTGTCTAATCTGCAGTTCAGGACTTCTTGGATCACACTTTGTCTGGAACCTCACCCTTGACTGTTTTGCCATGGGTGACCCGAAAGGAATATATGACTCCAGGCAAGACAATCGTCCTCCTGTCCTAGGTCATATTACAAAATCCTGCACTCCATTTTGTAGGGCACAAACCAAATCCCTGTGTCTCAGTCCCCTACCTGAGGTCACAACTGCCTCCTTCACCCAAACTCCCTCCCAGACCTCACTCTCCCTCCTGCACCCCAATCCCAAGCTCCCTTCTGCAGCCAACCTCCATCGCAGACCCGTCACCTCCTTCATTAATATAATGGAAGAGCGCTGCTCTCGACCACCTTCCAAAATCTTGGATTGCCTCCCTGCCAAAAATTATTGCTCTCCCCCCCCCCATTACAGATGGATAATTGCTAATATAGTTCCTGTTTTTAAGAAAGAGAAAAGTGATCCAGGAAACTATAGGCCTGTTAGCTAGACCTCAGTTGTATGCAAGAGCTCAAAAGAAATTTTGAAAGACACATTATTTAAGACGTAGAGGTGAAGGGTAACTGGGATAAAATACAACATGATTTTACAAAAGGTAGATCATCCCAGATCGTTCTTTGAGAAAACAGCTAATTTTTTTAGGCCAAGATGCGGCTGATCGAATCTACCTGATTTCAGTAAGAAATTTGGTATGATTTTACATGGGAAGTTATTAGTTAAATTAGAGAAGGGATCATTCTGAAAATCAAGAGGTGGACAAGGAATTGGTTAAAGGAGAGACTATAATGTGTCACACTGAAAGGTGAACTGTCATGCTGAAGGGAAGTTACAGCTTAGTGCCTCAGGGATGGGTCTTAACATCAGTCTTAAAATTTTCATATCTGACTTTGGACAAAAAGTGGGAGAGTGCTAATAAAATTTGCAGATGACACAAAGTTGGGAAGTATTGTCAATACAGGGGAGGACCAGAATATCGAACAAGATGATCTGGATCAGTGATTCTCAACCTTTTTTATAAAGTACCCCTTTTTTTAAAACAAAATATAAGTACCCCCAGTAACTACAGTTTTCAGACACACAATTTTTTTCTAGTCTCTACTGTAATCAAACGGGGATGATATAAAGAGCAAAATTAAAACTTATATTTGTGCTACAAATGTTTATCCACCAGGGTAATACAATTAAGATTTATTTCATTTTACTATACTATCTTAATTTAATTTCAGAGAGAAGTCTGTAATTCAGAATAGTTGAATTTTAGTGTAATTTTAATATGGCACTGGGCTCATAGAGAATTATCTCTAAATAGCTTTTATTTTTACTACATTTAATAACATTTTTAAAGTAGTGACCTACTCTTTGTTTTTTTAAAAATGTTATAACAAATATCATATCAGATTGCACTGTGCTTTCAATAGTATATGCTCCAATTCTGCAATTACTTAAACATGTGCTTATCATTGTAGATGTGAGCAGTCCCACTGAAATCAGGAGGTTGCTCCTGTGTGCATAGTTAATCATCTGTTTAAATGTTCACAAGATCAGGGACACACTGCATATTTGGAATGAGAAAAGGCTGGAAATCACATTGTAGTCATGTGATTGCATGACTTTTCTTTTGCGCACATGCAGTTCATTGAGTTTAAGGCCACAAGGGACCATTAGATCATCTGGCATCACCTCCTGCAAAATACAGGCCATTAAATCCCACCCATTTATTCTTGTATTGAACCCAACAACTGTTTATCCCAATTAAGTTAATGGTAGTTTGTACCTTCATTAGGGAAGAATGGACCCTTATAAAACTGAGCTCTCTAAATAGAAAATTAGGTTCTCCATCCATGCATGCACACATAAATGCACTTTCTGTCAGCGTGTTACATCTGGTCAGGATAGAACACAGGTTTATGGAATTTTATTGCAAAAGTGTTTGGAGCATGTACCACTTGCTACTTGAAACCTGACTTTCTCAGGGATGGTATTGCAGAAAGTAATGATTTTTAAGTAACATGCTGCCTGAATTTGCTATGTTTCATCAGTATTCAGCCAGAGTCAGACTTACTATCCCTCTCTGCATTTACTGTATGCAGAAAATATTTTTCCATGTAGAATCATGGGACCAATCCCAACTAAATTATCTCAGCCAGGGCTTTGTCAAGCCAGAACATAAAAACATCTTGGGATGGAGGTTCCACCACCTCCCTAGGTAACCCATTCCAGTGCTTCACCGCTCTTCTAGTCAAATAGTTGTTCATAATATCCAACCTAGACCTCCCCCACTATAACTTGAGACCACTGGTCCTTGTTCTGTCATCTGTCACTACTGAGAACAGCCTCTCTGCATTGTCTTTGGAACCCCCTTTCAGGTAGTTGAAGGCTGCTATCTACAGATGTAGTCACCTCATCTCAAAAAATATATATATTGGCATTGGAAAAGGTTAAGAAAAGGGCGACAAAAATGATTAGGGGTTTGGAACTGGTCCCATATGAAAAGAGATTAAAAAGACTTGGACTTTTCAGCTTAGAAAAGAAGCAACTAAGGGGGGATATGATAGAGGTCTATAAAATCATGACTGGTGTAGAAAAAGTGAATAAGGAAAAGTTTTTTTACTTATTCCCACAATATAAGAACTAGAGGTCACTAAATGAAATTAATAGCGAGCAGGTTAAAAACAAGCAAAGGGAAGTTTTTCTTCACTCAGTGCACAGTTAACCTGTGGAACTCCTTGCCAGAGGATATGGTAAAGGCTAGGACTTTAACAGGGTTCAAAAAAGATCGATAGATTAATGGAAGTTAGGTCCATCAATGGCTATTAGCCAGGATGGATAGGAATAGTGTCCCTAGCCTGTTTCTCTGGAGGTGGGTGACAGCAGAGGGATCACGTGAGGATTACCTGTTGTGTTCCCTCCCTCTGGAGCATCTCGTATTGGCCACTGTTGGCGGATGGGATACTGGGCTAGATGGACCCTTGGTCTGACCCAATATGTTCTTATTTTTTATCACATCCTCCCCCCCTTCTTTTCTATAGACAAAATAAGCCCAAATCACTCAGCCTCTCCTTAGAGAAGTAGGGGTATGTCTACACTACAAAGTTAATTCAACCTAACAGCCATTAGTTCGAATTAACTTTAATAGGGGCTACACATACAAACTGCTAGTTTGAATTTAAATCGAACTAGTGGAGCGCTTAATTTAAACTAGGTAAACCTCTTTCTACGAGGAGTAATGCCTAGTTCAAATTAAGTAGTTTGAATTAAGGGCTGTGTAGCCACTTAATTCGAACTAGTGGGAGTCTAGCCCTTCTCAGATTGCCTTGGTGGCCACTCTGGGCCAAACCAGGGAAACTCTTCTGCCCCGCTCCTGGCCCCGGAGCCCTTAAAGGGGCACGGTCTGGCTACAGTGCTTGTGCCAGTTGCAAGCCTGCCAGCACCCAGCCAGCAGACCCTGCACCTGGCACGGCCTGAGCCAGCCACCCGCTGTCACCCAGCCCTCTGCCTCTTCCCAGGACCAGGCTGGCAGCTCCCAGGAGCCTGCCCGGGGCCGCAAGAGGTGGGCACCCGCCTGGTCTAGTGCGGAGATCGTGGACCTCATCCAGGTTTGGGGGGAGACCTCCAACGTCCACGACCTCCGCACTAGGCACAGGAATGCGGCCGTCTAGGGCAGGATAGCTGCCAGCCTGGCCACCAAAGGCCACATGCAAACCCAGGAGCAGGTTTGCGTGAAAATCAAGTTGGTCCAGTGAAACCCCCGACCCTGAGCCCTGAGCTTAGAATGGCCGTACTGGGTCAGACCAAAGGTCCATCTAGCCCAGTAGCTTGTCTGCTGACAGCGGCCAACACCACGTACCCCGGAAGGGATGGACCAAAGACAGTGACCAAGCAATTTGTCTCATGCCATCCCTCTCCAGCCTTCCACAAACAGAGGCCAGGGACACCACTCCTACCCCCTGGCTAATAGCACTCCATGGACCCAACCTCCTTTAATTTATATAACTTCTCTTTAAACTCTGTTATAGTTCTAGCCTTCACAGCCTCCTGTGGCAAGGAGTTCCACTGGTTGACTATGCGCTGTGTGAAGAACTTTCTTGTATTAGTTTTAAGCCTGCTACCCATTCATTTAATTTGGTGTCCTCTAGTCCTTCTATTATGGGAACTAATGAAGAACAGTTCTTTATTCACCCCCTCCACACCACTCATGATTTTATAGACCTCTATCATATCCCTCCTCAATCTCCTCTTTTCTAAGCTTTAGCCTCTCTTCATATGGGACCTGTTCCAAACCCCTAATCATTTTAGTTGCCTTTTTCTGAACCCTTTCCAAGGCCAAAATACCTTTTTTGAGGTGAGGAGACCACATCTGTACACAGTACTGAAGATATGGCATACCATAGTTTTATACTTCCCCTCCTCCTTCTTCCCGTGGCTTCCCCTTTCTAGCTCCCTCCTCCCAGGTTTCCCCCTCCCCTCTTCCACCTCCTCTCTTCCCCTCTCCCACCTCCTTTTCCCAGTCTCCCCATAGGTTAATCCCCCCCCGCCCCCAGTTTTGTTAAATAAAGAGAGTTTCTGTTTTTGAACACACGTGTCCTTTATTTTTTACATCAGGAAGGGGGGCTATGGAGGTGTAAGTGAAAGGAGGTGAGGGAGGAATGGGGCACGAGCCCCCAATGGGGAGGACTGGGGTGGCTCTGCGGGCTCCTTGGGGCGGAAACTCTCCTGCAGGGCCTCCTGGATCCTGACAGCTTCCCGATTGACCCCCCCCGGATGGCAGCCTGCGGCAAGTGCAGCCGGGCTGATGGCCGAGCGCTGCGATGTGCCGAGTGCAGGCACTCAGGGAACTCCAAGACAGGACTGCTTTGCTGTCCCTCATCGAGGTAGACAAGCAAGCGGGGAACCCTGAGAACTGTCTGTCCGGGATGGGGGTTGGGTCCCTTTAAGCGCAGTCCTCGGCTAGCCTGAGGCAGCAACTCCACACTCTAAGTCCTAACCTGATGCCCTGCTGGCACTGGTTCCGGCCAGCCTTAATTTTGGTTCAGGGTCCATTCAATGTGGACATGCTAGTTCGAATTAGCAAAATGCTAATTCGATTTAGTTTTTAGGTCTAGATGCAGTAGTTCGAATTAGCTTATTTTGAATTAACTAATTCGAATTAAGTTAGTTTGAATTAGTGCTGGAGTGTAGACGTACCTTAAGCGAGTATTTGACTACTTGACTACCTGATATGCATAAGCTTATTGGGTAGTTGAGTGGAGTACTCAGCTACTCACTTCAACCCTCCTCCCCCTCGCTCCCTCTGTTCACAGTGGCCTGGGCTGGCTACGGGCAGGAGCTGCTCAGGCAGTAGTCCCGGCCACTGTGTACAGGGGCTGCTACCAGAGCAACCTCTGTTTGTGGCAGTTAAGGGTGGTTGCAGACAGGGGCTGCTACTGGAGCAGCCTCTGCCCATGGCCAACTCAGGCCACTGCAAATAGGGGCTGCTGGACCTGACGTGAGCCAGGAACAAGCAGTCTCAGCTCTTGCCAGTCTGGGACCACTGCAGCTCTGCATTTTAAATGTACTAAGAGCTGCCTTTATCAACTACATAATTAGCCAAATAACTGCTCTTTAACATCCTTACCTTTCATAAGTCATGTGCTCCAGCTCCTTCATCGTTTTTGTTGCCCTTCACTGGACTTTCTCCAGTGCATCCAGATCCTCTCTGTAATAGGATGCCCAGAATTGGATGCAATATGCTAGATGTTGCCTCACCAGTGCTGAAAAAAGGAGATTAATCTTTTCCCTACATCTTCTGGCAATGCTCTTACTAATGCATCCCAATATGCCATTGGCCTTCTTGGCTACAAGGGCTAACTGTTGATGCATATCCAGCTTCTCATCCACTGTAATCTCCGAGTCCTTTTCTGCAGAACTGCTGTTTAGCCAGTCACTCCCCAGCCTGTAGCAGTGCTTGGGATTCTTCCATCCCAAGTTCAGGTCTCCACACTAGTCTTTGATGAACCTCATCAGATTCCTTTGGCCCTAATCTTCTAATTTTTCTAGGTCACTCTGGACCGTGTCTCTACCCTCCATGTATCTACCTCCTACCCTAGCTTAATGTTATTCATGAACTTGCTGAGGGTGCAATCCATCCCCTCATCCAGGACATTAATAAAGATGTTGAAGAAAACAGCTCCAAGAACTGACCCTTGGGGCACTCCGTTTGATACTGACTGCCAGCCTGACATTGAGCCGTTGATCACTACCCATTGAGCCTGACAGTCTAGTCAGCTTTCTATACATCTTACGGTGCATTTATCCAATCCATACTTCTTTAACTTGCTGGTAAGAATACTGTGGGAGACTGTATCAAAAGCTTTGCTAAAGTCAAGGTATAGCACATCCACTGACTTCTCCATATCCACAGAGCCTGTTACTTCATATTAAAAGGGAATCAAGTTGATTCAGGCATGACTTGCCCTTGGTGAATCTATGTTGCTTATTCCTGATCATTTTCCTCTCTTCCAAGTGCTTCAAAATGGATCTCCCCCACTACCCCTGATTTTCTGTGGCATGAGGTGAGCCTTCCCAGTGTATAGTTCTCTGGAGTCTTCTTTTTCCCATTTTTAAGGATGAATACTATGTTTGCCTTTTTCCAGTCATTTGAGACCTCCCCCAATTGCCATGAGTTTTAAATATAATGGCCAATGGCTCTGTAGTCACATCAGCCAACTCCCTCAGCATCCTCCGATGCTTTGGAACCGGTCCCATGGATTTGTGCATGTCCAGCTTTTCTTACTGTGTAACAGCTAAGAGTTGTTGGGGGTTACATGATTATTAAAATAAATTCTAACATCCCTACTTTATTAATCCTTATCTTCATGGCAGTCTAGTTATGATAGCTATTAAGTAAGTCATTTTAGTGTTATTAAAGAGAGAATCCAAACTAAAAACAAGTTGAGAAAAAGAAATGGTGAAGAGATTGCTGTTACTGTTTGTTCCTCAAAGATTTAAAGTGTCATATTATTATACAGTAGCAATAACATTTGTTCATCTCCTGGGGAATATATAGGAATTGCTATGTCCTCTAGTGATTAAATAAAATTTGTATTAGTTTGTTTTTATATACAAATAGAGCAATACAGACAAATGAAAACTAAACCAAAGGCATTTTATATGTTTTTTTAAATATAAAAAGGTAAATGACTTATTGCTTGTATATATTACCAAATATCTCACATTTCACAGGATAGCCAATTAAAATATGCGATTATTCAACTTCACAACTTGTTAAAGCTTCAAGACCAGGCAATATTACACAGAAATAAGATGTTGGGCTGTGTGTATACGTGGGGAAGGGAGGAATAACATTGTTTTTTAAAAAAGGAGAGAGGGCAGAAAGAGGGATGGGAAAGTAGAGAGGACAGGTGGAATGAAAGTCTGACATTCCTTGAGCTATCTTAACATCCTTTACACAAATGTATCAAAAAGTGGGATCCAAATTTGTTACAGCTCATGTAATTGCTCTCTACATCTGCAAGCTGCTATTTCTTTAGATGCTAACTGGGGCAGTTTCATGTAACCAAAGGCATTTTTAATGTGAGTTTTGGTAATGTAATATTTGTTGTGTTTTTATGTAAAATATGTAAAAGCCCTCTTTTGACATTTGGCTAATTTATTTTTCAGTTGTTCTCCAGGTGTGCAGCCTAGTCCTTTATCCAATCAAGTTCATCGAGACAGTCAGCTTGAAAATATACCATGAGTTCAACTGGGGCTATGGCTTGGCTTGGGGTGCAACTATATTTTCATTTGGGGGTGCCCTCCTTTATTGCCTGAACCCTAAGAACTATGAAGACTACTACTAGAACTACTTTCATTGGAGAAAAAGAATAAAAAATAACAACAGGATTACTCCATCTTTTCTAACTCACTGTTTTTTAGAATTCTTGTGGAGCACTAAGCAATCTGCTCTTGATTTAATAGCCTTTGCCTTTTGGCTGCAAACACACTAGCTTTTACATCCATTTAAGATAACTGCGAAAATTAAGATTGCTGATCTTACACAGGCAAATGTTGCAAGCTACTGATACATAATGTCATTTTGCTTGACAACAAGCAAAGGATCTACATGACAGCGATCATTGTGAGGAAAGTTGTTGGAATGAAAATGTAATGCCTGCATCTACCGTCGCCTGCAGGGGAGCAGCTGACATAAGCTCTATTTACAAGTTTCCTTGTATCATGGAGGATACAGATGTCATGAGGAGCAGGCGGTGCCATCTTATATCAATAAGTGGTGTAGGATCCTGTTTACTTGCTAGAAAAAGCTCGTGGAATTAGTTGCAAATGACCATGAGTTGGGAGCAGTGAATGTAAATGATCAATGACTTTCCTGATGTCTGCATTGGACAGTCTGCTGAAAAAATATGGGAGTTTATGTATTGGCAATCCACATCTTCCTGTCAACTGTGAAAGATCCTGCAAGGGAAGTCAAAATCTGGAGACACATGCTTTTAATTATATAGCTGGAAGTTTTCTCAGCTCTGAGTATTGTGGGGTTGGGTGAAGATTAAGAGGGGGCCTTGAATTGCCCTGAGCCAAATAAAATGCATGCATGAGCTGCATTTGTCACCATGCCCTTTTAATTTCTAAACTGTATGGTAAAAATACATAAATAACAAGTCCAGCTATTTTTATAGAAGGCATTGGTTAGTATAAATGAATATATATAAAATATAAACATCTGCACAGAGGAAGAAACACATTATTATATCTCAGAATAATAATATTTGCTGTGGTGCAGCGGTTAAAGCACTAACTTTATATGCCTCCTTAAGAGTCTTGGACTGCTATCTCCATTTGGGTCAATAATACAAAATAAACATGAAATTGGTTGCTCTCTCTATATGCCCTTATACATGCTCTATTTTAATGGGAAATGTCTAAAAGTTCATATAAAGTTGAAGTGGAATTGGATTAAATCTTAAATAAGTAGTTATGTGGTACTTATTAAAAGTATTTATTTTTTAAAAAGCTGTTTAATGGTGAGAGACTGCCACTTTCTAAAAATCCAGTTAGTTTGTCTCTAATTGAAAGAATGTAGCTGAGATCTAGTTATGTACAGTATAAAAATGTTATCAGCATAGTCTGTAAACTCAATTATTTGTTTATCTCTGAGTGTAAAGGGTTGGTTGACATGTGTCTAATTACTACTTGCTGAATGTTTCCTACTTAAGTTGTTTCCAGACGCTATACAAATGAAATGAGACCCAAGTTTGGAATTTTTAAATTGACTTACATAGCAGCATAACTTTTATTTTTGTTTAATATTTGCTTATTTGGGTACTTTGAATTAATTGTGAACCTATTTTTATACCGTTCTAATACACAACTTTAGAAGTTATTTTTGTTAATGGAGAAATTTAAAATATATCCTAGTTGGGCCTCTGTAAGAACAGGGATTTTGAAGCTGTAAAAATGCTTTCATAGTTTTGATGTATTGCTGGGTCCATAAAAGGACTGCAGAATTATTTTACATTAGGACCTCATCCTATAGTATTAAATGTACTCGCCACATTTGCAGAAAGAAGCTTTTCAGCAATGGGTATAGAAGAAGTATAAACCTGCTTGTAGTTTGTTCCTTTTACATTTTCTCTGTCAGAAAAGACCCAGTTCTTAACAAACCTTGGCCTCTCTGGGATACAGTGTTCAATATCACAAGAGAACAGTCAGCATCAGCACTCTTCCGTGGATCAGTGATGTTTAGCTAGACTAGGATGACAAAGCAAAATGATAGCTTCACTTAAGTGTTTTTGTGCAGCCTGCTGGAGGACGAGAATAAAAGGGCATGAGGGGAAGGAAGGAGGAGTTTCACTTTATCTCTCAGGCATTTGAGAATATTTGGAACGCTGCATTTTTTCCTCAGAGTGACTTAATGCTGAGGTCTGGAATGTGGTTAAATCTTTCTGGACTACAGCATGACACTGCTCTTATTTAGCAGAATGAGAAACATTGTGTGATAGAATAAGAATTAGGCCAATTTTTAAGAAGTCTACTGTGAGTGGATCTCTATTCCTTTCTAGTGCTTTGGAGCTGACTGTTACACAACACTTTGATTAGTACAAGGAGAAAAAGTCATAAAATGATAGACCTATGTCATATCTACTAATCTTAATAAATTCCCTCTTTCTCTTTCTGTGAGAGAACTATTCAGTGGACTAAAGTATATACACATAAGTTGTATATACGCTGGAAAACACAGAAATCATAACATAAAAGACCTCCAGGCAAAAATTGTCGAACTTGATTGCCTAAAGTTAGGATCCTATATCCATATTTAGGCATCAAAAGTCAGGGCCTGATTTTCAGAGGTTCGGAATACCTGTGACTTCCATTGAAGATAATGGAATATATAGGTGATCACCACATAATCACCTAGTCAGTTCACTGCCATTGCAGAGGTATTGGGCACTGGTGACACACAAAAGTTTTAAGTTTCCTGAGGACTGAAATATTTTGATCTAGCTCGGGAGCATCTGAGTGGAATTTCTTAGCCTATGTTATATTGGTCAGTCAGATGATCTAATGGTTCCTTCTGACCTTAAATTCTGTAAAACTAGAAGGATTTGTATGTGGGAAACATCTCAGAATCAGGCCCTTTATATTTAAGTGCCTGAATGTGGAACTAGGCACCTAATTTTAACTTATGCTGCTGTTTTATTTTTTTCTAACATGGCCAAGATTGCCAAATATTGTATGTTTTGGCACTAAACTAAAAGTAAATACAATGTAAAGCTGAAATATTTTTTCTACCCATAGAATAAAACACTCCTGTGTTGGAGTGTATATACAACAAACTTATCATTTTTATATATTATTCTTGTATCATGCCTTTATCACGTCAATTGTATTTGGCTCTCTCTCACTAGCAAGATAATTTTTCACACCACAAACCCATAGTTTCTCTTCCAAATATATATATAGAGAATTTGCAAGCAGGACTGATTATTTTTATTTTTTAAGCTTAAAGTATACTATCTGACAAATACCAACCCAGTTTTTCAATTTCGTAACACAACCACGTTTAGCTTTTGTAAGTTCAACATGTAAATTTTAAAGACATAAATATAGAGACCTATGTGTGTGAAATATAAATGATATATGGATTAGCATGTAATTGTATATTAAACATGCAATGATCTAACTGGTAAGTGAAGTCTAATCCTATGGCTAGCAATGTAATTTATTCAGACTGTATTTTTGTACAGAACAGTGCACACTAACCTATTGCCTCTGTGTCCTCTATAATGCCTAAAACTGTGCCTAGAGATATCATTTGTCTTTATGAATCAATCAACTAAACACTTCATGCTGTTGATGGTATTAGTTTCTCTAATGTTGTTCTCTATTTATTTTTGAAAAGTGTATGGTATGTTTATTAAATGAATCCATCAAAATGTGGTTCATTTTTAATGGTCATGGTTAGGGGGAAAAGACACATTTTTTATCTAAACTGTTTTAAGTTTGCAGTTTTATTATAATTTCTGCATCTCACATCTTTTGTAGCTTACATGAAGTTATATGTGAAAAAGTAACTAAAATAAAAAAGATTACACTAACAAAATGCATTTGTTTTGCCCTGTGTACAATTTTTAAACATTGAAAAGTTCTGCTGCTGTGGTTTTTTTTAAGGGAGCATAAGAAACAACTTTGTGTTTACTTCAATGACTTTATCTGGCACTTGGATACCACAATAAGGACATGTTATTAAAAATATAATCACGTTCTGCCCTAGATAGTGTACTGTGGGATTGGCTGTGGTATATCTTCCAGCATTATAATGTCTTTATGTAATATATTGTAGTATTTGAATGACAGAGCCCTTTAACTTGTAAAATTATGAAATAGTGTTTTGGCATTCAGGATGTACCACTCCCAACTACTTCAATGGTAAACTAATCTGATATAGTCAATATTTTTTACGTATTTACGATTATACAGTGTTCTTTCGTTTGAGCTTGAAGTATGGGTTACTGCTTATCAATCCCTTCCTCATATTTGTGAGCTGAGATCTACTTGAATCTACTCCACGTGGAAATGTTCTTATTTCAAGTTGCAAATACAATGTAGCATGCTACAGTAAACTTCCGATAATCCGGCACCTTTAGGACCCAGGGGGTGCTGGATTATCAGATATGCCGGACTATCGGAAGGGGGGGCTATGAGGGATCTGGGGTGGGGTTGGGGGGATGCCACCCCAGACCCCTCATAGCCTCCCCTTCCGATAGTCTGGCTCTGCCCCAGGCATCCCTGATTCAGCCCCTGCTGGTCAGTTTCAGCAGCGGCTGAATCGGGGACGCCTGCAGCAGAGCAGCTGGAGTGCTGCCTGGTTGGTCCAGTAGCGCCGACCCGTGGCGCAGCGATACCAACCCAGCAGCACCCCAGGTGCTCTTGGGGACGCCCAGGGCAGAGCAGCTGGGGTGCTGCTGGGTTGGTCCCGCAGCGCTGCTCCTCGGTGCTACTGGACCAACCCGGCAGCACCCCAGCTTCTCTGCCCCAGGTGTCCCCAAGTCAGCCACTGCTAATACTGATCAGCGGCTGACTCCAGGAAGAGTGAGTACCGAGACCCCATTAATAAACATGTTATTTGGAAGAAATAAGGTTCTTGTCCAAATAGGTAAACACCGGGTGTTAGCACTGTGTTATCACACATCTTGCCACTACAGTTTGCATTGGTGTCCACAAACTTGCCTCTTTATTTGGCCACAGTCTGCATAGCAATGGAATAGTATTCTTTGTATCCTTACTCCATTGCTATGCAGGCCTTGGCTGACCAAAGTGTTGATATATTTGCTTGCTCCTTGTGGAGGACACACTGTGAGTACATGTGCCGTTTGGGAAGCCTATTCTCACAAAGCAAGCAGTTATTTTGGATACCTTGGTTATGCTCCACATCCTATGGGCAAAGAACAGTCCTAATGACATTCAGCAGGCTTCACTGCAGCAATGGTTCCCTTGGGTTCTGTAAAAGTCTGGGGTAGCCAGCTTCTGCATGTCCACAACAGCCTATTTCTGGAGTGGCATGGTCTCCCTGAAGTGTGTCCTGGCATGGATGGCGGTGGCGGTGGGTTTATGCAAGCTCTTTATATAGCTACACAAAGATGTGTTTTTCCTAATGCCAAAGTTCTGGGTCCACTTCAGATAAATTCAGACCCTCGTGACAACCACATCCCACTGGTCTGTACTTGTGGCCCTGCTTCAGAAGCTCCAGTCTAGAAGGAGAATCCACAGATATGTCAGCACATATTAGGGGCACCAATTGTTCCAGGGTTGCACCTCTGCACCGAGGCCCGCTGCTTCAAAGGACAGAAACTGCTGCTGAAATGTTGACCAATGTCTCTCTGATGCTCTTTCTGCCCTGCCATAACAATGATGCTGTGAGCAACAAAGCTATTGTACCTTTGCTAGATCAATAGCTGTCCTCTAGCAGGACCAGACAAAGCAGGGACAGAACTGGAAATGCCTCAGCTGGGTTTGTTTGTGGAGTAGGAACACTTCTGTACAGGATCCCAGGGCAAGCAGACAAATCATCCCACAAAACAACACAATACTATGACCCATATCCCATAGTAGCTCCGACTAGCAAGGGGTTAAGAACCTTAGAAATCTCAGTGATAGCTGTGTTAACACAATGCCCATGAGAAAGTTACATCACGGATATAATAGTGATAGAGATGTAGCTGTGTTAGTCTGGTGTAGCTGAAACAAAAAACAGGACTATGTAGCACTTTAAAGACTAACAAAATCAAATCAAATTTGATTTGTCCTTTTCATATGTGTTCATTTTTTTTATTGTATCCTTTGGTATATATGGTTGTGCCAATTTTCTTCCACTATTTGATTTGAGGAAGTGGGTCTGGCCCACGAAAGCTCATCACCTAATAAACCATCTTGTTAGTCTATAAAGTGCTACATAGTCCTGTTTTTTGTTTCAATCACAGCTATAAGACATTCATACTGCTGCAGCATGAACTTAGCTTGGCAATTGCAGGTCAAAGGCATAGATACTTGGAGCAAGGTACACTATGCAGTAGTGGCATAGCCTGAGTAACTGTTCTCCCAGGCAAGAAAGTGGTGGAGAAACTGGCCTTCAATAATTTGCTTTTATGGAGTATGACTGGATAGATGAGCTTGTGAGCACATGAAAGTGTGTCAATGAAGTGGTCAGAAAATAATTCAGAAAAGAAAATGGCCAATAAAGAAGGAGACTTTGGAGACCTTGAATTTTAGGAGAGAGGTACTGAGGGGTATTAGGAAGGTAATAGTAGTACAAAAATAACATGTGCCACTAGAGTGCACAATGTCAACAAGGAAACAGAAGGTGTGCACAGGTTTCATCCTGTAAGGTGCAAAACACTGGCCATAGTGCGGCCTTGCTACTCCAGAGGAGTGATGAAAAATGCCCTTCAGAGTTATTTTAAATAAAATTATTTGTCACTTCCAAAAACTTATTTCCGTATGTTTCGTGAGTACTTCCCCACCATATGTTTCCATGATGTGGAAATGATTACATTCTGACCAAGTAGTATATATGAAAGTGTTGTTTTGTGGCTCTTATTTCATTTCTCCCATTGTCCTCCATATTTGCTGAAAGACAACAGAGACTTTTTTCAAACACAAATCAGCTTCAAAGTGGCTGCTGGAAATTAAAAGGGGGCTGAGGTTTAACAGGATCCTGCGTTATCTCCCATGGGAGTACTACATATTCATCTAGTAGCTGTAACCAATGTTTGGACCTGGTAAGGGGGGCATTCTGATACAGATGTGCCAGTATGTTTGACAAATTGTATAGTGTCAGGAGGATGAGGTAATTCATTGGGGTGGGGAAGGGAGGCGACATGGGATAGGTTCAGGGATTTGTTAGGACAAACATTTGAATATTTATTGAACAAAATCTATAATGAGTGAATAAGTTCTCAAATGTCAGTGTAAGCATCCAAAAGAACTTTCCCTTCCTACAAACTATTATAATTATGCCCCCCACCCTTCTCTCCTATTTTATATTGTGCCTTCTTTTATCACTCATTTTCCTCTCCCCCAGTAGGGCCAATGCAGAGTGTATACTGCTTTGGTAGTGAAAAGGGCCAGAAGGGCCACAGTGTCACCATCAGGGAAAAATCCCCATCCCTCAAAGGCAGAGAGGTAGCACAACTGACTCTACACCATCCATTATCCTTCCAGCCTCCAACAAATGGCATGTGCTCAGGACGAGGGGTATAGCATGCTCCTGATCTTGGCTACTGTAATGTATTCCAGGGCAGGTGCAGGGATTGTGTGTTGAAAGAAGTGTATTGGGACTGGCACTCAGGATATCTAGGTTCACCTTTTGGCTCTACAACAGACTGCTGGGTTGATCTTGGGAGAATCACTTAATCGCTCCATGCCTTAGGTTCCCCAGCTGCAGAGTGAAAGAATAATGGCATTTTCCAACACCCTGAGTGTGTTGTGAGGATGAATACATTAATCTGTTTGAAACACTTAAGTCTTGTCTAAATCAATACATTTACACCTGTACTACCCCCTCCGTGAGATTCAAATCTATTCTCTTTTGGTTCTAATGCCATGACTGACACTGTATTATCTGAGCATCTTTCAATAGTGCAGCAAACAATGAGACTAACAGCTGTTATATGTTTGTTCTCTTCCTCTCCCAGAGGGAGAATAGTGTGCAGTGGAGTGCCTTGTTATAGGAGTTTTTATTTCCATGTTGCTGTATATTTATGGTAGAGAAAACAAAGTTTTTTTAAAAAGCACCTTGCACTTAGAGTGGCAAGTGGTGATTTTTTTTATACACCTTAGTTTCTGTTGACATTCATGCTACAGTTTTGGGCTGATGCCCAAAAATTTTCCATCTCTGCATCATCAGTGTTAAACTATTTGAAACTGGGACAAGCCATAAAATGAAAATTAATTTTACATTAGTGCAGTGCATCTACATTTTGCTTGCACTGGTGTAGCTACATTGGCTACAAAAATCCATGCAATGGATAAGGCCTCAGATATCATGATGACTTGTGTGTGTAACACTGGGTGACTGTACAGGCCACACTGAAGATGCTACACTTTGGACAGACTGCATGAGAGCAGGCAATTCCCAAACTGGTGGCTTATTTGCTAATAAGCTTCACCAAGCCAGTAACAAAACATCTTATGTAATACCACCAGTTTCCTTTAAATATTCCGTCCTTTGATACCCATCTTGACCACCAGGTCTAATATAGTGAGTGGATATTGAAAACAGATTCATCATATGTTAGGCCCAGCTGTCCCAAAGGACTGGACACTAATCCCAGGTCAGTATGAGTCAAAAATGTTACCCACCAATGAGTCGGATGCCAGCCCTTTAGTAACTACTACTGAAGATTTTATCAATAAAAGGAAAAAGAAGGAACAGAGTTGCAGTATTTATTTTTTATTTGAAATATTTTTATCCCACCTCTCTATTTAAAATATTGGAAGTGTCTTACTAAATTTTTAAAACACTCTCTCTCTCTCTCTCTATATATATATATATACACACACTAAAATACGAGACCCCAGTAAAAGCATGGGTAAAAAGGGTGGCTTTAGCCTGGCTCTGAACAGTGCCAATGTTGGCTCCAGGCAAATGTCCCAGGGAAGAGAATTTCATAGCTTGGGGGCAAAAGCTGACAAGGCCCTGCTCTGTGTAGATGTAAACCATATCTCCATAAGTGATGGGACATGAGGTCAGCTGTGGCGCATCTGCTACAATTCCCAGGCAGGTTCATATGGGAGGAGACGGTCCTTCAAATACCCCCGTCCTAACCCATTTAAGGCTTTATAGGTCATAACCAAGACCTTGAATTGAGTCTGGAAACATACTGAAAGCCAGGGCAGCTGCCGGAGCACCTACATGATGTGCTCCGTATAACAAGTGCTGGTTAAAACTCGAGCAGCTACATTCTGGACCAGTTGAAGCTTGTGAAGATTCTTCAAAGGCAGCCCCACGTACAGTGCATTACAATAATCCAATCGGGATGCGACAAGAGCATGAATCACCGTAGCCAGGTCATTCTTATTCAGGAAGGGTTGCAGCTGGTGGATCAGCCAAAGCTGCCTGAAAGCACTCCTGGCCACTGAGTAAATCTGGTTCTCAAATATTAAAAAAGGGTCCAGGAGGATTTCCAAGCTGTGTACCTGTTCTTTCAGGGGAAGTATGACCCCATCCAGAACAGGTAACACACCACATTCCCAGACAGATGGCTTCCTGATCCACAGGATCACAGTGGTGAAGATACCAATATACACACAATTGTATGAAAAGTCCCTGGTCAGTTTCATAGTTGGGAGGGTGAGGCTGCTCATTTGTAAAAGCCTTTTTTTAATCAATATAAAAGGTTCTAGTACTATAGGCTATCCAAGATTAGAGTTTGTTCAAATTCTTCCATGAGAATTCCATGATAAATCTAAGTAAACCTGGAGATCTTAGTCTTATTTCAGAGACCTTCCCTGTCAAAGTTTAAGCACACCTTATATCAAAAGGATCAGGCTCAGGGCTTTTTTTATTTAGTCTTCTAACAAGCTGATAAACATCTTGACAGCAGTTGTCATAATAGGACCTTTCCCTGATAAAGAACAGAATGTGCAGAATACGGCATTGAAGCTAATCTTCTGTTTCCTATACAGGTAAACTAGTTGTATTCATTAACACATGGCACTTAGCCATTCAAACTGCCAAGTCAGTTCTTTAATGCACAGATAATTAAGCTGAAGACAATGTAAATAATATTATTAGTTACTGTAGTCTCTTACATATTTGAGTCAATAGAATACAGTAATGTAGAATTATAAGACAGGAACAGGATTTTAGCATCTACAAGCTAATTTAGATCATGTTGTTAAACATTTAACAAGATACAGGTTAACACAGACAAATACACTTAGCATCCATTCTTGACTTATATTAATACAAACAAATGGATTAATGATGCTGATCAAGGGCATCCCTTTGAAATTCACATAAGCTCATTGTCTTGATTACATTTCAGTGCCTCTTGTTATGTCACCCACAAGTTGGCCAGTCTGTCACAGTGTATGTCCCATGTAAATACATAACTTGATTGTAAAGAAATGAAAGTAGCGCCGAGACTTCTCTAATTTACCCTGGGATGAAAAAGCCACCGTCCTCCAATACCCTGAACTCCAATCCTGAGTACCACTATGGCAAGAGGGAGAATCCCAGACATTGCCTTCATCTCTGTTAGTTGAGTCCAATTTCTGTTTTATCTCATAGTATTTTGTTAAATAGGAAAATATCAGGTTAAAGAACATTCAATAAGTTAAGTAGGCAGAGCAGATGGAATTCACTCTTAAGGAGCTAGATGAAACAATCTTGGAACCATTAGTAATAATCTTGAGAACTCAGGAATGAGGGGGTGAAATCCCACATAACTGGAGCAGGACAAATGTAGTGCATATCTCTTTAATAAGGGGGAATAACAAGGACTTGGGGGACTACAGACCAGTCAGCCTAATTTCAATACCTGGAAAGGTAGTGGAGCAAATTATTAAAGAAACAATTTGTAAGTGCCTAGTGGTAATAACCAACACGAATTTTCAGAGGGGTAGCCGAGTTAGTCTGTAACAGGAAAAATCATGTCAAAACAAACTAATTTCCTTCTTTAATAGAGTTACTGGCCTACTGCATAGGGAGAAGCTCTGGACATGACAGATTTTGGTTTTAGTAAGGCTTTTGACAAAATCCCACATGATATTCTCATAGGCAAACTAGGGAAATGCTGTCTAGATTAAAATTTCTTTAAGATGGGTGACACAACTGGTTGACAGACTACACTCAAATAGTAAATATGAATGGTTCATTGTCAAACTGGGGGAACCTACTGAGTGAGGTCCTGTAAGGGTCTTTTCTGGGTCTGGTACTAAATATTTAGATTAACGAGTTATCTAAGGGAGTAGAAAGGGCACTTATAACATTTGTATATGGATGACTGAATTTGTCAGGGGACAAGATTAGGATTCAAAATTACGTTGAAAAATTGGAGACTTAGTCTGAATTCAAGAAGATGAAATTCAATAAAAACAAGTGCAAAGTACTTCACTTATGAAAGAAAAATCAAATGCAAAATGGGGAATGGCTAGATGGTAGTGCAGCTGAAAATGATTTTGGGTTATAATGGCTCACAAATCAAGTCTGGGTCAATACTGTGATGTGGTTGCTAAAAAAGACTAGTGTTCAGAAGTGTATTAAAAGGAGTATCGTAGGTAAGACACAGACTGGCTATGTCTACGCTGCCCCCTCTTGCACAAAAAAATATGCAAACGAGTTGAAGTGTGGAATATTGCAGTGCTTCATTTGCATAATTAATGAGGCTCCGTTTTTGTGAAAGAGGCTTTTGTGCAAGAGCTGTTCTTCCTGAAAAAAGAGGAAAAACGGCTCTTGCACAAAAGCCTCTTGAGCAAAAACCGAACCTCGTTAATTATGCAAATGAGGAGTGATATTCCACACGTTGCCTCATTTGCATATTTTTTGCACAAGAGGGGGCAGTGTAGACATAGCCAGAGAGGAAATTATCCTGCTGTACTTGGCAAAGGTGAGGCCTCAGCTGGCGTGCTGTGTCCAGATCTGGGCACCACACTAAGGGTGTGTCTAGACTGCAGGTGTTTTTTTTTTTAAAAGTGGCCATTTTTTAAAAAAAACTTCCCCTGCGTCTAGACTGCTGCTGCATTCTTCTGAAAGTAAATCGAAAGAACACGTCAGTTTTTTCAACCACGGAAAACCTCATTTTACGAGGAATAATGCTTTTTTTCCAAAAGTGCCCTTTCGAAAAAAGGCGCTATATAATGCAAACTGTGCTTTTTTGAAAGAGAGCATCCAGACTGCCTGGGTGCTCTCTTTCAAAAAAGTGGCTTGCTTTTTTGAATGTACTGGTTGTAGTCTCGACGCTATTTGGAAAGATGCTTGCAGTCTAGACATAGCCTAAGAAATTTGTGGACAAATTGGAGAGAGTGCAGAGAAGAGAAACAAACAATGACAACAGATTTAGAAAACCTGATTTAGGAGGAAAGTAAATATCTGGGCATGTTTGGTCTTTAGACAACTGTTGGTAGACTTGATAACTGACTTCAAATATAGGCAGGGCTGTTACAAAAGAGGATGGTGGTCTATTGTTCTCCAGTGAAAGTAGGACAAGATGGGCTTCATCTACAGCAAGGGAAATTTAGGTTAGGTGTTAGGAAAAGCTATCCAAAAAGCTTGTGTGCACAAAATGCCTCAGATGGCACATGACCAGGATTCATTACTGAATGGGTCTGCTGGTTGGATCCTTAGCTTCCCCAGCCTGAGCTTGGTACTGACACTGAGTGCAACAAGACCACTGATCCATGAGTTTTGGTTAAGTACTGGATTAAGTTTTCAAGAGAGATTCAGGATTAACACTGGGCACCTGTCAGGGATGATCTAGGTTTACTTGGTCCTGCCTCAAAACCAGCACTGCCATCAGGAGACCTGGGGGCAATACCCTGGGGCCTGGAGATTCAAAAGGGCTCAGGGCTCCTGGCCGCCACTACTCCTGCTGTAGCAGTGGCTGTCGGAACCCCATGAGGTACACTGAGGGCTGCCTCTGGGAGGTGCAGCACGCTCTGGGTAGCATTGAGTGTGCCCGGGGAAAGCTAGCCTACACCCTGCCCTTTCTGCCTGAGGGTTCTTCCTAGACAGAGCAAGCTCCCCACTACCTTCTACAGGGCCTGGCAAGTTTGTTGGCCCCACTGGTCAGCACAGGGGGCTGGACTTGATTACCTCTTCCAGCCCTGCATTTCTATGCTTCTATTATAGTAAATGCTTACCTACATGATTCTTTTCAGAGGTTCTCATTTAAATAACCTTTTAAAAATTAATACTGTTACACTGCTTGTTTTTGATATGTTTATTTTTTGTCTGCCTCAGCAACAGAAAAGAGAAAAACAGCATGAGCAGCTTGGGAATCAACAGAAAGAGAAAACTGAAATGAGAAAAGGAAATGATGACTTCATCTCCTTATAAAAGGGTATGATGAGAAATTTCAGCTCTGTTCACTAGATAGCTGAGGGCTTACCTAATTACAAAAAAATACACTTCAGTAGTGTTCCCTATAAAATGAGGGCTTGGGCAGCCACCTAGGTAAGATTCAGATGCCACCCACAGAGGCCTACTGTCAATAGCATGTGTTTCTATTGGTGGTACACATCTATGCTTGCCTTGGTGCACATCACACAATTTATTCCACACATTGATGGAAAAAATTAGAGGGAGCACTGACCCTCACCCTTTTTTTTTTCTATTTATATGTGGCTATCCATAAGACAAGGAATATTTGTTGTGGGATTTCTGTTTAAAGTATAAGCAGGGGCCTATAAAAAGATATAACAAGGCATGTGTAAAACTGAGTTGGAGTATTTTTAAAGGAAACCTTTGTCATGTGTAATTTCTGAAGCCTACTTGGAAGCAGCTTAAATTATTGTTTCAATAAAGATTGCTTGAGGAAAAGCGAGTAGGGCTTCCCAAAGGCTGTAAATCTAGCTGCATATACAGAGCATGAAGTCCTGCACAGAGAAACTTGTTTCAAGTATGTAACATTTGAATAGTTTGTGGCTGTTGAATTCAGTATTCTTTTTAAATCGCACATTGAATAGTCATTTTCAATGTGTAAAGTAGAAGCATACAGTGTTTTCTAACAATTGGGTCATGCACAGTGGATTATAACAACTTGCAAAAAAGGGAAAGACCTTTCAATATGTATATGTAGGAACAGATTGCACTCCAGTTGCTTGCAGACAGCCTTTACCCAATTTAAGTGCAACTGAAATATATTCTGCAACAAATGTCTTATAATTCTAACTAGGGCTATTGATTAACTGCAGTTAACTCACACAATTAACTGAAAAAAAAATCACCTGATTAAACACGTTGTTAAACAATAGACTACCAATAGGCATTTATTAAATACGTTGGATGTTTGCCTACATTTTAAAATGTATTTTTTTCTATTACAGCACATCATTTTGTTGTGTTTGATTACAATTATTTTCACTGCAAACATGATAAACAAAAGAAATACAGGTTGGACCTCCCTGGTCTGGGACCTTTGGGACCTGAGTAGTCCCAAACCAGAGAGTTTGACTGACCAGAGGAGGTCAAGGTTCCTCTCTGTGTGGGTCCCCAGAGCCTGGGTTCCCAGTACTTGCCTGCTGATGGCCCCATGACAGGGCTCCTGGGATTAGCCTCCTCGGGCTGGGACTCTCTGGGGTTCACAGCCAGGGTTGGGGATTCCCCCCTGCCACTGCTGGCCCAGCTGTTGCTGGGGTTCCCTGGGCATGGACTCCCCACCCATCACATGCCCAACCCCTGCCAGCCCAGCTGGCAGTCTCCAGCAGCTGCAGGACTCCTGGATGGCTAGTGTTCCTTGCCTCTGGGGCTCTCTGGTCCAGCAACAGCCGTGGTACAGAAGGGATGGTTCCAAACCACGGATATTGCTGGACCAGTGAGTCCTGGATTTGGGAGGTTCAACCTATAGTATTTTTAAATTCACCTCATACAAGTATTGTAGTGCAATCTTTTTATCACAAAAGCATAACTTACAGCTATAGATTTTTCTTTGCTACATAGCGGAACTCAAAAACAAAACAATGTCAAACTTTAGAGCCCGCAAGTCCTCTGAGTCCTACATTTTGTTCAGCCAATTGCTAAGACAATCAAGCTTGGTTACAATTTGCAGCAGATAATGTTGCCTGCTTCTTTTTCAGAAAGTGAGAACAGACATTCGTATGAAACTTTTGTAGCTGGCTTTGCAAGGTATTTGTCCCATATATGCTAAACATTCCTATGTCTCCTTCATGCTTTGGCTACCATTATAGAGGATGTGATTCCATGCTGATGATGCTTGTTTAAAAAAAAAAAAAAAGCATTAATCAAATTTGTGACTGAACTCCTTGGGGGAGAATTTTCTCTCATATTCTGTTTTATGCACTTTCGGTCATACATTTTATGTTATAGCAGTCTCGGATGATGGTCCAGCCCATGCTTGTTTTAAGACCAGTTTCATTGCAGATTTGACAAAATGCAAAGAGGATACCAAAGTGAGAGATTTCTAAAAATAGCTGCGACACTCAACCTTAGGTTTAAGTATCTGAATGCCTTCTAAAATCTGACATGGACAAGGTGTGGAGCACGCTTTCAGAAGTCTTAAAAGAGCAACACTCAGACACTGAAAACATAGTACCCAGATCACCAAAACAAAAAGAAAATAAAATCAACCTTCTACTGGTGGCATCTGACTCAGATGATGAAAATAAACATTCACTGGGTCCATTCTGCTTTGGGCTATTATTAAGCAGACTCCAACATCAACATGGACGTCTGTCATCTAGAATGGTGGCTGAAGCATGAACAAACACATGAATCTTCAGAGCATCTGGTACATAAGTATATTACAATACAGGCTACAGCAATGCCTGTACTCACTTTCAGATGACATTGTCAACAAGAACAAGGCAGCATTATCTCCTGCAAATTGTAACTAAACTTGTTTGTCTGAGCAACTGGCTGAACAAAAAGCAGGATTGAGTGGACTTTAGTCTCTAACATTTCACATTATTTTATTTTTGAATGCAGTTATTTTTGTACATAGTTCTACATTTATAAGCGGAACTTTTATGATAAAGAGATTGCACTAAATCTCTTGTATTAGGAGAACCAAAAAAACCTATTTCTTTTTCTACAGTGCAAATATTTATAATCAAAATAAATATACAGTCAACACCATATACGCTGTATTTTGTATTGTAATAGAAATGAGTATATTTGAAAATGTAGAAAAGTCTAAAAATATTTAAATGAACAGTAGGCTATTATTGTTTAACAGTGCAATTTATCATGCAATTAACTGATTATTTTTTTAAATCACTTGACAGCACTAATTCTAGCACACACTTATGCCTTTTTAGTTGTCTGGAAGTTTTAAAAGCAAGCCAAGGGGGACAGCATAGTGATTTAAGACTCAAGTTTTTAAATACCCAAGGCTCTTTGAAACCACAGTTTCTGTTATATTTCATGTAAGTTTTTATAGCATGTGCCAAATTGCAACACAGTCAGCTCATTCTTTCATCCTTGCAAGGAAGAGTGAGTCCCAGTTTACTGTGTGTTAATCTCTTAGGGCACATCTACACTGCAGGGCAAAAGTTGAATTAAGCTACACAACTTCAGCTGCATCAACTGCCAAAGTTGAAATAGCTTATTTCACTGTCTACGCAGCAGGAAGTTGAAGGAAGAACACTTTTCCTTCGATATCCCTTACTCTTACTGGAGTTGGAGTGAGAAGTCCTCCAGCTCACCGTTACATCAAAAAAATGGCTTGTTGTGTAGATGCACTCTTTGTTATTTTGGAATAACGTCAGTTTTTCTAAAAATAACACTGCTGTATGGACATTGCCATAGAGGGTCGTTTAAGATTTGAGGTCTTGTCTGTTCAGTATGGGCATAAAGATTGTATGGCACCTTTGGGGAAAAAGTGTAGTTTTTCCTCCCAGTTGTGTTATGAACTATCTCTCTCTCCTCCCCTCCCCCCCACTATTTTATGTTGTAGTGTGTGTGGTTACTGCAGACTTTTTCTACCATACAATGGGCACCGTTTTGTGTTATATATTAGTAGATTTACCAGGCATTGCTCAGGTCCTTAACTGAAATAAGTTTTGTTTTTCTTCATTTAAATCATTGTTCTGGGGTAGGGCTATGGATGAGTGGTTCAATATTCAGGCTGCCCCAGGGGGAGAAGACTATCCCAATTCTCTCTCACTGCTGCAGCTTGGAACCAGATGAGATGCACCAGTCCATGCCCACTGCAGAATACACAATTTGGGGAGGGGTTCATGTCCCCCACCTGGGGGACAGATAGACAAACAAACACACAAACAGACAAACTCTCTCAGAAATATCTGCCCTTTCTCCATCTCTGTCTTCTGCTGGCCCAATAGGGCTACGTCTACACTGGCATGATTTTCCGGAAATGCTTTTAACGGAAAAGTTTTCCGTTAAAAGCATTTTCGGAAAAGCGCATCTAGATTGGCAGGACGCTTTTCCGGAAAAGCACTTTTCCCGGAAAAGCGTCCGTGGCCAATCTAGACGCTCTTTTCCGCAAAAAAGCCCTGATCGTCATTTTCGCGATCGGGGCTTTTTTGCAGAAAACGCTACTGTGCTGTCTACACTGGCCCTTTTCCGGAACAGTTTTCCGGAAAAAGACTTTTGCCCGAACGGGAGCAGCATAGTTTTTCCGGAAAAGCACTGATGATTTTACATTAGATCGTCAGTGCTTTTCTGGAAATTCAAGCGGCCAGTGTAGACAGCTGGCAAGTTTTTCCAGAAAAGCGGCTGATTTTCCGGAATAACTTGCCAGTGTAGACACAGCCTAGATGTATTGCTATTCTAGTCCTCATCTTTGGTGTCTTTCTGCCCCCTATGATCATTCTACAGTGTGATTTCCCAAACTTTTTCAGCTATGGAGACTCTAAGGGGTCTTGAAAATTTTGCAGAGCCCTTAAAATATCATGATTTATAATTTGATAGGCACCCAAATAGACAAAGTTCAGAAATTCTCTTTTTATTTCTTTTATATTTCTTATAAACTAGCCAATAGCCCGTCATAAGACAGGATTTTCAGGTCTCTCCTCCACGTCCATCACTCTCTCTCTCTCTCCTCCTCCTCCTCCTCCTCCTGCCTCTCCCCCCACCTCTCTCAGCTCCCTTCCACCTCCCGCCTCTGTCTCCATCTCTCTCTTTCTCTTCTCCTCCTCCTCCTGCCTCTCACTCGGGGGACCACAGAGCTCAAACAGCTGTTTGGGCTCCGCGCTCCCTGTGCTGCATGGAGAGTGCAGAGCCCAAATGGTCACTTGCGCCACTTGCTCCCATGTGGCAGCCCAAATGAGCAGTGCAGAAGTGAGCCAAGTGCCACTGAGGGAGGCGAAGGGAGGCGGGGCAGTGACATACAAGACCAGGGGGTGGGGTCTGGAGCCGCTGCACGTCACCGCCCCGCCCCCCTTCACCACCCCATCCTGCCTGGGCTGCTGTGGGGGAGCAAGCGGCGCAAGCGGCCGTTTGGGTGCTGCGCTCCCCATGCAGCACGGGGGAGCACAGCATACAAACGGCCGCTTGCGCTGCTTGCTCCCTCACAGCGGCCTGGCTGAGTGGCGCAGAAGTCAGCCAAGTGCCACCGTGGGAGGCGAAGGACATGACTTAGGCAACAGCGCTGCCAGAGGCAACAGCCAGCATTTCAGCATTACACAGACATTGGGCTACTATATATATGATTCTTTTTTCCCCCAAGAAAACTATCAGAAAATTAATAACAAAATAACAGGGTCATACAACTGTCATCAATATTTTTTCATGGAGTCCCTGGCCCATTGCATGGAGCTTCAGGGCGCCACAGATCACACTTTGGAAAACACTGTTTTAACAGTATAACTCCCTCTTTCCAGACCTCTCCCTTTACATTTAATGGGACACAATCGGATTCCAGTCACACTCCATTTTTCTGGTACAACCAAAGCCTTACTTTGCCTTAAATTATGATAAGAGCACCAAATGTGATGGTCCTGCTCTGACCATTTAGAAGCTGTTCTTGAACAAACAGACTCACAGATGGACAGACAGATGCACATTAAAATATAATATAAGATTTATTAAAATATATCAAATATATAGTAAAATGTGTTTTATATTCAGACTTTGCCTATACACACAAAATCACACTGTTGGACAGAAATCAAAATGGAAAATCTTATTCGTGAAGGTGAATACCTCAGTAATAATTCTCAAAACTGCTAGAATTATTACTGAGGCATTCACCTTTGGTTAAAAGATTTTCCATACTGATCTCTGCCCAACTGTGTGATTTTGTGTGTGTGTGTGGGGGGGGGGGGGGGGGAGTGAGGCTCAAAATCTGAATATAAAAAACATTCAGTTGCTTTTGATTTATGGAACAGTGGGACTTAAAAAAACTTTCCACATTGTATGGTAAAAAAAGTTCTGAATCACTCTCTTTTTTTCTTGAATAGTTACTAAAAGGCCTAAAGTTTGGAACTTGGCAGGTGACTTTGTGCTCATGGGGAGAGCTAAAAATACTTTATGAATGACTGCAAAAAAGCTTTGGCGCAGGCTCAGGAGGTTTCTAAGATGTTTGCAGTTTAATGAAAACTCTCAAAGTTCATGGGATCTCTGCAATTTCTGTGTGCCTAGCCTGACAGATATACAGGGCTGCTGTTTATTGAGTACTTCTTAGGACAACTTGAATGAAGATGATTGTAAAGGGTTCATCAAAATGCACACAAAATACAGTCCTAAGGACAAGCTAATATTCAGGATCGGCCAGAGCTGGCCTGAGCCATTCTTGTGACCCGGGCCCCGGACGTGCGGCCCTACCCCCGCCCAGTCTGGCAGCACCGTGTGGCTCCCCTTACAATCGGGCATCCCGGGCTGTCGCCCGGTCAGCCTGTTGCTTGGGCTGGCTCTGGGACAGGCAAAAATTCTGCACAAAAACCCCTACACCAAACCCCCAAAGTTTTATGGTCTGTAATATTCTATGCATGTTAAGCTATTCATTTTTAAAAGTTTCATTTTTTTCCTGTGGAAAAGATGTGTTTGAAACAGGCATCACAATGTAAACAGATGTTTGCTATTCAGTTAACATTGAAAGAAACAGTCTGCGCTATGTACCTAAAAAGATGGTACTAACAAAGGTAGGAACTCATCTCTCTTGCTTCCTGTTTACATCAAGATATGCAAACTGCAACTGATGATACTATTACTTCGTAAGTTCCAAGAGCATTTCTAATTAGAGATGTGCTGCCAATGGTTTATTAAGGAGTTTCTCAAGACTGTTATGCCTTGGTTAGTGATACAGTGATACTGGAGGATTCCATTTTCTTTTGCACCATTTCTGGCCCCTAAATACAGTAGACTTCCGATAATCCAGCACCTTTTGGACCTAGGTGGTGCTGGATTATCAGATTTGCTGGAGAATCAGGAGGTCCAGTACAGCTGCATGGCTTAACAGCTGGCCAGGACACAATCTTCCTCCCTCTCCTCTCCCCTTTCCTCTTCGCATCTCCTCTGTGCTGTAACCTGATCCCCCTCCTCCTCACTTCCACTTTCACTCTTCTCCATACTGTAACACGATCCCACTCCCTCCCCCCCCCAACTTTATGCTCCCTCTGGTTACAGCCAGCACGTGTGCTGAGTGGCTGTAGCCAGACAGGAACCCCCCTTGTAACATCCATTTTTGCTTGCCTGGAGCATACAGGGCACACAGAGCAGAAGGCCCAGGCTGCTGTGACCATGAATGGCTGTAAACAGAGATACGCCAATTGCTGACCAAGAGGCTGCCAAGGAGTGCCCTTGACTCAAACCCATATTGATACGAACACACATCCATCCGCGGGGGGAGGAATCTCTCGCCCAGTAAAAAAATGTCTAGTATTCACAATTTAGTTATCTCTCTTGCAAGTGTAAATTAACTTGAAACTTGCTTGTAAGAACTGGCGCCACAAAACGGACCAGTACAATTCGGCATCTTAAATAAGAAAGAGGATACGGGCCCCCAGGGGTATATAGATGGGTCCAGCAGCGCATTTTCTCTGAGTGTCAATCTACCATCTATCTGCTGGTCGGGTTAGGTGTTTGATCTCCCGAGGTTCCAGAGGGGACGCCCACCTCGTATTCGTCTTTCCTAGGAATTGAGAGACCAGCCCTGGCCTGACACGCTGGAGTCGAGAGGCACAGAAAGGGGTAAAAATTGTACCTAAATGTGGTCCTTTGCTTAAGTATATATATACATAGTGTTAGAGCTCTTTAAAAATTAAGCTGTCACTTGGTACCATTATTTCTATTTTCTATCTTTACCTTTTTCCTGTAATCATTTTTAAAACCTATATATATATATATATTTGCTAGTATTTAAAAAATAAAGCAATAGCCATTGTAACCATATGCTTTTATAAGTCTTTTAATAAACCTGTAACTGTTTAAGCTTTAACCTAACTCCTTCAGTTGCTGTAATAAAACCAAGCACAATTTAAAAGAACTTCAGCCGGTCATAAAGGGACAAACATAGGGAGAGCTTGGGCGTTTGGATCTGTGTCACTCCCAGGTGACAGATCCATTGGGGCACTTTTCAGCCTTCCCCAGGCTGCCCGCTGCGAAGAAACTTTGTGTTCTAGCAGCTAAAATCTAAAGTGTAATAAGCTCTTCCTATATAACAAGGCGTCTGTTGGCCTGCTGGCTACCCTCTGCGATGGGATCCCGGTCCTAGCAGTAAAAACACGGACGTTAAACCTTTTCTCAGAAGCATACACACACACACTGCCCTAACCGTCGGCTGACAGTGGCAGGCTTTTTAATCAGCTGGTCAGGAGCGCTTGGCATTTTGATGCTGGAGTATTGGGAGTACCGAACAGTTGGATGCCGGACTATCAGAGTTTTACTGTACATCCTTTTTCTTCCCATTCTCTCCACCCAAAAGTCAATCCTATGCTCTTCTTCCCTCCATGCTAGGCTATGTCTACACTGCAGAGCTTTTCCAGGATACCGGCGGTAACCCAGAAAATCTCTGCCACGTCCAAGGAACGTATCTGGTTTTCTGAAAAAAATTTCAGAAAAGCAGACATGGTTTTTTGGCATCCCTGTACACCTTGTTCTATGAGGAATAAAAGGGATGATCCGAAAGAGGGTTTTTTCCCCAACATTGGGCCCTGTGTAGAAGGGCCAAATGTCACAAAAGCCTCTTTCAGAAGAAAAGCAGAAAAAGATACGCAAATTATGCATTGTTACAGGCAGGGGACCAACCAGCTATGTAGTAGTTCTGCAGAAAAGGACCTGGGGGTTACAATGGATGAGAAGCTGGATATGAGTCAACAGTGTGCCCTTGTAGCCAAAAAGACTAATGGCATATTAGGTTGCATTAAGAGGAGCATTGCCAGCAGATCCAGAGATGTCATTATTCCCCTTTATTCAGCTCTGGTGAGACCACATCTGGAGTATTGTGTCCAGTTCTGGGCCCCCCGCTACAAAAAGGATGTGGACGCATTAGAGAAGGTCCAGTGGAGGGCAACCAAAATGATTAGGGGGCTGGCGCATATGACTTATGAGGAGAGGCTGAGGGAGTTGGGTCTGTTTAGTCTGCAGAAGCGAAGAGTGAGGGGAGATTTGATAGCAGCCTTCAACTTCCTGAAGGGAGGTTCCAAAGAGGATGGAGAGAGGCCGTTCTCGGTAGTGACAGATGGCAGAACAAGGAGCAATGGTCTCAAGTTGTGGTGGGAGAGGTCCAGTTTGGATATTAGGAAAAACTATTTCACTAGGAGGGTAGTGAAGCACAGGAATGGGTTACCTAAGGAAGTAGTGGAGTCTCCATCCCTAGAGGTGTTTAAGTCTAGGCTTGGCAAAGCTCTGGCCAGATTGATTTAGTTGGGATTGGTCCTGCCTAGAGCAGGGGGCTGGACTTGATGACCTTCTGAGGTCTCTTCCAGCTCTATGGTTCTATGATTCTATGAAATTGCTTTTTGTGATTTGTGTATCTTTTTCTGACTTTTCTTTGTAGTGTAGACACAGCCTCGGTGATCTTTGACCCACTGTGCTTTCCATAAACTTTACAGGGGTATTTCTAATTGACTTTGTTCAAACTCAGGGTTGGACCTAGGGAAATAGACACTGGTTTCTGGTCTCCCACTGAGAGCTTTCCTTTCTTTCATTCTCTCTACATGCTGTTGGGAGTATAACAGTTATGTCATCCATCCCATCCTACAACTTGGGGCATGGAGAAGGAGTGCCTATTAGTCAAAGCCACATTTTGAGTTGGAAAAAGTAAGGTGGCCATGTCAGTTTTGGAGAGGCTCAGAAACAATTATCCCACTGAAGCCAATATAGGTTGCACAGGTTTGAGGGCAGAATCTGCCAGGGAGAAGTTAAAACTCAGTTTGGCCAGCAGATTGTGTTTGCAGGGACAGAAGTTAAATACCAACAGGAATAACCTTTTTTATAAAATGAGCAAAATTGGATGCAAAAGCCATATACAGACAGCCCACATAGAACTGTACAAGACACATTTCAGACCTCATTTCCATGAGATCTGAAAGGCTATTGATTAGTTAATTATTTGTTTAGGGAAAAAGCCCACCTAAACAAAGCTCTGCGTTACATGGACTCACATCAGAGGCACAACAGAAGCTGAAATCATTGAGGACAATCGCGTTGCTTCTTGTAGAGACACTGCTCTTAGTAACTGAACAAAAGTATAGAAAAAAAAAAGTCAGAGTAGCAGCCATTGTGTCCAGTCCCAAACACATCTATAGAATTCAAAGCCTTGATTCTCTAGGAGCTGCTAATTATCTGTCAATCATCTGGCATAGTAGAGGTTCACACATTTTTGCTATCAAGCCTAGCAGATTAATAGTAGAAGGTACAAAGGCTAAACTGTTCAACTGGGAAGGGTACTGTGTGGTCTTTTCTGACCAAGATTAACAGAACAAGCAGAAAAAATGGTGTTCTTTGTAAAACTAAGGCAGTAGTGACCTTAACTTTGGCAAATACAGAAGTGAGTTCACAGCTATTTGCCAGTTAAAATGAAGACAGATCAAGGCTTCTGCCCCCACCCCCACACACACAAAGGAGTGTTGAAAATCTTCACAATGAGACTGGGGAACTTTAATTGGTTTCAGTTTTAGGATGCAATAGAATAGCTAAAACCATCAAAGTGAACAGGAGTAGCAAAGAGGAGTTCTGCAAGCGAAGAAAGAAAGACTATGCAATCCTTGAGGGCAAGGTGGATTTGTTAGTTTATTTGTTGCGTACTTGCCTGAAGATTATAGCTGTGTCTATTTGGGAGCTGGTATGTGGCAGACTGGTGAGATTTACAAGGGAGGAAGTGTGAGAGGCAAATACCTCTAACCAACATCCCCTAAACCTGGGCTACTCAACACGCCGCCCATGGGCCGCATGCGTCCCACAGTGTGGTTTGAGTTTATGCAGGGCTCAACACACAGCCTCCTGTTGATATGTGTTTTAGTAGTTACATTCCTGGACTGCCTTTGCTTATTATAAGTATTGTCATATGGGTGGAAATTGGGTAAATATTGCCTTTTATTAATATCAGCAGAACTGATTTAAATGGGGCCTGTGTGTTGTGTAGTCTTGTCTTTAAATTTGTATTCATACCCATCAATGTGAAAGAAGCTATTTGCATATATTTGCATATATATTTGCATATATATGCAATCACACTTAAGTTGCATCCCTCAGCATGTGCTGTGAGTATCATTGTGGCTCCCTGGGCTTCCAAAGTTGAGTAGCCCTGCCATAAACTTAGTTCAATAAAGGCCCGCAAGAGTTAAAAAATACCCAAAACCTGCAACAATAAAAATAAAGCTGGCATATGTCCAGAAGTTGAGTGGGGCTATCTAGTTTACTGTTCTGACCATTGCATGTAAGATTATTTGCCTTATTGGCATGTGACACATGTATGAATATGATGCAAATAATTAATGGTTCTGAGAGACACATTACAGGCTCTTGAGGCTAAAGTGTCTGAACAGGAGTAGCTAAGGAAGATGGAAGGTACCTGAAAGAGACTTTCAAGGACACAGTGGAGTGGTCCTAGACCCAATATGACAGCATCTGTGTCTCAACTAAGTTGCAGGGGAGGGGGGCATCAGAGCAGGAGTCAGGCTGAATCATGTACCGGAGGGTTAGAGTCTGAGACAGGCCAGATGGCAAAACAGGGTCAGAAGCTGGAATCTGGTATCTCTCACTCAATGGGTCTGAAGCAAGACAATCGAACAGTCTGTATTTTGGTCAGCCAATGCTTTGTCATGGCTTCCTGGATTAAGTATCAGTGCCAGCCAATCAGTGAGCTAAGAGAAGCTGCCACTGAGGTTCTGCTGAGTGGTACTTCCTGCTGAGCTCAGGTTAATAGGGTCCTCTGTAGGAGTCCAGCCTATGCTTCCAGTGGAGATATAGAAGGATCAACAGGCTAGAATCTTAATGGTCTTAGATCCAGATGGTCTTTCAGTCCGTGCTGTTGAGGAGTTAATGTCTATGAATATCTCAAGAAAGGAAGCATCAGACTGCAGTGGAGGGAAAACAATCTCATAGTTGGGAATGGGATCCTCCTTCTAGAGGATGTCATGATATTCTCTTGCATTTAAGATACTCCTCCTCAGGAGAGAACCCCAGTTACTAGGAACAGCAAGATCATAGTAATAAGGAATGTGACTATTAGAAATATGGACAATTGGGTTTGTGATGATTGGGAGAACTGCATGATAAATTGCCTGCCACATATGTAGCTCTCATGAGCTGTCGAGGCAGACTTATGTGCAGTGCTAGGGAGGAGCCAGTGGTGATGGTATATGTAGGTACCAATGACGTAAGGAAAAGTAAGAAAGACATCCTGGAAGCCAATTTTAGGTTGTTAGGTAGGCAATTAAAGACAGGCAGAATTGTAGAGTCTCCATGCATAGATGAGACAGTGCTGTAGGGAGGAGGGATTTAGTATTATTAGAAACTGGGGAACTTTTGGGGAAAGCAAGTGCCTTTACTGCAGGGCAAGGCAAAATATGGCCCATTGGCTGCTGAATTTGATATGCTGATAAATGCAAAGGCACTATGGAAAAATAATCCCAGGTATACTTAGAAAATTAATTATTACCCCAACTGTGATCCCATTGTGCCAGGCACTGTATAAACACAGGGGCTGCGTCTAGATTGGCATCATTTTCCGGAAATGCTTTTAACGGAAAAGTTTTCCGTTAAAAGCATTTTCAGAACAGAACGTCTAGATTGGCACGGATGCTTTTCCGCAAAAGCACTTTTTGCGGAAAAGCATCCGTGCCAATCTAGATGCACTTTTCCGCAAAAAAAGCCCCGATCGCCATTTTCACGATCGGAGCTTTTTTGCGGAAAACAAATCTCAGCTGTCTACACTGGCCCTTTTGTGCAAAAGTTTTGTGCAAAAGGGACTTTTGCCTGAATGGGAGCAGAATAGTATTTCCGCAAGAAGCACTGATTTCTTACAGTAGGAAGTCAGTGCTTTTGCGGAAATTCAAGCGGCCAGTGTAGACCTGGCAAGTTTTTCTGGAAAAGCGGATGATTTTCCGGAAAAAGTGGCCAGTCTAGACACAGCCAGGGTAAGAGACAATCTCTACCCTGCACAGTTCACAATTTATATATATAGTTTCCCAGCTGCAGTTCTATAGTCAAGGCTGAGGTACATTTTTCCTTTAAAAGAGATAAATATTAAGCATCAGTGAAAAAGAAGAGAAAGTTGTGTATGCATTTTCTCCTCCTCCACCTCCCTCATCCCTGATGTCAAAGAGAATTTAACTATTCTTATTGGAAATTTGATATTTAATTAGTACGCATTTCAAGTGATAGATTGTTGGCAGGCTAAAAAGAATATGTAATATTCAGTAGAAACTCTTCATTTTAGTTGACAGATACAGTTTCTCAGTCTTCCTATTGTGACCTCTTACTTAAAATAAGAGAGATTCTTTTGATACATCTCTCTGTTCAAAATTATACCTTCTCTGTAACTTCAATGTTTGGTTACATGAAGAAGGAGTGTTAGGAAAATGTTAAAATGACAAGATTAATAGATTTTAATGACAGAAGGAACCATTAGGATAATGTAGTGTGATGTTCTGTCTATCACAGGCCAAAGAACCACACCCCAAAATGTCTGTATCATGTCTGGGGCATTGTTTAGATTGCAGGCTTCTTTTGGAAGAAGCTTTTCCTGAAGAGATCTTCTGGAAAAACTTTTTTTGAAAGAGAGCATCCCCAGAGCAAAAGCTCATCAAAAAAGCGATCTGCTTTTTTGAAAGGTAGCGTCCACACTGAATGGACACTATCTCACATTTAAACTGTGATTACTATGGACAGAGTGGCCACCAGGGCACATGTGCTTTTTTCTCTTCTTCTGAAAGAACTCCCTCTTCCCTGTCCACACATGCTTTTTTCTAAAAGAGCTCTTTCGGAAAATGGCTTCTTCCTCGTAGAGAGAGGATTACCAATGCCGGAAAAACTCCTCTGTTCTTTCGATTTCCTTTTGAAAGAATGCGATTACAAGTGTGGATGTTATTTTTCTGAAAAAACTCTGTAGTGTAGATATACCCTCAACAGCAACAGCAATCTCTCCAGTTTCCATTGCACCGTTCTTCAGTCTTTTTAACAGGTTTTCTACCATGTTTTCTTTTGCTGTTGTCTACAAATTAGAAATTGGTTATAACTACACCAAAGAATGTCATGAAACAGGCATTTGCAGTTCTGATAAGAGTCTGGATGTTTTGAGAATGACTGATTTAAAAGACAGACTCTGGAAAACCCAGCAGAGTCATTGGCAGGGGGATAGCTATCAGCAACAAAGACCACCTGGAGATTATGAGGTGAGCATGACACTTCGCCATTGTAGAAGAAGTGGTTGGATGAAGCACACTTTGAAAGTGCACTGCTCCAAAACAGTATCTAGGACACATCATGCTCTCCTCATAAAATCACACAGTTTATATGGAAAATGTTGGTTCAGTTACTGCTGTGCCATGCATCTGTTCCTCGTATAGCCTGTGACTCTTCTAGAGGACAGGAACATGGATACTGCCCCATCTTTCAAAATGATTCACAAAATAATTTCTACAAATAATTTTTGGCTTATAGACTGTGTGTAGACAATTCACTATGAATATTGGCTATTCAGAATTCAAGTGGTGCTGGTTTATTTTTGATTAGAGACATAGTCACATGGCATTAATGTTTTGGTTCCTTTATTAGATGAGCATAACCCGAATATTGAAATGCACAATTGCTTAAGATACTTATATTAGAAAACTCATCCACTGGCCCTTGTGTCTAATTCATATTAATAATAAATAATTTGAGAACAATTATCCTCTAAAAGAAAAAATAAACTTTTAGAAGATAATCTGAGCACTAAACAGATGTGATTAAAAGCAGATCTCGCTTTTTCTGGACTGCTCATAGTCAGGACTTTCAACTGGACCCAACCCAGACCCCTATGGTATACCACTGCACATTTCTCCTCAGACTCATTTCATCTACTATTTTGCATTACTTCTTGTTTACAGCCAGTAAACCTCCTTTCAGTCTATAGGCTGTGTTCCTATCCAAAAAGAAAGTGTGATTAATTATGAAAATAAGATTTCATGAGACAATCCATCCAATGCTATATTATAACCTAATTGGGCTACTAACTGTGTGGAGCACTGGGCTCAGTAGAAAGTGTTTTCAGGATTGTGGGCTTCCTCAATAAATTACAGTAGAAAAAAGAAGTAAAATATGCTGTATTAATTTAGATGATACTGAATTGAGAAGAGTTTCAGTGTCCAGCATGGGGCCTATAGAGAGAATAGAAATAAGGGTAAAAAATGAGATTCACCTTGGAAACATGCAATCCAGTATATCTTAGGAAAACAGTAATATTAAGAGACCCACTGGAGTGATAAGGATAGCAGATTAGTCAGGTGTTTGCCATGCAATATGACATTAAAAAGATCAGTGCAATTTTGTGTTGTAGATGTACAGTCATCGCAAGAGGGAGAAAGAAAGTAGTAAGTTCTTCATCATACAGTTCTGGTGCAACTGCAACTGGAATACTTTATTCATTTCTAAACACCACATACGTAGTGACATATATGGAAATGTATTGACAGCTAGAGGGAGTCCAGAAAACAGCAAAAGAATGTTTAGAGGATTGTAGGGAATGAGCTGGAGAAAGAATTCTATAAAGAAATTGATTAAAACATTATTAATGGACAGAACATAGTAAAATACTACAAATATTTGAAGAAAGGAAGGAAATGGCCAGGATTTTCAAATGTGGCTGATGATTACAGCTAATAACATTTTTGTGGATGAAACTCTTACCTACTGAAAAAATAAGGTTTCATCAAAATGTTTTTCATAGAAAAGTGTCATTTTCAATTATATTTCTTCCAGGAAAAAGACATGAATTCAAACATAAGGTTTATTTTCTTTCCTAATGGTCTAATTCCAAACTTCTTCTTCTAGGAGTAGTATGTGGCAGTGTGTATCTATCACAGGCCAGATTCTGATCTTGGTGACACAGGGACAAAACAGAATAACTCCACTGACTGGTTACCCTAGATTACCCAGTGTAACTGAAGTTAGTTCCATTCCTATAGATTTGGACAGAGACAAGATAGGTGAAGCAATATCTTTTATTGAACCAATATATTCCAGAAGCTTGTATCTTCCACAAACAGCAGCAGGTCCAATAAAATATATTACTTCACTTACCTTGTCTCTTTCATATCCTGGGACTAACACCTATTCATTTTATCTGTCTCTGGCTTATAAAACAGCACTCCTTCTTTTATTTTACCCACCCTTCTTTAATACAAGTTGCAATTAGTACTATTTCATATGGCAATCATCAGAAAGCAAGATGTTTTCTGTCTAGCTTTTGAGCTGGGAGATATTTGGTTGTAGTCTGAGAAACTAAAATAGGGGCATATGTTAAAGGCAGGTGGTAGGATGTTTCAGACTGTAGAAAATCATCTAATCAGTAATGACCATTGATGAACGTATAAAAATTACAGAAAGCCTCATTTGTTCAATGCAAGACTTCAGTAACGGGAATCCCATTTTCATAGTAGACCTAGGGAGCAGTAAGGGTTTGTATAATGAATATTTTGTTTTACAATGTATTGACTTGCAAGTAAAATATACTTTTCACTGTAAAGTAAGGGCCTGACAAACCCCACAAATGGCAATGCCACTTCCACTGATTTGAATGGACTTTGGATCAAACAAAATCTGTAACAGACATAGGTTGGACCTCCCTGGTGCGGCACTCTCCGGATCTGACCAGTCCTAAATTGAGGGAGTTTGTCACAACAGAGGAGATCAATTCTGTCCGCCTCCCGCTCCCCCAGCCTGTCTTTGTTCTGACCCAGCTGCTGTCCCTCCAGCCACCTCCCTCTCCCTGCTGTCATCCAGCTTGTGCTCCTGGCTACCAGATCCCCTACTGCCGGCCAGGTCAGGTTCCTATCCCTGGCAGGGCTGCCAGTCATCAGCCCTGCTGCTGCCAACCCTCTGCCACTGGTCTGGTTGGGCTTCTGTCTCCAGCAGTGTTCTTTGTCACTAGATCTCCACCAGGGCTGTCTGGTCCATGAACATTCATTGACCTCCCAGACTATGGATGTTGGCAAACCAGAGAGTCCCAATTTAGAAAGGTTCAACCTGTAATAATAATGAAGCTTGGATGACCATGTAGCCAACATATTGTACTGTGCAAACTAGAAATGATCAGTGCAATACATTTACACAATCTATAGCAAAAAAAGGACTTCTCCACAGGTACTATAGTTATAACCACAGCCTTCAACTTATTGTACCATCCCTGAAAGAAAACACATTAACTAAGGGCAGGTGTACACCAATGTTCCCTGTAAACTGTGTGCTTGTCTAGCCACTCAGAAGAGATTCAAATGCCACCTAGTTGATTAGAAGAGCACTCACAGCTAGATTTTTATTTCTACTGGTGGTGCCCATTCACACATGCCTTGGTACATGAATGGAGAACATTCACACATGGATGGAAAAGATTAGAGAGAAGATGGGTGTACATTTAAAATGCTGCAGCTGCACCACTGCAGGACTTCAGTGAAGATAATTTCTTCCATTTGTGTAGTTAATCCACCTCCCCATGAAATCGCAGCTACAGAAATGGGAGAGGCCCTCCCATTGACATAGCAGTTTAGACCCCTGGGCTTCTAGAATAGTTCAAAGATATATGCATTGCTCAAGGGATCTAACATTCATTGGAACAGAAAGCTTTGGTTTGTTTCAAGGATAAAAATATATCTCCCTCTTCCCACCTCTTTCCCCTCCCTACCTTGGAAGAATCCAAAGGGAATTCTAGGACTTAAGTCATAGTGCTTCCCTTTCACTGCAGAAGTTGTTCCTACTTAAGGGAGGATGGAGCCTTAGTGGAGAACAATGTTCTTTACTTAGTATCAAAACTCTATACTTTCTTTCTCCCTGTTGCAACACAACATAGAACTTTTAAAGGGAAAATATATGCAATACAACATCATTAATGTTTGGGAGACCTGCTGAATAGTCATTACAGGGCAAATTCCTCTCCCAGATACATCTACACCGCTCCATGATTTCAATGGATTGTATGAGAATAACATGAGGCCAGAATTCAGCCCAGTATCAGCACACATACATAAAAGGCTAGACTGTGCTTTGTCCTGCTGTGGGGAAAGGGACAAGAGGCCAAGTCTGTCTTCCGCAACCTTATGTCACACTGTTCAGAACTGTCAAACACAGTCCCAAGCCCTGCTCTTGGGGCTGTACAGGGACTGCTTTGCCCAAGCACCAAAAGGGCATCCTATAGACAGTGGGGAAGAGTAGAGGGTCTACGACCAGAGTCCTACCTTAGCCTCCATCTTTTTATCCATAAGCCTACCTGGATGGGCTAATGGAGGAGAATAGTATGTACCTTTTTATACTCTGCCCCAGAAAACTGCAACAGACTTCACAAAGGCTAGTGTCTTGCCAATGCAGACTGCCCCTAGATTGCAAGACTAAGGCCAGGTCTGCACTAGGGGACAGTGTCAAACCAAGATATGCAACTCCAGCTACATGAATAGCATATATGGAGTCAAGGTACCTTAGTTTGTATTTCTGTGGCATCCCCACTGTGGGGAGTTGTGGGGTGAAACTCATAACCCTGTTGAATATTGGAGTTGATGAAAGTGTGAGCAGCAGTCAATTTAGTGGGTGCTTACTAGATATGCTAAATCGACCCCCAGCAGATCCATCTCAGCAGTGCTGATCTCCCTGTAAGTGAAAACAAAACCTAATACATTATGATATGTACTTTGTTCTCATTCTGAGAGCCGTAGTTTGGGATTAATTATTCATAATCAAGCATTATAATGTCCTAGTTAATGTACCAGGGTATATCTTAAAAAAAATAACACAAGCAAATATCAGAAGTATAAATCTTCACTGCAGCACTGAGCAATTTACTTTTAGCTGAGACATGCGGTGTCCCTGCTGGAAGGTTGGCTTTGGTTTTAGTGTTGGTCAGCCCCATTCTGCTGCATCACTTCATTGATGTAGTTTAATAAATGTGTTATTTTTAGAGTACGGGCACGCTCAGAAGCACCTCAGTGATGTGTAATGGGCATGTGGTTACTTGTACTTCTTTTGAATGCCAGATGTTTCTACATTTACTTCCTGAGATCTATGCTTCTGGGAATGGCCTTGAAGTGTTGAGTGGGTTGAGGTTGATTATCGCTGGGAAGAGGGTAGGTTTTAGCAACTTTAGGGGCTCGTGGTAAGGGTGCCATTCACTGGCTGAACAAGAGGGTTTAGAAACTGGGGGTGAGGAAGAGTGCAGAAAGAACGTCGGCAGCTTTTAGAAAGGAACTAGGGAATTATTCTCTATTCAGATTCCTGTGCTGCACTTATCTACATGCTGTTTGGACATGTGGAAAGGTGGCCAGATTAGCTTTGCTCAGGAAGGCGAAGGACAGTTTTGAGTGCTGGCACATGTCAGAGGCCATGCCTCCTGCCATGCTGTTTATTAATAAATATTTATACAGTCCTATAAAGGCAAGATTTGACACTGGGTTAAGTTTTACCACTCAATTCCCCTGCATTTGTACCACCATGACTCCGATCACTAGTATCTGTCTGTCAGAGGCTGGAGAGGGATGGCGGGAGACAAATCGCTTGATCATTGTCTTCGGTCCACCCTCTCTGAAGCACCTGGTGCTGGCCACTGTCGGCAGACAGGATACTGGGCTAGATGGACCTTTGGTCTGACCCAGTACGGCCGTTCTTATGTTCTTATGTTCTTATGTTATCTTCTTACTCAGGCACTGCCACCAGTGATTTAGATGAAAAAGAGAACACCATGACCTGGTCTATACTAGACCAGGAAGGTCGTCTTAAGGTATGCAGCTCCAGCTACATAAGATATGTAGCTTGAGTTGGCTTACTTAAGCCAAGCCATGGCAGTGTCCACATAGGAGGAAGCCACTGGGAGCAAACGCTGCCCTTGGCTTCCCTTACTCCTCACAGAAGGAGGCGTACCAGACACCGGCAGGATGCTGGTACGATTTAGCATTCGATTTACAGGTCTATCCTAGACCCACTTAACTGAATGCTAGAAGATTGACCTCCAGAGCATCAATCTTCTCGTAAGTATAGACATGCCCTAACTGTGTAAGCTGGTCGGCGGTGTCAGCAGCCCAGGAAAGAAGCAGTACCAAGCCCAAATCCACTTTCAGGGCCTTGCTCCAGAATCCAATGTATTGTTCAAGTGCAAAAACTCATGATTAAAAACCCCAGACTGATTATTCTGATGAACCTGAGCTGCAGAGGCCTTTCTGCTGCCTTTTTGCAGCCCTTAAAGGAGGACATACCTTTCTGTTGAATCTCCAGCTGGGTCACATGACAGGTGAGTAGCCTTTAATCCTTCCTTGGCTGTTTTACCTTTTCACAGGCTGTATCTTTGCTAAGGCCCTGTGTAATGCTTATACTTTTTGAATTGTTGAGCACCATAGTGCACAATGGGTTGTTGGCACTTCAAAGTCACAATCCACATCTCAACGGTTGTATTTGTGGCTATCCCAGGCAACAATACACATTAGAACATTCTCCAGTTAAATGGTAAGGAACCATGTTCCAGGCACTGATTGGCCAAAATTGTTACTAAAGCTGGGAGTGGGTAGGGATGAATCAAAGTTGCCTGTAGGATCCTGAGCTGCCCAAATGGCTTTCGGTAGTGGAAATTGTCTCTGTTTGCATTTTATGGTGATAAGCAAGTGTTTCTTTTGTAGATTTTTGTGGCACTACAATGTTTCAGACTGCTTTCTCTCAAAATACTACATCTACTCTTCCCTGTGGTGTTTCTGTTTATCACAGAAGTACAGTGATCAACAAATTCCTAGCCTGCAGCAGAGAAGGGTGAGGAATGGCTATTATTTATTATTATTTTGATCACCAGGTTTGTTTCCTGGTTTGTGCTGTGATTTTTTTCTATAACATTCTCATACGAAGGCCAAAAATCATTAGGTCTGCATTTTCTCATTGCCTTTCAGACAACAAAAATGCTTTACTTCATCTTATCCACCCCATCCTGAAAATGAGATTAAGAAGACTAAGTGAAACATTAATTTCCATGATATCGCTACTTAATTCTCATTTGAAACTGCTGCAAAATCATCAAGCATGAGTGAGAAGGAAAAGGTTGCTCTTTGTGGTTTACATTCAGCAGCTGTAACATTGCATTTATCTACAGTAAAAATGCTGTGCATCTGCTTCCTTCTCAAGGATTCAGTGCATACTAATTATTATCTTATGTATATTAACCGGGGCTTTGTAGCTTTTCCTGTTTTGTGCACTCCATTTCAAATCTTTACCCTACAGTTTCCCTACTATCATACATGCTAACAGCTGAATATAAATCTTCATAAAACTTACACATTTGTATGTGGCCACATTCTTATAGGTTTATTAGTATTAGTTAGCCCAGAGATCATACTCTTCAGGGGAGTTCTGTTTCCTGGGGAAGGTGAACAACTGAAATATAGTGTTGTAAATTGCTTTGGTTTATAATGTTTCATTTGCCTCCAGTCACAAGCAGCACAAGTCAAATGCCTTTATAAATGCAAAGGGGACTGATTACAAGCCCTCACACAGTCTATTTGATTTGGCATCATACATTCTCCATACATTTGGCATACAGATGCTTCAGGTATCACACAAATGAGAACACAGCCCTAAAGTTTGTTCAGTTTGGTCTACTTCCCTTTCCCCCTCTTGTTAATCTTGTTTTTTTACTTAACAGTAAGAAATCCTCTTCTTACATGAAACATTTACTTTTCTTCAAGTGTGCCTCTTTGTTCTTTACTAAGAAAAATGTCTGCTTCTTCATATCAGTCTGCTGAGAAGAACAATTTATATCTTTGGCTGATTAGTAAAAGGGAAGAAGCAAATGTCCCTAGACCCAGCAGCTTGGCTTAAGGAGGTACATAACCCTAGCTACGTAGATTATGTAGTTGAAGTTGACTTACCATAAACCATATTTGGTGGGGTCCCCACAGCGGGAGGCCGACGGGAGTAAATGCTCCTGTTGGCTTCCCTTACTCCTCACAAATGCAGGAGTGCTGGACACTGGTAGGAGCACCCTCTGAGTTCAATTTAGTGAGTCTTAACTAGACTCACTAAATTGCATTCCAGAAGATAGATCATGTCAGCATCAAACTTGCACGGAATGAAGACAAGGCCTTAGTCATACGGAGTTGTCAACAAATGAACAGTCCCCCATTTACTTAACAGTAGAAATATCCTTTTCTTTTCCTGCTAGGCATTAATGACAAGTTATTCAAAATTGGCAATTAATGCTGTTCTTGGCCAATACACCTTGCTATGCCTCAGCAACTCTCTCCAGGGTCCACAGGCTTCTTTTATTAACAGGTATGTTTGAGAATTGAGTCTATTGAAGAAGTATACCAGATAGGATTCCCAATCCCCTCCTAACCACTTTGGCACATTATCTAATTTGAGCAAGCCCATACAATTTTAAGACGAGCACTACCTACATACTTTTTTTAAGATGCAGTCACGCTTTGCTGATTTTGATCTTCTCCCACAAGCGAACATTTGAAATAGATCCAATTTTTAATTTATTGTGGGAATCAGATGGTTGAGAGAATTTATTCTAAGCAAAGCATTCAAAACATTTATCATTACCTGTCAACAGCTAGGGATTTTTTTTCATTACATAGTAAAGTGTTTTTCTCATATTTTACAGCAGAAGGGATATAGCTTTATACATTTGTCTGTAGATGTGCCTCTCTGCTGGCCAACTCATCCCACTGAAATACAGTTTTAAGAAACCTTGTTGTTTTGAAACATGGAAATTCAATCAGCAAGGACCCTTGACTCCTTGATTGTTCTTGTGACTTGAAAGCAATGCTTAAAGTGTGGCTGTGCTCTGAAAGATGACTATGTAAACATAGCCTTCTGAGGTTTCAAGCTTGCTGTATCTTAATGATTTCAGATGAAATTTATTTAGTTTACAAGTAAAAATGGTACTTTTTTCCCTAACATCCAGACTGGCAAACTCACCCTAGGATAAAAGAATGAAGAGAAAACAATGAGGAGTCCTGTGGCACCTTGAAGACTAACACATTTATTTGAGCATAAGCTTTCATACACCGGAACCCACTTCGTCAGATGGATCTCTTACCTTTGTCAGAGTTAAGAGAGGCTCTTTCCTTCTCACACAGTATAAAGATTCTGAAGGATAAATTACACATGCCAGTCAATCGCCATCAGGTGGGATTTTGAAAAGACCCTAATGGCTTTACATTCCCAGCTGCCATTGTAAGGTGTGTAACTCCTTTAGGTATTTTGAACATTTCACCAGCTGCTTTCAAAAGATAATGAGTCTAAAGTTAAGAGACATACATGAAAATCATGTCCCTTCCAGAAACTTCCCATGTGTCTGTGAGCAAGTTGCTTAACCTTTCTGTATTTTAGTTTCTCCATACGTACATCACGGATGATAAGAACTATACTTTTCTATCTCCATGGTGAAAATGTGGGCTTTGTGAGGCTACACATATTGTTTGCTAGGTGATCCAATACTGTACTAATGGGGCCCTATAGACAGAATGGATCTCCAACAGTATATTTGACTTGAATTGAGAAAATAATTCTATTGAAGATGCATAAGGAAGAAAAGAAACTAATTTTCTCTATCTGCTATGGTAGCTCTGTAGGGTTAACCCAGTACAAGCTTATTTTAGTCCTTAAAATGAGTGGATCACACTCTGAAGAAGGAGTAATTACTTTACTTGGAACAATTGCCCAAGCTTACTCGGCAGGTATAGAAAGTAAAGTCCATATGCTGACCAGGTTGTTTATCCTGGATCCAGTCCTGCAACTGTTGAAGTAGATTAAGGCGTTTGGCATCAACTGCAGTGGAAATAAGATTGGGTTACACATGGTCATATTTTTGCTGCTCCAATTGCAATCATAAAAGCAAAGTGTAATGAAGCTGTGTGCAAGGAACAGTGTGGGTGTCACTTGCTAGCAATGGGCTCAGTAGTGAGCTGCACAGGTAGGTGAGGAGCAGTTATCCTTAAAATAGCTATGAGACGTCAACAAAAAGCAATGTGCACTGCATGTTAAGGATATAAGGGCACTAAGTCCAGGTAACAGGAGGGCATGGTGCATGAAGACAGGATACCACACACGGGGCATGTCTCCCAGATGGTCACTGAACCCTCACTTTCATTTTGGTCTGCTTTGTGGGTTTTATTAGGACAGAAGACTTTTAACTAATGAGACCAAATCATAAGAAGCCATGTGAAAATGCT